>NC_083714.1:19644032-21061372 GCF_033118175.1 Dama dama | reverse complement strand
TCTGCCATAAGGGTGGTATCATCTGCATATCTGAGTTTATTGATATTTCTCCTGGCAATCTTGATTCCAGCTTGTGCTATATCCAGCCTGGCATTTTGCATGATGTACTCTGCATATAAGTTAAATAAGCAGGGTGACAATATGCAGTCTTTAAAAGTTGAAAATTCTCTTTACATGTAAAGCCTCATTTTATCCTTATGCGAACCCCAAGAGTTACTTCCATTAAAATATTATTAGCACCAATTTCTAGATGTGGAAATTGAGACTCAGAAATACTAAATGACTTCCCTTGTAAGTAATACAGACAGTACTCAAACCCTGGTCTAGACTAACACCAAAGTTCATGTTCTTTTTTTTTTTTTTAAAGATTTATTTATTTATTATTTTCTTGGCCAAGCCTCAAAGCATGTGGGGTCTCAGCTGCCCTAACAGGGATCGAACCTGTGCCCCCTGCATCAGAAGTGCAGAGTCTTAACCACTGGACCACCAGGGATATCCCCCAAAGTTCATGTTCTTTATCACTAAATGTTATGACTGAGTCAGTAGACCAGCACTGGAATGCGTACTGAGTGCCCCTGGACTGGGATTTTTATGAAAAGCTCATTGAATATTAGTTGTGTTAACTATTCATCTATCATTATAAGTTAAAGACATTAGCAAACATCCCCCTGACAACAGAGAGACTGATTCGTAAAAGCAACTTTCCTATATGATGAAGATTTTCACAGCGTTGGAAAGCATTTTATGATTTTTGGAAGCAAAATTATTTTTTGTATACTTAAATGTATAATAATATACATATATGTGTGTATATGCATGTATTTTGGTATATAGGGATTCTCAGGTAGCTCAGTGTAAAGAATCTGCCTGCCAATGCAGGAGATGCAGGAGACCCAGGTTTGATCCATGGATCGGGAAGATTCCCTGGAGGAGGAACTGACAACCCACTCTAGTATTCTTGCCTGGAGAATCCCATGGACAGGGGAGCCTGGTGGGCTACAGTCCATAGGGTCGCAAAGAGTCAGACATGACTGAGTGACTGAGCATACATGAGCATGTGTACATGTACACATGTTCATGTGTTGGGATCTTCCCAATCCAGGAATTGAACCCAGGTCTCCTGCATTGCAGGCAGTTTCTTTACCATCTGAGCCATGAGGGAAAGACTATATATATATATATATATATATATATATATATATATAAGCATCCACATATAATTACATGCCAAAAATCATAGGTTGCTAAAAAAGCCTTTGACTGTGTGGATCACAACAAACTGTGGAAAATTCTGAAAGAGATGGGAATACAGAACACCTGACCTGTCTCCTGAGAAATCTGTATGCAGGTCAAGAAGCAACAGATAGACTGGTTCCAAATCGGGAAAGGAGCATGTCAAGGCTGTATACTGTTACCCTGCTTATTTAACTTACATGCAGAGATGTAATTCATGAGAAATGCCAGGTTGGATGAAACACAAGCTGGAATCAAGAATGCTGGGAGAAATATCAATAACCTCAGATATGTAGATGACACCACCCTTATGGCAAAAAGTGAAGAAGAATTAAAAAGCCTCTTGATGAAAGTGAAAGAGGAGAGTGAAAAAATTGGCTTAAAGCTCAACATTCAGAAAACTAAGATCATGGCATCTGGTCCCAGCACTTCATGGCAGATAGATGGGGAAACAAAGGAAAGAGTGAAGGACAGGAAGCCTGGCGTGCTTCAGTCCTTGGGGTCACTTCAGTCCTTTGGGGTGCTCCAAAATCACTGCAGATGGTGACTGCAGCCATGAAATTCAAAGACACTTGCTCCTTGGAAGAAAAGCTATGACCAACCTAGACAGTATATTAAAAAGCAGAGACATTACTTTACCAACAAAAGTCCATCTAGTCAAAGCTGTGGTTTTTCTAGTAGTCATGTACGGATGTGAGAGTTGGACTGTAAAGAAAGCTGAGTGCTGAAGAATTGATGCTTTTGAACTATGGTGTTGGAGAAGACTCTTGAGAGTCCCTTGAGCTACAAGGAGATCCAACCAGTCAATCCTAAAGGAAATCAGTCCTGAATATTCATTGGAAGGACTGATGCTGAAGCTGATGGCCACCTGATGCAAAGAGCTGACTCATTGGAAAGACCCTGATCCTGGGAAAGATTGAAGGTGGGGGGAGAAGGAGACGACAGAGGGTGAGATGGTTGGATGGCATCACCAACTTGATGTACATGAGTTTGAGCATGCTCTGGGATTTGGTGAAGGACAGGAAGCCTGGCGTGCTTCAGTCCTTGGGGTCACAAAGAATCAGACATGACTGAGTGACTGAACTGAACTGACAGTACAATTGTGATGTTTCACATATCCCCCCTGATGTGTGTCCATGCTGCTCCCACCCCCCATAGAGGCCCAGAACTTTCATTATGCCCAGTTCTTCCTGTCATGTGCTAAAACTTTTTCACATCTTATAATACAAATATTTCCAGGATGTTTAACACACAAAAAAAGAACTATGGAGAGAGGGAAATATTGATCTCAAATGGCAGAATTTCAGATATAAGAAAGGGAGGAAGAACTTCATATGTACCTGCATGCTCAGTCATGTCTGACTTTGCAACCCCATGGACTGTGGCCCACCTAGTTCCTCTGTCCATTGAATTCTCCAGGCAAGAATGCTGGAGTGGGTGGAGATACCCCACTCCGGGAGATCTTCCCGACCCAGGGATCTAACCCTGGTCTCTTGTGTCTCCTGCACTGGCAGGCAGATTTTTTTTTTTTTAACCACTGAGTCACCTGGGAAGCTTTTCATATAATCACCCACTAAACATTACACACCTCTACAATCAAGCCAGCACATTGTGACCTATGCATATGACCACTCCTAGTCTAGTTTTATCATATTGTATATATAATGAATATAGATATCCTGAAACAGTGTTTTCCATATTTGAGCATGAGAATCACCATGGAAGATTTGCTAAAAATATATATACCCAGATCATTTCCCAAAAGATTCTGATTCAGGTCATCTGGGGTTGGATCAGGAGTGTCTTTGTAACAAGCATTCTGGGTAAAGCTGATGTTTAGCTTTTGAAACACTGACCTTCCCTTAAAATAATCTGGTGAGTGACAATGATCATTGTAAGATATGCACTCAAATTTTTGCCATCTAGGATAAATGCAATCAGGTAGATGAAATACTTACTTAAAACTTTCAGAGCAATTTAAATTCCTTTCCTGCCCAAGTTGACAGTGAATCATACTTCCAATCTGAATTTATTTCATCTTTGTGGAATTGCTGTACTATATTATCAAATATCTCCACTCATATTTTCTGATGAGAAAGCAGTTCAATATTCCTTTGTCAATAAAAAGCTGGCATTCCTATTATCATAGCTCACTCAGTATAATAGGAAATGTACTATCATTTGTTTTTAATGGAGTTTAATGTAATAAGGAATACTTAATGGCTAGCCAGACACTATTGTATATTATAGCTATATCCTGATTTATCTAAAACTAGTCTAAACTTTAGTTTCACAGGAAAACATTTATTTTATTTTCTGCAGTAGGCACCATTAATGATGTCATCATATAACAGCATACTATTAAGTCAATATAGATTTTGTTTTATAAAAGCAGGGAATTGAACCACAGTTATCAGTCATAAGCTTATGCAAGTATGATACACTAAGACAGACTTTATGTAATCAGAGTATCCTCCTTTACTCCATCTGCAGAAAACACACATACCGCAAACACAGACCACAGAAACCACTAATCTGTGGTAACCAGTATCTGCATGATATTTATAAGTGGAATCCATGAAATAAAGTCTCTTCTACATTCTCTGAACAGCTTCTGACCACGTTGGGGACATAGTAGTTGCTCAACAGTTACAAAAGGAAGCCAAGGGCATACTAAATTTTTCTTTCTTTCTTTCTTTTTTTTTTTTTTTTTTGTTTGATTGATATATTTTGTTTGAGGAAACTCAAGCAAAGCTCAGGAAGAAGGACCCTTCACTCTATCTGATATTTTGCTGCATACTTTGGACATGGATAAATCAAGTAAAAATAACCACGAAAGCTTCCCTTTTCACATTGACCTTCCCAGGTAAAGATAAATAGCCTTTGGGGAAAGATAAAAATCACTTTATGGTAATCTCTTTTAATATCTTAGTGAATGTTGAACACTAGGGTTCAGTATGATGTTGAAGGACAGGGAAGCCTGGCCTGCTGCAGTCCATGCGGTCACAAAGAGTCGGACATGACTGAGTGAACAACAACGTTTCAATAAACGTTTATTACATACCTCTTTAGAGAAGCGAAGGTGTCAGATACTGGGGAAGGAGGGTGTATTCATTGTATTAGCAGTCTCCAGAGAAACAGAACCATTAAAATGACAAGGAAAAACAATACATATACACAAGACATACAACATACATATACACAGTACATACAACAACAATCCATAGAATACAAGTGAATGAGTGGCTGGCATCAGCAGATAAGCACTTTACCAATAAGTTTCTGAAAGCAAACAGAGGAGCAATAATTGATAAAGGAGAATTCCATAAGCCAGAGCTTAGAGAAAGTGTCCTCAACCTAAGCTGCAAACTGGAATCACATGGTGAGCTTTTGCAGCTACTAATGCCCAGTTCAACACCCCTTCTTCCCCCCCAACCTAATGCTGATATTCTAATTTAATTGGTCCTGAGGAGGACCAATCTTGACCTACAGTTTTTTTTTGTTTTTTTTTTTTTAAAGCTGGCTGGGTGATTCTCTAAGTCCAGCTAAGATGAGAACCACTGGCCTAGACAAGTGGTTTTCAGATGTGTTTTCAAACATGTTAACATGCATATGGAACATCTGGGAATCCTGTTAAAATGCAGATTCTGATTCAGTAGTTTTGAGGCGGGCCAGTGGATATGCATGTCTTTATTTAATTCATTTATTGACTGCGTTGCACAGCATGAGGATCTTAGGTCCCTGACCAGGGATCAAATCCATGCCCCCTGCAGTGAAAGCATGCGTCTTAACTACTAGACCAGCAGGGAATTCCCTGAATATCTATTTCTAACATGCTTCCAGGTGATGTTGGATTCTGCTGATCCACAGACCACGCTTTGATTTTGTAGCCTAGTGGTTCTCAAACTCAAGGATATATCAGAATCCCCTGGGCAGGGCAGGGCAGGGTCGTTAAAACACAGATTCTTAGGCTCATCCTCAATGTTTCTGATTCTGTAGGTCAGGTGATGCTGATGCTGCCGGTCCTTGGACAACACTCTGAGAACCACTGTTATGTTCAGCTTAGGAAGGAAGCTACTTACCCCCCCAAAACTCTGCAGAGGCTCTGATCTCAATAGTTGAATTTAAGTCTGTATACCTGAGATGTTTCTTCCTCTCTTGTGTCTCAGAACTTTAGATGGCCTGGCTTCTCCCTCTCATATAAAACTCAAAGAGCTCTTCCATAAAGAAACTGCACAACTCCAGAGCAGTCTCCTGAATTCTGGCATTTAATGAGATCCTGGATTGTTGTTTTATTTTTAAACTCCTCACTCCGTGACCCAAAAGCAGCAGCAGTTATGAATCCGCAGTGTGCATCAGAATCACATGGTGAGCTTGAAAAAAACTTACAGAAGCTCTTGAAAAAGTACTAGTGGTGAGGACTGAATCTATTTGCATATGGACCTGAGACTAAACAAATGTGGGTATTATGGTTTTAGAACATAACGTTGTTAACCTTGAAAAAGTAAAAAATAATAAAAAATTTCAAGGCAGACTGAGAAAGAAGTATGAGGGTGTTAATTTCCTCACTTTTTCACAGCAGAGAGTTTATACAGTTTAGAACTAAAAGGTGATGTTATGAAAGAATACAATGCCTTCCTCCACTTCCTAATTATTTTCCTTAATAATCTTTTTATAACCATCAAGAGATCTTTTGAAAATGACTACCTCCTGTGCTAAAGAAACATTTCTCTGGCACTCAATACTTGTATTAGTTTTATTTCCGTTTCCTTTTGTTTTCACCTTAAATTCAAGTTAGGCACTCAGGAGTTTGGCTGTCATCTACTCTTTAGCAGACAGATAATTATGAAGGGTGCCAAGATGTCTTTGATAACATACATTAGATAACATGAGAGATTGGAGAGGTGATGGTCTCAGGGAGGCTTGGGAAGATAACATACAACAATGGCTCTTTGCTGTAGGAGGCAGAGCCTGGGGCTAAGAAGGAAGATGCTTTGGCAACTTTGGGCCAAGTCATGGGCTTCCAACTTTCAGGGTAGCCACCAGGGTCAGGAAGGCCCTGGTGACACATGGCAAGAAACCACTGAGAAGCAGATGGGGGAAGAGGTGCTGGAGATAGTGTAGGCATTGGAGCTCATTCACAGCCACAAAAGGCTCCATCTTTTTTTATTTTTTAAACAAATAATTTATTTGGCTGTTTTGGGTCTTAGTTATGGCAGGCAGGATCTCCATTGTCTCTCTTTTTTTTTTTTTTACATTTTTATTTTATTTTTTATTTTTTATTAGTTGGAGGCTAATTACTTTACAACATTTCAATGGGTTTTGTCATACATTGATATGAATCAGCCATAGAGTTACACGTATTCCACAACCCGATCCCCCCTCCCACCTCCCTCTCCACCCGATTCCTCTGGGTCTTCCCAGTGCACCAGGCCCGAGCACTTGTCTCATGCATTCCACCTGGGCTGGTGATCTGTTTCACCATAGATAATATACATGCTGTTCTTTCGAAACATCCCACCCTCACCTTCTCCCACAGAGTTCAAAAGTCTGTTCTGTACTTCTGTGTCTCTTTTTCTGTTTTGCATATAGGGTTATCGTCACCATCTTTCTAAATTGTCTCTTGTGGGATCTTTCCTTGAGGTGCAAGAACTCTCTAGTTGTGGTTCAGTTCAGTTCAATCACTCAGTCGTGTCCAACTCTTTGTGACCCCATGGACTGCAGCAAAGCCAGGCTTCCCTGTCCATCACCAACTCCCAGAGCTTACTCTAACTCATGTCCATCGAGTCGGTGACGCCCTCCAACCATCTCATCCTCCGTCACCCTCTTCTCCTCCCACCTTCACTCTTACACAGCATCAGGGTCTTTTCCAATGAGTCAGTTCTTCACATGAGGTGGCCAAAATATTGGAGTTTTAGCTTCAGCATCAGTCCTTCTAATAAATATTCAGGACTAATTTCCTTTAGGATTGACTGGTTGGATCTCCTTGCAGTCCAAGGGACTCTCAAGAGTCTTCTCCAACACCACAGTTCAAAAGCATCAATTCTTCAGTGTTCAGCTTTCTTTATAGTCCAACTCTCACATCCATACATGACTACTAGAAAAACCATAGCTTTGACAAAATGGACTTTTGTTGGTAAAGTAATGTCTCCGCTTTTTAATATGCTGTCTAGGTTGGTCATAGCTTTTCTTCCAAGGAGCAAGCATCTTTGAATTTCATGGCTGCAGTCACCAACTGCAGTGATTTTGGAGCCCCCCAAAATAAAGTCAGCCACTGTTCCCACTGTTTCCCCATTTATTTGCTATGAAGTGCTGGGTCCAGACGCCATGATCTTAGTTTTCCGGATGTTGAATTTTAAGCCAACTTTTTCACTCTCCTCTTTCACTTTCATCAAGAGGCTCTTTAGTTCTTCTTTGCTTTCTGCCATAAGTGTGGTGTCATCTGTATATCTGAGGTTATTGATATTTCTCCCAGCAATCTTGATTCCAGCTTGTGTTACATCCAGCCCGGCATTTCACATGATGTACTCTGCATATAATTTAAATAAGCAGGGTGACAATATATAGCCTTGATGTCCTCCTTTCCCAATTTGGATCCAAGTCTGTTGTTCCATGTCCAGTTCTAACTATTGCTTCTTGACCTGCATACAGATTTCTTAGGAGTCAGGTCAGGTGGTCTGGTAGTCCTATCTCTTTAGGAATTTTGCACAGTTTGTTGTGATCCACACAGTCAAAGGCTTTGGCATAGTCAATAAAGCAGAAGTAGATGTTTTTCTGGAACTCTTGTCCACTAGTTGTGGTGCAAGGGCTTGGCTGCTCCATGGCATGTGGGATCTTAATTCCCCGAATGGGGGATCGAACTCATGTCCCCTGCACTGAAAGGTGGATTTTTAACCACTGGACTGCCAGGGAAGTCCCCAAAGAATTTGTCTTGCAAGGAGACAATGAAGCCAGAGTCCCTGAAAACTCCTGCAGCATCACATGATCCTTGCTTTGGCAAATCGGAATCCACAGCCTTTCAGGAAAGTGGAAGGTGACAGAGATGCTCCCTGAGGGACTAATCACACAACCCAGGGCCTGGGACCTGTCCTGGGAATGCAGAGTTTCCTGTCTTAAGAAACTTACCACCCATAGGGTGAGGGAAACTGCAGGAGTCAGAGAGCTGGGGCTTTCTCTGGGCAGGGTGGCCAGAATTCTGAGAACAAGCCCATGTAGCAATAGATGGTCATGGCCAGGTCGGATGTAATAAACAGAGAAGCCAAAGTTGGGATGAAAAGGGTGCCCAAGCCACCAGAAGAAGTGAAGGAAAACGGTCCCTGTGCTCAGCAACTCTGCTATGGTCATACATGTTGTGACTGCACTTTCTCCATCCCAGTCCACTGTGCTCACACTTCTAACCCTTCCTCTCCCACTCTCGTGATGTGCATGTTCATTCCCATGTTACAAGTAACTAATACATTATATATATATATATATATTTTTTTTTTTTTAAATGATGGAAATAGTCTGTCTTCATTCCCAGCCTAAATTACTGTCTGATAACTACACTGCTACTGCGAAATCTTTAAAAGGAAGCAGTTCTGTGTCTTACCCTGGATGGGTGCTGCCTGCTAAAGCTGAGAAATATTTATTTTATGTTTGAGTCTGTTTACCCCAAACCTGTCTAACTGTAGATATTGATATCTACAATGGGTGGGGTCCTCCCTCTCCCTTTCAGATTATGATAAGCACCCCACAAATAATTCCCCTCTTTGCACTCAGTTCTAAAGTCCCAGCGTGCCTAACAACTGAATCCATTCAAAATTTTACTTATTTGATGCAGCTGACACCAAAGACTTTAAAATCCACGTGGTTTTTTTTTTTTTTTTTGCTATTAAAAAAATTTATTTATTTATTTGGCTGTGCTGGATCTTAGTTTCAGCATGAGGCATCTTTAGCTGTGGTATATGGGATCTGGTTCCCTGACCAGGGACTGAACCTGGGCTGCCTACATTGGGAGCATGAAGTCTTAACCACTAGAGCACCAGAAAGTCCTTTCATTTCTTTGCTATTTTTAAGTTTAAAATGATCATATGGTGTATGCAACAGCAAGCGTAATTAGACCACAGAAACACAGTGTCCCTTGATAACTTTAGCTTAAGCCTTAAGGTAAAGGAAATTTAAAAGGTCAGAGAGCAAATATTAAGCTACCCTAACACTGATTGGGAATACTAAAATCTTTCAGAAGGCAATCATCAGTCAAGGGATATTTGCAGTGTCTGCTCCGATTTGGGTTTGCAATATTTGCCTTTTGAGGGTCATTTGTTTCTTCCTGACCTCACTGCTTGAGATTCATAGAAGCCGCCAGTAGGTAAAGAGTGATATCAGGTCATGTTAATATTGTCAAAAGTGGGATTCTCCTTAGCCATGGCAAATGGAGCGAAAACTGTACACATGTAGTACTTTCCCCTATAAGTAAGTTTTGTAAATCAAGCACTATTATAATCATACCATCTACTCTAAGAATGATAAAATTTAGAAATTGACAGAAATGGACCCTGAGGCAAGAATCAGCTTCCTTACCAACCAGAATTGTTAGCTCTGTTTCATATAACCTCACTGTTTTAGCTTTGGCTACTATTACAAAATAGGATAGACTGTGTGGCTTAAAAACAAATTTTTTTTTCTTCTCATGGTTCTGAAGCCTGGAAAGTCCAAGCTCAAGGTGCTGACTGATTCTGTTCCAGATGAGAACCCTCTTCCTGGTTCACAGAGGGCAGAATTCTTTCTATATCCTCACATGGTGGGGGCTGGGGGGTGGTCAAAGGGAGACAGAAAGGGAGATGGAGCAGGAAAGTGGGGGGAGGAAGAGAGAAAGCAGGAGAGAGACAGGAGAGGGAGAGGTGGCAGGGAAGCACTCCGGTTTCCTCTTGTAATGGCACTAATTCTATGACAAGAACCCCAGCCTTATGACCTCATCTAAACGTAATTACCTCCCAAAGGTTCACTTCCAAATACCATTACATGTGGGTGGGATTCAGTACACAAATTCTGGAAGGACACAAACATTCAGTCCACAGCACTCACTGGGTTCCATTGCTCTCTTTTGAAGGTTTCAGCCCTGAACCCTTCATTGACACTGCTTTAGATTGTAAGAGACTGTGGATCTAAATAAACATATACCAGTTTCCAAGTTCTTAAGGTTCAAGTACTTCTCTAATCCCAAGATGAAGATCTGTTGTTAGCAATACTCCTCTCATAGCCTCACAGCCTCAGAAAGAGATTCGCTTTCTATGCCCCCTTTTTAAAAACAAAAAACAGCAAAACAAGTATCATAAATGCAAATTCATACCATGATTGCATATTTCTATCATAAAGACTCACTTTTTCTGTCCTTAAGGCCTAATGTTATTTAAAATTATAATTTCCAACAAACACTTAAAGTTATTGATTTGCTACTTGGAAAAGTCTCCAACTTTCCTTCTAACAGACTTCTTTTTGGTTGCTCTTTATTGAAATAGGTCAAGACAGTTTCCTTTGTACTTAAATTTAAGGATCTGTAAGTAATGCACAAAGGTCACTTGGTCTCAAAATCATCTTGGCAACTATACATAGACAATTATACCAACCATATAATCTTTCAATATGCCATACCATGATAAAGATACACATTCATTTTATGTATAGTGTGTGTGTTTTAAATTTTTTAATGTCTATCAGCTGTTAGTATCTATGTCTATGAGCTGTTCAGTCGCTCAGTTGTGTCTGACTCTTTGCGAACCCATGAACTACAGCACGCCAGGCCTCCCTGTCCATCACCAACTCCAGGAGTTTACCCAAACCCGTGTCCATTGAGTCGGTGATGCCATCCAACCATCTCATCCTATGTTGTCCCCTTCTCCTGCCCTCAATCTTTCCCAGCATCAGAGTCTTTTCCAATGAGTCAGCTCTTTGCATCAGTGGCCAAAGTATTGGAGTTTCAGCTTCAACATCAGTCCTTCCAATGAACATTCAGGACTGATCTCCTTTAGGATGGACTGGTTGGATCCTTGCAGTCCCTTGCAGTCCAAGGGACTCTCAAGAGTCTTCTCCAACAACACAGATCAAAAGCATCAATAAGTTGGCACTCAGCTTTCTTTACAGTCCAACTCTCACATCCATACATGACTACTGGAAAAACCATAGCCTTTACTAGACAGACCTTTGTTGACAAAATAATGTCTCTACTTTTTAATATGCTATCTAGGTTGGTCATAACTTTCCTTCCAAGGAGTGTCGTCTAATTTCATGGCTGCAGTCACCATCTGCAGTGATTTTGGAGCTCAAAAAAATAAAGTCAGCCACTGTTTCCACTGTTTCCCCATCTATTTGCCATGAAGTGATGGTTCTAGATGCCATGATCTTAGTTTTCTGAATGTTGAACTTTAAGCCAACTTTTTCACTCTCCTCTTTCACTTTCATCAAGAGGCTCTTTACTTCTTCTTTACTTTCTGCCATAAGGATGGTGTCATCTGCATATCTGAGGTTATTGATATTTCTCCTGGCAATCTTGACTCCAGCTTGTGCTTCCTCCAGCCCAGCGTTTCTCATGATGTACTCTGCATATAAGTTACATAAGCAGGGTGACAATATACAGCCTTGACGTACTCCTTTTCCTATTTTGAACCAGTCTGTTGTTGCATATCCTGTTCTAACTGGTGCTTCCTGACCTGCATACAGGTTTCTCAAGAGGCAGGTCAGGTGGCCTGGTATTCCCATCTCTTTCAGAATTTTCCACAGTTTGTTATGATCCACACAGTCAAAGGCTTTGGCATAGTCAATAAAGCAGAAAAAGATGTTTTTTCTGGAACTCTCTTGCTTTTTTGATGATCCAGCAGATGTTGGCAATTTGATCTCTGGTTCCTCTGCCTTTTCTAAAACCAGCTTGAACATCTCGAACTGCACCGTTCAGGTATTGTTGAAGCCTGGCCTGGAGAATTTTAGGCATCACTTTACTAGCGTGTGAGATGAGTGCAATTGTGCGGTAGTTTGAGCATTCTTTGGCATTGCCTTTCTTTGGGATTGGAATGGAAACTGACCTTTTCCAGTCCTGTGGCCACTGCTGAGTTTTCCAAAGTTGCTGGCATATTGAGTGTAGCACTTTCATAGCATCATCTTTCAGGATTTGAAGTAGCTCAAGTGGAATTCCATCACCTCCACTAGCTTTGTTCGTAGTGATGCTTCCTAAGGCCCACTTGACTTCACATTCCAGGATGTCTGGCTCTAGGTGAGTGATCACACCATCATGATTATCGGGGTCATGAAGATCTTTTTTGTACAGTTCTTCTGTGTATTCTTGCCACCTCTTCTGAATATCTTCTGCTTCTGTTATGTCCCTACCATTTCTGTCCTTTATTGAGCCCATCTTTGCATGAAATATTCCCTTGGTATCTCTAATTTCCTTGAAGAGAGCTCTAGTCTTTCCCATTCTATTGTTTTCCTCTATTTCTTTGCACTGATCACTGAGGCAGGCTTTCTTATCTCTCCTTGCTATTCTTTGGAACTCTGCATTCAAATTAGTATACAAAATTCAAAAAATACCGTATGTGTACAAAGCAGTAAATAACATTCTAATTTGATAAATCACTTTTCTTAGTCCTCTATATGCTGCAGTTAATTCTGTGGCACTATTGCATTTTATCTTTTCTAAAAGTTTATCTAATTGATTTGTTTCATCTTCATCTGAAATTCTTGACTATGTTTCTGCATTCAATACATCGATATAAATTTACCTATTACCTGATTTTTGCATCATGGTATCTATCTAGACTCCTACTGTCTCTGAGAAATGATTCTATCATATTTTGAAAAATGGCATGTAACAGAATTGCAGTTAAGTCATGAGCAGAAGTGGGTAGATTTACTGGTGAAGTGATAACAGGAAAAATACAGAAAGAACTGCTTGGCTTTACTACTTCTTTTCCTTGGACAATAAAACTCTATGCTAACTTTTTTAGAGAGAGACATCTCTTTTCACTAATCCTACTATCTGTGATGGAGTATAGCATAAGATCATTTTCAGGCTTAAGAGAGAATGCCTGGGAATGCATGCTGGCCACACGCATCACAGGGGGTTATTCAAATACAGGTGACCACAGTAGGGTAATTTTTCTCTTTACTTCATATATTTATCTATAGATTGTATATACTGTGCATATTTCTCAATTATTTGTTTTCTTATGACTAGTATATACTACTTTTATAACTGGAAAAATAATAAAGTTTCATTTTCAAACAATTAAATAAAGACGAGAATGCTACACGAAAAAAAAAAAAATATTGGGTTGGCCAAAAAGTTCATTTGGGTTTTCCACACTAGTTTGCAGAAAAATCTGAATGAATTTTTTGGCCAACTCAGTAATATGCAGGTGACCATCTTGTTGCACAAGGACCTGATTATGCAAATATTTCTCGTGAACTCAAGGCTTATTTTCATTGCAGAATTATAAGGCAATATTCATTTGTCAAAAATTATTTTCCCTCACTGATGTCACCTATAAAATCATAATTAAAAAATAGCAGATGTGTCCCATTTTCTCCAGCCACCCAAGCTATCTTAGCAAGCAATCACTTGAGAGATTTCTGTATGCAGTGACTCTAATGACAAAATTCTGAGCAGATGCCAGATAGCTTAATGGATGCTTCCCTACAGTGGCCTCTGAAGGCATCCCTGGTCTCCTGATAACCTAAGATAGTATTCACTCATGCGTCAAAAACCACTGATACCATCAGAAACAGTCTGAAAGCACTTCTGGCATCATGTCAACAAAAATAGCCATATTAGTGCCTGGTTTATCCCCTTCCTTGATGGCAGATAGGGCTAACCTTAAGTATATAGGTCAGGACAAAGCTGGTATATCCTCAATATATACTCAGTCAGTGCTTAGTCACTCAGTCATGTCTGACTCTTTGTGACCCCATGGACTCTAGCCCTCCAGGCTCCTCTGTTCATGGGATTCTCCAGGCAAGAATCCTGGAGTGGGTTGCCATTTCCTTCCCCAGGGATATACTCAATCAGCACATGTGTATAAAGAAGTGCTGTCTGTGGTAAAATTGCGGGGACCTAGTTATAGTTCTGAGCTGGTCCAAAATTAACTGGCATTCCATTGACACATGTTCAAGCTTCTAAAATACAGAGATTCAGTTATCCATTCTAGACATATGCTAATCATCTTGGAATGGCACTCAGGGAGAGAACACACCAAACAGGTCTGCAAACAGTCACAGTCTGCCTTATATCAGAGAACTCCCAGATGTTTGCCTGCTGCAGGCTTCCCTGGCAGGTGTCACTATGAGAAGGGAGATCCAGCCAGGGTGCTGTCAGCTCTGAAAAGCCATGTCATACACCTTTTCACAGTGGTGGAGAAATCAGCCGTTTCCTCCAGATTGGAAACCAGGACCATATGGCATTTATTTTTAAAGGATGTCACTGAGGTATCTTTCAAGGTTACCAAATGATTCCCTCACCTTCCTTTTGGTACTAGACAGTTGCTAATTCTATCATCTGGAAGGAAGCCTGAAGGTAAAAGTTTTCTTTCTGAGGTTCATATTTATTGAATTCCACTGTGTATAACAAAACTTAATGCTTGTGGATCTTATAGGTAGGATTGTTTGAGGCTTTGGTTAAAATACAGAGGAGGAGGAAAGTGATTTTTTTTAAGGCAAAAAAAAAAAAAAAAAAACAGATGGGAAGCCAAAGAAAGATTTCTTCTCTAACATTAAGCTTTTCAAGTTTCTATTTTCATTTTAAGCCCCCTTTTCAGTAGTAACGTCCTAGTGGTTCTAAGAGCAGGCTGGAGGAGGGGTGTATCTCAAAGGAATAGCAAACCTCCTGCTGTCTGATTATTACACATTGCAATACAGACATGAGTACCCGCATGCACCCCCATGCCTACACACACACCAGTGGACTGCAAACTCAAACACTGTGCCTGCAAAATATTTAAAATTCTGAACACTAGGGGCTAAGGAATCAGTAATCAGTCTAAGATGGTGTTTCTCAGTGAAGTACTTGAACTAATAAACTTGTGTTAGAATATCCTGAGGTGCTTGTCAAAAGATAGCCAAGTCTGGATATCCACATACTGATATCTACATTACTGATGGGCTTGCCAGGTGGCGCTAGTGGTAAAGAACCCACCTGCCAATGCAGGAGACATAAGACACAGGGGTTCGATTCCTGAGTCAGGAAGATTCCCTGGAAGAGGGCATGGAAACCCACTCCAGTATTCTTGCCTGGACAGTCCTATAGACAGAGGAGACTAGAGAGCTACAGTCCAAAGGGGTGCAAAGAGTTGGGCATGACTAAAAGCAACTGAGCGCGCGTGCGCACACACACACACATACACACACATGCACACACACACACAGAGTACTGATAGTCAGGATCAGTAAGATCCAGAGGCTCATGGATCCTGAGTGACTTCAGGCACACTTGCAGTAAAAGCATATAAGCACCACTGTCCTCAGTTCAATTCAGTTGCTCAGTCATGTCCTACTCTTCCCAACCCCATGAACTACAGCATGCCAGGCTTCCCTGTCCATCACCAGCTACTGGAGCTTGCTCAAACTCATGTCCATCGAGTCGGTGATGCCATCCAACAATCTCATCCTCTGTCATCCCCTACTCCTCCTGCCTTCAATCTTTCCCAGCATCAGAATCTTTTTAAATGAGTCAGATTTTCGCATCCGGTGGCCAAAGTATTAGAGTTTCAGCTTCAGCATCAGTCCTTCCAATGAATTTTCAGGACTGATTTCCTTTAGGATGGACTGGTTGGATCTCCTTGCAGTCCAAGGGACTCTCAAGAGTCTTCTCCAACACCACAGTTCAAAAGCATCAATTCTTCAGCGCTCAGCTTTCTTTATGGTCCAGCTCTCACATTCATACAAGACTACTGGAAAAACCATAACTTTGACTAGACAGATCTTTGTCAGCAAAGTAACGTCTCTACTTTTTTGTCAGCAAAGTAATAGCTCTACTTTTTTAATATGCTGTCTAGGTTTGTTATAACTTTTCTTCCAAGGAGCAAGCGTCTTTTGGTTTCATGGCTGCAGTCACCATCTGCAGTGATTTTGGAGCCCAAGAAAATAGTCTGTCATGGTTTCCATTGTTTCCCCATCTATTTGCCATGAAGTAATGGAACTGGATGCCATGATCTTAGTTTTTTGAATGTTGAGTTTTAAACTAGCTTTTCATTCTTCTCTTTCTCCTTCAACAAGAGGCCCTTTAGTTCCTCTTTGTATTATGCCATAAGGGTGGTGTCATCTGCATATCTGATGTTATTGATACTTCTCCTGAAAATTTTGATTCTGGCTTGTGCTTCATCCAGTCCAGCATTTTGCATGATGTACTCTGCATATATGTTAAATAAGCAGGATGACAGTATACAGCCTTGATGTACTCCTTTCCCAATTTGGAACCACTCCATTGTTCCTTGTCTGGTTCTAACTGTTGCTTCTTGACCTGCATACAGGTTTCTCAGGAGGCAGGTAAGGTGGTCTGGTATTACCATGTCTTTTTTTTTTCCCCATGTCTTGAAGAATTTTCCACAGTTTGTTGTGATCTACACAGTCAAAGGCTTTAGCATAGTCAATGAAGCAGAAGTAGATGTTTTTCTGGAATTCTCTTGCTTTTACTATGATCTAACCACTGCCCTTGGACAACCTAAATGCTATTCCATTCAAGTGAATTTGAGACCCCAGTTTGGTCTTTAAATTCACCTATTATCTCTTCTATTTTACCAAAAGAACCCAAGACCTTTCTCATAAATTCACTTGCTTAGGGTACCGGCAAAGTTTCTAAAGGGGCTACAGTTCAGAGGTAAGTCTTTCAGAACAGTTCCACTGCGGAACAAGACCCAAAGCAGCTCTGAGCAAAACTAAAAGCAACCATAGGGACTGCAGGGGCTGAAGAAGTCTGCTTTTCAACTAATTGGCCCCTAAATTTAGCAAGAAATCTCAGTGCTTTTAAAGGGGTTTAGCCTGCACCCTATGTTCACAGAAGCACTATTTACAATAACCAGGATATGGAAACAACCTAAATGTTCATCAACAGATGAATGGATAAAGAAGATGTGGTACTTATATACAATGGAGTATTGTGTACATGTGCACTCAGTTGTGCCTGACTCTTTGCAACCCCATGTACTGTAGCCCACCAAGCTCTTCTGTTCATGGGACTTCCCAGGCAGGAATACTGGAGTGGGTTGCCATTTCCTTCTCCAGGGGATCTTGCTAACCCAGGGATCAAATCCCCACCTCCTGCAATTGGCAAGCATTAGCAGGCAGATTCTTTACCACTGAGCCACCTGGGAAGCCCCACAATGGAGTATTACTCAGCCATAAAAAGAGAGTGAGACAATACCATTTGCAGCTACATGGATGGACCTAGAGATTATCATACTAAGTGGAATATATCAGAAAGAGAAAGACAAACACCATATGATATCACTTATATGTGGAATCTAAAATATGACACAGATCAACTTTTCTATGAAACAGAAACAGACTCACAGATGCAGAGAACAGACCTGTGGTTGCCAAGGGGGAAAGGTGGGGGGAGGGATGGACTGGGAGTTTGGGGTTAGCAAACTATTATATACAGGTCCTACTGTATAGTACAGGGAATGATATTCAATATTCTGTGATAAACCATCATGGAAAAGAATATGAAAAAGAATAAATATATATGTATATATAACTGAACCACTTTGATGTTACACCAGAAACTAACACAACATTGTAAATCAACTTTTTCAATAAAAAAGGTTGTGGGCTTAGCAATTTATAGCCGGAAGAAGAAACTCTTCTAAAAATTCAAGCTGAAAATTTCAGATATCTTATTCTTCTTTAAGCCATTGGTTTCTATATTTCAAGAGCCACCCCTCACACACAACTTCTTTATTCTAGTTAAAATATTTCTTTCATATGTTTTTCTTTTAGTTTTACTTCTAAAGACCAGAGTTTTGATGTCCATCATTTTATGGCTGGGCTATTACAAGGACATCCTAACTGCTCTCTTTATTCTTATCTTACTGTTTCCCAGCATTCTTAGGCACTGCCACCAGATATGACTGGCTAAAATACAAACTTGCTCAAAGACTTCTGATGATTCCCCATTTCCTAAAAGAGCAGTCTAGACACAATTGTGGGCTTCCCAGGTGGTGCACTGGTAAAGAATCTACCTGCTAATGCAGGAGACATGGATTGAATCCCTGGGTCAGAAAGATCCCCTGGAGAGGAAATGGCAGCCCATTCCAGTATTCTTGCCTGGGAAATCCCATGGACAGAGGAGCCTGATGGGCTACAGTCCGTGGGGTCACAAAGAGTCAGACACGACTGAGTGACTAAACAACTAGAGATCACTTATAACTCACAGTAATGAAGTATGTCACAGGGTTCTCTTTTTTTCCTGTCAAGGTAAATCCTCCTCCATTCTTTCATTTTGCACCAGCCTCTCCATGGGAAAGTCTTCCCAGTAAAGAGTCTGCCTGAAATGTGGGAGACCCCGATTAGATCCCTGGGTCAGGAAGATCCCCTGTAGAAGGGAATGGCTACCCACTCCAGTATTCTTGCCTGGGAAATCCCATGGACAGAGGAGCCTGGTGGGCTACGGTCTGTGGGGTTGCAATGAGTTGGACATGACTAACACATGACTATCCATGGAAAAAGTCAAAAAATCATACGAAGCAATACATATAATTAGCTTCTAAACTGCTTAAATGCTGAGAGAAAATTTTCACAATCTTCTCAAAACCAAACATATTGCTCAAGTATTTATTAAATAAATCAAAGACTGAATGATACTGAATTAAGTCACCAACAGTGTATCTCAGCTCCTGACCTGAGGTGTCACTGGGCAGTTTGTGAATTTTCTGTGTGTTGAGCAAGGGTAGAAGTCCAATCTTGTTAATTTCCTCATCACTTACTCTTCAACTGGAAGTAATTGCTCCCAGAATTCTTGGGACTTTTTTCCCATACATGCAAAAACCAAACAGTTCTGCAAGAAGGATTTATGTCAGGAAAATGATACAAATTCTATGTCTAGCTGGTTCCTCCTAAGAGTTCCAAATTCCATTGTGTGAAAAAGATTCCAATCTTTACCACAGTGGAAAGTCTGTGATGTGAAAACTACTTGAAGAAATTTTCCGTCTCAGCTCAATGACAAAGTAGACCATACAGAGCTTTTAGTGGCTACAGATGCTACCCATTTAAAGCATTGTAATAATTACTTCAAAGGCAGTAAGACCAAGCATGGTGTTTGTGCTAGAGTAACTAAAAGCAACTCAAATGCAAGTTTGTCTGAGTAGCAGAATTGTAAATGTTGTTTAAAGATATTGCAATATTTGTTATGAAAAAAACTTGTGTCAAAATATTTTATGCCATTATTATTGTTATTATAAATTGTGATCAAACACATGAAAAAGAGTTATGCATTAAATTTTAATTGAATATGTATGATTAAAAATCAGAATTTGTCTATTTATACTTATTAGATTATCTTGAATACACACACACACAGAATTTGCTTAGCACTTAAATTAAAATTGTTTTAAAATTGAAATTAAAACAAAATTAAAATAATTTTTTATCTACACTTAAAAATTGTAGTTGAAGTGTAAATGAGGATTACCCTGCTAAAAATCATATATTGCAAATTCAGGGAACAGATTGGGTTTTAAATGTGATGTTTAGAATGCAAAACTTTATATATATTCTGACTTGACTGTCATATTTCTAAATTTATCTTTTGAATATTTGTATTCAGAAAATGATTTCTGTTATGATGTTTTAAGCAGATTAAAATAGTATTTAAGATAATTGCTGTTATTTTGAAAATATTTTCAAAACAAAATATGTTTGAATTGCACAAATCATCCAAGAAGAATCAGAAACAATTAAACATTTTGTAATAACTTTAAAAAAAATCACTAATTCCTTAATTAAGCCATAATTTCCTTTAAAGCCATTTGAATAACAGTGGTTGGATTTGGCAGCTGCACCAATGAGTATCCAGATGCTGCCATTTCCTGGATTTAATTTTACATGACAGTTCTGTTACTGAACACATATTTAATGTCTTGTTACCCTAACTTTAATTAGGATAAGCTCAAAGGGAAAAAAATGTTTTTGGACGGAGGTTGTTTCCAGTGGATACTTCAGAAGCATGAGGAAGGTGGTTGTAATTAGGGGAACATCTTTCAAAATGCTACACAGTGGAATAAAGCACAATGAAGGAACTGTATGAGTCCTTTGGAATCACTAGTCTAACCCCTGTATCTTATACTTACAGGGAAATAAGTCCACAGAAGTGAAGTGAATCATCTGTGGTCAGCCTCCAAGGCAGGATTAATTGATCCTTTCACTATCTCATATTTTCTTTTGAGGATAAAGTTCTAATTCTGGGTTTGACTTGCTAAGTGATCTCAGGTACTTGCTAAGCTAAATTTATAAAATAACAGAATGTTGGTCTCAGATGGGCATGATAACCTTTTCTCAGCTATTAAAAATATAAAGGAATTTAAAAGTCTGAGAGTACAGCCTAAGTCTAAAATTTCCAATGTTAGCTCTTTGACTAGTTTAAGTTTTAGAGTAATTTCTGAAATGTACCTTTTCCCCTTAGGTTACAACCATGCCACCAAATGTTGTCCATAAAATGGCAAATGTTGTCCAGTTTATTGTCCATAAAACAACTTATGAAGCAACTAAGAGGATCAGTTTTGTATTGCCAGAGGACTTGGAGCAGGGGTCTTTCAACAGTTTACAATGGGTTTCATTTACAGTAACTTAATTTATAAAATTAACTCCTTATTGCCAAATTCAGACTGAAATTGAAGAAAGTGGAGAAAACCACTAGACCATTCAGGTATGACCTAAATTGAATCCCTTATGACTATACAGAGGAAGTGAGAAACAGATTTAATGGACTAGATCTGATAGACCGAGTGCCTGATGAACTATGGACAGAGGTTCGTGACATTGTACAGGAGACAGGAATCAAGACCATCCCCAAGAAAAAGAAATGCAAAAAAGCAAAATGGCTGTCTGAGGAGGCCTTACAAATAGCTGTGAAAATAAGGGAAGTGAAAAGCAAAGGAGAAAAGAAAGATATACCCATTTGAATGCAGAGTTCCAAAGAATAGCAGGGAGAGATAAGAAAGCCTGCCTCAGTGATCAGTGCAAAGAAATAGAGGAAAACAACAGAATGGGAAAGACTAGAGCTCTCTTCAAGGAAATTGGAGATACCAAGGGAATATTTCATGCAAAGATGGGCTCAATAAAGGACAGAAATGGTAGGGACATAACAGAAGCAGAAGATATTCAGAAGAGGTGGCAAGAATACACAGAAGAACTGTACAAAAAAGATCTTCATGACCCCGATAATCATGATGGTGTGATCACTCACCTAGAGCCAGACATCCTGGAATGTGAAGTCAAGTGGGCCTTAGGAAGCATCACTACGAACAAAGCTAGTGGAGGTGATGGAATTCCACTTGAGCTACTTCAAATCCTGAAAGTTGATGCTATGAATGCTACACTCAATATGCCAGCAACTTTGGAAAACTCAGCAGTGGCCACAGGACTGGAAAAGGTCAGTTTCCATTCCAATCCCTAAGAAAGGCAATGCCAAAGAATGCTCAAACTACCACACAATTGCACTCATCTCACATGCTAGTAAAGTGATGCTTAAAATTCTTCAAGCCAGGCTTCAGCAATACCTGAACCGTGAACTTCCAGATGTTCAAGCTGGTTTTAGAAAAGGCAGAGGAACCAGAGATCAAATTGTCAACATCTGCTGGATCATCGAAAAACATCTATTTCTGCTTTATTGACTATGCCAAAGCCTTTGACTGTGTGGATCATAACAAACTGTGGAAAATTCTGAAAGAGATGGGAATACCAGGCCACCTGACCTGCCTCTTGAGAAACCTGTATGCAGGTCAGGAAGCAACAGTTAGAACTGGATATGGAACAACAGACTGGTTCCAAATAGGAAAAGGAGTACATCAAGGCTGTATATTGTCACCCTGCTTATTTAACTTATATGCAGAGTACATCATGAGAAACGCTGGGCTGGAGGAAGCACAAGCTGGAATCAAGATTGCCAGGAGAAATATCAATAACCTCAGATATGCAGATGACACCATCCTTATGGCAGAAAGTAAAGAAGAAGTAAAGAGCCTCTTGATGAAAGTGAAAGAGGAGAGTGAAAAAGTTGGCTTAAAGCTCAACATTCAGAAAACTAAGATCATGGCATCTAGACCCATCACTTCATGGCAAATAGATGGGGAAACAGTGGAAACAGTGGCTGACTTTATTTTTTTGAGCTCCAAAATCACTGCAGATGGTGATTGCAGCCATGAAATTAAAAGATGCTTACTCCTTGGAAGGAGTATGACCAACTATGACAACCTAGATAGCATATTAAAAAGTAGAGACATTACTTTGTCAACAAAGGTCCGTCTAGTCAAGGCTATGGTTTTTCCAGTAGTCATGTATGGATGTTAGAGTTGGACTATAAAGAAAGCTGAGTGCAGAAGAATTGATGCTTTTGCACTGTGGTGTTGGAGAAGACTCTTGAGAGTCCCTTGAACTTCAAGGGTATCCAACCAGTCCATCCTAAAGGAGATCAGTCCTGAATGTTCATTGGAGGGACTGATGTTGAAGCTGAAACTCCAATACTTTGGCCACCTGATGCGAAAAGCTGGCTCATTGGAAAGACCCTGATGCTGGGAAAGATTGAGGGCAGGAGGAGAAGGGGATGACAGAGGATGAGATGGTTGGATGGCATCACCGACTCAATGGACATGGGTTTGGGTAAACTCCAGAAGTTGGTGATGTACAGGGAGGCCTGGCGTGCTGTGGTTCATGGGTTTGCAAAGAGTCAGACATGACTGAGGGACTAAAGTGAACTGAATTTATAAAAAGGTATACAGAAAATTTTAAATGAACATTGATAAAGAAAGGAAATTCCACATCCTTGGTTCCTCTGTATTCAAGCAATGCTCCCCAGGCCTTCTGCTAAAGCCAACTCTGCCTCTCCTGATGCCTTCGCCAACTGACCTGCTGTAAAAAAGTTGCTGAAGAGTGAGAAGATACAGCTGCTTGTACCACCAGGCCTTGATGGTTTTAAAACCTTTACACCTGTGTCCCTAGTAAACACAGAAAGGATGCATTGCTGAGAGCAAGCAAAACACCACCTCAATCATCTGAAGGATGACCAGGGAAGTGAGCCCCAATCCAAATAGGGAGCAGGAAATGGAATGAGTTTGCCTTTCATCTATGAGAGGATGCTTGCTGTTCATTAGAATAGTTTTTAAAAACTGTGATAAAACTTACATCACATAAAATTAATCATTCTAATATGTACAAGTTAGTGGCACTTGGTACATTCAAAATGTCATACAAGGATGACCTCCATCCACCTCAAAAACAATCCATCACTCCTATAGAAAACCCTATCCCCGTTAAACATCATTTCCTCCCACCAACTCCCAGAAAACCAGTTCACTTTCTGTCTCCTACGGATCTATCTATCCTGGACACCTCATATAAATAGAATCAACTAATATGAGACCTTTCATACCTGGTTCCTTTCACTTAGCCTAACATTCTGAGGTCCATTCACACTACAACATGTATCAGTTCTTTCTTATGGCTGAATGACATTCCATTGTATGGATATACCACATTCTGTTCATTTATCAGTTGATGAAATTGGGGGTTATTCCACTTTTGGGCTATTGTGAATAGTGCTGCTATGAACATTTATGTACAATTTTTTGTTTGAATACCTGTTTTCAATTATTTTGAATATCTAGGAATATAATTACTGGGTAACAAAAATTTGTACAAATGTTCATAGCAGCACTATTCACAATAGCCCAAAAGTGGCAGTGGCTGCTGCTGCTGCTAAATCGCTTCAGTCATGTCTGACTCTGTGCGACCCCATAGACAGCAGCCCACTAGGCTCCTCTGTCCCTGATTCTCCAGGCAAAAATACTGGAGTGAGTTGCCATGTCCTTCTCCAATGCATGAAAGTGAAAAGTCAAAGTGAAGTCGCTCAGTCTTGTCCGACTCTTTGAGACCCCATGGACTGTAGCCTACCAGGCTCTTCCATCCATGGGATTTTCCGGGCAAGAGTACTGGAGTGGGTTGTAATTGCCTTCTCCAGCCCAAAAGTGAATATCATCAACTGATAAATGAACAGAATGTGGTATATCCATACAATGGAGAAGAAGAGGGCATCAGAGGATGAGATGGCTGGATGGCATCACTGATGCAATAGACACAAACTTGGGCAAATTCCGGGAGATAGTGAGGGACAGGGAGGCCTGGCATGCTGCAGTCCATGGGGTTGCAAAGAGTCAAACATGACAGAGTGACTGAACAACAACATGGTAATTTTACGTTTAACTTTTTGAGGAATCATCAGTCTGTTTTACAAAGTTCCTGTACTATTTTATATCCCCACAAGCCATATACAAGAGTTTCAATTTCTTCACATCCTTGCCAACACTTGTTACATTCAATTTTGTTTATTATAGCCATCTTACTGGATATAAAATGATACCTCATGGTTTTGACTTGTATTTCCCTAATGACTATTGATGTTGAGCATCTTTTCGGGTGATTTTTTTTGACATTTGTATATTGTCTTTGAAGAAATGTCTGTTCAAGTACTTTGTTCATTGTTTAATTGGATTGTCTTTTTGTTTTTAGAGGTCATTATTATGTTCTATATAATCAGTCTATACCATAAATATTATTTGCAGATCTTTTCTTTTGTTCCTTAGGTTGTCTTTTGTAATAGCATCCTTTGAAGCACAAGTTTTTTTAATTTTGAAGTCCAATTTTTCTTTTTTTCTTCTTTTTGTTGCTTGTGCTTTTGTCATAGTATATAAGAAATGATTACCAAATCAAAAGATATGAAGATTCATCCTTATGTTTACTTTTAAGAATTTTGTAGTTTTAGTTTTTACATTTAGATTCTTGATCCATTTTGAGTTAATTTTTGTATATGGTATAAGGTAGGAATCAACGTCTCTCTTTGCTTGTGGATATCAAGGCATCCCTACTCTATTTGTTGAAAAGACTATTCTCCCCATTAAATAAATGGTCTTGGTCTCCTTGTTGAAAATCAATTGACAATACTTGTATGTGTTTATTTCTGGGCTCTCAGTTCTACTCCATTGTATCCATATGTCTATTATTGTGCCAGTACCACACTTGTATGATTACTGTAGATTTGGAGCAATTTTTGAAAATAGGTAGTGTGAGTCCTCCAAATTCGTTTCTCTTTTTTAAGATTATTTCTTGTCTATTCTGCATTTCTTGTAATCCCTTATTAATTTTATGACCAGCTTCTTCATTTCTGCAAAAATTACCAATGAGAATTTGATAGGGATTGCATTAAATCTATAGATCATCTTGGGTAGTGCTGCCATCTTAACAATATTAAATCTTTGAATAAAAAAAATACATGACTTTCCATTTGTTTAGGCCTTCTCTACCTTCTTTCAGCAATGTTTTGTAGTCTTCAGTAAACAAATCTTACACTTCCCTGGTTCAATTTATCCCCAGTATTTTATTCTTTTGATGCTAATTTAAATGAAGTTCCTTCTAAATTTCCTGTTTGGAATGTTTATTGCTAGTGTATAGAAAGAAAACTATTTTTTGTGCACGTTGATCTTGTGTGTGTGTGCTTAGTCGCTCAGTCATGTCTGACTCTTTGCAACCCCATGGACTGCAGCCTGCCAAGGCTCCTCTGTCCATGGGAACTATCCAGTCAAGAATACTGGAGTGGCTTGCTATGCCCTCCTCCAGGGGCTCTTCCCAACCCAGGGATTGAACCCAGGTCTCCTGCATTGCAGGTGGATTCTTTACTGACTGAGCTACCAGAGAAGCCCAAGAATACTGGAGTGGGTAGCCTATCCCTTCTCCAGGGGATCTTCCTGACCTAGCAATCAAGCCAGGGTCTCTTACACTGCAGACAGATTCTTTACCAGCTGAGCTACCAAGGAAGCCCCATGTTGGTCTTACCTTCTTCGAATATGCTATACTCATTTATTAGCCATAAGTGTTTCTTTGGTGTGTGTAGATTTTTTTAGTATTGCTATATATGAGATCATACCATCTGCAAATAGAGATAATTTTAATTCTTCCTTTCCAGTTTGGATACCTTTAGTTTTTTTAATTGCCTAATTGCTCTAGTTAGCACTTCAGTACAATGTTGAATAGAAGTGGTGAAAGGAGGTATGATATTCTTCTTCCCGATCTTAGAAGAAAAATTTTTAGTTTTCACCATTCAGTATAGTATCTGTCATGGGTTTTTCATAAATTATCCTTTATTATACTAAGGAAGTTCCTTTTAATTCTTAATTTGATTTCTATCATGAGAATGTTGGATTTCTTAGATGCCTTTTCTGCATCAGCTTTGAGGTGATCATGTGATTTGTTTCCTTCATTTTGTTAATGTAGCATATTATTTTATTTTTGTATATTGAGCCACCCTTGGATTCCTGGGATAAATCTCACTTTCTCATGCTGTATAATATACTTAATATGTTGCTGAATTTAGTATGTTGGTATTTTGTTGAGAGTTTTTACAACTATATTCACAGGAGCTATTGGGCTATATTTTTCTCGTGATGTTTTTATATGGATTTGGTACAGGGCAACTCACAAATCTGATAAGGGGTTAATATACTAAATATATAAGAAACTCATTCAGGATCTAAGTACAAAAAGTTGAATAGACATCTTTCCAAAGAATATATACACATGGCCAATGGGTATATGAAAAGTGCTCACTGCATTTCCCCAGGGAAATGCAAATTTAAACATCAATGCGATGTTACTTTATACCTGTTAAGATGACTGTTATCAAGACGACAAAAGATAAGTGTTGGTGAGAGTGTGATCCCTCTTGTACATTTCTTATTTCAAATATTGCACTTTTCAACTCTAGAATTTCTATTTAGTTTCTTTTAAAAATAATTTCTATTAAAATTATCCCTTTGTTGAAACATCATTATCTTACTTGGTTCAATTATTTAGACATGATTTATTTTAGTTCTTTGAATATATTCATAGTAAATGATTTATAGTCTTTGTATAGAAAAGTCAACATCTGGGCCCCCTCAGGAATAATTTCTATTAACTGCTTTTTTTCCTGTGTATGAACCTATCTTCCAGTTTCTATGTGTATTTCATAATTCTTTGTTGAAAACTAGGCCTTTTAGATAATGTGGCAACTCTTGAAATCATATCTCACTTTCTTATGACTTGTTATTAACTATTCTTTTTTTTGTTACCTTTGCTTCTCCTTGTTTAATGACTTTCCTGGGCTAATTCTGTAAAGTCTGTATTTCTTGCTGAATGTGAGTGTGTGGCCAATGTGAGTTTTGCTTTGCTAGGTTATTGGTCGGGGCTTCCCAGGTGGCACAGATGTAAAGAATTTGTCGGCCAATGCAGGAGACTCAGGAGATGCGGGTTTGATCCCTGGTTCAGCAAGATCCCCTAGAGTAGGAAATGGCAACCCACTCCAGTATTCTTGCTTGGAAAATTCCATGAACAGTGGAGCCTAGTGGGTTATAGTCCATGGGGACGCAAAGAGTCAGATATGACTGAGCAGCTGAGCACATTGCACAGGTTACTGGTAAGCTAATGATTGAGCTAAGATTTCCTTAAAAGCTTGGATCCAGTATATCTCCCAGTCTTTGCAAAGGGGTTCTGTATATGTTGGAGCATGTCTGCAGCACTCAGCCAGGTGGTTTACATCTGCGTAGCCTGTTTGTATAAGGCCTCAAGGCCAGCCAGAGATGAAGGACTGGCTTTCTCTCAGGTATTTCCTGAGCATACACACAACTCTGTACATGCACAGGGCCTTTTAGATTACCTGGGAACATTTCAGAGCTTTTCAAATTCCCCTATATGTGTCTTTTTTTCCCCACATCATTGTTTTTTTTTAGCTTCTTGGTCAGCCTCTTTTTGGCTCCAACTGTTATTGCTGCCTCAAGCAACTAAGGTGTTAAACAATTGCCACTGATTGTTTTTGACAAATGACCTGGGGACAGGGCTATTTTGCAAAGCAAGTGCTGAGTCAGATTCTAATAATGATAACAGACTTGGAGTGGGATTTTTCTAGCGAGCTGTGAAACAGGTCAAACAGTGTCAAAGCTCTAAAAATAGGAATGCTCCAGGAATGGGACATTTTTGAGGAAATTTATATACAATCTGCTCCCTTCTGTAACTGCAAGCGAACTGATTTTCATAGGGACCAATATTTGTGAGGGGCTTCCCTTGTGGCTCAGTTGGTAAAGAAACCACCTGCAATGCAGGAGACCCTGGTTCGATTCCTCGGTTGGGAAGATCTGCTGGAGAAGGGATAGGCTACCCACTCCAGTATTCTTGGGCTTTCCTTGTGGCTCAGCTGGTAATGAATCTACCTGCAATGCGGGATACCTGGGTTCAATTCCTGAGTTGGGAAGATCACCTGAAGGAGGGAAAGGCTACCCACCCCAGTATTCTGGCCTGGAGAATTCCATGGACTGTATAGAATATTTGTGAAACTTCTGACTGCAGAGCTGCAAAAGGGAGATGAGGAGTAGATTTAATGATAAGACCATAAAACCTGTTTTTTCTACCAACATTCAGCAGTTTGTCTTAAATGATTCTCAGATTGTTGAAAGATATTAGTTAATCTCCAGAGTTAATTTTGAAAAAGTTAATTTTGATAATTTTGCCTATGTTTTTGTTGTTCTTATGAAGGGGTACATTTACAAAGGTCTTTACCATCCAGAAGTTGTACAATGGTTCACATTTGAGGTAGTTATTATTCAGTGTTCTTCTGTGACTTTATTCTTCCAAACTTTGGTAGTAAGCGTTATCTTTTTGTCTCTACACCAGATCAAAAAGAGAAGATATTCATGTGTTTAGAACGTTAAATATAAACTGGGAAATGTAGCAAAGTTACTAATGGGACAGTCTTATGAAAGATCTCTCTCTCATATACATCCAAGTACCATCCTCTATATACTGGAATGATGCTACCAATGCAACAGAAACAAAGCTCGTGAATACAGTAATGTGATGAATCTACACCTGTTCACCCACACTTCCAGATTCAATCTCTTCATGATAAATAGAGTATGGCTGTTGAGAAAAGCAATAAACTTAATTGGTCTAACAAGAATAGAACTCACAACACTGGCCTCCATTGCATGATGGTATGAGTTAATTAATCCAACACTAACTCTACAATGTTAGAGTAAACTCTTATTCTTGCAAGAATGGAGCATGGTTGAAAGAAAAGACAAGGTTTATTTGGACAAGATTTCAACCTCCCTTAACAAATATTTGACCAAATCCTTAGGTTTTCTTTTTTTTCACATGGTTATCTTCTGATAAAAGAGCTAACAAAAAGAGGAGCAAAACTACTTACCAAATAATTGATGATTGGAAAACTGAGAATTGACGTTAAGAGAGCGAAATACATTTTTGGGGATCACTTATTTGATAGATACCACCTAAAGGAATAAACTGGCATATTATTCCAGTTTCTTATAAACAAGAGAGAAAATTGCTTTTGTAATTAGATATTTACAAGCACAGAGTCCTCTTAACTCAATTGCCTTTCAATCTTGCAAATTTGGGGGAAAATTCATCTTCTTTGACTTAATAATGAAATGAAAGTAAAAATGTGTCAATAAATCTCATTTGCACTTAGCTATAGTTGTTGCAGCAGTTTTACTCATCTTACTTCAGGATTGCAAAAGTGATAAGGTATGCTCTACACAAAATGATCCCTTACCTACACACTCCTGTTATATCTCATGATTGAGGTATAATATGATTGGAATTATAGAAATAGTGGCACATATGTGCCATGAGGAAATTTAGAAACACATTAAGCAACAAACTATGGCATGCTATAAAGTGGTGCATCTCCAACTTTGCTATGCATGCAAATCACTTGGGGGAAATTGTCAAAGCACAGATTCTAATACAGAAGGTCTGAAATAGAGTCTGAGATTGCACATTTCTGAAAAGCTCCCATGTGAGGCTGAGGCTAATGCTTCTTGGACCACATTTTTTTAATGTAGTTAGGAAGTGAAGAAATCTGAGTTCATGTTTTGACTTTATTATAACACATAATGCTTGCAATTTGTATTTTTCTTATTTATTATATTGTTGTTACAAGTCATCTCATATTCTCTCTGGGACAAGGAAAGACATTAAAAAGTGGGAAAATATCAAATTGCCAAAAATATAAATAAAAGTAATACATAGATGAATAAAGATACATTTACCCAATTCAAAAAATTGAGGACATATGCCAAATATCTAAAAGATAATACAGTTAATTGATTTAAAAGTAGTAGAGTCGCTAAACCAGTTTTGCATAGAGCTCTATCAAAAAGGAGCCCCAGATTTGGAGTCAGAAATTCTGAGTTTATAGCATGGGCTCTACTTTAACTAGCTGTGTGTGTGAGAACTTAGGCAGTCTGCTAGCCTCCTTTTTCTCTGGTCCAAAAGAAAGGATTTGAAATGGTTGATCTTGAAATAATACCATTTGCAGCAACATGGATGGACCTAGAGATTATCATATTGAGTGAAGTAAGTCAGACAGACAAATAGCATATGATATCACTTATATGTGGAATCTTAAAAAATGATACAAAACAGAAACAGACTCATGGACATAGAAAACAAGTTTATGGTTCCCAAAAGGGAAAAAGGGGGCAGGAGGGATAAATTAGGAGTTTAGGGTTAGCAGATAAGAAACTACTACATATAAAATAGATAACAAGGACCTATTGTATAGCCCAGGGAACCATCTTCAATATTCTATAATAACTATAATGGAAAAGAATCTGGAAAAGAATATATATATATATACACAAACCAAATCATTTTGCTGTATACCAGAAATTAACACAACACTGTAAATTAACTATACCTCACTTTAAATTTTTTTTTAATTAAAAAAAGAAATAGTTGATCTCTAAGTCCTCTTGCAGCACTAACACTTTTTTCCCTCCTTCTCTTATGAAACACTTGGCCAATGTAGGTGATTTTCTCCCCTTTCGAATCTGTTTTAGCCATTTTTTCCTTAAATTTGAGAAATGCCATAATTCCTTTAGGTTGAAGGAAAATCAAAAGTTACTTTAAGGTGGATAACTAAACCACGCCAGGTTTCCATACAGGCAGCATTCATTTGCTGGCCTTTCAAGTCTGGTGAACCCAATGGGCTTTTTCTCCCCCTAATTGAATATCAGCCCAGCTGGACTTTGCCCAAGGCCATGATTCCAAGTGGGGGTTCTGCCAAAGGCCAATACCCGAGTTGAGAGGAAAATCTATCTCCACCACTTCCTTGACTTCTCAGTCTGGATTGTTAATCAACTACAGATGAAGTTTTCTGACTGTTTATATCCAGGACAGGCCAACACAAAGACCAACCAAATCCTACCCAGACCTTCCGGGTGACAACTACTGTAGGAAGATCACCTGTAGGTTCAGTGAACTGACCCTTCAGAGAGGTATGGAAAACTATCTAAGTGTAAAGGCACTGTCTTCTTCCAAGTATAAATGAGGAGCAGTAGGGTGTTTTGGTTATAAGGATGAGATAGGGTTCAAATCTTCACTCTGCCACTGTATAACAATGGGGGCAAGCTGACCTTTCCCTAGCTCAATTTCCTCCTCTGCACAACGTTTTTGTTTTGAGGACTTAGTCCACAGATCAGCAGCATCAGCATCACCTGGGAGTATGTTAGAAATGCCCCTCCCTACTTATTGAATCAAAACCCACAGTTTAAACAAAATTCACGTATACTAAGTATTCAACACAGTGCCTATTTCATAGTAAGTATTTGTTCATGTTGAGAGTCCCTTGGACTGCAAGATCAAACCAGTCAGTCCTAAAGGAAATCAGTCCTGAATATTCATTGGAATGACTGATGCTGAAGCTGAAGCGCCAATACCTCATGCAAAGAACCAACTCTTGGGAAAAGACCCTGATGCTGGGAAAGATTGAAGGCAGGAGAAGGGGACAACAGAGGATGAGATTGTTGGATGGCATCACTGACTCGATGGACATGAGTTTGAGCAAGGTCCAGGAATTGGTGATGGACAGGGAAGCCTGGCGTGCTACAGTCCACGGGGTCACAAATAGTCGGACATGACTGAGCGACTGAACTGAACTGATTCAATCACCAGAAGTCACTGTTATTAGGATATTCTTTTTTTTTTTCATTTATTTTTATTAGTTGGAGGCTAATTACAATATTGAAGTGGGTTTTGTCATACATTGACATGAATCAGCCATGGAGTTACATGTATTCCCCATCCCGATCCCCTCTCCTACCTCCCTCTCTACCCGATCCCTCTGGGTCTTCCCAGTGCACCAGGCCGAGCACTTGTCTCATGCATCCCACCTGGGCTGGTGATCTGTTTCACTATAGATAATATACATGTTTCGATGCTGTTCTCTCGAAACATCCCACCCTCACCTTCTCCCACAGAGTCCAAAAGTCTGTTCTGTACATCTGTGTCTCTTTTTCTGTTTTGCATATAGGGTTATCATTACCATCTTTCTAAATTCCATATATATGTGTTAGTATGCTGTAATGTTCTTTATCTTTCTGGCTTACTTCACTCTGTATAATGGGCTCCAGTTTCATCCATCTCATTAGAACTGATTCAAATGAGTTCTTTTTAATGGCTGAGTAATATTCCATGGTGTATATGTACCACAGCTTCCTTATCCATTCGTCTGCTGATGGGCATCTAGGTTGCTTCCATGTCCTGGCTATTATAAACAGTGCTGCGATGAACATTGGGGTGCACATGTCTCTTTCAGAGCTGGTTTCCTCGGTATGTATGCCCAGGAGTGGTATTGCTGGGTCATATGGCATTCCTATTTCCAGTTTTTTAAGAAATCTCCAGTGTTCGCTTCGGCAGCACATATACTAAAATTGGAACAATACAGAGAAGATTAGCATGGCCCCTGTGCAAGGATGACACGCAAATTTGTGAAGCGTTCAATATTTTTCACTGTTTATAATAGCCAGGACATGGAAGCAACCTAGATGCCCATCAGCAGACGAATGGATAAGGAAGCTGTGGTACATATACACCATGGAATATTACTCAGCCATTAAAAAGAACTCATTTGAATCAGTTCTAATGAGATGGATGAAACTGGAGCCCATTATACAGAGTGAAGTAAGCCAGAAAGATAAAGAACATTACAGCATACTAACACATATATATGGAATTTAGAAAGATGGTAATGATAACCCTATATGCAAAACAGAAAAAGAGACACAGATGTACAGAACAGACTTTTGGACTCTGTGGGAGAAGGTGAGGGTGGGATGTTTCGAGAGAACAGCATCGAAACATGTATATTATCTATAGTGAAACAGATCACCAGCCCAGGTGGGATGCATGAGACAAGTGCTTGGGCCTGGTGCACTGGGAAGACGCAGAGGGATCGGGTAGAGAGGGAGGTAGGAGAGGGGATCGGGATGGGGAATACATGTAACTCCATGGCTGATTCATGTCAATGTATGACAAAACCCACTTCAATATTGTAAAGTAATTAGCCTCCAACTAATAAAAATAAATGAAAAAAAAAAAAAAAGAAATCTCCACACTGTTCTCCATAGTGACTGTACTAGTTTGCATTCCCACCAACAGTGTAAGAGGGTTCCCTTTCTCCACACCCTCTCCAGCATTTATTGCTTGTAGACTTTTGGATAGCAGCCATCCTGACTGGCATGTAGTGGTACCTCATTGTGGTTTTGATTTGCATTTCTCTGATAATGAGTGATGTTGAGCATCTTTTCATGTGTTTGTTAGCCATCTGTATGTCTTCTTTGGAGAAATATCTGTTTAGTTCTTTGGCCCATTTTTTGATTGGGTCATTTATTTTTCTGGAATTGAGCTTTAGGAGCTGCTTGTATATTTTTGAGATTAATCCTTTGTCTGTTGCTTCATTTGCTATTATTTTCTCCCAATCTGAGGGCTGTCTTTTCACCTTACTTATAGTTTCCTTTGTTGTTATTAGGATATTCTTGATCTCCTTTCTCACTTTCTCCTCACCGCCATCCTGAAGTAAGCCCAATAGTTCTAGTTTGCCTGAACTGCCCTGCATTCAGTACCAGAGCCCACCACTAGCTTCCTCATCACCATAAGACCATCTGGCTTTCTTCTGCTGTTTTGGGCAAACTCCCTTCCATCACTCCTAGTTTTTAAGGTTTGAAGGTTCATTCAAAGGAATCCCACACTACCCAACATATGGAGATTCCTAATAGATTTTGTACTCTAGAACATATTTACTCTCTGCACTCAATCATGTCCTGTTCTACTTCATATTATATTCTTTGATATAGTTGTTCACACGGGCTCTGAAGATATAATTCCGTCTCTACCACTTACTAACTTTATAATATTGGGAAAGTCACTTAACTTCTTTGAGTTTCTTCTGTGAAATGTAATTGAAGTGCAGTAACGTAGGTAAAACATGCCATAGTCTGTGCATATTAATATTAATATGCATAGTTCTTAATATTATCATTACTGTGCTTATTGTTATTTTCATAGTCTTACTGTCTCTGTCACTTTATCCTCACAAAAACAAGACAAGTAACATTATATCTACTTTCAGATAAAGAAATGTGAAGAACTCCCCTAAAGCCATACAGGTCATTTGTACAGAATCAAGTTTAGAACTCAGTACACTTTCCTCCTATACCACACCATTTCATAGGGTAAGTAACATGGAACAGTCTGGATTTGGGCATGAGAACAGGATAGAGGATGCAGGTGAGGGTGTAAACAATAGTCTGCTTGAATCTAAGTGTATCAAAATCAGCTAAACTATGGTCCAAATGATAAGCCGAAAATTATATGCCACAGCAGGATTCTAAATCAAAGAGCCATCCCCACAAGATCAACTTCAGGAGTAGCCCAGAGACTACTGACTAAGCCAACAAAGCTTCTTTCTTCTTTGCCTTCTTTAGAGAACCACGCACCTACTGGGCTTTTTGAGTATGGTCAATCCTGGGAGGCGGAGAAGGCAATGGCACCCCACTCCAGTACTCTTTCCTGGAAAATCCCATGGACGGAGGAGCCTGGAAGGCTGCAGTCCATGGGGTTGCAAAGAGTCGGACACGACTGAGCGACTTCACTTTCACTTTTCACTTTCATGCATTGGAGAAGGAAATGGCAGCCCACTTCAGTGTTCTTGCCTGGAGAATACCAGGGATGGTGGAGCCCGGTGGGCTGCCATCTATGGGGTCGTACAGAGTCGGACACGACTGAAGTGACTTAGCAGTCCTGGGAGGCAAAGTGAATTAATGAAGGGAGAATTATTGGCAAGTCCAAAGTGTCTAAGCCCTCTGCTAGGAATGGCTTAAAAAAACATTCAAGCTCACAGACATAGAGAACAGACTTGTGGTTGCCAAGGGGGAGAGAGTATGGGGGAGGGATGGACTGAGAATTTGAGGTTGGTAGATGTAGACTACTATATTTTGTTGTTGTTTGGTCTCTAAGTTGTGTCCAGCTCTTTTGCGACACCCATGGACTATAGCCCGTCAGGCTCCTCTCTCCATGGGGTTTCCCGGGCAAGAATACTGAAGTGGGTTGCCATTTTCTTTTCCAGGGGATCTTCCTGACCCAAGGATCAAACCCGCATCTCCTGCATTGGTAGGTGTATTCTTTACCACTAAGCCACCAGGGAAGCCCAAATTATTATGTTTAGAATGAATAAACACCAAGGTCCTATGATATAGCACAGGGAACTATATTCAATATCTTGAGATAAATCATAATGGAAAAGAATATGAAAAATAATATGTATATATATATATATACATATAGAAATATATATGTATAATTGGATGTATAGTTTAAAATGTATAGTTTTATATATATATGTATGTATATATACATATATATATAAAACTGAATCAGGAGCTTCCCAGGTGGCAATAGTGGTAAAGAAACCACCTGCCAATGCAGGAGGCGTAGAGACGCAGGTTTGATCCCTGGGTCAGGAAGATCTCCTGGAGGAGGACATGTATTCTTGCCTGGAGAATCCTATGGACAGAGGAGCCTGAAAGGCTATAATCCATAGCATTGCAAAGAGTCAATCACGACTGAAGCAACTTAGCAGGCACACACGAATATATAACTGAATCACTTTGCTATACAGCAGAAGTTAATACAACATTGTAGACCAACTACTCTTCCATTTAAAAACCTAATCTTTCAAGATGGATCAAAAGGGAAGGGCACTGAACACAAAGTGGAGCCAGGTTAAGTTCTGAAAAGAACAATCATCACTTGGTTCTTGAGAGACTAAAGGGGAAGAGGGAACCACACCTATCTGGAAAACCGTTGAGAGTAGGGGGTACCTCCCCGATGATCTCATGATTGCTAATGACAGTGGAAACTGATATTAATAAAACCTCTTTGGAGAACAATTTTGCAATATATGGATCAAGAGTCTTAAGATGTCTTTGACCCTGTAATTTTTACTTTAGGGAATCTATCTTTAGCAAAACTACTAAATATAGGGGTAAAGTTTTATTCTTTTTTTTTTTTTTTGACCACGCCTCATGGCATGTGAGGATCTTAATTCTCTGACTAGGGATCGATTCTGTGCTCCTTGAGTGAAAGCATGGAGTCCTAACCACAGAACCACCGGGGAAGTTTCTGAAAGAGTTTTATTCTTAACAAAAGACCTATGACCGATCTGGCAATTTTGGTAGCATGATTGATGAGTATGAAGGGTGAACATGTTTTTTTCTTTTCAGGCTGCAATGGTCTTACTAGAAAAGGGGCCTAATCTGGCAAAGACTTGACTATTACTTATTTTTGTCACATAAACACGAACCTCTGATTTTAACCTTTTACGTGTATCCTTACATTAAGAAAGGCTGAGATCACTGAGGGTTTAATCACTTTATAAAAATGTTTGTTGCAGATTTTCTTAAATATCAAGTCCTGTTTAGCATATTTATCTATTTCTTTACAGAGACATTTTAAATTGGAAAGCATCTGACTGTCTTATCCTCTGTAAATTCCTCTCATGGAACAGAGTAATGGGCAGCATTGCCAATTGAAAATCAACCAGGAATATTATTTCAAAGTCATTTTGTCCTTAAGGAAAATAAATTTCTATGTAACATTTCAAGAGCACAGTGCTTTCATAAAGCTGAGTACATCTGAGGTTCCTTTCCTGACTTAGGCCCATTCTCCACAGCAAGATTTCATGCAAATTCTCTACTCATTTTACTTTGAACACATATCTGAATACAGAGCACCTTCTTGGCTACTACCAAAAGGCCCAGAATTTCAAAAGTTAGAATAGGATCAATAGGTTTGGAAAGGCCAGAAAAAGTTATACACTAAGCCCCTATAATGTTGATGAACACAGAATATTAAAGACTATTCTGAATTGGTAGTTCCACAAAAATAGTCTCTTACCTTTGTTATCTGAGCATATCCTTGGGGTCTAGGGTAAAATTAATTTTTAGTTGATCATCTGTTTATGTAATTAGTGTAATTATGCTTTATTACATAATTAGTGTAAGTGCATGTAATCAGCTATAACATATAATTACATAATTGAGTCATTGTAAAAAATCCTTGTGAAACTTAATATAATGCTTTCTGTATCTGCCAAAGATAAATACTTTTTTTTTAAATTAGGATTAGTTAAAGTGGGTTTTTGTTTGCTCTTGGAGTGGTTACCTTGCTCAAGTGTTAAGAGATTCCAGATAACATTTCAAATGACTATGCTTTCAGTTTCCTATCTTTCCAAATTTCATGGTGAAAATCAGACTGTCCTCCAAACCCACTGTTTATCTAATGCACAGTAGATCACTTAAAAATAGCTCTCTGGGGTGTGGGTGGGGGTCAGGGTGGGTAGGTGGGTGGGAGGGAGATTCAAGAGGGAGGGGATATATGTATACTTATGGTTGATTCATGTTGCTGTATGGCAGAAACCAACACAACAGTGTAAGAATTTTAAAAAAATATATTTAAATTTAAAAAATAGAGAAAATAAGTGCTAAAGTCCAAACTATAAAACTTTTATAAGATAATAAGGGAATATATTTTCATGAAAAAGCTTAATTAAAAAAAAGCTCCCTATACAATGTTTGGGGCCTTGAAGATGCTCAGGTGCAATGCAAGATGAAACTAGCAAGAGACATTGATGCATTTTAAATCCATTTACATGTAACAATGTACACTGGAAATTTTTCGTTATTTGAACTCAGGACACCAGATTTGAGTTATTTTAGTTTTTAAATAATCTAGTGAAAAATAAATTTATTATGTTCTTTGCCCATAAGGAAGGTTTGAGATGGGAATTTTTTAATTGTATCCTGTCCATCTAATTTTTTATGTTGTTTGTTTCTACGTTATATAAATGAATTAAAATGGTATTTACAGATAATGGTAAAAAAATTAATCTGCCCTTATCTACAGAATAAAGGGGGGTTGTAAGGATTTATTTTTCTGGAAGACGGGGACTTCCAATCACTAAAATTATTCAATTAAACATGCTTTTAGAGGATGTCTTAAATGCAATTATTGCCTGGGGTTATAAATTTTACTAAGTGACTCCTGAAATCCCTTCTGGCTCTTGGATTCTATAATGTCTCTTTCCATGAATCCAGGCAAATGAGAAAATCAGTTTAGTTACTAATGAGCAGGATGGCATTGCATTGCTACAAATATATCTGTTGGGGAAGAGATGATTGTCCTCAAGCCATTTAGGATGTGTCCTCTTCTTGGTTTTTCTCTATTATAAACAAAGATCCACAAAACATATATTTATACACATCTTTATACACCTGACTAATTCTTTCTTGGGAAAATGTTTAGAGGTGAAACTGTTAGGTCAAAGTGTATACACATTCACAATTTTCATTATACTGTCAAAGTGCTCCTTGCCCCAACCAGAAAGCTTACACTAGTTACCGCCCCTCGGTTCAGTTCAGTTCAGTTGCTCAGTCGTGTCCGACTCTTTGCGACCCCATGAATCGCAGCAAGCCAGGCCTCCCTGTCCATCACAAACTCCCGGAGTCTACCCAGACCCATGTCCATCGAGTCGGTGATGCCATCCAACCATCTGCTATCGTCTCCTTCTCCTCCTGCCCCCAATCCTTCCCAGCATTAGGGTCTTTTCCAATGAGTCAACTCTTCGCATGAGGTAGCCAAAGTATTGGAGTTTCAGCTTCAGCATCAGTCCTTCCAATGAACACCCAGGACTGATCTCCTTTAGGATGGACTGGTTGGATCTTCTTGCAGTCCAAGGGACTCTCAAGAGTCTTCTCCAACACCACAGTTCAAAAGCATCAATTCTTCTGCGCTCAGCTTTCTTCACCGTCCAACTCTCACATCCATACATGACCACTGGAAAAACCAAAGCCTTGACTAGACAGACCTTTGTTGGCAAAGTAATGTCTCTGCTTTTAAATATGCTATCCAAGTTGGTCATAACTTTCCTTCCAAGGAATAAGCGTCTTTTAATTTCATGGCTGCAATCACCATCTGCAGTGATTTTGGAGCCCCCCAAAATAAAGTCTGCCACTGTTTCCACTGTTTCCCCATCTATTTCCCATGAAGTGATGGGACTGGATGCCATGATCTTAGTTTTCTGAATGTTGACTTTTAAGCCAACTTTTTCTGCCCCTGCCTTAATCTATTTCAATTTGATGAGTATTTTATTATGTCTTGGTTTTTGTTGACACTCTTTTTATTTCTAATGAACTGGTCATATTTCCATGTTTTTACTGATCATTTATATGCATGCTACTGAGTGGCAGAAGAGAAACGGGGTCAGCCAATTTATAGGCTATGGGCCAGAATCAGCCAATGTGCCAAACTTAGCCTAGTAGCCTCTCATTGTTGTATGTTCTGCAAATAAGAATGTTTTTACATTTTTGCATCATTGGTAAAAATATCCAAAGAAGAATAATATTTCATGACACATGGAAATTCCATGAAATTAAAATTTCTTTGTCCATAAATAAAGTTTTATTGGAGCACAGCCACATCCATTCTTTTACATAATATCTCTGGCTGCTTTCTCACTATGACAGCAAAACTGAATAGTTTTGACAGGCACTTTGTGGCCAGAAAAACCTAAAATATTTACTATCTTGTCCTCACAGAAAAAGTTTTATGAACCTGTGGTAGAGAGTAATGATTAAGAGGACAGATTTCAGGGCCAAGACTTCCTGAATTCACATACCTGCTCCTCCATCTGCTATTTATTTGATTTGGACAATATATTTAATTCTCTGTGCCTCAATTTTTATTCATCTGTATAATAAGAGAAAATAATAATACTTGAAATATTTTGAGAATTAGGTGAATTTATCACTTAATGCCTAGTGTAAGTGCTATATAAATATTATCTATTATTGATACTCTTTTTAGTATAAATTTATCTTCCATGGGCTTCCCAGGTGGTGCTAGTGTAAAACCCTGCCTGCCAATACAGGAGACAAAAGAAACATGGGCGCAGTCCCTGGGTTGAGAAGATCCCCTGGAGGAGGGCATGGCAACCCACTCCAGTATTCTTGCCTGGACAATCCCATGGACAGAGGAGCCTGGCAGGCAACAGTCCATAGGGTCGCATACAGTCAAACACACGTATTTTTCATATTCTTTACCTATCTTTCCTTTTTTTTGTTGTCTATTAAATTAGGGAAGCTTTTACTCAGTAAAGAGTTTAGCTCTGAGCTATTATGTATTCTATTTTTTTTTTTTTTCAGTTTGCTGGTGATTTTTCAACCTTAAATGTAACTTCAGTTGACTCTAAGCAAGTATACTTTCAATTTCTTACCTTAATTCTAGTTGTGATTTTAGAAAATATTAGTGAACAAAGGGGGTCAAAATGAAATCATCTAGTCCAACTACCTTTCTTAAGCTTGCAATAGTTGAGAATTCACTACTTCCTCAACTGGATTCTCCTACTGCTCCCATTTTGAATTCTCATGATTAGAAAGGACAAATCAAGTCTCTCTTCTTTGTGTAAAACCTCCAAACATGGGAAAAAAAACTATCCTCTCACCTTCACCTTCTCCGACCCATAAGTCTATTCCAGGACTTCATTTTTGTATGCTGAACCTGTCGAAAGCCTTCAAGTGGTTTTCCCATGACATGGGTTCTCTGATCCTGTTCACCATTACCATTCTTCCTCTTTAAACAATCCAATTTGTCATGAGGCCTTCTGTTCCATGCCTTAATCTGCAATGTGAAAATATCAGGTTTAACACAGTGTTGCAATTAACTTCTAATACCTCATCACATCCTTTATTAGGGCTTGGGGAATTCACAGCTCCAAATTCTCAAAGCCTCTCTCTTTTATTGATCAAAACCATTTATATTGTAAATTGCTTGCTCCTGGGATTTATCCAGACATCAACATAGCACACACTCTGTAAAGTGAGATCCAGAGACTTTTTACAGCATATTAAATAAGTGCTTTGTGGGACCTTTGGCCTTCATATGTGGCACTGGGGTGAAAAGTATACTTATTGTTGCCTCCAATAATTTGCACAACTGGCACACCTTCTCATGGTCATAATGATGTTTTGGGCTTTGATACAGACACAGCTCAAAACTTAGAACTGGAATGTGCTTATACTGATATAGATTGATACAAAGTTTTTCTGATCCTGGGAAAGATTGAGGGCAGGAGGACAAGGGGGCGACAAAGGATGAGATGGTTGGATGGTATCACCGACTCAATGGACATGAGTTTGAGCAGACTCCGAGAGATAGTGAAGGACAGGGAAGCCTGGCATCCTGCAGCTCATGGAGTCAAAAAGAGTTGGACACAACTTAGTGACTGAACAACAACATAGAGTGAGAAAAGTGTCAGAGCTGCATTCTTTCCTGGCAGAATCTTAAAGCAGGTTAGCGTGCATTTCCCAGTGGCCAACAAAGCTAAGAACTGCCAGAATACATTTCAGGTAGTAAAATGTTATTTATCTTGACTAATCATAAGTAAAATTTACATAAATATATTAATAACTTTCTCCTGCTATCCAAATGGCATATGGAGTCACATTTGTGGTTTCATAAAGCTACTATTTAAGGTAAAGCTGGTCCAACAGTAAACAAGTTTGTGAAAAATACAGTGACTTGGAGTAACATGTTTCCTCAATTGCTTTCCTCAATAAACTTTTAACTCTCAAACAAAAATAAATAATTAGGTGTGTATTACCTATACAGTAAAAAATAATAGGCTAAAAATCAAGGAAAATGTCTTTTATTTTCCTATTTTGTAAAACTATAAAACACTAGGATTTTATACCCTTCCTAAATACACATTGTCACTAATGCTTATCACATAATAAAGTAGGGGGGTTTTAAAATAAGAAAACCTGCAACTGAGTCAGTCACATGGTATTATCTATGACCAGTACAGAGACAGCATATTCTGCAGCCCTTACTGGTTCTACAACACCTCTGTGAAGCCAGACATCAGTTTGGCTGGCAGGATCAGAAGAGCTATATGTATATGTATATATATATATATATATATACACACACACATATAAAGCTATACACAGTTAATATCTACATCTCATTGAGTTTGGGGATAGGTATATACCTGTGAAGCTATCACCACCATCAAGGCTTTAAACATACCCATCACCTCCCAAAGTTTCTTTCCACCCTCTTTATTATCATTTTTTTAATTCAGAAAAGCTTTTAAACTGATATTTTTCCTGCCTTGCTATAAAAGTGAGATAGGACCTCTCCTGCTTAGGTCCAAGGTCTATATGTTAAAATGGCTTAATAAAAAAAAAAAAAGAATGAAATAATGCCATTTGTAGCAACATGAATGAACCTACAAATTATCATAAGTAATTCAAAGACGAATATCATATATCACTTACATGTGGAATCTTAAAAATGATACAAAACAGAAACAGACTCACCAAAATGGAAAGGGTGAGATAGAATTTGGGATTAACAGATGCTCACCACTATATATAAAATAAAGACCTACTTATAGCAGAGGGAACTATACTCCTATAATAAGTTATTATGGAAAAGAATCTGAAAAAGAATATATGTATAACTGAATCACTTTGCTGTATATCTGAAATACTGTAAATCAACTAACTTAAATAAAAACATAAAAAATAATTTTCAAAAGTCTTATATTAGAGAAATCTTCATGTTCCCATGGTAAAATTATATAACTCCTTTCCAGGTCAGCACATTTCTATCACTATAACAACCAAAGAGGTTAAAGGAGAACTTATGACCTTCAATTATGACCTCAATCTAGACAGTCAGTCCTGAGGGGGGCCCTTCTTATCTCCTTGTGCACTCAAAGCACCTTGTTAACAATCTGCTGAACATTCTTCCATTTGCATTTCTCTCATTTGTCAAGAATCAATAGATCAGACAAATACTCCCAGATTAAAAAGTTCCTACTTATAAACTGGGAGAAAAGTGAGAAGCATTTTAAAGTGACAAGAAGGTACTGTCTATTGATAGCCACTCAACTTAACAACCTCAGATATGCAGATATGGTATCATCTGGCAGAAAACGAAGAGGAACTAAAGAGCCTCTTGATGAGGGTGAAAGAGGAGAGTGAAAAAGCTGGCTTAAAACTCAAAATTACAAACATTAAGATCATGGCATCCGGTCCCATCACTTCATGGGAAATAGATGGGGGAAAAGTGGCAGATTTTATTTTCTTGGGCTCCCAAATTACCTTGGATGGTGACTGCAGCTACAAAATTAAAAGATGCTTGCTCCTTGGAAGAAAAGTTATGACAAACCTAGACAGCGTATTAAAAAGCAGAGACATTGCTTTGCTGACAAAGGTCTGTACAGTCAAAGCTGCCGTTTTTCCAGTAGTCATGTACGGATGTGAGAGTTGGACCATAAAGAAGGCTGAGTGCTGAAGAACTGATGTTTTTGCACTGTGGTGTTGGAGAAGATTCTTGAGAGTCCCTTGGACAGCAAGGAAATCAAACCAGTCAGTCTTAAAGGAAATCAGCCCTGAATATTCATTGGAAGGACTGATGCTGAAACTCCAAACTGATGCTGAAACTCCAATACTTTGGCTACCTGATTTGAAGAACCAACTCATTAGAAAAGACCCTGATGCTGGGAAAGATTGAGGACTGGAGAAGGGGATGACAGAGGACGAGATGGTTGGATGACATCACCCACTCAATGGACATGAGTTTGAGCAAACTCTGGGAGATAGTGAAGGACAGGGAAGCCTGGCTTGTTGCAGTCCATGGAGTTTCAAAGAGTTGGACATGACTTAGTGAATGAACAACAACAACCTAATCTATGAGCTATAACATGACCCAATCTTAGGGAACAATGGAAAAGCTTTGCTAAACTGAGCAACTTTGCATATAGGCTCCTACTATTTGAGGTGGGACATTATTCTACCACCCTAGATTCCAAATGAAATGTCCTCTTCATAGATCCTGGGATGAGGCTTCTGGAGCAAGAAGGGGTGTTATAGAAAATAAAGCTATGTCTTGTACCTCTGAGTTGAAAGTTGTCAACTGTGACATGTGTATGTGTATACACACGGGAAAAACATCTGAAAAGGATTTCCTACATTGACAATGTATAGAAAAAGTAAGCTCTTTCCTCTAAAATCTTCACATCTCTAAAGATAATAGATTTCTTATTAGAAAACAACTTTTAAAAATAGTATGCTTTGTTTTGGGCTTCCCAGGTGGCTCAGTGGTAAAGGATCTGCCTGCCAATGCAGGTGATGCAAGAGATGAGGATTCTATCCCTGGGTCAGGAAGATTCCCCTGAAACAGGAAATGGCAACCCACTCCAATATTCTTGCCTGGAGAATTCCATGGACACAGGAGCCTGGCAGGCTATGGTCCATGGGGCTGCAAAGAGTCAGAGAGGACTGAGTGACTGAGCACCCAGAGCACATATCTTGTTTTATACGTGAAGACAGGGGCCAAAAAATGACCATAAAATCTTGTATAAATTCAAATAGAACACATCTGGTGATTATTTTCTAACCTCCACTGGTCCCTGTTTTCAAAGGCGGTTCGGCTAAAATCTTATTTTCTGGGAGAGATGGGCAGTACCATCCATAGGGAGAGGAGGGAAGAGCATGCACAGTCCCTTTTATTCCCCACAGTGATGTGCTCATGGGGAAGAGAGTTAAGAGTGACTGTCAAGAAATTCAAGACTTCCCAAACTCAACTGCAGCTCAGCATCACTCAGGGAAATATATTTTATTCTCCAAATACACATTTATGAGCCCCACCTTGACCTACTAAATGAGAAAATTAAATTACCTAGGGATTTGTTAATTTATTTATAACAGGCAATGCATAAATATGGTTCTAGATGCAGAAGATAAAATTGTAGGCATCTAATAAAAAGTAATCTTGTTCACTCCTCTTCTCTAGTCCCCCTATCCTGAGGAAACCACTGTTACCAGTTTAATGAGTATAGTGGTACCAGTTTCTTGAGTATTTTATGAAAATAACTTCTGTATATTCAAGTAAATATGTGTATAAATATTTTTATAGAGTAACAAACTATACCAACCACTTTGCACTTGCCATAAGGTTTTGAAATTTTTCGATAGTATTACACAAAGGAATATCATTTTTTCCCCCACAGTTTCACAGCATTCCACTATTTGGATAAGCAACAATACATTTAAAAATTCTCCTGTGTGTGTTCAGTCACTTCAGTTATGTCTGACACTTTGCAACAGTATGTACTGTAGCCTGCTAGGCTCTTCTGTCCATGAGATTCTCCAGGCAAGAATACTGGAATGGGTTGCCGTGCCCTTGTCCAGGGGATCTCTTATGTCTTCTACATTGGCAGGCGGGTTCTTTACTACTACCGCCGGTTTAGATTTTCTTTCCCACATTTTCTGATATTACACAACAATGCTACAGTAAATATTCTCATACTTATGATATTTGCACATGTACAAGTGTCTACGTGGGCTTTGCAGGTGGTGCTAGTGGTAAACAACTCACCAATGCAGGAGACATAAGAGACATGGGTTCAATCCCTGGGTCAGGAAGATCCCCTGGAGGAGTCCATGGTAACCCACTCCAGTATTCTTGCCTGAAGAATCCCCATGGACAGAGGAGACTGGTGGGCTACAGTCCATAGGGTTGAAAAGAGTTGGACATGACTGAAGTGACTTCACATGCACACACAAGTGTCTACATAGTATAAATCCCTAGAAATAGAATTTTCTAATCAAAAGATATGTGATTTTTATTTGAATGAATATTGCCAAAGACCTTCCACAAAAAAAAAAAAAAAAAAAGCCAATTCTCATTAAGAACTTGTAGATTTTTATAAAATCCCACTAGGAGTTCTGATCATTAGAATTTGAGACCAGTGGTCTAGAATATTGGCTAGTGGGCAAAGCTTGAATCCTCTGCCTGTGTTTATGCAAAATCACTTCTTTGAAACTTTCCCTGTGTCATCTAGACCAATACTTCTCAGACTTTAAATGTGCATATGAATCATTGGGAGGATAGTGACTCTTGTTAAATGACAGATAACTTGAAATTCTTATTATAATAAGCTTCTGGGTGAGGCCAAGGCTGTGGTTCAGGGGCCATACTTTGAATAGCAAAGGGACTCTGCTATTAGCAGCACAGAGATTAGTGCTTAAATTTTACTATTTAGCACAGTAGTGCTCAAATATTTCACTCTCAGGACCCCTCAGAAGTCTTAACATTATAGAGTGCCCCCTCCACCCAAAAAAAGCATTGCTGATGTGATGTATATATAATGGAATATTCAGTTCAGTTCAGTTCAGTTGCTCAGTCGTGTCCGACTCTGCGACCCCATGAATCACAGCACACCAGGCCTCCCTGTCCATCACAAACTCCCGGAGTTTACTCAAACTCATGCGCATCGAGTCGGTGATGCCATCCAGCCATCTCATCCTCTGTCGTCCCCTTCTCCTCCTGCCCCCAATCCCTCCCAGCATCAGGGTCTTTTCCAATGAGTCAACTCTTCGCATGAGGTGGCCAAAATACTGGAGTTTCAGCTTCAGCATCAGTCCTTCCAATGAACACCCAGGACTGAGCTCCTTTAGGATGGACTGGTTGGATCTCCTAGCAGTCCAAGGGACTCTGAAGAGTCTTCTCCAACACCACAGTTCAAAAGCATCAATTTTTCTGTGCTCAGCTTTCTTCACCGTCCAACTCTCACATCCATACATAACCACTGGAAAAACCATAGCCTTGACTAGACAGACCTTTGTTGGTAAAGTAATGTCTCTGCTTTTTTTTTTTTTTTAATTTATTTATTTATTTATTTTTTCAGTGGGTTTTGTCATACATTGACATGAATCAGCAATAGATTTACACGTATTCCCCCATCCCGATCCCCCCTCCCACCTCCCTCTCCACCCGATTCCTCTGGGTCTTCCCAGTGCACCAGGCCCGAGCACTTGTCTCATGCATCCCACCTGGGCTGGTGACCTGTTTCACCACAGATAATATACATGCTGTTCTTTCACAACATCTCACCCTCACCTTCTCCCACAGAGTTCAAAAGTCTGTTCTGTACTTCTGTGTCTCTTTTTCTGTTTTGCATATAGGGTTATCATTACCATCTTTCTAAATTCCATATATATGTGTTAGTATGCTGTAATGTTCTTTATCTTTCTGGCTTACTTCACTCTGTATAATGGGCTCCAGTTTCATCCATCTCATTAGAACTGGTTCAAATGAATTCTTTTTAATGGCTGAGTAATATTCCATGGTGTATATGTACCACAGCTTCCTTATCCATTCGTCTGCTGATGGGCATCTAGGTTGCTTCCATGTCCTGGCTATTATAAACAGTGCTGCGATGAACATTGGGGTGCATGTGTCTCTTTCAGATCTGGTTTCCTCAGTGTGTATGCCCAGAAGTGGGATTGCTGGGTCATATGGCAGTTCTATTTCCAGTTTTTTAAGAAATCTCCACACTGTTTTCCATAGTGGCTGTACTAGTTTGCATTCCCACCAACAGTGTAAGAGGGTTCCCTTTCTCCACACCCTCTCCAGCATTTATTGCTTGTAGACTTTTGGATAGCAGCCATCCTGACTGGCATGTAATGGTACCTCATTGTGGTTTTGATTTGCATTTCTCTGATAATGAGTGATGTTGAGCATCTTTTCATGTGTTTGTTAGCCAACTGTATGTCTTCTTTGGAGAAATGTCAGTTTAGTTCTTTGGCCCATTTTTTGATTGGGTCATTTATTTTTCTGGAATTGAGCTTTAGGAGTTGCTTGTATATTTTTGAGATTAATCCTTTGTCTGTTTCTTCATTTGCTATTATTTTCTCCCAATCTGAGGGCTGTCTTTTCACCTTACTTATAGTTTCCTTTGTTGTGCAAAAGCCTTTAAGTTTCATTAGGTCCCATTTGTTTAGTTTTTTTTAATTTTATTTTATTTTTTTATTTTTATTATTATTATTTTTTTTTTCCAGTGGGTTTTGTCATACATTGATATGAATCAGCCATGGATTTACATGTATTCCCAATCCCAATCCCCCCTCCCACCTCCCTCTCCACCCGATTCCTCTGGGTCTTCCCAGTGCACCAGGCCGGAGCACTTGTCTCATGCATCCCACCTGGGCTGGTGATCTGTTTCACCATAGATAGTATACATGCTGTTCTTTTGAAATATCCCACCCTCACATTCTCCCACAAAGTTCAAAAGTCTGTTCTGTATTTCTGTGTCTCTTTTTCTGTTTTGCATATAGGGTCATTGTTATCACCTTTCTAAATTCCATATATATGTGTTAGTATGCTGTAATGTTCTTTATCTTTCTGGCTTACTTCACTCTGTATAATGGGCTCCAGCTTCATCCATCTCATTAGGACTGGTTCAAATGAATTCTTTTTAATGGCTGAGTAATATTCCATGGTGTATATGTACCACAGCTTCCTTATCCATTCATCTGCTGATGGGCATCTAGGTTGCTTCCATGTCCTGGCTATTATAAACAGTGCTGCGATGAACATTGGGGTGCACGTGTCTCTTTCAGATCTGGTTTCCTCAGTGTGTATGCCCACAAGTGGTATTGCTGGGTCATATGGCAGTTCTATTTCCAGTTTTTTAAGAAATCTCCACACTGTTCATTTTGCTTTTATTTCCAATATTCTGGGAGGTGGGTCATAGAGGATCTTGCTGTGATTTATGTCGGAGAGTGTTTTGCCTATGTTCTCCTCTAGGAGTTTTATAGTTTCTGGTCTTACATTTAGATCTTTAATCCATTTTGAGTTTATTTTTGTGTATGGTGTTAGAAAGTGTTCTAGTTTCATTCTTTTACAAGTGGCTGACCAGCTTTCCCAGCACCACTTGTTAAAGAGGTTGTCTTTTTTCCATTGTATATCCTTGCCTCCTTTGTCAAAGATAAGGTGTCCATAAGTTCGTGGAATAATCTCTGGGCTTTCTATTTTGTTCCATTGATCTATATTTCTGTCTTTGTGCCAGTACCATACTGTCTTGATGACTGTGGCTTTGTAGTAGAGTCTGAAGTCAGGCAGGTTGATTCCTCCAGTTCCATTCTTCTTTCTCAAGATTACTTTGGCTATTCGAGGTTTTTTGTATTTCCATACAAATTGTGAAATTCTTTGGTCTAGTTCTGTGAAAAATACCATTGGTAGCTTGATAGGGATTGCATTGAATCTATAGATTGCTTTGCGTAGAATAGCCATTTTGACAATATCTGCTTTTTAATATGCTATCTAGGTTGGTCATAACTTTCCTTCCAAGGAGTAAGTATCTTTTAATTTCATGGCTGCAATCACCATCTGCAGTGATTTTGGAGCCCCGCAAAATAAAGTCTGCCACTGTTTCCACTGTTTCCCCATCTATTTCCCATGAAGTGATGGGACTGGATGCCATGATCTTAGTTTTCTGAATGTTGAGCTTTAAGCCAACTTTTTTACTCTCCTCTTTCACTTTCAGTTGTGTCCAACTCTTTGCAACCCCATGGGGGTCCATGGTATTCTCTAGGTCAGAATACTGGAGTTGGGTAACCTTTCCCTTCTCCAGGAGATCTTCCCAACCCAGGGATTGAACCCAGGTCTCTCGTATTGCAGGCAGAGCCTTTACTAGCTGAGCCACAAGGGAAGCCCTTTCACTTTCATCAAGAGGCTTTTTAGTTCGTCTTCACTTTCTGCCAAATGGTGGTGTCATCTGCATATCTGAGGTTATTGATATTTCTCCCAGCAATCTTGATTCCAGCTTGTGCTTCATCCAGCCCAGTATTTCTCATGATGTACTCTGCATATAAGTTAAATAAGCAGGGTGACAATATACAGCCTTGATGTACTCCTTTTCCTATTTGGAACTAGTCTGTTGTTCTATGTCCAGTTCTAATTGTTGCTTCCTGACCTGCATATAGGTTTCTCAAGAGGCAGGTCAGGTGGTCTGTTATGCCCATCTCTTTCAGAATATTATTCACCCACAAAAAAGAACAAAATAATGCCATTTACAATGGCATGGATGGGCCTAGGGAGTGTCATACTGAGTGAACTCAGACAAAGACAAAATCATATGATATCACTTGTATGTGTAATCTTAACACCTGCTATAAATGAACCTATTTGCAGAAAAGAATTAGAGTCACAGATGTAGAAAACAAACTTATGTTCACCAGCAGGGAAACAGGTAAGGGGAGGGATAAATTGGGAGACTGGGATCGACATATACACAGCTATATATAAAATAGATAACTAATAAATACCTACTGTATAGCATAGGGAACTCAATACTCTGTAATGGCCTAAATGGGAAAAGAATCTAAAAGAGAGTGGATATGTATAACTGATTCACTTTGCTGTGAAGCAGAAACTGACAACACTATAAATCAACTATACTCTAATAAAAATTAATTTAAAATGTGATAAAAAAGATTTGTTTCTGTTGGTTCAATCATTTAATATTTACCATATTTAGAATTAAAACTGGATTTTAAAACTTTATTTATTTATTTTAATTGCAGGATGATTAATTTACAATATTGTGATGGGTTTTGCCACACATCAACATGAATCAGTCACAGGTATACATGTGTACCCCCATCCTGAACCCTGCTTCCACCTCCCTCCCCACCATTTCCTTCTCGGTTGTCCCAGAGCACTGGCTTTGGGTGCCCTGCTTCATGCATTGAATTTGCACTGGTTGTCTGTTTTACACATGGTAATGTACATGTTTTAATGCTATTCTCTCAAATTATCCCACCCTTGCCTTCTCTCACTGAGTCCAAACGTCTATTTTGTACGTCTGTGTCTCCTTTGCTGCCCTGCATGTAGGATCATTAGTCCCGTCTTTCTAAATTCCATATATATGCATTAATATACAATATTTTTCTTTCTCTTTCTGACTTACATCACTGTGTATAACAGGCTCTAGGTTAATCCACCTCATTAGAACTGACTCAAATGCATTCTTTTTTTATAGCTGAGTAATATTCCATTGTGTATATGTACCACAACTTCCTTATCCATTCATCTGGCAATGGATATTTGCCATGTCCTAGCTTCCATGTCCTAGCTATTGTAAATAGTGTTGCAATGAACACTGGGGTACATGTGTCTCTCTCAATTCTGGTTTCCTCAGCCCATATGCTCAGCAGTGGGATTGCAGGATCATATGGCAGTTCTATTCCCAGTTTGTTAAGAAATCTCCACACTGTTCTCCATAATGGCCGTACCAGTCTGCATTCCCACCAACAGTGTAAGAGGGTTCCCTTTTCTCCACACCCTCTCCAGCATTTATTGTTTGTAGACTTTTTGATGATGGCCATTCTGACGGGTGTGAGATGATACCTCATTGTGGTATTTATTTGTATTTCTCTAATGAGTGATGTTGAGCATCTTTTCATGTGTTTATTAGCCATCTGTATGTCTTCTTTGGAGAAATGTCTGTTTAGGTCTTCTGCCCACTTTTTGATTGGATTGTTCATTTTTCTGGTATTGAGCTGCATGAGTTGCTTGTATATTTTGAAGATTAATTTTTTGTCAGTTGTTTTGTTTGCTGTTATTTTCTCCCATTCTGAAGGCTGTCTTTTCACCTTGCTTATAGTTTCCTTTGTTGTGCAAAAGTTTTAAAATTTAATTAGGTCCTATTTTTTAGTTTTTGTTTTTATTTCCATTACTCTGGGAGGTGGGTCATAGAGGATCTTTCTGTGATTTATGTCGGAGAGTGTTTTGCCTGTGTTTTTCTCTAAGAGCTTTATAGCTTCTGGTCTTATATCTAGGTTTTTAATCCATTTTGAGTTTATTTTTGTATATGGTGTTAGGAAGTGTTCTAGTTTCATTCTTTTACATGTAGTTGACCAGTTTCCCCAGCACCACTTGTTGAAGAGACTGTCTTTTGTCCATTATATGTTTTTGCCTCCTTTGTCAAAGATAAGGTGTCCATAGGCGTGTGGATTTATCTCTGGATTTTCTCTTTTGTTCCATTCATCTATATTTCTGTCTTTGTGCCAGTACCATACTGTCTTGATGACTGTAGCTTTGTAGTATAGTCTGAAGTCAGGAAGGTTGATTCCTCCATAAGACTGGAATTTTTAAAGATGTCTATTTCATTTCAAATAACGACAAACCCATTACATGTTAATACAAATAGCATATTTTTATGAAAACATTTTCCAAAATAAAGTTAGTGAGAAGAGTGTCATTGTTTCACATTAAAAAAATCCTCTGTGTGTGTGTTAGTGCTGTCATGTCCGATTCTTTGTGACCTCATGGACAAAAGAGCTTGCCAGGCTCCTCTGTCCATGGAATTCTCCAGGCAAGGAAAAAACCTCTGACATCTGGCTTAATAAAACACAGCTGGATTCTTACATGTGTTTCTGCATGCAATCTGTATTGTACATCATGTAACCTCTGGAAAACTCCACTGTACAGTCATGAAAGATCAAAAGTGACAAAAGCAAATAATGTCTTAGTATTATAATGAAAATTGTATTGATCTTTTAGATCCCCCTAAAAGGTTCTTGGGGGTCCCCAGGAGTTCACAGACCTCACTTTGAGAACCACTAGTTTAGCATGTATTCCTTCTGCCCTCCCCCAGAGACTACAAACTTCTTAAGAATAGAGACCATATCTTCTTATTGTTCTTTGTTTCCATAGAGCTATCTCAGATTATGTGCTGAGCCAGTGTTTCCTGATTTGTTGATTATTATTATTATTCTCCTTCTATTCATTTGCACAGGCAGTAATGAACTTGAAAATGAGGATATCAGTGAAGAGTGGGAATAAGCTTCCTTTCTCTCACCTCCTCTATAGAAGAGGGTTCATAGTCAAAGATATGAGGCTTACCTGTAAATAAAGTAATTTCATCATGGTATTATTACAAAGTACCTTTCACCAATTCTTTTATTTGATACTAAAAATAAAACTGCCAGCTAGGTAAGAACAGTTGTTATTATCCTCATTTTATAGATAATGAAGTTGAGACTCAAACCAATTTGCCCAAGTTTTTATAGGTAGTAAGTGACTAGTGAGCTAGGGTTGAGAAAATTGAACTCAATCTTGGATCATGAATGTATTGAAGAAAAGGTTTAAATGTAGTTTATTGTGTGCTCTTTTTTGTGTCCTGGGATGTAATACCATTCAGGGTTGAGGATATTTACAATAAGGTGCCTTTATGGTGATCAAATGTTGGGAACATTCAATCACCTGCTGAAACTGTTTATTGCCTGATGCTTGATAATAAACATTATCCTTCAAATTGCTTTCTGCTATAGTGCTGTTGTATAATTAGGTTTTGCAGGAAGTCTGTCTTGGTGTCATCATAATTTTTATTAGCATAGTGAGTAATGACAGCTTCTTCTGCTACCAGACTGATATGATTATTTCCCAATAAGTCTGGTATGTTACCTTCCAAAGAAGATGACCAGGGTTACAATTCAGGAGCTCAAGAGTCCCATTGAAGAGCAAGGGCAATTTCTGTTTGGTAAGAGTAGGAAGTTCTCTAGTCACTCAAGAAACTCTAGAAGCATGGTCTAAGAGTGCTGATCCTTTCAATCACAGCTTCAATCCCTGAGTCCTAAAAAATTGGAATCAGGGTCCTGTTGCATTATCCCTAGGTAGATTCTGGCCTTCTTTGGCTATGTTGAACACTTGGAACCCTTAAAACCTATAGTGAAAAATGCCAAGCAGCAGAAAGTGGAGTAGAGACTAGTACACTCTTCTAAATATGCATAAAACTTCACTCCAGGGGTCTGTCAGTTGCAAAGTAAAAATGAATATAGTTAACTGGTAAATGCTGGTTCTACACAATTCAGATTTCAGTTGTCATCTGAAAAAAAAATCAAGTGAGAAAATCTGGTGGTTAGTCTTAGACAAAATATATAGACTTAGGCTGTGTGTGTGTATGTGTGTGAGAGAGACAGACAAAGACAGAGAGAGATGAGATGAGATGATATTTAGGCCTACCCATTTGGTGTGTGTGTGTCAGTCATTCAGTCGTGTCTGACTCTTTGCAACCCCATGGACTGTAGCCTGTCAGTCTCCTCTGTCCATGGGATTTCTCAGGCAAAAATACTGGAGTGGGTAGCCATTCTCTTCTCCAGGGGATCTTCCCAACCCAGGGATGGCACCCAGGTCTCCTGCACTGCAGGCAGAATCTTTACTGTCTGAGCCACCAGGGAAGCCATTTGGTATCATCCAGAAATTGCCTATATTAAAAATCAATTAATAAAAACTTTCCGATTTCAAATGTATTATTTTCACTTAGTTTAACTATAGTCAGGGATGTGATTAAAAAGAAATACTTGGAAAGAGATGAGCAGGATTTTTTTTTAATATCTAACTAATCCATAAAACATGGAAAGTCACAAATGATACTCCAGTTTAAGAATTGATGACAACAAAGAGCTCTGAGTGTGTGTGTTTTCTTTACTGAGGATAAATCTTCTGGCTTATTTAAATAACTCACTTTGTAGTGAAATTGGTTCATAGGATGCTTTTCTATACAGACATAGCAATTGTCTTTTTTTTTTTGAGATAGATATTTTCTTACTGACCTTTCTCTTAAGTTTCATATATTCAGTGTAAGAAGACACCAATGATAAAATGGAATTTATTCTTTACTCATTAAGCTTTCTTATTGGGTGGCAGGGATTATGTATTCTGCTGAGTGGCAAAACACAGCAGATCCTTGAAAAAATAATGTATTCAAGTATGTGAAATAACTACTGCTGGGGGATAATATGCTTTGGCATTTAGAATCCAATGAATAAAGAAAACTAAGGTCCTTTTCTAGAGTTATTATGCAAGATAAAAAATTCCACAATTGGGGACCAAGCCATAGATAAGTAATCAATGCAGGATTTATGTAGCCTGAAAACAGCAGAAATGAGTGAAGAGGGAATGGATCCTCTACTTAACTATCATTAACAAACACAAAGAACTGTGAAAAATATGTTTTTATTTGATAGAATTTAATGAGATTAAAAGAAAATTGCCAGTTTATCTACAACACAGAAAACTAGGCTTCAGAATCAGTCCTCTAAAATTGTCTTTGCTCCTTACTTTTTCTCTTTAAAAGAATCAGGCTATATTGGCCAATAATTCTCACCAAATATTTGTCACCATAACCCTTTTAAGGTCATTGTCTTTTAGTAAGTTAGTATTTATTGAGTGCTGAGAATGAGCAAATGGATTACTATACACCTGAGTATATATGGTTATTAAAAAGTAGAGGATGGATTCTTTGCCCTGATGGCTTTTTATAATCAATGAGAAAGAAAAGCAGTCATGTCAGAAATATATAAGTGTATATATTACTGCCCATATGGAGAAACTAGCCTGATTCTAAAGAAGATCTGTAAATTTCTATTCAGCACCTGCTTAACTGGAAATAAAGGGTGATTTAGAGCTTAATACAAAAACTGATTTTTTTTACTACAAGATTCTAATTGCTATCATAATTTGAGTCATTGAATAAAGAATTTTTTTCTGTGCCTGTACAAGTCATATTTGGTAGCAATTTCTAAATAGATCATTTGAGAATTACCTTTTTCTCATTATATTATTAAAGCACCTACTATACAACCAGCAACTAGCTACACTTTATCATAAACAAGCAAACCAGGAAGTAGGATAGAAGACATAAAATATTTGGATAAATTATAGGGCTCTTCAGTTCCAACATTATATGGATATATGTAGTGAAAATCATTTCTACCCCAATTTGGGGGATTTTCAAGGAACATAGGGGATTCACAGGTGGCTCAGTGGTAAAGAATCCACCTGCCAATGTAGGAGATGCAGGTTTGATCCCTGGGTTAGGAAGATCTGGAAGAGGAAATCGCAGTGCACTCCAGTATCCTTGCCTGGAGAATCCCATGGACAGAGAAGCCTGGTGGGCTACAGTCCATGGGATTGCAAAGAGTCAGACACAACTGAGCAACTGAGCACACACACACACACACACACATACACACACAAGGAACACAGAGATCAATATCCTTCAGTTCAATGTTAAAAATTTGAGAGCATGAATATGCCCAAGCTCTCTGCACATTGCTACACAGTATATGAAGATGAATAAATTCCAATCTCTGTCCTCAAGGAATTTATAAACAGTTATACAAGGAACTTTAATTTGAAGCCAAGTGTTATTAGTAGCATTAGAGAAGACCACCCAAGATACTATAGGGACCTTATAGTAAGGATAGTAAGAACATATCATCTTGTGATAAGGAAGAGCTTCACAAAGCAAGCCAGGACTGATGAGAGACTTTAAGAGACAGAATTTCAGAGCAGTGTTGGAAAACATATAGAGACAGGAAAGCTAAGGGTGAATACAGAGACTTTATTTTCGCTAGAAAGGAACTGGAATGGGGGCGGGGTTCATGGAGTACCCATACAAGCTAGTGGTGTTAGGACCATTGTGATGCTTTACTTTTACTCATGTCATGGCCCCTGACTCAAGTGTTCCCCTTCCTTCTAAACTCCCCTACTCTACTTCATTCCTCCCCTCCCTTAAATAACCAGCTAATTTTTTTACTTACTTAGGTTTCCTTTGACTACTCCAGGCCTTCTCTGATCAATCATAGCCTTTAATATGCATTTAGCACTTCATGAACCATTGTCTTCTATTGTTCATAGTTACACTCATTATACTGGTTGTGAACATACCAAGTCCTTGCTGGCTGGCTTTTATCAACTCCAAGGTAAAGTTAACTTAATCATCAAAGGCCAGGCCTACTTCTTCTAATGTGTTTCTTCTTATCAGGGGCAGGGTGTTCTTATTGAATGTTCTGTATCTGCCTGGAACCAAAGAAGTCACAAGGGCTATCTATCAGCACAGAGCTTAGCACCACCTTCAAAACTGAGTTACTTAGTATCTGTACTTTTCCAGAATTTTCTACAAGATGCTGCTCCTAATGAACATCTCACCATTTAGCAGTACCAGATGACAAAAGTAATGCTATCACCATCATTATGACTCTAATTTTAATAACCTCAAATATTCATTGAGTGTCTTGTGTATGTGTCAAAAGCTATGCCAGGTGCTGTGCATGTTTTATTTCATTTAATTGTTGCAACAACCTAGTGAAGCTGATACTGTTATTAATCCCATTTCAAAAACGAGTAAATTGAGGTTCTCAACTTGTTAATAGTAGCCCTGAAGTTTGGAAAAACTTCTCTTTGACTTACAGGCTCTTACTCCTTATAATCTAACTCCTTGACGCTCATTCACAGGTAAACTCCATTCAGTGCTATTTTATATGAAAAAAAATTACAACCTATTAAATAAAGTAGGCAGGAATCTGATTTGCATACTTGAAAACTTTACACACACACATGAAAGATTCTCTTCTGAATGGTACTATGGCTGCCCCTGTGGGAATGGTAACTTCTTCAAAGGACCATGAAATCTAAAGTTCGTTTTCAAATATTCTCCTAATAAAGTGTCAGCTCAGAATGGTGCTACCCTTAAGGGAAAGCTTGTTGATCCATCAACCCCAGCCAACACTTTTGTTTGTTTGTTTTTGCTTCACACATCATCTCAACTTCTTGAGATGAAACTCTAAAAAACCATATTTAAATAGAGTATCCCAAGGCTTATACTAAGAGTTGAAGAATCACTTCTCCATTTGTGTAAAATAGAAACATAAATCCCCCATTAACCTCTTGGCTATGAAGAATAAAAGGGTAGCTGTTTGGGAGAGCTACATCATTTAAACTAAGGTTGAGATAAACTTCTGCACGTGATAGTTCCCTAAGATTATTTAGGTCATCAAAAGACATGTCCATTCAAAGTAAAGTAGGGTATTCTTTTCCTGTGGCTGCTGGAACAAATTACCACAAATCTGATAGCTAAAAAGAATTCCCTAACAATTCTGAAGACCAGTAGTCCAAAATCAGTTTCACTGAGCCAAAATCAAGGTGTCAGGAGGGTCATGCTCTCTCTGGAGCATGTAGGGTAGAATCTGTTCCTTATGTCCTCCAACTTCTGGTGGGTGCTGGCATTCCTTGACTTAATGGCCACATCACTCTGTTGCAGAAATCAGTACTCAAGAAACCAACCACCACACTCAGAGAGTTAGAGAACTCAGGTTTATTATGCTGGCGGGCCCAGAGGAGTTAACACTCCAAACTCTGAGCCCTGAACAAAGGGGTTACAGAGTTTTTATACATGGACAGGCATGATTAAGTGGGTTTGCGGGTGTGCAGGGGCTAGGGTGATTGCAAACAGTAGGACAAGGGTGAGTGAGATAAGCTCCAGTTCCTAGTATTGTGAGTCCCCACTTTCTGAGACCTACGTGATCCAGACTTTGCAAGGAGCAAGCTGAGTTACAGAGGCAGAAAGAGCAGGAGGTTATGTAAACATTTTATTTCCTCTTCAACTCCAATCTCTGCTTCCATGGTCACATTGCCTTCTTCTCTTCTGTCATCTTCCTCTACTTCCCTCTTATAATGGTACATGTGATCTCATTTAGGGCCCACCCAGATAGTCAAGCTCTCCATCTCAAGATCCTTAATTCAATCACATTTGCAGGGACCCTTTTTCTAAATCAGGTGGCATTTATAGGTTCTATTAACTTTGGGGGCCATTATTCAACCTATCACAGATAGAAAAATAGTCAAATAAAACAACTTGTTGACTTAATCATTGTTTATACTGATACTATGGGCTTCCCCGGTGGCTCAGATGGTAAAGAATCTGCCTGCAATGCAGGAGATCCAAGTTTGATCCCTGGGTCAGGAAGATCCCCTGGAGGAGGACATGGCAACCCACTCCAGTATTCTTACCTGGAGAATTCCATGGACAGAGGAGACTGGCGGGGTACAGTCCATAGGGCTGCAAAGAGTCAGATACAACTGGGCGACTAACACTGACTGACTGACACTGACGCTGTAGTCCATTTGTTCACAGACATCTTACTGCGATGAACAGTGATCTCCCTTCCTTTAGTGATCCTCTCCCTCAGCCAAGCACTGTCCACACGACATTCAGTGTGGTCTTTCTGAAATACTTATTATTTCCGTGGCTCCCTGCTGTCAAAAGGAAAATAATATCCAAGCCTGTTATTATAGCAGTTGGGTACAAATGTCACCCTCAGCTAGCCCCAACTCTTTCCTTTCCAGCCCCATCTTTTGTCATTGCCACCTACACCTCAGTCACACTGAATTGGTCTTTGCTGCTGGAGAAAGTCATGCTCTTTCAAGCTTTGTCCTCCATCCATCTCCCATAGCCTTTCCTCCTTCATTTACTGAACGCCTCATCTTTTTAGACTCAGTATAAACATCTCCTCCTGTGTAAGGCACTTCCTCAGGGCAGTCTGACGTTTTCTCTTCTGTGTTCCCATAGTAACTTGTGCAGAGATTATCTTACAATTTATCACATTTAATTACAAAAATCTGTTTAGTGTCTATCATCTTATGCTATATTATGAGCTAACTCAAGGGCAAGAGTATTGTAGGATGAATAAAACCCACTCCCAACAAAGATGTCCCAGAACCTTTGAATATGTTACCTTATGGCAAAAGGGACTTTGTAGATACATTTAAGGTTATGAGCCTTGAGATGGGGAGATTGTCCTGAATTATCCAAGTGGGACCAAGCATCCTTACAAGAAGGAGACAGGAGGGCCAGATATAGATAGAAAGAAGATGTGAGGATAGAAGCAGAGGTCAGGTAGGAGAGAAGGTGTGATGCTGCTAGCTCTGAAGATGGAGGAAGGTACCATGAGCTGAAGAACTTAGGCAATCTCTAGAAGCTGGGAAAGGCAAGAAAACAGATGCTCCCCTGGAGTCTGTAGAAGGGTCACAGCCTTGCCAAAATCTTGATCTTTTTAGGACTTTTGAACTCTAGAACTGTAAGATAATAAATCTATGTTGTTGCAAGTCACTAAGTTTGTAATAATTTGTTACAGCAGCCATCGAAAGTGAATAAGGGCACTGTCCTCCTTTCACTTTGAATCCCAAGCACAGTGCCTGGCACATAGTGGGTGTTCAATTCATCTGCTGAATGAATGAACAAAGACAGTAATTGCTATGTTGCTTGAGGATTCCACTAAGATATGTGGTCAACTTTGTAGATTTTTTTTTTAAGTGTTCATTTCAGGTGTACAACAAAGTGAATCAGTTATACATATACATCTATCCACTCTTTTTTTTTTTCATTCTTTTCCCATATAGGTCATTACAGAGTATTGAGAAGAGTCCCCTGTGCTATATAGTAGGTTCTTATTAGTTATCTATTTTATATACAGTAGTGTGTATATGTGGAGAAGGAAATGGCAACCCACTCCAGTGTTCTTGCCTGGAGAATCCCAGGGAAGGCGGAGCCTCATGGGCTGCCATCTATGGGGTCACACAGAGTTGGACATGACTGAAGCAATGCAGCAGCAGCATGTATATGTCAATCCCAATCTCCTAATCAATATGTTGTTCTGGTTGTAGAGTGACTAAGTCATGTCCAACTCCTTGTGACTCTATGGACTGTAGCCTGTCAGGCTCCTCTGTCCATGGGATTCTCCAGGCAAGAATACTGGAGTGGGTTGCCATTTCCTCCTCCAGCGGATCTTCCCAACCCAGGGATCAAATCCTTGTCTCTTGTATTGGGAGGTGGATTGTTCACCACTAGTGTCTCCTAGGAAATCCCGATCAACATGGTAGATTTTAATACCATTGTCATGAGGAGCATAATTTTACCCCTAGTAAGCTGTCTTTTAGTTCAGTGGCTTTCCAATTACAATTTCAGAGGACACTGAAAAACATTTCTGTGGAACTCACGTGGTTGAAGTGTTACTGTCTTATCTATCTTCCCACACCCTAGTTCTAGGACTCAGACAGGAAGCATACAAAAAACAACCAAACAGTTTAGATTGTATCTTTATTGCTACAAGTTAAAAAAAAAAGTGTGTACCAGCAAGATTATAAAACACTCCCATCTATCCCTTTATGATAATCTAGTGTAAAGAGGAGAATACTAAGCAGTACAGGAAACATTTCAAAGGCATCGTCAGGAAACTTTTGTTCCAGAGAAGTCCCATGGGTGACTAGATCCTCTGGTCACCTCTCCCACCTTGGCAGAAAGCTGCGGAGTAAGTTTCAAAAGAAAAGTGAAAGTGAAAGTCGCTCAATTGTGTCCAACTCTTTTTGACCCCATGGACTATAGTCCATGGAATTCTCCAGGCCAGAATACTGGAGTGGGTAGCTGTTCCATTCTCCGGGGAATCTTCCCAACCCAGGGATCGAACCCAGGTCTCCTGCATTGCAGGCAAATTCTTTACCATCTGAGCCACCAGGGAAGCAAAGATCACACACAATGGTCCTTTCAAACAGAAAGCAGCAGTTTTCATCCACAACTTGGTACCATTCAAGGAAGAATAAAACTTTTTTCCCCCTGGAGTCCACAACCCAGGCCTAAGCCCTGGTTTTTACTATTTCTCAGAGTCCATCTATCCCCAGAAGCCACGAGAGCTACATATACTCATCCCGCCATTTAAAGAGCAAAACTATGGCCACCAGTCTAATTAGAAAGATTAGAGCTCAGTAGGTCAGCAATTGCATTCTCAGATGTGTCTATAACATGGGAAATGAGGGTTTCCTTTAAGGATATCAGGTAAGGATGTTTTGGTATAAATCTATTAAATACCTCCTAAATATCAAAATGCCAGAAAACATGAAATATGTGTCTGGGAGTCTTAGAGAAGAGGACAGGAAGGGATAATTGGCTTCCATCCAGATGCTACCAGATAGAAATAGACGCAGGCAGGCTACTGGTCTCACAGCCAAGGAGAAAAGGCTGCAAGCTTCTGATGCCAGTGCCGAACAGGAAGGGGATTCTAGGCTGTGCTGACAAGGGGCTCATTCCCTCCTGGGGGTGGCATATTGACAGAGATCCTAGGTGATCCTTTCTGAATTCTTCCCGCTACACGAGTTCTCTAAGAGGACTCATGACAGGGCCAGCCTAAGAGAGGGGCCTCATGTGACTGCTGGGCCCCAATTAGCAAAAATGCATCTCCTCACCTGCTTGCTGAGGCCTGACATTCCTTTAACATGGAAAAACCTGACAGGGCACAAATGGAGCTCAACGACTTAAAATGTGAATGCCTGATTGAGGCAGCCAAGGAGCTAAAATGGGAATCAACCATTCAAACCATCCAGGGTCAGTACTACCCCTGAAATCTTCCTTGGTCCAAATAGGGTGGGAGGGAGAAAAGAGCAGAGAAAAGGATGCAAGAAGGGGAGGCTATGGATGCTGAACACACAATTATTCCTATTTACTTCTTCTAGTAGTTGCAGTGTTAGTCGCTCAGTCGTGACCAACTCTTTGTGACCTCATGGACTGTAGCCTGCCAGGCTCCTCTGTTCATGGGGATTCTCCAGGCAAGAATACTGGAGTGGGTTGACATTCCTTTCTCCAGAGAATCTTCTCAAATAGAAACTGCTGAGAATTTTTGACATGGTTTGCAAAGATAAATGTACCTTGCTCTGCTTTGCATGTTTAATAAAGCATTGGGTGTTTTTGCATGTCACTGAAAGGAAAAGAAAATGACATGCCTAATGTTTGCCCTAGCCTTGGGTTAGAATGCATGCTAAGTTGTCTCCATCATGTCTGATTCTGTGCAACGCTATGGACTGCAGGCTTCCAGGCTCCTCTGTCCATGGGATTTTCCAGGCAAGAGTACTGGAGTGGGGTGCCATTGCCTTGGCATAGAGGAACCTTAAATATATATTACTAAGTGAAAGAAGCCCATCTGAAAAGGCTACATACTGTATGGTTCCAACTTTGTGACATGGAAAAGGGAAAACTTTGGTGATGGTAGAAAGATCAGTGGTTGTCAGAGAAGGAAGGAAAGAGATGGATAGGCAGAGCACAGAGTGTTTTTGCAGCAGTGAAAACACTCTTTATGATACAAAGATGGATATATGGCTTAATACATTTATCCAAACCCATAGGATGTGCAACACAAAGAGTGAATCCTAAAATAAACTATGGACTTTGGGTGGTTATGATTTTGATATAGGTTCATCCTTGGTAAAAGTACCATTCTGGTGAGTGATGTGGATCATAGAGGAAGCTAGGAATATGTAGGGGCAGTGAGTATATAGGAAATCTCTCTATCACCCTCTCAATTTTTGTTGTAAACCTAAAACTGCTTTTAAAATATTAAGTCTAAAAATGTAATAAGGCATCACTGAAGCATTACTACTACAAATTTTATAGCACTGGTTACTCTGAGCATTTTTCAAAAGAGAGAATGGGTAACAAATATGTGGAAATTTAACAACATACTCCTAGGGAAGCAATGAGTCAAAGAAGAAATAAATGAAAATATAAAATTTTTTGGAATGAGTGAAAATGAAACTTGAGCATACCAAATTTTACAGGATGCAGCTAAAAGCAATGATTACAGGGAAACTTACAGTTGTAAATGCCTATTGTAAAAAGGGAACAAAGATCTTAAATAAATTACCTAATCTTTCACCTTCAGACCCTGGAAAAACAAGAACAAATTGATTTCAATGTAAGCATAAGGAAGGAAATAAAGATTAGAGTGGAAATAAATTAACTAGGCAATAGAGAACATTAACAAAACCAAAAGATTCTTTAAAAAGATCAGTAAAAAGGACAAAAGTGTAATTAAGTTTTCAAGCAAAAAAAGAAAAAAAATCAAGTTATTAAAAGCATGAATGAAAAAGTGGACCCTATTCCTTATGTTATAGAAAAAAAAAAAGATTATAAAGGAATATTATGACCAAAGCATTAGATAACCTAGAGGAGATGTACAAGTTCCTAGAAAGAACAAACTACCTAAACTGACCCAAGAAAACAATGGTAAGTATAACCTGTAACAAGTAAAGAAATTGAGTCAGTCTTTTTGCATATATTGACAAACTAATCCTAGAAGTCATATGGAAATGTAAGCCAAAACAATTTTGAAAAAGAACAAAGTTGGAGGATTCACACTCCCTGTTTCAGTCCATTCTGGCAGATATAACGAAATGCCATAGACATTTTGTGGCTTATAAACCTCAAACGTTTATTTCTCTGAGTTCTTAAAGCTAGGAAGTTCAAGATCATGGCATGGGATTTGCTATCTGGTAAATGCCCTTTTCCAAATTGGAGACTGCCAACTTTTTGCTGTGTCCTCACATGGCGAAAGGGGCTAAGTGTGTCTCTGGGGCCTCGTTTTTAAGGGTATTAATCTAATTCATGATGGTTCTGCCTTCATAATGTTATCACCTTCAAGTGCCTCACCTCCTAAGACCATCACCTTGGGCATTAGGTTTACAACACAAACATTTAGACCGTAATATTACTTCCCAATTTCAAAACTTATTACAAACTACTGTAATCAAGATAGTTTGGTGCTAGAGAGACATATAGGTCAAGAGAATAGAATTGAGAGCTAAAAGTAAATATATACGTTAGTTCACATAATTATAATTTTTTCTTTGTCAAGAACACTTAAGACCTACCCTCTTAGCAAATTTCAAATTTGGACTTCCCTGGATGCTCAGAGGTTAAAGCGTCTGCCTGCCATGTGGGAGACCTGGGTTCGATCTCTGGGTCGGGAAGATCCCCTGGAGAAGGAAATGGCAACCCACTCCAGTATTCTTGCCTGGAGAATCCCATGGACAGAGGTGCCTGGTAGGCTACCAGTCCACGGGGTCACAAAGAGTCGGGCACAACTGAGTGACTTCACTTTCACTTTCACTATTGGTAACTAAGGACTTCCCAGATGGCACAGTGGTAAAGAATCCACCTGCACTCTGTCACTGTTTCCATTGTTTCCCCATCTATTTGCCATGAAGTGATGGGACCGGATGCCATGATGTTAGTTTTCTGAATGTTGAGTTTTAAGCCAGCTTTTTCATTCTTCTCTTTCACCTTCATCAAGAGGCTCTTTAGTTCCTCTTCACTTTCTGCCATAAAGGTGGTGTTATCTGCATATCTGAGGTTATTAATATTTCTCCTGGCAATCTTGATTCCAGCTGTGCTTCATCCAGACTGGTATTCTGCATGATGCACTCTGCATAGAAGTTAAATAAGCAGAGTGACAATATACAGTCTTGAAATACTCCTTTCTCAAGCCAGCTTTTTCACTCTCTTCTAGAAGAAATTCCACTCATATGCATATACAGAAGAGAACTGAAAGCCTATGTCCACAATAAACCTTGTACAGAAATGTTTATAAGACTGAATTTTCATAGTAGTAAAGAAGTGGAGACAACCCAAATATCCATCTATAAATTAATACACAAATGATGATACAGCCATAAAATGGGATCTTTTCATTCCTATAAACGAATGAAGTACTGATATATGTTACATCATGGATGAAACTTAAAAAATATACTAAGTGAAATAAGCCAGACAGTAAAACATCAAATATTGTATGAATCCATATTTTTGGCAATTTCTAGAATAGACAAGTCCATAAAGTCAGAAAGTAGATTAGTGATTCTAGAGGGTTCAGAGGAGAGGGGAACAAGGAGTGACTGCTAATGGGTACAGAGTTTCTTCTTAGAGTAATCAAAAGTTCTGAAATTAATGACGATGGTTGCACAACTTTGTGAATATATAATGTAGTGTTTTTTTTAAAAAGTGGATTGCAAAAAATGATTTAGTAAAATCTCATATCAGTTGTCTAAAACCAAATTGTTACTGCTTTCTATAGCTTTTGTGTCCTTAATCTATGAACATAGTATTATGTACTTTAAAATGGAGACAAGAATCAATTTAGAAGCTAATGGCAAAAGTCTTGCCCTCAGAAATACAACAATTTAAATTAATCCAGTGCTTCTGATTTTGAATCATGTCTGTTTTCCTTGAAAGAATAATAATTGGGGCTTTTCATCCTACTGATTCTTGAAAAAATGGCAAAGCTGTCCTTACTGGATTTTGTAATGAAATAGAATCTCAGGATCATCTACTAATAAAGGCTAACAAAGGGCAAACAGAAAATTGACACAGAAAATAAGGTAACTTGACATGAATGGGCATTTCTCAAATCTAGTACTAGGATATACTATAAACAATTCTCCTCAAGAAAAGAATTCTGTAATAAAAAACAATGTTTGGAAAGCACTGCTTATCCTTTTTCTTGCCTATCTAGGATATTATATTGGGGGCTGAAACTCAAGACATTATAAAGATAAACTGAACCCACCTTGTGGAATAAAGTATATACTGGATGTTAAACAGTTTCATAAGCATATGCCTGTGTTCTCATAAGAGTGAATTCTAAATATTATATTGATAGAACTTTTAAAAGCATAGATGGCCTGAAAAGCTTAACACAAGTAAGTGGGCCAGCTATAAGCCAACAGAGTGGTTCAGTTCAGTTCAGTTCAGTCTCTCAGTCGTGTCTGACTCTTTACGACCCCATGGACTGCAGCACACCAGGCCTCCCTGTCCATCACCAACTCTCGGAGTTTACTCAGACTCATATCTATCGAGACAGTGATGCCATCCAACCACTTCAGCCCATGTCATCCCCTTCTCCTCCTGCCCTCAATCTTTCCCAGCATCAGGGTTTTTTTCCAATGAGTCAGCTCTTTGCATCAGGTGGCCAAAATATTGGAGCTTCAGCTTCAGCATCAGTCCTTCAAATGAATATTCAGGACTGATTTCCTTTAGGATTGACTGGTTGGATCTTCTTGCAGTCCAAGGGACTCTTAAGAGTCTTCTCCAACACCACAGTTCAAAAGCATCAATTCTTCAGTGCTCAACTTTCTTCATAGTCCAAATCTCACATCCATACATGACTACTGGAAAAACTACAACTTTGACTAGATGGACCTTTGTTGGCAAAGTAATGTCTCTGCTTTTTAATATGCTATCTAGGTTGGTCATAGCTTTTCTTCCAATGAGCAAGCATCTTTTAATTTCATGGCTGCAGTCACCATCTGCAGTGACTTTGGATCCCAAAAAAATAAAGTCTCTCACTGTTTCCACCGTTTCCCCATCTATCTGCCATGAAGTGATGGGACCAGATGCCATGATCTTAGTTTTTTGAATGTTGAGTTTCACACCAACTTTTTCATTCTCCTCTTTTGCTTTCATCAAGAGGCTCTTTAGTTCTTCGCTTTCTGCCATAAGGGTGGTGTCATCTGCATATCTGAGGTTATTGACATTTCTCCCAGCAATCTTGATTCCAACCTTTGCTTCATCCAGGGAATACATGCTTACTCTAAATAGGGCAACTGATGCTCATCTAATACAGGTTGTTGTCACATGGGAATACTAACATGGATGAGCCAGATCTTCTGAGTTTCCAAAAGAAGTTGGCAATCTGGATTTGTATTAGAGTTTTCCCAACTTCTAAATCACCCAACATCTGTAAGTCAAATGTGGGCCATTGTTGGCCAATCTAGCTCCCTTTCTGGCTGCCAAACCTCCTCTACAGGATATTAGCAGAAGCACTTGATCTGATGTGGCTATGGTGATGTCTGCTCCGGTTCTCAACTAGATTATCTTCTTCCACCAACCTTACTGGTATTTTTATGTTCGTATCCTATGAGTTCACATCCCACCTGCCACTTATCTTATCAGTCAATACACATGATATAATAGTTAATACTAATCTTTGGATTTGTTCTTGCTTAGCATTCAGCTTTTAAAATTTAAAACCTTGTACTATAAAGAAAATCTGCTGTGTATCTGTTGTCCTAACTATTTCCTTTCCTATTTACTCCTGTTCAACATGGTCAGTGTGGAAATGCAGAAAGTGCTATGACCTCAAAACCACAGTGGACTCTGCTAATGGCTTCTGCAAAATAGCTTCTGGAGTGGCAGTGAGATAAATTTCACTGACTGTGGGGAGGGAAAAGAACATCTTTCAGGTTAAGCCCTGTTTGAAAGACATTTCTTCCTGAAGCCTGTTTCCCACTATCAACAATTGAAATTAAAAGGAATTGGTTGACTATTTTTTTCATTGTATGCATTAATTTTATTTTTTAATCCAAGTAAAGGGAATGGCAACCCACTCCAGTATTCTTGCCTGGAGAATACCATGGACAGAGGAGTCTGGCAGGCTACAGTCCATAGGGTCGCAAAGAGTAGGACACAACTGAGTGACTAACACACACCCATAGTTGATTTACAACATTGTGTTAGTATCAGGTGTACAACAAAGTGATTCAGTGATATATATTTTTTCTTTTATAAGTTATTACAAAATATTGAATATAGTTCTCTGTGCTATACACTAGGACCTTATTGCTTATCTGTTTTATATTTAGTAGCATGTTAATGTTAATCTCAAACTCCTAATTTATCACTCTCCCCTTCAATTTGGTAATCATAAATGTGTTATGAGTTGACTATATTCTTATGTGTAATTGCATACACTATATAACTGTATTATAGTCCTTTTGTCCATCTCCTCTACTAGACTCTGAGTACTGAGGACACTCATTCATTTCAATCTGCACAATGTCAAGCACAATGCTTGGCACATAGTAGATGCTCACGAAAATGAATGGCTACATCCATCTTCCACCGACACTTTCCACCCCTCCCGCCAGTGATTTAAATCAGAAGTAGCTGGTATTCATGACAATGAAGCATGAAAACCATGCCAGAAAGTATTCTTATATGTAACCTACAAATCGCCAGTCAAAACTTTGCATGCATTTTACTTTTCAATAAAACATCAGTGTGAAGCAAATACTATGTAGAGCTCTGGTAGGCTGAATGTTGTTTTGTCACTAAGTCATGTTTGACTCTTTTACAACCCCATGGACTACAGCCCACGAGGTTCCTCTGTCCATAGGATTCTCCAGGCAAGAATACTGGAGTGGTTGCCCTGCCCTCCTTCAGGGGATCTTCCCAACCCAGGAATTGAACCTGTGTCTCCTGCATTGGCAGGACGATTCTTTACCACTGTGTCACCAGGGAAGCCCCATAGACTGAATCATGGCCCCCAAAGATATCCATGCCCTAATCCCCAAAACCTGAGACTATAAACTATCACTTCACATGGTAAAAGGGATAGAGCAGATGTGATTAATGTTATATCCTAGATTACTGGAGGGTGGCCAATTCTATTTATACAAATATTAAAAGCAGAGAACCAGGGAATGGGAGGAGGGTTCAGGAAGGAGGGGATATATGTATACTTGTGGATGATTCATGTTGTACAGCAGAAACCAATATAACATTGTAAAGCAATTATCTTCCAATTAAAAATAAATTAAAAAAATCACCACAAACACATTGAATTTTTGTAAAATATATATAAGTAAATGAAAATCTAGACAGCAAAAAAATAACAGCAGAGAATGCTTACCAACTGTGTTGAGAGAGAGATAGGAGGGAAGCAAGATCAGAGAGATGCAACATTGTTGCTTTTTGAAGATAGAGGAAGAGGGCCATGAGGCCAAAAATGTAGATGGCTTGTAAAAGCCTTCTAGAACCTTCAGAAGGAGCACGGCCAAATGGTGACACTTTGATATTTAGCCCAGTGAGACCCAGGTGAGATTTCTAACTTATAGAACTGTAAGATGAATAAATTTGTGTTGTTTTTAAGCCAGCAAGTTTATGGTGATTTTTTTCTTTACAGCAGCAATAAGAAACTAATACAAGAAAAAAGCCAGCTGTCTTATTAAGAAGTTTCTGGCGATACTCATATTGCTAGATTTGATTGTTTTCTTTACTAAACATTTGTTAACTGTTAGATAAAAATGATCATTAAGCCTTCATAAGCCAAAGTAGAATACGCTTTAATGTCAGCAATGTTCAATAGAATACTTTATAAGCATCCTATTTACCTTTAACAGCATCCATTTCATAGAGTATGGTGATTAACATTAAAAATTCTGAGCACTGAGCAACATTATCCAGCTGGCTGGGAGAACATTGCCTTCACATGGTCCTCTAACACAGGCACTTACAAAGCCCTCTACAAGGTCCCAGAGAATAGGGGTTATAACAGGAATTGCACAGAGATGAGTCCATTTTTTTTTTTTAAGTATTTAATATCAGACAAATTTGGGGACTACAAAAGCCTTGTAAGTCAGATATTTTTCCTCACTTACAAAAGATTCTCACAGAGCTTTAAGGTAAATGAGCCCTTCTTCCCATCCTGGGGAATGGGGCTGGCTATGTGACACTTCAAGATGATCACCAATAATGTCTCAAATGAGAACTCAGATATGAAAGCACCTTGAAACTCTTAAATTGCTATATAAATGGAAGGGACTATTATTGCTGCCAAGCTCCCTTCAATCGATTCGAGGTCCTCTTCAAGGCTCTACTCACATCTAGCATCTCATTAATAATGACAATGCCAACTCATATTTCCAGAGCTGTCTTAACCTTCCAGTGCTCCTTTACTTGCCTCATTTCATTCTTTTCTCCCTAGAAGCCTATGACATAGGAGGTTCAGGTTGTATTAACCCCATGGGCAGAGGAGGGCACTGAGGTTGAAATTAGGTAATTGCAACTCAGCATATATACTAAAAGACATTGAATAGTATGCTTGAAATAGGTGAATGGTGTGGCATATGAATTCCATCTTAATAGAGCTGTTACATTAAAAAAAATCATTATTACCTACACATTTTAAAAAAACCATTAAGTGACTGGCCCAAGGTCTCATAGATGGCGACTTTCAGTGCTGGATCTTGCTGGCAATGACAGAGACTCAGGGAAGTGGAAGAAACAGAAGTAGAGCAGTGATTATTTCAAACCACTAAATGTCAGATCACGAGACATGATAATTTCAAGCTCTGCTCAAAACTGAGTTCTCCTCACCCCACCCCACTGCAGAAGCTTTTAAATTTCTTGCTGCCTTGATCAACTCCGCAGGCACTATGTTAAGCCTGAACCTGGAAGGTAAAGGCTGTCAATAGATGCAGCTCTGCAAAGCAGGTCGAACAGAAGCGTGGCAGTGAAGCAGAATTGCCCACGCACTTTCCCAATGGACTGTGTTTACTGACATTTGTTCTGTTTGTCTTGAATAAATGTCCAAAATAAAAGCGGTTATTCCAAGTTGATTTATTTTCATGTACAAATCAGATACCCGTGCAACACAAAGAAGCTTTATCTGTTGAGTATGCTCCATGATAATTTCCATTCCAACTTTTAACTGGGAGGGAAAAAGAGCAGCAATCATCTCCCAAGTTACATGACAACAAAAACCAGATCTCAAAATAAACGTCATTCTTCATTTATTTTTCCATTACAGAAAGAATATGCATCTTGTTATGACACAAATATTAGTGAGAATTTTCTAGGCAGAGTTGTGCATCTCTCCCCATCTCCATAAAAAATGTATACTCATTTTACTTCCACATAATTCCCAGGGTGCACCTGATCTACGAGCTGACATTTCTTTGTGAATATTTAAGCTAATGTCTGCCCTGGTCTCCTGTGCAGAATCAAACAAAACTTTGCCCACTCAACTTTAGTCAAGTATTGTGTGTTTGCTTATGAACATTGCCTGGGAAAAAAAAAGGTCATCTATTTTAAATAGATTGTTTGGTATCTCTATAAATGAGGGTCCCTAAAAGGCTTTGGGGTAATTTCATTCGCAAGGAACACATTTCAAAGAAGCTTTACATTTACCCAGACTATAGAAAGCTATCCCGGCTGGAAAATGAAAATACCATCTCACTAATTACATCCTTTCATTATTGGAATAAAGTTCAGTTTGATGAACCAAGGCTGTTTCACTAAGGGATAAGTTCAAATGTCTTTCTCTGAAGATGAAAGGCATTTAGTAGATTTCATTGTCCATAGAAGTATGTCTCCTTAAAAAAGGTGTGATGACCCCCTAACTATGAGAAACCTTTTGCAAGTGCCATTTGTGTTCCAGAATTTTACCATTACTAAAAGGTTTCATTGCAACCGATCTGCCTGTAACAAGCTCTTATTTTGCAACTTAAATCTGACCCATAGGAATGTGTGCTAACTCTTCAATTTTCCAAGTAAAAAGATTTTCAATTTTGACTCAAATTTTTACTGACTCTGTATCCAACCACATCCTTATGACTCTCTGTCATATGCCAACCCATTTTGGCCACTTTTAAATTGGTGACCTTTCCTCTACATCTCTAACATTTTTTCACTTGACCCAAGTTTCACCTCTACACTCCTTTCCTGACAACTGAAATCATTACATGTAGATTAACTACACTGTGTTAATGGCTTACTTTAATTTGTCCCTCAACTTGGTGGATGGGGAGGATGAAGCCAATACACAGGGAGAAGGAAGCAGAAGTACTCATAAATCAGAAAGGATGAAAGGGGCTTTAGAAATACCTTGTTTATAGTCAAAATAGAGGTAATAAAACATCTGCAAATAGGATTTCACTGGTGGTCCAGTGATTAAGAATCCTCCTGCCAGTGCAGAGGACACAGGCTCAATACCTGGTCCAGGAAAATTCCACATGCCATGGGGCAACAAAGCCCGTATGCCACAACTACTGAGCCTGCATGCCCCAGAGCCCATGCTCTGCAACAAGAGAAGCTACTGCAATGAGAAGCCCATGTACCACAACAAGATAGTAGCCTCCACTAGCTGCAACTAGAGAAAGCCTGTATGCAGCAATGAAGACCTAGCAGAGCCAAAAGATAATAAAATTTAAAAGAAAAGAAATGTCAAAAGTGTTGTTAAAAAAAAGTCTACAAATAATAATTGCTGGAGAGGGTGTAAAGAAAAGAGAAGCATCCTACTTCGTTGGTGGGAATGTAATGGAAAACAGTATGGAGGTCCCTTAAAAAACTAAAAGTAGAGTTATCATGTAACCCTGCAAACCCCATTCTTTGGCATGTATCCAGAGAAAACTCTAATTCAAAGAATTAGAATTAGTGCCCAGTGTTTATTGCAGCACTATTAACAATACCCAAGACATGGAAGCAACCTAAATGTTCATCAAGAGATGTATGGATAAAGATGTGCTACACACACATGCACACACACACACACACACACATAAATAGGCATCTCAGGTGGCACTAGTGGTGAAGAACCTGCCTCTCCAATGCAGGAGATGTAAGAGACATGGGTTCAACCCCTGGGTCGGAAAGATCCCCTGGAGAAGGGCATGGCAAAACCCACTCCATTATTTTTGCCTGGAGAATCCCACAGGCAGAGGAGCCTGGAGGGCTACAGTCCATAGGGTCACAAAGAGTGGGACATGACTAAAGCAACTTAGCACACGTACACACAAACTGGAATATTACATAGCCATTTAAAAGAATGAAATAATGCCATTTGCAATAACATGGATGGACCTAGAGATTATCATACTAAGTGAAGTAAGTCAGAAAGAGAAAGACAAATATCATATGAAATCACTTATGTGTAGAATATAAAATATTAAAGTATGACACAAACGAGCTAATTTATAAAACAGAAATAGACTCATAGACATAGAAAACAAACTATGGTTATCAAAGGGAAAGGGGAAGGAGGGATAAATTAGGAGTTTGGGATTAACAGGTACATACTATCACATATAAAATAGTAGGAGTTTGGAATTAACAGACACTATTACATATAAAATAGACAAACAACAAGGACCTACTATATAGGACAGGGAATTATATTCAGTATCTTGCAATAATCTATAATGGAAAAGAATCTGAAAAATACACACATGACTAAATCACCTTGTCATCAGAATATTGTAAACAAAATATATTTCAGTTAAAAAAAAGAATAGCTCAGTGGTAAAGAATCTACCTGCCAAGTAGGAGACATGAGTTCGATCCCTGGGTTGGGAAGACCCCCTTGAAAAGGAAATGGCAACCCACTCCAGTATTCTTGCCTAGAAAATTCCAAGGACAGAGGAGCCTGATGGGCTCCAGGCCATGGGGTTACAGAATCAGACATAACTTAGAGACTAAACCACCACTCACTATACCACCCTTATTTTACATATATGAAAACTAAATGTCACACAAAAGAGATTATTTATCAAAAGTCACAATTAATAATCATGAGAAATGTGGTCACTAGAACTCAGATTTGGAGAAGGGAATGGCAACCCACACTAGTATTCTTGCCTGGAAAATCCCATGGACAGAAGAGCCTGGAAGGCTACAGTCCATGGGGTCATAAGAGTCGGACATGACTGAGTGACTATACCACCACCACTAGAACTCAGAGTTTCTAGAATATTTCTGTCTAGGCTTCCAACTTTTGCTGTTTCATAGATCTATATAAGTTTGGACATCTCTTCAACCTTATAGTTTCCTAAACACTTCTCCTCACTCATCTTGCTTGCTTTCCCCTATCTCTTTGTTTTCTGTTTTTAGATACCCATAATACTCTGTGCATATTTTTATTGTGGCATTCATCATGCTGTACAAAGAATTGATTTCTCATGTTTTGCCTTTGGATTGTGGACTTCTTGAGAGCAATAGCTGAGTCTTGCTCATCTCTGAATCTTTAATGTACACCTCGCACAAAATAGGCAGACATCAAGGTTTCACTTTAGATAAAATAAAGTTGGATTTAAAATATTAGCTCAACACTCAAATTAAAACTGTACTAAGACATTTACTTAATTGAAAACAATCTCCAAATCTGACAATATGCCATTTGTTGGTGAGGCCATGGGGAAAGAGCCATCAAAATCATTACTGCTGACAATGCAGGAAACTATAATTTCAATGGAGGGGAATTTGTCAATATCTGAGAAAACTACGTATGTATTTAGCTTTTGACCCTGGAATCTCACTTGTAGGAATTGATCTCAGTGATATGCTGGCAAAAATATGGAAAGATGTGAGCCTAGTACTATTTACTGCAGCACTATTTGTAACAGTAAAAGACTGGAAAATCACCTAAATCTTCACCAAGAGAAGCCTTGATGAATGGATTACAGTACATCTACAAAATGAAGCATCCAGTTTCAAATGGAGATGTTAAGTATCTGTACATCCAAATAATTATCAGGATATATATTTTAAATGAAAAATAGCAAGGTAGAAAAAAGGTTGCAAATATTCTAGTGTTTATCTACTATTTATCTAAAATGTATTTGCTGTATTAAAATGAAAAGTGAAAGGATAAATCACAAAATAATGGTTACTAATATGAGAAGAGGAGTAGAAAGAAATGAACAGTGATAGAAGCTAGGTTTCTTGGTTTGTTGATTTGCTTAGTAGAATATACCTTGAGTTTGAATATACCTTAATTTGTAGTTTGACTTTCTTAAAACCTATGCAAATATTTTATATAATTATAAAATAAAATTTCATTTAGAAAAGCAATCCCGGGGCTTCCCTGGTGGCTAAGAGGGTATAGAAAAGCAATTATAAAATAAAACAATAAAAAAAAATGTAAACAAATGAACCTAACCAAGTATCCAATTGATGACATAATCACAAAAAGAGGAACAATTCTGAGCAACTTTTAAATCAGAGTAATTTGGTGATATTGATTTACTGGGATGTGCCCTATGGATAAAATGAGTGAAGAGAAGTATCTTACAATTATTTTCAGTAGTCATATCATATTAGTAATATTGGCATTGTTATTCTGAGGCTAAATCAAATGGGCATTCATAGAGAGGTCACTGAGAAGCATGGTTAAAAGGAGATACATGGGGGGATGTTCCTGGTGGTCCAGTGGTTAGGACTCCATGCTTCCATTGCAGGGGGTTCGGGTTCAATCCCTGGTCAGGGAACTAACATCCTGCATGTTGTGTGGCCATAAATTTTAAAGGCAACACAGGGGTAAAATCAATAAGGTTAAGTTGAATAAGAGTAGATAGTACTAAAATGAATTTTTCCTTTTAAGTAGGAACCACAGCTCTTTGGGTAAATTGCTGATTTCAACAACGGTGCAGGGAATGTACAAAATAAGCCTGGAATGTGTTAATACCATAAAGCAAGATAACCATCAACAACTTCCGGAGTCATGTCAAAAGGACTCAAGAACACACCTGAATAAACTTGGAATGGCTTAAGATGGGATCATATGAGCATCAATAAGGATATGAACTACAATAAATTTAAACACATTTCCATACTTTAAATATGCTGATATCCATAACCTTATAATGATACTAACAAGAATCATGGCTCACTTTTGGAGGACACTAAGAAAGAAATCCATTATTTTGAAAACTGGTAAATGAGGAGAAATAATCATTTGTCTTACTTTTCCTGTATGACCTATACCTCATGGTTACTGAAGAGTAGTTTAGGGAAAGTTTCTCTTTGTGTAAGTATCCCAGCTAATAAATGAAGAAAATATAATTGAGAATGTCAGCATTAGGTAATCCCTATTGAAGAGATGATCCTGGGCAATTATCATCAATGACTGACAACATCACAAAAAAAGACAACCAGGTATCAGGCACTTCTGAGGGAAGCACACTGCATGAGGTAGCCTTGCCCCTCCCCCAAGCTGAATGAATATCTAATCAAGCCTATATATCTAATGACCAATTTACAGGAAATACAAAGGACAGAGAAACATGATAATGACACCACTATTATTGGAACGCAGGTAGCAAAACCAAACTGTGAGAACTTTCACAGACAAAAAAGTCATTTTCTCAAAAAAAAAAAAAAAATTACAAAGAGGAATTCCCTGGCGATCCAGTGTTTAGGACTCCATGTTTTCACTGCCAAGGGCCAGGGTTCAATCCCTGGTTGGGGAACAAAGATCTTATCCCATCAGCACAGCAAAAAAAAAAAAAACTTACAAAGTAAAACCAGTTATCTGAGAGCCTAGATATTGAGAACGATTGAAGAGATAGAGCTGTGTATCATAATGTATGACCCTTATATTTGCTTTTAAACCAGAATGTCTTTTTTCTACTTTTATGCTTAACCTGCCAAATTATTTAGCTGGCAATAGAATCCTTGATGGGAGAAGGAAATGGCAACCCACTCCAGTATTCTTGCCTGGAGAATCCCAGGGACAGAAGAGCCTGGTGGACTGCCATCTATGGGGTCTCACAGAGTCAGACACGACTGAAGCGACTTAGCAGCAGCAGCAGCAGCAGCAGCATTTAGTTTTGTCAATGAAAAAAAACCTGATGTTGGACTAATTTTATTTTTTTGGTTACCTGTCTTTTTCTTCTCTGGAATCTTTTAGAATCTTTTCTTTACTCTTTGTGTTTCAATCAAACAATTAATATATGTTATATGAACCTTATTTGGATTCCTATTCAAACCAACTATTAAGAGATAACTACTGATGAGTGGTTATTTGAAGATATTAAAGAATCACTGTCATTTATTTTTAGGAATAATTTTGAAAGGGCCCTTAACTTTAAGGATACATTTAAATAAGATAATAATATGTCTAAAATTTGCTTTAAAATAGCCCTAAGTCTGTGGCTGGGGTGTAAATGAACAAAATCAGTTATGAACTGAGAATTACAGAAGCTAAATGATGGGTATATGAGGGTTTGTTATACTATTCATCCAACTTTTAACTTTTTTTTTGTTATACTATTCATTTCCATACAGGTTGAAAAATTTTAGTAATGAAATACAAAGCTTCAGTCTGAAGTTTATCACTAAGTAAAATTGGGTTTAAGTAAGGAAGTAAGTGAAAGTCGCTCAGTCGTGTCTGACTCTTTCCGACCCCATGGGCTATACAGTTCATGGAATTCTCTTGGACAGAATACTGGAGTGGGTAGCCTTTCCCTTCTCCAGGGGATCTTCCCAACCCAGGGATTGAACCCAGGTCTCCTGCATTGCAGGTGGATTCTTTACCAGCTGAGCCACAAGGGAAGCCTGAAAATTGGGTTTAGTATTTCCTTATCAAACCTCCCATTGTAACCATTTTAGTGTCTCCTGGCTAAATCTCATTAATAAGAGAGAATGGCAGACAGATCAATTCTACATACCAAAGGCTTTAGGGAAAACAATAGTTGATTTTTCTTCCTCAGTCCACACCTAGGGGAAAGGTTAAAAAAAATCCTTCAGTGTCCTCTTCTTATATTCTATCAGGATAATTTCTGTCAGCAAGTTTAAAAGAGGTCATGATGAAGCTATGAGGACTCACTGTACTAATGAACTAGATTCAAGCGAAAAAAAAGTAAATGAAATGGTCTGTTGTATAAAGCCTGGTGTAAAAAAGGTGAGTAAAACTGGACTTGATAAAGGTTGGTCTAACAAACCACGGAGAAGACCTGTTTATCCTAGCAGCTGCCTTCATAAACTGAAATGATGCTTAGAATCAGATTGAAAGCATCATCTTCCAGTTTTATCTAATAGGAGAACAATCACGGGTCAGGTGAGAAGGACATCAAGATCCAGCCTCTTCTACAAGAATAAAGGGTACAGAATACTGGAGTGGGTTGCCATTTCCTTCTCCAATACTCTAGACTAGTAAGTAAAAGATTGCTAACATCTTATTAGATCAATGAACAAAATCCTTGAATAGACATTTCCGAGATGATGAAATATAAAATAAAAGGCTAATACACGTAAAAGGATGATCTGTTCGATCTTACTTTTAAACTGGGAAATGAAAATTAAAGTAAAATGCCAGTAACAAACCATTAGAAACCAACCCAACAAGTTTGTTAGAAAATCTTAAAACCTGACAGCACCAAATGTAAGTAAGAATTTGGAGATAGGAGAACTTGAGTAAAACTCTAATATATAAATTTATAACAATTCATTAGGAAAATTTTTGTAAATAAAGTTATAAAGTAGAAACTTGATATATCCTACAACCCAGTAATCTCACTCCTAGGTATGAAACTGTATGAAATTTTTAACATGTATGTGTATATATAGCAAATGATACTTGGATGAATCTTTATGGTAGTCTTGATACTAATAGAAATAAGTAAAATAAAAATAGAAAAAGCCCAAATTTCATTTAAAGGAGAATGTGTTGGGCTTCCCAGGTGGTGCTAGTGGTAAGGAACCCACCTGCCAATGCAGGAGATGTGAGAGACATGGGTTCGATCCCTGGGTCAGGAAGATCCCCTGGAGGAGGGCATGACACCCACTCCAGTATTCTTGCCTGGAGAATCCCATGGACAGAGGAGCCTAATGGGCTACAGTCCATCAGGTCGCAAAGAGTCAGACACGATTGAGCAACTAACACACATGCACCTGTGCGCATGCTCAGTCACTTCAGTCGTGTGGGACTCTTCACGATCCCATAGACTATAGCCCACGAGGCTCCTCTGTCTACGGGATTCTCCAGGCAAGAATACTGGAGTTGGTTGCCATTTCCTTCTCCAGGGACTCTTCTTGACCCAGGGATTGAACCTAGGTTTCCTGCATTGGCAGGTGGATTCTTTTTTTTTCTTTTCTTTTTTTTTTTTTTTTTTTTTACTACAGGACTAGCTTCAGTCACACCCTGAGACTGGGATTTGGGTCAGAAGCTGCGATTCAGTTCAGTTACTGAGTCGTGTCCGACTCTTTGCTACCCCATGGACTGTAGCCTACCAGGCTCCTCAATCCATGGAATTTTCCAGGCAAGAATACTGGAGTGGATTGCCATTTCCTTCTCCGTGGCAGGTGAATTCTTTACCATTGAGCTCCTCCCCGCGCCTGGGGAAGCCCATCAGGGACTCTGCTGCTGCTGCTGCTAAGTCGCTTCAGTCATGTCCGACTCTGTGCGACCCCATAGACGGCAGCCCACCAGGTTCTGCTGTCCCTGGGATTCTCCAGGGACTCTAGGACCCTCTTAATTAGTCTAGGAGTTCCAGAAAGAGCTTGATGTGCAAATTAGGAAATCAAGACAGACATCAAGTGTTACAGATTTGACAAATATGATAGTATTGGGAGAAGGCTGCAACTTTGGCACCTTGATGTCCTAGTGATTCATAGCCAATACTAGACACCTGGATAATGAATATGATCATAAACACCTGACTGACTTGTCACGTTTGTTTTTTTTTTTTAAATGCATGGTTCTAAACTTGGAGGCTGAAAGCATTCAGTGCCTACAGCTAAACAGGGATGGGAGAAGCAGCGGCTGACACGTTCTGCTTATTTCTGTCCTGTTAGCCCTGCCTGCAATGCATAATTTCCTGCTGAGGTGCCACACCTCATCTTTTAAAAACTGGGTCAAATATCATAGTTTCTAGGAGACATTTCCTGATCGAGATGGAAAAGATTGCTCGTCCTTTAATCCCCCAGAGTATTCTGCCTGTAATTCTTTTATGATATTTATCTTTCCTTGCCTTTTTCCTTTTTCTTATATAGTCAGCTTGACCTTATGAGATGATAAACCCTTCAAGGGCAAGGATCATGTCCTCATCTTTTTATCTCTCTCACCACAGAGCAGATACTATAAAAGTTATGTGTTTGATTGAAAGCTTGTCTTCCAAGTTGAAACTGATTCAGAACTTCAGGTTTAAAATGAGGTGGGCTAGCAGTGTCTATTTCACACATACCCACTTTCCAACAATAATAATACCTATGAAGAGAGGAAAAGAGATAAAAAAAAAAAAATGATTGCCATGCAAGTAATTGCCAGAACCTGGAACAGTTTTCATCGAATTATAGGACATCCAGAATGAAGTTGGCCATCACAAGTGGAAGCTGGCATATGCTTTGCAAGTAGAAATGAAAAACACCTGTTATCCTGATAGCACTGGGAAGAGGCATCACCACCCCCCAACACACTGCCTGGCCCCAGGGTAGGTACCATTCAGAAAAACAGGCAGCCCAACCAATACAAGGCAGATAATTTTTTTTTTTTTTTTAGGTGACCAGGTTACTATTAAATTCTCCCGTTAGCTCTTACCTTTCTAATTCATTCAGTGCCTATAACTCTGTGAAGAAAGCTGAGCGCCGAAAAATTGAAGCTTTTGAACTGTGGTGTTGGAGAAGACTCTTGAGAGTCCCTTGGACTGCAAGGAGATCCAACCAGTCCATCCTAAAGGACATCAGTCCTGGGTGTTCATTGGAAGGACTGATGCTGAAGCTGAAATTCCAGTACTTTGGCGTCATCATGCGAAGAGTTGACTCATTGGAAAAGACCCTGATGCTGGGAGGGATTGGGGGCAGGAGGAGAAGGGGATGACAGAGGATGAGATGGCTGGATGGCATCACCACCTCGATGGACATGAGTTTGAGTAAACTCCGGGAGTTGGTGATGGACAGGGAGGCCTGGCATTCTGCGATTCATGGGGTCGCAAAGAGTCGGACACGACTGAGCGAATGAACTGAACTGAATTGAACTCAAGAAAACAATGTGGCAGAAAACATGAACTAGGAACTGGTAGTTACATTGCATTCTGCAAGGAATCAACCCAAGTTCACAAGCCTTGTTTGAATTAGGAAAGGATGCTCCCCCTTAGTGGATCCAGGCTTATACACACACATTTTGCAGAATGAAATACATGTTAGACTACAACTCCCACTAAACCAGATGACCCTGTGTAGAGCCAAACCTGTACAACCATACTCAGCAGCTCTGAAAAGTCCAAGGAAGTCAAAGCTGCAGTTGGAGGAAGAGATGGAAGCATAACTGGTACTGGTGGATGCTGCTGGCACTTAGAATTTTTCATTTTCTCATTATTCTAACAAAGTCTGCTTAGATAAATAATTCTCAACCCGGGGGCAATTTCAGTCCCCAAAGGATATTAGTCACTGTTTTGATGGGTTCACTAGGGGAGGACATCATCTTGGTGATCACACTGGTAGCTAGTGTGTAGAGGCCAGGGATGCTGCTAAATAGCTTATAATATACAAGACAGCATCACCACCCCCCTACAAGCACACAAAAGAATGATCTGGCCCAAAGAGTCAATAGTGCCAATGCTGAGGAACCCTGAATTAGATAAGTGCTTGCTAGTATTGTAAATTGTGTGAAGAAATAGAAATATCAATTGAACTTAAGAATAAGATTTTGTCTATATGTAATTGAAGAAGATGAAGGGAAAAGGCATGTCTCTCACACCTCATAACACTGGGATAGACTAGATGTCTCCTTGTTCCAGGAGAAGCAGAATACATGATGAGTATGGGGTCTATGAAAGGATACTGCCAAACACAGGAAAGGTGATATTTTTGAAGACAGTGGAGAAGCACATTTTGACAATTATTTGTCCCAGGAAAAAGAGAGAAAAAATAAAGTTCTTAGTATTCTTAATAGAATCTGACAAGACATGGTCTCTATGAAATAAAAACAGAGAAAAATGAATAAGAGATAAGACAATGTTATGCAAAATCATCTAGATAAGCTGAAAAGGAGCTGTGTGGGAAAATGATTCAGAGGAGAATAAAATAGCAAACCATGAGTAAAACTCTACAAGCACAAAACAACAGGACTAACACTAAGGAAACGCCACTAAATAGAGGGCAATTTGAGAAACAGTAGTGGCAAGGAGAAGACAGAAGAAAACAATGGTAAAAATTTTAAAAAAGAGATCCAACCACAGATAATTGGCATTCCAAAGCAAAAGCAGAATAAATGGAACAGATATAATAACAAAAAGTACAATAATTGAAAACTTTTCTGAAGTGAATATATACTAGAGTCCAAAATTCTCAGGGTTTCCTGAATACCAGCAAAAAAACCAAATTTTTTTTATAAATAAAGACTTACTGCTACACATATTCTCACAAATATTTGACTTGAATTTATTAACAATAATTAAAAATATCCTACAAATTTTGAGGCATACATGGGTAGGGGCATGTTTTGCTACATAGAAATAAAAATCAACCATTTCAGATTTCACAAATCTTCCTTGATATACTCAAAAACATATGTTAATAATTGTGTAATAGGGACTTCTCCGGTAGGCCAGAGGTTAAGACTCTGTGCTTCCAATGTAAGGAATGCAGGTTTGATCCCTGTTTGGGGAACTAAGGTCCCACATGCTGTGTGTTGCAGCCAAACAATAAAAATAAATAAAAAAAAATTTAAAGTTAACTATATTTTTAAAATTGTGCAAAATACACAGAGTTCTGAGGAATAAACATTCTGCATCAAGAACTGTATACTTAGATGTCATTTATTCATAGTAGATATGAAAGAGCCTGAAAAATGCCTCAATCAAAAGTGTTTCTTAAAACAAGTAAATAAACAAACAAAATTCTTGGCCACATGGTATTCCAGCCCACCTAGCAATGAAGCTCAAAGGATAAGTCAAGCAAAGGCTACTCCTCCCTTAAGAGAATGGCCATGGCTCACTACATTAAATAAACAAGGAGCCCCCCAAAGAATATAAATATGATTCTAAAACTTGAATGCAAATGGTAAAAAGTTGTGTTAGAAGAGATCTATGATGAGTAAAACATAATGGCATGCCAAAATACTAGATCTTAAACCCTAATGGAGGGTGATGGACAATTAATAAGGAAATGATTGAGCACATAAAGAAACAAAAGAAGTCATTATAAACGCTATTAATATTATGAAGGAAAGAAATAGGATACTGTGATGGAGAATAACTGGGTGACCTACTTTCATGAAATAACTTTCCTAGGATGTTTCACTGAAGCTGAAACACCTGAAGGATGAGTAGGGAGTAAGAGGGGCAGAGCGTACTATGGGTAAAAGTCATAACCGTTGCACAAGCCCTGTGGTGGGAAAGAGCATAGTGCATTGGGATCATCAAGCTACAGCCTTACTAGCTTCTTTCAGAGTGAGATAGGAAAGCATGGTTGAGACTTGATCCTAATGACACTGGCAGGAGCAGCCACATCATCTCAGCTTTTATAGCCTGTAGCAATGGTTTGCGGTTCTATTCCAAGAGCAGTAAATTTTAAGCTGAGAAGGGATGGAATCTGATGTACTTTTCAAAAGAAAAGTATAACTGCTCTGTGGAAATATATTAAAATTCTTTTACATGACACAGAGACAAATATTTTGCATTGTACACAAACTATTTCAAAGCACAGAAAAATATGAACAGCTTCCCCCATGATCTTTGAACAAAATATAACCCATAAAATCTGACAATGATAGCTCAGGGGAAGAAAGCTAGAGATAAATGTCACTGATAATATGTATATGAGTCCTAATTAAGATAATGATAAAACAAATTTATTGGTATATTAAAAGCAAAATATAACCATGACAATCCCAGGGAAATATAGATCCCCAGGATTTTCAACATTAGGACATCTATTAATATAATCCATTGGATTGAAAAGCTGAATGAGAAAAGCCAGATAAATATCATCAAAGATGGAAAAATTAAGTATTTGATAAAATTAAAGGCCTATTACTGACTTTGAAATTTCCAAATAAACTAGGTATAGAGGCACCTTTTCTTAAGATGTTGCAATTTATCTATTGTAAATACATCCTAAAAGAGTTTTTTTAAAGTTGCTCAGTCATGTTTCACTCTTTGTTTTCAACGTTTTTCTTCAAGTTGCTAAAAAATGTAACATCAACAATAGTAAGAAGAGCCATAGAAATATTTATAGAGGATTTACCATATGTAATACAGTGGTGTTATTTTATGTAACTTATTCCCTTTAATTTTCACAATAATCTTCACAATAAAATAAGTAATTTTTTTTAACCTCTAGCAGAGGTCAGTGGTATTTTTTTTTCATTTATTTTTATTAGTCGGAGGCTAATTACTTTACAATATTGTAGTGGTTTTTGTCATACATTGACATGTAAATCCATGGCTGATTCATGTCAAAATAAGTAATATTTTATCTCCATTTTATAGCTGAAGAAATTGAGATTATGAATAGATATAATATATAGGAAAAAAGATGCAACACTGTCATTATTTGTGAAAGATAGGATTATATGCTTAAAAATCCAAGAAAGTATATTTCAAGTGGAACACAGAGTTAAGTTGGCCATATAATTTTTAAAAAGACATACTTGTAAAGCAAAAAAGAACAGCAGACAAATACACTGAGACATATGATTTTATGTACTCAAAATTGTAAATTTATTAATTCTTGCCAAACTAATTAATATATGTAGACCAATTCCAATCAAATACCAAATTGATTTATTTTTTATTACATATAGTTCATTTACAATACAGTGTTAATTATAGGTGTACAGCATTGTGATTTAGTATTTTTGCAGATTATACTTCATTATAGGTTATCACAAGATAATGGGTATAATTCTCTGTCCAATAAGTAGGCTGTTATTTTTATCTATTTTATATGTAGTAGTTTGTATCTATTTACTCCGTGCCACTAATATTTCCCTCCCCAGATTCCCTTCCCTCTTTGGTAACCACAAGTTTGTTTTCTATATCTGTGAGTCTGTTTTGGTATTTCTGTTTTGTATGTACATTCAGTAAATTCAATTGTTTTGGATTGATAAATTGATACCAAGATGACTAATAGGGTGAGAATATCTGTGGAAAATTTGGAAAAAGAGTAGTAAGGAAAGATTTCTCCTATCAGACAAATACACATCATGAATCTAAGAAAGTGAAAATTCTAACATTATTGTAAAAGTAAAATATCTAATTAATAGAACATACTAGAAAGCCTGAAAAAATTTTCATATAAAATAATATAGATTAAAGCAAATATGTTATTTCAAATAAGAGTAAAGTGATGAATTCTTTAATTTTCTTGATACAACTGATTTGAAAAATAATATGTTCAAACCCAACCTGATTTCATAGCACTAAACTATGTAATAGGTAGACTAAAAACTAAACTGTAAAACAACAAATATGTAATAAAGCCAGAAAAAAACATAGGTGATTATATCTCACAACTTGATTTTTATAACTGAAAAATATTATTGTTTTGGAAATAAAGGTACTAAAATAATGATTTAGAGACATATAAATATAAATATTCAATATAAACAGGGCAAGGCACATGAAGAGACAGTCATTAAAAGGAAAATATAAATAGTAAATAAACATTAAAAAATTCAACCAAAATAAATGTATGATCCTGGGCAAGAACATACTTAGACTCTGAAAGTGTCAAAGTCCTCATTTGTAAAATGACAAAATAAGAAAGGGGAATACTTTGTCTTCACTGTGCATGAGTGGACAGACAACTGGTCATAAAATGTCTACTGTGATTAAAAATGAGATACAGTCTTTGAATCGGGCTGCCTCCTTATTAAGGATATGCTTCTATTTACCATGCCAAAGAAAAGTAGACTATAGTAGATACCTTGGTGGATTTGTTGATAGAAAAAGTGGGTCACAGTACCCTTTCAACATAGCCAAAGTGCAGTTCAGTCATCAAAATTTTATGAAGAATCATTTTTCTACTTGATTTATATAGGTGCTCCCAACCAAGTCCATATTTCTGTGTTGCTAGGGAAGATGAAATTTATTAGATGTTTTTGTCACTTGCAATTATATAAGACACAATTCAACTATTCTTTTCTCTTAGAAATATAGAACATCTCAGAAAATATTTCAGATTATGTTGACACTTCAAGTCCTATGGAAGATTATAAGTACTTTGATGAAAAGAATTGCTCTCACAAGAGAAAAACAAATCTATGAATGTAGTGTTTAAACCTGAGGAAAAAATTTTATTAAAAAAAAGACACAATAATATGGAAGGAGGAAATGGCACAAACAATAAACCTCTGGCTACAACCTTGCAGCAAATTTATAAATCAATTTTTAAAATGGGAGATACATTCAATTAAAAAACAGTAAATAAATAAAATATGGGATAGGAAAAAATTAAGCATTTATCTATCCTTGTTCAGTTCTGTGCTATCCAGAATACTTCAATAAATATCTTTACTGAATGAGTGAGTGTATAAACTCAAAGACTGGTTATCTAGTGTTCCATTTCACAACAGATTATAAGAAGCAAATTAAAAGGGGACAGATTGAAAAAGTTGTCAGAGACTGATAGTTTGTATAAAAAAGAAATAGCGGTAGCAAAATTATTTAAGCACACTTAAAACTCAATATTGAAAAAACTAAGATCATGGCATCTGGTCCCATCACTTCATCGCAAATAGATGGGGAAACAATGGGAACAGTGACAGACTTTATTTTCTTGGGCTCCAAAATCACTGCAGATGGTGACTGAAGCCATGAAATTAAAAGACGCTTGCTCCTTGGAAGAAAAGCTGTGACAAACCTAGACAGCATATTAAAAAGCAGAGACATTACTTTGCCAACAAAGGTCTGTATAGTCAAAGCTATGGTTTTTCTGGTAGTCATGTACGAATGTTACAGTTGGACCATAAAGAAGGCTGAACACCCAAGAACTGATGCTTTTGAACTGTGGTGTTGGAGAATACTCTTGAGAGTCCCTTGGACTGCAAGGAGATCCAACCAGTCAATCCTAAAGGAAATCAGTCCTGAATATTCATTGGAAGGACTGATGCTGAAACAAGCCCCAATACTTTGGCCACCTGATGTGAAGAAGTGACTCATTGGAAAAGACCTTGATGCTGGGAAAGATTGAAGGCAGGAGGAGAAGGGGACGACAGAGGATGAGATAGTTGGATGGCATCACCGATTCAATGGGCATGAGTTTGAGCAAGCTTCAGGAGATGGTGTAGGACAGGGAAGCCTGGTGTGCTGTAGTCCATGGGGTCGCAAAGAGTTGCACACAACTGAGCTACTGAACAACAAGAACAATATGCAAACACAGCCTAGAGCCATTTGCTGAGGGACAGATAGCTCTATAAGCTTAATGCGGGGGGGGGGGGGGGGGCGGAGAGGCTTCCCAGGTGGTGCAGTGGGTAAAGAATCCACCTGCCAATGCAGAAGGCACAAGAGACTCGAGTTCGATCCCTGGGTCAGGAAGATCCCCTGGAGTAGGGAATGACAATACACTCCAGTATTCTTCCTGGAAAATTCCGTGGACAGAGGAACCTGATGGGCTGCAGCCCGTGGGGTCACAGAGTCAGACACAATTGAGTGAGCACTCATGCATGCAAGCTTAATGAATCCTAGGGTTGTCAGAGACATTACAAGTCCAAGCAGTAATTATAGACATAATAACAGCTCCTAGAGAAGGACCATATATTATGTAGATAGGTACTATACCATGGGCTTTATGCATACCATTTCACTTCATCACTTCATCCTGATAACAATCTTATGGGATTGGTATTATTATTATCTCAATGTTATAGGTGAGGAAATAAAGAGATTAAGCAATTGTCAAAGGTTATACTGATCATAAGCAATAAAGTTTGAACTTAACTGCAGTCAGACTCTAAACCCCTTATCCATTCTGCTGTTTTGTCTTCCCCAGTCAGGTTCACACACCATACTGTGTTGGAGAGTCCAAATGCCTGTTTCTTATTTAATGCTCCTTATCAACAAATCACTCATTTCACAAGCACATTAAGCACTTTATGGAACTAGTACTGTTCTAGGGATTATCCTAAAGGAGCCCCTACTCTAATGAGAGAGCACATGTACAAAAAAAATTATCAGCAATGCAGTAAAGCAGCTCTAGCATTTTTCTTGGTTGCTAGAGAGGGATGAATTATCGTTACATACTTGCAATTCTTTACAACAAAATCTAATTTCGGTGCATATTTTTCATCTCACTCTTGTTCATAGTTATCCAAAAGTGCTGCCTCCTAAAAGCCCAGTGACATTTCCACCAGTCTTCCAAAAATGATGGAAAAGGAGAAGGAATTTCTAAACAGAGACAAAGAAATACACAAATGCATGAAAGCAACAAAGAATAATAACTAATGTAGCCACTGGAGAGTCTTCTAGATGGCTAAGGATCGTTCTCAAACTTGAGCAATCTGGAACCTCTGCCAAAACCCAGATTGCTGGTACCCACTGCAATAATTCTGATTCAAGAAATTTGGGCTAGGGCTGAGAATCTGCATTTTAATTAAAACTTCACCCTCTCACCCAGATGAATCTGATGCAAGACATGAAGAAGAAACCCTGGGCTAGAGTTTTCTGAATGCAAGAAATAATGGGAGGCCAGAAGCAGGAAACCTAACAGCCTGGTGCATCTTTGGCATCACACCTCAGGCAGACTCCTGGGCCCCAGCTTTGGCCCCTCGGTAGGGTTACTTACTACCACACAGACCTTTGGGTCATTTTACCTATGAGCCGCAGGTATACATACAAGCCCAGCCATCTGTGGTCTTTTTTGGTTTTCTTAGCTTATACTCCAGTGCAGTGCTCAGAGTGAAGCTTAAGTACCTGCTTAGTGGCTTCTGTGTGCCAGGGGAATGAACACACCAACAGGTCTTCATGAATGTTAGTTACTGGTCAAATCTATCCTTAAACAGCCTATCCTCTACTCCCCCCTCTTCATCTGTACCAGTCTGCCCCTTCCTCACTTGGCACGTGGCAGGTCTCCAAGATTGCTCATGTGCTACAATTGGTCCATAAACCAAAGAGGAACTATGTGTCTTTCAGGAATGATTTGCAGATATTTGGCCCCAAAGGTATGAAATTAGGCTAGTTTCTGACTATTGTCCCTGAAGTATGAAAATATGGGCCTATATTTAAAGCACACAAGTTTTATTGTAATTTTTTTTTTGGCTGCACCATGCAACATGGGAGATCTTAGTTCCCCAACCAGGGATTGAACTCGTGCCCCCTGCATTGGGAGTGTAGAGTCTCAACCACTGGACTGCCAGGGAAGTCCCTAAAACACACACGTTTTAAACTCTCCCTCTGAGATATTTCAAACAGGAAGGTGGAGAAAATGAGGTTGCAGTAGAGAAAAACAACCACTACACCACAATAAAACTTGAAGCCAATTTAATACTTGACCAGTATTCATTAAGCAACTGATGTATTCCTGGAACTGTACAAAATTCTACAGGAAAGGGAATGGCATTACTCTAGTTCCCAAGTAGCTTAAGGTTCAGGTGTGAAAAAGAAAACTAAAGCACATGAAGATATGTCTTTAAATCCTACACCCAATTCTGATTTGAGGGTGTGTGTGTGTGGGGTGGGGTGGGGGGGGGGGGTAGGGGTTCTCCCAAACCAACAAGCAATGTTGCAGACACCAACTGGGTATGCTACAATTCAACTCAATTCTGACATGATCTACTAGGAAATACCATCAGATTCCACAGGTTAAGGGTTCAGTCCTATAAGACCACCCCCGCCCCCACACACACTTCAGATGCCAATCTCAAGTCCAGGCTGTCACCTGTATTTCTGATCAACTGGCTATAGATCAGAGAATCCAGTGATCCCCTCCTTGGATTCTTGGCTCACAGAACTCAGTGAATTGCTTACTTATGGTTTTGTTATCATTGTTTAGTTGCTAAGTCATGTCAGACTCTATGACCCCATGGACTGCAGCACGCCAGGCTTCTCTGTCCTTCACCATCTCTCAGAGCTTGCTCAAACTCATGTCCATTGAGACGGTGATGCCATCCAACCATCTCATCCTCTGTCGTCCCATTTTCCTCCTGCATTCAATCTTTTCCAGCATCAGGGTCTTTTGTAATGTCAGCTCTTTGCATCAGGTGGCCCAAAGTATTGGAGTTTCAGCTTTAGCATCAGTCCTTCCAATGAATATTCAGGATTGATTTCCTTTAGGATTCACTGGTTGGATCTCCTTGCAGTCCAAGGGACTCTCAAGAGTCTTTGCCACTACCACAGTTTGAAAGCAACAGTTCTTTGGTGATCAGTCTTCTTTTTATGGTCCAACTCTCACATCTGTACATGACTACTAAAAAAACCATAGCTTTGAGTAGATGGACCTTTGTTGGCAAACTGAGGCTACTGCTTTTCAAGACGCTGTCTAGGTTTATCGTAGCTTTCTTTCTGAGACGCAAGCATCTTTTAATTATGTTTACCAGTTTATTAAAGGATATGATGAGTGATATCCCAGATGGAAGAGAGGCACAGAGCAAGATATGTGGGAGAGGACATGGAGCATCCATGCCCTCTCCTATACTACACTCCGCAAATACCCATGTGTTCACCAGCCCAAAAACTCTCTAGGCCTCATCTTTTTGGGATATTTATAGGGACTTAATTACATAGGTATGATTGATTAAGCGCTAAACATTCTTTCAACTCCAGAAGAGAAGCTGGCAGCTCTGTAAGAAATATGCCGATCCTCTGGAGGAGAGCAGGAACATTCAGAAGCAAATGAAGATTCTGCAGAAGAAGCAAGCCCAGATCATGAAAGAGAGTTCATTTGCAGAGCAAACACAGCAAGGCTATCGTGGCAGGAAGCAAGCTGGAGTCTCTTTGTAGGGAACTTCAGCGTCACAATAAGACGTTAAAGGAAGAAAATATGCAGCAGGCCCGAGAGGAGGAAGAAAGATGGAAAGAAGCCACTCCACACTTCCAAATTACTTTGAATGAAATCCAGGCACAGCTGGAGCAACATGACATACACAACGCCAAGCTCCGCCAGGAGAACATCGAGCTGGGCGAGAAGCTGAAGAAGCTCAATTAGCAGTACGGGCTGTGAGAGGAGGTAAGGGCTATCAGGTGTTTAGATGACGTTAGTGGGGACTGTCCCCTGTCACAACGAACCAAAACCATTCACTGAAACACTCATTCTGGGGTGTTTTAGAACCTTTGTGTATGTGTAGTGGAATCTTTTCCTCGCAGGATTCTTGGGGATGGCCCAGAAGTCACTGGATTTGGGTCTGTGAAGCAATTTCTTGGAGACAGTGTTAAGCACAACTTGTCTTCCATGTGATTCTGGAAGATTATGACTTCAGCATAGATTTTTCCCCCCTTATCCAGACTAAAAATGACTAAATACCTGGCCCCCAAATACGCTGTATTTTAGACATCTGTAATAATCTATATGGGCTACACTACCATTGCATTCTGGAGAAGGAAATGGCAACCCACTCAAGTTTCCTTGCCTGGAGAATCCCCATAGACAGTGGAGCTGGTGGGCCACAGTCCATGGGGTCACAAAGAGTCGGACACGACTGAGTGACTAGGCACCAGCACCATCATTGATTAAATCATTGGCCATTGGTAATCTGTTGCCCTCCAGTCCCTTCTGTTGTCCCAGAGGTCTGGGGGTGAAACTGAAAATTACAACCCTCTAATCACAAAGTTGGTTCTCCTGACAACCAATCCCTGTCCTTGGGTGCTTTCTAAAAGCGACCTCATTAACATAACAAAAGACATCTTGATCTCTTTCAACACTTAGAAGACTGAAGGTTTTAGAAGTTCTGTTCTATTTTTTTTTTCATTTATTTTTATTAGTTGGAGGCTAATTACTTCACAACATTTCAGTGGGTTTTGTCATACATTGACATGAATCAGCCATGGGTTTACATGTATTCCCCATCCTGATCCCCCCTCCCACCTCCCTCTCCACCCGATTCCTCTGGGTCTTCCCAGTGCACCACGCCCGAGCACTTGTCTCATGCATCCCACCTGGGCTGGTGATCTGTTTCACTATAGATAATATACATGCTGTTCTCTCGAAACATCCCACCCTCGCCTTCTCCCACAGAGTTCAAAAGTCTGTTCTGTACATCTGTGTCTCTTTTTCTGTTTTGCATATAGGGTTATCATTACCATCTTTCTAAATTCCATATATATGTGTTAGTATGCTGTAATGTTCTTTATCTTTCTGGCTTACTTCACTCTGTATAATAGGTTCCAGTTTCATCCATCTCATTAGAACTGATTCAAATGAATTCTTTTTAATGGCTGAGTAATATTCCATGGTGTATATGTACCACAGCTTCCTTATCCATTCGTCTGCTGATGGGCATCTAGGTTGCTTCCATGTCCTGGCTATTATAAACAGTGCTGCGATGAACATTGGGGTGCACGTGTCTCTTTCAGATCTGGTTTCCTCAGTGTGTATGCCCAGAAGTGGGATTGCTGGGTCATATGGCAGTTCTATTTCCAGTTTTTTAAGAAATCTCCACACTGTTTTCCATAGTGGCTATACTAGTTTGCATTCCCACCAACAGTGTAAGAGGGTTCCCTTTTCTCCACACCCTCTCCAGCATTTATTGCTTGTAAACTTTTGGATAGCAGCCATCCTGACTGGCATGTAATGGTACCTCATTGTGGTTTTGATTTGCATTTCTCTGATAATGAGTGATGTTGAGCATCTTTTCATGTGTTTGTTAGCCATCTGTATGTCTTCTTTGGAGAAATGTCTGTTTAGTTCTTTGGCCCATTTTTTGATTGGGTCATTTATTTTTCTGGAATTGAGCTTTAGGAGTTGCTTGTATATTTTTGAGATTAATCCTTTGTCTGTTGCTTCATTTGCTATTATTTTCTCCCAATCTGAGGGCTGTCTTTTCACCTTACTTATAGTTTCCTTTGTTGTGCAAAAGCTTTTAAGTTTCATTAGGTCCCATTTGTTTAGTTTTGCTTTTATTTCCAATATTCTGGGAGGTGGGTCATAGAGGATCCTGCTATGGTTTATGTCAGAGAGTGTTTTGCCTATGTTCTCCTCTAGGAGTTTTATAGTTTCTGGTCTTACATTTAGATCTTTAATCCATTTTGAGTTTATTTTTGTGTATGGTGTTAGAAAGTGTTCTAGTTTCATTCTTTTACAAGTGGTTGACCAGTTTTCCCAGCACCACTTGTTAAAGAGGTTGTCTTTTTTCCATTGTATATCCTTGCCTCCTTTGTTGAAGATAAGGTGTCCATAGGTTCGTGGATTTATCTCTGGGCTTTCTATTCTGTTCCATTGATCTATATTTCTGTCTTTGTGCCAGTACCATACTGTCTTGATGACTGTGGCTTTGTAGTAGAGTCTGAAGTCAGGCAGGTTGATTCCTCCAGTTCCATTCTTCTTTCTCAAGATTGCTTTGGCTATTCAAGGTTTTTTGTATTTCCATACAAATTGTGAAATTATTTGTTCTAGTTCTGTGAAAAATACCGTTGGTAGCTTGATAGGGATTGCATTGAATCTATAGATTGCTTTGGGTAGAATAGCCATTTTGACAATATTGATTCTTCCAATCCATGAACATGGTATATTTCTCCATCTGCTTGTGTCCTCTTTGATTTCTTTCATCAGTGTTTTATAGTTTTCTATGTATAGGTCTTTTGTTTCTTTAGGTAGATATACTCCTAAGTATTTTATTCTTTTTGTTGCAATGGTGAATGGTATTGTTTCTTTAATTTCTCTTTCTGTTTTCTCATTGTTAGTGTATAGGAATGCAAGGGATTTCTGTGTGTTAATTTTATATCCTGCAACTTTACTATATTCGTTGATTAGCTCTAGTAGAAGTTCTGTTCTAGAAAGCGGGTAAAAACCAAATACATGTTTCTTATTATAAATCACAATATCACAGTGTGTTAAATTGGACTATAAAGATCAGTTTTATCGGTGTCAGGACATTTCCTTCATGCTGATTAACTCTGTATGTATGAATGCAGAGTTTATGTGACTGGGGGACTAGGGGATTCAAGGGGTGGGGAGCTGGGTGGGCCCCTGCTCTTTGCAGAGATTGTAACTGATGGTAAGGGAAGATAACAAGAAATCAGAGAGGAAGCCCCTCTCTTCAAGGTTGTTATGTACAGCAGGGATTCAAAGACAGGAAAAATACTTAGAAAACTACTCAAACCACAAATAACAAAAAGTGGATACATTTATAATCAGCAGCAGCTGGACAGAGCTATATACAATAAAACCTCAATTAACTAATCAAATTTCTTACTATTCAGATCTTGTTCCACATTCTAAATTTAAGCAAAAGGCTGAAGTAAGTAAAAAACAAATATCATATGATATGGCTTACATGTGGAATCTAAAAAAAAATGATATAAATGAATTTATTTACAAAACAAAGAGTCACAGATGTAGAAAACAAAATTATGGTTACTAGAGGAGAAAGCAGAGGAGTGGGGGCAGAGGAATTGGGAGGTTGAGATTGACATATACACACTACTATATATAAAATAGATGGCTAATAAAGACCTACTGTATAGCACAGGGACCTCTTCTCAATGATCTGCAATGGTCTATATAGGAAAAGAATCTAAAAAAGAGTAGATATATGTATATGTAAAATGGATTCACTTTGCTGTATAGCAGAAACTAATGCAACATTATAAATCAACTATACTCCAATAAAAATTTATGAAAATAAATTTAAGCAAAAGGCAATGACCAAAGAAGCCAACACATAAAATTTCAATAATATCTATTAGGTATGTCCAATCATCAAAAGACTTACTTCTCTCATGTCATTAACAGTCCTTTATAAGTTATTGAGAACAACAAAGTATTTTTGCAGATCACTATACAGTGAAAAGTGAAAGTGTTAGTCACTTAGTCATGTCTGACTCTTTGTGACCCCATGGACTGAAGCCCGCCAGGCTCCTCTGTCCATGGGATTCACCAGGCAAGAATACTGGAGTGGGTATCCATTCCCTTCTCCAGAGGATCTTCCCGATCCAGGGATCAAACCTAGGTCTCCTGCACTGCAGGTAGATTCTTTGCCATCTGAGCCACCATGGAAGCCCATTGGCAAACTATTATTCATATATATTATCTCATTTAATCCTTACATCAGCCATCAAAATAGGTTTGTGTTTGTTTTTTTGCCAAGCCATGCAGCATGTGGGATCTTAATTCCCTTATCAGGGATTGAACCTGTGCCCCTACTTTGGAAGTGCAGAATCTTAACCACTGGACTGCCAGGGAAATCCCCTGAAATAGGAATTTTTATGACTCAAATTTTATAGATGAGAAAACGGAGACTCTGGCAATCAATACCAAATCAGTAAAAAGACCCCCCAGTCATCAAAAAAAAGTCCATTTTACTCATCGTATTATTTTTACTAAGACAAAAAAGTCATCCTAGACACTCTAAAAGAATTTTAAATAAGAATTGAAGCAAATCAAATTATTTTAAAATTTTAAATAAAATTTTCTGGTTAATTTGAAATTTTAAAGTCAGAACACTCATACATGTTATACAAAACAGAGCATTATAGATAATCAAGTACTCTATGTACATAATCTTTGGGGAATATTTTGTCTTATGAAGTGATCAGAGGGACAGAGCAAGTCAGGGACACTGGCAGGAAGGGTTTGGAGTAAGTCTGACAGTGGAGTTGAGATGTTGAAGAGCAATTTCAGAGATATGAAGGGGGAATAAATCCAGGAGTGGGTGATGACAATTAGTCAAACATGGAACTAAGAAAGCCAAAGCTAAGAATGGACAGGTTTGTTAGGTTGTGGATGAATATGAATTAGGGGATAGGGAGGATAAAGTCAACATAGTTAAGCTTGTTTAAAAATTTCTAGCTAAGTGTTATTGACAAGGCCACAATTACTTTATTTCAGAGTAAACAGCCCACAGATTTTTCATTTTGAGCTGTTCTATTAAGTTTTGTATAATCTGTTCACTTTATAGTGTAAAGAACATGAGATTTGGAACTTGACACACTTATGTAGAAAATATAGATTGTATTTCTCCCAAAAAGACATACAGATGGCTAATAAACACATGAAAGGATGCTCAACATCACTCATTATTACAGAAATGCAAATCAAAACCACAATGAGGTATCATCTCATGCTGGTCAGAATGGCCACCATCAAAAAGTAAGTCTGCAAACAATAAATGCTGGAGAGGGTGTGGAGAAAAGTGAACCCTCCTACACTGTTGGTAGGAATGTAAATTGTTACAACTATTATGGAGAACAGTATGGAGGTTCCTTAAAAAACCAAAAATAGAACTACCATATGATCCTGCAATCCCATTCCTGGGCATATATCTGGAGAAAACCATAATTTGAAAAGATACATGCACCCCAATGTGCACTCTTTACAATAGCCAAGACATGGAAGCAGGCTAAATGTCCATCTACAGATGAATGGATAAAAAAAGATGTGGTATATATGCACAATGAAAACTCAGCTATAAAAAAGAATGAAATAATGTCATGAATGGACATAGAGATTATCATACTAAGTGAAGTCAGTCAGTCAGAGAAAGACAAATATCATATGATATCATTTATATGTGAAATCAAAAAAGAAAAAGATACAAATGAACTCATTTCTAAAACAGAGACTTAAAGACATAGAAAACAAACTTACAGTTACCGATGGGAAAAGGGGTATAGAGGAGGGATAAATTATGAGTTTGGGATTAACATACACATACTAGTGTATAGAAAACAGATAAATAAGGACCTACTGCATAGCATAGTGGAGAAGGAAATGGCAACCTACTCCAGTATTCTTACCTGGAGAATCCCATGGACAGAGGAGCCTGGCAGGCTACAGTCCATGGGGTCGGAAGAGTAGGACAAGACTTAGCAACTAAACTACCACTGCTGCATAGCATAGGGAATTATACTCTATCTTGTAACAACCTATAATGGAAAAGAATCTGAAAAATTATATATATATATATTCTAAGAATATAACATATATTAATATATATGGATCATTTTGCTGTACATCTGAAACTAACATAACATTTTAAATTAACTATACTTCAATTTAAATAATGGTTAATAAAAAAGAAAACATAGGTCTTGACACTACTATTCAAGTGGTCTTGACAAAATCACTAGTACTTTTGTGGTTTGTGCAGAGTAAAATGATTAAGAGTTTAGGCTTTAGAGTAAGATCAAGTTTGAAGACTAACTCTTCCACTTATAAGCTGTCTGTCTTTGAGCAAGTTAAATAACCTCTTTGTGCTTCTCCATAAACTTTACTGGGTGTTATTAGAAATAACATACTTTATGCATTCAAGACAATACTGAGCACCTCTAGGAGCCTAATAAACAGCAGTGATTATTATTTCTCTTTGAGAACCAATGGGAGTCGATAATTCTCAGGTAAACACAGACTGTAGGCTGGGCTGGTAAATTCAACTGATATACATACATTTGTTTTGCCACAACTCCCTGCCAGAAAAGGCAAGATTCACACTACAATGCAATGAAACCTCACTTGAACCCTAGTAAATAGTGTATTTCTGCAAGTTTTTCTATTGAAATGTCGTCCTGGAAAAGTTTGAATTTGCTAATAAAGTGAAAGTGTTAGTCACTCAGTCGTCTCTGACTCTTTGTGACCCCCATGGACTGTAGCCCACCACGCTCTTCTGTCCATGGAATTCTTCAGGCAAGAATACTGGAGTGGGTTGCCAAATTCTCCAAGGATTTGCTAATAAGGAACATGTATCTCTGCCTGAAATATGGAATCTGGCACTCTTTCTTCAGAAGTGTGGTACCAATTAAAACAGAGTAAGTGAGATTGGCCTCAGCTGAACTCAATAACTGGAGAGTGGTTAATAGTCAATAAATCACTGTTTGGTTAGCCTAGCAAGCTAGCTCTGTGGAAAAAGTGTGTGATCTGGAGCCACAGAGATCTCAGTTGAAGTCTTGGCTCCCAGCTTGCACAATGTCTCTAATTCTCAGATTTGTCATCTGTAAAATATGAATAATAAAAGCTGCCATTCAGGAATTTTGGTGAATTTTAGCGATATCTGATGCACTATTTAGGGCCAATAGTAGATGCTCCATGAATAAAGTCCTTACTATTGTAAACTGTATTTACCTTTTGGTCCCTAAGTTAACTGAGTTGATAGGTAGTTTTATTCTTAACACACTTTTTGGTGTCCCTTTAATGAGAACTGTTCCAACAAACTGAAGATAACCAGCCAACATTTAACCACCGTAGTTTATAACAATGCAGTGTATAATCACCTAATGTTTCTAATAAAATGATATAAGTATGCATAGTAGAATCACTAATAATTCTTAAATTTGTTTTAGCCAGTGCTTTCAACTTCTTCAACAAGTGTCTGGATTCTTGCAACAAGGAAACAAACAAACAAAATTGCTATCAGTATCTAGCATTTTTATTTTTTTCCCCCACAATCAGAGGGTGGTGAAACTAAATAAAAATATTGGGAGGCAATAGGAAAAAAGAAAGAAAATTGACATTTACTGAGCTACAGCTATGTGCCAGGCCCTGTTAGGTATTTACATATATCATCCCATTTTAGCAGTACAATAGCCCTCAAAGCAGAGAATTCAGAATTCTTCTTATCCCCAGTTTACAGATGGAAAACTGAGCTTATACTTTGCCCAAGTCACATAGCTAGTAAGTGGCTGAGACAAATGGAAACAAACACTTTGGTCTTTTCATACAAAAGCCTGAATCGGATTGCCAATCCCTCTTAGACGTGAGATAATCAGCTTCAGATTACTGGGGCAACAGCAGTGGCAGTTTCATTTGTGGAGTGAGGTACATCCTGGGTCCAGCAGAGAGTTGGGAGGCCAGACTCCAAAACATTGGGACCCATTCCTTGTCCTAATTCCTGTTAATTTTCATAAGTCAGTCAGAGCTGTGCTGCTGAAGTTCCCTTCAGACTATTTGTCCCGGGGATTTGCTAATTCAATTATTTTATTCTTCCAATATTGATCCTCATATCATGCTCTAAGCCTTTGCTGGTCCTATTCCCTGAAGTGCAATGATTTCCCATCAAGTTTTAATTCTGCAGTGCACTCAACTAGATCAACATCACCTTCTCCTTGGTATTCATCTGCCCAGATTTCCTTATTAGACTTTAGAATTAGATTTCTCTGCTGCCTGAAGCAAGGCCCTCTCCTTTGCTGCAATGGTGGAATGAATGGCTTCAGCATTTTCTCCAGAAAGCAAATATAGAACCACAGCTCAATTTTCCAAGAAAGGGACCATATACCCAAGTTGGATGCAATTCAGTGGTTTCAAATGCAGACCTAGTGCACAAAAAAAGCCATATTATAATGATTATTAATTCAAGAATCCTTGGTTTTTTTCAATAGTGATTATGAAACATTTTTATTTAAAAATTTCTTAGGAGAACACAATGTAGATGGAGGGCGATGAGATTGACAAGAGTGGAGGAGTGAATGAAAATGATCTGAAATCAGGTCAGAAGCATTTGACTGTAGTACTTCAAGAAACGACACTTGAGAAATTAAATGTCACTTTTTCTATTGAAGAAGGCCTATCTTCTCTTTTCTGATAACTTACATAATGACAACTGTTCAGATCCATTTTTGAGATCCAGATAAATCATGTATAATTGAAAAAACATGCCAGTGGGCTCAGCCAACAAATCTGACAGGAGGCATTATGGTTTAGGTGATTGAGCTCTGGATTAGGACAAGAAAGATTAAGCCTCATCCTGAGAGCAGTTTTAGTCAAGCAGTGAGGACAGAAGTCTGTGGATTTAAGCAAGGATGAGTTGGTGGGAACTGGTAGCCATCTTTCAACGAGGGTTGTGATTAAAGTAACTTGCGGAGGTTTCAGGGATGAGGGAAAGTTGGTCTAAGATAGCAGAAAACTAAGCGTCATTATTGGGGTCAGCATCGTTATTTTTAGCATAATCCCCAACAATTCAGTTCTTACCATACACCAACATACTGCTAAACACTCTATATAGATTGTCTCACTTAATATTAATACTTTGACACAAACCTGTTTGTTCACAGAAAGGAAAATAAAGCTCAGAAAGGCTAGGTGACATATTCAAACTCACACAGCACTTAAGTAGTAGAATTGGGGTTCAAGTCTAGAGTCTGTGCTTATAAACATAAGCAGAAGAAAAAAAAAAAAAACAGGAAAAAAGGGCTTAAAATATTTGAAGAAGTTTATAGTTTATGGAATATAGTCCCAGAAGAGTAAGGCAAAGACACGAGATATTTGTCTAGGAAATGAAATGGAAACTTCTTTCTCTCATCTAGAAGAAGGAGAGAAACCAAGCAAAAAAAAGAGAGAGAGAGAGTGATTTTGAAATGGAGATCTGTATCTTGAGGGAACAGGGCATCCTAGACGGCACTAGTGGTAAAGAATCTGCCTGCCAACGCAGGAGACATAAGAGATGCAGGTTCGATCCCTGGGCTGGGAAGATCCCCTGGAGGAGAGTATGGCAACCCATTCCATTATTCTTGCCTGGAAAATCCCATGGACAGAGAAGCTTGGCAGTCTATAGTCCACAGGGTCACAAGGAGTCGGACACCCTCAAGCTACTTAGCATGCAGGTATGCCTCTTGAGGGAGCATAAAATACATAAATCAAGTAAAAGGCCACAATCTAAAAAGTTTGCAGTGGAAATTGGGTCTTGGAATATGGAGTCTATAAGAATATAAAGATTCTTAAATATTATGAGGGTCCTCTAACACAGGAGAAGATAGACTTTAAATAAACCGCATGAACACTGATAATTTTCTCAGTGTAACCCATGGTATGTTGTCCGTGAAAGGCAATAAGCTTTGGCCAGGACAGTATTAAATAGTAGTAATAATAATAATGTCTAAGAAACTAAAGGTTCTAGGAAGGGAACATGGGTGGGGGGTGGCTATGGCATCTACTAGCTCAAGTCTTGGTGGCTAAATTATGCTGGACTCATCACAGCTTCAAGATTGGCAAGATAAATCCTAGTTCTTTGGGCAGCCCCAGATAAACTGGGACACTCTGCACATAGTTCAACTTTTTCCCTCCATAAGGGGAAGCTGAGAGATCAGATTTTTCATCTGCTCACTCTGTGCTAAACACGAATCTATGGCACCAATCAGTCTAAGCTACCACCTCCATTTTCCCTGTGCAGCTAGTCTGAGCTGTACCCATTAGAGCTTCAAGGCTAGCAAGACAGAAGCTAGTCCTCAGGAAACCCCGTTGGAATAGTTGGGCCATTAGGTGAGGTTGGGAGCTAGGGAGTCTCTTCCTGATCTTATGATGCTGCATGTATAGGCAGGGTTTTGAGTATAAAGTGTCCTGAATCTCCTACCAGCTTTAGTGAGTCTGGTTTCAGGCTCAGCTGGGGTGCAAGAGGTTTTCAATTGGTTTCTGATTCCTCACAAATGGAATGTGCCTGTGAATTGTTGCTGAATCAGTGTGTTTGTTGAGGGAAGAAGAGTCTAGGAATTCCTGTACTGCCATCTTGCTGATGTCAAGCCCCATTAGATATCACACCCACACCCCATTTTTTAAAATCAGATTTTGCCTTCTTTTTACTGGCATTGCTTGTTTTGGTAGGATATGTTTTTCAATAGGCTCTGACAAAAAGATATAGAGAAGTTAAATTTTTGACTTGACATATCTAAACACATGTTTATTCTGCTCTCTTGCTTGATCAATATTTTTTGACTGGGTATAGAATTCTAAGTGGAAAGTGATTTTCTCTCAGAATTTCAAAGAAATTGCTACATAGTTTTGTAGCTGTCAGTGTTGTTGTTGAGAGGGTAGATATCATTTTGACTCCTGATCCTTTGTAAGTAAGAAAGAAAGGAAGAAATTTTCCTTTACCATTTTAGGTTCTTCAGGCTGCTCTAAGAATTAAATTGACATGAGACAGATTAACAGGAGAAAATCACACAGAAGCATAACAACACATATACATGGGAGAGACACAGAAAAACTGGGAAACTCACCAAAATGACTGAACCTGTCACCTTAAATGTCATCTTTGCGTGCGTGCTCAATCGCTTCAGTTGTGTCTGACTCTTTGCGACCCTATGAACTGTAGCCTGCCAGGCTCTTCTGTCTGCCCTCCTCTATTCTCTATTCTTCCTCAGGCAAGATCCTGACCCAGGTATTGAACCCATGTCTCCTGCATCTCCTGCATTGCAGGTGAATTCTTTACCACTGAGCCAACAGGAAATGCCATCTTTAGCCAAAGACAAAACAGGATGTTGCGGGTAGTGGTTTGGGATTTCAAAGGGGAGGAAGGTAATTCACAAGGAGATGGAAAAACAAGTATTTGGTAAAAAAAATGTTTGCTGGGCCACACAGAGGCAATAGGACATGAGGTGGACTCTCATTTCTAAGAATTCCCCACCACCACTACCACTACACCTAGCCCAGAAACAGATTCTTTATCCATCTGCCTAAAAGATTCAGCTCTTTTAGGCAGTTAGGGGGAAGGTCAAAATTTCTCCCTGAGTCTTTTGGGCTTTGATAATTTTCAGCTCGAAATAATCTGTATGCCAAGGAGATACTTTAGGGTGGCAAATTTTGTTTCCCTACAAAGGTAACCTGAGCTGCCTCCTGAGAAATCTGCATTCAGGTCAAGAAGAAACAGTTAGAACTAGACATGGAACAACAGACTGGTCCCAAATCGGGTAAAGAGTTCGTCAACGCTGTATACTGTCACTGTGCTTATTTAACTTATATGCAGGGTACATTGTGCAAAATGCTGGGCTGGATGAAGCACAAGCTGGAATCAAGATTGCCAGGAGAAATATCAATAACCTCAGATATGTAGATGACACCAGCCTTATGGCAGAAAGCAAAGAAGAACTAAAGAGCCTCTTGATGAAAGTGAAAGAGGAGAGTGAAAAATTTGGCTTAAAGCTCAACATTCAGAAAACTAAGATCATGGCATCTGGTCCCATCACTTCATGGCAAATAGATGGAGAAACAATAGAAACAATGAGAGACTATTTTTTTTGGGCTCCAAAATCACTGCAGATGGCGCCTGCAGCCATGAAATTCAAAGACGCTTACTCCTTTGAAGAAAAGTTCTGACCACCTAGACAGCATATTAAAAAGCAGAGACATTACTTTGCCAACAAAGGTCCGTCTAGTCAAAGCTGTAGTTTTTCCAGTGGTCATGTATGGATGTGAGATTTGGACTATAAAGAAAGCTGAGCACCGAAGAATTGATGCTTTTGAACTGTGGTGTTGGAGAAGATTCTTGAGAGTCCCTTGGACAGCAAGGAGATCCAACAAGTCCATCCTAAAGGAAATCAGTCCTGAATATTCATTGGAAGGACTGGTGCTGAAGCTGAAGTTCCAATACCTTGGCCACCTGATGCGAAGAACTGACTCATTGGAAAAGACCCTGATGCTAGGAAAGATTGAAGGCAGGAGGAGAAGGGGATGACAGAGGATGAGATGGTTAGATGGCATCACCGACTTGATGGACATGAGTTTGAGTAAGCTCCGGGAGTTGGTGATGGACAGGAAGCCTGGCATGCTGCAGTCCATGGGGTCACAAAGAGTCAGACATGATTGAGTGGCTGAACTGAACTGAACAAAGGTAATCTACTTTTTCCTACCCAGAAGCATTTACAATTATATCTTTGTCTCTGTTTTTCTGAAAGTTCACTGTGATGTGACTTTTTGTGGGTCATTTTCCATATATTGTTCTCAGTGGGTCCATTCAGTCCAGAAACTCATGTCTTTTAGTTTTGGGAAATTAAAATTATTTGAATCACTTCTTTGAATTAATTCCTCTCAACTCATTTTTTCTCTTCTCGGAATTTCTATTATTCAAACATTTTACTTCCTAGGGTGACCCTCTAACTTTCTTATATTTTCTATCTTTCTATCATTTTTATCCAGTTTGGTCTTATGTGCAAGCTCCTCAGCTTTGTCTTTCATCCATTCATGAATTGTTTATTTATGCTAGCATGATTTTAAAAGCTACTTTTTATAACCCTGATATTAAAATGTGCAAGAAAACAAGAGAAAATACAATTATAGATTAATCCTACTAATGAATATATATGTCATATAGCTTCAAAATAACTTAATAAATGTTTGATAAACTGAATCTAGCAACACTTTAAAAATAGTAATACAACATATCATGGCCAACTAGAATTTGTCTCAAATATTCAAGAATTGTCCAGCATCAGAAATAAATTCTATTGGGGATAGTGACTAAAATGTTAGGTTAAACAAGAAAAGATATCATCTCAAAGTATGAAGAAAAAAATTTGAATCAATTTAATTTAAAAAAGTGTGTAACATACTATTATTAGCAAACTAAAAACAGAACTTCCTAATTTTGATTGGTTAAGCTTCATACTTAAGAATGAAGCTAAGGAAGCATGTTGATTATAGTAAAAAGGAAAATACAAGACATGTATTCTTGCTACCACTAAAATTATTCAGCACTGTGCTAGAAGGCTTAAGCAATATAAAGAAACAAAACTAAATATATAGGACATGAAGATAAAAAAAGAAATTCTTAATAAATTTAGCTAGTTTTTTTAGTACAACATATACGAGAATAAATAACAGTTAAAACAAATGATAAAGTATAAATGAAGAAACAATCTTATTCAGAATATCTATTCTAATAGATATATTTCTATACTCTATATCAGAATAGATTTTAATAATTCATGTTGCTACCTTGGGCTAAAAAAAGCAAAAGCTATAGACAGCCTTCAAGAAGAACTTATGAAACAGCACGGAAGAAGATAGAAGACTTAATAGAGAAACCCAGTAGTCAGGGATAGGATTATTCAATTCAGTAAAATGTGAGGAAACCACAAATTAAGCAATCCAATGTACTTTCATTCCCAATGGGATTTTAGTACAATGTGATGAGAAAACCCACATGGCAGAACAGACAAAGAAGAGCAAAGACAATTCTTGGGGATAAAAAAAACAAGTAAGGAGGATTTGGGGCTTCACAGGTGGCACTAGTGGTAAAGAACCCACCTGCCAATACAGGAGACATAAGAGACACAGGTTCGATCCCTAGGTCAGGAAGAATCCCTGGAGAAGGAAATGGCAACCCACTCCAGTATTCTTGCCTGGAGAATTCCATGGACAAAGGAGCCTGGTGGGCTATAGTCCATGGGGTTGCAAAGAGGCGGACATGACTGAAGTGACTTAGCAGACGTGCAAGGAGGATTTGTGCTACAGAACTATCACGCTATAATATTTAGTTATTCTACTTCTGCTTGTATGGTGTATTACAAGTCCACTATTACAATATAAACTCTTTCTTAAAAAAAATAAGTTCTGCTATGTTCCCGAGATTACAGGAAATGTGCAAAGTTATTTAAAAGGAAAAGAAGTAAATTTTGAAGGAAAGTTTCCTTGTAATGAGTGCTGAAATGGTAGTTATAGGAGTAAGTATGTAAGAAGGGTAGATTGCCCTGAGAGAAAATACATTTCAGCACGATGATATGGAATTCAGAGTTTGGCCTAGATATAAAATAGTTGTTAGGCTGAGTGACTAGGAGATTAACCTGAATGGAAGAGGACAGAAATTCTTCTTGGTCCCCAGTCAGTAATGCTCCTGAGACTCCTTGTAGAAAATAATTCAAATTCCCTATAAAAGAGAGAACCTTCAGTTTAAGAATCTTAGTATTTTATAGATTAGTACCAATTAAATTAGTGCACAATAAAAAAAATAACCAATAGATAAAAGGAAATGAGTCAGGTGAGAGAACAAATATCAACTTTAGACAGCCCTCTTTCAGAGAATTTACATCCTGGACTTATTGTGTTCAAAATATAAAACACCAATGGGTTGTTAGAAGGAAGGAGTGTTTGAGTCAGAGTTGAACCAGAGAAGCACAACCAGTAGGATATGTATATTCTATCTCTCACGCTTGCTGTTGCTCTGGTTATTTGCTCTCACTCTCTACACTGCCCTCCCCTGTCCCTTCGTGAGTGCCTGCTCTATAGATTTTAGACTTTCTTAGCCCCCAATGGCTGCACGTCCAAAATCCACAGGCTAGGAATCAGGAAGCGAAGTTCATGGGCTAGTTCAAACTCCACAGTCATGGGTTGAAGCTGTAGTTCCCAGATAGCATTTCTTCTCTTTATCTTAAGGGAAATTTAGCCCTGCTTTTGTTGTTGTTAAGTTGCTAAGCTATGTCTGACTCTTTTAGACCCCATAGACTGTAACCCACCAGGCTCCTCTGTCCGTGGGATTCTCCAGATAAGAATACTGGAGTGGGTTGCCATTTCCTTGTCCAGAGGATCTTCTCAACCCAGAGATTGAACTCATGTTTCCTGCATTGGTGGGCAGATTCTTTACCACTGTGCCACCTGGAAACCCCAGCCCTGCTTTTAGGCCCTTCTAACAAAGTTCATAAGGTCCTCCATAATCGTCCTAGATAATCTCCATGACATATATTTAAAATTTAATCTGTTTGACTTTAATTTTATCAAGATACCCTCACTTCAACACCTAAGTTAGGCTTTTATTGAATAATAGGGTACCGTAGACATGACTGTGTGACTAACTTTCACTTTCAGGGTACTGTAGAAACTAGCCAAATTGACATAGCATTACAGCTATCACACAAACTCTAGATAACATACAAAATTTAATGACTTGAAGGCTTTGGAAAATTAAAAAAACAAGCATATTTTGGACAAGGATTGATATTTGAAAGGCCAGCATGGGTGAGTTTACTGTTTTCATCAAGCATCAAGTGAAGTTGCTCAGTCGTGTCCGACTCTTTGCAACCCCATGGACTATAGCCTGCCAGGCTCCTCCATCCATGGGATTTTACAGGCAAGAATACTTGAGTGGGTTGCCATTTCCTTCTCCAGGCGATCTTCCCGACCCAGGGATCGAACCCTGGTTTCCTGCACTGCAGGCAGATTCTTTACCGTCTGAGACACCAGGGAAGCGCCAAAGTATAGGTTACAGTAGAGGTGCAATATGAGGTCACGAAACTTGTGTTTTTTAAAAAAGCACCTATTTTCTCTCCTGAGGAAACAAGAGATCATGGTCACTGAACAACAGCCACTGGGAAGTGAGGAAGGAATCATAGGAGAAAAATAGTAAAAGGAAATCCTAAATTCTATGTATATTCTCTGCCTAGGTTTCTGTCTGATGGGTGAACCAAGTATGTGTGAGACAGTCTAAAAGCAGCATGCAACTAACACTAAAATAACTGATCTGGGATTCAAATTTCTGTCCACCACAAGCAAGATAAATAGTGTGGTTTGAACCAAAAGAAGGCAATTGCTTGCTAAAACAAAAACATTAACACTCTTCAAAAGATGTTCAATGAGTTAATGAAACAGACACCTGTAATAAATGAAAAGGTATGGAACCTAAACAGAAAAATATAACCAATGAAAATCAACCAAACTTTACCTAAGTGTCACTACTTGACCTTGGCCTAAATCTTGCATGTTATAAAAAAAAATAACTCAAAATGGATCTATGACTTAAATGTCAAATACGAAACTACAACACTGTAGAAAAAGAAACAAGACAAAACACTTAGAATATAGGGCTAGAGGCAGCAAGTTCTCAGACTTGACACCAAAAGTACAATTCATAAAAGAAAAGTTGATAATTGAATTTCATCAAAATTGAAAAATTGTGCTTGGCAAAAATCTTTGTAAAGAGAATGAAAAGACAAGCTATTAGCTGGCAGAAAATATCTGCAAAATATATAACTAGCTAAGTATTAGCATTAAGAATACATAAGGAACTCAATACTTAACAGTAAGAAAAATATACTTAGTAAGTGGAAAAAGCACATGAACACATATTTCACCAAAGAGCATATATAGATGGCATAAAAGCACAGAAAAAGATATTCAACATCAATACCATCAGAGAAATCCAAATTAAAACCACAATGAAATATCACCACACACATTAGAATGGCAAAAATACAAAATAATAAAAATACCAAATACTGGTGAGGATGTAATAAAACTGTTAATCATACAATGCTGGCAGGAATATAAAATGGCTACTGTGAAAATAATTTTGACCTTTTCTTTAAAAACTGAAACTGAGGATTAGATCCATTAAACTGTAACTTGCTTGTCTAATAAATACTCAATTGTAACCATCCTTCACTCGTCAAGATCATTTTAATTATTCTTGCAAATTTCATACCCTCTAAGCTTCGCATAGATTAAACAATATATCACAAGATTCCTTCAACCTTCCCTGTAGATAATAACTCTGATAGCATTATGGGTCATATATATATATAAATATATATATGCACTTGTGTGTGTGCATGTCACTATACGAACAGTTGCCTAAGTTGTTTTTCAGGAACTTAAGAGTTTGTTCTTGCTTAGCTCAAGTCAGTCAAGACCACTGACCATTCAACTGGCTTGCATGAGTGCCCAATGGATAACTTTTGGTGAGAGGGCCAAAACTTCTGCCCTCAGAACATGCTAATGCTGACATTTTCTTAACATGTCCTATGAAACGCCATTAAGTATGACCATGCTTGTGCAGACCACCAATTACCTAACTTTTGTTACCTCCAATCACTTTTCCCCATGCCTCACACTACCCTGCCTCTTTATCCCATACATATCCTTAACCCTATCTTTGGGGAGGTGTATTTGAGATTTGTTCTCCAATTTCATAACTTGGCTGCTTTGTAAATAAAACTTTTCTCTGCTGCAAACCTTGGCATCTCAGTGCTTGGCTTGCTGTGTGTTGGGCAAATGAACTTGGTTCAGTACCAAACTAAAAATGCAACTACCATATAGACTAGCAATTAGATTCCTAACATTTGACAAGTAAGCTAAGAATGCTCAGTGAGGAAAGAATAGTCTCTTCAGCAAATGGTGATTGAAAAACTGAATAAAAACCTGCAGAAAAAATGAAATTGAATCTGTTTTACATCACTCACAAAAATTAATTCAAAATAGATTAAAGACTTAAACATAAGATCTAAAACATAAGTAAAACTACTGAAAGAAAACATAGGGGAGAATCTCCTTGCCATTGGTATTGGTAATGACTTTTGGGATATGACACTAAAACAAGAAGCGACAAAAACAAAAACAAATGAGATTCAATTAAACTAAAAGTTTCTGCACAGGAAAAGAAACAATCAACAAAATGAAAAGGGAACCTATAGAACAGAAGAAGATATTTTTGAAAACCATATATAAGATACAGCATTAATATCCAACATATATAAAGTAGCCATAGAACTCAGTAACAACAACAGCAAATCCCCGAACAATCCAATTAGAAAATGGGCAGAGGAACTGAACAGACTTTTTTCCTAAGAAGACATTCAAATGACTAACAGGCATATAAAAAGATGGTCAACATTACTAATCATCAGGGAAGTGCAACTCAAAACCACAATGAGATATTACCTCCACATGTTAGAATGACTATCATCAAGAATAACAGAGGTAACATGTACTGGTGAGGATGTGGAGAAAGAAGCTCTTGTACATTGTTGGTGGGAATGTAAGTATTACTATATGATCCAGCAATCTCACTTCTGGGTACATATTGAAGTGAGATGAAAGGAAAACAGAATATCAAAAAGATATCTGCATGCCCTTGTTCACTGCAGCATTATTCACAATAACCAAGATGTGGGAACAACCTTAGTGTTTATCAATGGATGAATGGATAAAGAAATATGATATACATATATATGAATAATATATATATCCATGATATATATTCATTATATATATATGATATTCATATATATGAATATTATTCAGCCAAGAAGGAAATTCTGCCATTTGTGACAACATGAATGAATGTTTGGCATTATATATCTGTATATCATCACTGTGTTTATTTAACTTATATGCAGAGTACATCATGAGAAACGCTGGGTTGGATGAAGCACAAGCTGGAGTCAAGATTGCCGGGAGAAATATCAATAACCTCAGATATGTAGATGACACCACCCTTATGTCAGAAAGCGAAGAAGAACTAAAGAGCCTCTTGATGAAAGTGAAAGAGGAGAGTGAAAAAGTTGGCTTAAAGCTCAACATTCAGAAAACTAAGATCATGGCATCTGGTCCCATCACTTCATGGCAAATAGGTGGAGAAACAGTGGAAACAGTGGCAGACTTTATTTTTTTGGGCTCCAAAATCACTGCAGATGGTGCCTGCAGCCATGAATTTAAAAGACGCTTACTCCTTGGGAGAAAAGTTATGACCAACCTAGACAGCGTATTAAAAAGCAGAGACGTTAGTCATGTATGGTTGTGAGAGTTGGACTATAAAGAAAGCTGAGTGCTGAAGAATTGATGCTTTTGAACTGTGGTGTTGGAGAAGACTCTTGAGAGTCCCTTTAACTGCAAGGAGATCCAACCAGGCCATCCTAAAGGAAATCAATCCTTAATATTCATTGCAAGGGCTGATGTTGAAGCTGAAACTCCAATACTTAGGCCACCTGATGCAAAGAGCTGACTCATTTGAAAAGACACTGATGCTGGGAAAGATTGAAGGCAGGAGGAGAAGGGGACGACAGAGGATGAGATGGTTGGATGGCATCACTGACTCAATGGACGTGAATTTGAGTAAACTCTGGGAGTTGGTGATGGACAGGGAAGCCTGGCGTGCTGCAGTCCATGGGGTTGCAAAGAGTCGGACATGACTGAGTGACTGAACTGAACTGAACTCAATGAATCGTGAGGGCATTATGCCTAGTGAGATAAAGCAGACAGAGAAAGACAAATATTCTATGATACCACTTGTACGTGGAATATAAAAAGCCAAACTCATAGAAACAGGGAGTTGAATGGTGGTTCTGAGTGGCTAATGGGTGTGGGAATTGAGGAGATGTGGCACAGGAGGCAAACTTACAATTAGAAAGTAATAAGTTCCAAAACTTTGGCTACCTGATGTGAAGAGGGGACTCATTGGAAAAGATCTTGATGCTAGCAAAGACTGAGGGCCAAAAGAGAAGAAGGCGGCAGAGGATGAGATGGTTGGATGGCATCACTGACTCAGTGGATGTGAGTTTCAGCAAACTCTGGGAGGTAGTGAAGGACAGGGAAGCCTGGTGTGCTATAGTCCATGGGGTTGCAAAGAGTTGGACATGACTGAGTGACTGAACAACAACAAAAGTTCTGGAGATATAATGCAGAGTATAGTATCAACCCTATTTAAATATATTTCAAAATTGCTGAGAGACTAGATTTGAAATGTTCTAACCATAAAAAGAAAATAGTTATGCAACCTGACAGAGGTGTTAGCTAAAGCTTCAGTGTCATCATATTGCACCATATAAATGTATCAAATCTACACGTGCACTTTAAACTTACACAACGTTATATGTAAATTATATCTCAATAAATAAAGAAGTGTCTCTTTGCTAATTTTTTTCAGAAAGGAAAATGGTGGTATATCTGTGATATGTAACAGTGGTATTATCATTTTTAAAAAGTGTTTACAAATGCTTTTAGAAATATTTGAGATACTTACATAATCATCTGGTTAGGAGAATTAGGACTTTCAGGGTAAAGAGGACCATTATCTAATGAAGAATAACACAATCTAACATATCTCTTAGTTAATACAGACAGCCAAGAGCCCTGTCTTATATCTTACGTGTGCGCTTGTGGACATGCACATGTAAATTCTAGGAGCCTAAGAGGCAGTGCTGGACTCTGTCTCACTTCTCTGATACAAAAGTTATATCCATTGTTTTTCAGGCAAATTTAACTGTTTTTCTATAATTTAACTCAGTGGAAACCTGGGGATTTGATGGAAAATTCATTACACATTACATATATTTGTAAGAAGTAATTTTAATTATGTAGAACGGGTGGAGAATGAAAACATTGCAAGCAGAACAGTGGAAAAAATTAAACTACTTGGTAGGGACTTGGAAACAGTTGGAGATAAGGTCCTTCCTCTTTGCCAACTCCCATCCACATCTCCTAGAAAGAAACAAACAGGAATTTATCAACACATCTACAGAATTTCTAGACATTTTTAAAAAATCCGAAACAACTCATAGTTTTTACAGATCTGTAAGTTTCACCAGAACTGTTTAATATCCAGTATGAACCATTCTTATAATTTGCATGGAGTAGTATAGCAATCTTTTAAAAAATGTTCTTGGATATGAACACTAGACTCAGATGGTAAAGAATCCACCTGCCAAGCAGGAGACCTAGGTTTGATCCCTGGGTTGGGGAGATCCCCTGGAGAAGGGAATGGCTACCTACTCCAATATTCTTGCCTGGAAAATTCCCATGGACACAGGAGCCTGGTGGACTACAGTCCATGGGGTCGCAAGAGTTGGACATGACTGAGCAACTACCACTTCTTAGTAGCAGACCTGATTGCTCCAGGAAGACAAGGAGGTATTAAAATGATCACTCCAGAAAATTTAACTTTGCAGTTCCTCTTCTCTTCTAACATATTCTCATCACCACTATTATATGAAAAAAGCAGCCAACAGATACCGCCTTTCGATTGCTATGTAGCTTACGGAACCACTATTAAATGTTTAGTAAGTACCCCAGCCTCAAACCAGACACATGAAAGCAGATCTACATTATAAATAGGATCTTGTGCTATTTATATAATAATAATTTATATATAATAATCTTGTGATTATTCCCAGACTATCTGAACACTGAGCAGGTTCAGGAGATCTCTGGATCCTTAGCTTTCTTTTCTTCAATCTCTTTAGTATCTCTCTTCCAATGCTGAAACTGCTCTAAATCATTGTTACTCTAAGTTTCAATTAGGCCCTTGTCAAGGAAGTCCTTGTTGAAGCAATTTTAAGCAGCCAGTGAGGGAAATCCACCCATCTTCTTTGCTCTCTGTGCTACTACAGACTACCTAAGCCATCTAAATTGAATGAGGTTGAAGTTAAATGGCTACTCTGATCAAATGACACAGAATGTTTGTATCACTTCCCTTGAGAAATCATCTCTTTTGCCAGAAAAGCATACATCATGCCTGAAGCACCCATGCCTGAAATTTGAGAGAGCTATCTTTCCAAATGGAATTTGAACCTTTTCAAATAGTCACCAAACACCTTCAGAAGCCAAAATGATTTTAGATTACTGCTATCTCATGAGTCCCAGGGTAGTTTCTCCCAATATACCTTCATCTGAGGCAATTTTTCTCCTCCTATCTCATCATTTAGAGCCCCAAGAGTTGTTGACTACATGTACTGAAACAATACCCAGAATTATATTTTTGATATAATATCTGTAGTGCCTTTCGAGGAAACAACTCCACTCTACAATTTTCTAAGATAAACAGAGAAAAGAACATTCTACACTGCTTCTCGGGCATTTTAAATGTCTAAACCAAATCAAAGGAGTCTTTAAGCTCCCCTGCCATCATAATATCCACAATTCCTTGTGTCTATTTTAGTCTCTGTGGCTTTGAGCAGTCATATGTTGGGAAGAAACTGCCATTCTTTAATTGAAACATTAGTGAGTACATTTCTAAACAAAAAAGCTGTTATTTAGAAACTGTTCTTTATCCACAAACCATGTAATTAGGCCCTAAACATAGTAACAAAGCTTAGAATTTAACTTTCAACTTATCCTTTCACATTTTTAAATAACTTTAAATTTTAGAAAAGTTATGAATTTACAAGAAAGTTGTGAAGATCGTACAGAGAGTTCTAATATATTTCCTATTCAGTTTCCCCTAGTATTAACCTCTTACATCAGTTTGGTATATTTGCCATAATTAATGGACCAATATCAATACCTTATTATGAACTAAAGCCCATACTTCAGATTTCCTTCATTTTTACCTAATATTCTTTTTCTGTTCCAGAATCTCATTCAGAATACCCCATTTGGTCATCATATCTCCTTCGCTGTTAGGCTTTCTCATATTCTCCTTTTTAAGACCTTGACAGTTTTGTAAAGAAATAGTCAGATATTTGGTAGAATGTCCCTTCATTGTGATTTGCCTGATATTTTTCTCAGGGATTATGGGTTTTGAGGAGGAAGACCACTAAAGTAATGTAGCATTTTCATCATACCATATCAAGGGTGCATAGCATCAACATAATTTATCATGGTTTGTATGAACTTGAATCGCTCAGCTTGAGGTAATGTTAGGTTTCTCCACTATTAAGTTACTCTCTTTTCTCCCCCTTTCCATATTGGTAGGAAGTCACTATGCATAGGCACACTTAAGAAGTGGACAATTACTCTACATTCTTGTAAGCAGAATATCTACATAAATTATTTGGAATTCTTTATGGGGATTTGTCTCTTTTCCTCAATTGATTTATTAATTAAATAACTTAATTGTGTAAGTGGGGGCTTTAATTTCATACACTATGAATCATTCTGGCTTTCTCCTCTTGCTCAATTATCTATAATTCTTACCGTGACTATGGGAAACCTACTTCCTGCCGTGTGCCATCCATTTACATAACTGTCCAGTCCTTGTGTATTCATAAAATGGTTTCAAAATGGTTAATACAGAACTTCCCTGGTGGAACAGTGGATAAGAATTCACCTACCAATGCAGGGGACACAGATTCAATCCTGGGTCTGGAAGAGTCCACATGCCACGGGGCAACTAAGCCCATGTGCCACAACTACCCAAGCCCACACTCTCTAGAGCCTGTGCTATGCAAGAAGAGAAGTCACCGCCCTGAGAAGTCCACGCACCATGACAAAGAGTAGCCCATTCACCACAACCAGAGAAGATCCCTTGAGCAGCAACAAACACCTAATGCAACAGTAGTGTCAACTAGAGCACAGTTCTTATGTCCAGTTCTTTTGCTTTTAGTTTTACAATTTCTACTCATTTTTAAAATTAATTAGGTTAGCACTTATTTTTCCCTCACACCCACAACTGAAATTATTCATACATCTGGAATACAGTAAGATTGTTTCATCTCAATCTACCTTCCATCCTGGAAACAAAATCTTCTAAATGATTTTCTTTAACATTTGCACACATTAATGGTCACTCTTTGTGCTGTGAAGGTCTGTGGGTTATGACAAATGCATAGTGTCATGTATCCACAATTATAGTACCACACAAAGTAGTTACATTGCCCTAAAATACCACCTATGTTTTAATTATTCAACCTCCTCTTCTGCTTCCAAAACTCCTGGCAACCACTTATCCATTTAACCATCTCTATAGTTTTGCTTTTCCAGGCAAGTGTTAATCACTCTGTCCATGGGATTCTCAAGGAATCTCCACAATACTGGAGTGGGTTGCCATTTCCTACTCCAGGGGATCTTCCCTACACAGGGTATTATGTTTAGTGAAATAAGAGACAGCTGTATGTTATCACTTATATGTATAATCTAAAAAATAAAACAAATAAATGTGTATAGCAAAATAGAAACAGACTAAAAAATATAGAAAACAAATTAAGATATAGAAAGCGAATTACTAGATACCAGTAGGGAGAGGAAAGCAGAGAGGGGTAAGATAGGTGTATGGAATTAAGAGGTACAAACTACTATGCATAAAGTAGATAAGCACAGGGAATTATAACCATTATTTTGCAATAACTTTACATGGAGTATAATCTATAAAAATACTGAATCACTATGCTGTATACCTGAAGCTAATATAATATTGCAAATCTACTATACTTCAATTAAAAAAAAAAAACTAAAGTAATCCACATGTCCTTTAACAGGTGAATGGTTAAAGAAACTGGTTATGTAGTTTTTCCCAGAATAAGAATTCAAATAAAAAGAATTTGCTTTCTAATAAATTTGTTTATGTTTTAATTGTATAATCATAACCTCAATATTACATTTACAAACCATAAATAAACCAATAGTTTTAATTAAAAAAAATAAGAAAAGTCTATGGTACATCCATACCCTGGAATAACCTAACACTAAAAAGAAACAAACTATTGACACATGCAAGAGACTGGATTAATCTTCAGAGACATGCTGAGTGAAAAAAGCTGATCCCCAAAGGTTATATATTTTATGATTTCATTTAGGTAATGTTCTTGAAATAATAAATTATACAAGTGGGAAAAAGATTAGCAGTTTCCAGGGGTTTAGGAGGGGGCAAGAGAGAGTAGTGGCTGTAGTTATAAATGACAAAATGAGGAATCCTTCTGGTGATGGAAATATTCTGTATCTTGAATGTATCAATGTCAGATTGTGGTTGTGATATTGTACTATAATTTTATAATATGTTACCATTGAAAGAAACTATGTAAAGGACATGTGAGATTTGTATATCAAGTCATGCAAAAAAAAATATTGGTGAATCTTAAATGCATATTGCTAAATGAAAGAAGCCAATCTGAAAAGGCTACACATTGTATGATTATGATACATTTATATGACATTCTAGAAAAGCCTCAGATGATAAAGAATTTGCCTGCAGTGCGCGAGACCTGGGTTTGATCCTTGGTTTAGGAAGATTCCCTGGAGAAGGGAATGATGACCCACTCTAGCATTCTTGCCTGGAGAATCCCATGGACAGAGGAGCCTGGCGGGCTACAGTTCATGGAGTCACAAAGAGTTGGAGATCTCTGAACACACCCATGCATGCAATACTCAAGATCCATTCATGCATGTGTGTTTGCTGAGTAGCTAAGTCATGCCAAGCTCTTCATGACACCATGGCTCCTCTGTCCATGGGATTTCCCAGGCAAGAAAACTGGAGTGGGTTGTCATTCTCTTCTCCAGGGGATCTTCCTAACCCAGGGATTGAACCCATGTCTCCTGCATTGACAGAGGAGTGCTTTACTGCTAAGCCACCAAGGAAGACAATTCACATTGTTGCAAATAGCAGAAGGTCATCATTTTTTATGGCAGAGTAATATTCCATTGCATACATATACCATTCTTTTTGTGTATTGAGAGACGCTTGGGTTGCTTCCATGTCTTGGCTATTGTAAATAGTGCTTCTATGAACATTGGGATGTAGGAATCTTTTTGAATTAATGTTTCATCTTTTTCAGATATGTACCCAGAGTAGAATGACTAGATCATATGGTATTTATATTTTTAGTTTTTTGAGGTACCCCCATACTGTTTTTTATAATGTCTGTACCAATTTACATTCCCACAATATACTAGTCTTCCAACAATATTTTGAATAAGGCCTGTGAGAACAAATGCCCTTGCCTTATGTCCCATCAAGGGAAAGCATTCTGTTTTTCACAATTAAGTGAAATGTTAGCTACAGGTTTTTTACAGATGCTCTTTTTCAAAGTTTAGGAAGTTCCCATGTATTCCTATTTTTCTGAATGTTTTTATCGTGAAAAGATGTTGGATTTTTTCCATGCTTTTTCCTGATTGATATGATTATGTGACATGTTCTTTAGCCTGTCAATATAATTTATTATATTGAATAAATTTTTGGGGGTGCTGCACTGGGTCTTCACTGCTGTGTGCAGGTTTTCTCTGCCTGTGAGCAGGCTACTCTTTAGTTGCAATGCATGAGCTTCCCATTGCAATGGTTTCTCTTGTTGCAGAACATGGGCCCTAGGTATGTGTGCTCAGTAGTTGTGGTTCACAGGCTTAGTTGCTCTGTGGCATGTAGGATCTTCCCAGCCACAGGGATGGAACCTGTGTCTGCTGCATTGATAGGTGGATTCTTATCCACTGGACTTATAAGGGAAGTGCCCATTAAATAATTTTTAAACATTGATATAGCTTTTCATCCCTGGGACAAGCAATACTTGGTTATGCTATAAAATTCTTTGTACGTGTTGCTCATTTATAAATAATATATTAAGGAATTTTGTGTCTATATTCATGAAAGATTTTGGTTTGTAGTTTCCTTTTTTACACTTTTTTCCAGGTTGCTATCATGCTAATACAGGCCTCATAATATGAGTTGGAAATTGATATTTCATTTTCTATATTTTGGAAGAGATTATACACTATTGGTGTTAACTCCTTTTTAAATATTTGATAGAATTCTCCAGTCAAACCATCTGGGACTAGAGGTATCATTTTGGCAGTTTTCAAATTACAAAATCAATTTCTTTAACAGTTATAGGGCTATTCAAATTATATATTTCATATTCAATGAATTATGATAGTTTTTATTTTTCACATGATTCATCCATTTCTTTTATGCTATCAAATTTATGTGTGTAGAGTTGTTTGTAGCATTCACTTATCCTTTTAGTATCTGCAAGGTCTATAGTTAAGTCCTCTGTTTAGTCTTAATACCTATGATTTGCAGAAGGTTTTTTTTTATTTGTTTGTTTGTTGGTCAGTATTGCTAGAACTTTGCCAAATGTGTCAATTTTTTTTTTTAAATTGAAGAATCTGCTTTTTAAAAAATACATCTCCACTGTTTTCCTATTTTAATTTTCATTGATTTATACTCTTATGTTTATTATTTCCTTCCCTCTGTTGGTAATGAGTTTATTTTCTTCTCCTTTTTCTAGTCTCTTGAGGGAGAAACTTAGGCTCCTGAGTTGAAATCTATACAGTTCTCTCACCCAGGGTTGCCACCACATTGCACAACTCCAGGGAGCAGCAAAGTGTTCAATGAGAAAATTGCCCACTGTAGATGTGTTTCCCAGTGGCCCTACTCTTAACAATATAGGAAAAGCAAATACCAGCAAATGTGTTCAACAAAAAGACAGTATGCCAGTAACTTAACAATGATTTGACACTGACCTTTTCTTCTTGACTTTAAGTAAACAAACAGATTGGGAAAAAGTGGAAACAATGACAGATTTTATTTTCTTAAGCTCCAAAATCACTGTGAATGGTGAATACAGCCACGAAATTAAAAGATGCTTGCTCCTTGGAAGGAAAGCTATGACAAATCTAGACAGTGTGCTAAAAAGCAGAGACATCACTTTGCTGACAAAGATGCATATAGTCACAGTGATGGTTTTTCCAGTAGTCATGTACGGATGTGAGAGTTGGATCACAAAAAATGTTGAGTAGTGATGAATTGATGCTTTAAAATTGTGGTGCTGGAGAAGACTCTTGATAGTCCCTTGGACTGCAAGGAGATCCAACCAGTCCGTCCTAAAGGAAATCAACCCTGAATATTCATTGGAAGGACTGATGCTGAAGCTCCAATATTTTGATCACCTGATGCGAAGAGCTGACTCATTGGAAAAGACCCCAATGCTTGGAAAGATTGAGGGCAGGAGGAGAAGTGGACAACAGAGGGTGAGATGTTTGGATGGCATCACTGACTCAATGGACATGAGCTTGAACAAACTCAGGGAGATGGTGAATGACAGGGAAGCCTAGCATGCTGCAGTCCACGGGGTCACAAAGAATTGGACACAACTTAGCAACTCAACAACAACAACAACAATTTACAAGCAGGAGTTACCATGATGTCACTAGAAATATTTCAATGAAAAGGTAGTATACCTTTTTGTCCATAGTAGCTATTGCTGTATCTGCCATTCATATTCTGTCTAATTGCTAAATAAATTAAATGTTGCCTTTTAACCTTTCTCCTGCAAATTTTATGAAATTTCAAATGTTTTATAGTTTACAAATATAGTTTATATATTAAAATCAGGCTTGCTAAGCTCTTCTCTTTCCTGCACCTGCTCCCAAAGTACAAACCGACAGTTGTGGCTAATTAAACCCGTTTTACTGGGCTTTTTGAAAACCCTTAAAAGTGTTGGCTTAAAAAAGAGGGTGAGAGGGGTAATTGCTTTAATAGTTGGCTTCCAGGAAACTAAAAGCTGCAAGTTAATAGGCAATTTCCTATAAATTACTTGGAGTTAGAATTGACTCAACGTGGCTCTATACAAAACAGGGTGTGAGGAGTCAAAGATTATTTGAAGTTTTTAAATTTGTGTGACTGAGAGGTGTTAGTCCTATTAAGCAGAATAGGAAACAGGGGGAAAAAACTGAAGGTGTAGAGATAGGGCAGAACATTCAGATAGAAATATCCAACTCAACAAGCCTGTGGAAAGTTGGAGAGAGGTGAGGGTCAGAAATATAGAAATCATTCCTTTCACAAAAGTTTATTGACTGGTTATTAGATGCCAGATTCTGTTCTCTGCTTTGGGATGCATTCGCACAGAAATTAGAGTTGTGGTCTAGTGAAACGTAGCAGGACCCTGTGCAGTTCCTGGGTGTGGAAGCCTTTCTGTGTTCCCCATTCCTTGTTTGTAGGGAACGGACTCCAGCCTCCATGACCTTCCCTGAGTTCCAAAGTGTGGATGGAAAGAGGTGCTTTTCAGAGAAGGGAGGGGATTCTGAACAAGGAAGGAGAAGCTAAGAAACAATAGTGCAGCCTTGGGTCAGAGTCCTGGTTCCTGCTTAAGGGATACACATGACAATATCTTTTGAGCTCTTTACAAAACTAAAATCCCCAACATAGAAGATGTCAGTTTTCTTCATTCCAGAGAAGAACCCCTGAGACCAGATTACAGGAACAAGAGAAGCTCATCAAGAGGCCACCAAGAGGCCACCTGATGTCAGTTTAAAGTGTGTAGGCCCTGCACACACCCTGATCCTTACCAGCAACTCTTCCCTTGAACCATTGCTATAAAACTCCTCACCAAATTCCCCCAGGTTGGGCCACACGGTTTTTGAGAGGCACGAGCCTGCTGTGTTCCTTTTTGCCTGGAAAAGCAATAGAGCTATTCTGTTCTACTTCACCCAAAACTCTATCTCTGTGATACAATTTGGTACTAGTGCACAGAGGCTGAGTTTTTGGTAACATTACTGCTGGATGAGACTGTAAAGGGTGAGTATGAAGAAAGAAGGAGAACCAAAGAGACAGGCTTGGGATGTGGGAGAAGTGAAGTGGGAGAAGAAACAGGAGAATGCAGTTCAACAGAAGCCACAGGAAAAGAGAATTTCAAGAAAGGGATGATAAACAGCAAGAAAGAACTTAGTAACTGAAAAAAATAATAATATTGGATTCTGTGTGTGGGAGATAACTTATAATCATACTAATTAGCTTTTACTGAACACAGTCTCACATGCATGATGTCATTTTATCCTCAGTGCAATTCTGTAAAAAGGTACCTTATTATCTCAGCTTTACAGATTGAGGAGACTGAGGCTTATGGAAGGAATCCAGAGTGACTAGTTAAGACGGTTAAAACAGATTTTTCTCAGGAACTGTCCTAATGGAGGAAAAATACCTCAGTATAGAACTGGGCTCAATTCTGGATCCAGCAAGGATAATGAGAATGTATAGGGTAGGGCCATTCTTCCTAAATGGACTTAAGCAAATTATTGCTGAAGGCAAGTCAAGGTGATCAGATATCAAGCAAGGGTGTGGAATAAGGAATTTGATCAGGTATAAAGAGTGGCAGGTTCTCTATCTCCAAAACAGAAACAGACTCATAGACAAAGAACACACTTGTGGCTGCCATGGGGGAGTAGAGGAGGGAGAGGGGTGGACTGCAAATTTGGGGTTGGTAGATGCAAGCTATTACATTCAGAATGGACAAAAAAACAAGGTCATAAGGCACAGTGGTGGTTTAGTCACTAAGTCGTGTCCAACTCTTGCAATCTCATGGACTGTAGCCTGCCAGGCTCCGCTGTCCATGGGATTCTTCAGGCAAGAGTACTGGAGTGGGTTGCCATTTCCTTCTCCAGGGGATTTTCCCAACCTAGGGATCAAACCCAGGTCTCCTGTATTGCAGGCAAATTCTTTACCAACGGAGCTACAAGGGAAGCCCCAGATAGGATTATAGGTCATTGTGAAACAATAGCTATTCACTTAGCCAAAGTAATGTCAACTCTTCTCAACTACAAATTGGAACTTACCAAGAGCATTGCCATTGACTTAACAACAAAGGCGTTTGCCATCTGCCTCTACGGAGATTGAACCCCATGTTGCTATAGCCGTTGACCTTCAACAACCCCTGACGGAGTTCAGGGTGGAGTGAGGCACTCTGTGCTCCAGGAAATCTGGTGAGACAGGTCTTTAGATTGTTGGATGCTTTTAGGAACAGATTTTATTTTTATTATTTTTTTAGGAACAGATTTTATGATCTCAATCCTGAGCAGCCGTGAAGAGATACCCCATGTCCAAGGTAAGACAAACCCAAGTAAGATGGTAGGTGCTGAGAGAGAGCATCAGGGGGCAGACAGATTGAAAACCACAATAACAGAAAATGAGCCAATCTGATCACGTGGACCACAGCCTTTTCTAACTCAGTGAAACTAGGCCATGCCGTGTGGGGCCACCCAAGATGGATAGGTCATGGTGGAGAGCTCTGACAGAATGTGGTCCACTGGAGAAGGGAATGGCAAACCACTTCAGTATTCTTGCCTTGAGAACCCCATGAACAGTATGAGAAGGCAAAAAGATAGGACACTGAAAGATGTAGGTCCTCCTAGGATGTAGACTTCCCCAGGTCGGTAGGTGCCCAATATGCTACTGGAGAGAGTGGAGAAATAACTCTAGAAAGAATGATGCGATGGAGCCAAAGCAAACACAACACCCAGTTGTGGATGTGACTGGTGATAGAAGCAAGGTCCGATGCTGTAAAGCGCAATATTGCACAGGAACCTGGAATGTTAGGTCCATGAATCAAGGCAAATTGGAAGTGGTCAAACAGGAAATGGCAAGAGTGAAGGTTGACATTCTAGGAATCAGCAGACTAAAGTGGACTGGAATCAGTGAATTTAACTCAGATGACCATTATATCTACTACTGTGGGCAGGAATCCCTTAGAAGAAATGGAGTAGCATCATAGTCAAAAAGAGTCTGAAATGCAGTACTTGGATGCAATCTCAAAAATGACAGAATGATCTCTGTTCATTTCCAAGGCAAGCCATTCAATATCACGGTAATCCAAGCCTATGCCCCAACCAGCAACGCTGAAGAAGCTGAAGTTGAACGGTTCTATGAAGACCTATAAGACCTTTTAGAACTAACACCCAAAAAAGATGTCCTTTTCATTATAGGGGACTGCAATGCAAAAGTAGGAAGTCAAGAAACACCTGGAATAACAGGCAAATTTGGCCTTGGAGTAGGGAATGAAGCAGGGCAAAGGCTAATAGAGTTCCACCAAGAGAACACACTGGTCATAGCAAAAAACCTCTTCCAACAACACAAGAGAAGACTCTACCCATGGACATCACCAGATGGTCAACACCGAAATCAGATTGATTATATTCTTTGCAGCCAAAGATGGATAAGGTCTATACAGTCAGCAAAAACAAGAGTGGGAGCAGACTGTGGCTCAGATCATGAACCCCTTATTGCTAAATTCAGACTTAAATTGAAGAAAGTGGGGAAAACCACTTAACCATTCAGGTAGGAACCTAAATCAAATCCCTTATGATTATACAGTGGAAGTGAGAGATTTAAGGGACTAGGTCTGATAGACAGAGTACCTGATGAACTATGGATGGAGGTTTGTGACATTGTACGGGAAACAGGGATCAAGATCATCCCCAAGAAAAGAAATGCAAAAAAGCAAGATGGCTGTCTGAAGAGACCTTACAAATAGCTGTGAAAAGAAGAGAAGTGAAAACCAAAGGAGAAAAGGAAAGACATACCCATTTGAATGCAGAGCTCCAAAGAATAGCAAGGAGAAATAAGATTTTTTCAGCAATCAATGCAAAGAAATAGAGGAAAACAACAGAATGGGAAAGACTAGAGATCTCTTCAAGAAAATTAGAGATACTAAGAGAAGATTTCATGCAAGGATGAGCTCAATAAAGGGCAGAAATGGTATGGACCTAACAGAAGCAGAAGATATTAAGAAGAGGTATCAAGAATACACAGAAGAACTGTACAAAAATGATTTTCATGACCCAGATAATCATGATGGTGTGATCACTCACCTAGAGCCAGACATCCCAGAATGTGAAGTCAAGTGGGCCTTAGGAAGAATCACTACAAAAAAAGCTAGTGGACATGATGGAATTCCAGTTGAGCTATTTCAAATCCTAAAAGATGATGCTGTGAAAGTGCTGCACTCAATATGCCAGCAAATTTGGAAAACTCAGCAGTGGCCACAGGACTGGAAAAGGTCAGTTTTCATTCCAATCCCAAAGAAAGGCAATGCCAAAGAATGCTCAAACTACCCCACAATTGCACTCATTTCACATGCTAGTAAAGTAATACTCAAAATTCTCCAAGCGAGCCTTCAGCAATACGTGAACTGTGAACTTCCAGATGTTCAAGCTGGTTTAGAAAAGTCAGAGGAACCAGAGATCAAATTGCCAACATCTGCTGGATCATCGAAAAAGCAAGAGAATTCCAGAAAACATCTATTTCTTCTTTATTGACTATGCCAAAGCCTTTGACTGTGTAGATCACAACAAATTGTGGAAAATTCTTCAAGAGATGGGAATACCAGACCACCTGACCTGCCTCTTGAGAAACTTGTATGCAGGTCAAGAAGTAACAGTTAGAACTGGACATGGAAAAACAGACTGGTTCCAAATAGGAAAAGGAGTACATCAAAGCTGTATATTGTCACCCTGCTTATTTAACTTATATGCAGAGTACATCATGAGAAATGCTGGACTGGAAGAAGCACAAGTGGAATCAAGATTCTTGGGAGAAATATCAATAACCTCAGATATGCAGATGACACCACCCTTATGGCAGAAAGTGAAGAGGAACTAAAAAGCCTCTTGATGGAAGTGAAAGAGGAGAGTGAAAAAGTTGGCTTAAAGCTCAACATTCAGAAAACTAAGATCATGGCATCTGGTCCCATCACTTCATGGCAAATAGATGGGGAAACAGTGGAAACAGTGGCTGACTTTATTTTTTGGGCTCCAAAATCACTGTAGATGGTGACTGCAGCCATGAAACTCAAAGACGCTTCCTCCTTGGAAGGAAAGTTATGACCAACCTAGACAGCATATTAAAAAGCAGAGACATTACTTTGCCAACAAAGGTCTGTCTAGTCAAGGCTATAGTTTTTCCAGTGGTCATGTATGGATGTGAGAGTTGGACTGTGAAGAAAACTGAGTGCTGAAGAATTGATGCTTTTGAACTGTGGTGTTGGAGAAGACTCTTGAGAATCCCTTGAATTGCAAGGAGATCAAACAAGTCCATCCTAAAGGAGATCAGTCCTGGGTGTTCATTGGAAGGACTGATGCTTGAAGCTGAAACTCTAATACTTTGGCCACCTGATGTGAAGAGCTGACTCATTTGAAAAGACCCTGATGTTGGGAAAGATTGGAGGCAGGAGGAGAAGGGGACGGCAGAGGATGAGATGGTTGGATGGTATCACCGACTCAATGGACATGAATTTGGGTAGGCTCTGGGAGTTGGTGATGGACAGGGCAGCCTGGCGTGATACAGTTCATGGGGTGGCAAAGAGTTGGACACAACTGAGCGACTGAACTGAATATTTACATCTCCTCATATCTAGAGAAGCACTGAATGCCTTCATGGTGATATCAGATCCTCACGACTAACAAAAAACCTTTTGTAAAATGAGTGCTTCATGGAGTTGAACTCCCCTTCACCAAAACCTTATATATTTACTTCCCCCCACTGCTGCTTTGGAGCAGTCTCAGAGCTGTCTGAGATGCTGCCTCCCAGGATGCAATCCTCATTTTGCCTGAAATAAAACTCAGCTCACAGCTCTCAAGTTGTACATCTTCTTTAGTTGACAGTAACAATAAAGGATTTCAGAACAGATCATTTGAGATAAATAAACTTAAACCTATTATCAAAGGCAGATCAACATCTGAAGAAAAAGTGTCATCTTAACAGAGAAGAAACCTAAATTCAAATTTTTGCACCAGCTTACTTTACTTAAAAGGTAAACTTAGTTAAATTTATTTTAAATTTATTCCTAACCATGTACAAAACTCTTTTCTCATGGTTCATTTTCCACAAACCTTATCACTTTCTGTACCCATTACTGTGTTCTTCCATCCTACAAAACCACTTGTAAGTACTCGCACAGCACACAATATCTTGCGAACAACCATCATAGAAAAGAATATGAAAAATTAATGTGTATATATGCATAACTGAGTCACTTTGCTGAACAGCAGAGATTGGCACAAAATTGTAAATGAACTATACTTCAGTGGGAAAAAAAAAGAATGGGAGGTTCTTGATAAATCTTAGAATTCTTGCTTCAAATGAACTAAGCAGGTCAAAGGTAAGCTGTAAGAAAAAGGCCTAGTCAAAAAGCAGGTTCAGGAGCCCATCTAAAGTTTGATCAAGGAGAATCTTTGCCAGATCAGTGGTTAACTTTCTTGCTGAAGGGAAATGGTAGAGCAGAAATTTAATCTCATCTCTATCTGGTCTTAAAATTGTCTACATTTTAACATCAGAATGAAGAGTTCCAGTCTGTGTAAGCAGAAGCCAGCAGTTTGCAAACTTTGCTGCACATTAGAAATAAGCAGCAACAGTTTCAGAATCTTGCTGCCCAAGTCATAGCATTCAGAGCAAATTAAATCAGGATATTTGGTATCAATATTTTTCTAAGATTCCCCCGGGGATTCCAATGTGCAAAGTTTGGGAACCAGTCGGCTGATGAGTAAGTAGGCCAAAAGGAAGTGGAAATCAGTGTAAATGATGGCATCAAACAATTTGCTGCTTAAAAAAAGGGAACTGGGGACTTCCCTGAAGGTCCAGTGGTTGGGAGTCTGCCTTGGGAGTGCTGGGGACTCAAGTTTGAATCCTGATCAGAGAATGAGGATCACATGTGCTGTAGGGCAACTAGACCCTGCATGCTGCAACAAAGACTCCACGTGTCACAACAACACAGTCAAATATATATATATATAATTATATATATAATTAATATATATATCAATATATATATAAACCCAAAAACCTAGGGAATTAAGATAAATAAGAGTATCGGGGAGACAGAATTAAAAATAACAAAATCTTCTACTAACCCAGAAAAACTTTCCACTGAGGTAGTAGAGACAAAAAACCATTTTATTATTGAGTAAGCATTAAACCGGAATGTGATGCACATCACAGCAATTTGCTATGCAATCACAAAAACAAACAGCAATTTCAACCTCTTATATAGCTAAACAGGTAAAATTCATTACGTGTGTGTTCTCAAGAAAACAATCACTAGTCCTTAGGACTTGACATCTTTTGTCATACCTAAATTTTGGGAAACCATCCACATTAGTTGACTGACTTTATCCAGTAGGCAAACAAGCTTTTCATATATTAACAACAGGAGGTAATTTTATAAATAAGAGCTAGATGCTCACTGATATTAGAGTCTGACCCTCACACAGAGATGGAAATAGGCTGCTATCTCCCTCCAAGCTTACATCTCAAAAGGATGGCTTTCCTTGAGGAAATGGACTCCAGTTGTGAGGCAGCTGAGAGGCTTACTTAGTCATTATGAAGATTTATATACATTTGAAAGGTGGCTTCCGTGGTGGCTCAGATAGCAAAGAATCTGCTTGCAGTAAGGAGACCCGGGTTTGATCCCTGGGTCAGGGAAGATCCCCTGGAAGAAGGAAATGAAAACCCATTCCTATTCTTGCCTGGAGAATTCCATGGACAGACGAGCCTGGCGGGCTACAGTCCATGGGGTCGCAAGAGCCAGACACGACTAACACTTTTTTTTTTTAACAAAAGGATAATTCTTACTTGGTTTTCAGAGTTTTCCCATGTCTTCTGTTTCTTAAAAATAACCAACTCAGAATTAATCGTTACACCAACGAGGCATATTTAAGGTGACATAGTCTGCTCTCCTTTACTATTTTTACATGGAGAAATGTGAAAAACTTTGTAAGCTGAGGGTAAGAAACTATGCAAGAACATTGAATATACAAGAGAACAGAGGCATTAGTGAGAAAGCTTCCAGAACAGAACAGAAGTAATAACACCAAAAATCTAAGTAAGCGGATAAGTTTGGGCCAGGAGGAAGTATACTTCTTTCTCTGAAATGAGAGGGTGAAGATGCAGGTATATGATTTTATGGAAAGTGGGAAGTTATCTGTCTTCCTCCTCAGAAATCTAGTGTTCCTCCACTAGCATTATTTCCAGAGACCAAGCCCACTTTCAGCAGTAACTTGCCCAGGGCTGGCAAATTTCAGGAGGATGCAATTAACAGCAGCATGCCTCCAATCATCATCCACTGATGAGGAAGATTATAACAGACAATGCCAATGATTTAAGTAAATTTGCTCTGATTCAGTCATTATCAGAGACCTCACATTTCCAAACAAAACAAGGTCATAGAGCTGACAAAAGGGAACTCTGTAGGATGTGCCAAGGCCAAATGGTTTTTGACAGCAATCTTTCCATTTTATCTAAGACCTCTTTTACAAATGTGAGAGATCAGAGTTATCACTAAAAAGAGAAAGAAGAAAATGAGTTAAATGAAACTCAAAGAGGTTTGTATGTTTGTTTTCCCTGCTGCTACTCCAGGTTTTCATTAAGTATCAGGTGCTCTGCATCCAAGGTCACTTGAAACCTCCTGTTAAGTACTCCAAGAAATATTTGTATTTTCATCTATTTAAATAAACTGATTGAAGATGGAAAAAGTAACATCTTAGATGAGAAAAACAGATTTGTGTAGTAGTGTATGCTAATATAGACATGGTGAATTGAAGGGCAAAGCCACAAGGCCTAACAGGATTCTACAGTGACAGTTTGTAAGCAGGAGAAAAAGCACAGAGATAAACATTCTAACTTTGGCCTTTTCAATACTGCTAGCTGGGTTACCTAGGATAATGTTATTCAGTTGCTAAGTTGTGTCTGACTCTTTGTGACCCAATGAACTGCAGCCTGCCAGGCTTCCTTGTCCTTCATAACCTCCCAGAGTTTACTCAACTCATGTCCATTGAGCTGATGATACCATCCAACCATCTCATCCTCTGTCGCCCTTTTCTCCTCTTGCCCTCAGTCTTTGCCAGCATCAGGGTCTTTTTCAGTGAGGTGGCACTTCCAATCAGGTGGCCAAAGTATTGGAGCTTCAGCTTCTGCATCAGTCCTTCCAATGAATATTTAGGGTTGATTTCCTTTAGGACTGACTGGTTTGATCTCTTTGCTGTCCAAAGGACTCTCAAGAGTCTTCTCCAGCACCACTATTTGAAAGCATCAATTCTTTGGCACTCAGCCTTCTTTATGGTCCAACTGTTACATCCATACATGACTACTGAAAAAACCTAGTGTAATACCTTGAGTTAATCTCTTTGGTCTTCAGTTTCCTATTTGTGTAACAAAAATCCTGGATTTTTTCAATTAATTAAACAAGGAGGCTATTATTTTGAGGCAGCTCTAATAGCACCTACATAAGCAAAACAAAACCTAAGCCTGTAAATACATCAATTTTATGAAATTAAAACCAAAGGACAACCAATCACAACAGTCGACTTTGTTTAAAGCTATAAAGGTTTATAGCTTTAAAGGTTTAAAGCTATAACTGACCAATAATTTCCTTACTTTGCTTCTGCCTTTTCTTCTTAAAAAAATTTCCCTACATCTTCTCAGCTTCTTACACTTTGGTTTGGCATTGCCCAATTAAAATTGATTTTTTGCTCAAATACATTCTTAAAATATTAATATACCTCAGTTTATCTTTTTACCAGATTTCACATTTTATCCTTCAACTTCTACAGAGAAAGGAACAAGATAAAAAGACTAAATAGCAGCATAAGGAGTCAGGGCTTGACGTGAGAAGAAAATCTTCCAAAATATTAGCTATACTGGAAGAATCATTGAAATCTTCTTGGATACTTTTTTAAATAGGAAAACTCTCTACCCCTGTGAACAAAGGTACTAGAAAGAAACAGTCTCATTTGATAGTCCTTCTTGGCTATTAACATAACTAATTCTGTTAGGGGAGACACTGAAACCGCCCACCCTGGCCAGGCACCATAGTAACCGTTTGCAGGACAGGAAGTCCTGGTAAGGAATACAGAAGCAACAAGCCACCACCAGCCAGAATAGTTCAGGAAAGGTCAAAAGGAGACACAACATGTCCTACCACCTCCTAGAATCCTTCTCACTAGAATATATCTTGGTTGAGCAATGCACCACAAGGAAGGACCCTGAGTCAGAATGATTGGCCAGAGACAACCTGGAAACTAATCCCATCACCATAAAACCTGAGACAGTGAGCCACGAGGCAGAGCTGTTCTCCTGAATTCCCTTTCCCTACTGCTCTCCACCCGCGTGCCCCTTCCCAATTAAGTCTCTTGCTTTGTCAGCACGTGTGTCTTCATGGACACTTCATTCATGAGTATCAGATAAGAGCCCACTCTCAGGCCCTGGAAGGGTTCCCCCTTCCTGAAACAATTCTACTAAAAATAAGTGAACTAAATGTTCTCCAGAATCTATCTTCACTGGAATCAGGCAACTGGCAGTCAGAAATATTTGATTCATGCACCATGACCGAGCAGTTCCAACTGAGGTCCTAAGGCAACCTGACCACAAGAAAGCTCTGGATTTGTCTCCAGAGTATTAGCATTTTTATTACTTTATGATCCATTCATATCCATATAAAAGTGATTTACTCCCTTGGTATGTGCAATATAATAATAAAGAATTAGCACTGGAATAGCCTCAGGGGTCAATTAACGCAAACCCAGAATTCGAAGCAGTACAGATTAGTTTTTGGAATGTGTCCCAGTAATTAAACCTAGCAATGAAGGTGATTCCAGCACTTCCCTTAGTACCTCTTTTATCCCAACTCTTAACTATCACTGAGCCTAATCTCCTCAGGTATACAAAAATTACTTAGGGATGATTATGAATATTTATGTTGTAGGAGACCAGTATGGGTTTCCCAGGTGGTGCTAGTGGTAAAGAACCCACCTGCCAATGCAGGAGACATAAAAGACATGGGTTCAACCCTTGGGTTGGGAAGATCCTGTGGAGAAGGAAATGGCAACCCACTCCAGCATTCTTGCCTGGAGGATCTCATGGACAGAGGAGCCCAGCAGGCTACAGTCCATGGGGTCACAAAGAGTGGGACATGTCTGACTGACTGAGCACACACGCACAGGAGACCAGTATATGCCACCCCAAAATGTGAAAGTAATATTTCAGAATTTGTTGTTGTTGAGTTACAACAGTCATGTCTAACTCTTTGCCACCCCATGGAACGCAGCCTGCCAGGCTCCTCTGTCCTCCACTTTCTCCTGGAGTTTGCTGGATTCATGTCCATTGAGTCAGTGATACTAACCATCTCATTCTCTACCACCCCCTTGGCCTTTTGCCTTGAATCTTTCCCAGCATCAAAGCCTTTCCCAAGGAGTTGGTTCTTTGCATCAGGTGGCCAAAGTACTGGAGCTTCAGCATCAATATTAGTCCTTCCAATGACTATTCAAGGTTGATTTTCTTTAGGGCTGACTGGTTTGATCTCCCTGCAGTCCAAGGGACTCTCAAGAATCTTCTCTAGCACCACAGTTTGAAAGCATCAATTCTTTGGTGCTCAGCCTTCTTTATGGTCCAACTCTCACATCCATACATGACTACTGGAAAAACCATAGCCTGGACTAGACAGACCTTTGTTGGCAAAGTGAGGCTACTGCTTTTTAATATGCTGTCTAGCTTGGTCGTAGTTTTCCTTCCAAGGAGCAAGCGTCTTTTTTTTTTTTCTTTCAATTTTTAAAGTTTTTTTTTTTTTTTCATTTATTTTTTATTAGTTGGAGGCTAATTACTTTACAATATTGTAGTGGGTTTTGTCATACATTGACATGAATCAGCCATGGAGTTACATGTATTCCCCATCCCAATCCCCCCTCCCACCTCCCTCTCCACCCAATTCCTCTGGGTCTTCCCAGTGCACCAGGCCCGAGCACTTGTCTCATGCATCCAACCTGGGCTGGTGATCTGTTTCACTATAGATAATATACATGTTTTGATGCTATTCTCTTGAAACATCCCACCCTCGCCTTCTCCCACAGAGTCCAAAAGTCTGTTCTGTACATCTGTGTCTCTTTTTCTGTTTTGCATGTAGGATTATCATTGCCATCTTTCTAAATTCCATATATATGTGTTAGTATGCTGTAATGTTCTTTTAATTTCATGGTTGCAGTCACTGTCCACAGTGATTTTGGAGCCCACAAAAAGAAAATCTGTCACTGCTTCCACTTTTTCCCCTTCTATTTGCCATGAAGTGATGGGACCTGATGCCTGATCTTAGTTTTTTGAATGCTGAATTTTAAGCCAACTTTTTCACTCTCCTCTTTCACTTTCATCAAGAGACTCTTTAGTTCTTCGCTTTCTGCCATAAGGGTAGTGTCATCTGTGTATCTAAGGTTATTGATATTCCTCCCAGCAATCTTGATTCCAGCTTGTGTTTCATCCAGCCTGGCATTTCACATGATGTACTCTGCATATAAGTTAAATAAGCAGGGTGACAATATACAGCCTTGACATACTCCTTCCCCAATTTGGAACCAGTCCATTGTTCAATGTCCAGTTCTTCCTGTTGTTTCTTGACCTGCATAAAGGTTTCTCAGGAGGTAGGTAAGATGGTCTGGTATTCCCATCTCTTTAAGAATTTTCCATACTTTGTTGTGATCCACACAGTCAGAGGTTTTAGTGTAGTCAATGAAGCAGAAATAGATTTTTTTTTCTCTGTAATTCCTTTGCTTTCTCTATGATCCAACAAATGTTTGCAATTTGACCTCTGGTCCTCTGGGTTTTCCAAACCTAACTTGTACATCTGGAAGTTCTCAGTTCACGTACTGCTGGAGTCTAGCTTGAAGGATTTTGAACATAACCTTACTAGCATGTGAAATGAGTGCAATTGTACGGTTTGAACATTCTTTGGCATTGCCCTTAATACTTAACCTGATTACAGTTTCAGCTTTTCCCAGGAGTGGAATTCTAAATCAACCAGTCTGAAATTTTCTGATTAACACTAGTAAGGTAATTTGCATGATATATCCTTTCCCTTCCCCCAAAGGAAGCTGACCCTGTTTAAAACAATGCTTTCTTTTATTTATGACTACCTGTCCTACCCCCTTCTGCCTACAAAAATTATCCATTTTGTACAGCTCCTTGGGGCAACTTTTTACTTGCCTGATTCATGAATAGCTTAATAAAGTACATTTGATCTTCAAGTTTATGCAGTTAAATTTAGTTCTAAAACTGGAAATGGCCATATTTAGTGGCCAAATTGTCTTACTAAAGTATGTGGGCCAGAAGAGATAAGGTAGGTAGAGTCAAATAATTTTTAGATGACTTTTAAAAATTCATTCCACATCTCAGTGATGTTGGCAACCTGAAGATGATAAGGGACATTAATGCCCATTAAATGCCATAATCATCAGTCCACTTTTATGTGGCCTTTATGATAAAAGGCAAACAACTGTTAGACTGTAGATGGTTTTGAAAGCAGAGATGGTAGTTTTAAGGATCGTTATTGGGTAGCGAGAGTTATCTGAGCAAACAGGAAGAGCAACACAATGAGTAGAAAAAGTATTGACAGTCATAAAGTACCAGAGATAGCCTTAAGAGAGGAATCAAGGAGTCTAGTAGTCAATCTGCCTGAAGACAGGAATAATGGCTGCTGCAATGTGTCTACCCACTGTGAGACAAATGAGTGAACTTTTGGCAAGAGTCACAAGTTTGGCATGAAGTGGTCATTTCTGCACCAGAAACATATAGTCCTTTTTACCTAATTTACAAAAGTGAATGTATTGCCATGTCCAGTATGATGATAGACAGGTAGTGAAGGTGGCCATCTGAGTAGGTTTTTTTAGAGCTTGATTCCAATTGGTCTTATCAGAGAATCAGCCCTTACTGTAGAAATCTATGTGAGTGACTCAGTCTAACTGCCAGCTGAGATTTATTTCCACAGTTCATGGTTCCAAAGAGGGGTGCATTTAATCTGCCAGTCTATAGTCTTCCATGTGGTGGACCAGATAGCTAAGACATTGGCAACCTCCTAAGCATTAGTAAAAATGTAAGCTTCATCAAGGCTAGTATCGGCCAGAGTTATTAACATTGCCTTGAGTTCTGCATGTTGAGGCCATAACCACACTCACTTTTGTTTACAAAGAGCTGACACTAAGCCTGAATATTAGTAGTGGCCCTATAGACATCATGAAGTTTTAATTTAATTGAGCTATCAGTAAGTCAGGCCTAGAAATTTCGAACATCTGTGAATCAAGGAACTCGGGGCACTAGCATCACTTCATGAAGGCAATAGAGTTCAAGATAATGATTATTCCAAAGGTGTAACTGCCTCTTTTTGATATAAAATCAAATGTTGTTCCAGCCAGTCCACATGAGCATTTGATTACTCCATTTCCATTGGAATTCTGAGGTGTGTTGGGTTCTTTCCTTGTTAATAAACCTGGGCTTCTTTTTATCTATTTATTAGCTATTTCTCTCCATTTTCTGTGAATTGGCTTTTGTATTATTTTTCCACTTTTCTATTCAGTTGTTCATACCTATACTGCTTCATTGAAGTTTTTTAAAAAATATGTTTTCCAATGAAAATGATATTTAAACCCAAATTTTAATCTACCTCTTTTCCCCTGGTGTCTCTCATCTATAAATGAGATATATGTGTTAATAAATATTTTGTCTGCTTAATCTGCTTTGTGTTACAGAGGCCTCATCAGAGAATTTAGAAGGGTAAAGGGACAATTATTTTTTTCCAACCTACAATATGCGTATGGGAATTAACTGTCTCTGTGCTTCTCTAAGACTCCCAGGAGAAACTATGACTAACACAGAGATTACTACCTTGGTAATAAGGCTCAGGTAAGAACCCTCTACTCTGCATAGCAGATAAAACATTTTAATCAGAAAAAAAAAAAAACTGTTTATAGTCCAGTTTTAGCCTATATGTGAAAGTATGTATGCTAATAACTGACAAAATGGAAATATTTACTATGGAAATAAATACCGATGTTTAAACCACACTGAGAAGAAAGAAATCAAGGGTGACAAAGGGACTGCCCAGGTTTTAAATGTTGTGGAATACCAGAAGACCTAAAATGTAGAAAGACATGAACTGGTTGGCTAGAAGACAGTCACTAACATCCCTGTTCTTTGAACATTCATTATCTAGTATGAAATATACTTTCCCAAAGTTAACACTGCTCTGTCATAAGTGCTTGGTACTGCTGAGGAGGACTCTCTGCAGAGTTGAAGGCACAAAGTCTCTCAAAGAAAGATGCATCAGATTTAGATTGAAGTGGTCAATTAGGAGAGTCACAGGATCATAGAACTGGGAAGGGACCAAAGAAATAGACCAAAATTCTCATCCAATGCAGCACTCCCTCTATAACACCTGGGCCTGCTGAACATTTGGTTTCTGCTAGAATGCTTCTAGTTATTGGAAGTCCTTTGGTAAAGGAACATGTGAGAATAACTTTCCATTGGTTGAGCGGAACCTGCCTTCAATAACTTCTATTCACTGGCTTTACTTCCATCCACAGAACCTACAAAAGTTACACATGTAACCCCACTTTCATGAAAGTTGTCCAAATATTTTAAGATATACCTATTTACCTTGGAGAGATAATATAAGAATTAAGTTTATAATCTATGTAAAATACCACAACATGCATATACAGAGCTGAACATGTTGTTCTAGATATATTTTGAGAAGTACAGTCCACAATAGACTATTAGCCCTTCCTTTTGATAGACTTCTATTTTCTATTACTGTAGCCTAAAATTGCCCTCCTGCCACACAGCATGTCACACTGATGGTGCATACCAACTGAAGTCTGTTTTTCATATAACCTTACTGTTAAGCCCAAAGTCCCACCCCCCTACTCCTCATTCTATCCTTGACCTTTCCATGACCTTTGATGAAACACATTCTAGATAATGTTGGATTTTACCTCAGCCCTATGCACCTGGAAAACAAGAGGTTAAAGGAAACTCCCATTCCCTTTGTGTCCTGAAAAAACAGCTTATTGCAAAAAATGTCCTTCCGCTTATGACTTAGATAAGACACACATATGGCCCCCTAATTTATCTATAGCAAGGCCAGACAGTTCCTCCAAAGTCCTGTTTTCACCTCATAAATGATTGGATGAAATGCTTGTCACCACTGATATCTAGGAAAAAAATGCCTGTTAACTAAACTTTGACTAAGATTCTGTCCTTGTGACAGGCCCCTGAAATTTGGTCTACCCTCAATCTTAGCCAGTATATAGCAACGCCTCAAGGGCCCCTCCTGGAAAATAGGCTGGTCTCGGGCTAAAACGTTATCCAATTTACTATCTGATCATGCCACCTTTTTTTAACCCACTTCTCTACACCTGGTTCTTTCCAATCTTGTTTCCTCCTTTCTGTAAAAGAAATTTTTTTTACTGAACTCTTAAGAGGCGTTGCCGATCTGGGTCGTAGTGTTCTCCCTATTATAATCGTTTACCTTTCCCTATTGCAATAGTTCCTTCTCCACCCTTTGCTGTGATCTTTTTGAATAAAATCTCTCCTTAGTAAGTCAGAATTTGTTTTTATTTGACATCATATATATCCTTACTGATGGGGTCCCTGGTAGCTCAGCTGGTAAAGAACCCACCTACCAATGTAGGAGACATGAGAGACGCAGATTCAATCCCTGGATTGGGAAGATTCCTTGGAAAAGGAAATGGCAAGTATCTCCTCTGAAAAGTTCCAAGGACAGAGGAGCCTGGTGGGCTACAATCAATAGGGGTTGGAAAGAGTCAGACATGACTGAGCACACGCACACACGCACACACACACACATCCTTACTGAGTGCTTCCCAGGTGGCTCACGGTAAAGAATCTACCTGCCAATGTGGGAGATATGGGTTTGACCCCTGGGTGAGAAAGATCCCTGGAGAAGGAAATGCCAACCCACTCCAATATGCTTGCCTGGAGAATCCAATGGAGAGAGGAGCCTGGTGGGCTACAGTCTATAAGGTTGCAAAGAGTAGGAAACAACTAAGTGACTGAGCATGCACCCAACACACATAATTACTGAAGGGCCTGTAAGAGAGACAGAATCTTAACCAAAGATTGGTTAAGAAGCATTTTTTCTAAATATCAGAGGTGATAAGCAATTCATCTAGTCATTTATGAGACTAAAACATAGGACTTTGGAGGATATAATCTGGTCTTGTTATAGATAAACTAGGGGGCCATATGTGTGTATTAGCCTTACTGAATTTCCTCTTGTCAATTTTAGCCCATTTCAATTGGTAAAGAATCTGCCTGCAATGCAGGAGACCTGGGTTCGATCCCTGTGTTGGGAAGATCCCCTGGAGAAGGGAAAAGCTACCCACTCCAGTATTCTGGCCTGGAGAATTCCATGGACTGTGTAGTCAATGGGGTCACAAGAATCAGACTTGACTGAGTGACTTTCACTCACTTATTATGGCCTGTGAGAAACTTTTGAATCATAGTCCTGTTCTCTAGCATCTTAAATTTTATGTCACCTACAAATTTAATGTGTTCCTTCTATATGTTCTCCCAACTTGCTGATAAAAGTGTTAAATAGGCCTACTAGGCTCAGAGTCCTTGAGCAGCATTGTTGTTCAGTTGCTCAGTCATGTCTGACTCTTTGCAACGCCATGGATTGCAGCATGCCAGGCTTCTCTGTCCTTCACTATCTCCCACAGTTTGCTCAAACTCATGTCCATTGAGTTGGTGATATCATCCAACTATCTCATCCTCTGTCTCCCCCTTCAATTTGACACCCAACCTCTTAGGATATGGTAACCTTCAGATATGCCCAACAATACTCTACCCTGTCTACTTTTCTTTCCACAAAGAGGCTATGAGGCACACTGATAAATATCATGTTTGATATATTACAGCCAGACATAATCCTTATATATTATGTCCTTATATCACTTGATCTAACAGTTTTTATAACTATTCTTTTAAAGTGATGCAGAAACTTCTCTAACTCTAAATGTGAAGAGAAGAACATTGAACAGGTCTTTCTTTCTCTCTTCTTCTCTTACCTTTTTTTCTCTTTCAAGGAAAAAAGAACAACGATTTGAAATTATATGTGCCAAAATAATCTTACTGACATGGCCCAATTTATACACTACCTGGAATATCTCTTTGCCATTCAGAAAAAATCTAATAGTTTAGTCTCTTTTCTCTCAGGGTTCAGGACTGATTCAGTCTAATAGTTGGAATTTTACTTTCATAATCAATACTGTAAACAAAGAATGTTACTCACCATCCAGTTCTACAAGAACTAGTCATTAGTAACTGTACTTACTGACCAATAGCACATCCAGAAAGGAATTTGAGAAGAGAAAAAGTACCTCACTCTGTGCTTTGGAAAAACTGGTCCCTTAGATAGATGTATATCTTAAGAAGAATTTTAATGTACCCAGAATTTTACATCTTTCTATACATAGAAAAGCATTGAAATCATTAAGATAACTTTTCCTTATGACTAGCAGTATTCTTTTACAAAGACATATGCTTGACTGCATGTATTCTCCAGCCAAAGCTCGTCTATATATTGGCTTCTCCCAGCCTCTGTGGAGCAGTTCCCTCAGGGCTACTGAGAGGCTGTTTCCCAGGCTATAGTCAGTAAGGTCCCTGAATAAAACTGAACCACAATACTCTTAAATTGTGTGTTTTTAAGTTGACAATACATTTGTCTAGTGTTTTGCTAATTTCTGATATTTATCTTGAGAGATTCTAGAATGAATAGGCTATCGTTAGCCTGTCTTATATTCTCTTATTGAATGAATATGGCTGGAAGCCCATGCCATGGTGGACTGTGTTGATGCTTTGAGAAGATGTTTCCTTTCAATCAAACAAGTATTTGCATAGGTTTTCCTGCCTCCATTCTCATCCTCTTGATATATGCTTCAGTTCAGTTCAGTTGCTCAGTTGTGTCCAACTCTTTGCAAACCCATGGACTACAGCACGCCAGGCCTCCCTGTCCATCACCAAACTCCCAGAGCTTACTCAAACTCATGTCCATTGAGTCGGTGATGCCATCCAACCATCTCATCCTCTATCGTCCCCAACTCCTCCCGCCTTAAGTCTTTCCCAGCATCAGGGTCTTTCCAATGAGTCAGTTCTTCGCATCAGGTGGTCAAAGTATGGGAGTTTCAGCTTCAGCATCAGCCCTACCAATGAATATTCAGGACTGATTTCCTTTAGGATACACTGGTTGGATCTCCTTGCAGTCCAAGGGACTCTCAAGAGTCTTCTCCAACACCACAGTTCAAAAGCATCAATTCTTCAGTGCTCAGCTTTCTTTATAGTCCAACTCTCACATCCATACATGACAACTGGGAAAACCATAGCTTTGACTAGATGGACATTTGTTGGCAAAGTAATGTCTCTGCTTTTTAATAAGCTGTCTAGGTTGTTCATAACTTTTCTTCCAAGGAGCAAGCATCATTTAATTTCATGGCTGCAATCACCATCTGCAGTGATTTTGGAGCCAAAAAAAAAAAAAAAATAGTCTGTCACTGTTTCCACTGTTTCCCCATCTATTTGCCATGAAGTGATGGGACCAGATGCCATGATCTTAGTTTTCTGAATGTTGCATTTCAAGCCAACATTTTCACTCTTCTCTTTCACTTTCATATATGCTTATGAATGAATATCTGAAACGGGAACACAGGAAGCATATCTTCTGAGTCATGTAAACAAATATAAATTGAGAAGAACTAAATCCTTGCCAGAATTACATATACTTTTTTTTTTTCATTTATTTTTATTATTTGGAGGCTAATTACTTTACAATATTGTAGTGGTTTTTGTCATACATTGACATGAATCAGCCATGGATTTACATGTGTTCCCCATCCCGATCCCCCCTCCCACCTCCCTCTCCATCCAGTCCCTCTGGGTCTTCCCAGTGAACCAGGCCCGAGCACTTGTCTCATGCATCCAACCTGGGCTGATGATCTGTTTCACCCTAGATAATATACATGTTTTGATGCTGCAGAACTACATATACTTTAACAGATAAAGTATATAAATGGTAAACACATATGAATATACTCAAACAATAAAACAAATTAGAGTGTAGACTACAAGAGTAAAATGATGAAATTTTCTTCAAGGGCCTTTCCCTCTTTAGGATGCCTCTTGAAAGTCTAATTGGTTGAAGAAGAGGACAAGACTTTTGATTTTATAATTCAGTTCACATATCTTCTATCCCTTGAATATAAACAAACACTACTGAAATTAAGTCTCTCAGGAGCTAGTCAAGAGACAAACACAGGTGCATCTATTTGTCTCTCAAGGAGATAAGTTTTCATTGTTTTTCTTCTGTTTTAGGGTATAAATTTATGAGAAAATTGGTTCAGACTGTAAATCCATCCAGATTGTTGTGCTATCTTACATGGCTGTGAATGTGATAATGCTCATGCAATATTAAATTGTGTTCTTTCTTCTCTATTTATATAGAGGGGTCTATTGTTGACAGGATTTAAAAAATTTCCCCATCAAAATATCACTAGAAACTGTAATCCCTCCTTACTAGAGCATTGATATAAAGACTTTTGTTATCTTGACTAGAGCGGTCCTTAATTCCCACATTATTCCCAGTTTATCTCATTATTTTATGATTTTGGCTCTATGGCCAGTGGTGGAGGGAATTCCCTCCACCTTTCTAGAATCTTGGTTGAGACCTCCCTGTAATAAAAGACAGATTAACAGGAGAAAAATAGAAGTTTAATAACATGTATGCTTCCTGTATATAAGGGAGAGACCTAGGAAAACTGAGTAACTCCCCAAATGACTCAAGCCACCACCTTAAATACCATCTCCAGTAAAGAAAAAAAAGGAGCTGGGTAGAGGGCATGGGGATGGGAGGAGAATAGTTGTGAAAAGTCATCAGGAATCACGGTTATACAACCTTTCTGCACTTCCTGTCTAGAGAAGATCCTTTAGCATTTGTTGAAGAGCTGGTTTGGTGGTGCTGAATTCTCTCAGCTTTTGCTTATCTGTAAAGCTTTTGAATTCTCCTTCATATCTGAATGAGATCCTTGCTGGATACAGTAATCTAGGTTGTAGGTTATTCTCTTTCATTACTTTCAGAACGTCCTGCCAACCCTTCTGGCCTGGAGGGTTTCTATTGATAGATCAGCTGTTATCCTTATGGGAATCCCTTTGTGTGTTATTTGTTGTTTCTCCCTTGCTGCTTTTAATATTTGTTCTTTGTGTTTGATCTTTGTTAATTTGATTAATATGTGTCTTGGGGTGCTTCGCCTTGGGTTTATCCTGTTTGGGACTCTCTGGGTTTCTTGGACTTGGGTGGCTAGTTCCTTCCCAATTTTAGAGAAGTTTTCAGCTATTATCTCCTCGAGTATTTTCTCATGGCCTTTCTTTTTGTCTTCTTCTTCTGGAACTCCTATGATTCGAATGTTGGGGCGTTTCACATTGTCCCAGAGGTCCCTGAGGTTGTCTTCATTTCTTTTGATCCTTTTTTCTTTTTTCCTCTCTGCTTCATTTATTTCCACCATTTTATCTTCTACCTCACTTATCCTACCTTCTGCCTCCGTTATTCTACTTTTGGTTCCCTCCAAAGTGTTTTTGATCTCAGTCATTGCATTATTCATTTTTAATTGACTCTTTTTTATTTCGTCTAGGTCTTTATTAAACATTTCTTGCATCTTTTCAATCTTTGTCTCCAGGCTATTTATCTGTAACTCCATTTTGTTTTCAAGATTTTGGGTCATTTTTATTATCATTATTCTAAATTCTTTTTCAGGTAGATTCCCTATCTCCTCCTCTTTTGTTTGACTTGGTGGGCATTTTTCATGTTCCTTTACCTGTTGGGTATTTCTTTGCCTTTTCATCTTGTTTATATTGCTGTGTCTGGAGTGGGCTTTCTGTATTCTGGAGGTCTGTGGTTCCTTTTTATTGTGGAGGATTTACCCAGTGGGTGGGGTTAGACGATTGGCTTGTCAAGGTTTCCTGGTTAGGGAAGCTTGCGTCAGTGTTCTGGTGCGTGGAACTTGATTTCTTCTCTTTGGAGAGCAATGGAGTGCCCAGTAATGAGTTTTGAGATGGGTCTATGTGTTAGATGTGACCTTGGGCAGCCTGTATGTTGACGTTCAGGGCTATGTTCCTGCGTTGCTGGAGAATTTGCGTGGTATGTCTTGCTCTAAAACTTATTGGCTCTTGGGTGGTGGTTGGTTTCAGTGTAGGTATGGAGGCTTTTGGACGGTCACTTATTACTTAAAGTTCCATGTAGTCAGGAGTTTTCTGGTGTTCTCAGGTTTTGGGCTAAAAATAAATGACCCAGTCAAAAAATGGGCCAAAGAACTAAACAGACATTTCTCCAAAGAAGACATACAGATGGCTAACAAACACATGAAAAGATGCTCAACATCACTCATTATTAGAGAAATGCAAATCAAAACCACAATGAGGTACCATTACACGCCAGTCAGGATGGCTGCTATCCAAAAGTCTACAAGCAATAAATGCTGGAGAGGGTGTGGAGAAAAGGGAACCCTCTTACACTGTTGGTGGGAATGCAAACTAGTACAGCCACTATGGAAAACAGTGTGGAGATTTCTCAAAAAACTGGAAATAGAACTGCCATATGACCCAGCAATCCCACTTCTGGGCATACACACTGAGGAAACCAGATCTGAAAGAGACACGTGCACCCCAATGTTCATCACAGCACTGTTTATAATAGCCAGGACATGGAAGCAACCTAGATGCCCATCAGCAGACGAATGGATAAGGAAGCTGTGGTACATATACACCATGGAATATTACTCAGCCATTAAAAAGAATTCATTTGAATCAGTCCTAATGAGATGGATGAAACTGGAGCCCATTATACAGAGTGAAGTAAGCCAGAAAGATAAAGAACATTACAGCATACTAACACATATATATGGAATTTAGAAAGATGGTAATGATAACCCTATATGCAAAACAGAAAAAGAGACTCAGAAATACAGAACAGACTTTTGAACTCTGTGGAAGAAGGTGAGGGTGGGATGTTTCAAAAGAACAGCATCTATACTATCTATGGTGAAACAGATCACCAGCCCAGGTGGGATGCATGAGACAAGTGCTCGGGCCTGGTGCACTGGGAAGACCCAGAGGAATCGGGTGGAGAGGGAGGTGGGAGGGGGATTGGGATGGGGAATACGTGTAAATCTATGGCTGATTCATATCAATGTATGACAAAACCCACTGAAATGTTGTGAAGTAATTAGCCTCCAACTAATAAAAAAAATAAATATATAAAATAAAAAATTAAAAAAATAAATTAATTAAAAATAAAAAAAGAAAAAAAAATGTTGAAAATACAAACTTTATACCTGAGATGGAGCAGATGTATAGTACAATGTAAAAAATAAAAACTAACTTGGACTTAGAAAAAAAGAAAAAAGTCATCAGGAAAAGTACAGTAAAGGGTAAGGTTGTATGCAGATTTAAGTCCTTGCTTTCTCCACTGATAAATTTCTAAAAAGTTAGAGTCATCATTTTCCTATACAGAGAGAGACAGCCTTACAAATGGAGATGTCCCCTATAAATGTAAATTTCTCTTACAAAATAGTAACTTCTACTCAGTTTTCAGAGCTTCTCCTGTGTCTGCTGTTTCTTAAAAATAACCAGTTTAAAATAATCTTTGGCTTCCCTGGTGTCTCAGATGGTAAAGAGTCTGCCCGCAGTACGCGAGACCCAGGTTCGATCCCTGGGTGGGGAAGATCCCCTGGAAGAGGAAATGGCAACCCACTCCAGTATTCTTGCCTGGAAAATCCCATGGACGGAGGAGCCTGGGACAGTCCATGGGGTCCCAAAGAATCGGACATGACTGAGCAACTTCACTTATGCCAAAGAAGCATATTTTCTGGTGGCAAATTCTACTCCCCTTCAGGCCCCAGTTCCTATGTTTACTTCAGTCGCAAGCCAATCTTAATAGTTCATGGTATGAATATTGATGTGCTAATGGCAAAGTATTTGCAAACTATCTATCCTTAAAGTTACCCCCCACCCGTGTATACATATACACACAAAATGATGGTTCATCTAAAGCACAGCGAAACTGTCATCAGTTCCTATTTGCAAAGAAACACTTTCTAAAGTGACATTAGTATGCATTCAAGTTTTCAGATGGATTAAAAATAACAGATTCATTTTTCTCTGTAATTTTAGGTCTTTACTGGCACTCACGTACTGCAAATCACTGATTTATGTGGGCACAAAGATGATAATAAAGGGAAAAAAAAACTCGAGAAATCTTTCCTAATCTGTCACTGATTAAAACAAAAAGTACCATTTTTGAAAAGTGGATAAAGTATCTAGGTAAAATTGCATTTGCTTACCCTCATCTTGACCCTATAGTTTTTTCTATTATTATTCTTTTGTTTAAAAAAAGTTCTGTGGTGTTATGGATCAACAGCCATGAGTAGGAGTCCATTTATTTTTTCAAATTAATAGACTGTAACTTATAATGAGCGGTGATAGACCAACAAGAAATTCAATTCCAGTATAATTATTGCTTATGGAATTTAAAAAATGTTTCACTGAGTAAGAATATAAAATTTCACTTTTCAAGCCTCAAATGAGTCGTTATAGGATTTACATGGTGGCCAGAAAAGAAAGTAGCCCAACAGGAATTTCAAGAACCTCAACCTCTTCTTATTAAATGTGATTAACTGTCAATTTTCTGCTCTGGATGAGGCCCATAATAAAATACATACAATAAAAGCCATATGGAACATCTGATATATAGACAAATTTTTTGCTTCCTCCATGTCTATTTAGTAAGGAGATGAGGTGTGATGTCAAATGACTCACTAAATTCCAAATTTTCCACCAATTTGAAACTTGCTACCTCCAACTTTTGTCATTTCCAGCAAGATGCAGGGCAATTGGCTATCTGGTAAAATGGTGAATGCTGGTGTAGTTTTAAGGACTTCAGAATATTTGGCGATATTAACATGGGCTTGATTTAATGGAAACCATCTGGAACGTTAAAGCTTAAATCGAAGGTGTGTTAAATTAATTAAACAAGGAGGCTGTTAGACTGAGGTAGCTCTAATGTCCTGGCAGCCTCTACAAGCAAACCAAAATATAAGCCTGTAAAGGTCCCACGTTCACGAAACCGAAATACTAAGAACAACCAATCACAGCCAGACAGCTAAGCTGTAAGCTACAGTCAATCAACAATTTCCTTTCTTTGCTTTCTCAATTTCTCCAGATAAGTCTTTTCCCTGGTTCCTGTCAGTCACCACTCCTAACCACTTCCTGTTTGGCACCTCCCATTTGAATGAACTTTTGCTCAAATAAACGCTTAATCTTTTTACTATATCTCAGTTTATCTTTTAATAAGTGTGTCTATTTGGTGATGGGACAGATGGTGTCTAATCATTTTGATTAGACAGAAGGAAAGAGTGTAGTTTTATAGATATTTAAAGTCTACATCTTGATGTTTCATCCAAAATGTTCTTAGGTGTAAAAAGTTACACTGTCCATTGAAGTTCTTTAGTAGAGTGTTGGGATCCTGTTCTCAGGCATGGTAGCAATCCAGGACATATTTATGTTCTAATGCCTAAAAGAAGAGTTGATGGTAGAACAAAAAGCTGATTTTTATTGTTTCTCTGAGTTAAATACAGCCAGTCTTCTCTCTTTTTCTTGAGCATGGATGCAGAAATCGTGGCTAGAAATGACTGCAAATACATAAACTTGCTTTAGAAATACATGATTTGAAATATTTAAAATAAAATCTGTTCTAACCTTTTTCATTCTTTAGCTTTGTCCTTTTGTGATGTGTTATTTATAGCCAAAGCTTCGGGGGAAAAAATTTCGAGTCAACTCACAGTGTAGATTAAGCCACTGAAAAATGGTGATTGTGAGACGTATTCAATAGTGTTCTGTAAAAGAACTCATTTCACCACCATAACGATGAGACACTGATATTTGGCAAAGTGATTCCATAGATTTATAGCTTCATCATCTGCTTTGCTGATTACTAGTCTCTCAAGGACAAATGGGCTCTCAGACACAATTGTAAATATCCAGGATAAAGCAACATTATGTCTACTCTGAATGGTTATGCCATAATTAGGAAAAAGTTGCTAAATAAACTTAATTGAGCATTTAGAGGGCTATATAAAACATTCTTTTTTATTTCTTCCCTAGAGGACCATGCTGGGTTTTATTTCAAAATATTATCCACCCTTTCATTGGCCATCTCTCTTTCTTCTTATATGTTAATTGCCTCAGTAATGTTTGGTGAGGGGGAGGTGGTCATCATTTTCACAGAGATATGTAACTCCAACACTCCAAAACACTAGGGTTGGTTGGTCGGTTCATTCATTTCTTCCTTATGCTTTTTTCTAATACTGGAGAAGTCTGACAATGACTAAGCCCTTCAGGTATGAGATGAAGGACAGTCAGAGTTTGAGAGAAACACAAGAAACTTTAGAGAGAAAAATCTGTTTGGAAGAGAAGACATAATTCTGCTAAACCTTCAGGGTAGGGAAAATAGCCTAGAAATGAGAGTGAGCAATGATTAAACACTAAAAAGTGTTTCTTTCAATCACCTCTTGACATTTATATGGTATCATAACACCTCTGGTAACTTCTTGGGTTTATGAAAACAACAATAGAAGCGCTGAAATTACTCAGTGATTTATTAAAAAAGCAATAGACAAGCCCACTGAATAGAAAGCATTTTTTAAGTTACTAAAGCAGGGAAATTTAGCTGTAGGGATGCCTATTAGAAAAGCAGTGTGCATATTCATAGCAGTATCTAAGGCTAGATGGACATTTTAAGATGTTTCTAGATTTTTGCAAATATAAACAATGCTGCAAACAGCCTTGTACGTGTATCTTTGCTCAGTTGAGTAAGCTTGCTGTAAGAGGCATTTTTAGAAATGGAATAGCTGGGTTAAAGGGGATGTGAATTAAAAATATTGATAGATCCTGTTAAATTGTTCACCAAGGAGGTTGTACAGTGTATGGATGTGCTCACAACAGGGAGCTGTCAGGGTTTTAAGCAGCTTCAATGATAGGGGAAAATGGTGACTGGTTGTTGCTTTATTTTGTATTTCTTAACTAAGGAGTGACATTGATCCTTTTCATATATATAGATTGGTCTTGAAAACTATATATTTTAAAAGATTTTTTAAAGCATCTTAATGAAGAACGTTTTAAATAAAATTAAATCTTACATAAGATTCTTAATCTTCATCAACTTATTCTAAGTCTAACATAATATGGAGCCACTGATTAGACTGATGAGAGCATTTCTATGACTCACCTTGGCATGCCCTAGTTTGGTGTTGAAGTCCTTCCTCCCAATTTTCAGACAGGCTTGATTTTTAAGGGCCTCTGGCTACTTTTCTCTGAGAGGTAAGTTTTGGATCACATCTAAATTCTCCTTTCAGCTGTCAGTGATGGAAAGGACAGCAAGGGCAGAGACAAAAAGAGTGATAACACCAGCAAAGACACCACCACCGCTAATATTATAATAATAATAGCAGCTAGCATGCACTGAGTGCTTACTTTGTGTCTGGTATTACTCTAAGTCCTCTACCTGTAGTATCTTATTTAATACTCATAACAATATATTTTGCTGTTAAGGAAACTAACTCAAATAAGCTAAGTGAGTTACCTAAAGATTCATAACTATTAAGTAGCAGAACTTGAACTAAAATCCAGAAGAAGAAGAAAGTATTAAAAATATATACTCTAGAAGCTGATTACCTAAGATTGCCTGGCTGTGTGACCTTACTCAAATTGTCTAACCTTCCTGTTCTTCTACTTCCTAATACAAATGTTGGGATAATGGTAGCGAATGTGAGCAGGACTCCTGTGGGGCTCCTGAGTGTGCAAGTCTTAAATATAGGACATAACATCATAGGCAAAACATTCTCTGACATAAGTTATACCAATGTTTTCTTAGGTCAGTCTCCCAGGACAATAGAAATAAAAACAAAATTAAACAAATGGGACCTAATCAAATTTATAAGCTTCTGCACAGCAAAGAAGCCACAAGCAAAATGAAAAGACAACCTACAGACTAGGAGAAAATATTTGTAAATGATGGGACTGACAAGGGCTTAATTTCCAAAATATGAAAACAGCTCATATGACTCAACAACAACAAAAAAGTAAAAACCAAACGACCCAATCAAAAAATGGTCAGAATTTCCTGCTCCTGGTTCAGAAGAATCAATATTGTAAAAATTACTGTATGACCAAATGCAATCTACAGATTCAATGCAATCCCTATCAAATTAACAACAGCATTTTCCACAAAACTAGAACAAAAAAATTTCACAATTTGTATGGAAACACAAAAGATCTCAAATAGCCAAAGCAATCTTGAGAAAGAAGAATGGAGCGGTAGCAACCAACTTACCTGATTTCAGACTATACTATAAAGCTTCAGTCATCAAGAAAGTATGGTGCTGGCACAAAAACAGATATATAGATCAATGGAACAAGATAGAAAGCCCAGAGATAAACCTACACACCTATGGGCACCTTATCTTTGACAAAGGAAGCAAGAATATACAATGGGAAAAAGATAGTCTCTTCAATTAGTGGTGCTGAGAACTGGACAGCTACATGTAAAAGAATGAAATTAGAACACTTCCTAACACCATACACAAAGATAAACTCAAAATGGATTAAAGACCTAAATGTAAGACCAGAAACTATAAAAGCTCTTAGAAGGAAACATAGGCAGAACACTGTATGACATAAATCATAACAAGAGCCTCTATGAGCCACTTCCTAGAATAATGGAAATAAAAACAAAAATAAACTGGGACCTAATTAAACCTAAAAGTTTTGCACAGCAAAGGAAACTATAAACAAGGCAAAAAGGCAACTCTCAGAATGGGAGAAAATAATAGCAAATGAAACAACTGACAAAGGATTAATTCTAAAAGATACAAAGAGCTCATACAACTCAATACCAGAAAAACAAACAACCCAATAGAAAAGTGGGGGAAAGGCTAAACAGATATTTCTCCAAAGACATACAGATGGCGAAAAAATGCATGAAAAGATGCTCAACATCGCTCATTATTAGAGAAATGCAAATCAAAACTACAACGAGATATCATCTCACCCCGGGCAGTATAGCCATCATCAAAAAATCCACAAACAACAAGTGCTGGAGAGGGTGCAGAGAAAAGAGAACCATCTTGCACTGCTGGTGGAAACATAAATTGATATAGCCACTGTGGAAGACAGTGTGGCAAATCCTTTAAATACTAGGAATAAAACCACCATACAAGCCAGCAATACCACTTTTAGCCATATACCCTGAGGAAACCAAAACTGAAAAAGACACGTGTACCACAATGCTCATTGCAGCACTATTTACAATAGCTAGGACAAAACTATGGATTTGCCAGTAGTCATGTACATATGTGAGAGCTGAATCATAAAGAAGGCTGAGAGCCAAAGAATTGATGCTTTTCAAAGACTCTTGAGAGTCCCTTGGACAACGAAGAGATCAAACCAGTCAATCTTTTTTTTTTTTTTTTAATGACTAAAATAATTCAACTTAAAGAGTTGTTTTAAATTTCATATTCTTTTTTTTTTATTTTTACATTTTATTTATTTATTTATTTTCCATTTATTTTTATTAGTTGGAGGCTAATTACTTTACAATATTGTAGTGGTTTTTGCCATACATTGACATGAATCAGCCATGGATTTACATGTGTTCCCCATCCGGATCCCCCCTCCCGCCTCCCTCCCCATCCCATCCCTCTGGGTCTTCCCAGTGCACCAGCCCTGAGCACTTGTCTCATGCCTCCAACCAAACCAGTCAATCTTAAAGGAAATCAACCTTGAATATTCATTGGAAGGACTGAGGCTGAAGCTGAAGCTCCATTACTTGGGCCACCTGATGCAAAGAGCTGACTCATTGGAAAAGTCCCTGATGCTGGGAAAGATTGAGGGCAGAAAGAGAAGGGGGCAACAGAGGATGAGATGTTTGGATGGCACAACTGACTCAATGGAAATGAGTTTGAGCAAATTCCAGGAGATAGTGATCAACAGGGAAGACTGGTGTACTGCAGTTCCTGGGGTCGCAAAGAGCCAGACATGACTTAGTGACTGAACCACAACAAAGGACATGGAAGCAACCTAGATGTCCATCGACAGATGAACAGATATAGAAGCTGTGGTACATATAAACAATGCAATACTACTCATCTATGAAACAGAATGGATCTGAGTAAGTTCTAACTAATGAGGTGGATGAACATAGAGCCTATTGTACAGAGGGAAATAAGTCAGGAAGAAAAAAACAAACATCATATATTAATGTGTACATATGGAATCCAGAAAGATGGTACTGATGAACCTATTTGCAGGGCAGCAATGCAGATACAGACATAGAGAACAGACATGGATAAGGGCTGGGAGGAGGAAGGAGAGGGTGAGATGAATGCAGAGAGTAGCATGGAAGTATATACACTGCAGCTGCTGCTGCTGAGTCACTTCGGTGGTGTCTGACTCTTTGTGACCCTATAGACTGTAGCCTGCCAGGCTCCTCTGTCCATGGGGATTCTACAGGCAAGAACACTGAAGTGGGTTAAAATGTCCTACTCCAAGCAGCACATACACAATCAAATGTAAATTGGATAGCCAATGGAAATTTACTGTATGACTTAGGAAACTCAAATTGGGGCTATGTAACAGCTTAGAGTGGTGGGAAAGGGTGAAAGAGGGAAGGGACATATGTACACCTATGACTAATTCATGCTGATGTATGGGAGAAATCCAACCAATAGAGCAACTACCCTTCAATTAAAAATAAATTAAAAAACAAAAGAAAGCAAAAAAATGGGCAGAAGACTTAAATAGACATTTTTACAAAAAAGACATAGAGATGGCCAATAGGCACAAGAAAAGATGTTCAACATTGCTAATTATTAGAGAAATGTAAATTAAAACTATCATTAGGTACCTCCTGATACCAATCAGAGTAGGCATCATTACAAATAACAAATGCCACACTGTTGATGGGAATATAAATAGTTGCCATCACCATGGAATACAGTATGGTGGTTTCTTATAAAAACAAAAAACAGAGTTGCCGTATATATGATACAGCAACTCCACTCTTGGGCATATATCTTTAGAAAACTCTAATTAAAAAAGATACATGTGCCCAGTGTTCAGAGCAGCACTATTTACAATAGCTAAGACATGGAAGCAAAGTAAATGTCCGTCAACACATGAATAGATAAAGATGTGGTATATATACAAAATGAAAAATTACTCAGCCATAAAAAAGAAAATCATGCCATTTGCAGCAATGTTGATGGACCTAGATATTATCAAACTTAGTTAGAGAAAGATAAATACCATATGATATCACTTATATGTGGAATCTAAAATATGATACAAATGAACTTATTTATAAAACAGAAAAACACTCAAAGACATAGAAAACAAACTTATGGTTACTAAAGGGGAACAGGGGTGAGGGAATAAATTAAGACTTTGTGATTAGCAGATAAACTACTGTTTACAAAACAGATAAACAACAAGGCTTTACTGCGTAGTACAGAGAACTATATTCAGTATCCTGTAATCGACCATAATGGAAAAGAATATGAAAAAAGATTATGTGTGTGTGTGTGTGTATAAAAAATGGAATAACCTTGCTGTCTACCAGAAAAAAAAAACACCAAAGCAACTATGAAAAAAGTAAACTGGAAATGTTAATCAGTTGTGTCTGACCCTTTGTGACCCTATGGACTGTAGCCCACTGGGCTCCTCTGTCCATGGGATTCTCCAGCAAGAATACTGGACTGGATAGCCATTCCCTTCTCCAGGTATTTCCTTGACCCAGGGATTGAATCCAGGTTTCTTGCATCGAGTGGTCACCTAGAACCAGACATCTTGGAGTGTGAAGTCAAGTGGGCTTTAGGAAGCATTGCTACAAAAAAAAGCTAGTGGAGGTGATGGAATTCCAATTGAGCTATTTCAAATCCTAAAAGATGATGCTGTGAAAGTGCTGCACTCAATATGCCAGCAAATTTGGAAAACTCAGCAGTGGCCACAGGACTGGAAAAGGTCAGTTTTCCCAAAGAAAGGCAATGCCAAAAAATGTTCAAACTACCGCACAGTTGCACGCATTTATCATGCTAGCAAGGTAATGCTCAAAATCCTTCAAGCTAGGCTTCAACAGTGTGCAAACTGAGAACTTCCAGATGTTCAAGCTGGATTTAGAAAAGGCAGAGGAACCAGAGATCAAATTGCCAACATCTGCTGGATCACAGAAAAAACAAAAGAATTCCAGAAATACATCTAATGCTAAAGCCTTTGACTGTGTGGATCACAACAAACTGTGGAAAATTCTTAAAGAGATGGGAATACCAGACCACCTTACCTGCCTCCTTATAAACCTGTATGCAGGTCAAGAAGCAATAGTTAGAACCAAACATGGAACAATGAACTGGTTCAAAATTGGAAAAGGAGTACGTCAAGGCTGTATATTGTCACCCTGCTTCTATGCAGAGTACATCATGCGAAATGCCAGGCTGGATGAAGCACAAGCTGGAATCAAGATTGCCAGGAGAAATGTCAATAACCTCAGATATACAGATGACACCACCCTTATGGCAGAAAGCAAAGAGTAACTAGAGAGCCTCTTGATGAAGGTGAAAGAAGAGAATGAAAAAGCTGGCTTAAAACTCAACATTCAGAAAACGAAGATTATGGCATCCTGTCCCATCACTTCATGGCAAATAGATGGGGGAAACAATGGAAACAGCAACAGACTTTATTTTCTTGGGCTCCAAAAGTCACTGTGGACAGAGACTGTAGCCATGAAATTAAAGACACTTTCTCCTTGGAAGAAAAGCTATGACAAACCCAGACAGTGTATTAAAAAGCCGAGACATTACTTTGTTGACAAAGGTCTGTATAGTCAAAACTGTGGTTTTCCCAGTAGTCATGTACGGATGTGAGAATTGGACCATAAAGAAGGCTGAGTGCCAAAGAATTGATGCTTTTGAACTGTGGTGTTGGAGAAGACTCTTGAGAGTCCCTTGGACAGCAAGGAGATCAAACCAGTCAACCCTAAGGAAATCAACCCTAAATATTCACTGGAAGGACTGATGTTGAAGCTGAAGCTCCAATACTTTGGCCACCTGATGTGAAGAACTGACTCATTTGAAAAGACCCTGATGCTGGGAAAGATTGAAGGCAGGAGGCGAAGGGGACAACAGAGGATGAGATGGTTGGATGGCATCACTGACTCGATGGACATGAGTTTGAGTAAACTTTGGGAGTTGGTGACGGACAGGGAAGCCTGGCGTGCTGCAGTCCATGGGGTCGCAAAGAGTTGGACATGACTGAGCGACTGAACTGAACTGAACTGAGGACCCAGGATGGATGATGGAACAGCCACTTTCTGAAGCCTTGCTTGCTGTCATGGCAGAGAAAGACAGCTCTAATTGATAAATTAACTGCTCAGCCAGAAGTTATACATGTCACTGCTGTTTTCAATTCACTGACCAGAACTGGTCACACAACCCTACCCAACTATAAGGGTCTAGAAAGTACAACTCTACCATGAATCTAGGAGAAGCATTCATGCTCAGACGCTTCAGTTGTGTCTGACACCAGGCTTCTCTGTCTGTGGGATTTTCCTAGCAAGAATACTGGATTGGGTTGCCGTGCCCTCCTCCAAGGGATCTTCCCAACCCAGGGTTTGAACCCATGTCTCCAGCAGCTCCTGCATTGAGGGTGGATTCTTTACTGCCGAGCCACTAGGGAAGCCCCTAGAAAGAGAAGAGAATTGTAATATTTAGAAAACATCATTAATAATTACCACATGGGAATTTTTTTGCAGGTTCCAGAGCTTTAGTTCCTAAAGGGTTAATGGTCCTTCTGCTTTCACTCTTTTAAACTTAACAATTCAATAATCCTAACAAAAGAAAAAATTATTTATAAAGCATTGGTAAATAGCTTGGGAGAGTGTTGTTAGTTGTTCAGAAGAACAGGGCTAGGTGCTGAAGGTTGGTAGTAAAGCTTCCTTCCACCAGACTTGAAAATGCTCTGAGCTAGAATGGATTTCTGTCCACAAAGCTATTTCTAGTGTCAGTGGTAAGACTTTCTATTAGCTTAATAATGATGAGTCAATTTCATCCAAAGCTAAGGAAACTGGAGGCAAAGATTTGAAATAAAGGCAGGGAGATTCTCTGAGTGAAAGGGAAAGGAGTTGTCATCAAACTACCTGTATAGCTATAGACAGGACCTTGACTCTGCCTAAGGGGGATTGTAAATTTGAGATTTTAAAACTAGATGTATGCTCCTTCCAGAGGAAGCAGGAAATGAAGAAAAAGGGCAGATAACTCCCATTAATTGGGTGCTGGTAAAACTGCAGGTATTCTCCTAGGTGTTTGAAACATCCCTATGAAGGCATGATTTCAAAATTCAGTATTACAGAAAGTATCACCACAATTCCTTGAGGAAAAGCCACAAGATAAAACTAAGTGATACACTAACCTATACAGAATTAGAAACAAAGCCATCTCTTTTTCTCCTCATCACATGCTCCTCATTTTGCTTCCATTTCTTACTATTTCATTTTAAAGTGCCATTTAGTAGTGGAAAGTGAAAGTCACTCAGTTGTGTCTGACTCTTTGTGACCCTCTTGGAATTCTCCAGGCCAGAATACTGGAGGGGGTAGCCTTTCCCTTCTCCAGGGGATATTTCCAACCCAGGGATTGAACTCAGGTCTCCACATTGCAGGTGGATTCTTTACCTGCTGAGCCACTGGTAAGGAGATCCCCTAGAGAAGGGAAAGGCTACCCACTCCAGTATTCTGGCCTGGAGAATTCCAAGGACTGTATAGTCCATGGGGTTGCAAAGAGTCAGACACGACTGAGCGATTTTCACTTTCAGTGATTAATAGTTGCCATTTTAATACAGTCATAAGTAAAAATTTCATAAATCCCTTTGCTAAAAGAGCTTTGCTGCCATTATTAGATGAGAAAGCAAACCAATGGAATTTTCCAGAAAGACAATTATATGTGGTGTCCCACAAATCCGATTGGTATGGACGAATCAGGCAAAGAACCAACTTTTCTATGTTAGAATACACGGTTTACCCACAAGTGCAATTCTAGAAGGTTAGGTGGATTCCATGTCCTTTGGATAGAGTCAACAAATTAAAGGGGTTTCTTGCTGGAGTACCCTAAAGATCATGGTCTAGGTCAGTGCTGGTCAAAGTGTGGTCTGAGGGCCAATGCTAATCAACAGATGGTGCCACATTGTGCCTGTCTACAAACTGGTCTATAAACTGCCTGTCTTTACTGGTCCACCTAGAAATTTGTAGTGTTGTGCTGAAATGTGTATCAATGCACCACTTCCAACATCAAGAAAGTCTTGCTGCAATTGCATGTGTGTGTATATGTGGATATGTGTGTGTATATTATTTTATACAGATCATATATATTCATATGGGCTTCCCAGGTGGCACTAGTGGTAAAGAACCCTCCTGCCAATGCAGGAGACATAAGAGACACGGGTTCGATCCTGAGTTGGGAAGATCCCCTAGAGAAGGGCATGGCAACCCACTCCAGTATTCTTGTCTGGAGAACTGCATGGACAGAGGAGCTTGGTAGACTACAGTCTGTGGGGTTGCAAAGAGTCGGACATGACTGAAGTGACTTAGCACACATATATTCATATGTGTGTGTGTTTAGTGACATTGTTGATTCATACATTGGTGTAAGCTCTGAATCTCACTATGGACCAATAACAGGTCTCTGAGTCTCAAGTGATATTGGCATATCCACAAGTGTGGATAGCTCTGTGTCAATAAAAATGTTTTATTTCAGACTATATGAGAAGTATTAATCAGGCATAATTAGTTTGAGAACTGTGTAGAAATAGTAATGCTCCCTTTCTGATAGCACGTATGTCTTGAGAGACCAGACATACCCATGAAGATTTTAGACTTTATATAATGGAGTTCTGCCAATCCACTGGTGTTTTTCTTAGCTGTTCTGTTGACATTTCCATTGATTGCTTCTTTCTCAGGTCTTCTCAAATATCACATATTGTTCTTAAATATCTTGTCAAAAAAAGGCTATCTCCATTAGATGAATTACCTTATTAATAGTATAATAAAAACCTACTTTCAAACACTCTTGACAGCTTACTATGTACCAGACCCCTCCCTAAACGCTCTACATTATTTGAGGTATTTAATACTAATAAGAATCCTATAAAATAAGCACTATTATTATCCCCATTTTACAATGAGAAAACTGAGGAGCAAAGTCTAAGTGATTTGTCCTAAATCACACATCAGCAAGTGGACAGAATAAGAGCCCAACTGATGTACTTTAGCCCTCTAGTCTATATTCATAACAATCATGGTGTGTTCCTTTGTAAGGGGAAGAGAATCAACATTCATTTAATGAAAAGACTCCAAGACTAAGACTCAAAAGACCCAGGTTTTTAATCCCACTCCTGCCACTGACTAGCCCTGTAACCATGGGCAAAACCCTCCTGCATTTGGACTTCAGTTTCTCAACTTAGAAAAATGAGCAGGGTGGAATAGATGTTTTCTCAGGTCTTTTTCAGCTTTAAGGTTCTCTGAGCCTGTAAGTGTAGATTTCTTAGTAAGAGCAGAGGCTTATGAATATATCTTTTATAGAGAATTTCTTGTCCAAATAGAATTCGTTGTTTCTAATACAGCAAAGAGTAGTGCTCCAGGCTATCTGCCTGGATGTAGAAATAGCCTTACAATGTAAAACTGGATATGAGCAGGAGGGTCATTGAAATAGGATCCAATCCCTTTGCTTTCTGCTAAAGACAGGATGGAAAAATTACACACAACTAATAAGTATGACATTTAATATTTTGATTTTTCTTACTGCTCTCCTCTAGGAATAAGGCTAACCTACCTTGTAGCTTGACTTGGCTACATAAGGAATGAGTTTTTCTCCCTGTCTAGAGTTTTGTCAGTCTGGAAGTGTTTAAATATTTAGGTATTTTGTTTCTTACATACAGCAGATTTTGCCAAGTTTCATAGCTCAACAGTCCACCATTTCTGGTACTAAGCCATAATGAACAAAGAATACACTGTTAGTATAGTCTTCTTCCACTCAGGGAGATGGTGTGATTTGTAATGAACAGTGGGTATTAATGCCTACAGATTTAGATCCATTTGTACCACAAATAATCAGTCTGGAAAGAAAAACATTTCTGCTCTCCAATTTGAAGGAAAAACAAACTAAAATAAGTAAGTAGTTATGTTCTCTCAAATATGCATATAAAGGCACAGCAATGGCTCAGTGCTTCTGTCTGCTGAGAAGGAAATGGCAGGAGAGCAGTTTTCAAAAATATCAGAGGGTTTTTAAATGTCAGATTTACCACCTTTCATTGTCATTTCACTTTGCCTGTTGAGCCATGTTAGATTTAGTCTCGCCATGGTAACCTTCAGCATCCTCTCCTTGGGTGACAAGTACATTTGTCCTCTTGAGGCTTTCTTCCCTTTTTTTTTTGGTTTTGTTTTTTCAGCTGATAATTAGTTTACTTGAGCCAAATAAGGCTTTTTTTCTGAGGTTTTTACGTACATCATGAAAGGTCATGAGGCTAAAGTCAGCTAAGCCAGCAGGGAATCTGGGCCAGGATCCCAGTGGAAAAATAAAAGGCATAATTCTCACAGTATGACTTTTTAGTAATTATGAATGTTCTGTGTGTTAAGGGAAATTATGGGTCAACACTCAGGCTATTCCGATCCCAAGACTATTAAAATATGGATGCTCACCATTACCAGGAGTTCACTGGATATTTACCACCATAGGTCCCCCTGATCTAGAGGGGTGGTAGACCCTTCCTCAAAAATAACTGCTCATTTAGAGTGACATTTTCAAACTTGTTCTAGGATAACCAGTGCCAGGAAGTTTAAACTAAACTCTTCTAGTAGCTGATTTATGGTCCCTTGCTTATCTGGAGAGTACAATGGAAAGATCTGAATGATAATTCCCATCTGCTAGTATCTGTATAATTTTAAGGAAATCTCTTAAATTACCTTGGCCTCAATTTCTGCTTCTGTAAAAGGAGGTATTAGACCAGATGATTCAACTGTTTCTAGTTGGGAAAAGGTTATGATTGTAAGGCATTAGGATATAAAGATTAAGTCCTTGTGACAACAGCACATCCCAGTTTTCCCTCAAACACTTGTCTTATGGTTTTCTCTAGACTCAAATTGACCTGAATTAACAGAATGAGACAGGGACTTCCCTGGTGGCCCAGATGGTAAAGAATCTGTCTGCGATTCAGGAGTCCCGACTTCAATCCCTGGGTCGGAAAGATCCCCTGGAGGAGGAAATGACAACCCACTCCAGTATTCCTGCCTGGAGAATTCCATGGACAGAAGAGCCTGGTGGGCTACGGTCCATAGGGTCGCAAAGAGCTGGACACAACTGAGTAACTAACCTAAGGACAAGGACAATAGAATGATACATTCTATTACAATAAGGCTTGAACCAAGGAAATGCTGCAACATTGACATTAAGCTCCATGAAAGAACTCTGCATACCTAAAATTACCTACATGATTAAGAGATAGCATTTATTAGCCACCTACAACATGCAGGGCACCTTACTAGCATTTTATTTACATTGTCCAATCTAATTCTCGGTGACAGCCTGTTAGAGAAGAAGAAGGCATCCAGTAAGCAGCGTTTCTTTTCCATGCCTTCGTTCCCATCTAATTGAGATTATAGAGATCAGCATAGGAGAATAAAATTTTGCCTTTATGAATAAAACAATTAGAAATAAATGACAGAGTGTGGCTTATATATGTGGACAAGTAGGTTTCATAATATTGAACAAGAATATTGGACAAACTTAACATCCAAAACTGGGCATTATGAGAAATGCAAACAGTCCCAGGCATCACTAGATCACCACAGGCTTTTTCTACTACTTGGGCGCCCTATAGCATGGAGAAGCAGAGCAACATATGTGCTCCTTGGAGCCATCTTGTCTCTCAAGTGAAAGGAAAAGAGGTTCAATTGAGTTATAAATACCCTGCTTCTCTTCCACACAAACCAACTAGGAAACTCACTGCAGCTCCATGGAAAATAATAGGGATAGGGCTTGAAGTCAGGAAGGTAATAGACCTTCCTCTGAACATACAGAGACTAGAGGTGGGGGAAAAGCAAGTAACCCTTAAGAAACAGGTTCAGAGAAATGAAGTATTTTGCTGGAGGTCACAGAACTAGTAAGAGGAGAAATTAGGATTCAGTCCCAGTTCTGCCTGACCACAGAACCCATACTCATGCTTGCATTTCTTTCCCCAGTTTGTTACCCTACAGTTTTTACCTTAGCTATATTGATATTTTACTACTAGCTTAAGACACACTCAACAATTATTTCTTCAATTGAAAAAAATCTCCTGCTCTGCAAGGCTCTTAGATTATGGCTTCCATCTCTAATACTATCGGCACACACAACCCATCAGAATGGTAAGTTATCACCCAAGACAGACTAGCCTGATCCTCAAAATGACTGATAAGAAGTGACTTTTCCTATGTCAGAAAAAAATAGGAAGTTTCTGGCTTTTGTCTTCCTCTTGTTTTGTAGATTGAAAAAAAATTAAAGGAATACGAAGTGCTCTGTGATCTGCCAATTTAATCCTGCAGCTCCTAATACTAGACCACATAAATAATGAAACACAATGTTTTTAATGGACAAATTTCTAAGGAAAGATAATGTCTGGTAATGTTTTCCAAGTTTAAAGCTTCTAGCCATTTACCAAGATACTTGAATTAACAAATCTTCAGATGCCAAATTTCACCATAAAAAAAATTCACACGGGATTAAAGTTCAGTTCAGTTCAGTCGCTCAGTCTTGTCCAGCTTTTTGTGACCCCATGGACAGCAGCATGCCAGGCTTCCTTGTCTATCACCAACTCCCAGGAGCTTGCTCAAACTCGTGTCCATCTAGTCAGTAATGCCATCCAACTATCTCATCCTCCATCATCCCTCTCTCCTCCTGCCTTCAATCTTTCCCAGCATCAGGATCTTATTCAATGAATCAGTTCTTTGCCTCAGGGGGCCAAAATATTAGAGATTCAGCTTCAGCATCAGTCCTTTCAGTGAATATTCAGGACTGATTTCCTTTAGGATGGATTGGTTTGATCTCCTTGCAGTCCAAGGGACTCTCAAGAGTCTTCTCTAACACCACAGTTTGAAAGCATCAATTCTTCGGTGCTCAGCTTTCTTGATAGTCCAACTCTCACATCCATACATGACTATTGGAAAAATCATAGCTTTGACTAGATGAACATTTGTTGGCAAAGTAATGTCTAGGCCTTTTCATATACTGTCTAGTTTGGTCATAGCTTTTCTTCCAAGGAGCAAGCATCTTTTAATTTCATGGCTGCCCCATCTGCAGTGATTTTGCAGCCCGAGAAAATAAAGTCTGTCACTGTTTCCATTGTTTCCCCATCTATTTGCCATGCAGTCATGGGACTGGATGCCATAATCTTAGTTTTCTGAATGTTGAGTTTTAAGTCAGATTTTAACTCTCTACTTTCACTTTCATCAAGAGGCTCTTTAGCTCTTCTTCACTTTCTGCCATAAGGGTGGTGTCATCTGCATATCTGAGGTTATTGATATTTCTCCCAGCAATCTTGATTCCAGCTTGTGCTTCATCCAGCCCAGCATTTTGCATGATGTACTTTGCATGTAAGTTAAATAAGCAGGGTAACAATATACAGCCTTGATGTACTCCTTTCCCAATTTGGAACCAGTCTGTTCCATGCCTGGTTCTAACTGTTGCTTCTTGACCTTCATACTGATTTCTCAGGAGGCAGGTCAGATGGTCTGGTATCCCCATCTCTTGAAGAATTTTCCACAATTTGTTGTGATCTACACAGTCAAAAGCATCGGCATAGTGAATGAAGCAGAAATAGATGTTTTTCTGGAACTCTCTTGCTTTTTCAATGATCCAATGGATGTTGGCAATTTGATCTCTGGTTCCTCTGACTTTTGTAAATCCAGCTTGAACATCTGGAAGTTCTCAGTTTGCACACTGTTGAAGCCTGGCTTGGAGAATTTTGAGCATTACTTTGCTAGCATGTGAGATGAATGAAATTGTGCAGTAGTTTGATCATTCTTTGGCATTGCCTTTCTTTGCGATTGGAATGAAAACTGACCTTTTCCAATCCTGTGGCCACAGCTGAGTTTTCCCAATTTGCTGGCATATTGAGTGTAGCACTTTCACAGCATCATCTGTTAGGATTTGAAAAGGCTCAACTGGAATTCCATCACCTCCACTAGCTTTGTTCATAGTGATGCTTTCTAAAGCCCATTTGATTTTGCATTCCAGGATGTCTGGCTCTAGGTGAGTGATCATACCATTGTGGTTATCTAGGTCATGAAGATCTTTTTTGTACAGTTCTTCTGTGTATTCTTGCCACCTCTTCTTAATATCTTCTGCTTCTGTTAGGTCCATACCATTTCTGTCTTTTATTGTGCCCATCTTTGCATGGAATGTTCCCTTAGTATCTTGAATTTTCTTGAAGAGATCGCTAGTCTCCCATTCTATTGTTTTCCTCTATTTCTTCACATTGATCACTGAGGAAGGCTTTCTTATCTCTCCTTGCTATTCTTTGGAACTCTGCATTCAAATGGGTATATCAAAAGTACTTGGATAAATTTCAATCTGTCCAGCAAAGAGTTAAAGGTGATGATGAAGGAGTACACACTCTCTGAAGTCTAAGACCTGAACCCAGCAGGATGCAGGACCACATTCCTGGGCCCAGAATGAAAAATAGCAACTGTGTAATCATAGAGATTAACAATATTATTCCAAGAGAAACAAAAGTCTCCAGGGTGGGTCACTGAGCTCCAAGAAATAGGAAGCAGCACTACCATGGTAACATGGGGCTAAGAAATCCCTTGCCTCTTAAATATTGTTACTTCTGTTCATGAAGCTTCTGACAACAAAATATATCATCCAAATGCATCCTTTCCATGAATAGAGGTCTAGCTACTTAGAGTAGACATTTGGCCTTTGGGTACTCATTATCTGCCAAATTTACAAGGAAGAGACAAAAAGGATACCAAATCACCAAGGGAAAATGATGGTGCAAACATTCCATCTCTCCTGATAAATGGTATGAAAATATTTGAGTACATGGAAATTGAAATCATCCAAAAGTAGATTTGTTTTTACATCTTACAAAACAAACACAAGGAGTTCTGGAAGATACCACAGTGAAAATGTTCATTAAATGCATCACTACATCATGTAAAAAGCAGTAGATAGTCACAAATTCACAGGTTGTATTTTATTCTCTGCTACAGAAAGCATTTCCTCATTAGCAACAGAGCTGGGAAGACATTGAAGATATCATTACTCTTAATAAGGTGATCTATTTATTTTCTTCTTGATGATGACAAGAGCTGATATGAGAAGGAGAATGGAGGAAGGGCAGCATTACCAAGTACCCAGACACTATTTCCAGGAAAGACATTATACCATTTGTGTAAATTAGGAGTAAGAGATGAGAAGACATCAAATAATAAGAAGCTGATATTCCAGCCAAACTATGTAAATTTAAGTCTAAATCCTAGTCTGTTAAAGATATCTATAAGAAAATATCATTCATCCATATTAAAAGCCTTTTCAAAATTAAAATTGACACTGGCAATTTCAGAATATATTATTTCCACAGTATTTAACCTCCGGGAACCTACGTGATCCTCATGTAAAAGAATAATGGAAATGTCTTTTTGTTTGTCTCCTTTGTTTAGGTTTTGTCAGAAAAGAAGCCTAGCAAAAGGTCATGATTAAGAACTGTTACTCTGGTTTTCTTCTCTGCTTATCACAGGTTTCCATTTTGCTCTTAATATATATTTGATAAATGTGCAAATGAATAAATTGCCCTTTGTTAGGTATGCTTGGCACATAACACTGAACAAGAGAGGCCTGTTCTCTAATGACTCCATAATGACTCTACAGCTTTTGAAGGAAAAAGGGGAGGATTAGCATCTCATTTGTTGAATAAATATGTACTGAAAACCTACTATGTGCCAAGGGCTCTGATAGGCCCTTGAGGGATACAGAATAAAGCAGATACTGTCCCTGGCTCATAAAGACCTAAAGCAATCAGAAAAAGCAGAGATTAAATAATTAAACAAATAGAACACTATCATTTTGTATTAGTCAGGTTGGGCTGACATAGTAAGATATAGGCACACCTGCTTTACTGTGCTTCACAGATATTGCAGTTTTTACAAATTAAAGACTTGTGGCAACCCTGCATGTCAGATGATGGTTGTCATTTTTTTTTTTTTTTTGGAAAAAAGTATTTTTTGGCAATGAAGTATTTTTAAATTAAAGTACATACATTTATTAGACATAATGCTATTGCACACTTAACAGACTACAGTATAGTGTAAACATAAATTTTATATGCACTGACACCAAAAAGATTTGTGTGACTTGCTTTATTATAATCTTCGTTATATTTCAGTGGTCTGAAACCAAACCGAAATATCTCTGAGGTCTGCCTGTAAGGGTAATAAGCATTATACAGTTTCAAATAGAGGTCAGGTTCACTTTCACTTTAGAAAGAAGAGCCTGATTTGTAGTGGGTAAGTAAGAGTGCCTGTGTGCCAGGGCCTGCAAACTCTTACTTTATACTTAGTCTTAGAGTATAAGACTGACCTGGCCACACACTGTCAAAATGTCTACTTTCCACATTCCATGATGTTTCTGCTATGCTGCTATGTAAGATGGGTACTTTTGTTCCTCTCCTTCATGAGAGAACATATGGAAATGAAAGGGCAGGGAGATGGTGTCCTTGCCTTAATACTCTCTTCTCCTTCTCTTCCTTCATCAATTATAATATTAATAGTTATAATATGTAACATTTATAATAGTAATTATAAACATTTATAATAATAATTAATATTTATTGTTCACATATATATCAGACATTGTGATATTTTTACACGGGCTATATATTTTTTAAATTAATTTATGTATTGGCTGTCCTGGTCTTTATTTATTTATTTACTGGTCATACTGGCCTTTATTGGTCTTTGTTGCTACACAGGCTTTCCTCCAGTTGTGGCAAGCAAGGACTACTCTCTAGTTGCGGTGCATGGACTTCTCACTGCACTGGCTTCTCTAGTTGCAGAGCACAGGCTCTAGGTGCATGGACTTCAGGAATTAGGGCTCCCAGGCTCTAGAGAACAGGCTCAGTAGTTGTGGTGCACAGACTCAGTTTCCCCCCTTGCATGTGGGATCTTCCTGGATCAGGGATCTAACCCATGTGTCCTACATTGGCAGGTGGACTCTTCAGCACTGAGCCACCATCACCAAGGAAGCCCCTACATAGATTATCTTATTTAACCCTCAAAATAATCCTATGGGGACTTCCCTGTGGGTCCAGTGGGTAAGACTTTGCCTTCCAATGCAGTGGATGCAGGTTCGATCCCTGGCTGGAGACCTAAGATCGCGCATGACTCGCAACCAAAAATCCAAAACATAAAACAGAAGCAATGTTGTAACATATACAACAAAGACTTTAAAAGTAGTCCACATTAAAAAAAAAAAAACTATCCAATGATACAGATACTATTATTTTTCTATTTTACAGACTATAAAACTATGGCTGTGAAAGGGGTTCCATAACTTGCCCCAGCTAGAGTGAAACAGCAGTGATTTGATTAGTTACCTCTAAAGCCTGTATTCACAAGTAGACTGTTTCACACTCAGTGATGTGTGCCCAGGTTCAGTCTTAGTAGCAATGCCTCGTGAAGGGATACAAAGAGAATCATCCCCTTCTTCTCTGCTTAACCACTGCGTTCACTTTTACTGCCTCTGCTTTGAAGTTTCAACAGATAATAGAAATGCCTGACTGTTACCAACTTGAGAAAGGATGGTCTCTTTACTTCTTCATCCTGTGGAAATAATGCACAAACCCAAGACTTTAAGACCCCTGAACTTCACTGAAGGGAAGAGGAGAGTGTAATGGATTTTTCCCATCAAGTATCTATTATTTAACGTAGTCCTTCACCTCACCAAGGAGAACACCATCTGATTCCATACTTCAACTGCAGAATGGTTAAAAGAAAATAACAGGAAATTGGAGAATGGCTTTGTGATGTTTATTTCCCAGCTGAAAGTACAGATTGAATCTTCTAATTTCCTTAATGGGCATAATGCTAGTCTGGCAAATTATTAACAGTTTGGATTTGATTCAAAAACTTGGTCATATATTTTGTTAAGCTCATATTTACTGGAGCACAAGGCAACCTACAGTAACAAGCATCAAAAGTCTGTTTTACTGCCCACATTATGAGCAGATGGAGCATAGACATTTAAATATGCCAAGCTTTTTGATTAAGAGCCTGATTATAGTCAGATCAAGATGAAGAATCATGGCCCTATGTAAAGGTTCTCTGAATTTTAAAATACTACTGGACCTTTACTTGACTTCTTTGAAATCGGATACTAGAGTCTTATAAAATTGGGAGTTTAAACAACAAAAACAAACTCTGACCGCACTAAACTGAACATAGGAAGGAAAGAGCTGGTTTTCAGCAGATCAAGAACAAACCTTCCCCCAGTGTTGCCAGATCAATGAGTTATTACTGTTATCACACAAAATACACATGAAGATAGGGTTAGGATGGGATTTGGGTTATGAGATAGTAGAGAAAATCAGGATAATTTGGGGGGACATGACCTACTCCGGTACTATAAAAAACCAGATGCTGAAAGTATAAGGACTCCTGCTCCTGGGAACCAAATCCTTCTCATTCTCCTTGGAATGACAATGGTTAGATCTGGAGCCTCCTTATCCAAATCTCTAGAGTTAACATGCCCGTAGGGTTTCCCCCCAACTTCTCAAGAATGTATTCCATAAGAGACTACTGAAAGCTAGTAAACCTGTTCAAACACTAGTGAGGGCCCTTCAAATATAAAAGCACTAAATAGGGAGGCCTGAAATGTTTTGACCTAAAAAAAAAGCAGTATAATATAACAGTACATAGGTTTTGAAATCTAAAAAAAATTAAGCTGAAAACCCAGTTATGCGCCTTACTTCACTGTATAATCTTGGATAAATTCTTTATGGCCTCAGTTTTGTCATCTGTGAAATAGGTCAAAATAGTATCAGCTTCCTAAGGCAGCTGTGAGGATTAAACTATGCAGAAAGCCAGGCATATATTATCAGCATTTGCTTTTTGAAGGCATCAGAAGCAGTCCAGAAAATGTTGGAACAACAATGAATCATTATTAACCATCTCTTTGGCTTTGCTGCAATTAAAAATCTTACTGGATTGCTACAGTCAGATTCTTATATGCTGTCCTGTGCTGCTTCTTCAACTGTAGTTGCTAATATTGCTTTGCAGATGTTTCAGATACTACCTGGGCTTCTTGGACTCTCAAAATGGATTTGAAGTAGCTTAGATGAAACTAGAACACATCTTTGTCTTTTCCCTATCACCCGGCATCTGACTACTCATGCTGCTGAGAGGCAGTATTGTATAGCAATGAAGAGGGGGTCCAGACCGCCAGTTCCAATCTCAAATTTTCTCACTTACTAGCTATGTGACAATTACTTTATTTCCTTGTGCCTCAGCTCCCCATCTGGAAAAAAGTAAAGATACTAATAAGAGAACTTACCTCACAGTGTTGCTGGGAGGGTCACATGATTTAATGCATGTAAAATATCTGGCACATAACAAGCACTGAATCAATGTTAGCAATTATTATTTTTCCTTCTGCTTAACATTCATGACCCAGACTACCAAATGGTTGTACAGTCTTCTGCTGACAACACTCAGAAGCATACCCAGATGGGATAGATGAAACAGAAATGAACTCTAATACAGCAATGGTTCCAAACTCTAAGCAGGCAATCCTTTGGGGGTCAAGGAGTTACTGCAAGCTCTCTATAAAACATATGTGCACACATATCTTCTCAAAGAGCTGCAATTTTTTAAAAAACAGATACTAGAGGGGGTAGATTTCAAATTGTTTGACTGTTGAAAAGAGGTCCTGATACATATATAATTCTGTGTGTCATCAAGTTCTGAAAGCAGATTATATTAAAAGATATTACAGCTGTAAATGACATCTTGATGTCATCATCCTATGTTCCTCAAAATACAGTGCATTAAATAACTGAAAATATATTCATAGTTTGCTACATCAAAAAATAATAGTGATGTAGCTCTTTTAGAAAAAGAATATTGCTTATATTAAATGATTACTTCTACAATTAATCATATTCAAACCTCTAAGAATCACAGAACCTGGTAGTTACAAATGTCCTAAGTCATGAAAAATATGAGTCTTATCAAACTAAGGATAAAGTTAACAACACTGAAAAATCAGCAAAATAAACCTGCATTCTAATTAAAAGAATTTCCATAAAACCTTTAAAATATTTTTAAAGGATTTTGGGATGTGTTAAAAATTTAGATTTAGTATGACTTCAGCATCTGTAAAGCATAAAACATCTATCAAGGAGTTTAAAATTTACTCAGTTGCATGAATGTGTATGGAGAATCTGAAGCCTTTTTTGTTGTTTTTTTGGCTGTCAGTCAGGTATCTTTCTTTTTAGGTTAAGTCATTAATTGTTACGACTTTCACACCTATTGAAGAAAGGAAAGTGACAATATTCATCAGTGTCAATTTAATTGAAAAACAATGTATCATTCTTGTATTTCTGAGTAGGAATGCAAAGAGCAAAAGAATGTATTTAATAATTCCATTTGTTGTATCTGTGATCCTGGGCACATTTTGTGACTTTGGGGAAGAATCCTAACTTCTCTGAGACTCCACTTTCTGTCCAATTTATTTCAAGTCAGTGATGGGCTTCTTGGAAATACAGAGAGTCCATACTGAGGGCAACAGTGCCTATTTCACAAGGTCATGAAAAAATTTAACTGTAAATACATATGTAAAAGAGCCATGCATGTAATAGGCATTCAATAAATGTTAGCTGAATATGAATTTACATCAAAATTAAGGAATGAACTATGGAAGAATAGGAGGTACAAAAGTTCTAGACCTCTGGACATAAATGAACCACATATAATAGACAAATATTGCAAATACTATATTCAGTTAAGTTATATGAAATAGACATAGCTCTAACAGAAATATAAATAACAACTAGAGATTTCCATTTACAACAATATGACAGACTTGATATTTTTAAAAACTTGTGTATACAAAAGATTGTGAAAGTGAAAGTGTTAGTTGCTCAGTCCTATCCGACTCTTTGCGACCCCATGGACTGTAGCTCACCAGGCTCCTATGTCCATGGAATTCTCCAGGCAAAAATACTGGAGTAGGTAGCCATTCCCTTCTCCAGGGAAGTGCTTGATAAATACAACAAATATTCTTTTTAGATATATGGCTGATCTCACAAGGAAGTATAAAGAATCAACAGGGTCAAAAAGAGAGAACTGAAAATCTTAAAGATAAGCTGACAAACTAGCCCTATGGATGCCTTGGAAATATCTGAAGACCTCTGCAACCAAAAACCTTGAGTTTTAACCTCTGTGAAAGATCAGGAGACAAGGCATGATCCCCATTAAAATAGAAGTTGGAAATGAAACCCCAGAATTAAGCTGAGATCCTTTATGTAAAAAGGAGTTTAGTAAAAGAGTAGTTTAGAAAATAATTCACCTGCTGGCAAGAGGACACCATAAAAAGAAAATGTCCATCTTAGCTTTGGCTCTGATTGAGGAAAAACAAACAAAAAATTCTTCCCTGAGTATTCATAGCCCTGAGAATTATGTGACTAAATCACAAACCAGGAAACTGACAGCAAATGGTCTTAGGATTGTAGCACTAGAGAATGATGGGGAAAAGTAAACACAAATCATGAATACCCATACATCTTCCACCCACCCTCAAGGTATGCCCATTATAAAAGCACACCAAGCAATAACACATGAACAAAATTTAAACACACAAAGCAAGCAGTATATCATTAAAATAATAAGAAATGAAACAAACAACAGAAGCAGAACTAGGCCTTCAAATACATCAGACTTTGAAAGTATAAAATATAGAATGTAAACTAAGTGTCTAATTTTAAAGAATAAAAAATATGAGGAAGAATAAGTGACTCAAAAAAAGACTAAGAAATTTAAATGAGAATAGAATTTTAAGAAATAAGGGATATAATCTTTAAAAATAAAATGTAATGATAAAACAGCACACTGGAGTCAGCTAAAGAGAGGAGAAGAGAGGGCAGGAGAGAAACACAAATATGGAAAATTGAAAGAGAGGTCAAGAGATATGAATGATAGACTGAGAAAGCCCAATATACATATAACTGAAATGAAGAAGAAAAGTAGAGAAATCTGTGTGTTGCAGAGGAGGGGCATAAAGAGAGAATGGCTGAGAATTTTCCACAGTGGATAAAAGACATGAATCTTTAGATTCAGGATGAAAAAATTTTCAAAGAAGATAAATATAAGAGATCTATACACAAAACATTCTAGTGAAACTGTATAACATCAGAGATATGGATTTTTAAAGTATGCAAAGAGAAAAGGATTATCTTCAACGGAACAAGAGTAGAATTCTCAGTTGTACTAGCAGAAGGCAGATGACAGCCAGAAAATAACTCCACAGGGATGGGGAAAACAGCAATCAGTCTGGAAATTACCATTTAAGAGTGAAGATAAGGCACATTTTAGGAAAGTCAAAATGATGAGAGTTTGTCACCAACAGATCCTAACTAAATGAAATTTTAAAAGATGTATTACAGAAAGAAGGAAACAGAATCTAGAGGCAAACACCAAGATAGAGAATGGAAAACAAATAAGTAAACATATAGATACAGCAAAATAAGGCAGAGTGATCCAATTTAAAGAGGTCTGAAGTCCTTATAATTTTCAGGAAGACTTAAAAATACTGATTAACTTTAGAACTTATAAAGTTAAGAATGTGTGTTAAGATTTTACAACCAATAAAAGATGAGAAAATAATACATAATTTCAAAATTAGAACAAAATCGGGGTAGAACTAAAACATTAACCTCAGTGAATCCGAAAGTGAGAAAGAAGAGAGAAAAAGTACAGAAAAGTCAGGATAAATAGAAAGTACAAGAAATAGAAATACATACAAATAAATACAACAGTAATCACACAGAATGTAAACTGGACAAACTTTTCATTTAAAAGATAATTTGACTGGATGACAATATGGAAACCAACTATATGCTATTGACAAGAGACATACAATGTAGAATGCAGAAAGGTTAAAAGTAAAAAGACAGAAAATTTTATATCAAGAAAATAACTTAAAAAAATAATCAGAAATTCACTAAATAAAGCCAGTATTATGAATAAAGAGAGCTGAGATTAAACATACATTGTACCAGGAAGATAGAACAATTCTAAACTTGTCTGTATGTAGTGGCATCAGCTCAAAATTTGAAAACTTTTTGGAAAAAATAAAGTTCCAAAATTTAAAACTTTTTGGAAAAAATAACAAAGAAAAAAAATTTAAATCCATCATTATGGTGAGAGGTTTTTTTGCACCTCTCTTAGTATTTAGAAGATTAAGAAAACCAAAAATAAACATATTTAAACAGCTCAATGGGGGGTTTCCCCTGTGGCTCAGTGGTAAAGAATTCACCTGCAATGCAGGAGATGCAGGAGACTTGGGTTTAATCCCTGAGTTGGGAAGATCCCGTGGAGGAGGAAATGGCAACCCACTCCAGTATTCTTGCCTGGACAATCCCATGGACAGAGTCACCTAGTGGGCTACTCTCCATGGGGTTATAAAGAGTTGGACATGACTGAGCACACACACACAAACAGCTCAATATACAATTTTGATTTAATGGATGGAGATTTCATAGCTATCCATGTATCTACACAGACAAACAAACACTCCAAGTATATGCCAATTTTCATTCATGTTCAAAGAGTGCTTGTCAAAATTGTGCATTGTCTATTGTTGAGGTATAGGGCATAGAAACACACACATATTTCTAAATGTTCAGTGTGTACTTATACAAAATGTGCACCCTTTCTTGGGTAGGGCTTCTCTGATAGCTCAGTAGGTAAAGAATCCACCTGCAATGCAGGAGACCCCGGTTTAATTCCTGGGTCCAGGAAGAGCCACTGAAGAAGGGATAGGCTACCCGCTCCAGTATTCCTGGGCTTCCCTTGTGGCTCAGCTGGTAAAGAATCTGTCTGCAATGCAGGAGACCTGGGTTTGATCTCTGGGTTGGGAAGATCCCTGGAGAAGGGAAAGGCTACCCACTCCAGTATTCTGGCCTAGGGAATTCCATGGACTATACCCATGGGGTCACAAAGAATCAGACACAACTGAGCAACTTTCACTTCACTTTCACTTTGTTGGGTACACATTTTTTTACAGGCACACATCATTTATAAAAAATTGATCATATATAATTGACCCTTGAACAACATGGGTTTGAACTGCTCTGGTCCACTTATCTGCAGATTTTTTCAATGAATAGATTTTTTCAAATGAAACTTGTGTTTTCATTTTACAGATCTTTAACTCAGTATGGGGAAAACTGCACTTGATTAGAGATTACAATATGTGAAATCAAAAGAACTAGGGTTTGTGTCCTAATTCTATCCAAACTGCTTCAGCTTCCTGCCCTTGGCCGAGTCATTTATCAGTTCCTTTGTTTTTGAGATAGAGATAGCACTATGCAGACTGTGCTAAAGGGTTGGTTCCTCTAACCTTGTTCAAGAGCTAACTGTACTTGGTCAAAAATTATGGCTCAACTGAGAATCCATGTTAAACAGAAAATGATGTCACATGCAACTAATCTAGAAAACAATACAAAAAATTTAAAAAATCTTTTCCATTTCAAAATCTAAAATGATTTCTTAGTAATTTAGAGTTCAGAAAAAGGAATCAGGGGCTTCCCTGATTGTCCAGTGGTTGAGAGTCTACATGCCAACTCAGGGGACACTAGTGGGATCCCTGCTCCAGGAAGATCCCACCTGCCACAGAGCAACTAAGCCCCTGTGCCACAACTACCGAGCCTAAGTACCACAACTACTGAGGCCTGCATGCCTAGAGCCTGTTCTCCACAACAAGAGAAGCCACCACAATGAGAAGCTTGCACACTGCAATGAAGAGTAACCCCACTCACCACAACTAGAGAAAGCCAGTGCATAGCAAGAAAAACCCACCACAGCCAAAAATTAAAATAAATAAATAAATCTTAATTTATTAAATAACAAAAAATAAACAAAAAAAACCAAATAAACAAAACAAAAAAGGAATTAAAGTAGAAATTAGAGAATAACTATAATGAAATGAAAATTAAAATACTATATTACATGTCCAAACTTATGGGATACAGATGAAGTGATATTAGATAGAAACTTAGCTCAATTTAGGTATGAAGAAATATTGAATATTTGTAAACAAAGCATCCAGCTTAAAAAAAAATCAGAAAAATAAAAATGTGTTAAAACCCAAAACAATTGAAAGGGGAAAAAATAAGGATAAGCACAGAAAATAATAAAATACAAAAGATACAATAGAAAGGATCAATAAAGTCAAAAATTGGTTCTATGAAGACTAAAAGAAATTGACCAAAAAAAACTTCCATCAAGATTGAACAAAAGAGAATGCACAAACAAATAATATTAGGAATTAAAAGGAGCATAACTATATATCAATGATAAATTTTTAAATATCCCAAGATAATTCTATAGAAAACTTTGGCAATAAATTTAAATACTTAAGTAAGTCAAATTTAAACATGTAAATAAGCCAAACAATTTCCTATATTAAAACTGACTCAGGAAAAAGCAGAAAGCTCAAATAAATCCAAAGTCACTTAAGACATCAAATCATTAATTAAAAATAATTTTGCATTTATTTCTGCCCTGATTTTCCCTTACATTCCTATATACTAACAATGAAAAAACAGAAAGAGAAATTAAGGAAACAATACCATTCACCATTGCAACAAAAAGAATAAAATACTTAGGAGTATATCTACCTAAAGAAACAAAGGACCTATACATAGAAAACTATAAAACACTGATGAAAGAAATCAAAGAGGACACAAACAGATGGAGAAACATACCGTGTTCGTGGATTGGAAGAATTAATATTGTCAAAATGGCTATTCTACCCAAAGCAGTCTATAGATTCAATGCAATCCCTATCAAGCTACCAACGGTATTTTTCACAGAACTAGACCAAAGAATTTCACAGTTTGTATGGAAATACAAAAAACCTCGAAAAGCCAAAGTAATCTTGAGAAAGAAGAATGGAACTGGAGGAATCAACCTGCCTGACTTCAGACTCTACTACAAAGCCACAGTCATCAAGACAGTATGGTACTGGCACAAAGACAGAAATATAGATCAATGGAACAGAATAGAAAGCCCAGAGATAAATCCACGAACCTATGGACACCTTATCTTTGACAAAGGAGGCAAGGATATACAATGGAAAAAAGACAACCTCTTTAACAAGTGGTGCTGGGAAAACTGGTCAACCACTTGTAAAAGAATGAAACTAGAACACTTTCTAACACCATACACAAAAATAAACTCAAAATGGATTAAAGATCTAAATGTAAGACCAGAAACTATAAAACTCCTAGTGGAGAACATAGGCAAAACACTCTCCGACATAAATCACAGCAAGATCCTCTATGACCCACCTCCCAGAATATTGGAAATAAAAGCAAAACTAAACAAATGGGACCTAATGAAACTTAAAAGCTTTTGCACTACAAAGGAAACTATAAGTAAGGTGAAAAGACAGCCCTCAGATTGGGAGAAAATAATAGCAAATGAAGAAACAGACAAAGGATTAATCTCAAAAATATACAAGCGACTCCTAAAGCTCAATTCCAGAAAAATAAATGACCCAATCAAAAAATGGGCCAAAGAACTAAACAGACACTTCTCCAAAGAAGACATACAGATGGCTAACAAACACATGAAAAGATGCTCAACATCACTCATTATTAGAGAAATGCAAATCAAAACCACAGTGAGGTACCATTACACGCCAGTCAGGATGGCTGCTATCCAAAAGTCTACAAGCAATAAATGCTGGAGAGGGTGTGGAGAAAAGGGAACCCTCTTACACTGTTGGTGGGAATGCAAACTAGTACAGCCGCTATGGAAAACAGCGTGGAGATTTCTTAAAAAACTGGAAATAGAACTGCCATATGACCCAGCAATCCCACTTCTGGGCATACACACTGAGGAAACCAGATCTGAAAGAGACACGTGCACCCCAATGTTCATCGCAGCACTGTTTATAATAGCCAGGACATGGAAGCAACCTAGATGCCCATCAGCAGATGAATGGATAAGGAAGCTGTGGTACATATACACCATGGAATATTACTCAGCCATTAAAAAGAATTCATTTGAACCAGTCCTAATGAGATGGATGAAGCTGGAGCCCATTATACAGAGTGAAGTAAGCCAGAAAGATAAAGAACATTACAGCATACTAACACATATATATGGAATTTAGAAAGGTGATAACGATAACCCTATATGCAGAACAGAAAAAGAGACACAGAAATACAGAACAGACTTTTGAACTTTGTGGGAGAATGTGAGGGTGGGATATTTCAAAAGAACAGCATGTATACTATCTATGGTGAAACAGATCACCAGCCCAGGTGGGATGCATGAGACAAGTGCTCCGGCCTGGTGCACTGGGAAGACCCAGAGGAATCGGGTGGAGAGGGAGGTGGGAGGGGGGATCGGGATTGGGAATACATGTAAATCCATGGCTGATTCATATCAATGTATGTCAAAACCCACTGGAAAAAAAAATAATAATAAAAATGAAAAAAAAAATAATAATTTTGCATCAAAGGCACCAAGACTCAAACACTTATAAAGATGATTCCCACCAAGTTGGGTATTTTTGCATGACTCATGTGTGCACGTGAATGTGTATATATCACATGGAAAAGATTGCTAATGGTAATCTCCAGGGGCTGGGATTGTGAGGGTTTCTTATGTTAGTTGTGCTTTTTCATATTCTTTCATTAATATGTATTCTCTTCACAATGAAGTGAAGTGAAAGTCGATCAGTCATGTCCGACTCTTTGCGACGCCTTGACTAAACAGTCCCTGGAATTCTCCAGGTCAGAGTACTGGAGTGGGTAGCTGTTCCATTCTCCAGGGAATCTTTCTAACCCAGGGATCGAACCCAGGTCTCCCACAAATTGCAGGTGGATTCTTTACCAGCTGAGCTACCAGGAAAGCCCCTCTCTTCTCAATAGAGAAAACAATTATTCTTAAAAGAAGTATATAACCTGAAAAATTTGATTCTCTCTGCAGAACTAGAAACTGACCCTCACAGATTTCACAGGCTCCTTTCACAGTCCCCTCTATTCAATGATATTTTCTTCTGTTCCTTCCTGGATCAAAGATTCTAGACATCATCTCACTCCTGATAAAATGATTGGCAAGGGAGAGGTTAAAAGCCATTTCCAGCATTTGGTGTGGTTCATTTTCATATAAAATAAATAAAAATATAAATAAAAATTTTATAAAGATATAAAAAAATTTTCATCATTAAATATTCTTCTACATTACTTACAGAAAAGTTTCAAAGATAGTAAAGAAAATCCTTTCACACTCTCTACCTAGCTTCCATCTTGCATAACCATGGCATTTTTATCAAAACTAAGAAACTAATTTTGATACAGTACTATTAGCTAAACTTCAGACTTTATTCAGATACCATCATTTCCCACTAATATCTTTTTCTGTACTAGGATCCCACAGTGCATTTAGTTATGACATCTCCTTAGTCTCCTACAATCTATGACAGTTACTTGATAATTTCTTTTATGACCCTAACATTTTGAAGAATATTGGTCAGGTATTTTGTAAAGTGCTATTCAGGCAAGCCCTCAATTTAGGTTTATCTGATGTTTTCTAATGATTAGACTGAGTTATGAGTTTTTGAAAAGAACATCATGGAGTTATCCTGCCCTTCTCAGTGCATTGTATTAAAAGGTATATAATGTTAACCTTGATCACTTGGTTAAGGTGGTGTTTGTCAGTATGAATTTAATGTTTTGTTCTTTGTAATGAATATATATTTGGGGGAAATAGTTTGAGACTATGCAAATGTTTTATTTCTTCTTAAAATTTGCCTACTAATTTGGATATTCCCCAGTAGATTTTGCTTGTAGCATTATTACTATAGCATTTTAATGATTTCTATCTTACTTCCACATTTATTACTTGAAACTCTTCCTTACAGGAGATTTGTTCCTTCTCCCTTATTTGTTCAATTTGTATTCAATTATTTTTTAATAGAAATTTCAATTTGAAATTATTTTAGACTCATAGGAAGTTATGAAAATAGTACAGTGAGTTTCCATGTACCCTTCCTTCAGAGATAGTTATAGTATCCAGACCAGGAAATTGACATTGGTAAGAAAAATATACTCTTAACTATGAAATTTATTGGATTTCACTAGTTTTTTATATTCTATCTTGTGGGTGTGTAGTTCTATGAGGTTTTATCATATACAGATTTGTGTAACTGCAATAGTCAGGTTACAGACCAATCATTTATTTATATCGTTATGGATGCCTTGATATTTATTTTATTCTTCTGGATATTATACTATCATCATTTATTTTCTGTTTAGGAGAAGGGGATGACAGAGGATGAGATGGTTGGATGGCATCACCAACTCGATGAACATGAATTTGAGCAAGCTCTGGATATTGGTGAAGGACAAGGAAGCCTGGCGTTCTGCAGTCCACGGAGTCGCCAACAGTCAGACACAACTGAGCCACTGAACTGAACTGAAGATTGTCCAACTTTGGCTACTGGACACTCTTTTGGGTTGACTGGTGTGTCCTTTTAACGTACAACTGTTCTTTTTTTTAAAAAAAGAACACCTTCTAAATTCTTGGCACCATTTTGTATTTTTCCTAACCTACCTCTAAAATTAACCATTTTGCCAAGGATCCCTGATTCCTTTTCTCAGAAAGTTGTATTTAGAAACCATGATCTGTCTGCTCGGTGTATTTATTGCTGCTGTAATATCTCTCTTTTAAGGCCCTCTCAGTCAATATGGCTAGAAAATTTTACATACAAATATATTCTAGGAAATTTTATATATGTATCTCTCTACCTACCTATCTAATTTCCAATACACCATAGAGTTCATTCTTTGTCTATTTATAATTTCTTTTACTGATAATGAGAAGTCTGGATTTTGTTATCTACAATATATTTCCTAATTTGTTTATCCCTAGCATACACATAAAGTAGCTTCAGAATTATAGACCCATAATAAGAAACAAGATTTTGAGCAACTTTTAAGACACAAATACTTCCAGGTGGTAGTAGCGCTAACCTAATTTATATTCAAGTATAAGCAACAAATTAGAGGCCATCTTAGGAGGGATAACAAATAGCAGTAGAAACTGAAATGATGGAGTTTGGGTTGAAGAAAACGGGGCTGGGAAGGTATGAAGGAAAGGAAACTGAAAGGCAGAGGACAAATGCTGCCTCCTTTCTGGTTTCACTCAGGCATAAATTTGGTCATGTGGCTCTCATAACCTGGCAATTTCTGAACTCTCCATCTCTGTGATACCAGCCCAGATAAAAGAGAGCTGGCAACAAATACCTGACTTTTGGAAAAAACATACGGCATGGTACTGAGTAGTAGACGTTAAGCTGTATATCTGCCTGTGGTATTTTGGCTGCCTTTGGCAACTTTGATTTGCATCCAGCAGTAATGCTTTGGCATTTGCTAAAGTATTGCTGTCTATCCATCTAGTGGCTGTGAACTAAAGGAGAGGAAGGATGAAAAGCAATAAAAAAAAAAAAAAAAATACTGTCAAACAACTGTTGGAAGGAAGATAGCAAGTATAACAAAGCATCCAGAGACACATCCTCTAATTGTTATTCCAGACAGTAACCAGTTTTCTGGGTGGGTTAAGGCAACAATAAATATTGAGGACAGACTTCCATGAATCTAATTTCCTTGCACCTTCACCAACTTAGTCTTTTCTTTACACAATTCAAGAGGGTTAGTAACAGAAACCTCAATAAATTCCAAATCAATAATTACTGCCTATCCTCCCCATCATATGCCATAGACACTTTCAGGAAGACCTAGAACACTATAAGCATATTTTTCAGTTGTTGGTTGATAAGGCAATGTTGGAAAATATGTATTTATGGGCATTCCCTGGTGGTCCAGTGGTTAAGAATCCACCTGTCAATGCAGGAGACACAGGTTTGATTTCTAGTCCGGGAAGATTCCACATGCCATGGGGCAACTAAGCCCACGAGCTACAATTACTGAGCCCATGAACCTTAGAGCCTATACTCCATAATAAGAGAAGCTACTGCAATGAGAAACCCATGCCCCACAAGTGGAGAGTATCCCCAACTTGTTGCAACTAGAGAAAGCCCATGCACAGTAATGAAGACCCAGTGCAATAAAAAACAAATAATTTTTTTAAAAGGGATGAGGTACTGATACATACTACTACAACAACAACAAAAATGGCCTTTTAAAAATCAAATACAGTTGGTTTCAAATTTTGGATCCAACACCTACTCCTAGCTCCCTGAAGACCATGAAGCCTCAATTTCCTTAACTGTAAAATATACTGCAGCAGAGACTACCCAGAGGTTAACCAGTCTCATTTCCTTTACCTGAGTATACATAAAGAATATTTCCCAGCCTCCCTTTAAATGAGGTAGTAGCATTTGTCTGGGTTCTGGCCAATGCAATAAAATGGACAGAAACGATGTATACCACATGCAGGCCTAGCCAGGAAACAGCCCACATGTTCATCCATGTTCTCTCTCTTGGCTTGCTGGCTAATGCAGAGCATCTAGAAGAGAGTTCTGAGGAAGGCTCATATCATGGCAAATGATGAAATATACAGAGCCTGTGTCCCTAGGTCACTGCTTAGAGGAGAACTTTCTAGAAAGACATCTACCAATATCTGAATAGGCTGAAACGTGAGTGGAAAAAAAATGCGTCATGCCAAAAAAATTATGGCATTGTTTATATTACTTTTATATATTTTTATATATTATTTATATATTCATATTGGTGGAAAATTCTGAAAGAGATGGGAATACCAGACCACCTGACCTGCCTCTTGAGAAACCTATATGCATGTCAGGAAGCAACAGTTAGAACTGGACATGGAACAACAGACTGGTTCCAAATAGGAAAAGGAGAACATCAAGGCTGTTTATTGTCACCCTGCTTATTTAACTTATATGCAGAGTTCATCATGAGAAACGGTGGGCTGAATGAAGCACAAGCTGGAATCAAGATTGCCAGGAGAAATATCAATAACCTCAGATATGCAGATGACACCACCCTTATGGCAGACAGTGAAGAAGGACTAGAGAACCTCTTGATGAAAGTGAAAGAGGAGAGTGAAAAAGTTGGCTTAAAGCTCAACATTCAGAAAACTAAGATCATGGCATCTGGCCTCGTCACTTCATGGCAAATAGATGGGGAAACAGTAGAAACAGTGGCTGACTTTATTTTTTTGGGCTCAAAAATCACCGCAGATGGTGATTGCAGCCATGAAATTAAGAGACGCTTACTCCCTGGAAGGAAAGTTATGACCAACCTAGATAGCATATTAAAAAGCAGAGACATTACTTTGTCAACAAAGGTCTGTCTAGTCAAGGCTATGGTTTTTCCAGTAGTCATGTATGGATGTGAGAGTTGGACTATAAAGAAAGCTGAGTGCTGAAGAATTGATGCTTTTGAACTGTGGTGTTGGAGGAGACTCTTGAGAGTCCCTTGGACTGCAAGGATATCCAACCAGTCCATCCTAAAGGAAATCAGTCCTGGGTGTTCATTAGAAGGACTGATGTTGAAGCTGAAACTCCAATACTTTGACCACTTGATGCGAAGAGCTGGCTCATTTGAAGAGACCCTGATGTTGGGCAAGATTGAAGACAGGAGGAGAAGGGGATGACAGAGGATGAGATGGTTGGATGGCATCACCGAATCAATGGACACGACTTTGGGTAAACTCCAGGAGTTGGTGATGGACAGGGAGGCCTGGTGTGCTGTGGTTCATGGGGTTGCAAAGAGTCGGACACGACTGAACGACTGAACTGACTGACTGGTATATTACTTACTTATTGTTATATTGCTCATATTACTAACCTTGATTGATACATATTTGTTTCTATCATTCAATAAGATATTATTGGTAAAACACCTAGCATAGTATCTGGCACGTGGTAGGACATAACATTTATTGACACAAAATCTGACATAACATATAGACTTACAGGGAAACAAAAGCTAGTTCAGTGTGTCTGTTTGTTGGCAAGGATAATGAAACTACATTCCCTAGTTCTTCCCTCCGTTATTTATATCTGACTATTTTACATGAAAATATCTAGAGATTTTTATTTCTAAATCATTTTGTCTTAACTTCATAAATTTTGATTTCTAGTTTCAGGGCTTACATTGCCATTTTTCCTATATTTATTTTATTCCCTAAAATCTAAGGAATACTTTAGAAGAGAGAGACTTGTTTTTTTGCCTAAACTCCAGATGAATTTCAACTCACTCTATGTCAAATCAGGTACTTTTCCCTCTACTTCTTAAGCATTATCAATCAAAGCTTTATCTCACCCTGGTTTTATCTTAAACCTTTGGGTAGAAATTTCTAATTGCCCTAGATCATTATCATAGAGTGAAACATGGACTGGGGCGAGTATATCATTCTAACATTCCAGATTAATTTGACCACAAAAGGCCTTGACGTTTCTCTCAGCCACCAGACACAGGTACTTCAGCTTCAGAAATGATTTGTGTACCTGTCCTTGTTTATAGAGTGTTTCTAATGCCATACCCCACACATTTCATCCCCTCTCTTCTTTCAGAGACATTTTCTTTCTTTCTAGAAGACAAAAGGAAGGGAAAGGGCACCATAGAATCTATGTTACATACTTCATAACTGAAAAGTTTCTTCAGCCATTTTTTTTCATAGAACCTTCAAAGCTTCTGTTATTTATGTTTTTTACCTTCAATGAATGACTGTGCCCACTTAAAATTTTCCTTTATAGATAATTCTCTTATCAGTGCCAAAGCACTGGCTCAGAAGTCTTAATATTGAACAAATTGTCCCAGTGAGAGTATTTTGAAAGTCTACATCAGCTCAGGTTTTCATCTATGAGAAAGAGAAGAACTTTCAGCACCAAATAAATATTAAAGCAACAGTGGGAGGCAAAATAAAGATGCTTTCAGATTATATGCCTTGAGTTCTGTTGGTTCAATGCACCACTTATAAAAGAAGTATAACCTTCCCTGAATACCTTAGAACAATGGTTCTCAAGTGTGGTTCCTGGACTAGCAGCATCAGCTGCACCTGAGAACTTGCAGAAATGTTAATTCTTAGGCCTCATCACACACCTTTTAAGTCAGAAACTCGGGCAATGATAAATTCTAAGAGTTCTCATCATAAGGAAAAAAAATTGTTTTTCTGTTTCTTTAATATTCTATTTATATGCAATGATGGATGTTCACTAAATTTATTGTGGTAATCATTTCATGATGTTTGTAAGTCATCATTTATGCTGTATACCTTAAACTTATATAGTACTGTATGTCAATTATATATCAATAAAATGGGGTGGGGGGGGGGAAGAAACCCTGAGAGTGGAGCCTAGCAAGTTGTGGTTTAGCAAAGCCTCCAGGTGATTCTGAGGCTGGCTAAAGGTAGAATTATTACCTTAGAAAGTACTATGAAATGAAGTGGTGGTGGTGGTGGTGTAGTTGCTAAGTTGTGTCCGACCCTTGCGATCCCATGGACTGTAGCCCACCAGGCTCCTCTGTCCATGGGATTTCCCAGGCAAGAATACTGGAGCGAGTTGCCATTTCCTTCTTCAGGGGATCTTCCTGACCCAGGGATTGAACCTGTGTCTCCTGCATTGCAGGCAGATTCTTTACTACTGAAACAATGGGGAAGCCCCATATGAAGATGTGGCAATAGATTTAAAAGTGGAAACGATGATGATAATGAAAATAGTATCTGATAGTCCTCATGAAATAGTTACTATGTTCTGGCATCATGGTATTTTAAATGGATTAGGTCATTTAATCATTACAGCAGCCAGAAGTATTGTCAGTATTATATTATTATTACTGTTCCACATTACAGAGGAGGAAACTTAGAGGTGAAATAATTTGTCCAAGTTTAGATACCTAGTAAGTGGAAATCTGGGTTCCAAAACCAAGTATACTTTTCAAATCTATTCTTCTTCCAAAATATATACCATGATTTAGTCTGTTCAATTCCTCAAGATGTTTAATCTTTATTCCAAGTTGGCATCTGCCAATAGAATTCAGCAATGAGAAAGCATTTCATCTGAATATGGGTTCTTTATAAGACAGGAGTTGAGTTTTTCTAAAGTTGTATATAAATCAGTGTTTTTAAATTGAGTATAATCTTCTGATGACTTCCTTATAACTCCCTTATGTTTTATATTTTCTATTCATCAGTTAATAGTGATTTCTAACACTTGCACTTTCATTTTTTCCATCCATCAACCTTTCTATCAAACATTTAATAATCTGTAAATAAATGCAGAGATGCACTATGGAGTTCAAACAACTTTCTGTGATTCCTAGTCAAGTGAAGATGACTTTTTGATATGCAAATAATGACTTCTTACTTGTCAAATATCTGTTGTTCTTAAAGCTGGGCATAACTTTTTGATATTTTTTACTAATTATAAAAGGTAAAAATAAAATAACATTTTATGAAAAATAACATTCTGGAACAGATTAATTTTGCTCATCCTGGCATCACAGGATTATATGAAAGCCTCCTGGAAATGAAGTTTCCACTCAGCTTTAACAGATTACAATCACTTAACCATTCTGGAAATGAGAAGTCAAAGGAAAACAACTTCTCTCTTTTGTGGCTGAGTGCAGGCTTGCCTTTCAGAGAGCTAGGAGCCAAATAAATACCCTAAATACTTCAGGGGAAAAAGGTACTTCTTTTTCTTCCCAGCTTAATCCTCTCAGTATCCTAAATGCCTATGCTGATGTGAGACATCAACTTACAACACTGGGTCTATCATCCTAATTACACTGCAAAGGAGTCCTTCTCTCAGGGAAGGTCATACAGGCTACAGAGCAAATGAATAAGGGCCGTACAGCTCCTAAGAGACACCATTCATAAAGCAGGAATAAGCATCAATGAAGCATTATTCTTTGGGGGGGAAATACTGAAAAGGTTGACCTCAGTGGAATGAGTGCAAATTTGCATAATGCTTCATTTCCTTAGAGAAACTCAAGGGTTGGTAACCATTACATGAGGCCAGTCAACATCACTGAGAAGATTAATGGGCCTCGAGTATCATTACTTCCAAACAGAGACGAGTCATACCAAGGTCATGGCAAGGTTGATCGAGGAAAAGATGTTTGCGCATTGGAATGGGTGATTTGTCTCTCAGGCTGACAGGCTAAAAGGAAACCAATTGTGCATCATTAAATATTACGCTGTCCAGTAAGGCCACTTCATGTTAAGAAAAGCATAACTGGATGAGGCATGGTATGGATGAGATTTGTAAAAACTTGCCGGTTTACGTCATTTGGCAAGGACCATGGTATGAAAACCGTTTAGTCAACAAAGACTATTTGTCTCCCTTTTTATCATAGAAAGGAAAAAAGAAGAAGAAACGAAAGAAGAAACGTCTAATTCTTGCTGCAGAGTCTTGGCTCCAATGCTCTGTGCAACATGTAGATAAATTGGTAGATTTAGTTCCTTAATGCAGCATCAAAATAGCCCCAGGGGCTTAGGTGGAAGTGAGATGGAAGACTTCACCCAGAGTGTCAATGAAATACCAATGAATAGTTCGTCTCTTAACAGGGATCAACCTGCACAAAGACCTAACTGGCTTTCCACAGAGAGCACTTTCTGATCACTGAATCTGCCTGCTATGCACCCTTGTCCTGGCTTAGAATCAAAATGACAGCTAACGATGGCAGCTCCCAACCAACTTAATGGGCAATGAAGTTCAAGATTGGCCAAGAAGAAGAAGAAGAAAAAAAAAAAAAAAGACGTGGGTAAAAACACAAAAACTTGGTATTTTATGGAGACAATGTGCTAACTAATCATATTAACTCTGTCTTATGAAAGAGCAGAAAAGGACCCTCCTTTCCTGTTGACTAGGGCTTCCCTAATAGCTCAGTTGGTAAAGAATCCACCTGCAATGCAGGAGACCCCAGTTCGATTCCTGGGTTGGGAAGATCCACTGGAGAAGGGATAGGCTGCACACTCTTGTGGCTCAGCTGGTAAAGAATCCACCTGCAATGCAGGAGACTGGGTTCGATCCCTGGGTTGGGAAGATCCCCTGGAAAAGGGAAAGCCTACCTACTCTACTATTCTGGCCTGGAGAATTCCATGGACTATATAGTCATGGGGTTGCAAAGAATCGGACACGACTGAGCAACGTTCACTCACTCACTTCCTGTTGTCTACCAGCCATCCTAAAACTGTTCACAGGACTTCACATTTCTTTGGCCAGATGCCCAAGTCTGGGTTTACAATGGAAAGTTGCTGATATATGTAAGTGACCTGTACACAAATCATTGCAATACTCAGTTACCAGTCACAAATATTGAGTTCACCTGAATACAATTTCTAGGAAAAGAATTCCAGACTCTGAATGGTGACTGAGGCAATATTTTATAAATTTGAATTAACCTTAGGACAAGCTCTGGGTACTACTGTAGTTCAGATTGTAGTTAGGGTACATTTTCATAAATAAACCTGCTTGTAAATATTTTTTGGTTCTTCATCCCTAATTGTGGAACAGTAGAACTGCCTTGATAACTGGGTTGGGCAGAGGCACAGTATGAGATATAGTGAAGGATTTTTATGACGTAACCTCACTATTATTTTTAAATAGAAGGGGATAAGTCAGAACCCAAAATGAATCCCTGATCATTGATATTGTTTGCTATCAGGTTTTGTAGCTCATTTGATATCTATCACTTGCAATTTCAAGGTGAACTCTAATTAAACACAACATTGTAAATCAACTATACTTCAATAACATTTTTTAAAAATGCCGAACTCCAATGGCCTCACATTTCAAAAAGTAAAGTCAACTGTGATAGAAAGAGGAATATGAAAGATTGAGATTGTTTTTATGGAGCTTACATAGACTCTTAGAAGCAAAATTATACTGAGTAGATGGTTAGCACTTTGAGAGCAGGCTTTATATAGCATTGATCTCTCAATACCTAGAGAAAGCCTGGAAACTAGAATTCAAGAAATAATAATTCTGTATGAATGAAAGAATGGATGAATGGATGGGTGCATACAATATTATAAGCATGTAGGGCTAACTCTCACCTGAAGGCCAGAATATTTTTAGCCAAATCCATTTATACATCTCTAAAGTAATAATTCTGTATGAATGAAAGAATGGATGAATGGATGGGTGCATACAATATTATAAGCATGTAGGGCTAACTCTCACCTGAAGGCCAGAATATTTTTAGCCAAATCCATTTATACATCTCTAAAGTAACTGTCATGTTTATTCAATATCTGGGAAAGACAATCAAAAACAACAGCAACAACAAGAATACCCCTAATCATAGTGACAACTGCAACCCATGAACATTTCAAGGTATTGGGTTTGCATGACTAAATATATAAAAGAAAATGACAATTTGTCCCTGTAAGAGGAAACACAGGTAAAACAATAGGAGAGATGGAGGTTAAGAGGACACAGTATTTTAAAATGAAATCACATATTTATGTTTATTCTCCCTGATTTTTGTAAATAGTTTCTCTATAAGGAATTTAAGAGGGAAACAAAATTTCGTTCACCGTGGTTTCTCTTCTCTGACTACTCAATGTACTGTGTTGCCTCTGTGGATTTTCCTTAGTGTCTGCCCTCATTCCTTTGAATGGACATTTCCATTTTCTCCAACCAATGCCCCGCAAAAGACGATAAAACCCCTGGCCTGATTTTTCTCAGAATATTGGCAAAGATAAGATATTTACTTAGTTCTCTGTTCTGTGCTCCACTAAAGCTCATATGTGACTCAGGCTATCTTCTCACTGAAAATTAAATCGCATATAAAGCATCACCTTGCCTTGCATTGTTTTTGTTCATGTACTATAAATTGAGAATAACACTGACTGCCTGGGATTCATTGACTCCATGCTTTTGACACATTCCAAGGGGTAACAATAAGTCCAATAGAAAAGTCAGAACTTCCAAATCATGCCTAAATCTATAGACATGCCCTTATCACCTTCTGTGAGAATGGGCAAAAGCAAGAACTCTGTAAATAAGTGCTCCAAGGTAATAACCCTAGACAACAAAATGAAACACTTCAAAGGAAACAAGTAATTGGGGCAATATACTTCCAGCTGTCTAGGGTCTGTCCATGATGAAAGACACGATAAAAATCCTCTGTCATCAACTTAATGCTGGATACTAATTAAAGCAAAGAGTGGGCATCCTCTCCAGGCTCTCCCTTTGTGGCCTTTCCACTGCGGTGACTTCTCTGGTTTGGTTGTTTGATTGTTCATCCTCACTGTCTAATGGACTTCAGAGACGATGAACTTCCACACAGAATGACATAAACAGAACTTGAATGCAGCCTTGTGACACATAGGATTGAAAGTAAAGAGAGAAAGGGCTTGTTGATTTTTGTCCTCCTGCACTCTCACTTCTCATTCTATTATCCAGAAGGAAACACTAAAGATTTGCTTGTAATTAACAGTGATAGTATAGTCCTCTCCTTCTCCAAACCATCTCATCAATGTCCTTCATTACTAGTGTTACTTGATTTTCTGAAGGTTGGTCTGTCCATTTTATTTTTTCAGTCCCCAAGTACCATTCATGTCAGCTGCTATAGTGATATCTGAGATTAAGCAGTGCCTTTAAGTGACAAAAGAAAGTGAAATTGTTAGTTGCTAAGTCATGCCCAACTCTTTTGGGACCCCATGGACGTGGTAGCTCACCAGGCTCCTCTGTCCATTGAATTCTCCAGGCAAAAACACTGGAATGGGGAGCCATTTCGTTCTCTGGGGGATCTTTCTGACCCAGGGATTGAACCCAGGCCTCCTGCATTGCAGGCAGATCCTTTACTGTCTGAGACACCAGGCAAGCTCTTAAGTGGCAAAGAGTACTATAAAGGCACGGGCAGCTAAATAGAGACTGCGTTAAATGAGGAAGATCTTGCAGAGCTTTCCTGAAACCCAGTCCATATTCCTATGATCCATTCCATAATTGTGTACCCCAGCTTCCAACCTGAGCTTTCTTTCTACATTATGGCTTTGGAAAGTCCTTACTAGATTTTCAGCATCTTCCCTTGAAGTTCTTCTCCCTCCCATTTCTTGACATTCATTCTCAGTATATGCCTTGTATCTGTCTTCCATAAATGGCTCCTGATGTGCAGCTAAACATCACACAGAAAAAGAGAATGAAAGAAAATTAATTTATTACTAAACAAATACTCTTAAGCATGGATGTATCACCAGCCAATTTCTCCCTTCTGAGCTCTCTAGTCCCCAAAGTCCAATAGGACATCTCCACTTTGAGTGTCTCATAAGCACTAACAAACTTACCGTATCCAGAACTGAACTCTTCTCCTCAGCTCACTCTCTCCTTCAGTGTTTCAGGTCAGGGCCAGGCCATCCTCCTGTATTCTATATTATGTATATTTTAATATGCATATCTGGTCTTTTCACTCCGCTGATGATATCCTTTCACTGTTTCCCCATTGATCCTAAACACTAACCCCCCCTCCCCACCACCACCACTGCCCACATACACACAACCAGTCCTAGGCAAGGTGGCATGACGGTAAATACATAGACGCTCAAATATATGTTTGAGTTGCTGCTGCTTCTGCTGCTGCTGCTAAGTCACTTCAGTCGTGTCTAACTCTGTGCAACCCCATAGATGGCAGCCCACCAGGCTCCCCCATCCCTGGGATTCTCCAGGCAAGAACACTGAAGTGGGTTGCCATTTCCTTCTCCAATGCATGAAAGTGAAAAGTGAAAGTGAAGTCGCTCAGTCGTGTCCCACTCTTAGTGACCCCATGGACTGCAGCCTACAGGCTTCTCCACCCATGGGACTCTCCAGGCAAGAGTATGGAGTTGGGTGCCATTGCCTTCTCCATATGTTTGAATTAACAGACTAAAATAAAAATTCTGCCTTTTACTTTAGTGATTTTTCAAGTCCATTCATTCCATAGGACATATCGAGTGAATACAACATGAAAGGATCTAAGTGCTAAAATGAATCAAGTCCTAGCAATCACAAAATAGACCATGTGGAAATTATCTTAAAGATTAGTTAAGCCTAAACCTTCATCTTACATACGGGTAAGCTGAACCTCAGAATGGAAAGTTAATTGCTCAAAGTCATATGGTAAATTACTGGATGGTCTCACACCCATATGGCTAAGTATGTTTCAGTTCAGTTCAGTTCAGTTGCAAAGTCATGTCCCGACTCTTTGTGACCCCATGGACTGCAGCACGCCAGGCCTCCCTGTCAATCACCAACTCCCAGAGCTTACTCAAACTCATGTCCATTGAGTCGGTGATGCCATCCAACCATCTCATCCTCTGTTGTCTCCTTCTCCTCCCGCTTTCAATCTTTCTCAGCATCAGGGTCATTTCAAATGAGTCAGTTTTTTGCATCAGGGGGCCAAAATATTAGAGCTTCAGCATCAGTTCCTCCAATCAATATTCAGGACTGATCTCCTTTAGGATGGACTGGTTGGATCTCCTTGCAGTCCAAGGGACTCTCAAGAATCTTCTCCAACACCACAGCTCAAAAGTATCAATTCTTTGGAACTCAGCTTTCGTTATAGTCCAACTCTCACATCCATACATGACCACTGGAAAACCCATAGCTTTGACTAGACAGACCTTTGTTGACAAAGTAATGTCTCTGCTTTTTAATACGCTGTCTAGGATGGTCATGGCTTTTCTTCCAAGGAGCAAGTGTCTTTGAATTTCATGGCTGCAGTCACCATCTGCGGTGATTTGGAGCACCCAAAAAATAAAGTCAGCCACTGTTTCCACTGTTTCCCCATCTATTTGCCATGAAATGATGAGACCAGATGCCATTATCTTAGTTTTCTTAATGTTGAGTTTTAAGCCAACTTTTTCACTCTCCTCCTTCACTTTCATCAAGAGGCTCTTTAGTTCTTCTTTGCTTTCTGCCATAACTGTGGTGCCATCTGCATATCTGAGGTTATTGAACTTTTTCCCAACAATCTTGATTCCAGCTTTTGCTTCATCCAGCCCAGGGTTTCTCATGATGTACTCTGCATATAAGTTAAATAAGCAGGGTGACAATATACAGCCTTGATGTACTCCTTTCCCTATTTGGAACCAGTCTGTTGTTCCATGTCTGGTTCTAACTGTTGCTTCTTGACCTACATACAGATTTCTCAGGAGGCAGGTCAGGTGGTCTGGTATTTCCATCTCCTGAAGAATTTTCCAGTTTATTGTGATTCATACAGTCAAAGGCTTTGGCATAGTCAATAAAGCAGAAGTAGATGTTTTTCTGGAACTCTCTTGCTTTTCGATGATACAACGGATGCTGGCAATTTGATCTCTGGTTCCTCTGCCTTTTCTAAATCCAGCTTAAGCATCTGGAAGTTCATGGTTCAAGTACTGTTGATGCCTGGCTTGGAGAATTTTGAGCATTACTTTGCTAGCATGTGATATAGTAAATTACCAGATGGTTTTACACCCATATGGCTAAGCATGTATAGTTGCTAATTTTTAGCAACCATACAAGATAACATTTAAATCTATGCCAGCTAGTGTAAAATTCACATTTCTCTTTGGCATTCATACATTTATGCTTTGTCACTCCTTAATTTGCAACTTCCAACTTAGTGGAACTAAAATAACGTGTTAATCAATACACTGCTCTATTTTTGCACAACTGAAAGTTGAGGCCCTATCACAGGTGTGCCTTGTGCTTATATCATTGAAATAAATTGGGAAATGTCAGAAACTTACTTTGGAATTTGGTCATTCTGGGTTTGAATCATCCTTCTGCCATTATCTTGTTCTGGACACTCAAGATAAATTAATTCTCTGAACCTCAACTTCCTCATCTATGAAATAACAGTAATAGTCAGTACCTCATAGTATAGTTGTAAAAATAAATTGAGATAATGCATTATTAAAATATATGCAATTGCTATTTATGTAGATCAACAATGGTCAAAGATGGCAGTTCTATACTTCAATCTAATAGAGTAGTATGCTTGGCATTTAGCATAAGCTCAATAAACAGTGATCATTATTATATTTTTAAAGAATAAAAGGGGGCAAACAATGGTTTATTAAATATATGCATGGAACGCATCTAAATTTTCTTAAAGTTCGTTACCACCTTAGCCCAGGTGGTGCTAGTGGGAAAGAACCCGCCTGCCAATGCAGGAGATGTAAGAGATTGTGGGTTCAAGCCCTGGGTTGGGAAGATCCCCCAGAGGAGGGCATGGCAACCCACTCCGATATTCTTGCCTAGAGAATCCCCATGGACAGAAGAGCTTGGTGGGCTAAGGTCCGTAGGGTCACAAAGAGTTGGACATGACTGAAGGGACTGGGAACATATAAGAAATGTTCCTAACTCATATGAGAATAATTTCTGAAATTTTACATGGGCACTACAATTACATGGAATTTTTTGAACTCCTAGGTTTTGTGGGAATAGGCAGATAATGCCTGTATTTCAGCATTTTCTTTCAGATCCCCTCCTAAGAACCTTACTTATCAACTGGGATTGTATCATTTCCTCATAGTTAGTTCTTAACAGCTATAATAAAATTCATTAGCATCCTTTTAACATTCCGATTTGCATTAACAGAGAACAAGATCGGCATCATTATCAACAGCATAAATGTAACAGCCTCACCAGTGGACTTGAGGACTCTCTTCTGTTCACCATCAACAGATAATGGAACTCTTCCACAATGATGAATTTTGTTTGTTTCTTTGTTACAAGTTTCTCTTCCCGTGGAAAACACATGGCCATAATTTTACTTTTCCCCTTGTTCTTTCTATAACTACATTATTATCATTCATCTTATATGTAAGTTATTGCATTTTTATTTTAAGAATGAGTTCTGCTCCTAAATCCAATTCCATCAAATGTATTGATCAAATAAATATGTTTATCCATGTAGTAAATTCAAACCTCATTAATTTGGGGGATAGCTAAAAATGTTTCTACCACATCAAATATTCCTATAAAATCATTTGGGACTTTGGAAGTATTAGATAGTCTCTCATTTTGTAAGATATATTTAACAAAAAAAAATCAGCATTATGGAGAAATTATTGATAGAAAGAGCATGTAACGTGAAGCTGGAACAAAATCTCAAATCCACGTAAGCTAAGACTGTGGGATAAAAACAGTATTTTTAGTTGCTCCTCTCCCTCTGCTGAAAAGGCAAACAAAAACTCCTTCATTGCTGTGATATGATAGAAAAAAAAAACCGCATTAATTCAGTACCCACTTATTCAAAATAGTACAGAACAAAAATAATCTTCTTGAACAAACTACCTAGTCAAATGAAAGTCAAATTAATAAGATTGCCTGCTTGTGAATATGGTTCCCTTTTAGATTTCTTTTATTAAAGACAGTTCAATGGCTTTCTGAGCAATGTGCTTATAGACACACAGTGCTGAATTAGCCATTGGACTGGAGAAATCATGGTGAATTAGAGAGCCATGGTTTATTACCTGACAGTCTATTCTATTACTTCATTTTGAACATCTTTAAGCTGTAAAATTTGGTTTTAAAGCATTTTTAGGCATCAGATAAACTATTAGGCACCTTTAAAACCTTATTAAACCTTTAGCCCAATGGTTCTCAATCTTGTCTGCACATCAGAACCAACTGGGAAAAAACAAAACAAAACAAAACAAAAACCTATGCCCAGTCACACTTCATACAAATTAAACAAGAATCTCTTAGAGGTGGGCCTGGACACCATATTTTAAACGTTTTGTAGGTGCTCCCAATATGAAACAAGGTTGACAACTACAGATCTAGTCCCATTGGCCAGTGGACTAGCATATACGGCTCCTGAACTAGCTCTGAAACAAAATTTTAAACTATTTTTTAGCAATGACAACTGGGACAATCATGCTGACCCCCAAGGTATCTACTTTGAAGGTCAATGTTCATTAGGATATACATTGTTGATGAAGTTGGTCTCATTACTTTTCAATCCTTCCTTATACATAAAATTAGGGTTTCCTACACTTTAACGTGAAAGTAAAAGAGGGAGGAAGAATTTGGGAAAGGATAAAGACATCCACAGGTTTGATGAAAACACATGGAAAGTATAACTAGAATTCCTGGAACTGACATTCAAAAATATTTTGTTCCCTTCACTACATTTCTATCCAAGTTGTTGAGTTAGAATATCCATGGTATAAAAAGGTGATTTCTAAAATATGCTACTAATTAACGTAGTGAATGTCAGAGAGAGAAAAGCATTGTGTAAACAAGTGAGTCAATTTTTCTTTATCTGCTCCAACAATGATCTTTTCTTTCTCATTCAGAAAGTGATACCATCTCTCATCATAAAAAAGAATAATGCATTGTCAACAACTGCAGGAGCCAAACATTAAAATCTAGATAGAAACAGGTCAGGGGAAAAAAAGCATTATGTCATATACTTCTAATGCATGAATCCATTTGCTTTATTCTTTACAATTTTGAGAAAAATACCTGTGGTCACAGTAGGCTAAAGTTATGTAAAGAGAAATTATATTTAAATTCTCAAATTAATTGCTTAAAAAGTTGATTAAAAATTGCTCCTTCCTCACACATTAAGAATGTGAGAACTAACTCAGAAGCAAAAGGAAAACTGATAAACACAGAGGGGATTCAAGAATCAGAAATGCTGTTGGATAAGATGAACTTTAATATTCCTGCCAACCCAGAGGAAGTACAATTCCAAAAGAAAATACTCTGACCTTAATGTTAGCAACATAAATAAAACTGCTATATTATTTTCCACCTACAGTTTTGGTATTAAATTTTTACCTCATGCCGGTTTCAATGCAACTTGAGTCTCTGGACAATGTCAAACTAGGGGATGAATTATACAAATTTGCTTAGAGTGGAAATTACCTTTTCCCAAAAAATCTTTTTGGAATATACTACTTTCCTGTAATCTTTGGGTCTAGCTTCAGACTACCAAAAAGTGCCTGTGACACTTGAAAGCTCTGATTCTTAACCTGGAGCTCATAGATGAGTGTCTAGGGATCTGTAAGTAAACTAGGATAGTTATGAAAAATTTTTCTGGGGAAATCATCCATAAGTTTCACAAGATTTATAAGGAGTTTGTGAACTCAATAAGATAACAAATACTAGTCTACAGGATTCCATATGTCATAATAAATGATCAGAGCAAAATCCCTTCAAGTTCAAGTACCAGGAACTCTAAGATTCTCTCTTTGGAATCAAAGAGACAGGATTCAACAATCAGTTAGGTAGGGAAGACTTGAATTCTAGAATGTAGAAAGCTTGTCTCGTCAAATGCCAGAGCTGAAAACAAGTCCATAAAGGAAATCTCTTAGACTGATATGACTGCTCATAAATCCTTCAGAGAGACTGGGTGGGGAAACTGGTATGACTTCACCTGCTACAGTTCTAAAGGTAGGGAGTTCAGGAAAGTATTTACATAAAAAAAAAAAAAAAACCCAACAAAAAACAGGCCTAGCCACTGTCAGCATAATAAGACAGTAGTATAGGATCCGCCTGTGATGTGGGAGGCCTGGGTTCAATCCCTGGGTTGGGAAGATCCCCTGGAGGAAGGCATGGCATCCCACTCCAGTGTTCTTGCCTGGGAAATCCCAGAGAGGAGCCTGGCAGGCTACAGTGCACAGGATTGCAAAGAGTCTGACATGACTTAGCAACTAAACAACAACAACAACAACAAAAACAAATAGATACACATTGTGTTCATATTTCACTTGAAGGAAAAAAATGTATTATCCATATTTACAGTTCACTGCTGTTCTCTTAAGTGAATTACAGGTCTGTTTCAAGTGAAAACATCTCAATAAGTTGATCCAAAGTTATAATCCAGTCCTCTTTAATGCACAGACTTATCTGTCTTGCTATTAGTCATTTATTAAAGGCCCACATTGTTATAAGTACTCTAGAGAACTAATGTAGACATGGCCCTGGAAGTGATCTCTGGTTTCTGGTAGAAAGATTAGGATAGTATATTGATTTTATTGTTAATTGATTCATTAAATGCATAGGTACTATAGTTACAAGCACTAGAGAAATTCATGAAAAATCAATAAATAACTGCACATTACGGCGATGAAAATTGAGCTGGAAAAAAAAAACATTTGATTTCCTTGGAGTTTGTTTGATAAGGGCTTCCCTCATAGCTCAGTTGGTAAAGAATCCACCTACAATGCAGAAGACCCTGGTTTGATTCCTGGGTCGGGAATCCACTGGAGAAGGGATAGGCTACCCACTCCAGTATTCTTGGGCTTCCCTTATGGCTTCGCTGGTAAGGAATCTGCCTGCAATGCGGGAGACCTGGGTTCTAATTCCTGGGTAGGGAAGATCCCCTGTAGAAGGGAAAGGTTACCCACTCCAGTATTCTGGTCTGGAAAATTTCATGGACTGTATAGTCCATGGGGTCACAACTGAGTGACTTTCACATGTTTTTACATGTTTGGTAAGTGGCATCACTGTACATGAGGATGGTGCTATGGATTCCACTTCACTATGCAATTCTCAAATCATAAATATTAAAGAGGTTTTGGATCTGGATATTTAATATGTATCCTGCCATACACATATATTCCATTTTGAGATTACAAATTAAACTCCTTTATTCCTTCTAGTCATATTTTCAGCAGTTATCTGCCTTATTTTTTTCCAAAAGCTACTCAAAGAATATATAGCCCAGGCCTCTAACTCTGAGATTTAAAGACTGTTCTCAAGAATGACTTTAATTGCTATTTCAGAGTTAATACAAATGCAGCATTTTAGATGAGAATATTAAAAAAATTTTTTTAAGTTTTTCACATTATACGAAAATGTAAGTCACATCACCACGTTGATACGTTCACAATATGTGGAATGGATCTCTCTACAGCAATGGACAGAAAACAAGATAAATCTGGAAGCAAAAATATGTGCCTGTGTCTTGACCCTTGCATTTCAAAAGGTTTGCTCATTTGATCATGATTGGTTACTAAGCAAGCATTTGAACAAATCAACTGAGCCCCTCAGCTAACTGTGGAATGGACCATCATCCATGGGTCATTTACCCTAGAGGTTTGACCACAGCACATGTTACCTTCATTATGTCTTTTCATCTACATTAGTGCATTTCTTCTTGCTACTCTCCCTAAAGAAATCAAGGACAATTAGGCTGTATCTCTCTTACAGTATTCTTTTATAAACTTGGAGATGATTAGAAATTCACTCCTTGGACTTCATCTAGCCTGACAAAGCAATTCCATTTGCATTTTTTCTTTCCACCAATACACTATTTAAAATATTTAGTAATTGATATTCTTCTGAAATGTTTCCACATTCTTCTGGCCATATGAGAATGGCCAGAGAGCAATGGACAGCAATGTCCATTGCTTATAGAAATTATTTAACCCCATTGGGCCTCAGTTTTTCATCTATAAAATGGGGCTAATAATATCTATACCATGAAGGATATTAAGTATGAAATGAGGTAAGGCATGCAAAGATGTTTCTCCAAGTGCCTAACATGTAATAAGCATTCAAGAAAATGAAACCTATTGCTCATATTATTACTATTAAAAGAAAAAGAGAGCCAAATAATGGAAATAGCACTCCAAAATCATGATGACCATGCTTAACACAGAAGACAGTATAGATATTCAATTGTCAAATAAATTTTCAGGAGTAAGAGGATGCAGGAATTGTGCAAAGTAAGGGATGAAACTTTGTAGCTTCTTCTCTGATAGAACCAGAGAAGGCCATCAAATTGTTGCCTAGAATTTTCTCCCTCTTATAGACTCCTCACCTGTTTCCATTTAAGACGCTCAGGAGCCTGTTTCCTCTCCAAGGGACACACCCAAGTGGAGCTTCCCACTTTCCTCTGTTCATGTATCCACTCATTTTTCAAATAACTGTCTTTATAAAGACAGGCAGGCATTGAAGTGTTCTGCATGTACTGTCTTGGTTAACTAACCCACATAAAGAACCTAGAGAGGTAAACAGAAAGATAGCCTTACCTTACACATCTTATAGATTGGAAAACCGAGCTATATTTCATGATGACTATTTCTATGTTCAAAAAAAACTCTCTATTTTGACTAGGTATTGCTTCTTATGATGCTACTCTCAGTCACATGAAGGGGCTCATCAAGTTTCCTTATTGGGTACCAGATGCAAATAGGCAAGTTACCAGGGGGCCATCCAAACTTCCAGCTCCTTTCATCTTCCATAGAATCCTGGAGCAGTGATACTTTAGTGTAGGTCCACTCCCTTTCCCCCAGAACTGTTGCTCAACTTTCCCAGGTGCAGGCTGGTGGGTGGGGTGGGGGTGGGGGGCGGAGACCAGCCCTCAGGATGATTATCCTAACTACCTGAGATGCCACTTCTTTGAAAATGTAATCAGAATTCTCTCAATGTTTTGTTTATTTATTTATTTAAATAACACCTGTCTGGCAGTCGTCACAACCCATTCAGAGCTTTTGATTTAGAAATAATGATAAACAGCTGCAATTCAGGCAGAACATTTCCACCGAGAAACTATACATCACTATTGCTGATAAATGTGGTACACTTAGTAATTATAAAAGGTAGCCATGACCCAGGGCCCATCTTTATCAGAGGCTGTTTCATGCACCCAGAGAGACAGTTTTCCAGACAAATAATCCAAATCGATTTCACCACTTTCCCTTCAAAGGACAAAAGAGAAATTTCTTTGGTGTTTCAAACCAAGCTGAAAGCTGTCACAAGTCCAATTGAGAGGCAAACTTAATACAAATTGTGTTCACCCTAGCCATCAATTTCAAAAATCCACTCCCCCTTCTTTTGTTCCATTACTCTTAGGTGAATGCATTTGCATTAATAGCAATATTTTCAGTAAAGTTGCACAGATAAATTTCTGAAAGCTTTTAGTTTGTGGCTGTGCATCCCAATTGAAGGGTTTCCCCAGTGGCTCAGCAATAAAGAATCTGCCTCAATATGGGAGATCTGGGTTCGATTCCTAGGTTGGGAAGATCCCCTGGAGGAGGGCATGGCAACCCACTCCAGTAATTCTTGCCTGGAGAATCCCCATGGACAGAGGAGCCTGGCAGGCTATAGTCCATAGAGTCACAAAGAATCAGACATAACTGAAGCAGCTTAGCACACACATCTCACTTGGAAGAAAAGACCTCAGCTGAAGAGGCTAACAAGGTTTACTTTGGGGAGCAGTGGAAGTCTGGTGAGACACAGATGGCTCAGAGGGCCCAAGCAGGAAGAGCTCAGACTCAATGTTCAGACTCCTGACACCTCCCAGCTAAGAATCTGTTTTCCCAATAGGCCAATCAAGTAGGAATATGCTTATTCAAGAAACAGGGCCAGAGACTGTTGGAAGTGAAGTGAAAGTTGCTCAGCCATGTCCGACTCTTTGCAACCCCATGGACTCTACAGTCCATGGAATTCTCTAGGCCAGAATACTGGAGTGGATAGCCTTTCCCTTCTCCAGGGAAGCTTCACAACCCAGGGATCAAACCCAGGTCTCTCGCATTGCAGGCAGATTCTTCACAAGCTAACCCACAGGGAGGCTCAGAGAGTGTCAGAGAGCCAGGCAAATGTGTCAGAGTCAAGACATTCATCTGATTCATCACTGCTGCAGATAAAAGGACACTCACCCTGTTTCAGTCTGCCCAGGAGACTCCTATATACAATGCACAAGGAATAAGAAGTGGGGAAGGATAGCCAGATTCACATGATCACATCACTGAATATTACAAGGCCTTTCATATTTTTTCTTGGCTTTTTTAAAAATTATTTTTTATTGGAGTAGAGTTAATTTATAATGTTATTAGTTTCTGCTGTGCACTAAAATGAATCAGCCATATATATACATACACATACATACATGTACATACATATATATACATATGTATACACACACACACACGCACACACTCTCTTTTTCAGATTCTATTCCTATATAGGTCATTATAGAGTATTGAGTAGAGTTCCCTGTGCCATATAGTAAGTTCTTATAAGTTTTCTATTTCATATATAGTAGTGTGTATATCGGAGAAGGCAATGGCACCCCACTCCAGTACTCTTGCCTGGAAAATCCCATGGACGGAGGAGCCTGGTAGGCTGCAGTCCATGGGGTCGCTAAGATTCGGACACGACTGAGTGACTTCACTTTCACTTTTCACTTTCATGCATTGGAGAAGGAAATGGCAACCCACTCCAGTGTTCCTGCCTGGAGAATCCCAGGGACGGCGGAGCCTGGTGGGCTGCTGTCTATGGGGTCACACAGAATTGGACACGACTGACGTGACTTAGCAGCAGCAGCAGCAGCAGTGTGTGTATGTCAGTCCCAGTCTCTCAATTCATCCCTCCCCACCTTCTCCCTTGGTAACTGTAAGTTTGTCTTCTGCAGCTGTGACTATTTCTGTTTTGTAAATAGGTTCATTTGTACCATTTTTTTAAGATCCCACATAAAAGAGATATCATATGATATTAGTCTTTCTCTTTCTGACTTACTTTGCTCAGTATGACAATCTCTAGGTTCATCCATGTCACTGCAAATGGCATTATTTTGTTCCTTTTCATGGCTAATATTCCTTTGCATACATGTACCACATTCTCTTTATCTATTCCTCTGTTGATGGATATTTAACATGCTTCCGTTTTATACTTTGCAACTGTTCTTTCATATACAATAATTTCAGTCTAACCATAGCCCCATGTAGAAAACCCATTCTAAGCTCCATTTTCATAGATGAGTAAAGCGAGGCTTCAAAAGGTTAGTGTAAGCAGCTCTTTGCAGGAAACCACCCTCAGCGGGAAGCCCTTCTCTTTGTCACTTAAGCAAAGCTGTATTGTAATTAATTTTTAACCAGACTCCACCACGTTCTACTCATCTCAAGCCCGAGCACAGCTTTCAAATCTTTTAATCACACAATACCTTGCCTAACTTGTCAGTTCTTTCCATAGATCAAAGAAGTAGACATAAAGAATAAGTAATTAACAGATGACCGTATCTCTTCTCTAGCTTCCACTTCAGTAATCTGGTGAACAAACTGTGTGACCAAACTGTGTGAACAAGATAACATCTAGAGGAATATTGAGAGGAGCCCATGAGCCTGCACACACAGTGGTGGATGGCAATGACTCAGACTTTCTATCTCAGTGATGCACTGAGATTACTTCCCTACTTCCCTTTAAAACTTTCATGGCTGAGCAGATTCTTGCAGGTATTTTGTAGGGAATGCTGAGTAACCATCTCCCCAGATTGCCAGCATTCTGATTAAAGACAACTTTCCCCTCTACTAACACTTAGGAGTTTGCTTTTGTAAGCAATGAGTGGCCAAGTCTGCTTCAATCAGTAACATTAAATGACCTATACTCCGTATGTAATACCATCATAATCCTCTCTCCCCCAAAGACTCGAGCACATTGAGGGCAGAGACTCATTTTTGTTTCACTGCTCTGCCACCAAAGTGCCTTTCACAGTGTAGGCATATCCTTTGTTATGTAAATGAGTACTCTTCACAGTCACCCAGAAAACAGGATATTCACCAGAGATGCAGTAACAATGCCTTTACATCAGAATTTTTCACTGCACTCCTCAAATTCATGGATTTGCTCTATTCTATTCAGTTGAGATGTTGTGTCTTGACCAGTGGGGAAGGATAGAGAAGTGCCATCTCTGCCATCAAAGCTAGAGATGTGCTTAAGTCAAATACTCCTTTCTTCCATGGTAACCTCAGAGTAGAACCAATTTCATAGAGCTGAGACCTAGATGAATGAATGAATGATCAAATTTATGTTGATTTCCCAACAGTTCACACTTTGCCAATGCTAGGCTGTTTGTTCATCCTGCCCCTCAGTCTCTTTTTATTATTGAACTTTTACTCATCTTTCTAGCTCCATTTGAATACTCCCACCCCACCCCACCTCCATCACCCACAGGTCTGTGTAACCTTTCTCTTTAAATAGCATAGTCTTGTGCTTCTATCTAAGACCTCCTATATTTGGCCTTGCATCAGTTATATGAGTATTTATACCTAAATGCTAGACTGAAAATTATCTGATGCCAAGAACTGGGTTCTTGCTCATCTTTGTATCCTCACAAAATCTATTGAGCACATAATAGGTGCCAAAATGATAATTGTTGAATTTCATGACTGGTTGCAATGTTAAACTAAGCCATTAACCACTATTTAATCTAACCCTAAGTTCCCTTACTCTGGATTTTCCAGATCTTTATTGTTTTCCAGCCTTTCCCTGTCACTGTATCATCCCTTCTTGCCAGCCAAGAAGAGAGAAAAAAAAAATATAAACATGATCCAACATTTGCAGTTTCTGTCACTGTTTTTTTCCTCATCAAGAGATTTTCTTTTCTACATAATTAATTTCTCCTTTCTGACCCTTTGAAGCCCAGAGTTATCCTAAAAGCTGCCTTGCATCTGTTTGCTTAAGAGAATACATGAACCATCTTAGCAACATTTGTTTATAAGTATCTAAAGTCACATGTGCATGTGTGTTTCTGTGTAGTGTATAAATACATATTCCTCTTATCAATTCCTGCCTTCTATGGACAGTGGTCAGATTCACTTTCACAAATACCCATGGGGAAATGAGATTCCTGGAACACTGCTGAGCTCAAGGAAGAAATATTTCAGGTGCACCTTGGTACTCACTGACTCTGCTTTTTTACTCCGGTGACACATAGCCTCATGATGCTGAGTTCAACTGAAGAAGGAGGAGAACTTGATGTTTATTAATATCCCCTTAAACAGAAGTGTAAATGTTATTAAATTCTTCCTCGACAATGATATAAGCCACACATAGAGAAAGGATACAATGTAGCACAAAATCAGATTTCTTGCACCCAGAAAGACCCTGCCTTAATTAAGCAGTATTACCTGCTACTGTGTGCCTCACATTAGGGACAGGAATTAATGTTACAGGAATAATGCTGTTTTGCTCCTGCTCTGATATACACCTCACTTCTGATAAATTCGTTTATCCTTGGCTAAAAAAAATCAAGAAATTGTGTGTGTGTGTGTGCGCACACGCGCGCAGAGGGAAGGGTGACTGTTCTTCCAACCAATCCATAGCACACCTGAAAAAATGCAATATCTCATCTTTTCTATTTGACTATGTGCATGTGTACTAAGTCACTTCAGTCGTGTCTGATTCTTTGTGACCCTACGTTTCAAAGAACATAGCCCACCAGGCTCCTCAGTCCATGGGATTCTCCAGGCAAGAATACTGGAGTGGGTTGCCATGCCCTCCTCCAGGAGATCTTCGTGACCTAGGAATCAAACCCAAGTCTCTTATGTCTCCTCCATTGGCAGGCGGGTTCTTTACCACTAGTGCTACCTAGAAAACCCCTATTAGATTATAAGTTCCTAAAAATCAAGGTCCTTACATCTCATCTTTGTAGCCCTCATATGATCTGGACAATGGTTTGTACTAGTTAGTGTTCCATAAGTTACTGAACAGATAAAGTGAAGTCTCACCATACAGCCCCTATATTAGTTTCCTAATGTTGCTGTAAAAAGTTACCACTAATTTAGTGGTGTAAAAACAACACAAATTTATTATCTTACAGTTTAGGAAGTCAGAAGTTTGACACAGGTCTCCTTGGATTAAAATTAAGGTGTTACCATACACAAAAATAAACTCAAAATGGATTAAAGATCTAAATGTAAGACCAGAAACTATAAAACTCCTAGAGGAGAACATAGGCAAAACACTCTCCAACATAAATTACAGCAAGATCCTCTATGACCCACCTCCCAGAATATTGGAAATAAAAGCAAAAATAAACAAATGGGACCTAATGAAACTTAAAAGCTTTTGCACAACAAAGGAAACTATAAGCAAGGTGAAAAGACAGCCTTCAGAATGGGAGGAAATAATAGCAAATGAAGCAACAGACAAAGGATTAATCTAAAAAATACACAAGCAACTCCTGCAGCTCAATTCCAGAAAAATAAATGACCCAATCAAAAAATGGGCCAAAGAACTAAACAGACACTTCTCCAAAGAAGACATACAGATGGCTAACAAACACATGAAAAGATGCTCAACATCACTCATTATCAGAGAAATGCAAATCAAAACCACAATGAGATACCATTACACGCCAGTCAGAATGGCTGCTATCCAAAAGTCTACAAGCAATAAGTGCTGGAGAGGGTGTGGAGAAAGGGAACCCTCTTACACTGTTGGTGGGAATGCAAACTGGTACAGCCACTATGGAGAACAGTGTGGAGATTCCTTAAAAAACTGGAAATAGAACTGCCATATGACCCAGCAATCCCACTCCTGGGCATACACACCGAGGAAACCAAAACTGAAAGACGTGTGTACCCCAGTGTTCATCGCAGCACTGTTTACAATAGCCAGGACATGGAAGCAACCTAGATGCTCACCAGCAGACGAATGGATAAGAAAGCTGTGGTACATATGCATAATGGAATATTACTCAGCCATTAAAAAGAATACATTTGACTCAGTTCTAATGAGATGGATGAAACTAGAGCCCATTATACAGAGTGAAGTAAGCCAGAAAGATAAACACCAATACAGTATACTAATGCATATATATATGGAATTTAGAAAGATGGTAACAATAACCCTATATGCAAGACAGAAAAAGAGACACAGATGTATAGAACAGACTTGTGGACTCTATGGGAGAAGGCGAGGGTGGGATGATCTGAGAGAATAGCACTGAAACACATATATTATCTATAGTGAAACAGATTGCCAGTCCAGGTTGGATGCATGAGACAAGTGCTCAGGGCTGGTACACTGGGATGACCCAGAGGGATGGGATGGGGAGGGAGGTGGGAGGGGTTTCAGGATGGGGAACACATGTAAATCCATGGCTGATTCATGTCGATGTATGGCAAAAACCACTACAATATTGTAAAGTAATTAGCCGCCAACTAATAAAAATAAATGGAAAAAAAAAAAAAAAGAACCACCTTTTGGGTTAAAAAAATAATAATAATAAAATAAAATTAAGGTGTTAGCAGGACAGCATTATTTTCTGGGGGTCCCAGGGAAGAATCCATTTCCTTGCCTGTTTCAATTTCTAGAGGCAGCATGCATTCCTTGGTACCTGGTCCCTTCCTCCATCTTCAAAGCCAGAAATTGCTGGTCAAAATTGTCACATTGAATCACTCTGATACTCTTCTTCATTCCTCCTTCACTTATAAGTACCCTTGTGATGACATTGGGCCCACCTGGATAATTCAGGATACTCTCATTTCAAGGTCAGCTGATTAGCAACCTTAATTACATCCACAACCTTAATTCACCTTTTCTAAAGGTTGGGCTGGCTAAAAAGTTCATTTGGGTTTTCCCTATGATGTAACAAACAATCTCGAATGAACGTTTTGGCCAACTCAATGTTATAACATATTGCAGCCTTGGGGCAAGGACCTGGTTCCTCCTCAGTGTATATTCATTAACAGTATCTTTGAGTTCTTATGCAGAAGTAAAATACCCAACAAATGGAAGATGTTAACAATTTGATGAAGCAGTCTTCATTTCAGAGAGAAGTTCACAGTTTGATAACCTCGAGAACCACAAGAACTCATCAAGATACCACCTGAGGCCAGATTAGATGAATATTAGCCCTGCACACACCCTGATCCTTATCAGCAAATCTACCCTTGAACCATTGCTATGAAACTCCTCATCAAATCCCCCCAGGTTGGGACACACAATTTTCGAGGGCACAAGCCCACTGTGGCCCCCTCTGCCTGGCAAAGCAATAAAGCTTCTTTTTTTATGTGTGTATGCTTTGTCGCTCAGTCATGTCTGACTCTTTGTGACCCTAGGGACTATAGCTCACAGGCTCCTCTGTCCATAGAATTCTCCAGGGCAGAATACTGGAGTGGGTAGCCATTCCCTTCTCCAGGGGAACTTAGCGACCCAGGGATCGAACCTGAGTCTCCTGCATTGCAGGTGGATTCTTTACTGTATTTCACCTAAAACTCTGTCTCCAAGGTTTGATTTGGCACTGGTGCAAAGAGGCCAAGTTTCTGGCATCACTTTCATAATGTATCACTGCTATATAGCCAAGAATTTCCAAGCAAGTCTCCATCTTGAGCAAAACCCTTAAGACAAGACAGATTACAAGAACTCAAAACTTTACTTTTCATGTATCTTTTCTCAGGTTGCATATGTGTTATCAAAGTGAGGGAGTAAACTGAGAAAAATAATAGGATCTAGGAAGTAGGTGATCCAACACAGGATGATCAAAGCAGGTTATAAGAGAACTGTGCCCCAGGCCTAGAAAGCAGAAGCAGCCATTCTAGATTGAAATAGAAGGATACAGGATGATGAAAAAGAGGCTTAGAAGGAAAAATGGAAATGGTAACGTTTCTGCAATTTTTTTCTAAGCATTTGAGAGTGTATAAAAAATATTGATAGATATTTAACAATTCTGGAGGGACATTTGAGGGGAAAGTTAATGTTAGGTAAGCAGAAAAGAAGGCAAATGAAAACCAAAAAATAAAAAAAAAATAGTGACAAAAAATTGTATGAGAAAAGAAATGGAATCATGATAGAACACTTAGTTCAATAGTGAATATTATTTAGTGATACTTTATTTTTATTTTTAAATTTATTTTTACTGAAGTATACTTGAATTACAATGCTATATGATTTTTACTGGTATTTTAAATAATAATAGAAGTTAATGTGTGTGAGAGGAAGGCAGAGAGCTTAACTTTTTCATCTGCCACTATAAGAAGTTAGTAGACAGTCAACTTTTACAAAGTCAAGAAGTCAAAAAATTGTAACATAAGCATATCCCTTAGAAATATGGAGGGACATACTAGAAGAAATAGTTGAAAGTTTCAAGTGGGCCTCAGGAGTGAAGAAATATGAATAAAAGGATTGCTTTTTTTCAATCTAAACTTTAAAAAAATTTTATACATATATTACCTTGGTAACATTAAAAATTAAATAAGAAGAAAAGAAAGTAATGAAGTGTGTGAAAATTCTGGGTGTGTCTGAAAAAAAGGTCTTCATAATGAATCAGCCTATTTTGCCATGAAAGCAATGATAGGGATAATACTACCAGCCAACCTTCAAAAATGCTCCATCAAGCCTGCTTCCCACTATTCTCTGGGGTTTATTAGGGGCTTTAAACCATGATGGATGCTAAGAATTATCTATATTCTAAAAATAGATGTTTCTGCATGAAAGAAACATTTTGATTGCTAACAATGTGTTATACTTCATTGAGGGAGAAGGAATGCCCTTCGGATTGGTTTTCTATTGTTATGTACATTTAGGCCATTTACCTAACTTTTGGTTTAGTTCCCTTGGGGCCAACAGTGTGCATTAGCCAAAGACCTAGCTAAGGTTAGAAGGTACAGAGCCTTGGAACAGAGCTGAGACAATTAGTCTCATCTCCAGGAAATAAATTCCACTCCTTTGCTGTTGTACCAAGAACCAATATTCACTCCCAAGTTATTTGATTTTCATGCTAGCTGCTTCAATAAACCTTTTCCCTTACATTATTTATGAGTTTATTCTGGTAGAGTTAACTAAAAATTCAAGACCTTGTCTCATGTCTATGCGTTTCTCGTTTACTAATAATTCTAATAAGGCTACTCTCTCTCTCTAACCAGGTTAGGGAAATACTACATAGAAAACTCCCTTTCACTGTAACCACATTTTATATTTCTAATTCAATTCTCACACACAAAATTCCACCCCACTTGCTGAATGGCAACTTAAGGGTCTTTCATACTTTAATTTATGGCTCTCAAGATACTTCCCAGTTTCTTCTTTTCTGATGGGAAAACAAGACTTACATTTTTTCATATGGTTATTACATTGAAATTACCACCAGAAAATTAATGTATTTAATAACTGTCAAAAAGAATGAAAAATGGGTCTTGAAACATGAAGACAACTATATTTATGAATCCCTTCAACCTCTTAGAGTCATCGGATAACAGGATAAATGTCATTACGATTTTGATCCAAGGCACTCTATCACTTAAAATTTAGGTGAAAAAAAAATGTTCTTTATTCAGCAAGAGCTGATAACATCCTACTGAAGAAAGGTCATTTACTTTATGTTACTTTTCATTCCTTCAGGGTTGAATATCTTTGCGTTTTAAGCACTGGCAAAAAAAAATGCACTTCTTATTGGGGGTATAAACAATGTGGCACTATGAAGGGATTAAATAATCAGATCTTAAAATCTAGAAAGAGTTTCTCTGTGTAGTAAGATCAACTAGTTATTAATAAAGGACTAGGCTCTTAGTGCCTTTGTTCTCCCATCCTATATTTTATAGGGAGCAGAGTTTCTATTCCCATCATCCATTTGTTGCTACTGGAAATAAAAAGGATCTACTCATTCTTTTTTCATTACTTTCAGCAAAATCATAAGGTCAGAGGTTTGTCTCCTGTTCCACACAATATCCACTCAAGACTTTTTGAGGGAGTACTTGACAACAGCAGACATAGAAGAGAGATTCTGCTGGGCTCCTTTTGCTCTGGGTACTTGGTGTAACTTTTCTTTCTCCCTGACCCTGAAAAAACCCTTGAACATCTCCCCACTAAAGAGCTACTCACAACAGTGTAGCATGCTGGTGAACCCTGGGTTCACCTTCTGTGGGTCAGGGCTATAGAAAATGTTTCAGTACCCAGCTCATACTAGTATTTGAAAACTGCTTGTAAAACTGTATCATTGGCCTAAATTGCTGTTGGGCTTGGGATATAAGCTATTTAAGAATAATGACATTTAGGGTGTGTGTGTGTGTGTGCGCACACACATTTTATTCAATTTCCCCAGCATCCTAAATGTCTACTTCTTTTCAATAACTGCCTCATGGTTCTTCTTTGCACTTTACAAATCTGACTTTGACAACAACAGAACTGAAAAAGAGCTCTTAGAAGATCCAGTAGAGTTTCTGGCTTATCTACAAGGTCTCTCACTGTTTTCTTTGTAGAGAAGCAAAATCTGCCACCCTTAATTGTATCTCTTACACATAAGAATTATTTAGGCTGATTATTCTTAAGGCGCCCAAAATTCAGGAAGAACTTTTGACATTTCTCTTAATGTAACTGAGCAGGACCTTATGGGGCTTTCCAGAAACAGACTCCTATCCTAAATCTTCTGCTTTAGTAACTCCCTGTTAGTAATAATAATACTATTGGATATTACTATTGAAGTGAAGTGAAGTCGCTCAGTCGTGTCTGACTCTTTGTGACCCTGTGGACTGTAGCCCACCTGGCTCTTCTGTCCGTGGGATTCTCCAGGCAAGAATACTGATGTGGATTGCCATTTCCTTCTCCAGGGGATCTTCCTGACCCAGGGATTGAACCCAGGTCTCTCACATTGCAGGCAGACCCTTTAACCTCTGAGCCACCAAGAAGTCCAAGGATATCACTATTAGATATTACTATTAGTAATAATAATACCATTCAGTTCAGTTCAGTCACTCAATTCGTGTCCGACTGTTTATGATCCCATGGACTGCAGCACACCAGGCCTCCTTGTCCATCACCAACTCCTGGAGTCTAACCAGACCCATGTCCATCGAGTCGGTGATGCCATCCAACCATCTGCTATCATCTCCTTCTCCTCCTGCCCCCAATCCTTCCCAGCATTAGGGTCTTTTCCAATGAGTCAACTCTTCGCATGAGGTGGCCAAAGTATTGGAGTTTCAGCTTCAGCATCAGTCCTTCCAATGAACACCCAGGACTGATGTCCTTTAGGATGGACTGGTTGGATCTCCTTGCAGTCCAAGGGACTCTCAAGAGTCTTCTCCAACACTACAGTTCAAAAGCATCAATTTTTCGGTGCTCAGCTTTCTTCATAGTCCAACTCTCACATCCATACATGACCACTGGAAAAACCATAGCCTTGACTAGACAGACCTTTGTTGGCAAAGTAATGTCTCTGCTTTTTACTATGCTATCTAGGTTGGTCATAACTTTCCTTCCAAGAAGTAAGCGTCTTTTAATTTCATGGCTGCAATCACCATCTGCAGTGATTTTGGAGCCCAAAAAAATAAAGTCTGACACTGCTTCCAGTTTCCCCGCCTATTTCCCATAAAGTGATCGGACCAGATGCCATGATCTTAGTTTTCCAAATGTTGAGGTTTAAGCCAACTTTTTCACTCTCCTCTTTCACTTTCATCAAGAGGCTTTTTAGTTCCCCTTCACTTTCTGCCATAAGGGTGGTGTCATCTGCATATCTGAGGTTGGTTATTGATATTTCTCCTGGCAATCTTGATTCCAGCTTGTGCTTCATTAGATAATATTAATAGTATCTGTTGCACATTTCCTGAGTAGTTTTCCAGATGCTAAAATTCCCACCAAATGGAAGGCATTAACTACTTGATGACCATGAGCACTTACATAGTCCCCAGACCTAATGGAACCTAAGGACAGATAATATTAACCCCTGTGACATGACCCTGTAACCTCACCATCAATCAATCAGAATTGGGCATGAACTGATCACACATCCTGCAACTTCCCTCCCTCACCTTGCCCTTAAAAACTTCCCTGAAACCTGGGAGTTCGTGTGTTTTGAGCATTAACTGCCCTTGGATTCCTTGTCTGGTGCCTTACAATAAATGCTCCATCTTTCTTTACCACAACCTGGTGTCAGTAGATTGGTTTACTGCATGCAGGACTGAATCTTGGTTGGTAACACGGCCTAACTAAAAGAATATAGATAGACGACTTGTTCCAGGAAGGATTATCACCTTAGATGACTATAGTATGAACTAGGTGTGTTGACAGGGAGGAAACTAGCAGTCTGCTTGTTAAAATTCTTCTGTGTCCTGTTGTCTCCACATGGCCCGGCAAAACATTTGTTTACCAAACACTTGTTTTTCTATCTCCACATGAATTGTCCTCCTCTCCTTTGAAGTCCCAAACCCTTAACCAAAACATCTCTTTTGTCTTTAGCCAAGTTCAAGTTCAATCGCTCAGTTGTGTCCGACTCTTTTCGACCGCATGAATCACAGCACGCCAGGCCTCCCTGTCCATCACCAACTCCCGGAGTTTACTCAAACTCATGCCCATCGAGTCGGTGATGCCATCCAGCCATCGTCTTTGGCTAAAGATGGTATTTAAGGTGAGGGCTTCAGGTTTTTCCATAAATTACTCAGTTTTCCTGGATCTCTCTCATGTATATATATTATTACACTTTGATTTTCTCCTGTTAATCTATTTCATGTCAATTTAATTCTTAAACCAGCCAGAGGAACCTAAAACGGTACAGGAAAAATTCTTCCTCCCTGACAGTTCTGTATAGCCTTCTGTACTCCCTCTTTTCTTTTTGCCTACACCCAGGTTTGTCCTGCTCTCCACCCCACCCCTGCTATTCCCTGGAACCAGATTACAAAGGCTGTACTAGTGCCTTTTGGGACATAGATCTTGGCCAAATCAGAGCCCCTGCTTCTACACAAACATCCCAGGGGAAGAAAAGGAACACTATTCCAAATTTCTGTTAAAATAATTTTTTCTGCTTCTTTGAGTTCCAATTTAAACCCAATCATTTCTTTCTTTAATTCTTATATTTACACTGATCCAACTTAATACATCTTTTCTTAATTTTCAAGACTCTGGTTGGAAAAATTCACAAATATCCAGTATAGAATTTCATTTTTTATGTGGTACATAAATCCTTCTTAATTTTTATTCACAAACTCCACTTTTCATCTTTAGTTACCATTGTTTCCATTTTTCCTTTCTTTTTCATCATACAGTGGCCAAGAAGCTGTATATCTTGGATGATCTTTCCAGACTATCCTGTATGGCACATTCCTCTTACTGTCTGGTACAAACTTTCTCTCTCACTCTTTCTCTCTCCCCCTCCTTCTCTCCCTTCCCCTCTCCCTCTCTTCATTTCTCTCTTTCTCTCATAAGACCCAAAATGCCTAACTTTCTGTACCCCCATAGCCTGTCTCTACTTTATCTTTCTAGTTTAGCCATTAAAGTCATCAATAAAATAAGACAGAGCCTGTTCTTTCTATCCTGATTACACTTATGCAGCATCCCTGTAAATACTGAATGTTTATCCTAAATGATCAGATTAGACATAAAGAATTCATTTGGGGTTACGTGTAACAGTTGTAGGGAGACGAAGAGAGAGGAGAAAGAGAGAGAGAATTGCTGAGCTTTGACTTTATTTGGAACAGAAATTCCTTCCTCATATTCTTCACTAAATGGGGCCAAGACTTCTGGACCAGAAATAAGTAAACAAAGTCAACTATAATTGAGTTTACCATGGGAACGTATTGCTCTGAGGATAGTTTGGAAGATAAATAAGAATGAGCTCAGATAATAGCAAGTCCAAAATCAAATCCCCTCTTGGAGAAATCACATCTTAAGAAACTCAGCTTTCCATGTCAAAGAAACCAGCCTTTCCATGAGAAAAGCCATCCTGTGCTTGAAAATGAGTCCCCCTGAAATTGAGTCCCTCTGCTGAGTTTATTCTTGTCCAACACTTGTTCCCCTGAAGATTGAGGAGAATCAAAGAAAATGGGGGATTGAAACTGAGCAGGTCACTGTAGGGCTTTCCAGAGCATAAAAGCCTTTCCATGTCCTGCATTTCTTGTTTGTAAGAAAAGGGCTTTCAGCCTCCTAGACCTTCCCTGAGTTCCAAAGGGTAGTATCAAAAAGTGAGGGACAGTGAGATGAAATGCAGAAAAAAATAATGGTACACTGATAAAGCAGAGTCCTAATTCCTCCTGAAGGGCTATAAATAACAATCTGATCTGTATCTCTGAGTTCTACAAGAACTAAGCGCCCCCCTCCCCCAAACACACATCAAGTGGAGGATGGCAATCTTCAGGTTGAGCACAAACACATGGACCCCAAACTAGTCAGAAGCAGAAGACGGATGATTGAGATTCCTGGAACACCATCCTGTACAGTTAGGTTCAGTTCAGTCACTTAGTCCTGTCTGACTTTTTGCAGCCCCATGGTCTACAGCACACCAGGCTTCCCTGTCAATCACCAACTCCTGGAGCTTATTCAAACTCGAGTCCATCTAGTCAGTGATGCCATCCGACCAACTCAACCTCTGTCATCCCACCATCTCAACCTCTGTCATCCCCTTCTATTCCTGCTTTCAACCTTTCCCAGCATCATGGTCTTTTCCAATGAGTCACTTCTTCACATTAGGTGGCCAAAGTATTGGAGTTTCAGCTTCAGCATCAGTCCTTTGAATGAATATTCAGGACTGATTTCCTTTAGGATGGACTGGTTGGATCTCCTTGCAGTCCAAGGGACTCTCAAGAGTCTTCTCCAACACCACAGTTCAAAAGCATCAATTCTTCGGTGCTCAGCTTTCTTCATAGTTCAACTCTCACATCCATACATGACCACTCGAAAAACCATAGTCTTGACTAGACGGACCTTTGTTGGCAAAGTAATGTCTCTGCTTTTTAATATGCTGTCTAATTTGGTCATAGCTTTTCTTCCAAGGAGCAAGTGTCTTTGAATTTCATGGCTGCAGCCACCATTTGCAGTGATTTTGGAGGCCCAAAAAACAAAGTTTCTCACTGTTTCCATTGTTTCCCCATCTATTTACCATGAAGTGATGAGACTGGATGCCAGGATCTTAGTTTTTTGAATGTTGAGTTTTATGCCAACTTTTTCACTCTCCTCTTTCACTTTCATTGAGAGGCTCTTTAGTTCTTCTTCACTTTCTGCCATAAGGGTGGTGTCATCTGCATATCTAAGGTTATTGATATTTCTCCCTGCAATTTTGACTCCAGCTTGTGTTTCATCCAGCCTGGAATTTCATATGATGTACTCTGCACATGAGTTAAATAAGCAGGGTGGCAATACACAGCCTTGATGTACTCCTTTCCCTATTTGCAACCGGTCTGTTGTTTCATGTCCAGTTCTAACTGTTGCCTCTTGACCTGCATACAGATTTCTCAGGAGGCAGGTAAGGTGGTCTGATATTCCCATCTCTTTAAGAATTTTCCACAGTTTGTTGTGATCCACACAATCAAAGGCTTTGGCATAGTCAATAAAGCAGATTTTTTTTTTTTTTTTTTGTAACTCTCTTGGTTTTTTGATGATCCAATGGATGTTGGCAATTTGGTCTCTGGTTCCTCTGCCTTTTCGAAAACCAGCTTGAACATCTGGAAGTTCATGGTTCACATACTGTTGAAGCCTGAGTTGGAGAATTTTGACCATTCTTTTGCTAGTGTGTGAGATGAATGCAATTGTGCAGTAGCTTAAACATATTTGGACATTGCCTTTCTTTGGGATTGGAATGGAAACTGACCTTTTCCAGTCCTGTGGCCACTGCTGAGTTTTCCAAATTTGTTGGCATATTGAGTGCAGCACTTGCACAGCATTATCTTTTAAGATTTGAAATAGCTCAACTGGAATTCCATCACCTCCACTAGCTTTGAATGTAGTGATACTTCCTAAGGCCCACCTGACTTCCCATTCCAGAATGCCTGCCTCTAGGTGAGTGATCACACCATCATGGTTATTGGGTCATGAAGATCTTCTTTGTATAGTGCTTCTGTGTATTGTTGCCACATCTTAATATCTTCTGCTTCTATTAGGCCTATACCATTTCTGTCCTTTATTGTGCCCATCTTTGCATGAAATTTTCCCTTGGTATCTAATTTTCTTGAAGAGATCTCTAGTCTTTCCCATTCTATTTTTTCCCTCTATTTCTTTGCACTGATCCCTGAGGAAGGCTTTCTTATCTCTCCTTGCTATTCTTCAGAACTCTGCATTCAGATGGGTATATCTTTCCTTTTCTCCTTTGCCTTTAGCTTCTGTTCTTTTCTCATCTATTTGTAAGGCCTCCTCAGACAACCATTTTGTCTTTTTGCATTTCTTTTTCTTGGGGATGGTCTTGATCACTGCCTCCTGTACAATGTCACAAACCTCCATCCATAGTTCTTCAGGCACTCTGTCTATCAGATCTAATGCCTTGAATCTATTTATCACTTCCACTGTGTAATCGTAAGGGATTTGATTTAGGTCATACCTGAATGATTTAGTAGTTTTCCCTACTTTCTTCAATTGAAGTCTGAATTTTGCAATTAGGAGTTCATGATCTGAGCCACAGTCAGCTCCCAGTCTTGTTTTTCCTGACTGTATAGAGTGTCTCCATCTTTAACTGCAAATAATATAATCAATCTGATTTTGGTATTGACCATCTGGTGATGTCCATGTGTAGAGTCTTCTCTTGTTTTGTTGGAAGAGGGTGTTGGCTATGACCAGTGCGTTCTCCTGGCATATGCTGTTAGTCTTTGCCCTGCTTCATTTTGTACTCCAAGACCAAATTTGCCTGTTACTCCAGGATCTCTTGACTTCTATTTTTGCATTTCAGTCCCCTATAATGAAAAGGACATCTTTTTTGGGTGTTAATTCTAGAATATCCTGTAGGTCTTCATAGAATCATTCAACATCAGCTTCTTCAGCATTACTGGTTGGGGCATAGAATTGTATTACTGTGATATTGAATGGTTTGTCTTGGAAATGAACAGAGATGATTCTGTCGTTTTTGAGATTGCATCCAAGTACTGCATTTTGGACTCTTTGTTGACTATGAGGGCTATTCCATTTCTTCTAATGGATTCTTGCCCACAGTAGTTAGATATAATGGTCATCTGAGTTAAATTCACCCATTCCAGTCCATTTTAGTTCACTGATTCCTAAAATGTCGATGTTTCCTCTTGCCATCTCCCGTTTGACCACTTCCAATTTACCTTGATTCATGAACCTAACATTCCAGGTTCCTATGCAATATTGGACTTTACTTGCATCACCAGTCACATCTACAACTGGGCATTATTTTTGCCTTGGCTCATCTCTTCATTCTTTAGGATTTATTTCTCCACTCTTATCCAGTAGCATATTGGGCATCTATCGACCTGGGGAGTTTATCATTCAGTGTCATATCTTTTTCCTTTTCATACTGTTCATGAGATTCTCAAGACAAGAATACTGAAGTAGTTTGTCATTCCCTTCTCCACATTTCGTCAGAACTCTCCACCATGACCCATCTGTCTTAGGTGGCCCTACACGTCATGGCTCATAGTTTCATTGAGTTAGACAAGGCCATGGTCCATGTGATCAGTTTGATTAGTTTTCTGTGATTGTGGTTTTCATTCTGTCCGCCCTCTGAGGGATAAGGATTAGAGGCTTATGGAAGCTTCCTTATGGGAGAGACTGACTGTGAGGAAAACTGAGTCTTGTTCTGATAGGCAGGGCCATGTACTCAGTAAATCTTTAATCCAATTTTCTTTTGAAGGGCAGGGCTGTGTTCCCTCCTTGTTGTTTGACCTGAGACCAAACTGTGGTGGAGGTAATGAAGTTAATGGCTGCTGCTGCTTCTAAGTTACTTCAGTCATGTCCGACTCTGTGCCACCCCATCCCTGGGATTCTCCAGGCAGGAACACTGGAGTGGATTGCCATTTCCTTCTCCAATGCATAAAAGTGAACAGTGAAAGTGAAGTCGCTCAGTCGTGTCTGACTCTTCGCGACCCCATGGACTGCAGCCTACCAGGCTCCTCCGTCCATGGGATATTCCAGGCAAGAGTACTGGAGTGGGGTACCATTGCCTTCTCTGGAAGTTAATGGCAACCTCCTTCAAAAGGTCCCATACACTCACTGCCGCACTCAGTGCCCCCAACCCTGCAGCAGGCCACTGCCAACCCACACCTCTGTCAGAGACTCCTGGACACACACAGGCAAGTCTGGGGTCACTGCTCCTTTCTCCTGGGTCCTGGGGTGCACAAGCTTTTGTTTGTGCCCTCCAAGAGTCTGTTTCCTCAGTCCTGTGTAAGTTCTGGCAGCTCTGTGGTGGGGTTAATGGTGACCTCCTTCAAGAGGGCTTATGACACATCCAGGTCTGCTGCACCCAGAGCCCCTGCCCCTGTGATAGGCCACTGCTGACCTGTACCTCCGCAGGACACACTCAACCACTCATAGGCAGATCTGGCTCAGTCTCTGTGGATACTCCTGGTGTGCATGAGGTTTTGTTTGAACCCTCCATGCATTCATTCCTAATGGGTATGGGGTTTGATTCTAAATGCGATTTTGTCCCTCCTACCATCTGGTTGGGGCTTCTCCTTTGCCCTTGTATATGGGGTATCTTTTTTTGGTGGGATCCAACATTCTCCTGTCGATGGTTGTTCAGCAGTGAGTTATTATTTTAGAGTTCTTACAGGAGAAGATGAGCACACGTCCTTCTACCCCACCATCTTGATTTGTTGACAAGCTATGACAAATCTAAACAGCATATCAAAAAGCAGAGACATCACTTTGCTGACAAAGGTCCATATAGTCAAAGCTATGGTTTTTCCAGTAGTCATGTGCAGATGTGACAGTTGGACCATAAAGAAGGCTGAGTGCTTAAGAATTGATGCTTTTGAACTGTGCTGCTGGAGAAGACTCTCGAGAGTCCCTTGAACAGCAAGGAGATCAAACCAGTCAGTCCTAAAGGAAATCAACCCTTAACAGTCATTGGACGGGCTGATGCTGAAGCTCCAGTACTTTGGCCACATGATGCAAAAAGCCAACTCATTGGAAAAGACCCTGATTCTGGGAAACATTGAGGGCAGGAGGAGAAGAGGGCGACAGAGAATGAGATGGTTGGATGGCATCACCAACTCAATGGACATGAGTTTGAGCAAACTCTGGGAGATAGTGAAGGACAGAGAAGCCTCACGTGCTGCTGTTCATGGGGTTGCAAAGATTCAGACATGACTTAGTGACTGAACAACAGTAAATCTTGTCTCTGTGAAGTCTTTTGTCAAGTCACCATCCACATAGCCCTTGTCACTCATTCAATAAATATTTATTGAAAAGCTACTGTGTGCCAAGTATTGTAGTAGAAATTGAATATACAAAGAGAAAAGAAAAGAAGCAAAAAGACTTCAGTAGCAGTATATTTTGTGTGCTCCAGGCCAGGTCTGCCTACTTTGCTGATCACCCCCACCTCCACTAAGTTCCAAACGCTCAAATTCAGAAAGATAATTTTTCTGTTGTTGCATGATCCATGGAATGAGTATGCCTCTTATGTGGAGTCATAGAATTTGCTTACATGATCATCTGGCTTTACTCAGAACATGGTTCTCTTACAAACTACAGGTTTCCTCTGATTCAATTCCCAGACTCACTCTCACAATGCTGTTCCCAGAGCAGACACCTTCCTAGGCCAAGGGTTTTATCTGTATGATTCAAAAACCTTGAAGATTCTTCAAAGAGGTTATGGTGTCTCTGAAAAGCATCCAATTTGAATTACAATAATTATATTTTAAAAATCTTTCAAAATATAACAAAACAACAACACACTCAAATTGTAATATATTGGAAACTGCTATACTGTTCATTTATTTTACCATGTAAATTAGTTTAGGAGGCAGACCTTGACTGAGAGCTACTCTTACCACTTCTATTTAATTCAAGACTCCCCTCAGACTAAAAGTTGAGCTATCCAAAATACTGTTTCTATTTGCAACTTATCTGTGTGAATTAGGAATGTCTCTACACTGTGCAACTAAAATCTTATAGAAAAAATAAATTAGATACTGAAGCTGAACTTAAGACCATAACTGTCACCCAGAATCCCCTATTTCAAAGGTTTGTATTTATCAAAACCACATTCATATACTGATTATACCCTAAGTAAATGGTATAAATGTGAACTTAAAATATTATAACATGTTTATATATTACAACCCTCTAAGTTTCCATTGGATAAAAATAAAACCTACTGTTAAAAATAAAATTTAGAGCACTACTCAGCCATAAAAAGATAAAATCTTACCATTTGCAAAAACATGGATTGATCTTGAGGGTATCATGTTGAGTGAAATAAGTCAGATGGAGAAAGACAAATACTATATGATTTCATTCATATGTGGAATATAAAAAACAAACAAAAAACCCCAAATAAATGAACAAACCAAACAAAAACAAACAAATACAGAGAACAGAGTAGTGGTTACCAGAAGTGGAGGAGTAGGGTAGAGGTCAGAGGGCTAAATGGGTAAAGGGGATCAACTGAATGGAAACTAAACTTTTGGCAGTAAGCGTGCTGTAGTGTATACAGAAGTAGAAGCATAATATTCTACAGATGAAACTTATATAATATTATAAATCAAAGTTGCCTTAATTTAAAAAATAAAAATAAAAAAGAAAATTTCTAAACACTGTCCTAAGTAACTTTCATCTGCCTACCAAGTTTAGTAGGAAGAAGTCAATAACAAAGCTCAAGCATCAACATCACTCATTATTAGACAAATGCAAATCAAAACTACAATGAAGTATCATCTCACACCTGTCGGAAAGGTCATCATCAGAAAGTCTACAAACAATAAATGCTGCAGAACAGTATGGAGGAAAGGGAACCGTCTTGCGCTGTTGGTGGGAATGCAAATTGATACCGCCACTATGGAGAATAGTATGGAGATTCCTTAAAAAAAAAAAACTAAACTAAAAACACAACAGGAATAACGTTACCGTATGAACCAGCAATCCCACTGCTGGGCAAATACCCTGAGGAAACCATAATTGAAAAAGACAGATGTACCCCAGTGTTCACTGCAGCACTGTTTACAATAGCTAGGACATGGAAGCAACCTAGATGTCCATCAATGGATGAATGGATAAGGAAGTTGTGGTACATATAGTGGAATATTACTCAGCTATAAAAAGGAAGACATCTGAGTCAGTTCTAATAAGGTGGATGAACCTAGGGCTTATTATACAGAGTGAAGTAAGTTAGAAAGAGAAAACTAAATATCATATATTAACATATATAGATGGAATCTAGAGGGCTTCCTGGGTGGCTCAGTGGTAAATAACCCACCTGCAATGCAGGAGATGTAGGTATGATCTGATTCCTGGGTTAAGAAGATCCACTGGAGGAGAGGATGGCAACACTCCAGTATTCATGCCTAGAGAATTCAAAGGACAGAGAAGCCTGACAGGCTACTGTCCACAGGGTTGCAAAGAATCAACATGACTGAACTGACTGGGCACACATAGAATCTAGAAAGACAATACTGATGATCCTACTTGCAGGGCAGCAAAGGAGACACAGACACAAAGAACAGACTTTTGGACACAATGGGGTAAGGAGACAGTGGGATGATGTGAGAGAATAGCATTGAAACATATATATTACCATATGCGAAGTGGATAGCCAGTGTGAGTTTGCTGTATGATGCAGACAACCCAAAGCTGGTGCTCTGTGACAACCTAGAGGGGTAGGATGGGGTGGGAGGGAGGTTGAAGAGGGAGGGGACATATGTATGCCTATGGCCAATCCACATTGATGTATGGTAGAAACCATCACAATATTATAAAGTAATTATCCTCTAATTAAACAAACAAAAAGCACAAGCAAACGCATGGCATCCCAGTGAGGAGCCTTTATAAAAGAGATACCTGGAAAAGATGGGCACCCATTTCCATGTCAACCCATCTCTTCAAGAAACTGAAGAGCAGTTTCACAGAGTTCCCACTAATGCTAAGACTCTTTAGACTCACAACACTCTTGTTATAGGTACTGTCCATATTCACTCCTTTCTCCATTCACTCCAACAAAAATTGACTATTCTCTTATAACTATAGCTACTTCCCTTTGAAGCAGTAAATGGCTCAGAAGAATACAAAGTACAGATTTACCTTGGATTCTCAACTCTACATAAGGATGGCTAAATACCTAGGAGACTTGGAAGAATATAGATCAAAATCCTATATCTGAGAATTGACCACTCATTGCTATGCTTCACCCTGTATCCTTTAATCTATGCCACGAAAATTATGTTCTTCTCAACTCACTTTGGTAGGATTCTTAGAGTTCTTCAAAGCTAAGGTCAAGCAATTTTGGTACAACTAATGTCAGTAATGTAGCATCTCAATAGTGGCCCTTTCTTGCCAATCATCTTCCCTGGTTACTCAACTTGGTCCACTGATGTAACTGAGCAGGATCTTATGAGGCCATCTTGGGACAGATCCATCCCTCCATCTCCTCTGCCTGCCTCTGTGTAAAAAAGCTGTAGTCTCCCAGACCTCCCTTGGGTCACAAAAACCTGGCTCAAGAATTAATAATTGAAAGGATGTGAACATGTAGCAACAAAAATAGCAATTGGTCCAGGATAACTGGTAAGAATTTTAACAGTAGATCAGTCACATGACAGTCACAGAATCTTCAGTTCCTCCCTGAAGTACCTAGATACCAGTATCTGATGCATATTTCCTGAGTTGCTTTGCAAATGCCAAAACTCCCTCCAAATAGAAGGCATTAATTACTTGATGACCATGAGCACATATGTCCCTAGACCCAGTGGAGCTAAAGACTGATAATATTAATCCCTGTGATATCACCCTGTTACCTCACCATCAACCAATCAGAATTGTGCATAAACTGTTCATACACCCTGTGACTCCCCTCCCTCATGTGTGCTAAGTTACACCAGTCATGTCTGACTCTATATGACCCCATGGACTATAGCCTGCCAGGTTCTTCTGTCCATGGGATTTCCCACACAAGAATACTGGAGTGGGTTGCCATTTCTGCCTCCAGGGGATCTTCCTGACCCAGGGATGGAACCCACGTCTCTTAAGTTTCTTGCATTGGCAGGTGGGTTCTTTACCACTAGTGCTGCCTGGTGACTCCCCTCCATCACCTTGCCCTTAAAAAAATTCCCTGAAACCCATTGGGGAGTTGGGGTGTATTGAGCATTAGCTGCCCTTGCACATCTCACAATAAACATTGCACTTTCCTCCACCACCACCAGGTGTCAGAAGATTGGCATTATTGCACGTGGGTGAGTGGACCAAAGTTTGGTGCAGTAATGCTGACAGTCTATTTGATGGAGGGGAGGCACCAGGTGGCGCTAGTGGTAAAGAATCGCCTGCCGATGCAGCAGACTTAAATCCAGGTTTGATCCCTGGGTCAGGAGGTTCCCTGGAAGAGGAAATGGCGACCCATTCCAATATTCTTGCCTGGGAAATCCCTTGTACAGAGGAACTTGATAGGATATAGTCATGGAGTCACAAAGAGACACGATTGGAGCGACTTAGCATGCACGACGGAGGGGAGTCACAGGATGTGGAGAAGGGAACAGCTACCCACTCCAGTATTCTGGCCTGGAGAATTGCATGGACTGTATAGTCAACGGGGTTGCAAAGAGTCGCACATGACTGAGAGAGTTTCACTTTCACTTTAGGCTTTTGTATTCCTGACCCTGAGCAGATTGACTGAGCCCTCTCAATTTTTGCCTGTTTTCTGTTCTAGCTCCTGTGTTGCTTGATCCAATTACCTTTTTTCCTTCTCCTACATTCTGGGAGCTCAGACAGTAAAAAAATCCTCTTGCAATGTGGGGGACCTGGGTTCGACCCCTGGGTTGGGAAGATCCCTTGGAGAAGGTAATGGCAACCCACTCTAGTATTCTTGCCTGGAGAATCCCCATGGACAGAGGAGCCTGGCAGGGTACAGTCCATGGGGTCATGAAGAGTCGGACACGACTGAGCAACTGAACTGAACTGAACTGCTCTTCATGTTCTTGTCTCTCCTCTGTCAATGCCCAGAATTTCCCAGGGCACTTTGAACCTTCTCCCTCTCCAGTGATCATGTTGCAGGAAGGGGGACCCCTTCCAGGGCCCGAAACTTGGCTCTTGTCTTAACACTAGGAAATAAATTGTCCAAGGAGACACATGTGCTGACAAAGCAAGAGATTTTATTGGGAAAGGGCACCCAGGTGGAGAGCAGTAGGGTAAGGGAAGCAGGAGAACAGCTCTGCCTCGTGGCTGCAGGTTTTACTGTGATGGGATTAGTTTCTGGGTTGTCTTTAGCCAATCATGTGGTGCACACCTTGTTCAGTCAAGATGGATGCCAGAGAAAAGGATTCTGGGAGGTGGTTGGATACGTGGTGTCTCCTTTTGACCTTTCCTGAACTCTTCTGGTTGGTGGTGGCTTATTAGTTGCATGTTCCTTACGAGGACCTCCTGTCATAAAATAACTCATGCAAATGGTTACTATGGTGCCTGGCAAAGGTGGGCGGGTTTCAGTCAGTGTGCTTCCCCTAACAATCACACCTGCCATAGTCCACCCCATTTTTGGCTGAAAACAAACAGAAGTCGATATCCGTATCTGCTTTGTGATCATCTGGAGGGATGAAGACATACCACCTTTTATAAAAATTGTAAAGCAAAACATGGCGTTGCAGATAATTTTTCAAATGGTAATTCAGATTGCCTGTTCTCTAGATCCTGTAAACCACTAATAAAACCTTTGAAGACAGGAAGAAAAAAAACCCCATAATATAGTTAACAGTTCAAATCCCCTCTGTGGCTAGGGCTTTCCAAACATATGTTATTTTACTGTGGGCTTGCCCAGCTAGGTGCCTCCATTCTCTGCTTACTGTTAACTGCATTTTATTTTTTGAAAATTTTCCAAATTCCTTTCCTGGCCTTCTTTCTAAAAGCCTGATTATCATTTAAATTACATCTAAAAGCAACCAATTGTGTTTCCTCTGAAGCATAGCTGACAAAAGGGAGTGGGCAGGTCCTGGGGCCAATCCCACTGGGAGCTCCCTGCCTTTCCCCTCCTTAGGTACATTTATCCAAATGAAATCACAAATAAGGTAAACATCAAAGACATTCCTGAGGGGCGGAGCAGACAAAAATGTGCAGCCTAATGGGCTTGGGTAAAAATTGGAAAGGAGAAATGCTTTGGGTGGCAGATGGTGGTCTAGGGGAGGAGTTCTCAGGTGTACATGGTCTGTATGTAACCCTCAGCTAAGCCGTTAGTTTCCCCATCACCCCACAATCCACTGCATCTTCAGTGGGCAGTCCACTGCCCTGCCCTCTTTACAGAAAAGGAATTGGGGGAACTTTGGTGAAATAAGAGCCCCAATAAATTATGGGCTGATATTTAAATATTTCCAGAAAATATTGCAAAAGTGAAAAGGGGAAGAAGTTTACACCTGTATTTATATCATGATACAATTTATGCTTTAAAACCCTCAAGATTATAAACAGCATGTAAATCTAAAAACATTCAAAAGAAGTGAAGACAAGGCCAGCAGGGTATTTATAACTCTGTTGGCTTCCTTTGGGAAGGGAAATTGACAGGTGTTGACGGGGACTTTTGCCTCTCATTTTTATATATTGGTTGACCAAAAAGTTTCTTCAGGGTTTTCACAACATCTTACAGAAAACCCCAAAATGAATCCCCCCCTTCCCCATGTGCGATCAGTTCATACACAATTGTCTTATTGATTGATGGTGAGGTAACAGGGCAGTGTCACAGGGGTTATCATTGTCAATCCCCAGGAGGCCTGGGGCTATGTGCCCATGGTCATCAGGTCATCAAGTAGTTAACATCTTCCATTTGCTGGGGGGTTTATCATCTGCAAAATAGCTCAGGAAATGTGCATCAGATACTGTTACCTAGGTACTTCAGAGAGGAGCTACAGCAGAAGACATGGGGGAGGGGCCTGTCCCAGGAAGGCTCCATAGGTTCCTGCTCAGTTATGCTATGAGAGAAGAGTTACACTTCTAAGGTGAGTTGCTCTCAAATGCCTGGTCTCAACAAATCCACATCAAGCTCCCTAAGAAGCTCAACTTCTGCCATCACAGCACTTACCATTCAGCATTGTTATCATCTGCTGATCTGTATTCCTCACTAAAATGCAAATATTATGGGACTATAAGGGACGACTTTCTCTACTACAACTCAGAATTAGCACAATTGATGCAAAATATTTGTCTGCTATAACAAAATACCATAAACTGGGTGGTTTAAGCAACATTTATTTTTCACAGTTCTGGAGACTGGAAGTTCAAGATCAGGGTGCCACTGGAGCCAAGTTCTAGGTGAGCACCCTCTTCCCAGAGGCAGAAGACTGACTTCCATCTTCACATGGTGGAAAGGAAGTGAGCCAGCCCTCCTGCCTCTTCTCATAAGGACACGATGTAACTGATAAGGGCTCTACTCTCATGACCTAATTACCTCCCAAAGGCCCCATTTCCCAATGCCATCATGCTAGGTTTAAGGTTTCAACATATGAATTTGGTGGGGACACATTCAATTCATAGCAATTTTTATACATGGGACAAATGTTACTCAAGAGAAGTGTTTGTAAACAGAAAAAAATCTGTATCCTTTACTGTAGGAACTGTAGATTCTCCTAATCATAGGACTGACAGAACCAAAAAGAACAAAGTGGGAACCAAACACAGTTTTTATTGGGAAAAATTGTAAATGGCCTTTCCCTGATTAGATGATTCCCTTGGGGGTTTTGAAGAAGGAATTCATAGGGCCTGGACTCCATCTCAGGCCTGTCTGTGCTGATCGTGCGTGGCCACCTCTCCAGTGGACTCTGAACTCTGTGCTTAGCGCCTGTGGGAATGACAATGGAAGGATAAGACCCCCCTCTGGGCAGGGGAATCTTGAAGAAGAGAAAACAGACACTAATCACCCCTGCCTCTGGACACTATCTATCAGAATGTAAGCACAGGCTTATTGGTTATTAACTATTTGGAATGTAACTGCGGGCTTATTGATTATTGACTGTTTGAACACATAACACGTGAATGATGGGGTTATTGTAGTTGTATTTACCCTTCCTTTGTTTATGTAAGTCTCAAGGGAATTGGGATAGTGGGTTTGGACATGTACACATGGGGTATAAAATATTTTCACAAATGCTGGACGGGGTCCTTGGCTAAGAGGAGACTCTGCCCTGGGCCCGCCGGCGTAATAAACTGCACTTCACTATCTGCATTGTCCTTCTGAGTGAGTCTGTTTCCCGGAAAGCGTGGCTATAACAGTTTCTTAGCCTTAACATTACAGATATCTTGAGCTGGGTAATTCTATGTTGCAGGGGACTGTCATATGTATTGTGGGATGTTTAGCCACATCCCTGCCTTCTACCCACTAGATGCCAGTAACACAACTCACCAAGTTGTACCAACCGTAAGTGAAAGTGTTAGTCGCTAATTTGTGTCCAACTCTTTGCAACCCCATGGACTGTAGCCCACCAGGCTCCTTTGTCCATGAAATTCTCCAGGCAAGAATACCGGAGTGGGAAGGGAGATGGGAGGGAGGTTCAAAAGGGAGGGGATATATGTATACCTATGGCTGAATTACGTTGAGGTGTGACAGAAAACAACAAAATTCTGTAAAACAATTATCCTTCAATAAAAAAAAAAAAAAAAAGAATACTGGAGTGGATTGCCATTTCCTTCTCCAGGGGATCTTCCCGACCCAGGGATCGAACCCCAGTCTCCTGCATTGCAGGCAGATTCTTTACCATCTGAGCCACCCAGGAAGCCCTGAACCAACCAAAGTCTTACCAAATGTTGCCTGGGAGGCAAAAATCACTGGCATAGGGTTTTCACAGATGTAATAGAGTAGTGCTGTGTTTAAAAAAAAAAAAAGACAACACTTTCATGCTCATATAAGTGAGCTGGTTCCATGCTTAGCCCCCTTTTGACATATGATTTGAGCGTTACAAGTAGAAAGACCCCTAATAAGTAATTATGATTAGTGGGTAGATGAGGGCATGGGGCAATAGTCTTACCTTAAGTGACAAAAGGGTTAATGTATATTCAACCTGGGCCAAGTATTCCTAGGCTTGAAACTCAGTTCTAACTATTCTCAAGTGATTCTGAAGGTTCATGACACACAGTCATTTGTCAGTGTTCTGGGGCGTGAAATTAGGCCATGTCCTCTCTGTAGCTGGTTATGTGGAGGTGAGTTACTTAGGTAGTAAGTGAAACTATCTGACTGGCCACCACAGACTTCATTTTCTTTTTCTTTAAGTGCCTGCTTTTTAACATAGTTTTGTTCTCTATTGGAAATGGATGACATAGCAATGTTTAGGAATAGGGTAGGACTAAGTAACTTTCTTGTATAAAGGCTGTACAGAGAATGCCAATTTCCAAGTAATGGTGCTTAAAGTGAAACGATCTAAGAGCACAGTGACTTATAATATTGGTAGAATTTAAGAGCTTTATGAATTATTTTAGACTGTATTTATAAGACTGTTAAAGACCCAAAGGGTTTCCTTAAAATTTTCAGTCATACTTCACTACATTTTATGGGGACATTATATGCTAGAGTGGTATTCATGGATTTGAAAATCTGCAAAGATCTTAAGAAATAACTCTCAAGAATTCCAAGGAGCTCCTAAAATTTAGAGGTCTTGGATGTGTCTTTTCCTCTCTAGACCCCAAATCAAATCACCATCAGCTGAATGAATGCTTGTCTCCTTAATGCCATTGTTGGGGGAGGAGAAATTTCCCTTCTTTCCCCTCTTAGATGTTTTGGCTGGCAATTAAAATGACATGAGGCAGACTAATAGGAGAAAATCAAATTTATTACATGTGCACAGGGAATTCACATAAGTATGAAGAATTTCAAAGACATCAAGACAAGGTGAGATATACTTATTCTGGATTAAGGAGGAGGAGGTAGGGGTCTGAGGCATCAAGGGGAAGTAAGGTAATTTACAAGAAGATAAAGAGTTAACATTTGGGAAACAAATACTTTTTTGGCCCTCCAAATGCAATGGCACACAGAGACAACTGATCAAATGGGCTTTGCCAAGTTCCTCTCTTTCTACCATACTTAATACTTCACTATAGTTATCTACGGTCATAACTTCTTCCTGGAACAGACCTTCTAAAATTCTTTTAGGCAGTTGGGGAAGCTCCAAGGTTTTTCCTTAGTCTTTTCGGGCTTGGGTGTTTGTTTTCAGCTCAAAATAATCTTCATGCCAGAGTGGCACATCTTGGGGCAAGTCTGCCCTTGGCCCTAACACCACCATGAAAACAAGTCTATTCCCTATTTTATATTCAGATTATGTGACTCCCCTATTCTCAAGCCTGTAGTGTAATCACCTCTATAGCAAGTCAAATCCAAACAATAATTATGCTTGTAAGTCAACTTTGAGGCTCTGCACTCAAAGTCTCCGCTCCATGATTTCCTGTGCCTTATTTTCTGCACATTCTCATTCAGTTCTTCACTGTGATTTCCTTTTTCTAAACTGCGGTTCTTTTCCGCTACTTCCACATGGTTCATCGGACCAGGAGAGGCCCAAAGAGCCCTCTTTAATTCCTTTCTGCCATACCATATTGCCTTACACAGTACTAAAGACTCACCACTACCATGAAAATGCCATCTAGTATAAACAAAAAGAGCATAGCTTGTAGAGTCAGACAGACCCAGGTTTCAATCCATTTCTGCTATTTAGCACGTGTGTGAGACTGAGCAATTACTTCATTCACTTCCACAATCCTCAAAACATTGTAAGAATTATGAGGATTATCTGATCCATGCCCCCCAACATACACTTTTGTCACCTCAAACTGGCTTAGCTTTTCAATTTCCCTGCTATTCTTATTTCAGTCAATGGCATCCAGTATCTCATTTCAGTATCCTATCACAAAGTCTGATCAAGTCTACCACGTATTATTTCTTATATATACTTCCATCTCTCCATCCACACTATCACTATTTTTCCTTCATATTTTGCCTAGACCACTACATGTGTCTCACAAGTGTTCTTGTTTCTTTCACCCTCCATATCCCCCTCCTCACAACTTCCAAGGTGACCTTTTTTTTTGGCTGCACCATGCAGCTTGTGGGACCTTAGTTCCCCAACCAGGGATCAAACCCACATGCCCTGCAGTGGAAGCGTGGAGTCCTAAGCACTGGACTGCCAGGGAAGTCCCATACAATTAACCATTTTCTTTTTATTTATTAAATATTTATTTAATTTGGTTGTGCTGGTCTTGGTTGTGGCACATGGGCAGGATCTTCCATCTACCTCGCACATGTGGGATCTTAGAGCTTCCCAGATGGCAGAGTGGTAAAGAATCTGCCTGCCAATGCAGGAGAGGCAAGAGACATGGGTTCGATCACTAAGTTGGGAAGATCCTGGGGACGGGGCGGGGGAGGGTGGGCAGGAAGAAATGGCCACCTGTGGTATGTGGGATCAGGGACTGAACCCAGGTCCCTGCATTGCAAACTCAGAGTCTTGACCACTGGGCTACCAGGGAAGTTTCACACTTTATTTAGGTCACAATCCTCTGAAGGGCTTGTTAAGACACAGATACCTGGACTCCACTCCCAAAATTTCTCATTAGGTAGGTCCAAGGTGGGACTTGATTATTTGCATCTCTATAAGTTCTTAGATGATGCTGCTGGTTTAGGGACCATTACAACAGCATTCTTTCTTGTTTCAGAGCCCCTAGACACATAGAAACATTACCCAGGTCATACATCAAATGCAAACTTTAAACAACACTTATGAAAGGTTTCCCTTGAGCTTCCAGACTAGACTAAACACTCTTGAGATATTTTTCATAGCATGCACAATATTTGTGATTAGTTGTTTGTGTAATTATTTTTTGACTTAAAGAAACATAAGTCAAACTGTCTCACGAAGGCAAGGACCCTGTCTTCAAGTCTTTAGAGCTTGGCACACTGATTGCCTCATAACAGGCACTCAACAAATTTTGTTGAATAAGATTTTAATAAACAATTGCATTCTATTTTTAAAACGGTTAAAGTTCATTCACTGACACTGTTTCCCATCACAAATATTCAACATTCTTTTCTTCTGAGACTAACACAATTTGCTCGTAGTTTCTCCAGTAACTAACTTTTGGCCCCTACCTGTACTCTAAACAAATACAGGGGTTTCAATTCAAATTATACATTAAATTCACCTGAAGAGCTTTCCAAGTTACCAGGTCCAACCTCTGGCCAACTGAACCAGAATTTCTACACTTAAAAGATAGAATTTCCAAATATTTAAAAAATTTTTTCCACAGACGATTTTGATGCACAATAAGAGTTGAAGAGCACTTCATGATTGGGTCTATCACTCGAGGTAAAACTACTTGTGTATACGTTGATGGTTACGATACAACATAAGACATGTGGTTGGCAATCATCGGACACACTGTGAAAAAGACATTTCTTTTACTGCCTTCATTATATTTTAAGTTCCTAGATCACTAGAGTTCAGTTGCTCAGTCAGGTCAACACTGCGACCCCTCGGACTACAGCATGTCAGACCTCCTTGTTCATCACCAACTCCCGAGTTTATTCAAACCAATGTCCATTGAGCCAGCGATGCCATCCAACCATCTCATCCTCTGTCATCCCCGTCTCCTCCTGCCTACAATCTTTCCCAGAATCAGGATATTTTAAGATCAGGCAGATCTTCCTATCAGGTGACCAAAGTACTGGACTTTAAGCTTAAGCATCAGTCCTTCCATTGAGTATTCAGAACTGATTTCCTTTAGAATGCACTGTTGGGAATTCCTTGAAGTACAAGGAATTCTCAAGAGTTTTCTCCAACACCGCAATTCAAAAGCATCAGTTCTTCGGCGCTCAGCTTTCTTTATAGTCCAACTCTCACATCCATATGTGACTACTGGAAACACCAAAGCCTTGATCAGATGGACCTTTGTTGGCAAAGTAATGTCTCTGCATTTTATTTTAGTTTTTTTTTGTCTCTGCATTTTAATATGCTGTCTAGGTTGGGCATAACTTTTATTCCAAGGAGCAACCGTCTTTTACCTTCCTGGCTGCAGTCAACATCTGCAGTGATTTTGGAGCCCCCCAAAGTAAAGTCTGTCACCGTTTCCACTGTTTCCTCATCTATTTGCCATGAAGTGATGGGACCAGATGCCATGACCTTAGTTTTATGAATGTTGAGTTTGAAGCCATCTTTTTCACTCTCTTCTTTCACTCTCATCAAGAGGCTTTTTACGTCGTCTTCGCTTTCTGCCATAAGGGTGGTGTCATCTGCATATCTGAGCTTATTGATATTTCTCCAGCAATCTTGATTTCAGCTTTGGTCTCATCCAGCCCTGGGTTTCTCATGATGTACTCTGCATATAAGTTAAATAAGCAGGGTGACAATATACAGCCTTGATGTACTCCTTTCCCTATTTGGAACCGGTCTGCTGTTCCATGTCCCGTTCTAACTGTTGCTTCTTGACCTGCATACAAATTTATCAAGAAGCTGGTCATGTGGTCCAGTATTACCATCTCTAAGGATTTTCCACAGTTTGTTGTGGTCCACACAGTCAAAGGCTTTGGCATAGTCAATAAAGCAGAAGTAGATGTTTTTCTGGAACTGTCTTGCTTTTTCGATGATCCAACAGATGTTGGCAATTTGATCTCTGCTTCCTCTGCCTTTTCTAAATCCAGCTTGAGCTTTTTTTTTTTTTTTCCTCTTCCGGCGACGGCATCTAGAGGCATTCAGGATGGTGTTGCCTCTGACATACCGCTGTAGGCTGGCCTACAATACAGCCTCTAACAAAACCAGGCTGTCCTGAAACCCTGGTAATAGAATTGTTTACCTTTACACCAAGAAGGTTGGGAAAACACCTAACCGCATGTGGTGTGTGCCCAGGCCAACTTAGAGGCGTTCGTGCTGAGAGACCTAAAGTTCTCATGAGGTTGTCTAAAACGAAGAAACACGTCAGCCGAGCCTATGGTGGTTCCATGTGTGTTAAATGTGTCCGCAACAGGTTCAAGCGTGCTTTCCTTATTGAAGAGCAGAAGATCGTTGTGAAAGTATTGAAAGCACAAGCACAGAGTCAGAAAGCGAAATAAAAAATGAACCATTTTTGAGTAATAAAAAATAAATAAATAAATCCAGCTTGAACATCTGCAAGTTCACGGTTCATGTACTGTTGAAGTCTGTCTTGGAGAATTTTGAGCATTATTTTACTAGCGTGGGTAAGTAAGTGAATAAGTGTTAGTCGCTCGGTGGAGCCCAACTCTTTGCAACCCCATGGACTGCAGCTCACCAGGCTCCTCAGTCCATGAGATTTTCCAGGCAAGGATACTGGAGTGGGTTGCCATTTCCCTCTCCAGGGGATCTTCCCAACCCAGAGATCGAACCCGGGTCTTCTGCACTGCAGGCAGATTCTTCACTGACTGTGCTACAAGGAAAGCCCGCTAGCGTGTGAGATGAGTGCAATTGTGCGGGACTTTGCGCATTCTTTGGCATTGCCTTTCTCTGGGACTGGAATAAAAACTGACCTAATCCACTCCCTGTGCACTACTCCAAGACGGGTATACCTGGCACCGGAACCTGGATGCCAACCTGCAGGTGCAGGACAGGACCCACCGCCCCCACCCCCCTGCCCACAAACACACACCTTCTGTACTCAGACCGAGAGGACCTTTTCGGAAGGGGACCGGACCAGTCCCTGTAAATGCTTTGACTGCCCAGCCTCTAGGGCTATAGCTGCTCGGTGCACAGCCGGAGGGGTGAGAGCTGGGGAGGAGATGGGGAGCCCAAGAGGTCTGTCCTGCCCAAGGCCTGGGGGGACAGATGGAAGCGCCAGAGCCTCTCCGGTGACCACAGAAGGACAACCCACTCCCTTACGAGGAACGGAGCAGGACCAAGGGTGGCAGGCAGCCTGCGGACAGAGGCTCCGACCGCAATCCCCGAGCACAGGGCATATCAGTCCAGTGAAGGGGCCAAGGAGTCCAGCAGCAAATCCCTCTGCTACAGCAGACAGGGGGTGGAAGACTGAAGCCGCCACCCCCACCACGTGGCTTCTGAATCTTCCTACAGGAAAGAAGATCCAAGAGAGCGAGGTGGTCTTTGGACCACTTAGGCTGAGCCCAAGCCTCTGGAAGAACCAAAACATGAAACCTAAAAGCTCAAGAATCCTTCAGAGGATGCCCAGACGCTGCAGCTGGGTTGAAACAGGCTTCTGGTGTTGAAAAACAGCTGCTTCCCGACATCTATGCACGTCCTAGAGGGAGATCAGGGGGTGAGCAGCAGTCCTCAAAAGATCACACTTCCAGGGGTAAGCTGACCCAGCTGAAGATTGCCCAGCGCCTACACCTGGAGCAGCCCAAGCTGGAAGAAGTAACACGACACATCATGCAGGGGAGCCTCAATGGCTACTCAATGCTCCTGGCCATGCAGGGGACCCCCAGTGGGCCTGGCACTGAGGGGTTGCCCACAGTGGAGCCCCGCCTACAGAGGCGGCTTCTCAGGAACCTGGTCTCCTCCTTGAAACAGAAGCAGGCTGCAATGGTGATCAATATGCCAGTGTGTTGGACCAAGGCAGAGGCAGCATGGGCATGCTCTACTATGCCTTCCCTCATGTGACTTTTCACAGCAGTACCTCCCGTCAGCACTGAGGACACTGGGCGAGTTAGGGGAAGAACACATAGTGAGAGGCAGGCTAGCCCAAACCTGTCCTTTCCAGCCCATTTGTCACTAAAGCAGTTATTGAAATATCTGACCACTGCTGCCCTGCACCGCCACTCTCATGCCATCTTACACCAGAGATTTGTATTCTCTGCTGGGTTGTTCTGGTTCATCTCGTAGGGGACCAAAGTCCTGTCCACCCACCAAAATAAGTTCATTTCATTTCAGTTGCTCAGTCATGTCCTACCCTTTCCGACCCCATGAATTGCATCACGCCAGGCCTCCCTGTCCATCACCACCTGCCAGAGCTTACTCAAACTCATGTCCAAGGAGTCAGTGATGCCATCCAGCCATCTCAACCTCTGTCATCCCCTTCTCCTCCTGCCTTCAATCTTTCCCCGCATCAGGGACTTTTCCAATGAATCAGTTCCTCGCATCAGGTGGCCAAATATTGGGAGTTTCAGCTTTAGTCCTTTTAGTGACTATGCAGGACTGATTTCCTTTAGGATGGACTGGTTCGATCTCCTGGCAGTCCAAGGGACTCTCGAGAGTCTTCTCCAATACCACAGTTCAAAAGCATCAGTTCTTAGGCGCTCAGCTTTCTTATAGTCCAACTCTCACATCCATATGTGACTATTGGAAACACAAAAGCATTGACTAGATGGACCTTTGTTGGCAAAGTAATGTGTCTGCTTTTTAATATGCTGTCTAGTTTGGTCATAGCTTTTCTTTGAAGGAGCAAATGGCTTTTAATTTCATGGCTGCAGTCACCATGTGTAGTAATTTTGGAGCCCCCCAAAATTATGTCTGTCACACTTCCCCATCTATTAGCCATGAAGTGATGGGACCAGATGCCATTATCTTTGTTTTCTCAATGTTCAGCTTTAAGCCAAGTTTTTCACTCTCCTCTTTCACTTTCATCAAGAGGTTCTTTAGTTCTTCTTCGCTTTCTGCCATAAGCGTGGTGTCATATGCATATCTGACCTTATTGATCTTTCTCCTGGCAATCTTGATTCCAGCTTGTGCTTCATCCAGCACAGCATTTCTCATGATGTACTCTGCATATAAGTTAAATAAGCAGGGTGACAATATACAGCCTTGAGATACTCCTTTCCCAATTTTGAACCAGTCCATTGTTCCATATCCGGTTCTAACTATTGTTTCTTGGCCTGCATACAGATTTCTCAGGAGAGAGGTTAGGTGGTCTGGGGTTCCCATCTCGTTCAGAATCATCTAGTTTATTGTGAGTCTCATAGTCAAAGGCGTTGCCATAATCAATAGAGCAGAACGAGATGTTTTTCTGGAACTCTCTTTCATTTTCGATGATCCAGTGGATGTTTGCAATTTGATCTCTGGTTCCTTGCCTTTTCTAAACAAGGTTGATCATCTGGAAGTTCACAGTTCACATATTGTTGAAGCCCGACTTGGAGAATTTTAAGCATTACTTTATTAGCCTGTGAGATGAGTGCAATTGTGCGGTAGTTTGAACACACTTTGTCATTGCCTTTCTTAGGGACTGGAAGGGAAACTGCCCTGTTCCAGTCCTGTGGCCACTGCTGAGTTTTCCAAAATTGCTGGCTTGAGTGCAGCACTTTTACAGCATCATCCTTTAGGAATTCCATCATCTCCACTAGGTTTGTTCGTAGTGATTCTTTCTAAGGCCCTCTTGACTTCACATTCCATGATATCTGACTCTTGGTGAGTGATCATACCATCGTCACTCTCTGGGAAGTGAAGATCTTTTTTGTACAGTTCTTCTGTGTATTCTTGCCACCTCTTCTTAATATCTTCTGCTTCTGTTAGGTCCATACCATTTCTGTCCTTTATTGAGCCCATCCTTGCATGAAATGTTCCCTTGGTATCTCTAATTTTCTTGAAGATATCTCCAGTCTTTCCCATTCTATTGTTTTCCTCTATTTCTTTGCATTGATTACCCTGGAAGGCTTTCTTATCTCTCCTGGCTATTCTTTGGAACACTGCATTCAAATGGGCATATCTTTCCTTTTCTCCTTTGCTTCTCTTGTTTTTACAGCTATTTGTAAGGCCTCCTCAGACACCCATTCTGTTTTTTTGCATTTCTTTTTCTTGGGGATGGTCTCGATCCCTGTCTCCTGGACAATGTCATGAACCTCTGTCCATAGTTCATCAGGTGCTCTGTCTATCAGATCTAGTCTGTTAAATCCATTCCTCACTTCCACTGTATAATCGAAAGGGATTTGATTTAGGTCATACCTGAATGGTCTGGTGGTTTTCCCTACTTTCTTCAATTTAACTCTGAATTTGCCATTAAGGAGTTCATGATCTGAGCCACAGTCAGCTCCTGGTCTTGTTTTTGCTGACTGTATAGAGCTTCTGCATCTTTGGCTGCAAAGAATATAACCAATCTGATTTCGGTGTTGACCATCTGGTGACGTCCATGTATAGAGTCTTCTCTTGTGTTGTTGGAAGTGGATGTTTGCTATGACCAGTGCATTCTCTTGGCAGACCTCTATTAGCCTTTGCCCTGCTTCATTCTGTACTCCAATGCCAAATTTGCCTGTTACTCCAGGTGTTTCTTGACTTCTATTTTTGCATTCCAGTCCCCTATAATGAAAAGCACATTTTTTTGGGGGGTGCTAATTCTAGAAGGTCTTTTGGGTCTTCATAGAACTATTCAACTTCAGCTTCTTCAACATTACTGGTCGGGGCATACAGTTGGATTACCGTGATACTGAATGGTTTGCCTTGGAAATGAACAGAGATCATTCTGTCATTTTTCAGATTGCATCCAAAAACTACATTTCAGACTCTCTTATTGACTATGATGGCTACTCCATTTCTTCTAAGGGATTCTTGCCCACAGTAGTAGATATAACGGTCATCTGAGTTAAATTCTGTACCATTAACTATATAAAAACAGTGTATACTGGTCGAGGACATGTTTCTCCTTCTTGAGAACCTTGTGACGAATCCTGTCAAGTTCAAATGTAAATTGTGGGAGTGGGTCCAGTAAGATCTTTACAACCTTGAGACATTCTTCTGATTTATTCTAAAAACCATTTTAAAAAGTATATAGCTTCCTTGCTAAAACTAGGGAGTTGGGCATTCTCTGTCCCCCTTCTGATGTCTATGTCACTATGTCAGAAGTTTTCTTTGTCCCTTTTTCACTTTAATAAAACTTTGCTACACAAAAGCTGTTGAGTGATTGACATTGGTCCCTGGTTCTGAAGCTATATCTTCTTCAGAGATCACAAATCCGACATCCTTCACCATAAGCTATCAGTTGTCAGTAAAGCCTTTGTCAGAGAGAAAAAAAAAATGACATGAATGAACTTATTTATGAAACAGAAACAGAGTCACAAACAGAGAAAACAAACTATGGTTACCCAAAGGAGAAAGGGGGGTGAGTGTAGGGATAAATTAGGAGGTTGGGATTAACATATACACACTACCATATCTAAAATTGATATATACAACAAGGACTTACTGTATAGCACAGGTAATTATACTCAATATTTTTTAATAACCTATAAGAGAGGAGAATCTGAAGAATATATATATATATATATATATATATATATACATACATACATATATAATAATGAAATTTCTGTGCTGTACATCTAAAACTAACATGATATTTTAAATCACTATACTTCAAATAAAAATAAATTTTAAAAATAAAAATGTTAAGACACAAACAAAAAAATTTAACAAATTCATCCTAGAAGAATGAAAGAAATAAAATATATGCAGCCAGTTTTTCTGTGAAATAATTAAATATTTTTGTTAAAGGATAGGATTAGTGGTTGGGGATGTGGATATATTTAGTTTTCCCAATTCTTGACTCATCTAGATGAAAGTAGTTTCTAGAAATAAGTTTGTGTTGGGACAAAGCACATTGTGACATTTAAACCATAAAAAAAATGCCAAATTTAGCAGAATATCTGGGTGTTGCCAAACATATGTGTATTTTACATCTGGATTTTTTTTTCACACAGATGTTTTATCAACATATTAACCTACTCATCATAATGTACAAAGATGCAAGATTGCCATAATGGCCTAGTTATTCAACTAAAGTGTTTTTTAAAAACACCTTTTTTTCCCCACCGAATACTATAAATACTCCAAAATCCTATCTAAAGCAAAAGATTATCTAAAGGCTTTGGAAATATCATTATTGCAATTATTTTCTGTTACTGTTTATAGTCTCTCAAATGGTTTCTAGTATGTTTCTATGGATATTTAGCACCTTTTAGAATACAAATAAGTTTTCTCAAGAAAATGCTTACTCATAAAATCATAACTTCAGATTTTTGTATTCAAACATACATCCAACAATCCTACTGCCAATTTCTCTCTTGCTCTGGCATAAACTTTAAAAAGACGGAATGCTCAGTGGCACTGTGAAACCTGGGATCAATGAACTTTTCAGGCCCATCCCTTAGCCTATCTGCCTCTTTCTGATGTCACAAGGCAGAGAGCTCTAGAGAATTTCCTCTGCCTCAAACCTGCCTTACCAATAAAACATTCGTAACTCAGTACTGACCTCCTCAAATGTACCATCCAGTGCCTACTGAGTCACATATCTGTCCCTGTGTATCTCTGTGTGTGATCATGTTAAGCTTTGAGTAGGAGGTCCTGGAGGAAGGAAGTACCACCATCACCACCACCAGTAGCAGTTATGTATTGAGTATAATACTAAGTACTTTACATATATTTCCTATAATCCTCAAAACTGCATTATATGCATCAGTTCAGTTCAGTTCAGTCGCTCGGTAGTGTCTGACTCTTTGTGACCCCATGGACTGCAGCACGCCAGGCTTCCCTATCCATCACCAACTCCCAGAGCTTGCTCAAACTCATGTCCATTGAGTCTGTGATGCCATCCAACCATCTCATCCTCTGTTGTCCCCTTCTCCTTCCGCCTTCAATCTTTCCCAGCATCAGGGTCTTTTCCAATGAGTTAGTTCTTCACATCAGGGGGCCAAAGTATTAAAGCTTCAGCTTCAATCCTTTCAATGAATTTCAGTACTGATTTCCTTTAGGATGGACTGTCCAAGGGACTCTCAAGAGTCTTCTCTAACACCACAGTTCAAAAGCATCAATTCTTCTATGCTCAGCTTTCTTTATAGTCCAACTCTCACATCCATACGTGACTACTGGAAAAACCATAGCCTTGACTAACAGATTTTGTTGGCAAAGTAATGTCTCTGCTTTTTAATATGCTGTCTAGGTTGGTCATAACTTTTCTTCCAAGGAGCAAGCATCTTTGAATTCCATGGCTGCAGTCACCATCTGCAGTGATTTTGGAGCCCCCCAAAAATAAAGTCTGCCACTGTTTCCCCATCTATTTGCCATGAAGTGATGGGACTGGATGCCATGATCTTAGTTTTCTGAATGTTGAGCTTTAAGCCAACTTTTTCACTCTCCTCTTTTACTTTCATCAAGAGGCTGTTTAGTTCTTCTTTGCTTTCTGCCATAAGGGTGGTGTCATCTGCATATCTGAGGTTATTGATATTTCTCCCAGCAACCTTGATTCCAGCTTGGCAAAGTAGTCTCAGCTTTTTAGTATGCTGTCTAAGTTGGTCGTAGCTTTTCTTATGCTTATAATAAGAACTGTATTATTACCTCATCACACAGTTGCAGGGACAGAGGGTCAGAACAATTAAGTAATTTATCCAAGGTCAGAGTCAGTAATCTTAAAAAGCCAGGATTTTAACTCAGTATTATCTTTGGTTAGTACTATATTGAAGCAAATGTTCAAGGGAGGTAATCTAGCATGTTATTGAACAGTACTGGCTCTAAAGCCACACTGACAGAATCTGAATCCAAACTATCAATTACTGACTGTATAATCTTGGGCAAGCTTTTGGGGCCTCAGTTTCTTCATCTGTAAAATGGGGATGATAACAGTAGTACGCATCCCAGAATTTTGAGGATTAAAAGAGTTAATATATAAAGTAGGTGCTTGGTAAGGGATAAATAAATGCTAGGCAATATTAAGTGAGTTTAAATGAAGGTGATAAACTCTAGTCATTCACTGGTTAGATAATAAAGAAGAAATCAGCCTCCATATTGACAACATTACATGTCAGTATTTAGAGAAAGTTGAAGTCTTGACTAGAAATAGAAGATATTTCACACTCCTAGACAAATACTAGACTTCATTTCAGAGTTTAAAATATTTCCCCAGACCTATATTGCTTCCTACTTCAAATGCAATTATCATCAGCATTCCTTTCAAATGGTCTTTTTAAAATTTGCTAATTTATGACTATGAGGTGTCCCCTCCCCTTCTCAGGAAGAACATTGGCAACCAAACCAATTAAGTGACTATAACAAATGAAGCATATTGGACTCCTAATCTTCAGGAAATCTACCTGCAGTGTCTTCTCAGTTTTACCTCATGTGAGGGAAGATCATCTTGTAACAAATTTTTCAATCATTGTCCTCAAGTTGACCTCTGATTACTTTTAAGTATTCATGGTGAGGAGAAGGAGTTTTCCAAGTCTAGATAAAAGTCTGTAAGAACACTCAACTCCTGTTTAATCACTAATTCACAGTAAGGTGTTTGTGGGCAGTGAATAGTAAAGAAACAGGCGTCAAGATTTCTAATATTATATTTAAATAATTCGAGAACAGTTAAATTATACATTCCTAGTGACTAAGTAACCCTAAGGTTTGTTTATGGAAATACTTTGGACAGTGAGCACATAGCATGTCTACCACAGAACCTGAGATTTGGAACCTGTGAAATATTTTACCTGTTATTCCTTTTTTAAATTCAAAAGATTATCCTAATTTTACAATGGCAAAGGCTGAAGGTAAAAGAGGCTATGAGTGGTGTATCTGGTTAATATTACTACTAAAGATTATATTGAATGTGGTACCCAATGTTCAAGTTACTACTGATACATTAACAATCACCCTAAAACTTAATGGTTTAAAATAACAAAAATCATTTCACTCTGTCTCATGGGTTTCTGTGAACCAGGAATTTCAGGAAGGGCTCAGCTGGGTGGTTCAGGATGAGAGTCTACATGTGACTGCTGTCAGGTGGTGATTGGAGCAGGAACTGCAGAGGTGCTGAAGCAGCAGATGGCTGACCTGGCATTCTTATCCCTTCATGCAGCCTCAGGGCCTCTCCATGTGTCCTCTCCACTTGGCCTTCCTCATGGCACTACATGAGGCCCTCAAAACATTTGGAGTGCTTACATGGTGACTCCAATCAAGTATTAAAAGGAACCAGGCAGACATTGTGTCACTTTTCATGACCTAGCCTCAGAAGTCACATTACATCACTGGAGTTACAAGTGACGTAGTTATAAGCTCACCCAGATTGAAGAAGAGGCAACATAGATTCCACTTCTCCAATGGAGACTTGTCAACATGACTTTGTAAGAATATGTGGGATGGAAGATATTGTTGCAGTTATCGTTGGAAAATACAATCTCTCACACTTGGCACTGATAGTTCTTTATATGTTGTTGATTCGTGCATCATATTTAAACAAAGTATTTTTTGAAGTCTTGATAATGTTTTCATAGAAAAGGTATCATTAAATGGGTAAATATGCTTTCCTGCATTCATCCAGGACAATAGAAAAATCTGTTTAGATTAGGAAGACATAGTTAAAGAGCTACCATTAACAACTCTCCAAACTTTTTGGCTATGGAATCCTTTTTATGTAACACTTCTGTCAACATTTCCTGAAACAGTATTCCATGGAATACAGTTTGAAAATTCTGCCATGAACCAACAGTAACAAGTTTTTCTAAAGATTTATCATTTTCATAATTACAAGTGACCCGTTTTAATAGGATCAACATGTCTGCTAACACATCTCTAGTCAAAAATTACAAGAAATGCTATTTCTTCTGTCAGCATTATATGTAGATATGTTGCTTCATTTTTGTTGAGATTCATTGTTGGATGCTATATTTGGCATTGATAAAAGGATTTCCTAATTGAATCTCATATCTTTAATATTAAACATGGTTTAGCACATGGTATCAATTGACATTTCCAGTGAAGAAAAACAGAAATGAAGATTCATTGCTAAACATCTAACAAGAAATTCATGTGTACATAATTCATTCTACTTCACTCCATTTCATAAATGATGGGCATATCCCCCATCACCCAAAACCTTGGAAATTGTTTTATAATAACTTAACCATAGGGTATAGATCACAACACTTAAAAGAAAACATGAGAGTACATCATTTACTACTCTAGACCAAGTTTAGCTAGAGAATAATTTTAAATGTTTTAATTGCTATCCACAATGTATTTTTGTTCGATTAGAGTTTTAAATGAGAGCCAAGAGCAATGGTGACCTTTAAATATCCTATTCATTTTAAGACTGCAGTAGATGATTTTAAACCAATTAATTGTAAGCATTATAAGTAAATGAGTTATTAGCATTCATGAATTCTATAACAGCCACTTTGTTCCTGTTCCCAAACCTTTGAAGTACCTATTTCATAATTTCTTGGAAATGTAACCATAGGAACTAAGAGGTTGCCAACATAAACCTTTATGATTAATGAAGGTAAGTTTTCACCTTTTTGAATCATTTAAAAATGTATACAGAACCCAGGTATTATACCTCTAGGACAATAGTTTTGTTCAGTTAAGTTGTCTTACAGCTCTCCAATCTCTAGGTTTCATTTTTTCAAAAGTATACACAAGTACTTGCTTTGTGCCAGGTACTATGTTACATACCATGAGAGATAAAACAAGAACACTGTCGTTACCATGTAGGAGCTTAAAATGTAGGAGGAGAGGTACAATGTTTACCCAGGTTTGTGTGCAATCAATCAGAATGTATCAAGTATCATAAGAGAAATAAACCAAGTTATTTCCTTATAGTTTTTGCACAACCAGTATTGCCTAATACCTCTTACCCTATAAGAGGCTATGAAAAATGAAAACAACAAAACTCCACCTTTGATCTACAGTCCTGGCAATATATGTAAATCTATAAAATGGACTAGGGCTTTGATCAAGAAAAGCTCATTATTTCTCCCCTCAATTTTCAAATGCCTGAGAACTCCATTCCCCTCTACCTCCTTTCCTCCCTTCCCCCAACCCCAACTATACCCTTCCCTTGGGAAATCTGTATCTACATCTATATTGTCTACATCTATCTCCATACCCAAATGGAGGAGTATGGCATATTTACATATAATATTTGTGTAAATACATATATTTAGTATACTAAAAAGAAATAGGTATTTGTCCTAAGGGAGGAGTGTGGTATATATTTATATATGGGAAAGAAGCAAAAAAGGCAAGTAGAAGAGGCAAAAAAAAAAAAAAAAAAGAAAGGGAATGAGTCTAGTGTCTTTTTAGAATCAGGGAACTGAATGCTATTCCACAGAAGATCCTGAGAATTCTTTCTTATTAACCACTACTACTACCTAGGACATGACTCCATAATCTCCATTATTTAACCAAGTTAATCAAAGCAACAGATTGGTCATTAATGTTAATGTAATGGTTTTAATTATGTTAACAATACTTGTCCAAATAAAGGACTAGTTATCAAAAACAAAAAGACAACCTACATAATGGGAGAAAATATTTGCAAACAATGCAACCAAATAAGGGTTTCATTTCTAAAATATACGAACAGCTCATACAACTCAACAACAAAAACAACCCAATCAAAAAATGGGAAGAAAACCTAAACAGACATTTGTCTAAAGAAGAAATACAAATAGATAAAGAAAATATGGTGCAAAAAGCAACCCTCAGAATCTGAGAAAATATTTACAAATGAAGCACCAACAAGGGATCAATCTCCAAAATATACAAACAGCTCATGCATCTCAAAATCAAAAAACCAAATGACCCAATCAAACAGTGGGTGGAAGATCTAATTAGACATTTCTCCAAAGAAGATGGACACATAGATGGCCAACAAACACATGAAAAGATGCTCAAAATCACTAATCATTAGAGAAATGAAAATCAAAACTGTAATGAAGTATCGCCTCACACCAATCAGAATGGCCCAAATCAAAAAACCTACAAACAATAAACGCTCAAGAGGGTTTGGAGAAAAAGGAACCCTTCTACACTGTTGATAGGAGGGGAAATAAGTATAGCTGCTATGGAGAACATTATGGAGGTTCCTTATAAAACTAAAAATAGAATGACCATATGACCCAGTAATCCCACTCCTGGGTGTATACCTGGAGAAAATCATAATTCAAAAAGATACATGCACCCTAATGTTCACTGCAGCACTATTTACAATAGCCAGGACATGGAAGCAACTTAAATGTCCATCAACGGAGGAATGGATAAAGAATATATGATACATATATACAAAGGAATATTACTAAGCAATACAAAAGAACAAAATAATGCCATTGCAGCAACCCAGATGTACCCAGAGACTGCCATATTGAGTGAAGTAAGTCAGACAAAGAAGGACAAATATGATATTGCTTATATGTGGAATCTTAAAAAAAAAAAAGGTGCAAATGAACTTATTTACAAAACAGAAGAAGAGTCAGAGATATGGAAAGCAAACTTATGGTTACCAGGGGATGGGGGGAGCAATAAACTGGGAGATTGTGATGGACATATACACACAATTATATATAAATTAGATAACTAATAAGAACCTGTATAGCATAGGGAACTCTACTCAATACTCTGTAATGGATCTAAAAAAAAGAGTGGATATATGTATATGTATACTGATTTACTTGGCTGTACATCTGAAACTAACACAACACTTAATCAATTATTTACTCTGATAAATTTTTTTTAAAAATAGGGACTTCCCTGGTGGTCCAGTGGTTAAGAAACTCCCAATGCAGGTAGGGGGGGTATGTTTGATCCCTGGTCCAAGAACTAAGATCCCACATGTTGCACACAGTGTGGCAAATAAAGAAAGAAAAGAAAGAAGGAAAGACATCATCATTAAAAAAAAAAAGAAAAGATGTATTACATATATAGGCTTCCCAGGTGGTGTGGTAAAGAATCGTCTGCAATGCAGGAGATGAGAGTTCGATTTCTAGGTTAGGAAGATCTCTTGGAGAAAGAAATAACAACCCACTCCAGTATTCTTGCCTGGGGAATCCTATGGACAGAGGGGGAGCTTGGCAGAGTTGCAAAAGAAGTCAGACATGACTTAGCAACACAACAGCAACAAAACAGAAACACACTCATGGACAGAGAGAACAGACTGGTGGTAGCCAAGGGGAGGAGGTTAGGGGAGGGATGGAGTAAGAGGTTGAGATTAGCAGATGTAAGCTATTATATATGGAATGGATAAACAACAAGGTCCTTTGTATAGCACAGAGAACTAGATTCAGTATCTTATGATAAAGCATAATGGAAAATAATATTTTACAAAGAATGTATATATATATATATATATAATATATATATACACACATGTATGTATAACTGAATCACTTTGCTGTACAAAAGAAATTAACACAACACTGTAAATCAACTACTAATTTTTTTTTAAAGGACTAGTTATCCAAAACACTGACTCAATCATGCTGTTTTACTTCTGCTAGATAAACACAGTCTTGGTATATCTCTAAATCTGTAGGTCTTGGAATTGAACTGCAGCACTTTTAGAGAAGTGCTGGTCATTCAGTTGTGTCCAACAATACACTGGCATAACAGACTGCTAGTTCTTCCATGGTGTTGGCAGGACAGAGTTAATTCACATTATATTTCCTGCAGTTGAATGTATGTGTTTTGAATCACTTTTTGCCTTAAATTTCATGATAACATAAGAGAGATGTTCCTTGGAAAAGATAAAATGAAAATAAATAAAACACAAGGATCACAGAGGAGAATAAAGAGCAGCACTTTGTATGATTTGAAACTGTGTTTAAGGAAATATGCTAATTTTCTGACAAAATGCTAATACTATTAAAATATGGTGCTTAAATTTATTCATAGTTAACAGAAAACTTTAGAATTTCTAGAGATATAAAACAAAAACCCAACAGCTTCATTAAATCCACTAGGGAAAAAAATGTACCCAACTCATATCAACCAACCCTTCTCAAGTTCAATGTGAAACAGAGCAGGACCATTTGGCCCTTGCCCCAACCACCATGTCCTCTGTCTGACTTTTGCCTGTGGAAAACCTTAGTCAAAGAGTAAGTTTAATCAGAGAAGTGAGAAATGTGGAAACAAAGGAAACAGTCAAAGGAGACTAAATAATAATAATGTAGTCATTAAGCACAGTCAAGGACCTTTAGTTCTTTCTCAAGGGCTGTAAATAATATTCAGAGCCATATCCTGTGAGCTGCCTTATAGATACTGAAACACCAGGTGGAGAAGTTAACTACATGATGACCAGACTGTACCCAGGATTTGAGTGAGTGAGTTAAGTCGCTCAGTCGTGTCCAACTCTTTGCGACCCCATGGACTATAGCCTACCAGGCTCCTCCATCCATGGGATTTTCCAAGCAAGAATACTGGAGTGGATTGCCATTTCCTTTTCCAGGAGATCTTCCTGACCCAGGGATTGAACCCGGGTCTCCCGCATTGTAGGCAGACACTTTACTGTCTGAGCCACCAGGGAAGTAACCAGGACTTGAGCTGCCACAATTCCGAGAACTGACTGAAATGGAATGGAACAAGTGCACCCCGGAACTGAAGACTAAGTATAACTAAAACAACCAAGATGATGCTAGTCAGACCACTGATGACCAATTGAAGATGACTGTTAGAGATGACTGTGCTGTTTCTGCATGTAACCCCCAACTCAGTTCAGTTCATTCAGTCGCTCAGTCGTGTCCGACTCTTTGCGACCCCATGAACCACAGCACACCAGACCTCCCTGTCCATCACCAACTCCCGGAGTTTACTCAATCTCATGTCCATCGAGTCAGTGATGCCATCCAGCCATCTCATCCTCTGTCGTCCCCTTCTCCTCCTGCCCCCAATCCCTCCCAGCATCAGGGTCTTTTCCAATGAGTTAACTCTTCACATGAGCTGGCCAAGTATTGGAGTTTCAGCTTCAGCATCAGTCCTTCCAATGAACACCCAGGACTGATCTCCTTTAGGATGGACTGGTTGGATCTCCTTGCAGTCCAAGGGACTCTCAAGAGTCTTCTCCAACACCACAGTTCAAAAGCATCAATTTTTCGGCACTCAGCTTTCTTCACAGTCCAACTCTCACATCCATACATGACCACTGGAAAAACCATAGCCTTGACTAGACGGACTTTGTTGGCAAAGTAATGTCTCTGCTTTTTAATATGCTATCTAAGTTGGTCATAACTTTCCTTCCATGGAGTAAGCATCTTTTAATTTCATGGCTGCAATCACCATCTTCAGTGATTTTGGAGTCCCCCCCCCCCCAAAAAAAAAAAAGTCTGATGCTGTTTCCACAGTTTCCCCATCTATTTGCCATGAAATGATGGGACTGGATGCCATGATCTTAGTTTTCTGAATGTTAAGCTTTAAGCCAACTTTTTCACTCTCCCCTTTCACTTTCCATCAAGAGGCTTTTTAGTTTCTCTTCACTTTCTGCCACAAGGGTGGTGTCATCTGCATATCTGAGGTTGATTATTGATATTTCTCCTGGCAATCTTGATTCCAGTTTGTGCTTCTTCCAGCCCAGCGTTTCTCATGATGTACTCTGCATATAAGTTAGATAAGCAGGGTGACAATATACAGCCTTGATGTTCTCCTTTTCCTATCTGGAACCAGTCTGTTGTGCCATGTGCAGTTCTAACTGTTGCTTCCTGACCTGCATACAGGTTTCTCAAGAGGCAGGTCAGGTGGTCTGGTATTCCCATCTCTTTCAGAATTTTCCACAGTTTATTGTGATCCACACAGTCAAAGCCTTTGGCATAGTCAATAAAGCAGAAATAGATGTTTTTCTGGAACTCTCTTGCTTTTTTGATGATCCAGCAAATGTTGGCAATTTGATCTCTGGTTCCTCTGACTTTTCTAAAGCCAGCTTGAACATCTGGAAGTTCACAGTTCATGTATTGCTGAAGCCTGGCTTGGAGAATTTTGAGTATTACTTTACTAGCATGTGAGATGAGTGCAATTGTGCGGTAGTTTGAGCCTTCTTTGGGATTGCCTTTCTTTAACTCTGTCTATAAATGCTCTCACCCACTGCTTGTCAGCAGGGGCACTAGGCCTTTGGACAGATGTCCGTCACCCTCCCCTCCCCCAGTTGCCAGCATCTGAAATAAAGCAAAATTTCCTTTCCACAAACCTGGGCTATTTACTGGCTTTTGAGTGGCCAGAGCTGGACCCACTGTTACCTTTCAGTAACAAAAGCGTGTGGATTTTGGAGCTGTGTTACTTTGTAGATGATACTAGCTTATTTCTAAATATAAACATTGGACCAAACAGAGACGAGAGAAACACAAAAGAAGTAAGGAGCCAGCAGAATCAACAATCCATAAAGAAAAAGGAAAGGACAATTCTTGTGAAACAGAAGTATTAAATGGGTAATGGCAGGAGGTTAAGAAGTGGTGCTAGGGATTGAAAGCCTATGATAAAGGGAAGAATACATCCTATAAATTACCAGAGTATACAATGTATTTTATCAAGCTCTGAATTTGAGATACTGTAAAATTCTGATATTTCTTTATCAAGGTTCCATTTAGCAGGATGTATTTCCCCCTCACAAAGCCTAATTAGCTCATTTGCTAAATGCTATAGTCCTTTAGACTTCTACACAGAGACTTTTTCCAGGAATCCAGGGAGGGAGAGGCCTAAATATTCTTTAATGGGTTTTGCTTCTCCCAACACTGCATCTCTCACTGCCACTGACTTTGATATTGCTTCAAATAGTCCTGTAGTGTTGCCCCTTCTACTGATTTAATCAATGCATAGACTTAGTGAGGTTTTCCTTAAAGGGGTTTGAGCTATTCTTCACCTGAGGCATGAAGTGCTCGCTCTCTCTCTCTCTCTGTGCTCTCTGACCTGAAGTGAGATTAGTGTCAGTACAGAAGCTGGGACTTCGTGGGTGTTCCTTTTTTAGATGAGATTTCAGGGAGCAGGTGAAACCAATATACACCGAAAGCTTTCACATCATCTAAAATGATCCAGAAAACCTGTTCCCAAGGTTTGAGAATTCATCGAAGTTTACCATGTCGCCACTCCAGGGAGCACCCTGAAATGGCAAAATACAGTCAATGCTCATCAACAAGCTAAGGTCTGATATTGGCTTCAGAATGACTAATGCTCAAAGAAAACCCAAAACATCAGGCTTTCTTTGCCTCCTCCTTTCTCCATCTGGAGTTTGCTGCGATTTCTCAGATCAGGCTAAGCATAAGCAACATATAGAAGCCACAATAAGCCCTAAGGCTGCTTTCTTGCAGCAAAAGGCTTATATTCACAACTGAGCACTTTTTATTCCTAGTTCGAGTACACCCTCCCTAAATAGCCTTAAAGGGGACTAAGAAAATGACTCAGATGAAAGGTATCCAGAAACAAGTAGGACGTCAGAAATTTTGAGCCTTGGTTGAACACCTTATTAATGATTAAAAATCAATTGATTTTGAACTTCCTGGTGGTCCAGTGGTAAAGAATCCACCTGCCAATACGGGGGACACAGGTCTGACCCCTGGTCTGGGAAGATTCCACAGGCCAAGGAGCAACTAAGTCCGTGAACCCCAGCTACTGAGCCTGCAGTCTAGAACTTGTGCTCCACAACTGTTGAGCCCATGTGCTGCAACTACTGAACCCTTGCTCTAGAGCCCGTGCTCCATAACAAGAGAAGCCCCTGCAATGAGAAGCCCACACACTGCAACTAGAGAGTAGCCCCCACTTGCCCCAACTAGAGAAAGCCCACACGCAGCAGTGAAGACCCAGCACAGCCAAAACATATAAATAAAATTTAAAAAAAGGAATAAATTGGTTTTAGTAACCCCAATTGTAACAATGTATCTATTTTTATTTAATAAATTTAAATAAATAAAAAGTTTAATAAAAATTTAAATAAAAACACTTCTTATATTAGGACAGTACTAGATCTACAGAATTATTAGCACTTGTACAAAGTTCTTGAGTACCACCTCCCACAGTTTTACCTATTTTAACATCTTACATTACTAAGGTATATATGCCACAATTAGCGAACCAATACTGATACATTATTATTAACTAACCTTCATACTTTAAAGAGATTTCCTTAGTTTCTACCTACTGTTCTTTTTCTGGTCCAGATTCCATGTTGCATTGGGTTGACATGCCTCCTTAGGCTCTCTTGGCTATGACAGTTTCTCAGACTTTCTTTGTTTTTGAAGATCTTTGTTCCCAAACGTAAGTTCACTGCCCTATGCACAAGCACCGTGAGGTCAAACAATCCAAAACATCGGAGGGGTACGGAGAAGAGAGGTTTATTGCAGGGCCAAGTAAGGTGAGTGAGCAGCTCACATCTCCCAAAACTTCAAACTCTGCAAAAGGTTTCAGCAAAGCATTTTTAAAAACCAGGTGACGGAGAGGCATCACATGGTAAGTGATCAGCTCGTGCACAATTCTCTGATTGGCTGATGGTGGGGTGTCACAGAGGTTAACATTATCAATCCTCAGGTGCCTTGTAGGTCTGTGCGCTGCATGCCTCTGATCATCAAGTAGTTAATTTCTTCCATTAAAGGGTTTTTTTTTTTAGCATCTGAAAAGTTCAGGAAATATGCATGGGATCCTATTATCTGGGTACTTAACAGAGAAGCTACAGCAGAGGATATGGGGGTGGAGAGGTCTCTTCCAGGAAGGCCCCATACGGTCCTGTTCAGTTACACTTTGACACTTTTGAAAAGTACTGACCAGGTGTTTCATAGGAGGTCACTTAGTTGGTGTTTATCTGATGTTTTTCTCCTATTAGACTAAGGTTTTGGGCTTTAGGGAGGAAGATCACAGAGTTAATCATTCTCATCACATCATATCACATCAAGGGTTCATGCTCTCCACATGTCTTGTCATTGATGATGTTAACCTTGATCACCTGGCTGAAGTAGTGTCTGTCAGGCTTTTCCACCGTAAAGTTACTGTTTCATTCCCTTTCTATACTCTACACTTTCGAAGGAAATCGCTATGCACAACCTCCACTGCATTCTGTCAGGCGAGTGTATTCTCCTCGGTTCTGTCTCGTCACAACAAAGATTTGGAGTGACGGACATTAAAACCCTTGGCGAGTCACAGCTCTCGGGTCTTGAACAGACCGTGTTATAGCTCTCGGGTCTTGGACAGACCGTGTTATAGCTCTCAGGTCTCGAACAGACCGTGTTATAGCTCTTAGACAAATCAGTGTTACTGCTCTATTTTATTTAGATAATAGCAGGAAAATCCATCCTCCAGGCGTGAGGGCATGTCGACTCAAAGACGCGAAGAGAAGAGCGCCCCAGCGCATGGGGGAGAGAAAGAGAGCCCTTTGGCTCCTCTTTTTATATGCCCCCCCCACCCCCGCCCCGCGCCCGCCCTATATAAATTAGGCCAGCCAGGAGTGCTGTTTGTTCTACCTGAGGTCCTCACTCCAGTCCTTGCACCTTCCTTTGTCCTATTTTCGTGGGCTTTTCTCTTCCTTATCTTTTAGCCACTGCCATTCTGGACTCCTTTTCCCTATTCTACCTACCTAACAGTTTCATCTCCCTTAGAACAGAATATGCAGATAAATCTTGCATAAGGACATTTATCTATTCACCCCCATTTATTCCTTTCTACAATCATTTATTAGTATTAACATAAATTCAGGTATTTATAATTTGTGTTATACTCCAATACTACTTTATTTTGTTTCACAAATTATTTCAGCTTTGGCTATTGAGAATTCTTTCAGTTGGCTTCCCTGCACTTTGACATAGCTCAACTATTGAGTGTTTGTTTTGTTTGAGATTTGCTTTATTTTTGGACATTAGAAGATGCTCTGGGGACTTCACTGGTGGTCCAGTGGCTAAGACTCTGTGCTCCCAATGCAAGGGGCCCAGATTCAATCCCTGGTCAGGGAACTAGATCCCACATGCTGCACCTAAAGATCCTGCGTGCCTCAATAAAAGATCGAAGATCCTTTGAGCCACAGTGAAGACCCAGTGCAGCCAAATAAATAAAGTTGCTCTGGCACTATAAGATGTATATTTCCTGTCACTGTCCTAGAATCAGTCATTTCTCCTAGAACGCTCAGTTCCTTTTACTGAAAAACAGTATTAGAAAAAGATCCAGGTGTTTGGCATCTTCATTGCTATTGTGAAATCATTTATGTTAGCCCCTCTCGGCTGACAGAGCAAGAAGTTTATATGCATGTACTAACTCATATAAACACACATATCTATAAATATTTCTACATGTATCTATCTTTACCTATAATATGGCAAATGCATGCATGCGTGCTAGGTCACGTCAGTTATGTCTGACTCTTTGCAATCACATGGATTGTAGCCTGCCAGGCACCTCTGTCCATGGAATTCTCCAGGCAAGAATACTAGAGTGGATTGCCATGCCCTCCTCCAGGGCATCTTCCCAACCCAGGGATCAAACCAGTGTCTCCTGCATTGGCAGGTGGGTTCTTTACGACTAGCGCACCTGGGAAGCCCAAGGCAAATACAAGTTCATATTAATATGTCCAACTCTAATAATGTATCACCATATGAATCCTTCTTGCTTATCTGTAACTTCACATTTCAACAAGAAACCACCTACCATACACTTTCATGATTGTTCATCTCCAATATATAAGTATGGTAGTTTCCAAATTGTTAACCCACACCCCCGTGGGAAATGCTTCTCTCAAGTAGAATACAGCACTTCTGTACACTTCCTTTTAACTTTAAAGAGTCTGCTCATTTCCAAAGTTATTTAGTCAGCATCTCCTTCCGCCAGCCCTTCAGTGAGGTTACTTAATGCATCTTTTATTTAGTTGTATTCTTTTGTTATAGTCTGTATTTCATCCTGGGATCCCCTAACTTCCTAATAAACTTTAAAATTGTTGCATACATTAAGGTTCACTCTTTGTACTGTAAAGTTTTATGGGTTTTGACAAATACAAATGTCATGTGTACACCATTACGGTATCATATGGAATAGTTTAGTGCTCTAAAACATCCCCTCTGTTTCACCTAACACCTTCCCCTATAGGCAATCACTGATACGTTTGTTGTCTCTATAGTTTTGCCTTTTTCCGAAATGTCATATAAATGGAATTATATAGTATATACCCCTTTCAGGCTGCCCTCTATCACTTAAGAATATATAAAATTCATCTATTTCTTATCTTTGGATATATCTCAATTTCTTGATACATCTTCCTATTGAAAAACATCTCAGTGGCTTCAAGTTTTGGGTGATTATTATTATAATAAAGCTGATATAAACATCTGTTCACAGACTTTGTGTGGGATTAAGTTTTCAAGTCAAGTGGGAATATATCTAGGAGCATGATTGCTGGATTGTGTGGTAAGACTATGTTCAGCTTTGTAAGAAGCTGCCAAACTATCTTCCAAAGTGGCTATACCAGAGACTTCCCTGGTGGTCCAGCGGTTAATAATCTGCCTGCCATGCAGGGACGCAGGTTTGATGCCAGGTCCAGGGAGACCACATTCCATGGAGCCTGTGTGCCAACTAAAGCCGCAACACCCAGAGCCTGTGCTCCGCAACGAGAAAAATCACTGCAATGAGAAGCTCGCGCACTTCAAGGAAGAGGAGCCGCTGCTTTCTACAACTAGAGAAAGCTGGTACGCAGCAACGAAGACTCAGTGCAGCCAAAAATAAACAAATTTTTAAAAAACCCAAGTGGCTGTACTATTTTGCATCCCCACTATCAATAAGCAAATGAGAGTTCTTATTGCTTTGCATCCTTGCCAGAAGTTGGTATTGTCAGGGTATTATTTATTTTTGCCACTCTAATACATGTGTGAAATGTCTTCTTTGAACTTATCTCACTGAGCAAATGGTTTTCTCTCCCTTTCTTGTTGGAAATCAAACTATATTGCTGATCTGGATGTATGCATGAAAGGAGAGAAAGAATTTACTCAAAAATTATTTGACAATTTGACAATTTTTCTATAAACACCACAATAGGAATGATTTCCTGTTACTACAGGCTTTGTGCAAGTGTTTTAAGAGCAGCTTCTTTCTCCTTTAAGTTTCCTTCAGAGGCACATAGGTGGTTTAGGGGAGTGAAGTATTCTGGAACAACCCTGTTCTTTTTTTCTTTCTTCTTAGGCTCTGCTGCATAGTATGTGGGATCTTAGTTTCCTGACCAGGGTCGAACCTGTGCCCCCTGCAGTGGAAGTATGGAGTCAAAAACAATATGGTACTACCATAAAAACAAACACATAGACAAATGGAACAGAATCAACAGGACAGAAATGAACCCATGCAAATATAGTCAACTTACATTTGACAAGGGAGCCAAGAATACTCAATGGGGAAAAGAGTGTCTCTTCAGTAAATAGTGTTGGGAAAGCTGGATATTCACATGCATGGTTTGATCACTTACATGTAGTCAGACATTCTGGAGTGTGAAGTCAAGTGGGCCTTAGGAAGCATTACTATGAACAAAGCTACTGGAGGTGATGGAATTCCAGCTGAGCTATTTCAAATTTGAAAAGATGATGCACTCAATATGCCAGCAAACTTGGAAAATTCAGCAGAGGCCACAGGACTGAAAAAGGTCAGTTTTCATTTCAATCCCAAAGAAGGGCACTGCTGAAGAATGTTCAAGCTATTGGACAATTGTGCTCATTTCAGATGCTAAACAAAGTAATGCTCAAAATCCCTCTAGTTAGGCTTCCAAAGTATGTGACCAGACAACTTGCAGATGTACAAGCTGGGTTTAGAAAAGGCAGAGGAGCCAGAGATAAAATTGCCAACATCTGTTGGATCATAGAAAAGCCAAGGGAATTAAAAAAAAAAATCTACTTCTGCTTTATTGATTATGCTAATGCCTTTGACTGTGTGGATCACAACAAACTGTGGAAAATTCTTAGAGATGGGAATACCAGACCACTTTACCTGTCTCCTGAGAAATCTGTATGCAGGCCAAGAAGCAATAGTTAGAACTGGACATGGAACAATGGACTGGTTCAAAATTGGGAAAGAAGTACATCAAGGCTGTATATAGTCACCTTGCTTATTTAACTTATATGCAGAGTACATCATGAGAAATGTTGGGCTTGATGAACCATAAGCTGGAATCAAGATTGCTAGGAGAAATATCAACAACCTCAGGTATGCAGATGATACCACCCTTATGGCAGAAAGCAAAGAGGAACCAGAAAGCCTCTTGATGAAGGTGAAAGAGGAGAATGAAAAAGCTGGCTTAAAACTCAACATTCAAAAAACTAAGATCATGGTATCTAGTCCCATTACTTCATGACAAACAGATGGGGAAAAAATGGAAACAGTGATAGATTTTGGTTTCTTGGAGTCCAAAATCACTGTGGGTGATGATTGCAACCATGAAATTAAAAGATGCTTGCTCCTTGGAAGAAAAGCTATGACAAATCTAGATAGCACATTAAAAAGCAGAGGCATCACTTTGCAACAAAGGTCTGTATAGTCAAAGTTATGGTTTTTCCAGTAATCATGTATGGATGTGAGAGTTGGACCATAAAGAAGGTTGAGTGCCAAAGAATCTATGCTTTTGAACTGTGGTGTTGGAGAAGATGCTTGAGAGTCCCTTGGACTGCAAGGAGATCCAACCAGTCAATCCTAAAGGAAATCAACCTTGAATATTCATTGGAAGGACTGATCCTGAAGTTGAATCACCAATAATTTGGCCACCTGATGAGAAGAGCCAACTCATTGGAAAAGACCCTGATTCAGGGAAAGATTGAGGGCAGGAGGAGTAGGGGGCGACAAAGGATGAGATGGTTGGATGGCATCACCAACTCAACGGACGTGAGTCTGAGCTAACTCCAGGAGATAGTGAGACAGGGAAGCCTGGTTTGCTGCAGTCCATGGAGTTGCAAAGAGCTGGATATGACTTAGTGACTGAACAACAACAAAACATCTTTTTATTAACATTTTAAGAATCATATACCATAATGCATGTACAATTCCTGCTACAGTGAGCACTCAAAAAATGATAAATATTATTCTTGTTGTTAGCAACAGCAGCAGCTGTGACTCAAGGAAGCATATGTGTTTACAGGAAGAACAATCTAATCCAAGATGGTTTAAATTTTCTTTACCACTCCCCACCACACACACACACACACACACACACTGTATTTCACAGGATGTCATTCTAGTAGCTCCTGTAGACCACTATGGTCCTATCTTTAATGGGGTTATGACATCTGAGGTGGCCAGATAATTCTTTTTTTTTTTTTTTTATCACACCTCAAAAGAGAGCAACCAGTCTATTGCTTATGAGCCATTTTAAGTCCCACACCATGAAATCACTTTTGAATTGATGTTTTTGAACTGTGGTGTTGGAGAAGACTCTTGAGAGTCCCTTGGACTGCAAGGAGATCCAACCAGTCAATCCTAAAGGAAATCAGTCCTGAATATTCATTGGACAAACTGATGCTGAAGCTGAAACTCCAATACTTTGGCCACCTGATGTGAAGAAATGACTTATTGGAAAAGACCCTGACACTCAGAAAGATTGAAGACAGGAGGAGAGGGGGACGACAGTGGACTGTTGCATGGTATCACTGACTCGATGGACATGAGTTTGAGTAAGCTTCAGGAGTTGGTGATAGACAGGGAAGCCTGGCATGCTGCAGTCCATGGGGTCACAAAGTTTTGGACATGAGTGAGCAACTGAACTGAACTGAAGCCATGTGAAGGTTCTAGTCTAGAGACTTTATTATACACATGAAGGAACCAGAGTATGAATGAAGCACCCTATTTCTGTCAATAATCCAGCTGAAAAAGTAGAAATACTACAATAGGTACTCTATCCCAAATTGCTGCTCTAATCATGCCTCTGCAGTTTTTACAGTGTAGTCATTTGAGTCTCTGAAAGATAAGTGGTCTTTGATGCTCAGTGACTCTTGGATGAAATCATGCTTAGGACATGGATGAAGGGTGAAGAATTCAAATCTAGGGACTACTAGCAGCCATTGTCATTTTATTTTCCATTTGATTGATAGCATGCTTGCTGAACATGTGGATTAGGTCTCCAAGATAGTGACAGCTAACAAAAAAGGAGGAGTATAGTTAAGTGATGAGAAGTTCTGGATGTACTTATGGTACAAACACGAGGTAAGTATTTCATAGAATATACAATGTCAGTGTTGGAAACAGTCTTAGCATCTAATTCAATCTACTCAATTTGCAATAGTCTTGCTTTAGGAACTGCCTTGCTCAAGGTTATATAGCTAAATGTGTCAGTATCCAAAGGCTTGAATTAACTTACAGAGAATACATGTTTATTTTTGTTATGAATAAAATGAGAGAAACACATGAGAAAAAGATCTCTGAGCCTCATTTTTTCCAGAAGAATCAATATATTTAAAAGATACTATTGTATATAGAAGTAAAAAATTCATAATCACTTTAAGTTAAATCAATTAAGTCTAGAAATGTAACTTGATTTATGTAGCATATTTAAATATTAGATCTGTCTTTTCAATATATTTTATAATAAATTCACTTGAAATGTTTTGGTAGATTATTTTTATTTGTATATTTAAATCAACTGTACGACTTCTAAATGAGTGTGAAAGAGCATTGTAAACTGTATAGTATGATATATAAGTAGATTACTAATAACAAAAAATTTGAAAATCAATATTAAAAAAATTTTTAATCTATATTATGTTCTTAAGATTATTTCTTGAAACATTCTGCATTAAGTAAATAAAAGGATTTGTAACATTCATCCAAATCTATTACTAAATTCATGCATCTATTACTAAATTTCCATCTCAGTGTTAATATGTTTGTACCCAAATCATACTCTTTTTTAAAATCAGAATATTTCTTTGACTGCCTCTCTCTTTTTACTCCATATGTAATGATATTGATGTACCATATACATTGTTCTGGTTTGTGTTCCCTTTATTCCAAAAAAGGAAGACAAGATTGTATAAGAAGCTGGGTCTCAATGCAACTATGGAAATTTTCGTTAAATTGTTTATTCTCTACACCATTTGCTAAGAATTAGTGATTCACTCAGATTTATACAGGAATTAGGGGTCAGTGTAACTGGAATTGAAATCCCCTATCATCTTCCTCCTTGTTTAGCAGTTTTCTTCTGCTTAGAAGTAAAAATAAGCATCTGAAAATCACTGAGAGACATGGTTTACATCTAGAGTTTCCATCCTTTTCAGGTTTCAAAAGCAATATTACAAATTTTCATTGTGTAGAGAAAATGTAATTTATTTGTCTATAACTAATTTGGGCTTCCTATTGAGTTTCCCACTCTCTGTTTGGTGAGGGAAAATAATTAATTTAATGTTGAATCCATTTTAAATCTTAGTCTGATCTAATAAATTAAATGGTCTCTTCAGGGAGTGTTCAGTTTCTCTTAGTAAAATGGCTTAGTCTCTGAGAAACCTTCCCCCTTCTCCTTACTTCTCTCCTAGGTCGAAGTATAGTTGTATCAGAGAGAGTGATATGGCTTAGCTGGCTCCTGGGCAGAGGGAATGTGGGGACCTTGCATGTTAGGTCCCTGAACCCCTGTGGTCTTTGTGGTTATTAATATATCTGTTGCTCACTTGCTTGTATGTTGCTGTGCTGTCATTCAGAGCCAAAGATGGCTGGTGGTTTTTTCAGAGCTAGTGCCATTCTTGACTAAGTCAAAGTCATCTCAACTCCAACTAGTTGTTTACTCATCATTCTCCCATCTACCACTGAGCCACTTGCCCAACACTCCAGGCCTAGCCTGAGCTTCTGGATCACCTTTTCTGCCTTGGAGGACCCAAGGGCAGTGCCACTGACTCTTAATCTAACATTGAATCCAGTCAAGAATAAGTTAACTCAGTAAAACCAAACCCTAGGAGTTCAGTTTGCACAGCTAAACTAATACAGAGGTACCCAGGTCAATACAGGAACAGTCTAAGAGGGTATCACTGTCTACAGTCCTAAGTGGGCAATGAGGAGGAAGAACCCTCTGCTTTTGGGGTTACCTTTACTATTTTGACACACTAATTGGGACCCAAGATTTGGCTGTCATTTGCCTAGTAAATTTCATTAATGATTCTTGTCATAATCCCCTGGGGTCAGAAAAATGTAGATCTTCCTCTCTTTTTCATATTCGCTTATCCCCACTATACAATTCTGTCCTAGCTTGGCCCTTAATATACTGAAGAGGAAAAGAAGGAATGTACAAGACAACTGCTTGGATTACAAGGCTTTTTTGCCTGCATGATAAGATTTTTTAAAATTTTTGATTAACTTTTTTCTTTCTTTAAAGCTTGCATTAAAAAAAAAAAGAGGAATACACACTAAGTATGTAAGTTCCAAAACAATAATGGAAAAACATTTAACAGTCAAAAAGAATGCAGTAAAGAAAATGAAAAAAAAAAAAAAAGGATAAATAGAAAGCAGAAAATTAGACAGGAGGTTATTATTCAAACAAATAAGCAATCACAATAAATGTAAAGTTACCTAAAATCACCAACTAAAAGTCAGATATTCCAATATTGCCTTTTTAAATATACAGCTATATAATTTTATAAAAAATAAACTTAAATGCAAGAACTCAGCAATGTTAAAAATAAAAGATTAGGAACTACATACCAGAACAAAAACAACTTAATGTACTGAAAGCAATATTACATAAAATGATATTAGGGGAAAATAGTAATAGCATGGTGAAAAACACTTAAAACACTTAAATGCATCAGGATGACATAAAACTCTAAACCCTGGGTGAGCACTAATAACCTATCCTCAGATAATTAAGAAAAAATGGACAGGATTACATGTGCAAATGAACAAATCCAGCATGATAAAAATTCTTCTAATAAATCTATCTCACTAATTGATGAGTGAAGTGGACAAAATAATTAATAAGCTTTTGAAAGTTTTGATAAACTCAATTGACAAATTGGTTTAAAAGATATATATTTGCATATTACCCAGTTCTAGAGATTATGGGGCTTCCCTGGTGGCTCAGTAAAGAATCTGCCTGCAATGCAGGAGACCTGGGTTCGATCCCTGGGTTGGGAAGTTCTCCTGGAGAAGGAAATGGCTATCAACTCCAGTATTCTTGCCTGGAGAATTCTATTTAAATTATTTTGGGGGTTTCCTTGTGGCTAAGACAGTAAAGAATCCTCTTGCAATGCAGGAGACCCTGGCTCAATCCCTGAGTTGGGATGATTGCTTAGAGAAGGAAATGTCTACCCACTCCAGTATTCTTGCCTGGAGAATCCCATGGATAGAGGAGCCTGGCATACTATAGTCCATGGGGTCACAAAGTGTTGGACACGACTGAGTGACTAACATTAGCAATTACAGAATTGATATACTTCTCAGGCATACAAGAAACATTGAAAGTAAAACAATTTCTAGTAAAGCAAGTCTGAAAATATTTTAGAAAATCAATTATATAGACAATAGTCTCTTATTCAACTAATTTTAAAAAATGAAATAACAAAAAGATTATTGAAATAATAAACAATCTATGTAAGACAGGGTTAACCTGTGATAGATCTCTGCTAGCGCTAGGCTTCCCAGGTGGCACTAGTGGTAAACAATCTTCCTGCCAATGCAAGAGTCGTAAAAGATGCGGGTTCAATCCCTGGTTCAAAAAGATCCCCTGGAGAAGGGTACTCCTATATCTCAGAAAGGTGTTTATACACCTGTCTAGAGCCTTTGATTTTTGCAACTGCTGCCCAGGGACACCTCCAGATTCCCTGGCTCTAATGGACAGCAGGTTTTATACTTGCTGATCCACAGGACTATATATATTTACATACTTTAAAATCTGCTGCCTGAGGTTCTGGCTTCCAATCAACCTGAATCTAGGTGCCAACTGAGATTCTCCCCCTTGCAACACCAAAAAGCCTTGGCATGCTGTTAACTAGTGCGTGTGTGAGTGAGCAGTCACTCAGTCATGACATATTCTTTGTGACCCCATGGACTGTGACCCCCGCCAGGCTCCTCTGTTCATGGGATTTCCCAGGCAAGCATGATGGAGTGGTTTGTCATTTCCTCCTCCAGGGGATCTTCCTGACTCAGAGATTGAACCCATGTCTCCTGCATCTCCTGCATTGGTAGGTGGATTCTTTACCTTTGAGCCGCCTGGGAAGCCCTGTTAACTGCTGGGAACTTTCAAAAATAAAATAGGTTGCTTAGACAATCACAAAGGTTTGAGAGGGACAACCAAGAGTTATAGCAGGGTGGAGCAATAAGTTTTATCTCCTACACAAGGCCATTCCTTCAACAATGGGGAAAAAATGACTGTTTTACCTGTTACATAGAAAGAAAAAAAAAAAAAAGAAAATCAAGCAAAACAAAGAGACAGAAGAATATGTTCCAAGTAAAAGAACAACATAAAATCTCAAAGGAAAACCTCAATGAAACAGAGATAAGTACCTGACAGAGTTCAAAGTGACAGTCACAAAGGTGCTCCCTGAACTTGGGAGTAGAATAAATAAACACAGTGAGAAATTCACCAAACAAATAGAAAATATAAGAAAGTACCAAAGAGAAATCACAGCTCAAGAACAGAATAACAGAACTGAAAGCTACACTAGAGGGGTTCAATAGCAGACTAGATAAAACAAGGAAATGATCAATGAACTCAAAGAGAAGCAGTAGATCTTACTCAATCAGAGCAGCAAGAAGGCATGAGTGTGTATTCAGTCACTCAGTTGTGTTTGACTCTTTCTGACCCCATGGACTGTAGCCTGCCAGGCTCCTTTGTCCATGGGATTTCCCAGGCAAGAATGCTGGAATGGGTTGTCATTTCCTCCTCCAGGGGATCTTCCCAACTCAGGGATCGAACCCATGTCTCTTGCGTCTATTGCATTGGCAGGTGGATTCTTTACCACTGTGCCACCTGGGAAACCCATAGGAAAGGCAAAGAATGAAAAAACATGTGAAGATAGCTTAAGGAATTTATGAGATATTACCAGGCAGACTAACATTTTCATTATAGGGGCTTCAGAAGAAGGGGGCAGAGAAGATGTATTTGAAGAAATAATGGCTAAGGACTTCCTTAGCTTGGAAAGAAAACAGATGTTAGATCCAGGAAGATCAGAAAGTTCCAAGGAAACCCACATCAGGACACATTATAATGAAAATTTCAAACGTTGAAAACAAGCAGGAAAAGAAAGCAGTGAGAGAAAAACAATTAATGTACAAGGGAATCTCCATAAGACTATCAGCAGATTTTTTTTTTTAGCAGAAACTTTGCAGGCCAGAAGAAAATGGCATGATATATTCAAAGTGCTAAAAAAAAAAAAACCAAAAAACAAAAAACCTTCCAATGAAAAATATCCTACCTGGTAGTTATCATTCAGAATTGAAGTAGAGATAAGAAGTTTTTGGATAAGCAAAAGGTAAAGGAGTTCATCACCACTGAACAGGACTAAAGGGAGAAATAGACAGCAATACAGTAATAGGAGGGGATTTTAATAGCCCACTTACATCAATGGATAGATTATCCAGACAGAAAATCAATAAGAAAGCATTGGCCTTAAATGACATAGGGGATTAAACAAACTTAACAAATATATATAGAACATTCCATCCAAAAACTGCAAAATACACATTGTTTCAAGTATACATGGAACATTCTCCAGTATTGATCATATGGTAAGCCACAAAGCAATTTTCAATATTTCTAAGAAAACTGAAATCAACTTTTCTAAACACAGTGGCCTGAAACCAGAAATCAATTACAAGAAAATTGGAAGATTCACAAATACATGGAGATTAAACAACATGATACTGAACAACCAATTGGTCTTTTTTTTTTTTTCCCAATTGGTCTTTAAGACAAAACCAAAACAGAAGTTGAAAACCATCTTGAAACAAATTAAAATGGAAATACAATACACCAAAACTTATGGGAAGCAGCAAGAGTAGTTTTAAGAGTGAAGTTTGTAGCAATAAACATCTACATTGAGAAACAAGAAAAATCTCAAATAAACAATCTAACTCTACACTTCCAGGAACTAGAAAAAGAAGAACAAAGCCCAAAGTTAGTAGCAAGAAAGAAATAACAGAGATCAGAGCAAAAATAAATGAAACGGAGACATAAAAACAATGGAAACTATAAATGAAATGAATATCTCATTTGTAGGAAAATATAAACAAAATTGACAAATTTTTATCTAGACTCACCATGGGAAAAAAAGAACGGACTCAAATAAAATTAGAAATAAAAGAGAAGATGTACAATTGACATCGCAGAGGTACAGATTATCATAAGAGAATATAAACAATTATATATCAACAAACTTGACAACCTAGAAGAAGTGGAATAATTTCTAGAAATATGCAACCTACCAAGACTGAATAAGGAAGACACAGAAAATCTGAATAGAAAAATTACTAGTAAGAAGATTGAATCAGTAATCAAAAACATCCCAACCAGCAAAAGTCCAGAAACAGATGTCTTCACTGGTGAACTCTACCAAAAATTCTAAAAAGAATTTATTTCAATCTCTTTCAAACCCCTCAAGAAAACAGAAGAGGAGGGAACACTTTCAAATTCATTAAAAAAGCCAGAATTACCCTGGTACCTAAACCAGACAAGGAAGCCACAAGAAAAGAGAGTTATAAGCCAATATCCCTAATGATGCACAAATCCTACAAAATATTAGCAAACTGAATTCAGCAATATATTAAAAGGATCACACACCATGATCAAGTGGGATTTAATCCACCACACATGGATGGTTCACCATTCAGAAATCAATCACTGTGATACACTGCACTAACAAAATGAAGGGTAAAAATCATATGGTCTGAAACACTGTAAATCAAGTATACCTCAATAAAAAAATTTAAAAGAATCTCATCAGATCATCTCAACAAATGCAAAAAACTATTTGCTAAAATTCAACATCCATTTATGACACAACTCTCAACAAAGTGGATATAGAGGGAATATATCTCAACATAATAAAGGGCGTATATGACAAGCCCACAGCTAACATCATACTCAACAGTAAAAAACTGAAAACTTTTCCTCTAAGGTCAGGAATAAGATAAGGATGCCCACTCTTGTCACTTTTATTCCACATAGGATTGGAAGTACCAGTTAGGGTGATTAGGCAAGAAAAAGAAGTAAAAGGCCTCTAAATAGGAAAGGAAGAAGTAAAATTGTCACTATTTGACAACAACATGATATTATATATAGAAAACCCTAAAGACTCCACCAAAGGAACTGTTAGATCTAATAAACAAATTCAGTAAAGCTGCAAGATAAAAAAGCTGTTATGTTTCTATAAACAACAAATGGCAGAAAGTAAAATTAAGACAATAATTTCATTTACAATTGCATCAACAAGAATAAAATGCCCAGGAAAAAGAATGACCAGGAAGGTAAAAACCTGTATAGTGAAAACTATAAAACATCCATGAAAGAAATTGAAGAAGGCACAAATAAGTGGAAAGATATATTCTGCTCATGAATTAGAATAATTAATACTTTTAAAATGTCCATACTACACAATCTACAGATTCAACGCAATCCCTATGAAAATCTCAATGATATTTTCCACAGTAATAGAACAAACAGTCCTAAAAATTGTATGAGATTACAAAAGGCCCCAATAGCCAAAATAATCTTGAGAAAGAAGAATAAAGCAAAAGCATCATACTCTCTGATTTCAGACTATTATATAAAGCCATGATAATGAAAACAGTATGGTACTGGCATCAAAGCAGACATATAGATCAATGAACTAAAATAGAGAGCCCAGAAATAAGCCTCCACATATATGACCAAGGAGCCAAGAATATGCAACAAGGAAAGACAGTCTCTGCAATAAATGGTGTTGGGAAAACTGGACAGCCACATGCAAAAGAGTAAAACTAAACCACCATGTTACACCACACACAAAAATTAACTTAAAATGGATTAAAGACTTGAAAGTGAAACCTGAAGCTACAGAACTCCTAGAAGAAAACATAAGTGACATATGTGATAAATTATTGGTCTTTGTGCTTTTTTGGACCTGATACCAAAAGCAAAGGCAACAAAAGTGAAAACAAACAAATAGCACTATGTCAAACTAAAAAGTTGCACAGCAACACAAACCATCAGCAAAAAGAAAAGGCAACCTACTGGATAAGAGACAATACTGCAAATCATATATCTGATAAAGGATTAATATCAAATATATAGTTGACCTTTGAACAATGACCCTTGAACAAATATGGTGGTTAGGTGCTGACCCCCAGCACCATAAAAAATCCATGTATAACTTTACAATCAACCTTCCATATCTGCATTTCTGCATCCTCATATTCACCCAACCACAGATTGTACAGTACTGTAGTACATATCTATTGAAAAAGAGTTATGTATAAATGGACCCATGTAATTCAAATTCATATAGTTTAAGGGTCAATGCTATATAAGAAACTCATACAACTTATTGGCAAAAAAAAGAAATTAAGAAATGTGCAGAGGATCCAAATAGATATTTTCCCAAGGATGGCATACAGATGGCCAACAGACACATGCAAAGATGCTCAGTGTCACTAATATTCACTAATTTAGCATCACTAAATGCAAATCAAAACCATGTAAGTGTTGGTGAGGATGCAGAGCAAGAAAACTTGGGGACAGTTGGTGGGAATGTAAATTGGTGTAGCCACTATGGAAAATAGTATGAAGGTTCCTCAAAAAATTAAAAATAAATCTACTGTATGATCCAGCAATCATGCTTCTGGGTATACATCAGAAGGAAATGAAAACAGGGTATGGAAGAGATATATGCACCCTCATGTTTAGTTCATCCTTTTAAATAGAAATTCTGAAGGCATCACTAGAGGTGAGACTTGTATAATAGGAGCTAACAGTAGATGCTTTAGACAGAAATTATCCTAGGAATAACTAGCCCTAACTCTACTGGAGAGGGCTGAAAAATAAAAATTCCATTGTGATTAGCATAAAAATTCCATAAAGTATTTCAGATATCTAGATGTCTCTTTGGCTGCAGTATACGACCTAAAATTGTTTCCATATAATATATATTTTGACCTCTGGGGAAAACTGGGAGGGTCTCAAATGGATTAACTACAAGTTCTCTTTCCTTTTGTGCTTCCATATATAGGGTGCTCTAGCCAAATAATCCTTCTTATCAAGGGGACCAGGCACAAGTGCTTGCTTATCCCTTTGTGGTGGTGGTTTGGTCACTAAGTCATGTCTGACCTCTTGTGACCCCATGGACTGTAGCCCACTAGGCTCCTCTGTTCATGGGATTTTCCAGGCAAAAATACTGCAGTAGGGTGCCATTTTCTTCTCCAGGGGATCTTCCTGAATCAGGGATTGAACCCAGGTCTCCTGCGTCTCTTGCATTGCAGGGGGATTTTAAACCACTGTTTGCTCTATTTCCAAGTGCAACCCTAGCATGGCTCTGAGTGGCATGTTGTGAATCTATATGACTGAGAAACCGCTGTCAATCTCATCTGTTGAGTTTCAGTGCTATGTGTTCAGCCATCCACATAAACCTAGAAAGGGAATCATTCTCTCACTAATAAAGAGAAAGTGAATAAAACAACTGGCATCATGAACAAGGTGGTTCAACAATGACAGCTGCTCAGCTTTAATGGTTCTTGGCTAATTGGTCCTATGATACAGCAGCAGCTGCCTGAGACAGAACTGCCAATTGCTGGTGGGCTTGCTCTTTGGCTTGTAGGGCACTTGGTCGTCTCTCATGTCATGTGTTTCCATATCTTCCCACCACCCTAAAGTCCGCTCATCCCAAAGACAAGACATGTTGTTAACTGGTTATACCCCAAGGTGGCATGCCACTGGGTTCATTCTATGTTTGACAGTGGTCTCTGAGGCTTCCATCTGTAATGGCAGTAACAACACAGTGTCCTATCCTAACCTACTGGTACTGAGTCTTGCTTAACAAGATTTGGGCTGCTGACCGTCACTGGCTGTTTGGGGCAGCCATAAGAACACTGTGATTGTCCACTCCTGTGATTGGCCTAGGGAAAGCTCTTTGTGAAGTTTCAGGTAGAGAAGGAGACCACCACCACAGGGAGAGTTAAGCATGGCATCCAAATTGCTTAATAGTCATGGTTGTTTAGGTAAGGATAGTGACTTCGCTTGTTGCCTGTGCCGCTCCTTTGTGCTGTTGAACACTCTCCAGACACCTAAAGCTGTTGAGGTACAAATCCATTACTGACTGCAGCCTGTAGCCCAGGTACCTAGTGGGTAAAGGGGTAATTAGCTTAGCTGCTCCCCATTTAGCATCTCATTTTGGTCTGGTCTTAAACCTGTAAAGCATGTGTTATGCCTGATAATGAAAATGGATCAAACCCAAGGGTCAGCACAACTGATCACCTGCCAGGCAGTCATTGTAGCACTGGATACCCTGATCGAAAAATGTCCTTATCTGAACAAGTTTACAGATTCCTGGACCATTATCTAAGATTTTTCCCCATTGGGGTAAAGAACTCTGAGAAGTTCTTGCTTCACAGATACCAAAATGTCAGGTAACAGATGTCTCTACCTGTACTAAAGCAACAACACATAGCCTCACCAGGACATTTCTCATGCCATTTGGAATTTCAAGCGTCACTAATCGTGACAAAAGCACTAGTTGCACTTCTCAAAATACACAATGTTGAGCTCTTGAAGAAGGTATTCAAAGGAACTTCCACCTTCCCTACAGGTCCCTGGCAGCTGGCTTAATTGGGAGGCATAATGGGTTTCTCAAAAAACTCCAATTTAAGTTAAAACATGTCAAATGGACCCCGGGCTGGTTGTTACCTTTGTCACAGACATTGATTAATCTAAATGGGCCCGCCCTGGGAGCATGGACTCTCTACCACAATGCCACACAATTCCTTTGACATCCTCTATTGGCCACTTCTAAAGTTTATATTTTTTACAACAATCTCACCAAGCCCTTTTCCACCCGGTCAATGTAACTACTTTGCTTTCTAAGGAGGTACTTTTACTCCCTAGAAGCCTTAATCATCTTTAAGGCTTAAAACTGATGTCAAGGCATCAAGGGGAAACTACAGAATAAGGCTTAATACTATGGGGGACCTTGGTATCTTGAGAAAACTAGAAGGGTCTCAAGTAGCCTGACTGCAAGTTTCCCTTCCCATTATGCTCACCTGAATGTGGTCCCCCAGTCAAACAACCAGAGAAGGCAATGGCACCCCACTCCAGTACTCTTGCCTGGAAAATCCCATGGATGGAGGAGCCTGGTAGGCTGCGGTCCATGGGGTCGCTAAGAGTCGGACCCGACTGAGCAACTTCACTTTCAATTTTCATTTTCATGCATTGGAGAAGGAAATGGCAACCCACTCCAGTGTTCTTGCCTGAAGAATCCCAGGGACGGGGGAGCCTCGTGGGCTGCCGTCTATGGGGTCGCACAGAGTGGGACACGACTGAAGTGACTTAGCAGCAGCAGTCAAACAACACTCCTCATCACAGGGACCAGGTGCAGTGCCTGCTTATGCAGGTTTCAAGTCCCTTCCAGCGCAGTGGACTTATACAAACCAAGTACATGCTCCCATAGGAACCAGGGGGCACCTCATTCTCTTGTTCACTAGAAAGCCTGCGTTTCACAGTTCCTACTGGTCCATTCTGTACCTGAATGCAATACATGATGTTTTCCTTCCTCAGGTTGGGACTATATCTGACTAATAAACTGCTGTCAATTTCATGTGTCAAGTGTTTGTCATGTGTTTGGCTAACCTTGAAACACTACAGCAGGACTCCGTCCCTCCCCAACAAGATGAAATGGAGGTGACTAAAACATTGAGCACCTGAGAATCAAGAAAGTAGGCATTAACCTTTTACTTTTTTGGCCACGCTGTGTGGCATGTGGGATCTTAGTCCCATGACCAGGGATCAAACTTGCACCCCCTGCAGTGGAAGCACAGAGTCCTAACCACTGGACCACCAGGAATAGTCCCAGGTATTAACTTTCTTTTTAATAGCTGACTTACAACATTATATTAGTTTTAGGTATATAACATAGTGATTCAATATTTTTATAGATTTTGCACAATAAAAATTGTTACAATTTATTGACTATATACCCTGTGCTGCATATTACCTCCTCATGACTTATTTATTTTATAACTGGAGGTTTGTATCATTTAGCCCCTTTAGCTTTTTCACCAATTCCTCTAGCCATCTGTTCTCTGTCAACCACTAGTTTGTTCTCTTTATCTATGATTCTGTTTCTGTTTTGTTATACTTGTTCATTTGCTTTTTTTTTTTTTTAGAGTCACATATAAGTGAAAACATATAGTATTTGTCTTTATATGTCATACTTATTTCACTAAGCATAATACTGTCCAGGTCCATCCATATTGTCAAATGGCAAAATAACTAAATATATATAAAAAAAAATCTTACTACAAAATGGGCAGAGGACCTGAATAAACATTTTTCCAAAGAAGACATACATTAAAATGTACTATGCAGGCATGGTAAATAAGTGTTTGGTACGTGAACGACAGATCAATGAAATAGAAGAGAGTCCAAAAATAGACCCAAATAAATATGTGAATTTAATATATGATAGGGTATCTTTTTAACTGTGGAAAAGATAAATTGTTCAATAAATAACATTAGGAAAACTGGCCAATAGGCACATGAAAAGATGCTCAACATCACTAATCATTAGGAAAAAGCAAATTGAAATCACAACAAGATACCATTTCATACCTGTCAGAATGATTATCATCAAAAAGACAAGAAATATCAAGAGTTCATAGCATATGGAAAAAAAGGGAATCATAGTACATTGTTGGTGGGAATGTAAATTGGTGCAGCCATTGTGGAAAACAGTATGGAGTTTCCCCAAAAAATTAAAAATAGAACTACCATGTGCTCTACCGTGCTCAGTCGCTCCGTTGTGTCTAACTCTTTGCGACCCCATGGACTGTAGCCCACCAGGCTCCTCTGTCCATGGAGATGCTCCAGGCAAGAATACTGGAGTGGATTGCCATGCCCTCCTCCAGGGGAACTTTCCAACACAGGGACTGAACCCAGGTCTCCCCCACTGCAGGCAGATTCTCTACTGTCTGAGCCACCAGAGAAGCCTAAGAATACTGGAGTGGGTAGCCTATCTCTTCTCCAGGGAATCTTCCCGACCCAGGAATTGAACCAGGGTCTCCTTGCAATGCAGGTGGATTCTTTACCAGCTGAGCTACCAGGAAAGTCCTAGAACTACCATGTAATCTAGCAATCACACTCCTGGGTATTTATTTGAAGAAAATGAAAAAATTAATTTGAAAAGATATACACACCTCAATTTTCATTGCAGCATTATTTACAATTGCCAAGAATATGGAAGCAACCAAAGTGTCCACTGACATAAATAGATAAAGAAGATGTGATATATATATATATATATATGTATTATTCAGGCATAAAAAATGAAATTTTGCCATTTGTCACAGTAACCTTATCTTTTAATATATAAATTAAAAACAGAGTGGCCAAAGAAGTTCCTGAAAAAGAAAAGCAACAAGAGGGGTCTCACTTAACTAGATATTAACATGTATTGTGCAGGCATGGTAAATAAGTGTTTGGTACATGAACAGTCAGACAAAGGACACAGAACAGAGTCCAAAATTAGAACCAAATAAATATAGGAATTTAGTATATGATAAGGTATCTTTTTAAATGTGGAGAAGATAAATTGTTCAATAAATAACATTAGGAAAACTGGCTACCTATTTTGAGAGAAAAAGAGATAAACCTGGATTCTTAATTCACTCTTAAAAATAAATGCCAGATAGCTTACAGCTTTACACATAAAGAATAGATTTGGAAACTGTTTCTTAGAAGAAAATATGGTTAATGTTAATATCCATGAACTGGTTAAAACCTTCCTAAAGCAACACACAGCACCCAGAAGCTTTAAGGAAAATGAGTGATACATTTAAAGACATGAAAAATTTACAAATTGTCTCAGCAAAAAACACCTTAGAAGAGTCAAATGATAAATGAGAGCTGGAAAATATATTTACAACACATAAAACAAAGAAGGAGCTAGATTTTTCAGATCTTTCTAAGTAAGAAAAAGACAAACCAAAGTATGGATACACAAAGTGCACAAACAGGCAAATCACAGAAAAAATATATAAATGACTTGTAAATATGGAAGGATGTTTAATCACACTCATACTTTAAAAAAACCTAAATGAAAACAAGTACACAATATTGTTTCTCTTATGAAATTGCTAAAGATCCGAGTATCTAATCACACAGAGAAGAACAGTCACCTACCCAGAGTAGAGGATGCTGTGAGCTAACAGGCACTCTTTTCTATTGCTGGTTGAAGAAATTAGTTTGGAGGACAAATTACAAACATTTATCAAAATTAAAAACACACATATTCTTTGATCTATTAACTATATTACTCAGATATTACATGATATATATATATATATATATATATATATATATATATATATATATATATATCTCCACACACAAGGATCTTTACTGAAGAAATATGTTCATAATAGCAAACGTAGAAACACTCTTCATGCCTTTCATTCAGGTAAATGTTTGAATAAATTCTGTACATTGTTAAGCTATTCAAAGAATGTGCCTGATTTATATGTACCTAATAAAAAGTTCCTCAGCTACATGCATACCTTGTTTATTGCACTTTGCTTTGCTGTACTTTGAAGATACTGCTTTATACAAATTAAAGGTTTGTGGTAACTGAGGGGAGCCAGTCTATCGAGCCATTTTCCACAACAGTAATTTCTCACTGCAAGGAAATCAAACCAGTCAATCCTAAAGGAAATCAGTCCTGAATATTCATTGGAAGGACCGATGCTGAAGCTGCAACTCCAATACTTTGGCCACCTGACGCCAAGGACTGACTCATTAGAAAAGACCCTGATGCTGGGAAAGATTGAGGGCAGGAGGAGAAGGGGACGACAAGGATGAGATGGTTGGATGGCATCACCGACTCGATGGACATGAGTTTGAATAGACTCCGGGAGTTGGTGATGGACAGGGAAGCCTGGCGTGCTGTAGTCCATGGGGTCACAAAGAGTCAGGCACGACTGAGCGACTGAACTGGACTGAACTGAATTTATCACTTTGTGTCTCTGTGTCACATTTTGGTAATTTTCACAATATTTTTAACTTTTAAAAAATCATTATTATATTTGTTATGGTGATCTGTGATCAGTAATCACAGGTATTACTATCAGTAATCTTTGATATTACTGTTGCAAAAAGATTGTGACTTGCTGGAGACTCAGATGATGATTAGCATTTTTAGCAATAAAGAACTTTTCCATTAAGATATATGCATTCCTTCTTAAGACATGCTATTAATAGACCACAGTACAATATAGTCTAAACATAACTGCTATACACACTGGGACTTATGTGACTTACTTGACTCTTTATTGCAATATTCACTTTATTGAGGTAGTCTGGAACTGAACCTGAAATACCTGTATATGTATGCCTGTATATGATTACCTGTGCCAAAGAATACTGAACAGTGTGAAAAGTATGCTCTAATTTGTATAAAAGAAAAACAGATACCACTTTTATATGAAAGTATAAAAGACCCTGTTAGTAGTGAGTGCCTCTAGGGCAGCAGTCCCCAATGTTTTTGGCACCAGGGACCAGTTTTGTGGAAGATACTCTTTCCACTGACTGGGGTGTGGGTGGTTTCAGGATGAGTCAAGCACATATCATTTATTGTGCACTGTATTTCTATTATTATTATATCAACTCCACCTCAGATCATCAGGCATTAGATCCTGGAGGGGGATCCTGGTTGGGGACCCCTGCCAGAGGGAAAGAATCTAAGAATCTGGGTGTCCAGGGTGGTAGGGAGATCTCTCTTATATTGTATACTCTTTTGCTTTGTTGAAAAATTTACCATGTGAATAGAAGAATGTTGTGAATTAAGACAAAAAAGGAAAGAAAGTCATGGGATATCTGGATTGAGAACTAGATAGAAAAGCATTCTTCTTAGCATGTATGTTACATGAGTTAAAAGACACGTTTATAACTGTTGCCTTGAAACAGCAGAGGCTTAAGTTTCTAGCAGCAAGGAATGGTAAATGGAAATTAATTGTACAAATATCATTATTAAGAATTTAAGATTTCTAGGATATCACTGGTGCAGTCTTTGTTTAGTGTGCTTCTTTTGTTGTTTTTAAGTTTATTGAGCATTAATTGACAAATATAATTGCATATATTTGAACTGTACAATGTGATGATTTGTTATGCATTGTGGAATGATTACCAAGATTGATAACTAACATTCATTACCTCATTTCACATACTTAATGTTTTTGTTGTTTACTTACTGTTTAAGAGCTTTCATTAGTTCACTCAAGATTTTTATCCCCTAATATTATTTCCCCATGGGTTTTCCTAATATCGAAAGAGTTTTTTTGGTGTTTTTGTCACTGTATAAACAGCACACATTCACTATAAAATATTCATGTAATATAGGAAAATATGTTCAGCGGGTAAAGAATCCATCTACAATGAAGGAGACACAGGAGATACGAGTTTGATCCCTGGGTCGGGAAGATCCCCTAGAGAAGGAAATAGCAACCCGCTCCAATATTTTTCCCTGAAAAATCCCATAGACAGAGGAGCCTGGCGGGCTACAAAGGGTCGCAAAGAGTCAGACACGACTGAGCGACTAAGCACACACACATAGAAAAATATGAAGAATATGTAAAAAGTATCTATAAATCAGCTACTTGGGCAAAATGAATGCTGTATTTTGGCATCTATTCTGCCAGAATTATACATATGTACTAGTAAATATTATAATGAATGCTATAAATTGTGCACTTAACAGTATTATACATACAATTTTATGATCCAATTTTCTAAAAAACACTAAGTAATAGACAAGTTTCTATGCCAATTACTAAGGCAGCATATCATCATATCATCATGTGTAATGAATACAAGGTGTACTGAAGTGTTGAAATTTTAAAATTTATTTACCGAATTTATTATTTGTGGATGTAAATAAGGTTTTTAATTCTTTAAGCAGCATATCACCTGCAACTGAGATCTGCAGAAGAACTACTTTATATCCCGCATAACGTTCATTAAAAATGAATGTATATAAATGACATGCATTAATTGCTCATTGAAATTATCTGAGTTCTTTCTAGGGTCTGTGAGGATTCATAGATGAATCTATTATAAGAATTGAGAAAAAGTGTTTTAAGAGTACAAAGGAGGGAATGATTTATTTGAGATGAAACGATGGGGAAAGTTTTATGGGGAAGTTAACATTTGCACTAGTCTTTTATAAGAAGAAAGAGGAAACACATTCTGTGAAGGAAGTTTAGAATTTTTAAAAAGGTGAGCAAGGAGTCAGTGGGAGAACCTGGTTGGCTCTCTAGACAGTGCTCCTAAATCGGCAATTAACTTGATGAATTTTCTACTGTATCCAGAAACTGGCATTCAGGCAGTTTATCAGGAGTATTTTATTTATCATACATATTGTGTGCAATATATATATATCTACCTACTCATTCTCCCACATGCTCAGTCGTGTCTGACTCTTTGTGACCCAAGGACTGTAACCCATCAGGCTCCTCTGGCCATGGGATTTCCCAGGCAAGAATACTGGAGTGGGTTGCCATTTCCTTCTCCAGGGGATCTTCCCAACCCAGGGACTGAACCCACATCTCCTGCATCTCCTGCATTGGCAGGCAGATTTTTTACCACTGAGTCACCTGGGAAGCCCATGTGTGTGTGTATATATATAATGGAAGGCATATCTCTACATCTCTGGGCTGAAAACAGAAGCTCCAATACATTTAAAAAAATAAATATGTTTCTGGTTGACAGGAAGACAAAAGTACATGTTATTCTTAAATGTGCGTTTGTAAACAACAATAAAAAATGTTGACAAACATGAACTCCATAGTTTTAAAAAATATTTCAAAAATTAAACTGGAAAAACGTATACATCTTCATGCTCTACTGCTAAAATTTATGTGTAATTTATGAAGATATTTAATAAAAGCTTATATAATTGTCATATTTTAAATTTGCTTCATATTTTGTCAAGCTACTAAGTTATTATTAATTGTATATATATAATGGAGGGTATAATTAATAATGGGCTTTCAGGGAGCACTAGTGGTAAATGCAGGAGACATAAGAGATGTGGGTTCGATTTCTGGGTGGGGAAGATTCCCTGGAGGAGGGCATAGCAACCTACTCCAGTATTCTTGCCTGGAGAATCCCATAGACAGAGGAATCTGGCAGGTTTTGGTCCATAGGCTCATAAAGCGTTGGACACAACTGAAGCAACTTAGCACACATGCATAATTAATAACTTCATGTGAAATAAAAAGTTGATAGTATAATGTAAAAAATAAACATTATTCTCTCTCATTAATTAACTCAGCTCTGTCCTGATCCCCTTCACTTGCTTTAACCTGGCCCTTGTCATCTTTCCATCCTGCACCCTGATTTTCCTTAAAGGTAAATCTGAACCTGTCTCTCCCCTATTTGAAAACCTTCAATGAGCATGATAAGCTTAGCAGATACTTTGTGATCTGATCCCACAAATATCTTCAGCTTTTTCTCTTTCTGAAACTGCTCCCACTCATGTATTTTATGCTCTGTAAATATCAGAGAGCTTCTAATTTCCTGCCCATACTCCATGAATGGCATGTTCCTCTATCTTTGCACATCCTGATCCTTCTCTGGAATGCTGATTCTGCACTATTCTGCTGAAACAGTGCACTATTCTGCACCATTTCCACATTATCTTCTATGATCTCTGAGATTTCCTCCACCTCATGGAGAAATATTACCCTGTGCTGCCACTGTCATTTGTGCATATTTTTATTGCTGCATTCTTTACAATACATTGGAGATTGTTTATTTATATGCGTTCCATCATAGACCACAAGTTCCTTGAGGACAGAGACTTCTCCTTTTTTGCTTAGCAGGAATTTAGTATATAATAAATATTCAGTGCATGCATGGTCAATGTGGATAGATCACTGCGGTCCTTAATAACTCCAAGAGCGATAAGACAGAATCTGAGTAGCATCTTCTATGGCCTGTTTGTTTTCAGACCCAGGTAATCAGTTAGACTGCAAGAATTTACTTTTGACAATTGGTGAATAGTTAATGTTCTCCAAAGCCTTTTTAAAAAATTATTTGTAATTAGAGGATAATTGCTTTACAATATTGTGTTGGTTTCTGCTACACATCAATGTGAATCAGTCATAAGTATACATATATCCTCTTCCTCTTGAAACTCCTCCCACCTCCCACCCCATCCCACCCCTCTAGGTTGTCAAAGATCACTGGTTTGAGTTCCCTGCATCATACAGCAAATTCCCACTGGCTATTCCAAAACCTTTTACATTCTTCAATCTTTTGACCAAATAATACAAACTGGGTGCTGAAGTAGGCCTATATGACATAGCTGCAGCCTTTGAGACATTTGCAATCTGGTTCAGATTCCTGGGTTTGTATATGGATGGTGGTTATCAGCCATCCTGGATGGCCTGGGATTGTCCCAGTTTTAGCACTGAAAGTCTCATGTCCTGGGAAATCGCTCAGTCCCAGGCAAACCAAATGGTTGGTCATCCTAGTGAAACGTAGCAGGATCCTATGGTTCTTGCCCACCATGTCCTCAGCCTGCCTTTTGCAAAAACAAAGGAAAACAGTCAAAGGAGACCAAATAATAATAAGGTAGTTATTAAGTATAGTCAAGGACCTTTAGTTCCTTCTCAAGGACCATAGATAATATTCTGAGCCATATCTCGTCAGCTGTCATCAGGTGGAAGAAGTTAATTAACTACATGATGACCAGATTGTAGCCATGACATAAGCAGCCACAATTCCGAGAACTGGCCTCAAAGAAACGGAAATGAACCAACCCCAGAACTGAAGGTTAACTGTACCTAAAACAACCAAGATGATGCTGATCAGACCACCAATGACTAATTTCAAGATTACTGCTGTTTCTCATGTAGCCCCCTCCCTCTGCCTATAAAAGCTCTTGTCCACTGATCGTCAGTGGGGAGAGGGGGAGTCAGCCTTTGGACAGGAGTCTGCCCTCTCTCCCAGATTTCAGGCCTCCAAAATAGAGCAAACTTTCCTTTCCACCAAGCTTGTCTGTTTATTGGCTTTTGAGCAGCAAGCAGCCAGACTCCCACTTTTGGAAACACCAGGAGAGACTTAATGCACCTTCTTGCTTTCTTATCCCTAATACAAACCAGATCAAGGGCAAAACTTTGAATGTGAATATTATTCATATGAATTGTGTCCTCACAGTGCCTCTTAGGGATGAAAGTAGAAGGGGAATGGAGGACCTAAAATAAAGAGATCCCTCAACTCTGAAGACGTCCAAAGAAAACTAGTGAGTAAGGGTCCTTACTGATATTTTGGATTCAGGGACATGAATATTGAAATCTATCTTGCTAACAGACAGCCATCCAGTTTGCTTGGAAGGTGACTGCCCATTGTTTTGGGTAGCTGGAGTGGCAGAAGAGATCTCTTTGTACACACAGAAAGAGGCTTGGTTGAAACCCCCTTCTACCCCATATTAACAGTGAGGTTTGTGTGATCACCCCATATTTTTAGTTTCATTATCTTTCACATAGAATAGCAAAAGTAACTACCTCAGAGGCTGTGAGAAAAATAAAATTAAACAATACAAGTGAAATTTTACATTGCAAAACATAATAAAAAATTTTCATTTAGTTTGGGTAAGTGACCATTATACCAATGGGATAACAAAATAGACTTCTGTGTTTCTGAAAAGAATTTTGTAACCGTAATATTAAGTTCTAGCTTCCAAGTATGTACCAGACTTTTTCTTTGCAAGGAGTCTACTAACAATTGTGTTTATAACATAATATTATGAATTTCCTGTGTCATTCCATTAAATGCCAGATCCCCTACATAAGTTGCTTCCGCATGGAGAGCTCTGTTATGCTCCTTGGTAAATCACATAAAGGCACATACAGGATGAAGTCCCGGGCTAGATAGAAGACCCCAGTGGGGATGATCCTTTACCATGCTCATTTAGACAACCCTCATTTTGAGCTCTTGATAGTGGTGGAAATCAATCCAATCATTGATTCACACAATTATTGACTTTTAGATTAAACCTTTAATCAACATATACTATGTGTCAAGCACTATGCTAAGGGTTGAGGAAAGATTAATAACTTGTAACTATCTCAGTTTTAATGAACTCATATTCTTGGAAAGTGAAGATAAGCTTCCTTTTTACCATGGTACATTAGGAAGGAAAGTGGTCCAGTCTTGAAAGTGAAAGCCATTCAGTCATGTCCAACTCTTTGCAATCCCATGGATATACATACAGTCCATGGCATTCTCCAGGCCAGAACACTGGAGTGGGCAGCCGTTCCTTTCTCCAAGGGATCTTCTCAACACAGGGATTGAACCCAGGTCTCCTGCATTGTGAGCAGATTCTTTACAGCTGAGCCACCAGGGAAGCCCGAGAATACTGGAGTGGGTAACTTATCTCTTCTCCAGGGGATCTTCCTGACCCAGGAATCAAACCCAGTCTCCTGCATTGCAGGCGTATTCTTTAACAGCTGAGCCACCAGGGAAGCCCAGTCTTGGACGTGATGATTAAGAGGACAATGGTATGCAGATTTTTAGATACCAGATAAGGGAAACTTGGATGATCTTAGAAAGAAAGAAAGTGAAAGTGAAGTTGCTCAGTCGTGTCTGACTCTTTGCGACCCCATGGACTGTATAGCCTACTAGGCTCTTCAGTCCATGGAATTTTCCAGGCAAGAGTACTGGAGTGGGTTGCCATTTCCTTCTCCAATGATCTTAGAAGCTAGGTGAAATTACTTACCAAGTCTGCTTGAGGTTATTTAAATAGACTGAGTGGTAACACAATTTGTGCGGCACTTCTATTATTTTTTAGAAGCAGCCAAAATTTGTAGCCAAAGCTGTGAATAAGCTGTTGGTGATTAAACTAGGGAACATGATTTTCATTTAAACAAATAGGTTGCGACTATTAAAATAGTGACCACATTTTTTCTTACAGGGCTTATAAACTTACTCCAAAGACACTTTTCAGAACAGAATTCTACGAGGGTCTTGGAGGTATAACATAATTGTTGGAAAGTGTGTATTTTTCTAAGATAATAGTTTTAAGGGAAGAACTTTCACTGAAGTACACATTTTTATGTTTTTATGATTGTGTTTTTAATCACATTTAATAACATATAAGCCCATTATTAAAAGTAGTTAGAGAAAAATAATGCCTGTGACCCCACCATTCTCACAAAATTAATGCTTTTATGTTATGTTTTGTTATACAATAGTCACTTTTCATTATGTGCTAGTATTCATTTATATGATGGAATTTAACTTTGAGATATACATCTCCAGTCATCAGCCCCAGATAAAAAAATAGACAAACTAAAAATAGAATAGAATGTTTGTTTTAAGCTGGAAAGACTATCCTTGACTTGCTGACTTTTTGGATGCCATTAACAAATGCAAAGTTGCTCAAAGTGCTTCAGGTAGCTCTTCCTGTTTGAAAGTTTCAGACATGCATCTTTGAAGTAGCTATGCTCAGGCTCTCTTTTGTTTCCTGCTATGAGTTCCAGCTTCCTGGGAGTAACTGCTGCATGCAGAGTCTGTAGCTAGTTAAATGAGGATTGCACTGTATATGTTGTTGTTGTTCAGTTGCTAAGTGGTGTCTGAATCCTTTGCAACCCCATGGACCATAGCCCGCCAGGCACTTCTGTCCATGGGATTTTCAAGGCAAGAATATTGGAATGGGTTGCCATTTGCTTCTCCAAAAAACTATTTATGGACACTGAAATTTGAATTTCCTATAATTTTCATGTGCCATGAAATAGTATTACTTAAAAAAGCTTTCCCAACCATTGAAAAATGCAAAAGCTAGTTTCAGCTCATGGGCTGAACAAAAACAGGCAACAGGCTGGATTTGGTCACTCCTGTTATAACGTCTGGGATGGATTTGGAGTCAGACGGCCTGGATTTCAACTCTGTGATGGTGGATAAGGTATGGAGGCTCAGTCTCCTCACCTGTGAAATGCGTATGTGGCCATCCTGGCGGCTGCCCAGTGGGTATTTGGCCCATGCAATGCTTAGGCCTGGGGCCCTGTTCTTGGCAGAGGTAGGCTTTCCCCTGCTTGAAGCAGTTCATGGAGTGAGCTCTGGGCTCTGCCCAGAGACAGGCTGACCTGGGGTCCCACCCAGCTTGGCCACTTCCGGTTGTGTAATTCTCTATAAAGCTCGGTTTGCTTGGAGCCTAGGCTTCTGGCTGCAGCTCTCTTAGGAAATTGGGGAGGCCCCCAGGGATGTCTCGTGTCCCCACACGGTGCCAGGTACCTGGCACATGCTGGATAAAACTTGGCAGCCTTAGGGATGGCACAGGATGCTGCTCTGGCCCCTCTGCACTTTTGTGGGTCGCAGGCGGCGGAGCGGCAAGACACCGTGGGGAACTGGCGCCTTTCCCTCAACGACTTGCAACAAGGCAGGTCCCACCGTCCCCTCCTTGCTGCCTTGTCCCCTGCCTTCTCTCCATGCCCTTCAACCTGCATCGTCCAGGCTCTCGCGCAGGTGGCAATGAGCTAGGCAGGGCTGGAGGAGTGTCCCCCCCCATCCCCCAACCAGGCTTAGGGAGGGGACGGGAGCAGTTGCAAGGTCTATGCACCCGTGTACACCAGCTTGGCCGAATTTCAAACCCAGGCCTTGTTTGATTTTGCTTATTTTCCGGTCCATGGCGAAGATTTCGATGTCTAAAAAAGCATGGTAAAGGATTGTCCCCGCTGGGGTCTCGTAGATACCCTGGACTTCATCCTGCATGTGACTTCATGTGATTTATTGAGGAGCATAACAGAGTCCTCCATGAGGAAGCAACATATGTGGAGGTTCTGGCAATTTAATGGAAGAACACAGGAAATTTCTAATGTTGTGTTGTAAACACAATTGTTAGTAGACTCCATGCAAAGACAAAGTCTGGTACATACTTGGAAGCTAGGACTTAGTATTATGGTTGCAAAATTTCTTTTAGAATTATAAGTAAACTAAGGTAAGGCTTCCCTGGTGGCTAAGACAGTAAAGAATCTGCCTGCAATGCAGGAGACCCGGGTTCGATCCCTGGATCAGGAAGATCCCCTGCAGAAGGGAATGGCTATCCACTCCAGTATTCTTGCCTGGAGAATCCCACGGACAGAGGAACTTGGCAGCTGTAATCTATGGGTTCGCAAAGAGTCGACTGGACTGAACAACTAACACTTTCACTTTCACTTTAAGGAAAACCAATTAGGGTGGATGGAGAATTACTCTGGCTACAACTTTGGAAACTGCAATATTCTGTGGGGAAAAACAAAAACCAACCAGACCAAAAAACTTCAGTTGTGTGGTTCTTTTTTAAAATGCAAAGGAATATTTTCTTACTGGTACTACAAAATGCTCGAGGTTTACTCTGCATTTTCACTGTCCAGACAAAGAATCAACCATTTCTGCAAGTTAAAAGAGTACAGGAAGAACCTGGAATAACTCCAGGTGGCTTGAGATGCTGTTTTAATCTCCTTTTCATCCTACTAGGGAGGGAAAGATTCCTACCCTAGAATTATGGGAATGGTTGACCACATGACACCCAACACTACACAGATGAGATTGACCTGGAGGGTCCAGCTCAGTTACATTATTATGTCATCAGTTTACCTCCAAATCATTGTCTTTCTCCTTATTATCATTCCTTTATACCTCTTCTCCTCTCTTTCCCTTTCTTGCTCCTTTCTCATTTCTTTCTCATTTTATTTCATTAACTAGAAGCTCCATGTTTTTAAATAACAGCATTGAAAATAGGTAATATTATGTCATTCATCATTTAGTAGAAATGTTTCTAAAATTTTGTCAATATGATGTTAGGACATTATTTTTAGATGTCTTTTTGACTTTCAAGTAACAATGTGAGTGGGCATTTGGATATATGTGTCTGGAAATTAAGGGAGAAGTAAACTACAGGTATCAGAAGCCTTGATGAGATTCCCTAGGCAATAAGTTTAAATAGAGAAAAAAAAAAATCAAAGCATTCCAAGGTTTAGATAACTGTTAGCTACCTTTTATCCTAATCTGCTTTTAAACCTTCACAAATTTTTTATATTCTCAAGAGTTATTTAAATTTATTATTTAATAATATTCACCAATTTTTATTAATCATTGCTTATTATTTTGTTTTTATTGTGAAATGAAACATAAATCTATGTTTCATAGAAAAGTGCATGAAATACACATTTACAGTTTAATGAATAGTTAGAAAATGAACATCCAAGAAACTACCACAGGTCAAGAAACAGAAATTTTCCAGCATTCCTGAAGGCCTGTGCATGTTCCCCTCTCATCAGACTTTTGTCTCCTTGCTTTCTTTTATAGTTTGATTGCCAATGTATGTATACCTAAACAATATTCATTTAGTCAGAACATATGGCGTATGTTTACACTCAAGAAACCATTACCACAGTCAAGACAATGAACATCTTTTCTACCCTCAAAGATTCTTTGTATATTTTTGTAATATTTTCCTCCAGTATGTCCCTGTTCTTACCTCCATTGATCTGCCTTCTGCTACTATAGATTAATTTTCATTTTCTCAAATTTTACATAAATGGAGTAATTCAGTATTAACTCTCTTTTTGTCTGGCTTCTTATCATTGAGCATCATAATTTTGAGATCCACCGATGTTATTATGAATCCCATATTGTAGTATATCTTCATTACTTTTTATTGCTCAGTAGTATTCCACAGTATGCATGGACTACAGTTAATGTGTTCACCTATTGATGAGATATTTGGGTTGTTTCCAGTTTGAGCTATCACAAATAATGCTATTATAAATATTCATGGACAAGTCTTTGCATAGGCATATATTTTCTTCTTACATAAATATCTGGCATTAGAACAGCTGGATCATTTAATAGGTGTGTGTTTAACTTTTTTAAAAAGAAATATTTATTTATTTGGATGTGTCAGGTCTTAGTTGTGGCACGCAGACTCTTTTAGTTGCAGTATGCTAATTCTTAGTTGCGGCATGTGAGGTCTGGTTCCATGACCAGGGATAGAACCTAGGTCCCCTGCATTGGGAGCAGTCTTAGCCACTGGACTACCAAGGAAACCATGGTGCATGTTTAACTTTTAAGAAACTACCAAACCGTTTTCCCACAGAGTGTATGAAAGTTCTTGTCCCTCCAACTCTCTCCAATAGTTTGTATGGTTAGTCTTTTTAATTTTATCCATTTTAATACATGTGAAGCTAGAATCTCATTCTAGATTTGATTTCCATTTCCCTAATGATAATGATGTTAAATATCTTTGTATATGCTCATCTTCCAAACATCTTACTTAGTAAAGTGTTCAAATATTTTTCCATTTGTTCACTGGGGTGTTTCTTTATTTTTTATTACTCAATTTTGAGTTTTTGTATATTCTGGATACATATACTTTACTTGCAGATATATTATATTATTTGCAGGTAGATTTTTTTTTTCTCTTCTGCTCTCAAAACAAGGTAGCCCTTCAATTGTTCTAGCTTTCTTCATGGATTTTAGTCCTAAATTCTGTCTTCCTCAGTTCCAAGATTTTCTCTCCTGCCCTCAAGAAGTAATTTTTAAAATCCAAGCCACTTAAAAAAGCAGATGGGGATATCATGGTGGCCAAGTGGTTAAGAATCTGCCTTGCAGTGCAAGGAATACCCATTTGATCTTTGCTCCGGGAAGATCTCACATGCCGTGGAGCAACTAAGCCCATGTGCCACAACTACTGAACCAGTGCTCTGGAGTCAGCAAGCCGCAACTACTGAGCCCACATGCTGCAATTATGGAAGCCAGCACTCTACAGCCAGTGATCCAAAACAAAGAGAAGACACCACAATGAAGAGGAGCCCCCACTTACCACAACTAGAGAAAGCCTGCATGCAGCAACAAAGACCCACCACAGCCAAAAAAAAAAAATAAATCTTAAAAAAGAAAGAAAAAAAGCAGAGGACCTTTCTCCTCGCAGTACCTCACCATGAGCAGCTGAAGCTTGACTTCTACTTGTATAATTTTTTTTCAGGTTTTCTTTTTGTATTGCCAGCCCCTACTCCCTCCCACCTCACTTACTTTCTTGCAACTTTTAGCTATTTATATAAAATGATGTCTGCTAAAACTCTTCACAGTACAACACCTTCTGCTTACTTGTTTGCCTGTTCATTGTTTGATAAATTATGAATTGATTTGAAATTCTAAGAAGAGTTTGGAATTGATACAGTGGGTGACATTTTATTTTATTGTTTTTCTACTTTATTTAAAGTTTAGGTAATTTATGTATAGTTTCTTGTTTTATAACACAGGAATTTAATTATACCAAAATCTTCTGAATATATATGTTTTGTTGTATCATAAAACTTATTGCCATTATTTTCTAATAACACAAACTGAAACTTTTGATTTGCTTTTTGACTCCATATTTCTAAAGATTAACTTGCAACTTTTTTCAATGTTGTTTGTTTTGTGGTTCTTTGATACTCATTAATTTCCAGTTTTTTTTGTACTGTGGTCATAACCCTCTATGACCATAAGCCAACTACTATAATTTCAGCTACATTGAAGAGTTTGAGTTATCTATTTAAAAAGTACAGTTGAAATACCATATTTGCATTTGAACTGAATATGTGTTCTCAATGGTAATATGCAAAGCTTAATATGCCTTTCAAAGTTTAGCCTATTAATTTTATTATTCTAATCCTTCTCTGTTTCCTGTGAATTCCTAGTTTTGATTAGTTTCTATTTCAATTCATTATTGATTTTCTTTGACACAACACTTCAGAGGTACTGTTGTGTGCTTCTTATTACATACTATTATGAGGTACATAACATCTGTATTTCTCATTTTTAATGATGTGAAGCTTGATTAATGTGCTTAGATGGTGTCAATCTGGTCTCCCCAATATAAATTTCCCTCCTTCAGCTTTCACCGACTGGTTCTGGCATATATTGGGTAATTTTGCCTAAATCTGTTATTTCATTAGAGCTTGCAAATTTGTGATTTTCTGATCTTGTCATTCCTTCTGCATTTATTAGCTAGAATTTTTATAAAAGGAAGAATTTCCCCTTTGACTATTTGATTACTCTAAAATGCAGTTTATACAAGAAAGACAGGCTAATGGGTAGATTTTTTAAAAACTGTATCAATGTTCAGAATAATGAGTTGATATTGTAACAACATAAATTGTTGACCAATGAAGTCTTCGTTTTTAAAATAGCACTCTAAGCATACTTAAAACTGATATGTTTTAATCAATTTCAAGCATTTTTGATGCCCTGATTTTTTACAACTTTAGCTAGTGGGAGCCCTTTTACTTGACCCTATGTATTTTTGACATGATCCCATTAGATTGTAGGAGTTTCCTGGTCTGGAACAATGAATGTCTCCAGTTTATCTTTTTCAGTTCCTACTTAAGACTGGATAGATATTTGATAATATCAGTAAACAACCACAGGTCACCCAAGTAATAGTTCCAATTATAGCTGCCATGTAGTATGTGGTATTTTTCTAGAGAAGATCAATAATACCTCATTTACATGGTATGATTTGAGAAAATGCATTCTTTTCTGTCTCAATTGCAAACTGTCCATTTTCTCTTTGAGTGGAAACAATGTACTTTTATACATTTTAACATAATATATCTACATGTATAGCCATACATAGCTTTTTTTTAATTGAAGGATAATTGCTTTACAGAATTTTGTTGTTTTCTGTCAAACCTCAACATGAATCAGCCATAAGTATACATATATCCCCTCCCTTTTGAAACTCCCTCCCATCTCCCTCTCCATCCCATCCCTCTAGGTTGATACAGAGCCCCTGTTTGAGTTTACTGAGCAATACAGCAAATTCCTGTTGGCTATCTATTTACATATGGTAATGTAGTAAGAGTTCTAGATAATATGGATATCCCATAAGAACATCCTATAGATCCATTTCCTTGATGCTATTATGCTGTTTAGGCTAGGTGAACAAAAAGTGGCTAGCATGTTAGAGGCCTTGATACAATATATATGCTCCAGATGGTGAGAGAGAAACCTGCAAAATTTTAGGAACCTGCCACATCCACACAATTTTTGGAAATGCTCAGGAGTAGGCCAATATATGAGCTTCCCTGGTAGCTCAGCTGGTAAAGAATCTGCCTGCAATGCAGGAGACCCTGGTTTGATTCCTGGATCGGGAAGATCCCCTGGAGAAGGGATAGGCTACCCACTCCAGTATTCTTGGGCTCCCTGGTGGCTCATGTAGTAAAGAATCCGCCTGCAATGCAGGAGACCTGGGTTTGATCCCTGGGTTGGGAAGATCCCCTGGAGGAGGGCATGGCAACCCACTCCAGTATTCTTGCCTGGAGAATCTCCATGGACAGAGGAGCCTGGCAGGCTACAGTCCATGGGTTCGCAAAGAGTTGGACACGACTGAGTGACTAAGCACAGCGCAGGCCAATATATCCCCTCTAAAGTAAAAGGCATATGCTGGCAACTTTTACCTCCTACCACATCAAAAGGAGGCCCAAAACCTCTTTGAGTTCTGGAGGTAGCATATGCCTTGAAATATTACTCTCATCCTATGCTGAAGTGAAGTGAAAGTCGCTCGGTTGTATCCTACTCTTTGCGACCCAAAGTCCATGGGATTCTCTAGACCAGAATACTAGAGTGGGTAGCCTTTCCCTTCTCCAGAGGATCTTGCCAACCCAGGGATCGAACCCAGGTCTCCCTCATCGCAGGTGGATTCTTTAACAGCTGAGCCACACGGGAAGCCCAGAAGGGAGTACTGAGTGGTATGACATGCTATCAGCTTTGAGAAGGGCCCAGAGCACAAAAAGACTGTAGCTGGTCCAGGTTTTGGGGCCAAAAGCCTTTCTACCTGAGCCATATCAAGTAGATCCTATGATGCGTGAAGTATTAATTGTGAGGAAAGATGCCATGTGGCATTTGTGGCAATCCCTAGTGGGAAAATCATAACCCTCAGGGCTCTGAGGTCCTGAAGTAACGGCAAAAACTCTTGAAAAGCAGCTCCTACTGTTCTACCAGGCCCAGGTGTTCTACTAGGAAATGGAATGCTTGGCTACATGGCTAGAACTGACCCCTGGTAACACGAGTCCTTTAGACCTTCCAAATCAAATGTTGGAGTGGGTCCAGCAACAGTCCTTTATAGGACAGAAATAGTATATCTGGGGTCAAACAAAGAGGACCAGCACGCACCCATAAGTGGCCAACCCAGACCTCCAAGCACAGAACCATGGTTACACTGGTACCTCTCCCTCCCTCAGTTCACAGTTAGGGGATTACCATATGACCAGCTGAAGAAGGGAAAAAAGGCCTCAAATTGGTTTACAAACAAGGCAGCCCTGTATATGGGTATATGGATGACTATTATATTTTACCTTCAATCAGAATACCTTTGAAAGACAGTGGTGAAGAAAAAGTCTCCCAATTGGCAGAGCTTTGGGCATTGTGTTTGGTCATTCATTTCGTGTGGAAATAGAAGTGGTCTGAGGTTAAACTATATCCAAATGATCAGTAGTCTGAAAGAAAAAAAGGCAGAAGACTGGAGATAAGAATGTCTGAAAGGACTTCCCAGGTGGTCCAGTGGTTATGAATCTGCCTGTCAATGCACGAGACACAGGTTCCGTCCTTGATCTGGGAAGATTCCACATCCTGTGGGGCAATAACTACTGAAGCCAGTGTGCCACAACTACTGAGCCACGCTCTAGAGCCTGTGTGCCACAACTACTGAAGGCCACCTGCTCTAGAGTCTGTGTGCCACAACTACTGAAGGCCACCTGCTCTAGAGTCTGTGCTCTGCAACAAGAGAAGCGACCACAATGAGAAGCCTGCACATCACGACTAGAGAGTAGCCCCCACTCTCCACAACTAGAGAAAGCCTGAGCACAGCAACAAAAACCCAGCACAGCCAAGAACTAAAGAAGAAGAAGAAGAATGTCTGACATACTTGGATATAGATACATGTACAAGTGGGCACGAAATACAAAGGTTTTAGTATCACATATCCACCAAAGAGCATCTGACTTGAAAGAAGCACTGAACAACCAAGTAGAGAAAAGGATGTTGCTGATTGACATCATCACTCCAGTGCTGTCACTATGGGCACATGAGCAAAGTAGTCATGGTGATGAAGATGGAGGCTACACATGAGCCAGCAACTTCAACTCACACTAAAATTGCTCTATCTACTGCCACTGGTGAATATCCAACTGTTCTCCAGTGGAGATCAAAACTGACCCCTGGGATTTCAGTGGTGCTCCAGTGGCTAAGGTTCTGTGCTCTCAGTGCAGAGGGCATGGGTTCGATCCTTGGGCAGGGAAGTAGATCCCACATGCTGCAACTAAAGACCCCACATGCCACAATGAAGATCAAAGATCCCGTGTGCCACAACTAAGACCAAGTGTGGCAAAAAAAAAAAAAAAAAAAAAAGTTAACCCCTGAGAGGGCACCATTCCCTGGAAATCAGTTGGCCACTCTTTGATACACTGAACTCTCTCCAGAGTCAACAATTTCCATTCCATGCATGGTTTGTCATTCCTACCTGCAGGACCTCAGCGAGCACCCCTATCCAGGGACTTATAGAATGTTTGATCCACCATTATGGGACCCTACATAACATTACATCATACCAGGAAACCTATTTCACAGTAACAGAAATAGGAGAATGGCCCAGGATCACAGTATCCATTGGTCATATGACATAGTACATGACACAGGAGCTGCTAGCTTTAGAAAATGTAGGGGTGGCCTATTGAAGATGTAGCTAAAGCATCAATTTTGAAGCAATATTCTGCAAGGATGGCTGTGTCATCCTCCAGGACTTAGTGTTTGTATTGAATCAAAAGCATTTACATGATATTGTGTCCCAAGTAGGAAGAATACATGGGTCTGGGAACGGAAGTATGGAAACAGCAGTCATTCCACTTACCATCATTTCCAGTAATTCACTGGAGGACGTTGTGCTGCAGTCTTCACAGCTCTGGAATCTAAAGGATGGAAGTCTTCATCCAACAGTGGTATACTTTTACTCCAGAAGGCACAGTGAAAGTCCCAGCAAGTTATAAGCTGTAATTGCCACCTGGGAACTTTGGGTTCTTCTGGTCCAGAGTCCAGAAGAAGAGTCGCCATCTTGGGATAACTGATCCTGATCATCAGCTTGAGGTAGACCTGTTGTTACACAACAGAGCAGGGCAGGATATGACTGGACCGCTGGTGGCCTGGGCCTTGCTGTCAAGTAAGCCACTGATTTCAGCCAAGGTGGTAGCTGAGGGTGAGAAGACTCTAGTAAGGAAGGAAACAATAATTGATTATGGAAGATGGTGGAGGAATAGGACGGGGAGACCACTCTCTCCCCTACAAATTCATCGGAAGAACATTTGAACGCTGAGCAAACTTCACAAAACAACTTCTAATCACTAGCAAAGGACATCAGGCGCCCAGAAAAGCAGCCCATCATCTTCGAAAGGAGGTAGGACAAAATATAAAAGATAAAAAGAGAGACAAAAGAGCTAGGGTCGGAGACCCGTCCTGGGAAGGGAGTTGTAATAGAGGAAGTTTCCAAACACCAGGAAACCCTCTCACTGGCAGGTCCGGGGGCGGGGGGGAAGTTTTTGAATCTCGGAGGGCAACCTAACTGGGAGGAAAAATAAATAAAACCCACAGATTACATGCCTAAAAGCAACTCCCAGCAGAAAAGTACCCCAGGTGCCCACATCCGCCACCAGCAAGTGGGGGCGGGACGGAGAGGAGTGGGCGGCATTGCTTAGACCGGGCCTGAATGCCCTGAGGGCAATCGGAGGGAGCTAATGTGAGATAGCAACTTAAACTGTGGGATAGCAAAAGAGAGAAAATTAACTGGCCCGAACACACTGCAGGCTGTTCGCAGAACAAAGGAAGAACTGAGCGATCCCAGAGAAGAGCTAGTGGGTGGTGGACCGGCCCATCCCCCACTGGAGGCAGGAGGGAGGGGAAAGGGGCAAACTCGGCCCCAGAGACGGCATTCCCTACCAAACTGCAAACAGGCTTCCAGTCTCTAACCAAAGACTTCCTGAGATTCTGGATGGGTGACATCCACCTGGAGGGTCACAGCTAGATACCAGCTCCCCAGAACAGACACAAGGCGCAGCCAACCGGCGCGCATAGAAACTGAGGCTGGGACCGCGGAGGGGATAAGGTGCACTGCACCCGGGGACAGTGAGCTCATCAGGCTCCTGGATGCCTGAGCTGCTCCGACCGGGGAAGGCACAAAACGCAGGCCCAACCGAGTCTGCACTTTTGTGGATTACCCGAAAACTAGAACCGCATGCAACACAGGGCCCACTCCCTATAGAGCAGCCTGGAGCCTGAGCAGTGTAGACGGGGAAAGCACACACCCGTGAGCAGGGGCAAACCCAGTGTGGCCAGAACACTGCGAGTGCTCCCCACACAGGCCCGTGACATTTGTCTGCAGCGCCCCTCCCTCCCCACAGCACGACTGAACAAGCAAACCTAAACAAGAGACCACCTTCACCCACTTGTGTCAGGGCGGAAATTACACACTGAAGAGACCAGCAAACAGAAGCCAAATAAACAAAGGGAACGGCTTCAGAAATGACCAGTGCAACAGATTAAAATACCTGTAGGTAACACCGACTACACAGGAAGGTGCCTATAGATATTGAGAAGTGTAAACTGGAACAAGGAGCTATCCAAAACTGAACCGAACCCACACTGCCCGCAACAGCTCCAGAGAAATTCCTAGATATATTTTTACTTTTTTTTTAATTAAAAAAATTTTTTTTCTTTTCTTTTTATTTATTTTAAAATTTTTTCTCTTTTATTTTCTTTTAAAATTCCCTATTACTCCTCAAATTTCATTTTCATTTTCATATATCTTTACTATTTTTTAATTAAAAAAATTTTTTTCCCTTTTTTAATTTTTTTCTCTTATTTTCTTCAAAAGTTCCCTATTACTACACTATTACTCCTTAATTTTCATTTTCATTTCACTATAACCTTGCAAAAACAAAAAAGGCCCTATTTTTAAACCGGACTTCATATATATTTCTTAAATTTTTTGTGTTTTTGTTTTTAATATTGTATTTTTAAGAGTCTAACCTCTACTCTAGATTTTTAACCTTTGTTTTTCAGTATTTGATATCAATTTTGGACATTTAAGAATCCAATATTCAGTACCCATTTTTACTCAGGAGTATGTTGATTACTCTCTCCCACTTTTGACTCTCCGTTTTCTCCCTCAGAACACCTTTATTTCCTCCCTCCCCCTTCTCTTCCCAATCCAATTCTGTGAATCTCTGTGGGTGTCTGGGCTTTGGAGAACACTTAGGGAACAGAGAACTGTGTAGATCTGTCTCTCTCCTCTTGAGTTCCCCCCTTTTCTCCTCCTGCTCATCTCTATCTCCCTCCTCCCTCTTCTCTTCTTCATATAACTCTGTGAACCTCTCTGGGTGTCCCTCACGGTGGAGAATCTTTTCACCATTAACCTAGAAGTTTTATTATCAGTGCTGTATGGTTGGAGAAGTCTTGAGGCTACTGGAAGAATAAGACTGAAATCCAGAGGCAGGAGACTTAAGTCCAAAACGTGAGAACACCAGAAAACTCCTGACTACAGGGAACATTAAGTAATAAGAGATCATCCAAAAGCCTCCATACCTACACTGAAACCAACCACCAACCAAGAGCCAATAAGTTGCAGAACAAGACATACCACGCAAATTCTCCAGCAACGCAGGAACATAGCACTGAGCGTCAACATACAGGCTGCCCAAAGTCACACCTAACACATAGACCCATCTCAAAACTCACTACGGGACACTCCATTGCACTCCAGAGAGAAGAAATTCAGTTCCACTCACCAAAACACCGACGCAAGCTTCCCTAAAAAGGAAACCTTGACAAGCCAATTGCCCAACCACACCCACTGGGAGAAACCTCCACAATAAAAAGGAACCACAGACCACCAGAATACAGAAAGGCCACTCCAGACACAGCAGTCTTAACAAGATGAAAAGGCAGAGAAATACCCAGCAGGTAAAGGAACATGAAAAATGCCCACCAAGCCAAACAAAAGAGGAGGAGATAGAGAATCTACCTGAAAAAGAATTTAGAATAATGATAATAAAAATGATCCAAAATCTTGAAAACAAAATGGAGTTACAGATAAATAGCCTGGACACAAAGATTGAGAAGATGCAAGAAATGTTTAATAAGGACCTAGAAGAAATAAAAAAGAGTCAATTAAAAATGAATAATGCAATAAATGAGATCAAAAACACTCTGGAGGGATCCAACAGTAGAATAACGGAGATAGACGATAGGATAAGTGAGGTAGAAGATAAAATGGTGGAAATAAATGAAGCAGAGAGGAAAAAAGAAAAAAGAATCAAAAGAAATGAGGACAACCTCAGGGACCTCTGGGACAATGTGAAATGCCCCAACTTTTGAATAATAGGAGTCCCAGAAGAAGACAAAAAGAAAGGCCATGAGAAAATTCTCGAGGAGATAATAGCTGAAAACTTCCCTAAAATGGGGAAGGAAATAGTCACACAGGTCCAAGAAATCCAGAGAGTCCCAAACAGGATAAACCCAAGGCGAAACACCCCAAGACACACATTAATCAAATTAACAAAGATCAAACACAAAGAACAAATATTAAAAGCAGCAAGGGAGAAACAACAAATAACTCACAAGGGGATTCCCATAAGGATAACAGCTGATCTATCAATAGAAACCCTGCAGGCCAGAAGGAAATGGCAGGACATACTGAAAGTAATGAAAGAGAATAACCTACAACGTAGATTACTGTACCCAGCAAGGATCTCATTCAGATATGAAGGAGAATTCAAAAGCTTTACAGACAAGCAAAAGCTGAGAGAATTCAGCACCACCAAACCAGCTCTTCAACAAATGCTAAAGGATCTTCTCTAGACAGGAAACACAGAAAGGTTGTATAAACGCGAACCCAAATCAACAAAGTATATGGCAACGGGACAATACCTATCAATAATTACCTTAAATGTAAATGGGTTGAATGCCCCAACCAAAAGACAAAGACTGGTTGAATGGATACAAAAGCAAGACCCCTATATATGCTGTCTACAAGAGACCCACCTCAAAACAAGGGACACATACAGACTGAAAGTGAAGGGCTGGAAAAGAATATTTCACGCAAACGGAGACCAAAAGAAAGCAGGAGTCGCAATACTCATATCAGATAAAATAGACTTTCAAATAAAGGCTGTGAAAAGAGACAAAGAAGGACACTATGTAATGATCAAAGGATCAATCCAAGAAGAAGATATAACAATTATAAATATATATGCACCCAACATAGGAGCACTGCAATATGTAAGGCAAATGCTAATGCATATGAAAGGGGAATTTAACAGTAACACAATAGTAGTGGAAGACTTTAATACCCCACTCACAACTATGGACAGATCAACTAAACAGAACATTAACAAGGAAACACAAACTTTAAATGACACAATGGACCAGTTAGACCTAATTGATATCTATAGGACATTTCACCCTAAAACAATCAATTTCACCTTTTTCTCAAGTGCACGCGGAACCTTCTCCAGAATAGATCACATCCTGGGCCATAAATCTAGCCTTGGGAAATTAAAAAAAATTGAAATCCTTTCAGTCATCTTTTCTGACCACAGTGCAGTAAGATTAGATCTCAATTACAGGAAAAAAAGTATTAAAAAATCCAAAATATGGAGGCTAAATAACACGCTTCTGAATAACCAACAAATCACAGAACAAATCAAAAAATAAATCAAAATATGCATAGAAATGAATGAAAATGAAAACACAACAACCCAAAACCTATGGGACACTGTAAAAGCAGTGCTAAGGGGAAGCTTCATAGCATTACAGGCTTACCTCAAGAATCAAGAAAAAAGTCAAATAAATAACCTAACTCCACACTTAAAGCAACTAGAGAAGGAAGAAATGAAGAACCCCAGGATTAGTAGAAGGAAAGAAATCTTAAAAATTAGGGCAGAAATAAATACAAAAGAAACAAGAGACCATAGCAAAAATCAACAAAGCTAAAAGCTGGTTTTTTGAAAAAATAAACAAAATTGACAAACCGTTAGCATGACTCATTAAGAAACAAAGGGAGAAGAACAAAATTACCAAAATTAGAAATGAAAATGGAGAGATCACAACAGACAACACTGAAATACAAAGGGTCATAAGAGACTACTACCAGCAGCTATATGCTAATAAAATGGACAACTTGGAAGAAATGGGAAAATTCTTAGAAAAGTATAACTTTCCAAAACTTAGCCAGGAAGAAATAGAAGATCTTAACAGACCCATCACAAGCACGGAAATCGAAACTGTAATCAGAAATCTTCCAGCAAACAAAAGCCCAGGACCTGATGGCTTCAGAGCTGAATTCTACCAAAAATTTAGAGAAGAGCTAACACCTATCTTACTCCAACTCTTCCAGAAAATTGCAGAAGTGAAACTTCCAAACTCATTCTATGAGGCCATCATCACCCTAATTCCAAAACCAGACAAAGATGCCACAAAAAAAGAAAACTACAGGCCAATATCACTGATGAACATAGGTGCAAAAATCCTTAGCAAAATTCTAGCAAACAGAATCCAACAACATATTAAAAAAATTATACACCATGACCAAGTCGGTCTTTATCCCAGGAATGCAAGGATTCTTTAATATCCACAAGTCAATCAATGTAATACACCACATTAACAAATTGAAAGATAAAAACCATACGATTATCTCAATAGATGCAGAGAAAGCCTTTGATAAAATTCAACATCCATTTATGATTAAAACTCTCCAGAAAGAAGGAATAGAAGGAACATACCTCAACATAATAAAAGCTATATATGACAAACCCACAGCAAGCATTACCCTCAACGGTGAAAAATTGAAAGCATTTCCCCTGAAATCAGGAACAAGACAAGGGTGCCCACTCTCACCACTACTATTCAACATAGTTTTGGCCACAGCAATCAGAGCAGAAAAAAGAAATAAAAAGAACCCGGATAGGAAAAGAAGAAGTGAAACTCTCACTGTTTGCAGATGACATGACTCTACATAGAAAACCCTAAAGACTCCACCAGAAAATTACTAGAGCTAATCAATGAATATAGTAAAGTTGCAGGATATAAAATTAACACACAGAAATCCCTTGCATTCCTATACACTAACAATGAGGAAACAGAAAGAGAAATTAAGGAAACGGTACCATTCACCATTGCAACAAAAAGAATAAAATACTTAGGAGTATATCTACCTAAAGAAACAAAAGACCTATACATAGAAAACTATAAAATACTGATGAAAGAAATCAAAGAGGACACAAACAGATGGAGAAATATACTGTGTTCATGGATTGGAAGAATCAATATTGTGAAAATGACTATACTACCAAAAGAAATCTATAGATTCAATGCAATCCCTATCAAGCTCCCAACGGTATTTTTCACAGAACTAGAACAAATAATTTCACAATTTGTATGGAAATACAAAAAACCTCAAATAGCCAAAGCAATCTTGAGAAAGAAGAATGGAACTGGAGGAATCAACCTGCCTGACTTCAGGCTCTACTACAAAGCCACAGTCATCAACCAGTATGGTACTGGCACAAAGACAGAAATATAGATCAATGGAACGAAACAGAAAGCCCAGAGATAAATCCACATAACTATGGACACATTTCAACAAAGGAGGCAAGGATATACAGTGGAAAAAAGACAACCTCTTTAACAAGTGGTGCTGGGAAAACTGGTCAACCACTTGTAAAAGAATGAAACTAGAACACTTTCTAACACCATACACAAAAATAAACTCAAAATGGATTAAAGATCTAAATGTAAGACCAGAAACTATAAAACTCCTAGAGGAGAACATAGGCAAAACACTCTCCGATATGAATCACAGCAGGGTCATCTATGACCCATCTCCCAGAATATTGGAAATAAAAGCAAAAATAAACAAATGGGACCTAATGAAACTTAAAAGCTTTTGCACAACAAAAGAAACTGTAAGCAAGGTGAAAAGACAGCCCTCAGAATGGGAGAAAATAATAGCAAATGAAGCAACTGACAAAGGATTAATCTCAAAAATATACAAGCAACTCCTGCAGCTCAATTCCAGAAAAATAAATGACCCAATCAAAAAATGGGCCAAAGAACTAAACAGACATTTCTCCAAAGAAGACATACAGATGGCTAACAAACACATGAAAAGATGCTCAACATCACTCATTATCAGAGAAATGCAAATCAAAACCACAATGAGGTACCATTACATGCCAGTCAGGATGGCTGCTATCCAAAAGTCTACAAGTAATAAATGCTGGAGAGGGGGTGGAGAAAAGGGAACCCTCTTACACTGTTGGTGGGAATGCAAACTGGTACAGCCACTATGGAGAACAGGGTGGAGATTTCTTAAAATACTGGAAATAGAACTGCCATATGACCCAGCAATCCCACTTCTGGGTTTACACATCGAGGAAACCAGATCTGAAAGAGACACGTGCACCCCAATGTTCATCGCAGCACTGTTTATAATAGCCATGACATGGAAGCAACCTAGATGCCCATCAACAGTTGAATGGATAAGGAACCTATGGTACATGTACACAATGAAATATTACTCAGCCATTAAAAAGAATTCATTTGAATCAGTTCTAATGAGATGGATGAAACTGGAGCCCATTATACAGAGTGAAGTAAGCCAGAAAGATAAACACCAATACAATATACTAATGCATATAACTGGAATTTAGAAAGATGGTAATGATAACCCTATATGCAAAACAGAAAAAGAGACACAGATGTACAGAATAAGCTTTTGGACTCTGTGGGAGAAGGCGAGCGTGGGATGTTTTGAGAGAACAGCATCGAAACATGTATATTATCAAGGTTGTAACATGTCACTAGCCCAGGCTGGATGCATGAGACAAGTGCTCAGGACTGGTGCACTGGGAAGCCCCAGAGGGATGGGGTGGGGAGGGAGGAGGGATGGGGTGGGGAGGGAGGAGGGATGAGGTGGGGAGGGAGGCGGGAGGGGGGATTGGGATGGGGAATACATGTAAATCCATGGCTGATTCATGTCAATGTATGGCAAAAACCACTACAATATTGTAAAGTAATTAGCCTCCATCTAATAAAAATAAATGGAAAAAAAAAAGAATTGATTACAGCAGGAGCTATATATCATCCCACTAACCTCCCCCTTCTAAACATCTACTCAGGAAAAGAAGCCAGCCAGAATCCTGGAGGAGCTGTTTCCTAAGTATACATGGAAATAATGTTTCAAAGAAATGCAGTTTCTGATAAACACAGAAATGCCCTGCAAGTCCCTTCTTTAGGGCATGATTTGCTGCATAGCTGTGGGAAGTGGGATCAGCAGTCAGCAATCCCACTTCCAAGAGGCACCTCATCCAAGGTAAACCATTTTCAAAGTCAGTGACTGCAAGGTGAAGGTGGCAAAGCCTGACCATTTTACCTTGTTGGGTGACGATTCTGATGGCCAATGCTCAGTTCCAAGAAGCTGAGACAAGTTGGCCAAGGGTTTGATGAGACTGTATTGGGTTGCAAGCCATGAAGTTTGACTCCTACCCTGCTCAATCCTGCCCCTTTCCCTTCAAAGGTGTTGACCTGTAGTAAACATCTTACATTCCCAACTCCAGCTCAGCACCAACTTCTGCATCATGCCACCCATGACAAGGGGTTACAATTTTTATAGTTTGGACTTCCCTAGGCCTAACTATAAAATCTGATAGGAATCTGACTGCCAATGCAGGGTACACAGGTTCAATCCCTGGTTTGGGAAGATTCCACATGCCCTGGAGCAGCTGAACCCATGCTCCACAACTACTGAGCCTACTACACTCTAGAGTCCTCGAGCTGCAACTACTGAGATTGCGTGCCACAATTACTGAAGCCCATTTGCCTAGAGCCTGTGCTCCACAACAAGAGAAGCCACTGCAATGAGAAGCCCGAGCACTGCAACTAGAGAGTAGCCCCTGCTTGCTACAACTAGAGAAAGCCTGCGCATAGCAACAAAGACTCAGCACAACCAAAAATAAAATAAAATAAAAAATTTTATAGTCAAAAGTTGGATTCCTATATAAACAAGTTATTGCTTTTGCTTTTTTTTTTTTTTTTCCCCAGGAAAAATTATGCTGGTAGGAATCATCTTTGTTTTGAAATCTGGTTCAGTTCTTCACTGTATTTAGGGTATCTCATTGCCCAGGCAGTTCCTCATGGTACTTAGGTAACCAGAGGATAAACAATTTATGTATCTCACATATGAAGCAGATCTGTCAATGGAAGAAATAGTCATTCTTAACAATACTGTTGAAGAACTGTTTTCTGCGTTTTGAATTTTATTTGCCACAGGCTTATCTGAACTTGAGTGTTCAAAATGACACAATGTCTGGTTCTAAGAAGACAGTTAATAAATTTATTATTATATATTATAAAGTTCAAATTCTATATTACATGAATGAAATCTTGGTAAAACAAGAATTTGTACAGTGAGCAAGTTTACATAAACTATTATATACAATAGAGTCTGTCATACAGAGTTAAAGAAGTCAGAAGGAGAAAAATAAATATCGTATACTAACACATATATGTGAAATCTAGAAAACTGGAACAGACAAGCCTACTTCCAGGGCAGGAATAGAGACACAGGCATGAGAACACAAGAGGGGAAGGAGAGGGTGAGGTGAATTGGGAGAGTAGGATTGATATACATACATGACCATGTGTAAAGCAGTGGGAGAAGGAAATGGCAACCCACTCCAGTGTTCTTGCCTGGAGAATCCCGGGGACGGGGGAGCCTGGTGGGCTGCTGTCTATGGGGTCGCACAGAGTTGGACACGACTGAAGCGACTTAGCAGCAGCAGTGGGAGCCTGCTATAAAGCACAGGAAGCTCAGCTCAGAACTCTATGATAACCTAGAGGGGTGGGGCCGGGGAGTTGGGAGGGAGGTCCAAGAGGGAGAGGATATATGTATGCAAACAGCTGATTCACCTCATTGTACAGCAGAAGCAAACACAACATTGTAAAGCAATTATACTCCAAAAAAAAAAAAAAAAAAAAAAAAAAAAGCCTTTGTGTATAATAGGTACTAATGGTAAAAGGTTATCTATGCTCTCAAAGATTCTGAAAACTGGTTGCAGCATGATGGAACACAACGTACTTACCAAATACATATTGCCCTGTTCAGTTCAGTAAATGTTAAGTTTGTGTCTATATTCACTGCTAGAATAAGAAGCCTGAGATAAACAAGCCTGTTGTTTTGTTTTGTAATCTTTGTATCCACTTCTACAAGGGAACTCCACCGACTCGCTCAGTTTAGGCTTTATGCAGAGCTCTGAAGTAGCTGACTCCACCCTTGGCTAGACCCTCACACCACCAGGAGGCATTCAACTTCCTATGAAGGTAGGGTGACGCTTGAGCGGAAAGATCAAGGTCAGGTCAAAGGTCACATCCTGTGACGCACCGCTTTCTGAGGTAAGACAAGTCACAGAGAGCTTTGCTTAGAATGGCTATAAATCTTAACGACCCCACCTGTGGCTTCCACCAGAAGGAAGTTGTAGATTTTCTAAATGAGCAGATAATTCAAAATGGAGTCAGTCCCTGTTTCTATGTGATGCACATGTCCAAGTCCTGGGGGGATATGGAGATGAAGCTGAGGGACATTTTGAATAACCCAGGGATATCGGGAGCCATGAAGGAGGCTTGTGCCTGGACTATCCTGGCCCTCGCCGTGCGGTTTGCTGAGAGGCAGAAGCGGGAGGATGCAGAAAAGATTAAAGAGCTTCAGGATCAGCTAGAGGAGCAGAAGCTCCTCACGGGTGCCTTGTTGGGAACAGTGAGTAGACTTAGGGAGAAGCAAGAGAAGGAAAAGGAGAAAGCCAGGTCCCATCGGCAACAAAGCCTTAAAGTGCTTCGTGGAGTACCGGAAGAGCGAAATTTACTCAGGAGAGGGCATAGAGTAGGCACTCAGGCTCGCAAGCAGGCTAGAACTGAGGGAGAGAACCGAAAAGGGACATCAAGGACACTGAGCCGCCCTCACAGCCCATCCAGTCAGTCTAAGAGCGGGCAGCTGAGGAAAGGGTCAGGCCGGAGGATCACTGCTGCTCCTGGTACCTCTGCCAGAGAGGGAGAGGAGAAGGACAAAGAGGTTTCTCAGCCCTGGAACGACAAGGAGGTAACTATTCTTTCTCGCTCTCAGGTCTCAGGTGCCAGGACCAAGGCTGGCAAGTTGCCAGCCGTCGATCTCTCTCAGTCCTCTTGTTCGTCCCTAGCTACACTTTCTCCCCCAGGAGCAGCAGCTGAAACTGCAGCCTGTTCTTCTGTGAAAGACTCCAAAAGAAAGTATACGGGGAAACATCACCCTACTAGGAACTTCCTGCCAGAAAGGTTTAAGCGATACCCTGGCTTATCTTACTCTGAGAGATTCAGCATCAGGCGCAGAATAGGAGACTGGGAGTGTGCCCAGTGTCATTTGATGAATTTCTCATGGCGAAATATATGCTTTAAATGTAAAAACTCCCGGCACACAAAGGAAGGTAGAGGCTCTGCCCCAATTAGGGCCCTCACTGAATTCTAACAAATTCCATTTCCTGATGTACTCATTTCTTATTGTGAAAGGCACTAAGAAAAAGCAAAATTTCCTTGTGAACTTTTCACGGAGATATAACTATAGTCATTACCTTCATGAAAATCCTTTTTTTAAAATTGAATGAAACATTCTTAAAATACTATAGTGTTTTGCAATTACCAAAAGCTTCACCCACATAATTTCATATAATCCCATAATACCCTTTCCCCCCCCTACCCCTATATTGCCCCTCCCCCCTTCTCTCTCCCCACTGGTAACCACTAGCTTGCTCTCTGTAAGCCTGCTTCTTTTTTGTTTTAGAATTTTTTATTTTTTATTTTTTTTCATATAGAATTTTTTAGATTCTGCGTATGACTGGTGTTATACAGTATTTGCCTTTCACTTGTTTCACTTAGCATAATACCCTCCAAGTCCATTGTTACAATGGCAAAATTTCATTTTTATGACTGAGCAATATTCCATTTCATATATATGCCACATCTTCCTTCTTCTTCTGATAGGTATTTAAGTTGCTTTTATTTATCAGTTTTATTACTTATCAGTCAGCTTTTTTCATTCTTCTTTCTTGAGGATTTGTTATTTTTGTTTGTATTCTAAGTTCTTGATTTTATGCTCAGTTCATTTATTTTCATTGCTTTTTATAATGTTTAAAGATGAGAAATTTCTGCAACCTGATCTTTTGGTCTTTGTGCCATAAAATGTGTATGTTTGTTTATCTATACATGTATATGTAAGTACATACACATATATTCATATATATTTTTAAGTGTATGCATGTGTCTATATAAATATGTTTTTATACACACACACACACACAATATATATATATATATATATATATATATATATATATATATATTTCCCCCTGTACTCTGAGATTCTAATCTGATGCTCCTAATTAAAATGGCAAAAATTGGGAAGGGGGAATTTTACTTGGTGAATATTGTAACCAAGTTTTGTGATTACATTTCAACTGTGGTGGCTGTGCAATTACCACAGATGGCAAAATTGGGAGAACATGCATGGAATATTTTAATCCATGCAAAGATTAGGACATTTGCACAATTTTTCTATGGCAATAATTTTCTGACTCTTCTGTATTTAATAAGAAACAAAACATTTTGCAATGCATAAAAATGTTCCAACTGTTGTTTAGATTATTTTTAAGGTGTACTTAATGTAAGGTGAATGTGTCCTAATAACTAGAATATATTGTAATTCAGTTTGTGCATGTTAAGACATCAGAATATACTGTAATTCAATTTGTGCGTTTTAAGACATCAGTGTTATGAAAATAGATAAGATGGATAAGAACCTATAGAAATGAATCAACATGAATTTACTGCTTGGAGAGTTTCAAAGTTGTAATAGTAAAAACTTTTTTTCCATTGATTCTTGATGTGAATGTCATTGTGTTCTCTGACATTTTAGGTGGTTGTGAGGGATTTTAAGATAGTGAAACACTCTGGTAATGGAATAATCTGTATATATCTAAGAGCCATTGAAACATTAATATTTACAACTCAAAATTTTACTCGGGGACAATAATTAGAATAGAAAAACATTAATAAAACAGGATGTGGAAAAGACCTATTTTCAAAATTAAGGACTTAAATAAAGTGATATAGGTCTGCATTTTGGCCCATGAAAACGAAAATGAACATTTTTAAAAGAGCCCTGAAAGCCAGTTGTCCTCCTAATTTTCTTTCAATTCATAGGTATTAAAGAGTGTTAGGGGACTCTGTGATATTATATGATCTATGTGTTTAGATTCCCTACTCTTCAGTTGGAGGTAGGATTTACAGGTAAAATACAGGATGTTCAGTTAAGTTTGAATTCCAGGTAAACAACAGATTTTGCTTTATTATTATTGTTTATTCCATAAGATGTTATGGAAAAACTTAAACAAACCTTTTGTCCAATATAATAGTGAAAGTATGTGTCAAATATTGCATGTATTTTTGTTTGCTGAGTCTGACAATATTACCTGGAGAAAGATTGCCATGTATTTCCCTTTTCGAGTAAAACAGTATAGATTATTCTTGTAGAGAGGAGGATTTGGACCTTTACACTTTGGAGCAAATTCCAGGATCCATGGATGGTGAACCAAAAAGAAGAAAAAGGAAATGGAAGGTTCCAACATCTGTCAACAATGAAATCTGAATGCATTGAATTGGGTATGACAATATATAGCATGGTATAGGAATCATAGGCTTCCCAGGTAGCTCGGGTGTAAAGAATCTGCCTGCCCATGCAGGAGACATGGGTTCGATCCCTGGGTGGGGAAGATCCCCTGGAGAAGGGAATGGCAACCCACTCCAGTATTCTTGCCAGGGAAATTCCGTGGACAGAGGCGGCTGATGGGCTACAGTCCATGGGGTCACAAACAGTCAAACATGACTCAGCGACTGAGCACACAGACACATAAGCAATCAACTGGTGAAAAGAGGTTTGGAAAAACTAGAGATAAATTGGAAATATGTGCTCTTGCCCTGGAAGTCTCTTTTTGCTGTGTCACTGCAGGAGCCTAAGTGGTCTCTAAAATCGCCTTACCCATTACCAGCAGTAGCATTTTGGAAAGATCTGTGCTGTGCCCTAGCGCCCAGATTTTGGCTCCTTAAACTATTCTCCACTAAAAGGAACCAGGGCTCCTTGGAGGGTAGCTGGCACCAAATCTTGGGGCAGGATAAAGCAAGATGAGCCTGGAACATCTTGCCCTTTACAGAAAGTGAGAATGCTCACTGTGGGTACCCAAGGGCAAAGAGACCTGAAGAAAGCGCTCATCATCAGAGTGACATATTGAGTATTAAAAAAAGAGTCTTGCCTAAAGAAGACTTCTACTGGGCAAATAGTGAAAATTGAGCATCAGAAAAAAGAAAACAAACAAGAGTTGTAGTCAATTGGAACAGATGAGTCCATTAAAAAAATGATAAATTTATATTGATACTAAAAAATGATAAATTTATATTGATACTAAAAAATGTGAAGCATGCTAAAAGATGCTTGTAAGACACACAGGAATATCTAATATTGTCTATAAAAATGCTATATATTGCTGAACTCAATTTATGCAACTCCTACCCTCGACTTATTTGTAAACAAAGAAGTAAATACAAGTGGTGGAGACACAGCTACATTATAATAATATGATTATATTATAATTATAAGCAGAAATAGAGACACCAACATAGAGAAGAAATGTATGGTCACCAAAAAGGGAAAGGAGGGGTGGGATGGATTAGAAGATTGGGACTGACATGCTAGGCTATTTCTATTTTTGTGCCCATGTATTGAGCTTCTGCACTCGAGTGTCTTTGAGTATGATATGTATCTGATATTCATCTAGCTGGTGTGATCATAACTGACATAAATAAACCACTTGTTGTGACTCCACATTGCCTCATGTGTTCTGTATGTAGTTATTGTCACATGGAAAGAAATCTTAGAGGAAACAGGGCAGGATCAACATATTTGCATAACATTGCTCTAAAAAGCCAAACAGACATGACGTAATTTTTTCTGCTTGCTCCCTTTCCTCAAATATCATTAATTTATACTTATATAAGTTTGTGGCTAGTAACAGTAAGAAAGGTTCAGACTGTGATGTTTCTTGGGTTCTGAGATTACCAATTTATCTCAGGAAATTATGGGAATTGATCCTTAGATTGTAAATTCCTTGAAAGATTTTTTATTCTGGGAAATCAGCTGATTTATCTATAATTTTGCAGGTATGGGGCCAGTGTTGGGATATTTTTGTATCCTAGTAATTAAAGCATTTAGACACAATGCCTAGTTTTTAAATTCTAGAAACAAATATTTGGTCATGATATATTATCTGATGTATGGAAAGCTTTGATTTTTAGTATTTTATTTATAATTTTTGCATCTGTTTTTAAAAGTAACATAGTTCTGCATGTTTAAAAAATGATTCTCTTATTGCTTATAGTTAACAGTGAAGGCTTACGGGGTTTTCAGTTATACAATATATCATCCTCAGATAGTGATAGTTTTGCTTTCTCCTTCTAAATTTCTATACATGTAATTTATTTTTCCTTTTTGTCACATTGGCTAATACTTCAAATATAAAGTTAAAAATATTAAATCACATGATGACAATGCATTTTCTTGCCGTTTTTCTGAGTTAAGTGCAAATAACTCCAATGTTTTACTTTCACTATGGTACTAATACATATAAAAACATACATATATATGCAATATATTTACATATGCATATGTGCACAAATATATACTATTTATATATATTATGGGCTTCCCTGGTGCCTCAGAAGGTAAAAAATCTGCCTGCAACGCAGGATACCTGGGTTCTATCCCTGTGTCAGGAAGATGCCATGGAGAAGCGAATAGCAGTCCACTCCAGCATTCTTGCCCAAATGATTCCATGGACAGAGGAGCCTAGCAGGCTACAGTTACGGAGTCACAAAGAGTCAGACCCCACTGAGTAATTAACACTTTCACATTTATATATTTTATATATGTATTTTCTGTATATGTAAGTGCTGCATTTTTTAGACTACCTTTATGATGTGCACGGATTTAAGGCTATGTTAGTTGCACAACATAAATTTGGAAGCTTACCATCATGTACTATACTCAAATAGTGTAATTTTTCATTTAAATTATATCCTGAATAGGTTATTCATTAATATGTTTCACAGAGCAAAATTATGTAGAAAGGCAATATTAAGAAGCCTCACTATCAGTCTGTCCTTGTCTATTCTTTTCCTACTGCACCCTGCAGACTCTATAAACAGATAACATCTGCTTTATGAACCCATTCAGTGTTCCCTTATGCAAATACACTCAAATACAAATATGTATCCTGATTTCCATCACTTCTTCCACAAAAGTTAGTATCTGTACATCCTAAAATGATTATTTTTGTTATTTAGTAATTAATGGAAGGCCATAAAAAGAGACAAAGAAGGACACTACATAATGATCAAAGGATTAATCCAAGAAGAAGATATAACAATTATAAATATATATGTACCCAACATAGGAGCACCACAATATGTTAAGGAAAATGCTGACAAGTATGAAAGGGGAAATTAACAGTAACACAATAATAGTGGGAGAATTTAATACTTCACTCACATCTATGGAAAGATCAACCAAACAGAAAATGAGCAGGGAAACACAAACTTTAAACAATACAATGGGCCAGTTAGACTTAATTGATAACTTTTTCTTTCTTTCTTTTCATTTATTTTTATTAGTTATAGGCTAATTACTTTACAATATTGTAGTGGTTTTTGCATACATTGAAATGAATCAGCCATGGATTTACATGTGTTCCCCATCCTGAACCCCCCTCCCACCTCCCTCCCCATCCCATCTCTCTGGGTCATCCCAGTGCACCAGGCCTGAGCACTTGTCTCATGCATCCAACATGGACTGGTGATCTGTTTCACACTTGATGATATACAGGTTTCAATGCTATTCTCTCAGATCACCCCACCCTCGCCTTCTCCCATAGAGTCCAAAAGCCTGTTGTATACATCTGTGACTGTTTTTCTGTCTTGTATATAGGGTTATCATTACCATCCTTCTAAATTCCATATATATGCGTTAGTATACTGTATTGGTGTTTATCTTTCTGGCTTACTTCACTCTGTATAATGGGCTCCAGTTTCATCCATCTCATTAGAACTGATTCAAACATATTCTTTTTAATGGCTGACTAATATTCCATTGTGTATATGTACCAGAGCCTCCTTATCCATTCGTCTGCTGATGGGCATCTAGGTTGCTTCCATGTCATGGCTATTATAAACAGTGCTGCGATGAACATTGGGGTGCACGTGTCTCTTTCAGTTCTGCTTTCCTCAGTGTGTATGCCCAGGAGTGGGATTGCTGGGTCATATGGCAGTTCTATTTCCAGTTTTTTAAGGAATCTCCACACTGTTCTCCATAGTGGCTGTACCAGTTTGCATTCTCACCAACAGTGTAAGAGTGTTCCCTTTTCTCCACCCCCTCTCCAGCATTTATTGCTTGTAGACTTTTGGATAGCAGCCATCCTGACTGGCATGTAATGGTACCTCATTGTGGTTTTGATTTGCATTTCTCTGATAATGAGTGATGTTGAGCATCTTTTCATGTGTTTGTTAGCCATCTGTATGTCTTCTTTGGAGAAATGTCTGTTTAGTTCTTTAGCCCATTTTTTGATTGGGTCATTTATTTTTCTGGAATTGAGCTGCAGGAGTTGCTTGTATATTTTTGAGATTAATCCTTTGTCTGTTGCTTCGTTTGCTATTATTTTCTCCCATTCTGAAGGTTGTCTTTTCACCTTGCTTATAGTTTCCTTTGTTGTGCAAAAGCTTTTAAGTTTCATTAGGTACCATTTGTTTATTTTTGCTTTTATTTCGAATATTCTGGGAGGTGGGTCATAGAGGATCTTGCTGTGATTTATGTCGGAGAGTGGTTTGCCTATGATCTCCTCTAGGAGTTTTATAGTTTCTGGGCTTACATTTAGATCTTTAATCCATTTTGAGTTTATTTTTGTGTATGGTGTTAGAAACTGTTCTAGTTTCATTCTTTTACAAGTGGTTGACCAGTTTTCCCAGCACCTCTTGTTAAAGAGATTGTCTTTTTTTCATTGTATATTCTTGCCTCCTTTGTTGAAGATAAGGTGTCCATAGGTACATGGATTTATCTCTGGACTTTATATGTTGTTCCATTGATCTATGTTTCTGTCTTTGTGCCAGTACCATATTGTTTTAATGAATGTAGCTTTGTAGTAGAGCCTGAAGTCAGGCAGGTTGATTCCTCCAGTTCCACTCTTCTTTCTCAAGATTGCTTTGACTATTTGAGGTTTTTTTTATTTCCATACAAATTGTGAAATTATTTGTTCTAGTTCTGTGAAAAATACCGTTGGTAGCGTGATAGGGATTGCACTGAATCTATAGATTGCTTTGTGTAGTATACTCATTTTCACAAGAATCACATGATTCTTCTGATCCATGAACACGGTATATTTCTCCATATATTTGTGTCCTCTTTGATTTCTTTCATCAGTGTTTTATAGTTTTCTATATATAGGTCTTCTGTTTCTTTAGGCAGATACACTCCTAAGCATTTTACTTTTTTGTTGTTGTTGTTGCAATGGTGAATGGTATTGTTTCCTTAATTTCTCTTTCTCTTTTCTCATTGTTAGGGTATAGGAATGCAAGGGATTTCCGTGTGTTAATTTTATATCCTGCAACTTTACTATATTCATTGATTAGCTCTAGTAATTTTCTGGTAGAGTCTTAATAGGGTTTTCTATGTAGAGGATCATGTCATGTGCAAACAAAGAATTTTACTTCTTTTCCTATCTGGATTCCTTTTATTTCTTTTTCTGCAATGATTGCTGTGGCCAAAATTTCCAAAACTATGTTGAATAGTAGTGGTGAGAGTGGGCACCCTTGTCTTGTTCCAGATTTTAAGGGAAATGCTTTCAATTTTTCACCATTGAGGATAATGTTTGCTGTGGGTTTGTCATATATAGCTTTTATTATGTTGAGGTATGTTCCTTCTATGCCTGCTTTCTGGAGAGTTATAATCATAAATGGATGTTGAATTTTGTCAAAGGCTTTCTCTGCATCTATTGAGATAATCATATGGTTTTTATCTTTCAATTTGTTAATGTGATGTATTACATTGATTGATTTGCAGATGTTAAAGAATCCTTGCATTCCTGGGATAAAGCCCACTTGGTCATGATATATGATCTTTTTAATATGTTTGGATTCTGTTTGCTAGAATTTTGTTAAGGATTTTTGCATCTATGTTCATCAGTGATATTGGCCTCTAGTTTTCTTTTTTTGTGGCATCTTTGTCTGGTTTTGGTATTAGGTTGATGGTGGCCTCATGGAATGAGGTTGGCAGTTTACCTTCCTCTGCAATTTTCTGGAAGAGTTGGAGTAGGATAGGTGTTAGCTCTTCTCTAAATTTTTCGTAGAATTCAGCTGTGAGGCCATTTGGTCCTGGGCTTTTGTTTGCTGGAAGATTTTGATTACATTTTTTATTTCTCTGCTTGTGATGGGTCTGTTAAGATTTTCTATTTCTTACTGGTTCAGTTTTGGAAAATTATACTTTTCTAAGAATTTGTCCATTTCTTCCAAGTTGTCCATTTTATTAGCATAGAGCTGCTGGTAGTAGTCTCTTATGATCCTTTGTATTTCAGTGTTGTCTGTTGTGATCTCTCCATTTTCATTTCTAATTTTGTTGATTTGGTTCTTCTCTCTTTGTTTCTTGATGAGTCTGGCTAACATTCTGTCAATTTTATTTATCTTTTAAAAAAAAAACAACTTTTAGTTTTGTTGATTTTTGCTATGGTCTCTTGTTTCTTTTGCATTTATTTCTGCCCTAATTTTTAAGATTTATTTCCTTCTACTTACCCTGGGGTTCTTCATTTCTTCCTTCTCTAGTTGCTTTAGGATTAGAGTTAGGTTATTTATTTGACTTTTTTCTTGTTTCTTGAGGTAAGCCTGTATTGCTATGAACCTTCCCCTTAGCACTGCTTTTACAATGTCCCATAGGTTTTGGGTTGTTGTGTTTTCATTTTCACTCATTTCTATGCATATTTTGATTTTTTTTTATTTCTTCTATGATTTCTTGGTTATTCAGAGGTGTGTTATTTAGCCTTCATATGTTGGAATTTTCAGTAGTTTTTTTTTTTTCCTATAGTTGAGATCTAATCTTACTGCATTGTGGTCAGAAAAGATGGTGGAATGATTTCAATTTTTTTGAATTTCCCAAGGCTAGATTTATGGCTCAGGATGTGATCTATTCTGGAGAAGGTTCCGTGTGCACTTGAGAAAAAGGTGAAATTGATTGTTTTGGGGTGAAATGTCCTATAGATATCAATTAGGTCTAACTGGTCCATTGTGTCATTTAAAGTTTGTGTTTCCTTGTTAATTTTCTGTTTAGTTGACCTATCCATAGGTGTGAGTTGTGTATTAAAGTCTCCTACTATTATTGTGTTATTGTTAATTTCCCCTTTCATACTCATTAGCATTTGCCTTACATATTGTGGTGCTCCTATGTTGGGTGCATATATTTATAATTGTTATATCTTCTTCTTGGATTGATCCTTTAATCATTACGTAGTGTCCTTCTTTGTCTCTTTTCACAGCCTTTATTTGAAAGTCTATTTTATCTGATATGAGTATTGCGACTCCTGCTTTCTTTTGGTCTCCGTTTGCGTGAAATATTCTTTTCCAGCCCTTCACTTTCAGTCTGTATGTGTCCCTTGTTTTGAGGTGGGTCTCTTGTAGACAGCTATAGGGGTCTTGGTTTTGTATCCATTCAACCAGTCTTTGTCTTTTGGTTGGGGCATTCAACCCATTTCCATTTAAGGTAATTATTGATAAGTATGGCCCCGTTGCCATATACTTTGTTGATTTGGGTTCGCGTTTATACAACCTTTCTGTGTTTCCTGTCTAGAGAAGATCCTTTAGCATTTGTTGAAGAGCTGGTTTGGTGGTGCTGAATTCTCTCAGCTTTTGCTTATCTGTAAAGCTTGTGATTTCTCCTTCATATCTGAATGAGATCTTGCTGGGTACAGTAATCTGGGTTGTAGGTTATTCTCTTTCATTACTTTAAGTATGTACTGCCATTCCCTTCTGGCCTGAAGAGTTTCTATTGAAAGGTCAGCTGTTATCCTTATGGGAATCCCCTTGTGAGTTATTTGTTGTTTCTCCCTTGCTGCTTTTAATATTTGTTCTTTGTGTTTGATCTTTGTTAATTCGATTAATATGTGTTTTGGGGTGTTTCTCCTTGGGTTTATCCTGTTTTGGACTCTTTGGGTTTCTTGGACTTGTGTCACTGTTTCCTTCTCCATTTTGGGGAAGTTTTCAGCTATTATTTCCTCGAGTATTTTCTCATGGCCTTTCTTTTTGTCTTCTTCTGGGACTTCTATGATTCAAATGTTGGGGTGTTTCACATTGTCCCAGGGGTCCCTGGGTTTTCCTCATTTCTTTTGATTCTTTTTTCTTTTTTCCTCTCAGCTTCATTCATTTCCACCATTTTATCTTCTACCTCACTTATCCTATCTTCTGCCTCCATTATTCTACTGTTGGTTCCCTCCAGAGTGCTTTTGATCTCATTTATTGCATTATTCATTTTTAATTGGCTCTTTTTTATTTCTTCTAGGTCCTTGTTAAACATTTCTTGTATCTTCTCAATCCTTGTCTCCAGGCTATTTATCTGTAACTCCATTTTGTTTTCAAGATTTTGCATCATTTTTATTATCATTATTCTAAATTCTTTTTCAGGTAGATTCCCTATTTCCTCTTCTTTTGTTTGACTTGGTGCGCATTTTTCATGCTCCTTTACCTGTTGGGTATTTCTCTGCCTTTTTATCTTATTTAGATTGCTGTGTTTGGGGTGGTATTTCCGTTTGGGGTAGTCTGTGGTTCCTTTTTATTGTGGAGGTTTCTCCCAGTGGGTGGGGTGGAATGATTATCTTGTCAAGGTTTCCTGGTTAGGGAAGCTTGCGTTGGTGTTCTGGTGGGTGGAGCTGGATTTCTTCTCTCTGGAGTGGAATGGAGTGTCCCATAGTGAGTTTTGAGATGGGTCTATGTGTTAGGTGTGACTTTGGGCAGCCTGTATATTGATGTTTAGGGCTATGTTCCTGTGTTGCTGGAGAATTTGCATGGTATGCCATGCTCTGGAACTTATTGGCTCTTGGGTGGTGGTTGGTTTCAGTGTAGGTATGGAGACTTTTGGATGATCTCTTATTAACTAATGTTTCCTGTAGTCAGGAGTTCTCTGGTGTTCTCAGGTTTTGGGCTTAAGCCTCCTGCCTCTGGATTTCAGTCTTATTCTTCCAGTAGCCTCAAGAGTTCTCCATCCATACAGCACTCCTTTTCAAGACAATGGGCTGCTTTTCTGGGTGCCTGATGTCCTCTGCTAGCGATCAGAAGTTGTTTGGTGGAGTTTGGTCAGCGTTCAAATGTTTTTTGATGAATTTGTGGGGGAGAAAGTGCTCTCCTCGTCGTATTCCTCTGCATCTTAGCTCCTCCTCCCCCTAATTGATATCTATAGGACATTTAACACTAAAGCAATGAATTCCACCTTTTTCTCAAGTACACATGGAACATGCTCCAGAATAGGTCACATCCTGGGCCATAAATCTAGCCTTGGTAAAGTCAAAAAATTGCAATCATTTCAAGCATCTCTTCTGATCATAACGCAGTAAGATTAGATGTCAACTACAGGAAACTACTAAAAATACAAACATATGGAGGCTAAACAACACACTTCTGAATAACCAACAAACCATGAAAGAAATAAAAAAAGATATCAAAATATGCATAGAAACGAATGAAAATGAAAGCACGACAACCCAAAACGTACGGGATTTAGTAAAAGCAGTGCTAAGGGGGATGTTCATAACAATATAAGCTTACCTCAAGAAACAAGAGAAAAATCAAATAAATAACCTAACTTTACACCTAAAGCAACTAGAAAGAGAAGAAATGAAGCATCCCAGGGTTAGTAGGAGGAAAGAAATCATAAAAATTAGGGCAGAAATAAGTGAAAAAGAAACAAAGGAGACTATAGCAAAAATCAACAAAACTAAAAGCTGGTTCTTTGAGAAGATTAATAAAATAGACAAACCATTAGCCAGACTCATCAAGAAACAAGGGAGGAGGATCAAGTCAACAAAATTAGAAGTGGAAATGGAGAGATCACAACAGACAACACTGAAATACAAAGTATCATAAGAGACTACTACCAGCAGCTCTATGTCAATAAAATGGACAACTTGGAAGAAATGGACAAATTCTGAGAAAAATATAATCTTCCAAACTTGAACCAGGAAGAAATAGAAAATCTTAACAGACCCATCACAAGCAGAGAAATCAAAAGTTTAATCAGAAATCTTCCAACAAACAAAAGCCCAGGACCAGATGGCTTCACAGCTGAATTCTACCAGAAATTTAGAGAAGAGCTAACACCTATCCTACTCCAACTCTTCCAGAAAATTGCAGGGGAAGGTAAACTGCCAAACTCATTCTATGAGGCCACCATCAATCACCCTAATACCAAAACTAGACAAAGACACCACAAAAAAAGAAAACTAGAGGCCAATATCACTGATGAACATAGATGCAAAAATCCTTAACAAAATTCTAGCAAATAAAATCTTTCAACATATTAAAAAGATCATACATCATGACCAACTGGGCTTTATCTCAGTGATGCAAGGATTCTTCAATATTCACAAATCAATCAATGTGATACACCACATTAACCAATTGAAAGATAAAAACCATATGATTAGCTCATTAGATTCAGAGAAAGCCTTTGACAAAATTCAACATCCATTTATGAGAAAAACCCTCCAGAAAGCAGGCATAGAAGGAACACACCTCAACATAATAAAAGCTATATATGATAAACCCACAGCAAACATTATCCTCAATGGTGAAAAATTGAAAGCATTTCTCCTAAAGTCAGGAATAAGACAAGGGTGCCCATTTTCACCACTACTATTCAACATAGTTTTGGAAGTTTTAGCCAAAGCAGTCAGAGAAGGAAAAGAAAGAAAAGGAATCCAGATAGGAAAAGAAGAAGTAAAACTCTCACTGTTTGCAAATGACATGATCCTCTACATAGAAAACCCTATTAAGACTCTACCAGAAAATTACTAGAGCTAATCAATGAATATAGTAAAGTTGCAGGATATAAAATCAACACACAGAAATCCCTTGCATTCCTATACACTAACAATGAGAAAACAGAAAGAGAAATTAAGGAAACAATACCATTCACCATTGCAAGAAAAAGAATAAAATATTTAGGAGTATATCTACCTAAAGAAACAAAAGACCTATACATAGAAAACTATAAAACACTGATGAAAGAAATCAAAGAGGTCACAAACAGATGGAGAAATATACTGTGTTCATGGATTGGAAGAATCAATATTGTGAAAATGACTATACTACCAAAAGAAATCTATAGATTCAATGCAATCCCTATCAAGCTACCAATGGTATTTTTCACAGAACTAGAATGAATAATTTCACAATTTGTATGGAAATACAAAAAACCTCAAATAGCCAAAGCAATCTTGAGAAAGAAGAATGGAACTGGAGGAATCAACCTGCCTGACTACAAAGCCACAGTCATCAAGACAGTATGGTACTGGCACAAAGACAGAAATATAGATCAGTGGAACAAAATAGAAAGCCCAGAGATAAATCCATGTACCTACGGACACCTTTCGACAAAGGAGGCAAGGACATACAATGGAAAAAAAGACAACCTCTTTAACAAGTGGTGCTGGGAAAACTGGTCAACCACTTGTAAAAGAATGAAACTAGAACACTTTCTAACACCATACACAAAAATAAACTCAAAATGGATTAAAGATCTAAATGTAAGCCCAGAAGCTATAAAACTCCTAGAGGAGAACATAGGCAAAACACTCTCTGACATAAACCATAGCGGGATCCTCTATGACCCACCTTCCAGAATATTGGAAAGAAAAGCAAAAATAAACAAATGGGACCTAATTAAACTTAAAAGCTTTTGCACAACAAAGGCAACTATAAGCAAGGTGAAAAGACAACCTTCAGAATGGGAGGAAAATAATAGCAAATGAAGCAACTGACAAAGAATTAATCTCAAAAATATACAAGCAGCTCAGTACCAGAAAAATAAACGACCCAATCAAAAATTGGGCTAAAGAACTAAACAGACATTTCTTCAAAGAAGACATACAGATGGCTAGCAAATACATGAAAAGATGCTCAACATCACTCATTATCAGAGAAATGCAAATCAAAACCACAATGAGGTACCATTTCACTCCAGTCAGCATGGCTGCTATCCAAAAGTCTACAAGCAATAAATGCTGGAGAAGGTGTGGAGAAAAGGGAACCCTCTTACACTGTTGGTGGGAACGCAAACTAGTACAGCCACTATGGAGAACAGTGTGGAGATTTCTTAAAAAACTGGAAATAGAACTGCCATATGACCCAGCAATCCCACTCCTGGGCATACACACCGAGGAAACCAGAACTGAAAGAGACACATGTACCCCAGTGTTCATTGCAGCACTGTTTACAATAGCCAGGACATGGAAGCAACCTAGATGTCCATCAGCAGTTGAATGGATAAGAAAGCTGTGGTACACATACACAGTGGGTTATTACTCAGCTATTAAAAAGAATGCATTTGAATCAGTTCTAATGAGGTGGATGAAACTGGAGCCTATTATACAGAGCAAAGTAAATCAGAAATAAAAGCACCAATACAGTATATTAATGCATATATATGGAATTTAGAAAGATCGTAATGATGACCCTATATCTGAGACAGCAAAAGAGACACAGATGTAAAGATCAGACATTTGGACTCTGTGGGAAAAGGCAAGGGTGGGATGATTTGAGAGATAGCATTGAAACATTTATATTACCATATGTGAAACAGATTGCCAGTTCAGGTTGAATGCATGAGACAGGGCGCTCAGGGCCAGTGCCCTGGGACAACCCTGAGGGATTGGGTGGGGAGGGAGGTGGGAGTGGGTTTCAGGATGGGGGACACATGTACACGCATGGCTAATTCATGTCAATGTGTGACAAAAACCATTACAATATTGTAAAGTAATTAGCCTCCAATTAAAATAAATTAATTTTTTTTGAAAAGAAAAAAGAAGTAACAGGAATCATATCAATACAGAGAAATCTTCCTCACTTTTTGGCCTGCATAATATTTGATCCTGTGGTTTTACCACACCTACACATGAATACTAACTGTTCTCACGATTTAGTTATTACAAATAATGCTTTAAATAATAACCTTATATATATGGCATTTCTTGCTTGTGTAAGCATACCAATAGGATAAATTCCCTGATTAGGAATTCTGGGTCAACAAGTAAAACCTTTGTCATTTTGGTAGCTTTTGCTAATTTCCCCTCTATAGGTACTGAATCATTTTGCATTCCCAAAAATAGTGTATTACACAGATGTAGGAAACAATATTATGGTTACAAAGGAGAGGAGGGATAAATTGAGAGATTGGGATTGCCATATACACACTACTATATATAAAATAGATAATAAGGACCTGCTGTATAGCACAGGTAACACTACTCAATACTCAATACAGGTAATGACCTATATGGGAAAGAATCTAAAAAAGAGTGGATATAGGTATATACATAACTGATTCACTTTGCTGTGCACATGAAACTAACAAAACATTGTAAATCAACTGTGCCCTGATAAATTTTTTTTAAAGCAATGTATTATAAAAGTGCCCACAGCCCACAAAGTGTTTCATGAGTTTTCATGGAAGGTATTAGAGGTGCTGCTCTGCAGCTGTTGCTGTAGTTGCTAAAGAGATAAATGGCACAGTTTCTAACCAAGTATTCTTCCTCCTCAGCCTGAGTAGAATATGAAAATTAAGAGATGAGGGAGAGGCTTTGTACATAAAAAGGCACTTTTCTCACACTGTGGGAGCAAGGAAGTAGAGATGTACTTTGTCAGAAGTTTAATTTATTTGTGGAAAGAAAAGATTGGAAATCGACTGGACTCTATAATGATCAATTTTATAGAGAGATGATATATAGACAGTGTTGAGCATATTTTGTTATTTTCAGTGCTTGCAGTTTTTCTCTGATAACCACTTTGTTTGGTGGGCTACATTAGATAATTGAGCATGAATAAAGATGGGAAATAGACTAGGTTACTTTTTGGCCTAAATAAGTATTAAGAATGTATATTTCAGGAACTGCCCTGGTGGTCCAGTGGGTAAGACTCTGCACTTCCACTGCAGGGGACATGATCCCTGGTCAGAGAACTAAGATTCCACAGGCTGCATAGCCAAAAAGGAAAACAAAAAACAAAAAATGTACTGGGCATTGTTTTATCCCCATCCAGGATTTTGAATCCTAAATGCTGTGTTTGTAGGTGTAGCTCCAAACCTGTATGAAAGTGTGAATGGATAAGGAAGCTATGGTACATATACACAATGAAATATTACTCAGCCATTAAAAAGAATTCATTTGAATCAGTTCTAATGAGATGGATGAAACTGGAGCCCATTATACAGAGTGAAGTAAGCCAGAAAGATAAACACCAATACAGTATACTAACACATATATATGGTATTTAAAAAGATGATAACATAACCCTATATGCAAAACAGAAAAAGAGACACAGATGTACAGAACAGACTTTGGGACTCTGTGGGAGAAGGCGAGGTTGGGATGTTCTGAGAGAATAGCATTGAAACAAGTATACTATCAAGGGTGAAACAGACCACCAGCCCAGGTTGGATGCATGAGACAAGTGCTCAAGGCTGGTGCACTGGGAAGACCCAGAGGGATGGGATGGGGAGGGAGGCGGGAGGGGGGATTGGGATGGGGAACACATGTAAATCCATGGCTGATTCATGTCAATGTATGGCAAAAACCACTACAATATTGTAAAGTAATTAGCTTCCAACTAATAAAAATAAATGAAATAAATAAATAAATAAAAGAAAGTGAAAGTGTTAGCTGCTCAGTTTTGTCCAACTCTTTGAGACTCCATGGACTGTAGCCCGCCAGGCTCCTCTGTCCCAGGCAAGAACTGGAGTGGGTTGCCATGCCCTCCTCCAGGGGATCTTCTCAACCCAGGGATCAAACCTGGGTCTCTTGCATTGCCAGCAGATTCTTTACCATCTGAGCCACCAGGAAGCCCTTGTATGTCAAGCTATTAATAGGTGTACCATAACCTGTCTCAAAATGCATTCACTAACCCTTTCAACTTGCTTTTTAAAGAACTGAAGTATAGTTTTATAATGTTTCAGGTATATAGCAAAGTAATTCAGTTATATATAGGTGTGTGTATGTGCTTATTTACACATATAATTACATATATGTGTGTATGTGTGATTTGTGAGAGAAAATATAAAGCACTTGACTTGGTAATTAACTAATTTACTAGTGTTTAAAGTGAGGCATGGCTCAGAATGATTAAATATGAGACAGGGAGGGTGGTGGCATCATTCCATAAGCCAAAATGGGCCCAAATGGAAGATATCATGGTTTGAAGCCATTAAAGTTTTCAGACACTTGGATTTGAGATTATCAGCAGGTGACAATGTCCTGTTATCTACTGTAAGGTGGTATTAATATTCGTTTCTCTCATTTCAGTTCAGTTCAGTCCAGTCGCTCAGTCTTGTCCAACTCCTTGTGACCCCATGAACCGCAGCACTCCAGGCCTCCCTGTCCATCACCAACTCCTGGAGTCCCCCAAACCCATGTCCATTGTGTTGGTGATGCCATCCAACCATCTCATCCTCTGTCGTCTCCTTCTCCTCCTTCCCTCACTCTTTCCCAGCACCAGGGTCTTTTCAAATGAGTCAGCTCTCTGCATCAGGTGGCCAAAGTATTGGAGTTTCAGCTTCAACATCAGTCCCTCCAATGAACACTTGGGACTGATCTCCTTTAGGGTGGACTGGTTGGATCTCCTTGCAGTCCAAGGGACTCTCAAGAATCTTTTCCAACACCACAGTTCAAAAGCATCAATTCTTCTATGCTCAGCTTTCTTTATAGTCAAGCTCTCACATCCATACATGACTACTGGAAAAACGATAGCCTTGACTAGACGGACCTTTGTTGGCAAAGTAATGTCTCTGCTTTTTAATATGCTGTCTAGGTTGGTCATAACTTTTCTTCCAAGGAGTAAGCGTCTTTTAATTTCAATGCTACAATCACCATCCGCAGTGATTTTGGAGCCCAGAAAAATAAAGTCAGCTACTGTTTCCCCATCTATTTGCCATGAAGTGATGGGACCAGATGCCATGATCTTAGTTTTCTGAATGTTGAGCTTTAAGCCAACGTTTTCACTCTCCTCTTTCACTTTCATCAAGAGGCTCTTTAGTTCTTCTTCTTCGCTTTCTGCCATAAGGGTGGTATCATCTGCATATCTGAGGTTATTTATATTTCTCCCGGCAATCTTGATTCCAGCTTGTGCTTAATAAAATGGGCTTCCCAGTTGGCACTAATAGTAAAGAACCTGACTGCCAATAAGGGAGACATATGAGACGCAGGTTTGATGCCTAGGTTGGGAAGATCCCCTGGAGGAGGCCATAGCAACCCAGTGTTCTTCCCTGGAGGATCCCACAAAAAGAGGAGTCTGGAGGGCTACGGCCCATAAGGTCGCAAAGAGTTGGACACAACTGAGTGACTTAGTATGCAAGCCTCTAATTGGTGATAATGATTGAATAAAATAGAGCAGAGGAGAGGGTGAGATGTATGGAAAGAGTAACATGGAAACATATATTCAGTTCAGTTCAGTTCAGTCGCTCAGTCCTGTCCGACTCTTTGCGATCCCATGAATCGCAGCATGCCAGGCCTCCCTGTCCATCACAAACTTACATTACCATATGTAAAACAGATAGCCAATGGGAATTTGCTGTATGTTTCAGGGAATTCAAACAGGGGCTCTGTATCAACCTAGAGGGGTGGGATGGGGAGGGAGATGGGAGGGAGGTTCAAGAGGGAGGGGACATGTACACCTATGGTGGATTCATATTGATGTTTGACAGAAAACAACAAAATTCTGTAAAGCAATTATCCTTCAATTAAAAAATAAATAATTAAAAAGTAATATAGTAACCAGATTCCACAAAAAAAAAAAAGAAAAGACATTGAACACTGGATTTACTCCAATATTAGTCTGTATAGAAGCTACATTTAACTAAGAAGTAGAAGACATGATTTTTTTTCTTGGGACTGGCTACATATTAGATGAACATTTATCTGTTTGCAAGACCTGGACCTCAGCCCTGTAGGTTCAAAAATCAGACATTCCTTTATCTGTAGTCCAAGTTCGTTCTTTTCTGCTTGCTTCTCTGATTGCATCCCTCAGTTTTCTTTTATTTCTATTACTTAAGTAATATAACATTACTGAGGTGCTAAAATAAATAATTTTTACCCTGATTAGCTGTATTGCTGAAATTGGGAGCCAAACCTGTGATAGGAAATGTTGAATGAGCAATTTACCAAGTGGTAAAGCAATGTTTGACAGAATTCTTGCTTTCCACAGTTAGTAAACTTTTTTTGTCTTTTCACCAATTGAATTTAGCCTTTGATAAAATTCTGCCTTCTTTGCTTTAGCTTCTGTTTGAACCCCAGGTTATATTTTCCAAAACAGTCCTCAGAAGCACGCTAGCCTTTGTCTCTGAGTATCAAATTTCAAAGGTCTGCTGGCCTAGTATTGATTCTCTTGGTTTAGAATGGGTTATCGTCCCACAAGAAAGCTGAATTAAATGGTATTGGCCTTGCTTAAGAGAGCAGACAGCTCCTTAAGCAACAGCATCTCTTTTCTCATTTCTCCTACATCTCAAGGCCTCGTGTTCTACTTTCTCCATTATTCCCTATTTAAATTAATGGCATCAACCTTCATAAGAGTTTTTCCTTTCTCCAGTTATCCCACTCATAAATTTAATCAATCACCTAGTCTAGCTGGTTTTACCTTCAAAATATATGGCAACCACGTGAGGTTATGGATATGCTAATTAGTTTAATTGTGATTATTTCACAGTGTCTGTGTATATCAAGTCATCAAGTTGTACATCTTAAATATATACAATTTTTATTTGTCAATTATACTTCGGTAAACTAGAAAAATTATAAGTAAATACATATGTACATAAATAAATATGCTTTTTACTATGTAATTCTCTTGCTTGATATCATTTGGTAACACCTTTTCACCTACAGGGAGTAAAAAATTTGGGAATCCCTAGAATAATTTACAGTGTCATTTATGTCCCGACTACCTCTGCAGGACATGTCACACCACTACTGTATGAGCCTGCATACTTCATATAGTTGGCCTTTTTTTTTTTTTTCTTAAGAGATTTACTGTCTCAGTTCTAGAAGCCAGAAGTACCACATCAAGGTATCAGTAGGGCCATGCTCAATCCCTCTGAAGGCAGGAGGGAAGAATCTGGTCCATGCCTCTCTTCTAGCTTCTGGTAGCCACAGATATTCCTTAGCTTGTGGACGTGTCATTCCAATCCTCCATCTTCACATGGCGTTTTCTTTGTGTATACCCACAGTCACCCCTCTGTATGTGTCTCTGTCCAGTCTTCCCCTTCTCTAGCCTTTTTATCCTGTCTGTAGTGTCTTTACCTATTTTAACTGAACTCCTAACAGTACGTGAAGATTCAGTGAAGGTACCACCAAGAAGCCTTCCATAACTGCCTCTTCCAGCTAAATCTAGATTTCCCTCTACTGAATTACTGTAGTTACTGCTGCTGCTAAGTTGCTTCAGTCATGTCCGACTCTGTGCGACCCCATAGATGGCAGCCCACCGGGCTCCCCCATTCCTGGGATTCTCCAGGCAAGAACACTGGAGTGGGTTGCCATTTCCTTCTCCAATGCATGAAAGTGAGAAGTGAAAGTGAAGTCTCTCAGTCATGTCCAACTCATAGCAACTCTGTGGACTGCAGCCCACCAGGCTCCTCCGTCCATGGGATTTTCCAGGCAAGAGTACTGGAGTGGGTTGCCATTGCCTTCTCTGAATTACTGTAGTACCTGGTACTTATCTTTTCCCTAGCACTTGACATGTTAACAGAGGATAATTGTCTAGATGACTTTTTATCCTTGAAGGAAGGATAAACATTTCTTCATCTCCATTTCTGCAATACATAAAAGACTTCCTTGCCCATGTATGTGCGTTTGTGCATGCCTGCTCAGTTGTTTCAGTCGTGTTCAACTCCTTACAACACTATGGACTATAGCCTGCCAGGCTCTTCTGTCCATGGGATTCTCCAAGCAAGAATATTGGAATGGGTCACTATTTCCTCCTCCAGGGGATCTTCCCCATCCAGGGATCAAACCCACGTCTCCTGTATTGCAGCCAGATTCTTTATCCACTGAGCCACTTGGGAAGCCTGGCACATGTATACATTCAATTAAATGTTTGACAAATGAAAAATATTTTGAATGCATTTAATGGAACTTTATTTACAGTTCTAAACTATAAGCATATGATAAAGGGTAACCACTGAACTGGAGAAAAAAAGGAATACCAGAGTCCCAGATAATAACAATAATGGTACAACTAGACTACCTAATGAAATACTTTATTATGTTGATATGATTACTCAGAGCTGTAGCAATTTCTGCCAGATTTGAGTATATATTGACTGATTTAGGGGGCTTAAGGGAGAGTTTGATTGTGAAATCTTCCTCTTCTTTGAATATACTTCATACTGGCTTAAGTAAGTTCACCTAACAGCTCCCCAGTGTGGCATGATGCCAGGCCAGGTGTCTGTTTCCATTTGGTCTGGGTTCTGCTGAGCACTAATCAAAGTTGATCCTAATCGATGATAAGGACTCTTAATGTCAAGAACAGAGTGTAACACTGAGTACTCGAACTATTAAACATACATCATACCTCAATCAATTGGGCTGCAGTTAGTTATTAAAATGTGTCTTCTGATAATTTCACTTACAGCAACAGGAAGCTTTCTGTTCTGAGTATGAAAATAGTTTTGTTTGAAAAGATGGCATTTAATAAGCTGGAGAACTTGATTTGGGACTCAATAATGCTTAGTATGAATAATATAAATCCAAATGTCTAATAGGATTCAGTCTCAATTCATTAATGTTGTACAGCATAATAATTACTGATTAGCATTTCAGATCTATTTTTAAGGTGAATGTAGCATAACAAAAAGTTCTGGTTTTACCCATGGAATGATTTTGCATGATTCAACAATATTTTGTACTTGTCACCATAAAACTGCATCAAATAGATAATAAACTTATATCACATGTTTTCCATCAGCACTTTTGACCACCTGCTTCTCAGATGTGGGCAGCTCATCAGGATGACTGAAATAATATGGTGATCACTCTCTCATTTTGTTTCCTATCAAGCAAGTATTTATCTAATTTTGCTTTTGGTTCTAAAACTAAGCTGTCACCCTACAGGGCTAAAAACAGCTCCATTCACTGTCCACACACCTCAGACATTGACTGACTAGAATAATTAAACACATTGTGGAGGATTGGTGGGTGTTACCCTTATGCAAATTTTAGGCTTTTTCCCTGAGTTCTTAATTTCTCTTGCCTGATTATTAAAAGCGAAATAATCATATTAGTGCCAGTGCTCTAAGCTAGGAGTTAAGTGCTTAACTATTTTGATAGGCATGTTAGGAGATCAAACTGTTAAAGAGACACATTTTTTAAACACAGATGAAAGCACATAATTTTTTTCCCATACAACTTTTATTATCAAATTCTTGTTAACTGTCATATTTATGATTAAAGCAGTCTTCCCTGGTGGCTCAGACTGTAAAGAATCCGCCTGCAATGCAGGAGACATGGGTTCAATCCCTGGATAGGGAAGATCCCCTAGAGAAAGGCATGGGAATGACTACTCACTTCAGTATTCTTGCCTGGAGACTCCCATGGGCAGAAGAGCTTGGCAGGCTACTGTCCATGGGGTGGCAAAGAGTCAGACATGGCTGAGACTAAGCACACACACATGATTAAAGCACTAGAATCTAGAAAATAAAAACGCTTCTAAACCAAAATATGTACTTTGGCTATGCATCATGATAGATTCCTCCTAGTATGTAACAGGCTGCCACTGCTGCTGCTGCTAAGTCGCTTCAGTCGTGTCCAACTCTGTGCGACACCATAGATGGCAGCCCACCAGGTTCCCCCGTCCCTGGGATTCTCCAGGCAAGAACACTGGAGTGGGCTGCCATTTCCTTCTCCAATGCATGCATGCATGCTAAGTCACTTCAGTCGTGTCCGACTCTGTGCGACCCCATAGACAGCAGCTCACCAGGCTTCTCTGTCCACGGGATTCTCCAGGCAAGAATACTGGAGTGGGTTGCCATTTCCTTCTCCAGTATGTAACGTAAGCCTATTGAAAAATGAAAGTCGAGGCTGACTCTTTGCAACACCACAGACCGTGGAATTCTCGTTGCCTACCTTTCCCTTCTCCAGGGGATCTTTCCAACTCAGGGATTGAACACAGGTCTCCCACATTGTAGGCAGATTCTTTACCAGCTGAACCACAGGGAAGCCCAAGAATACTGGAGTGGGTAGCCTATTCCTTTTCCAGTGGATCTTCCCGATCCAGGAATCAAACTGGGGTCTCCTGCATTGCAGGCGGATTCTTTACCACCTGAGTTATCAGGGAGGCCCAACATGGGCCTATTACATTTTTCTATTTTGTCTCTTGCAGGAACCTTAAAATGATAACACTGAAGTTTATAAAGACCTATAGCTAAGTGAAGTGACAAGAAAGTACTTTTAGGTCTACTCCTTTGTGGAGGTGTATTTTTCTTTTTCCTTAATATTCTGGGGAAATTATCATCTGAGAGTGAAAAGTATGGTGAACTCAGATTACAACCACCCCATTCTTGTCCTTGATTTGTTGTTCTCTCATCCCTAGAAACTAGAGAAAATGATTTAAACTGTCAGCCTCTGTTACTCATCCTTAAAATGAAGAGACTGGGCTATTTCTTATTCTAAAACTCAACGAATATTTGTTGACATAGTGAATAAGTTTACAAACTGATCTAACATTAATATAAAGCACATTCTTTTCAGGGTGATCTATGGTCTTCTAGTTAGTCCTTTGTTATTGAACTTGGCCAAGTAGAAGCTAAAACTTGTTATAATGCTATGAGAGAAATTCTCTCATTGGATGCAGGTTGAACTGGAGATCTCTTAGGTTTCTTCTACCTCTGTTAGTCTACAATGTTATCTATATACAAGACACTGTTGTTGGAGCTATTGTTAGGCCATCTTGGTGAAAACTTTAGAAGGAAAGAGAGCAGTCAAATAACATATGATATAAAAAAATTAGCCTCACAAAAATAATAAGTGTGTTGATTGATTCTCCCACTAGATGATAAGTTATATAAAAGGACAGAGACCTTGGCTTTCTTGATTGCCTCTAACACAGTGCCAGTCACACAGTATGTTTTCAGTACATATAGTAGCTGCTTAAAATATTTGCTGAATGAATACATGAATGTATGATATTTGATGACTTGATGCTCTCACATCTTATGGTTTGGTACTTTTTTGATCATGATAACTTTCAGTACTTGGTCAGTTTGGGTAGAACCATAAAGAGGTAATGGAAAGTATGGTGTTTTTAAAAAAATTGTTCTTTTAAGGGGCGATTCTAAGATGGCAGAGGCATAGGACAGGGAGAACACTTTCTCCCCCACAAGTTCATCAAAAGATCATTTGAACGCTGAGCAAATACCAGAAAACAACTTCTGAACGCTGGCAGAGGACACCAGGCACCCAGAAAGGCAGCCCATTGTCTTCAAAAGGAGGTAGGACAAAATATAAAAGATAAAAAGAGAGACAAAAGAGCTAGGGACAGAGACCCATCCTGGGGAGGGAGTCATAAAAGAGGAGAAGTTTCCAAATACCAGGAAACCCTCTCACCGGCAGGTCTGTGGGGAGTTTTGGAATCTCAGAGGGCAACATAACTAGGAGGAAAAAATAAATAAATAAAATCCATAGATTACACGCTTAACTGCAACTCCCAGCGGAGAAGTAGCCCAGACGCTTGCGCCTGCCACCAGCAAGCGGGGGCTGAACAGGGAGGCGTGGGCTGCATTGCTTAGAGTAGGGACCAGGCCTTAGATGGCAATCTGAGGGAGCTAATGTGAGATAGAAACCCAAACCACTGGGTAGCCAGAGAGAGGAAAAAAGAGGAAAGAGAGAGAGAGAGAGAGAGAGAGAACTTTCCCACAAAAAGCTCTAACCTAAGGCACTGCCGGCCCACTCACAGAACAAAGGACTGAGCGAATACCAGAGGAGAGCTAGCGAGCAGTGGACCGGCCCATCCCCTGCCAGAGACAGGGAGGCAGGTGGGTGACAGCCAGAGCCAGAAGGCAAGGGGCAAACTCAGCCCCAGAGACAGCATCCTCCACCAAACTGCAAGCAGGCTCCCAGTTGCTAACCAAGTCTTCCTGGGATCCTGGACGGTTGACATCTGCCAGGAGGGTCACAGCCAGAGATCAGCTCCCCAGAGGAGACACACAGCACACCTGAGATGGCACTCCTGCTGCACACCCAGGCAACTGAGCAGCTGGGATGGGAAGATGATAAGACACACTGCCCAACCTGGGGAGAGTGCACTTGCCAAGCACCTAGTTGCCTGAGCTGCTTGGACCTAGGAAGGGCACAAAATGCAGGCCCAACCGAGTCTGTGCCTTTGTGGAGTACCCAAGAACCTGAACGGCTTAGACCTGGGAAGTGCACACAACCCAGGGCCCGCCTTAGACAGTTCCCCTGCAGAGCAACCTGGAGCCTGAGCAGTGTAGACTGGGAAAGCACACACGCCATGAACAAGGGCAAACCCAGTGTGGCCCAGGCACTGTGAGCACTCCCCACAAACGCCAGTGATATTAGCTTGCAGTGTTCCTCCCTCCTGTTCCTCCCTCCCCACAGGACAATTGCACAAGTTAGCCTAAATAAATGACCACCTTCACCCCTTTGTGTCAGGGTGGAAGTTAGATACTGAAGAGACTTGCAAACAGAAGAAGCCAAAATAAACAAAGAAGAGGGAACCACTTTGGAAGTGACAGGTGCAACAGATTAAAACCCTGTAGTTAGCATTGGCTACATTGGAAGGGACTTATAGACCTTGAGAAGAAGTATAAGCTGGAACAAGGAACTATCTGAAACTGAACTGACCCCACACTGCTCTCAACAGCCCCAGAGAAATTCCTATATATATTTTACTATTATCATTTTTAAATTTAAGATTTTTTTTAATTTTCAGGTTCTTTATTGCTCCTTTAATTTTCATTTTTAAAACATACTATTAAATTGTAAAAAAAAACGACCCTATTTTTAAAGCAAATTTCATATATATATATTTTTTATAACTTTTGCAATTTTGTTTTGTTTTTTCAATATTGTATTTTTGAGAGTCTAGCCTCTACTCTAGATTTTTAATCTTTGCTTTTTGGTATTTGCTATCAATTTTGTACCTTTAAGAATCCAATCTTCAGTACCCATTTTTACTTAGGAGTGTGATTACTGGCTTGACTACTCTCTCCCCTCTAGACTCTCCTTTTTCTCCCCCAGGTCACCTCTATCTCATCCCTCCCCCTTCTCTTCTCTACTTAACTCTGTGAATCTCTTTGGGTGTTCCAGGCTGTGGGGAACACTTAGGGAACTGATCACTGGCTACATTGGTCTCTCCTTTTGACTCCCCCTCCTCTCCTCCTGGTCACCTCTATCTCCTTCCTCACTCTTCTCTTCTCTATGGAATTCCGTGAACTTCTCTGAGTGTTCCAGACTGTGGAGAGCAAATGTGGAGTTGATTACTGGCTAGATTGCTCTCTCTCCTTTGATTTCCCCTCTTCTCCTCCTGGTCACCTCTATCACCCTCCTCCCTCTTCTCCTCTCCATGTAACTCTGTGAACCTCTCTGGGTGTCCCTCACTGTGGAGAACCTTTTCACCTTTACCTTAGATGTTTTATCATTGGTGCTGTATGGATGGAGAAGTCTTGAGGCTACTGGAAGAATAAGACTGAAAGCCAGACGCAGGAGGCTTAAATCCAAAACTTGAGAAGACCAAAAAACTCCTGACTCCAGGGAACATTAATTGACAAGAGCTCATCCAAAAGCCTCCATACCTACACTGAAACCAAGCTCCACCCAAGAGCCAACAATATTCAGAGCAAGACATACCAAGCTAATTCTCCAACAATGCAGGAACATAACCCTGAGCACAAAAATACAGGTGGTCAAAAGTCGCACCAAAACCATAGACAACTCAAAACTCACTACTGTACACTTCATTGCACTCCAGATAGAAGAGACCCAGCCCCAACCACCAGAATACCGATGCAAGCTTCCCTAAGTAGGAAACCTTGACAAGCCACTCATTGAACGCCACCCACAGTGAGGAACCTCCACAATAAAGAGGAACCACAAACTTCCAGCATATAGAAAGGCCACCCCAAACACAGCAACCTAAACAAGATGAAAAGGCAGAGAAATATTCATCAGGTAAAGGAACATGATAAAAGCCCACCAAACCAAACCAAAGAGGAGGAGATAGTGAGTCTACCCGAAAAAGAATTCAGAATCATGATAGTAAAACTGATCCAAAATCTTGAAAACAAAATGGAATTACAGATAAATAGTCTGGAGACTAGGATTGAGAAGATGCAAGAAAAGTTTAACAACGACCTAGAAGAAATAAAAACGAGTCAATCAATAATGAATAATGCAATAACTGAGATCAAAAGCACTTTGGAGGGAACCAACAGTAGAATAATGGAGGCAGAAGATAGGATAAGTGAGGTGGAAGATAGAATGGTGGAAATAAATAAAGCAGAGAGGAAAAAAGAATCAAAAGAAATGAGAAAAATCTCAGAGACCACTAGGACAATGTTAAATGCCCCAACATTCGAACCATAGGAGTCCCAGAAGAAGACAAAAAGAAAGGCCATGAGAAAATACTTGAGGAGATAATAGTTGAAAACTTCCCTAAAATGGGGAAGGAAATAGTGACACAAGTCCAAGAAACCTAGAGAGTCCCAAATAGGACAAACCCAAGGAAAAACACCCCAAGATACATATTAATCAAATTAATGAAGATTAAACAGAAACAACAAATATTAAAAGCAGCAAGGGAGAAACAACAAACAACTCACAAGGGGATTCCCATAAGGATAACAGCTGACCTTTCAATAGAAACTCTTCAGGCCTGAAGGGAATACTTAAAGTGATGAAAGAGAAAAACCTACGACCCAGATTACTGTACCCAGCAAGGATCTCATTCAGATATGAAGGAGAAATCAAAAGCTTTACAGACAAGCAAAAGCTGAGAGAATTCAGCACCACCAAACCAGCTCTTCAACAAATGCTAAAGGATCTTCTCTAGACAGGAAACACAGAAAGGTTGTATAAACGCGAACCCAAATCAACAAAGTAAATGGCAACAGGGCCATACTTATCAATAATTACCTTAAATGGAAATGGGTTGAATGCCCCAACCAAAAGACAAAGACTGGCAGAATGGACACAAAACCCCTATATATGATACAAGACTCCTATATATGCTGTCTACAAGAGACCCACCTCAAACCTAGGGACACATACAGACTGAAAGTGAAGGGCTGGAAAAAGATATTCCACACATATAGAGATCAAAAAGAAAGCAGGAATAGCAATACTCATATTAAATAGACTTTGAAGTAATGGCCATGAAAAGAGACAAAGAAGGACACTACATGATGATCAAAGTGTCAATCCAAGAAGAAGATATAACAATTATAAATATATATGCACCCAACATAGGAGCACCACAATATGCAAGGCAAATACTAACAAGTATGAAAGGAAAAATTAACAATAACACCATAATAGTGGGAGACTTTAGTACCCCACTCACACCTATGGATAGATCAACTAAACAGAAAATTAGCAAGGAAGCACAAACTTTAAATGATAAAATGGACCAGTTAGACCTAATTGATATCTATAGGACCTTTCACCCTATAACAATGAATTTCACCTTTTTCTCAAGTGCACAAGGAACATTCTCCAGGATAAATCACATCCTGGGCCATAAATCTAGCCTTAGTAAATTCAAAAAAACTGCAATCATATCAAGCAGCTTTTCTGATCACAATGTGTAAGATTAGATGTCAACTATAGGAAAAAAAAACTATTAAAAATACACACATATGGAGGCTAGACAACACGCTGCGGAATAACCAACAAATCACAAAAGAAATCAAAATATGCATAGAAACGAATGAAAATGAAAACACAACAACCCAAAACCTATGGGATTCAGCAAAAGCAGTGCTAAGGGGAAGGTAGCAATACAAGCCTACCTCAAGAAACAGGAGAAAAATAAAATAAGTAACCTAACTCTACACCTAAAGCAACTAGGAAAAAAAAAAAAGAAAGAAATGAAGCACCCCAGGGTTAGTAAAAGGAAAGAAATCATAACAATTAGAGCAGAAATAAATGCAAAAGAAACAAAGGAGACCATAGCAAAAATCAACAAAGCTTAAAACCTGGTTCTTTGAGAAGATAATAAAATGGACAAACCATTAGCCAGATTCATCAAAAAAAAAAAAAAAAAAAAAGGAGAAGAATCAAATCAACAAAATTAGAAATGAAAATGAAGAAATCACAGCAGACAACACAGAAATACAAAGGATCATAAGAGACTACTATCAGCAACTATATACCAATAAAATGGACAACGTGGAAGAAATAGACAAATTCTTAGAAAATTATAACTTTCCAAAACAGAACCAGGAAGAAATAGAAGATCTTAACAGACCCATCACATGCACAAAAATCAAAACTTTAATCAGAAATCTTCCAGCAAAGAAAAGCCCAGGACCAGATGGCTTCACAGCTGAATTCTACCAAAATTTAGAGAAGAGCTAACACCTATCCTACTCCAACTCTTCCAGAAAATTGCAGAGGAAGGCAAACTTCCAAACTCATTCTATGAGGCCCCCATCACCTTAATACCAAAACTAGACAAAGACACCATCAAAAAAGAAAACTACAGGCCAATATCACTGATGAATATAGATGCAAAAATCCTCAACAAAATTCTAGCAAACAGAATCCAACAACACATTAAAAAGATCATACATCATGACCAAGTGGGCTTTACCCCAGGGATGCAAGAATTCTTCAATATTCACAAATCAATCAATGTGATACACCACATTAACCAATTGAAAGATAAAAACCATATGATTATCTCAATAGATGCAGAGAAAGCCTGTGACAAAATTCAGCAACCATTTATGAGAAAAATCCTCCAGAAAACAGGAATAGAAGGAACACACCTCAACATAATAAAAGCTATATATGATAAACCCACAGCAAACATTATCCTCAATGGTGAAATTTGAAAGCATTTCCCCTAAGATCAGGAACAAGACAAGAATGCCCACTTTCACCACTACTATTCAACATAGTTTGGGAAATTTTAGCCACAGCAATCAGAGAGGAAAAAGAAAGAAAAGGAATCCAGGTTGGAAAAGAAGTAAAACTCTCACTGTTTGCAAATGACATGATCCTCTACATAGAAAACCCTAAAGACTCCACCAGAAAATTACTAGAGCTAATCAATGAATATAGTAAAGTTTCAGGATATAAAATTAACACACAGAGATCCCTTGCATTCCTATACACTAACAATGAGAAAACAGAAAGAGAAATGAAGCAAACAATTTCATTCACCATTGCAATGAAAAGAATAAAATACTTGGGAATATATCTACCTAAAGAAACAAAAGACCTATATATAGAAAACTATAAAACACTGATGAAAGAAATCAAAGAAGACACAAATAGATGGAGAAATATACCATGTTCATGGATCGGAAGAACCAATACAGTGAAAATGTATATACTACCCAAAGGAATCTATAGATTCAATGCAATCCCTATCAAGCTACCAATGGTATTCTTCACAGACCTAGAACAAATAATTTCACAATTTGTATGGAAATACAAAAAACCTCGAATAGCCAAAGCAATCTTGAGAAAGAAGAATGGAACTGGAGGAATCAACCTGCCTGACTACAGGCTATACTACAAAGCTACAGTCATCAAGACAGTATGGTACTGGCACAAAGACAGAAACATAGATCAATGGAACAAAATAGAAAGCCCAGAGATGAATCCACGCACCTATGAACACCTTATCAAAGGAGGCAAGAATATACAATGGAGAAAAGACAATCTCTTTAACAAGTGGTGCTGGGAAAACTGGTCAACCACTTGTAAAAGAATGAAACTAGAACACTTTCTAACACCACACACAAAAATAAACTCAAAATGGATTAAAGATCTAAATGTAAGACCAGAAACTATAAAACTCCTAGCGGAGAACATAGGCAAAACCCTCTCTGATGTAAATCATAGCAGGATCCTCTATGACCCACCTCCAAGAGTAATGGAAATAAAAGCAAAAATAAACAAATGAGACCTAATTAAACTTAAAAGCTTTTGCACAACAAAGGAAACTATAAGCAAGGTGAAAAGACAGCCTTCAAAATAGGAGAAAATAATAGCAAATGAAGCAACTGACAAAGAATTAATCTCAAAAACATACAAGCAGCTCATGCAGCTCAATTCCAGAAAAATAAACGACCCAAACAAAAAGTGGGCCAAAGAACTAAACAGACATTTCTCCAAAGAAGACATACAAGATGCTCAATATCACCCATTATCAGAGAAGTGCTATCAAAACCGCAATGAGGTACCATCTCACGCTGGTCAGAATGGCTGCTATAACAGTCTACAAACAATAAATGCTGGAGAGGGTGCAGAGAAAAAGGAACCCTCTTACACTGTTGGTGGGAATGCAAACTAGTACAGCCACTATGGAGAACAGGGTGGAGATTCCTTAAAAAACTGGAAATAGAACTGCCATATGATCCAGCAATCCCTCTCCTGGGCATACACACTGAGGAAACCAGAATTGAAAGAGATGCATGTACCCCAATGTTCTTCGCAGCACTGTTTACAACAGCCAGGACATGGAAGCTACCTAGATGTCCATCGGCAGATGAATGGATAAGAAAGCTGTGGTATATATACACAATGGAATATTACTCAGCTATTAAAAAGAATGCATTTGAATCAGTTCTAAAGAGGTGGATGAAACTGGAGCCTATTATACAGAGTGAAGTAAGCCAGAAAGAAAAACACCAATACAGTATATTAACGCATATATATGGAATTTAGAAAGATGGTAATGATGACCCTATATGCGAGACAACAAAAGAGACACAGATGTAAAGAACAGACATTTGGACTCTGTGGGAAAAGGCGAGGGTGGGATGATTTGAGACAATAGCACTGAAACATGTATATGACCATATGTGAAATAGATCGCCAGTCCAGGTTCGATGCATGAGATAGGGTGCTCAGGGCTGGTGCACTGGGATGACCCTGAGGGATGGGATGGGGAGGGAGGTGGGAGGGAGGTTCAGGATGGGGCACACATGTAAATCCATGGCTGATTCATGTCAATGTATGGCAAAAAACACCACAATATAGGAAAGTAATTAGCCTCCAAATAAAATAAATTAAAAAATTCAAAAAAATTTTAAAATTATTCTTTAAATATACACTTTTTTCTGTTTTTATTGGGCAGCATGTGTGTGTCTGTTAAGCTGCTTCAGTTGTGTCTGACTCTTTGCAATGCTATGGACTATAGCCCACCAGGCTCCCCTGTCCATGGGATTGTCCAGGCAAGAATACTAATACACAAACAGACAACAAATACATGAATAGTTAAATCATGTAATAAAGAACCATTCAGAATGAGCTCTTAGTTAAACTTTCTTCTTATATGTTTTGATCTTCATTATGCTTTTATTTTCAGATAAACTTGGAGGACATCAGAGATCAATGAAAATCAAAATCTGTACTGCCTTTATGCAGTACTGATAACCAACTAGGAAACATAATAAGACAAAAAGGTTTCATTCAAAATATCAATGAACTTTTAAAGTACCTGTAAGTAAATTTTAAAAATAAATAAAGATCACTGTCTAGAAGTTATTGAGGACATAATAACTGGAAATACCTACTATACTCATTATAAAAATGTCAGTTCTCCACCAAATTAATCTGCAAATTAAATGCAATTTTAATAGATACCCAATATCATTTTTCTTGGAACTAAAAAAATTGATTCCAATATTCATCTAGAAGAATAAAACCCAAGAAATAAGACAAATGGGAAAAGAAGACTATGATAGGGGAACAGGTGCTACAAGATTTCAAGATATATTTTAAAGCTGTAATAATTTAAAAATTGATGTATTGGCACAGAGATAGACAAATGATGAAAGGAATACACTAGTGCCCTGAAATATTTTCATGTACATAAGAAAATTTGGCAGGATGACAGATGTACCATTGTAAATCTGTAGAAATGAATGCAACTCAGTCATGGTGTATTATCTTTCTCATATATTGTTGAATTTGGTAATGCTTTCTCATAAAAGTGTACCAGGTTTTTTTTTTTTCATACATGGTAAATTTTTAAATCATTAATTTTGATTCTTAAAGTCAGATTATAGGAATATCCAGGAATATATCTTCTTGAATCAATTAAGTAAGCTACAGTTTTCTAGGTACTTGTCTATTTTACCTAGATTTTCAAATTTATTGGCATAAAGATTTCTTAATTACCTTCTTGCCATTTATTCTAGCTTTATTGAAATATAATTGACATACAACATTATGTAAGTTTAAGATGTACAACGTGTTGATTTGATAGACATATACTGCAAAATGATTACCACCATAACTTTAGCTAACACCTGCATCATACAATTACCATTTTTTTGTGATGAGAACATTTAAGATTTATCCTCTTAACAACTTTCAAGAATATATTACAGTATTGTTAACTATAGTCACCATGGTTGGATAGTATCACCAATTCAATGGACATGAACTTGGGCCCATGATTTACATTAAATCTCCAGAATTTATTCATCATATAACTGGAGGAAGTTTGTACCCTTTGATTAACATGCCCCCATTTTCCCCACCCCTTAGTACCCGGTAACTGCTATTCTACTCTGTTTCTGAGTTTGGCTTTTTTAGATCCCACATATAAATTATGTCATGGTATTTTCCTTTCTCTGTCTCTTATCAATCTTTCTCTGTCTCTTATCAATATTTCACTTAGCATAATGCCTTCAATAATTTCTAAGGATGCTGACTGAAACATTGCATTTAATTGTGAAAATATCAGATGTCCATAATCCAGAGAATTCTCTGGATTAATTAATATTATAATTAATTTAATAATTAATTAATATCTGAATTAATATATGATATAATTAACATTGTATTCCCCTATCATAGTTTATAATATATATTAATTAATAATGAATTAATTTTGGTATATTACAATGGAAAATACAGCAGTAAAAATTAATGAACTGAATCTACACATGTCAACATGGATGAACATCATAAACATAATAAGTGAGACAACAAGTTCCAGAAATCTATATACATATGAAATCATTCTTATATTTAGAAATGAGCACATATGCATACATGTTGAAAAAATAAGAAAACATGGACTGCAGAGAAAGCAAATTCATGATGGGGATTGCCTCTGAGGAAGGGATTTGGTACTGCAGAGTAAAGCACAGGGAAATTCAACTTTGTAATGTTTTATTTCTTTAAAAAAGTCTGAAGTAAACATGAGTATCCATTCAAGTGGGATATTTTACTTTTTATTAAAATTGTGGTGATAATAATAATAAACAAATGTTATGAGATAGAAAAAAGGCTTTTCAACGCTTATAAGCATAGCAGTGTGACTAGAACACAATTAAAGAGGGATGGAGCTTCCTAGGTGGCAGTAATGGTAAAGAACCCACCTGCCAATGCAGGAGACATGGGTTCCATCCCTGGGTCGGGAATGTACCTTGGAGGAGGGCATGGCAACCCACTCCAGTATTCTTGCCTGTAGAATCCCATGGACAGAGGAGCCTGGTGGACGACAGTCCATGGGGGTCACAAAGAGTCGGACATGACTGAAGCGACTTAGCACACACACACACACAGAGTGTCAGGAGACAGTGGTTGTAGAGATAGGCAACCACCAATCAATGTAGTTTTTTGAGGCCATGGTAAGAAGTTCCTGCTTTATTTGCTTTTACTCATTGAAAAACTATCTTTGTCAAAGGAAATATGAATAAAATCTCGTGCTCAGTCATACAAACAGTAGTAGAAATCTTGCCCACTCTGGGGCAGGGGCATCTCAGTTTGATTCCTTGCCCATTTCTCTGCATGCTTTCTCTTTGGAAGGCAGTGAAAGCACTCTATGAAGTAACATTTTTTTTCCATTTTATATACTTGTGTCCATGCTTAGTCACTTCAGTAGTGTCTGACTCTCTGCGACCATGGCCCGCCAGGGTCGTCTGTCCATGGGATTCTCCAGGCAAGAATACTGGAGTGGGTTGCCGTTTCCTTCTCCAGTGATAAAGTATGAAGTGAGTGAAGTGAAGTCACTCAGTCATGTCTGACTCTCTGCGACCCCATGGACTGCAGCCTACCAGGCTCCTCCATCCATGGGATTTTCCAGGCAAGAGTACTGGAGTGGGTTGCCATTTCCTCCTCCGATTTTATATACTTACTAACATACAAAGTCAAATGAATGAAAAAGTAGGATGAAAGAATAAATAGAATAAATAAATGGCTAAGGATATGGTCTCAGGAATCAAACACCCTGAGGCTGAATCTCAAATCTACTATGCTGTGTGACTTTGCACAAGTTAATTTTTTGAAATTGTTTCCCCCATCTGTTAATGGCAATAATAATGGTATCTACCCCACAGGATATTTTAAGTATGATATTAGAAAGCATATGTGAAAATGTCCAATATATTATTGAACATCTAATAAATACCAGTGGTCATGTATGGATGTGAGAGTTAGTCTATAGAGAAAGCTGAGCGCTGAAGAATTGATGCTTTTGAACTGTGGTGTTGGAAATGATTCTTTTTTTTTTTTTTTTTTTTTGGAGAAGATTCTTGAGAGTCCCTTGGACTGCAAGGAGATCCAACCAGCCCATCCTAAATGAGATCAGTCCTGGGTGTTCACTGGAAGGACTGATGTTGAAGCTGAAGCTCCAATACTTTGGCCACCTGATGCGAAGAGCTGACTCATTTGAAAAGACCCTGATGCTGGGAAAGATTGAGGGCAGGAGGAGAAGGGGATGACAGAGGATGAGATGGTTGGAAGGCATCACCGACTCAACAGACACAGGTTTGGGTGGACTCCGGGAGTTGGTGATGGACAGGGAGGCCTGGCATGCTGCGGTTCATGGGGTTGCAAAGAATCAGACACGACTGAGCGACTGAACTGAACTGAATAAGTACTCAAAAGATGCTTTATTATTACATTTATAACTTATTATTGCTAACAAAAAAAATAAAGTAGGGGACAGAGTTCACTAGGTGGGATGGGAGGTGGAGACTAGGAAAGCCAGTAAAGACTTTAATCAGGATTTTACATTTCAGCTGAGTTGTGACAGATTAAAAAGAGTTCACTAGGCAGGAGGAAATAGGCAGTGGGCAGTATTCTAGCAAACAGCATGTTTAAAAGTATGGAGGAATAGAAATGGTGTGATGTTTCATTGGACAGAATGTACAAGTATATATGAGAGAATATAAAAATAGAGAAACAGATTTACTCTAAGTTGTGAAGAGCTTTTTATTATGTTGGAGTAAGGAGTTCAAATCTAACCCTGAGAGTAACAAGGAGCCCATAGAAGTTTATAAGCAGGAGAGTAACATAAGGTTTTGAGAATGATAACTATTCCAAGGGGTATCTTTTAGTCAAGGGTAGGCCTAGACAACATTGTGAAATGGGTATAGTTTAAATTCTCCTCCACACTTGCCTGTTGGCCTCTCTTTTATCATCCTCTTTCCAGACATGACTAGTGTGGCCATGCCTCCTTAGATCTAGCAAGCCCATTTTCCCTGGTCAGGATAGATATCCTCATTACATGGACATTAGGCTTCCCTGGTGGCTCAGGCAGAAAAGAATCTACCTGCAATGCAGGAGACCCAGGTTCAATCCCTGGGTCAGGAAGATACTCTGGAGAAGGAAATGGCAACCCACTCCAGTATTCTGGCCTGGAGAATTCCATGGACAGAGGAGCCTGGCAGGGTACAGTCCTGTAAAGTAAGCTCCAGGAGATAAAGTATGATCTAAATGACTGTTATGTCCCCAGAACCTCACACAATACCTATCATATTACATGAGTCACTGAGTGTTCATGGCCTGTTACATGAATGGATGGATCAAGAGCAGGAAGGATTCTATGCTTTTTTGTGGGGTGGTGGTGCAGTGAGAGTCCCATGGACAGAGGAGTCTAGCAGGCTACAGTCCATGGGCTCACAAAGAGTCAGACACTACTGAGCAACTTTCACACACAATGAAATATATGATTTAGACGTGAGTTTGTCTCTTATAGTGATGGCAAAATCAAAAATTGAACATTAGCACGTGATCACTTGTGTAGTCATGAATTCATTGTCTTACAAACAGGTCTTGGATTTAAGAGAAAAAAAAAAGAAAGAGATGACTTTCCAAGTATCCTTTAAGCCTGTGTTGATAAACCAAGCCAGTATTCTCTATAAAATCCTAACTGCCTCATAATCTCCCTCAGGCTCAGGTCATTCTAGGCATCGTGTCCCAGCAAAGTTATTTTCCAACAATGGTGGATCCCATTCCGTCTCTGTGCATAAGGTTGTTTAAAGCAAATTTGGAACTAGGCTTTTGACAGCTTAGGAGGTGGTACTTTATTACAATGTCTATAAAGTGGCTGTCATAAAAAAAAAAAAGACTATCAAATGTCTGTATGAAAAAGGTACTGAAATTCTGTGCTTGTACAAAAGACCAAAATGGTCAGATGTTAAGGGAGGGTCAAGCTGGCCACAGGACTTCTATAGAACTAGCTTAGGAGCTCTGGCCTGGTGCTGGAAGGGACTGACCTTGTTCATAGCCCACTGCTCCTGAGCAAGCTGGGAAAGAGGAAAGGTAATGTTGCTCTGGCTTGCTGAAATGGGTCAAAGTCAGGAAAGAGTGGGAGATAGGGATACTTGTGGAGAGGGTAGGGAAGAGAGAACTGAAAGAAATAAGTGGACATTTGTTGAGTTATATGGAGAAGATAAACATTTTAAAGTAATGAATACAGTAGCCATGGGCAGTAATCTTCTGTGATGGCACAATCTTAGTATTACTTGGCTCAGAGTATGTGTGTCATATTGGCCTCAGTCTCTTCAATTGTAAAATAAGGGGACTGTACTAGTGGCTATTTGCAATCCCTTCCAGATCCAATATTCTGTAATTCTATGGTGGAAATGATGCAGCATCAAATTACAGTTTGCCTGGTTCAAATGACAGAGAGGATGCTAACTTGGACCGTGGTGATCAACACCACTTATTCACATAAATGAAGCCCCATTACATTGTCTCAGATGAACAGCTATATAACTGCCCCAAAAGAATTAGAGATTGCTGCTTTTCAGGGGCAACATATTTACCAAAGATATATTAGTATATAAATAAGCAGAATGAAGTTTCATTCATTACAAGTGTATTTCCCAGAACACAATAGTTAAAGCAACAATAAAATTTTCTTCGGATGAATGTGGCCAAGGTTGAAAGGAAATGGGACTCAATATCTCAGCTCTGCTGCTCCTTCTCTGGTAGATGGAAAGAAAGGAATGATTTCAAGTGACTACCTATACAGACAAACTATCTATCCACCATCAACACTGCCGACCATCCTGAAAAAAACATAAATTGGAAATCAGATTAAAATGAGCATTAATAACAGGTCTGAGGAAAAAGTCAGAAACAGACACATTATGGACTGGGTGGGGAGAACCATGGATAGAAAGAGCCAGTCCTATCATTTTACCTTAGTAATGATGTTATGAGCAAAGTTATTTAATGAGTGTTTATGTATAAGACTCTTGGCATTTTTAGCAAAAGCCAGTGGGAATCACCTTTTTTCTTTTCCTTACCATCTCCTTTTTATGGGTCTCTGTTCAGTTCTGCCAGTATTAGGATTCCAGAGTATGGCACTTAGGATATTCAGGAGACAGAAAGGCTGTCCACATCTCTTAGAGTAGTGAGAGAATGCCAACTATATTGGCTGAAACCTACATTCATCCACTTATTTGCTCATTGATTGAACCAAAGTTTGTGCTGGGCCTGGTGCTGGGCATTGCTGTAAAATTACAAACAAGGCAGAAATGGCCCCATGCCCTAGAAAGCTTATCTTCTAGATAATAATACAGTAAAAATAAAAAGAATCATACAAATAAAATTGAGATGTGATTATAAGGGAAATTTTGCTATGAACCTAAAACTGCTCTAAAAAACAAAATCTTTAATTAAAAAGTGAGTTGCAAGTGTGCATATTTAACTTTCCATCACAGTCAAGAGAGTTTTATTTATGTACCTGATTTGAGTGTCAGAGTTCTGTGCACGAGTTTGTTTACATACCCAATATGTAGGCACTCTACCTACTGAGGTAAAACTACTAAGGTTCCACCTGATACTGATCAATTTAAAGCATATGGCTGATCTTCAAATGAAGACAGAGGGAAGCTATGCCATCTCAGGTCAGAACAAGATTAGGCCTTCAGCAAGTTTTCTATGGAAAGCATCTGGTTAGAGGCATTTGATTATTTTGTGCTTTCAGTCATTTCCATGGACTCCCTCAAACTGCTCATGGGTTGAGTGGATTTAGGGGAAATCTACTCTGAAAGGCTGAAGTGGTCACTGGGGATCCAAGATGGCTCTAAGATGCTGCATCTGGTGATCTTTCCTCTCTCCTCAAATCACCTCCTTTGAGGCAAGCCCATTTATCAACCTAGAAGTGATATTTTCTAAGGTCAAGGTTTTATTCTGATAAAAATTAGCTCTTGGACCACCAGTATGCAATACTGTGGCTGGGAAGAATGCAGGTTTTTTTTTTTTTTTTTTTCAAGGAATCTCTAGGGTATCACTGGATAAATCAGAAACAGACAGGAAAGCAGGTGCTGAGACATCAGGAAGCCACTTAGCTTGCCATATCTCCAACCTGAGTCTTTTGCAATGACTTTATACTTACCTCCTCTGAGGAGATAAGTCAAATAGATAGCACACTATGTTTATAAATCCAGGATTTGGTTTAGAGCACTTTGTCTTCTCATTTATAAAGGGGAGGGGAATGGGGAAGAAGCTGTCTGAATAATGCAGATTTATTAAAAAAAACCACAAGCCTTAATCATCTGTCTACGTCAGACAAAATTTGGGATGAATAATCTGAATAATTTCCTTATTACTTCACGTCATTATGTGCATGGGACAATCAAATAAACCCATTTCCTTTCATTTAGCTTCCTTTCAGCTTGAGAAATGGTGTACTCAGTTTAATGCACTGTTGGAAAGCCGAACAATCTCTTTTAATTTCCTGATTTCAACTCATTCAACAACATTTATGGAGCACCTACTGTGTGCCAGGAACTGACTTTTAAAATTTAAATGAGTCAGATTTAATATTTCAGTAGTGTAATTTCATGACTTTATACCTTTGTCAAACAATTATGAATGCACATATTTCGTTGAAAGGCTAATGGCATGGTAACAAGCAAGTGATTCTAGCCCAGCTGCGTGACACTTAAAACAACTGAAGTTGATTTTGTCAAACTTGGCCCTTAGCTGAGGATTGATTCTCAGGCTAGCTTGTGTGCCAGAACTGAAGCTACTAGCTCCAGCCTCCCTTTTCTCAAAAATTGCTGAATCCTGGGCCTTCTGTCTAAAGTTCTTGAGTCAACTTTACTACTGAATAAGTAAAGCCAGATTTTTGTCTGCATGCTCATGTGGACATGCTGCAGCTAGCAAAAATAGATGCAGGAAGTCATATTGCTTGCCTGCCATCCTTTAGCTGCTTCCTTTAGAAGCAGCTTTAAGCTTCTGAACAGGAAAACCCTCCACATTCCTAATATTTGTTGTTGCCATCATTCCCGAGGGTTTGGGAAAGGAGAAGTAGCTCTGAGTAGGAGCCAAGGTGGGAAGGAATGGGGTCCAGAATGACAAGTGGGAGAATCTCACTGAGAACCTTTGTGGACAGCCGTCATCCTTTCCCATCATTCTCTCCTGCTTGTTTGCTGCAATTTGGGATTTATATCCTTCAGCAACCATATGATTTTTGCCCCCCACCTTGCCCCAACTCACTGGGCATTCTAACTGCTTTCCTTTAGACACTGACCCTAGAACATTTTCCCAGTTTAGGCCAGCAGCAGTGCTCTTGGTTGAACAATGTGTATACCACAGGCAGGCCCTTTTAAAACCTATCTCCTCCATTAAGACCTGAAGGCTAATAAATACCCCACTCAGTGAATAAGCACTGAAATATCCTTCCAATTCTTCCTACACCACTTACAGGCAAGATGGCAGCTGTTCACAAAGGTTCTCAGTGAGATTCTCCCACTTGTCATTCTGGACCCCATTCCTTCCCCTCTTGGTTCCTACTCAGAGTTACTTCTCCTTTCCCAAGCAGGCAAATGATAGTTTCATTCACACTCAGCTAATGGAGACTTATATGACATTTCTTTTAGGTAGCTTTGCATTTGGAAAAAAACTGTAGGGAATAGGAAAATCCTCAATAGACAACACATATTTAGTAGGAGAATTTCATCCATGAGGAGATGAGGTAATTACGGACGGGGATGCTGTTCAACTATTTCACATATCACAATACAACGGCTCAGCAGCTTTCTGGAGAAGGCAATGGCAACCCACTCCAGTACTCTTGCCTGGAAAATCCCATGGACGGAGGAGCCTGGTAGGCTGCAGTCCATGGGGTCGCACAGAGTTGGACACGACTGAAGTGACTTAGCAGCAGCAGCAGCTTTCAGCCCTCTGACAAAACACTGAAGCACATGTCCAAAGACCAACAAGTAAAAGGAGATAGCCAGACCACGACTTCAACAAGTCTGTAACTGGGCCCTGTGGATAGATCTCCGATCTCTACTGACAAGAGACTTCCCTTGTGCATTATTTCTAGACCTGTCTTTTAAATTAGAAATGTCTTATTTTTATTAGTAAGTACAACACATGCATAAAAGGGAGGCTTCCCTGGTGACGCAGTTGGTAAGGATTCCGCCTGCCAATGCAGGAGACAGGTTTGATCCCTGAGTCAGGAAGATTCCCTGGAGAAGGGAATGTCAACCCACTCCAGTATTCTTGTCTGGGAAATCCCATGGACAGAGGAGCCTGGCGGGCTACAGTCCATGGGGTCATAAACAGTCGGACACGACTGAGCCACTAAGAACCCCCGCACATGTTTTGGCCACACCTTGCAGCTTGCGGGATCTTACTTCCCCCACCAGGGACTGAACCTGCACCCTTGACAGTGAACCACTGGACTGCCTGGGAATTCCCTTCATATATTTAAAATAATAAAAATAAAAGAAACATACCTATAACCAGCACCAACCCTATACAACAAAACAGTTTCAGCGCGGCCCTGGCGAGGATGGGATGCAGACGGCGGCAGCGTCGGAGGAACTGGCGAAGGCTGCGGTTTTCGGTTTTGCAGCCATTGCTCCTCCTCCCTGACTCGTGGGCTGCGAGGCCTGGCTGGGCTCCTGCTGCGGTGGGCGGAGCCGCTTGGAGTGGAGTCCACCTGGGGGCGGGCGGGCTGGTGGCGCAGCCACGTGTGGAGATTTCTGGGCAGTGTAGTGTGGAGGCCATTACTCACCTTGTCCTCATTCCGCATATTCTGTGTTGACAAGAGTGTGCTTGCGTGCGTGCTAAGTTGCTTCAGTCATGTCCGACTCTGTGCTACCCTCTGGACGGTAGGCTCCTCTGTCCATGGGATTCTCCAGGCAAGAATACTGGAGTGGGTTGCCATTTTCTTCTCCAGGGGATCTTCCCCACCCAAAGATGGAACCTAGGTCTTTTATGTCTCCTGCATTGGCAGGCGGGTGACTTATCATTAGCGCCACCTGCCCAAATGAGAAGGAAATGGCAACCCTCTCCAGTATTCTTGCCTGGAGAATCCCATGGACAGAGGAGCCTGGTAGGCTATAGTCCATGGGGTCGCAAGAGTCAGACACGACTTAGTGACTAAACCACCACCCATCATAGCAGCAGAACAGTAGGGCGCAAATGGTATGTGTCATCCATACTCGGGCTCGGGCTTTCCAGGTGGTGTAGCGGTAAAGAATCTGCCTGCAATGCAGGAGAAGCAGGTGAGGCAGGTTCAATCCCTGGGTGGGGAAGATCCCCTGGAGGAGAAAATGGCAAACCCCCTCCAGTATTGCCTGGGAAATCCCATGGGGTTGCCAAGCTCAGTCACTCAGTCTCCTGCCATCCGCTTATGGCAGATTCCTCAGCTGGTGTTGCGCCCCCTCCAACCCCCACACTGGGGGCGGAGGCAAAGCTGTGCCCCCAAGCAAACAGAGCAAATAGAGTGCGCCTATGGATCGCCACAGTGACGAGTATAGTGAATGCAGGGAGAGTAACAACATGGCTGTGAAAAAGTGCTGCTTGATAAGCAGAAAGCACAGGATACGTGGCAAACAGTCAATCAGCTCAAGGAAGAGAATGAACAATTGGAAGCAAAAATTACATTGCTGACTAAGGAATTAAGTGTACTGAACGATTTCTTTCTTGAGCCAAACACACAGCCCTGCAGATAACGTGCAACCCAGTAGGACTGAAAATACGACAAGTTCTGATAATACAGGACCGTAGACCTCACCCCTTCCAAACTTTACAACTTGTGGCTTGAACGGTGAAAGTGTGACTGCCTACACCACTCGCATCGGCGGCTGAACTGCCATTATTCAAAGATACATTGAAGGTTGTTTTCTTGAATCAGCATTGAAGAGTTGATTAGCTAAAACTGTTAGCCCTGTAATTTGAACATCTGGTTTTAAATGATAAGGACTTTTGTGGGAATAAAAGACATTTTAAAGGTATGTGCAGTGAAGCAAAATTTGCTCAGTCGTGTCTGACTCTTTGTGACCCCATGAACTGCAGCACGCCAGGCCTCCCTGTCCATCACCAACTCCCAGAGTTTACCGAAACTCATGTCCATTGAGTCGGTGATGCCATCCAACCATGTCATCCTCTGTCATCCCCTTCTCCTCCCGCCCTCAATCTTTCCCAGCATCAGGGTCTTTTCAAATTAGTCAGCTCTTCGCATCAGGTGGCCAATGGATTACATAATCCATGGAATTCTCCAGGCCAGAATACTGGAGTGGGTAGCCTTTCCCTTCTCCAGGGGATCTTCCTAACCCAAGGATCGAACTCAGGACTCCCGCATTGCAGGCAGATTCTTTACCAGCTGAGCCACCAGGGAAGCCCTTTAAAGGTATAAGTATTTTTTTAAAATGCCCTGGACGTTGATGTTCTTCATAAATCCTGACTTCCCTTCCACTAAAAAAAGAAAATTGCCCAGTTTCTGTGATGTCTTATGTAAGTTCTTGGCTAATAGTTTTCCTTCCCTCCCAAGAAAGAACCCTAATATCCTGAATTATATATTCATCATTCCAATTCTTTCCATCATAGTTTTTCCATATATGTATGTACCTCTTGGGCTTCCCAGGTGGCGCTAGTGGTAAAGAACCCGCCTGCCAATGCCAGAGATATAAGAGATGTGGGTTCCATCCTTGGGTCTGGAAGAGCCTTTGGAGGAGGATGTGACAATCCACTCCAGTATTCTTGCCTGGAGAATCCCATGGACAGAGGAGCCTTGTGGGCTATAGTCCATGGGGTAGTGAAGAGTTGGACAGGACTGAAGTGACTGAGCTCACATGCATGTACCCCTTAAAATACAGTTTAATTTTTTCATATATTTGCTTTTATATAAACAGAATCATCCTGTGTGTATTCTTGCATGACATGTTGTAGTTCGGTCTCATTAATTTTCTCTGCTTTATTTATTCTCCACTGTTTGGATGTGACACTTCTGTATGCTTGTTTGACTGTTTTTAGCTGTTATAATAACTTATATGGATATGATTCCTGGTGCACGTTTGTTTTAGAGTCTAAAATAGTGTAACTGTTAGGTCATATGCTGAGTGTAGGTACAACTCTATTGTGTGATGCCAAATGGTTTTCCACAGTGATCGTACCAACTTACACTCCATTACAGTGTAATGAACTAAGTTCAGAGGAGTCTTTGTGGAAAACAAATACAACCAGTAATGATTATACTACCCAACAGCCCCATTTATCAGTAAAGTAGACCACAAGCCACATTCATTTATATGTTTGAGTCCACACCCTATCTAGTTTTATAGCTCATGGCTACAGCTTCAGGAAATATTCCAGCATTCAGAAAAATACACAGTACAAAAGCCCGTGAAAGTGCATGATTTATGTTATACACTATAACCCTCGAAAGGAAGAAGAAAAAAGGCAGATGACTGAGGAGAAGGTAAATACAACACCCCACCATTGTGTTCCATCCACTCCACTGCTTGAGTTTTTATTTATGTGTTTCTCATTTATGACAAAAAAAATTTGAATGTGTAGATAATGATTTTTAATGAAAAAATTTCAAACTACACAAAAACAATAGATTAAACATCTGTATATTCACCACCTAGATTTAACAAATGTTATCATTTGTTGCAACATTTCACATATTTTCTTAGATAGATAATAGTAGAATGATTCTATTACCAATTCTGACTTGAAGGAGAGTTTCCTACCATTCAAGTCAATTCTGAAGCTATCTACTGGGAGATAGGATTAGATCCCACAGGTTAATGGCTCAGTCCTGCAAGACTGTCCCCTCACCCCACATCAGATGCCAATTTCAAGTCCAGATAGTCACATGTACTTCTGGCCTACTGGCTACAGATTTGGGTTTGATTAATTTGGTGGAGCAGCTCACAGATCTCAGAGAAACATTTTACTTACTAAACTACCAATATCAAAACCAGGTGGAAGAGATGTACCGGGCAAGGTGTGAGGGAGGAAGCTCCTAAGACACCACTCTCCCCAGAGTTAAACGTGTTCACCAACCCAGAAGCTCTCTAAACCCTATCCTTTTGAGTTTTTATGGAGACTTTACTACATAAGCAAGCTTGATTAAATCATTGGTCATTGGTGACTGAACTCAATATCTAGTCCTTCTCTACACCCTAGAGAAACTGAAAGTTTCAACCCTCTATTCATGAGATTGGCTCCACTGGCAACCAACCCCCATCCTTAGGTGCTTCCCAAGTCACCTCATTAACAAACCAAAGATACCTTTATTGTTCTCATTGCTTAGGAAATTTCAAGGGTTTAAGGAGCTGGGTGACTGAAACAAGACCAAATATATATTTATTATTAGAAGTCACAATATCACAGGTGAATATGAAATAAAATATTTCCTTAAAAGTGAAGCCCCTTTATAATCCTCTCCTATCCATTCTCCTCCCGCTCCCTCTTTTCCCCAGAAGTAACCTCTCTCCCGGAAGTTGTTGCATGTCTCTTCTTTTACTTTTAGGTACATATATATGTGCCCGGGGTTCCCTGGTGGCTTAGTAGGTAAAGAATCTGCCTGCAATGCAGGAGACCAGGGTTTGATCCCTCGGTTGGGAAGATCCCCTGGAGAAGGAAATGGCAACCCACTCCAGTATTCTTGCCCGGAAAATCCCATGGACAAAGGAGCCTGGCGGGCTATAGTACACAGGGTCACAAAAGTCAGACACAACTTGGTGACTAAACTACCATGTATGTGCCCATAAACTATACATGATTTTTCATTCACTTAAAATTTTACACAAGTTGCATCATGTTGTATCTATCATTTGGGAATATATTTTTTAATTCAACATTAAGTTTTGGACATTTGTCAATGTAGTATACCACTACCTCTTTAATTGTTACTCCGTGTATGATTCCATTATGTGAGGATACCACAATGTATTTATTCATTCTTTTATTTATGTGGGGCTTTTTGATTCTTCTCTGTTTTCAGAAACACTGCAAAGAAGATACCAGTGCACTTCCTGAAGTTTTCAATTGCGTACCCAGAAGGGAAATAACAAGATTGCCAAGAGCGAACACTTCCTGCTTTATTACAGGTTGCCACATTGCTCTCCACCCTGACTGTGCCAATGTTCTCTTTCTCCAGAATAGTATAAACATGCCTGCTTTCCTCTCCTCATAACTTCCCTTCTCAGAGTGCAGACTATGAGGGGACGGGGAATAGTGGCCTGAGGAGTAAGGAGAAACTAGAGAGTTGGAAAGGGCTACATCACCAGGTGACTTGCCAAACACTCTAGGGAGCTGGATCCTATTCTGAGAACCCATTGAAAGGTTTTCATCAGGAGAACGTCATGATCAATTTTCCCTTAAGAGAGATGACAGGAGCCAACATGGAGAATGGATCGGGGTGGGAAGGCAGACTTTAGAAAAGGCCTTTGGAATAGGGAGGGACTGAGGGCTACTCAAATGTATCCTCACTTCGCTAAATCTCTTTGTTTTGTTTTTCAATGAAAATGATAAATTCTGGTTCCCACGTTAATTGATTTTCCTCTAGTGGCACTTCAAGGTCCTAAAGTTCTAGCCTAAAGGAAAAGAGAACAGGTTTTGCTTCCATTGTCTGGCAGTTTTACAAAGGACACATACTGTGCAGAAGAGACATACAGCCTGTCAGTTGCACAAACCAATAAACACACCTTTATTGCTAATTACCATTTTCTTTTTGTGCTACTGTTTGCCAAATGGCAATGAAAGCTGAAGCACAGATGCTCATTAACATCCTTCTTGATTTACTGACAATTCAGCACTGACAGTTTAATAAGCTGAGGACTCAACCCAAAGATTATTTGTCACTGCATTTTGGGGGCAGTGTCTTCCCTCACCTCTTGAACTGAGCAGCCTGTTCATATTTGTAACAACTGCACCGAAAATATTAGTGTTTTAAATTTATGTTGCATATTTTTAATGAAAAACTCAAAACATGTCTCCTCTGTAAGGGAGCAATATTTGCCACCCCGATATTATATGTCTCTTTGGGAAGAGGATTCATTTCAGCCGATTAATTTTAAGGCCAAAAGACTCAGGAAAAATCTTTGACCTTCCCCCGAAGCCTGAAAGAACATAGACAAAAGAGCTGTTCCAGGAAGTGTTATCACCATAGCTAACTAGCTGTGTTGACAGGAAGAAATCCAGCAAACTCTGCTTATTAAAATTCATCTCCATGTCCCATTGTCTCTGCCTGGCCCAGCATCCATTTATTTACCAAACATTCCCTTTTTCATCTCAATGTCACTTGTCTTCCTCATCTTTGAAGTCCCAAACCACAACCCCCAATATCCTCTTTTGTCTTTAATGGAAGATGATATTTTAAGGTAAAGGCTTTGAACATTTTGATGAATTATTTGGTTATCCTGGGTCTCTCCAATGTGTACACGTTATTAAACTTCTGTTTGATTTTCTCCTGTTAATCTTTCTCATGTCAATTTAATTCTTACACCACTCAGAAGATCCTGGAAGGGTAGTACTAAGTCACTTCAGTCGACCCCATGGACTATAGCCCACAAAGTTCCTCTGTCCATGGGATTCTCCAGGCAAGAATACTGGAGTCAGTTGCCATTTCCTTCTCCAGGGGATCTTCCTGACCCAGGGATCAAACCTGCCTCTCTTGCATTTCCTGCATTGGCAGGAGGATTCTTTACCACTAGCACCACCTGGGAGAGGAAAAATTTTCTTCCTCCTTGACATTCTCATTCTTTAATTTACCTTCGCAATAAAATCTATGGACAAGAAAGAGGTTTTATCGACCTCATTTCCCGTAAGGAGAAGCTGGAGAGTATGCACAAATGATGTTTAAACTTATTTGACCTGTTTACAGCTGAGTATAAAGAGCAAAAAAGTGCTTACTTCTTTATCTGAGAAATAAGGACTTCTTTTTCCCACAGTTTTATTGAGATGTAATTAACATATTGCATTACTTTCAGGTGTACAGCATAATGATTAGGTATATGTATTTACTGACAAATGATTATCACGATAAGTTTAATTAACCTCCATCATTTCAGGGATTTTCCTGGTGGTCCAGTGGTTAAGACTCCGTGCTTCCAATGCAGGGGACCTGGGTTTGGTCCCTGGTCGGAGAACTAAGATCCCACATGCTGCATTGCAAGGTCAGACAAGACATCCATCACCTCACACAATTACAATGATTTTTCTTGTGATAAGAATTTTTAAGATCTATTCTCTTAGCAACTTCCAAGTATACAATATTATTAACTATAGTCACCATGCTGTACATTATATCCCCAGAACTTATTCATCTTATAACTGGAAGTTTGTGCCTTTTAACCCCCTTCACCATTTTCCCTCATGCCCACTCCCCTCAACCCTCTACCTCTGGCAACCATTCATCTGTAAGAGGCTTCTGGAAAGTGGAGTTTAACCATACTTGTGGATTCCTGGATGGAGAAATATTGAATGTGATAGAATAAACTCTTTTTGAACCCATCTTAAATGGCTTATCTATCACAAGAGCTTCACATTTTTTCATCTGGGAGGAGGGATCCCAGAGCAAGATCAGGCCTCAGCAGATGTTGCTGAGACAATATGAAGCTCCAGCCAAAAGCATTGCTCTCTTCACTCTGCACTGTTCTTGACAGTTCGTTCTTTATGTTGGAGACAGGAGATAGTTTCATATTGGCCAATTTGTAAATCCTCTGACATTTGGTGACCCCATAGAAGGAATATTTTAAAATATGTTTCTTTTTCTTTTTGTTCACTATAAATTCCCCTTTCACACATATTCACTCAACACATGATCTTTAATCTATATTGGATTTGGTCAATATAGGCTCACTGATTACTTTTCCCTGGTGTAGGAGATACCAAGTCATATATAGTAGTTGTTTAATAGTTGCTAACATTTTCTGGTTGATATCTTCATTGAAGATACTTAAAAAACACTAAATGTAAGGTCCAAATGATATAAGCACTTATACACATCAGGGAAGAATTGTGGTAATAGTAGTAGTGACCAGCTTTTTTACAGATTATTTTCTACAACTCAAGTCTCCCATTGGGACTGAGTTGGGACTTTCCTTTTAACAAAGTTAGTGCTGCTAAGTCGCTTCAGTCATGTTCGACTCTGAGCGACCCCATAGACAGCAGCCCACCAGGTTCCCCTGTCCCTGGGATTTTCCAGGCAAGAACACTGGAGTGGGTTGCCATTTCCTTCTCCAATGCATGAAAGTGAAAAGTGAAAGTGAAGTCGCTCAGTCATATCCGACTCTTCTCGACCCCATGGACTGCAGCCTACCAGACTCCTCTGTCCATGGGATTTTCCAGGCAAGAGTACTGGAGTGGCGTGCCATTGCCTTCTCCGAACAAACTTACTAGTGGAAGCTAAGTCTTTTATACTCTTTTCTTTGTGTAAAACCACCAGAAAATGACAAAGGAGAGACAGAGGCACCCAGTCTCTAAAAATCCTTAGACACACAAAAACTTGCATGCACATGTTCAGAGAAGCTTTATTGGTAATAGCCCCAAACTAGGGACAAACAAATGTCCCGTCATGGATAAGCGGTTAAGCAAACTCTGGTACATCCATACCGTGAAATTCTACTCAGCAATAAAAAGAAAAGGCTATTTATAGTACACTGTAACTTGGATGGATTTCAGATACATTATGCCTAGTGTCCAAAAAAGCCAACCTCAATATGTTGTATCCTGTATGATTTCATTTATATAATATTCTTGAAGTGACAAAATTATAGAGATGGAGAACAGATGAGCAGTTGTTAGGAGTTCGCTATGGTAATGAATGGTGTGGGGAGCAGTGTGTAACTATAAAGAAGAAGTATATAAAGAAGAACTATAAAGAAGAATCTTTGTGAAGATGGAATAGTTAATTCTGTATCATGGTTCTGGAGGTGATTATATTTAATAAAATCACCAATGTCATTTCTGCTTTTGATGTGTATGTGTGTTCAGTTGTTCAGTCATGTTCAACTCTTTGCGACCCCATGGACTGTAGCCAGCCAGACTCCTCTTTACATGGGATTCACCAGGCAAGAATACTGGAGTGGGTAGCCATTTCCTACTCCAGGGGATCTACCCAGGGATCAAACCTGCATCCCCTGAATTGGCAGCGGATTCATTACTATTGTGCTACCTGGGTGATTTTGATACTGTAATATAGTTATCTAAGATGTAAACCATCTTAGGGAACTGAGTGAAGGATACCCTGGGCCTTTCTTTACTATCTTTGTAACTTCCTGTGAGTCTGGAATTATTTCAAAATAGAAAGTTAAGAAAATAAAATACAGACTTGAAAACTAAAAGGATTCTTTAAAAATGTAGAACAGTTTCTCGAAAACATTATGTTTAATCACACTTTAGTTTTAACCAGATACAACAGAGTATTTAAATGTCATAATAATTTCAAATGGAAAAATCTTATGTTCCAAAAATATTCAGTCATAGCTTAATCAATTGAATTCTCTTAAATTGTTGTTATTTATTTATTTTTTAACTCTGCTCCAGCAGTGTGAGTATTCTCTGATTTTTTTCACTTAGAACCATTCACATATAACCTGGTCTCCTTACTTTAAGTTGAGAATGAATTGAGCATGAAAGGAAATGGCATCCAGTATTCTTGCCTGGGAAATCTCATAGACAGAGGAGCCTGGAAAGCTACGATCCATGGGGTTGCTAAGAGCCAGACATGACTTAGCAACTAAACAACAATAACAACTGATCAAGAGCTCTTCCAAACTGGCAAAGGAATCCTACATATAGTTGGATGGAGGGGATTGGACCATGCATTTATGCTGAGTGGACAGCATGATGTCACCAGGTGGCAGTAGAGTATTATGACCATCAAATAAGAAATGAATATTAGACTTTAAATAGTTGCTAAGAAAAACTACTAAAACCCTGAATATTCCCCATATTCTCTAACAACGCTAACATATATTTCAATTTCATAAAATATATGTACAATTTTTTAAAAATATATGTACAATTTTGACCAGAGAATAACAGAGTCAGGTTAAGATGTATAAGCTTGGGAGATAGCTTGGCTGACTCAAAAGCTAAGAGACTCACTGCCACATGCTAACCTTGCAGGGTATGCAGTTCATGACTCAGGAAAACTCATGCCTCAGTAAAGTCACAGACTGTTATGTGCCATTATTATTTGGATCTTCTGTGGATACTTTAAACTTTGAATTTTAAATACTCAAACCCCAAAGATTTGCTCTACTTAGCTTAGGGGAAAGCATTGGATTAAGAGATTAGTTTTTCTCTAGTTTCAAGTATAAAAAATAGAATTCTGTATTAACCAGCTAAATTAACAAATTTAAATCAGTGTTTAGTCACTCAGTCGTGTCCAACTCTTTGTGACCCCATGGACTGTAGCCCACCAGGTTCCTCTGTCCATGGGATTTCCCAGGTAAGAATACTGGAGGCGGGTGCCATTTCCTTCTCCAGGGGATCTTCCCAACCCAGGGATTGAACCCAGCTCTCCCACATTGTAGGCAGACTCTTTTACTGACTGAGCCAACCAGGGAATCAATAAAGTATATGTCTTTTAGAGAAAACACTTTAAAATGAATCAGTGTTCATGTACAATTATACAACTACTTCAGTAAACACAGTTACTAAAATGCTTATAGAATCAGAAGTTGCATTAATAATGACAACCCAGGGACCAATGAAAGTAATATCATATGTTTGAATATTTTAAAAGGCTAACAGAAATTCATGAAGTTCAAGGAATTGAATATTTTTGTTCTGATTAAATGTAAAGAAACATGTAATAGCAGACTTTAACTCTCCAGAAGGAATTTGCTTTGTGTTTTTCAAGAAGGTTGGAAGAGATGGAAGAAGCTACAAACACAGATTTCAGGTCAGTCTAAGAGAAAACCTTTGAATGAATAGACCTTTGGTCTGATTGGTGGGATAGTGTGGTGCAGGAAATAACAAAGTCTCTCCATTTATGGGAGCTTTCAAGCGGAAACTCAAACCCAGGTTTCCAGTTAGAGATACTGTGATACTCAAATACTCAAGTTTTATTTTATCTTTTTATGATCTCCTCTACCTCATCCACACTTTGTAATAAAAATAGCTAATAACACTTTTAAGCACTCATTATCTGTCAGGCACTTTTCTAAGTGCTTTTCATATCTTCACTCATCAGATATTTATTGAACAACTGCATTTGCCAGGAGTAATTTTAGGTACCAGGGATATAGCGATGAAAAGAACAAATAAAGGGCCTCTCAAGTTGCTTGTATTCTACTGAAGGAAGAAAGATGATAAATAAAATATCAGATGGTGGTAAGAGCATTGAAGAAAAATGAAGCAAATCAACAGACAGAAAATGACAGGGAAGGAAGTTCTCTTAGACTGGTAGGCTAAGGAAGGCCTCTCTGATTAAGCAACATTTGAGCATAGGCTACAATGAAGTGAGAGAGAGAGAGAGAGAGAGCCAGGTGGAGTTTTGAAGGAGGCTGGAGCTTGCTTGATATGTTCAAGGCACAGAAAAGTGGCTTTGATTTCTGCCTAATCTAACACCTCATCAGTCCTGGGTGTTCATTGGAAAGACTGATGTTGAAGCTGAAACTCCAATACTTTGGCCACCTCATGAGAAGAGCTGACTCATTCGAAAAGACCCTGATGTTGCGAAAGATTGCGGGCAGGAGGAGAAGGGGACGACAGAGGATGAGGTGGTTGGATGGCATCACCAACTTAATGGACATGGGTTTGGGTGGACTCCGGGAGCTGGTGATGGACAGGGAGGCCTGGTGTGCTGCGGTTCATGGGGTCACAAGGAATCGGACACGACTGACTAAATTGATTGATTGATTGCAGACTCCCATTCTTGAAATACTTCAGCCACACTTGATTTTGTTCAGTGTGTCAAAATCGTCTCTCTGAGCTTTTTCATGTGTGTATTCTTTGCCATAAGCACTATACTTAATACAATGTAAATGCTATGTAAATAGTCGTAAATACAATGTAAATGACATGTAGATAGTTGCCACATAGGCAAATTCAAGTTTTGATTTTGGAACTTTCTAGAATTTTTTTTCCAAATTTTTAAAATCCATAGTTCGTTGAATCAGTGGATGTGGCATCTAGAGATAGAGAGGGCCAACCATATACCTTGCTCATGTTTTATCTTATAGGGCCTTCTAAGTATCTGGCAAAACATGGCTGCTCAATATATGTTTTTACTCAATGAATTAATGGATATTGTAGGTCCCTGAGAACAAAGAGTTGATTGATCCTGGGAACAATTTGTTCCTCTACTCCAGAAGCAGTGTTCATATGTATAGTAGCATGTATTTTGTGTTTGTCTTTTGGTATATGGAAGTTGAACTTGGGGGAAATGTGTGGTGAATGTTGTGAAGCAGAGCCAGAATAAAGAAGAAAAAGGACAATGTGGCTCAGGACATTTTCTTCTTTGCAAATTTCTGCTGACAACTAACTCTGTGTACTTGCAAGCTTCAGTGTGAGAAACTTTCTTTGAAAAGAAACACATCATGGAAATTTAAGGTATCAAAATTACTTTCACTTAAAGGAGCAATTTCACATCTGATGCTAGAAATTACAGCCTATGATTTCTAGCCATTCCCTGAAATAAGATGTGAATCTGGTCATTATTGACTTGATATGATTTTCTCAAATATGTCTGACACTTTCAGAGGTTTTAGAGGTTGAGTTCTGCCTTCCCTTTCTTTCTGTCAGAATCTTTATATGCCCCCTTTCCATGTATCAGATGTCTCCAAATCACTTTACTCAGATTGTTCTCCCCTCAGCTTTGATTCAGTTGGATATTTTCCACCATCTGGTTTCAGGCTTTTAAATGGGTATCTGGAGGCTAATATTTCCACATTCTAGTAAGAAATGGTAATTAAAAAATATGTTGCTTTTATTACCCTGTGGTGACTGAAGGAAACCATCAGCAAACAGCACTACATTTTCTCTTATTTTAATGCAGCTGCATATCAATCAGATTCTCAGCTACTTGTGGATTCCTTTTCTCTGCTAGGTTAATGCAAAGATTAGATTTGCCAACAAACAGGATATATAGTTTCCTGCAAGTCACAAAAACTAGGACAAATTTGCCAGCTCCAGTGCTAAATCTTCAATTGGGTCTATGGCTCTCCAGGGAAGTTATTCTTCCTTGGGTTAGCAGGGAGAATGGCATGTTATGATCATTTGTCCTAACCAGAACATAGGTATGATAAAAGAAATTATGTACATCTCTATTTATCTGAATATCTATACAGCAACTGACATAATTTATGTACTGTTTTGACAATAACCACTTCAACAATAATTACTACTCAAGGCAACCGGGAAATGAAAATAAATGATTACATTATGTGGAAATGACACAAGTCATGCTCAGCTCTGAGATATTATAAACAGAATTAGGTATTTGGCTAAACAACAGTAACACTCGTATCAACGATTTTCTACAAGAGTCCAAAATAAATTACACCATGAACAAGAAATAGATTTCACAATAATTGAGTAAGGAAAAGACTATCTCTTCAGTAGAAATTCTGGTATCTTGTGGCCTGTCTCTAAAACACATTTGCTGCGGCTGACTTCCACTCTTACCCCTACCATTTACCTCTTGCTTGAATCCTTTATTATCTATTATTATAGATAATAGATAACTGAGCGACTCAACTGAACTGAACTGAACATGTAAACTTGAACAGGACCATCAGTGAGCAAGCTAGCTAAGTTGCTTCAGTCATGTCTGACTCGTTGTGACACTATAGACTGTAGCCCACCAGGCTCCTCTGTCCGTGAGATTCTCCAGGCACAAATACTGGAGTGTATTGCCATGCTTTTATTATCTATCATTATCTATTCTATTAATTTCCCTGCTTTTCATATCCCATCCACCTCTGGGCTGACCAGGCTTGCTGCTATATAAATGCAATTGTTAAGAAAGCTTAGGGACTTTCAAGGTGGCACTAGTGGTAAAGAACCCGCCTGACAAAGCAGGAGACTAGAAACGTGGGTTTGATCCTTGAGTCGGGAAGATCCCCTGGAGGAGGGCATGGCAATACTCTTCAGTATTCTTGCCTGGAGAATCCCATGGACAGAGGAGCCTGGCGGGCTACAGTCTACAGGGTCACAACGAGTCAGACGTGACTGAAGCAACTTAGCTAGCTTGCTCGCTGATGGTCCCGTTCAAGTTTACATGTTCAGTTCAGTTCAGTTGAGTCGCTCAGTCGTGTCTGACTCTTTGCGACCCCAGTACACCAGGCTTCCCTGTCCATCACCAACTCCTGGAGCTTGCTCAAACTCACGTCCATTGAGTCGGTGATGCCATCCAACCATCTCATCCTCTGTCATCCCCTTCTCCTCCTGCCTTCAATCTTTCCCAGCATCAGGGTCTTTTCCAATGAGTCAGTTCTTTGTATCAGGTGGCCAAAGTATTGGAGCTTCAGCTTCAGCATCTTTCCTTCAAATGAATATTCAGGACTGATTTCCTTTAGGATGGACTTGTTGGATCTCCTTGCAGTCCAAGGAACTCTCAAGAGTCCCCCAACACCACAGTTCAAAAACATCAATTCTTCAGCGCTCAGCTTTCTAAAGAAAGCTCTCTAACTCTCACATCGATACATGACTACTGGAAAAACCATAGCTTTGACTAGGTGGACTTTTGTTGGCAAAGTGATGTCTCTGCTTTTTAACATGCTATCTAGGTTGGTCATAGCTTTTCTTCCAAGGAGCAAGCATCTTTTAATTTCATGGCTGCAGTCACCCTCTGCAGTGATTTTGGAGCTCAAGAAAAGAAAGCCTCTCACTGCTTCCATTGTTTCCCCATCTATTTGCCATGAAGTGATGGGACCAGATGCCATGATCTTAGTTTTCTGAATGTTGAGTTTTGAGCCAACGTTTTCACTCTCCTCTTTCACTTTCATTGAGGCTCTTTAGTTCTTCTTCACTTTCTGCCATAAGGGTGGTGTCATCTGCATATCTGAGGTAATTGATATTTCTCCCGGCAATCTTGACTCTAGCTTGTGCTTCATCCAGTCCAGCGTTTCTCATGATGTACTCTGCATATAAGTTAAATAAGCAGGATGACAATATACAGGATTGACATATTCCTTTCCTGATTTGGAACCAGTCTATTGTTCCATGTCCAGTTCTAACTGTTGCTTCTTGACCAGCATACAGATTTCTCAGGAGGCAGGTCAGGTGGTCTGGTATGCCCATCTCTTTCAGAATTTTCCACAGTTTGTTGTGGTCCACACAGTCTAATGCTTTGGCATAATCAATAAAAAAGAAGTACATGTTTTTCTGGAACTCTCTTGCTTTTTTGATGATCCAGTGGGTGTTGGCAGTTTGATCTCTGGTTCCTCTGCATTTTCTAAATCCAGCTTGAACATCTGGAAGTTCACAGTTCATGTACTGTTGAAGCCTGGCTTGGAGAATTTTGAGCATTACTTTGCTAGTGCATGATATGAGTGCAATTGTGAGGTAGTTTGAGCAATCTTTGTCATTGCCTTTCTTTGGGATTGGAATGAAAACTGACCTTTTCCAGTTCTGTGGCCACTGCTGAGTTTTCCAAATTTGCTGGCCTATTGAGTGCAGCCCTTTAACAGCATCATCTTTTTGGATTTGGAATAGCTCAACTGGAATTCCATCACCTCCACTAGCTTTGTTCAAGTTTACATATAGAACACCTTATTGGTTGGAAGGACTTGAGACAAATATTTTAATTTTATTTGATAAATTTGTAAAATATGACATAGTATGCATTTTGCTCTCCCAACTCCATCTCATCAATGCAAAGGCAAGGGTATCATTCTGTACTTACCACCTTCAAGGTACAGTTATGACAGAAATTCAAACAGAAAAGAATCAATTCTCAGCTTTTGAGTTTCAAAAGAGATTTCAAAATAGGCTTTGAAGTTCATCAGAGAGGTAGCAACTTACAAGAACAAGTTTGTTAATCTCAAACTTTCCAGCTTTTGATTTTTAAAACATAAACATTCAAAGAAGTCAGGCTAAGAAAATGCATATTAAGAAAAAAAAGACAGACAAATCATGAATGTAATGCATTTACCCTAGAACAGATGAGAAAACCCCAAATTATCTGAGTTTACTCTGAATTCACTAGATTAAGCCTATCCCCATAGGGCAAAACAAAGGTTCAAGTTGAACATGAATAACAATGATAGACACATGAAAGTCCTTTTGCACATCTAAGTTGCATATTGAATGACATTTTAAGCTGTTAGGTATACAAATCCCTTGATATATATATATATATATATATATATATATATATATATACACACACATACACACACACATATATAAAATCTGAAAAATAACGCTTTAGTTAATAATGATAAGCCCCACTCATACTATCCAGTCCTCTAATGGAAAAAATCATTGTACTGATACCATCCTAAGTCAACTAATTCAATCAGACAATATTTTTCTAGTCTTAAGAGATGCTGTCTATCTTCTTATATAATCTTAGTTTTCTGAACTAACAGTCAAGACATTTCACAATGTTAGCTAACAAAATCCTAAGGAAATTCAGGGCTACAGAGACTATTAAGGAATCAGCCAATACTTTTTTCTGAGTCAGGTTTGACATTTTTCGCCTTATGGATGTGCTGCTTTCCCCATTTAGTTTATCGTAGTTAAACTTTGTAAAGCTGTAACAGATTTTAATTCTTTACTTTCCTCCATCTATTTTCTCACCAGGTAATAAGCCTCTACAGAGTTACACCCAGTGTCATCTGGATGCCTTTGGACAACTTACTAATTTCCCCAGGCCTCAGTTTCTTTGCCTATAAAATGGCCATAGTAGAAAGTGCTGAACAAGCAAACTAGCACTTGTAAAGTTATGGTCAGGAAAAGAGACTGTGGTAGAGACATGTTGGATGATGACCTGAAAACAATAAAGACATTTGGAGAACTGTAAAGATTTAGTAGATACTCAATATATGTACTGAGATATGTATATATAAAGGTGTGGCCAGAATTATAATTATAGCTAATATTCCTTGTTTACTATGTGTAAACAGCAAGTTAAATGACTACACATTATCTCATTTAATCCTCACAATAACCCTGTCAAGTTTTAACTTTTATCATTCCCTGTTGATGAAGAAGGGAAGTTTCTTCTTCTTCCAGATGAAGTTTCTTCTTCTTCCAGATGAAGAAACAAAGGCTGAAAGAAGATAAATAATTTGTCTTAATTTTCACATCTAGTAAATGGCATATTGTGAGTCTAGCCCTGGCAAGCTTTATCAACTACTAGACTTCACTGCCTCACCAACATTCTTTTTTTTAAATTAAATAATTTTATTTATTTATTTTTGGCTGTGCTGAATCTTCTTTGTTGGGCGAGCTTTTCTCTAATTGTGGCGAGCTACTCTCTAGTTGCAGTGCACAGGTTTCTCATTGTGGTGGCTTCTCTTGTTGCGGAGCATGGGCTCTAGAGCACATGGGCTCAGTAGTTTTAGCTCCCAGGCTCTAGAGCACAGGCTCAATGGTTGTGGCACACCAGCTTAGTTGCTCCTTGGGATGTGGGATCATCCCAGATCAGGGATCAAACCCATGTCTGCTGCACTGGCAGGCAGCTTCTTTACCACTGAGCCGCCAGGGTAGCCCCTACCATCATTCTTAAGTAAAGCTCCTCATCTTATCGGTTCGGTTCAGTTCAGTTCAGCCCCTCAGTTGTGTCTGACTCTTTGAGACCCCATGTACCACAGCAGGCCAGGCATCCCTGTCCATCACCAACTGCCGAAGTTTACCCAAACTCATGTCCATTGAGTTGATGATACTATCCAACCATCTCATCCTCTGTTGTCCCCTTCTCCTCGTGCCTTCAATCTTTCCCAGCATCAGGGTCTTTTCAAATAAGTCAGCTCTTCGCATAAGATGGCCAAATTATTGGAGTTTCAGCTTCAATGCCAGTCCTTCCAATGAACACCCAGGACTGATTTCCTTTAGGATGGACTGGTTGGATCTCTTTGCAGTCCAAGGGGCTCTCAAGAGTCTTCTCAAACACCACAGTTCAAAAGCATCAATTCTTCTATGCTTAGCTTTCTTTATAGTCCAACTCTCACATCCATACATGACTACTGGAAAAACCATAGCCTTGACTAGATGAACCTTTGTTGACAAAGTAATGTCTCTGCTTTATAATATGCTGTCTAGGTTGGTCATAACTTTCCTCCCATGAAGTAAGTGTCTTTTAATTTCATGGGTGCAATCACCATCTGCAGTGACTTTGGAGCCCCCCAAAATAAAGTCTCTAACTGTTTCCACTGTTTCCCCATCTATTTCCCGTGAAGTGATGGGACCAGATGCCATAATCTTAGTTTTTTGAATGTTAAGCTTTAAGCCAATTTTTTCACTCTCCTCTTTCACTTTCATCAAGAGGCTCTTTAGTTCTTCTTCAATTTCTGCCATAAGGGTGGTGTCATCTGCATATCTGAGGTTACTGATATTTCTCCCAGCAATCTTGATTCCAGCTTATGCTTCATTTAGCTCAGCGTTTCTCATGATGTACTCTGCATATAAGTTAAATAAGCAGGGTGACAATATACAGCCTTGACGTACTCCTTTTCCTATTTGGAACCAGTCTGTTGTTCCATGTCTATTTCTAGCTTTTGCTTCCTGACCTGCATACAGGTTTTTCAAGAGGTAGGTCAGGTAGTCTGGTATTCCTATCTCTTGAAGAATTTTCCACAGTTTATTGTGATCCACGCAGTCAGAGGCTTTGGCGTAGTCAATAAAGCAGAAATAGATGTTTTCCTGGAACTCTCTAGCTTTTTCAATGATCCAGCGGATATCCGCAATTTGCTCTCTGGTTCCTCTGCCTTTTCTAAAACCAGCTTGAACATCTGGAAGTTCATGGTTCACATATTGCTGAAGCCTGGCTTGGAGAATTTTGAGCATTACTTTACTAGCGTGTGAGATGAGTGCAACTGTGCAGTAGTTTGAGCATTCTTTGGCATTGCCTATCTTTGGGATCATCTTTATAATTCCTCTTAATTCCTCTTTCTTATTCATGTTTTCTTATCTTCTGTTATGTAAACTGAATTTCACTTCTTAACTTTGGTGCTCCTAATTTTCTTTATCAATCTCATTTCTGCTTAGACTTGTTGATTTTTTCATTTCTGGTGATTCTTTTTGCCCCTGAAATCTTCTCTACTGCTTTGGGTGCAAACACCATGAGATATTCTTTTGTGTTCTCTATTCACTTGTCTCTGTTTGTCTTTTTTCTCAGCATACAGTATTTTTTAAGACTATTTGCCTTTTAAGTTATTTTAAGTTCTACATTAAGTTCTTTGCTGTCAATATAAATTGGACAATTGAGAAAATCATTAAGATAATTCAAGGGAATATTTACTTTTGCAACAAATTCTTGTGAAAGATTTTATTGGTCTGAGTTATCTGTACAAATAATTTGCTAACCACTTCATGTGGCTCATTTGGACTGGTTCATTTGCCTCCCATTGGAGATATTACCCCCTAATATTTTTAGTTTTCTGTTTGCTCTTTGTGGATTTAAAAAATGTTATGAAATTATGTGACATAAGTCCTCAAATCTTTAATGAGTTTTTACTAAAGAAACTAGAAAGAGTAAAGTAAAACCAAAGCAAAGAGAAGGAAGGAAATAACCATAAGAACAGAAATCAATGAAAAAAAAAAAGAAAAGAAAACCAGAAAAACAATGGAGGAAATCTGAGAAAGTTGCTTTTATGAAAAAATTAATAATAATTGTAAAACTTCAGCAAGATTGGGGGGAAAAAAAGACACAAAGCTCCCAATATCAGAAATAAACTAGAAGATATAACTACAGATCTTTCATCCATTAAAAAGATAATAAGATGATTTAGTAAACAGCTGAAGGGTCATAATTTCAACATCTCAGAAGAAATGAACCAATTTCTTAAAAATCACAAAGTACCAAGCCCAACAAGATAAACAATCTGAATAGCCTTTTAACCATTAAAGAAACTGAATGTGCAATTAAAAAGTTCTTGAAAAAGAAATCTCAAGGTCCAAATGGTTTCCCTGCAGAATTCTAACAAACAGTTTAAGAAGAATGAATACCTTACTTTTACACAATGTTTTGCTAATATTTTGTTGAAATATTTTGAGTTTAAGTTTATGACACCTATCAGTCTGAAGTTTTCATTTTTTTGTACTGCCATTATGTGGTTTTGGTATTAGGATAAAACTGATCACACAAAATAAGTTGGAAAGTGTTCTGTCCACTTCTGTTTGCTTTCTGAAAAAGAATGTGTAAAATGTCGTATCAATTATTCTTTCAATGTGTTTTCCCAGGCATAATGCCCCTAGTGGAGATGGGAGACATCGGGCCTGATGGACCACACTTTGCCAGGTCACTTGGTGTTGGTGGAGCTCCTTCTGATCCTTCCTAGTGCTGCCTGAAAGTGTAGGATATATTGGATTGGCCAAGATACTACCAAAAAAAAAAAAAAAACCTGGATGAATTTTTTGGCCAATCCAATACTTCATTGGCCTACCGGGTGCCACCAGGTCCTACTGGGAGCTGCTGGGTCTGTGGAACAGAGAGTTCTTCCCAGGTCCTGTTCTTTTGACTATACAGTGCCAGTGGGGCTACCACTCCATCAAGACACTGAGCGTGGCATGCTTTCTATCTGTTGGAGAGCCAAGAGACTTTGGACCTGGTTTTGCTTCTTCCCCAGGTGGGTGGTTAGAGACTGGGTAGCTGTATTTTTCCTCAAGTTTTGCAGTCCCCTGGGCAGTCTCTTTTCTCTTTTTAACTGGTTAGGATTCTCCATGACTGTCTATTTTACAGTAGTTATTTCCAGTATTTTCACTTGTACTTAGTAGAGAGCAGCCAGAAGAGATGTGTTTATGCCATCGTGTCCTCCATCAGAAGGTTGTTTTGTTTTCTTTTAAAGCCATGTTTCTGGGTTGATTGTTTTCAGAGTAAGAGGGTTGGCAAAACGTCCTACTTCACTTTACCTCTGGAAATGGAAGTTCTACATCCTTAGCCAAACATGTAAAGTTCTCAATCAGTTTATTCTATCACTCTTATCATCTCCATAAATGTATTTTTCATTTCTCAAAGTATCACCCATCTCTTCAGTCAGATCACTACCATTAATACTCTTGCTCCCTCCTGCCACCATGTCTTTGCTAATGCCACTGCCACTGTTTGGAATCTTTATTTTTCTCAATCAATTTACATCAGTTTGGTTAAGAACAAAACAATAATCATCAACCATTATGAAATTATTCTTCACTGACTTTATTCTGTGCCCAGTTCTTAGGAGATCTTTCAGTCTCCCAGGAGACTTTTTAACCAACATTCCTTCAGCACTAAACATGTAGCATTTCTCCTGATACATTCTGTCTTTCTTCATGAGCTATTTTTTAATATATTCAAACCACCTGGAACAGTACTATACATCGAGGAAAAAAGCTTTTAGTATGAATTGAAGGGCAATTATTTTTACTATTTTGATGAAAGCTTGTCAAATATTTCTGCTTTGTATTTGTGAATATTTCATGCATCTTTTTCTGGATTTTATGTAGGTCTGGGGGTGCAGAGAGACTGAAGGCAGAATAATTTAGATAACAGGCTCAATTCTGCATTTTGATTTCTATTTGTAGACCTAAATTATGTGACCAGATGTCAAGAGAAAAACTGGAAACTCTCCCACCCTGTGAATGGATGATATTGTCATGAAAAGACAGATGGTAAAGAGCAGCAAACAGTTTCTGGAATGTTTCTTGCTTTGAAAGCCCTGGAAGTTTAAAACCTGGCCTTTATTGAAGTTGCATAAAGGCATGTCTGTAAATTTCATATCTATGGTAGATTAAATATACCAAATTACAGAAAGAGAGGATAGAATAGTGGTAGTAAGGGGTGGGGGTAAATAGATGTTGGTCAAAAGTCTCAGTTATGCAGGATACATAAGTTTTGGAAATCTAATGTACAACAAGATGACTATATTTAATAATACTCTTTTGTATACTTGAAACTTTCTAAGAGAGTAGATCTTAAATGTTCTCATCTCATACACAAAAAATGGTTAGTATGTGAGATGATGGAAATGTTAAATGACCTGATTGTGGTAATCATTTCACAATATATATACAAATACATCAAAATGTTGCACATCTTAAATATATAAAACTGTTTATTTGTTAAGTATACTTTAATGAAACTGGAAAAAATTGCACATGATCATTTAAACAAATGGAGAGACATTTTATGTTCTTTGATGATATGGTTTAGTAGTTATAAAGACGTTAATTCTTTCTTTAAATGACCATTAAATTCAGTGCATTCAAAACAAATATTTCAATTTTATTTCTTGAGGAATTTTATTAATTACTCCAAAGTTCATATGAAGGAACAATGTACTGTAAGGAGCTGAATCAATCTTTAAAAAGAAAAGTCAGAATTGTTGTACCAGTTACTGACATAATAAAATCACAGCAGTAACACCAGTGTGGTGTTGGCGAGTAAGTAGACCAGTGGAGCAGAAGAGAGCCCAAAATTCATATTATCTAAATGGTTACCACAAATCAATGAACACATGAAAGACTATTTAATTGATAATCTTGGGAAAACTGGATCACTTTATGAGAAAGCTGAAATTAGCTAACAAAACATAAAAAATTTGGACCCTAGATGAATTATTGACATAAACATGAAAGATAAAACTATAATGTTAGCAGATGGGAATGAAGGAGATATTTGTGTGTCCCAGGGGTAAGCAAAGAAAGGACTGTTTTGTTTTTATTCGGTAAGACATGGGGTCTTTTGCGACCCCATGGACTGTGTAGCCAGCCAGGCTTCTCTGTCCATGGGATTTCTCAGGCAAGAATACTGGAGTGGGTTGGCATTTCCTTCTCCAAGGGATCTTCTCGGCCCAGGGATTGTACCTTGGTCTCCTGCATTGGCAGGAGGATTCCACCAGGGGATCTTGTGAAAGAACTGTTAAAATGATATTTTACTAGTATAATTCATAAAGCAGAAAAATGACCCAATTAAATTAAAATTAAAGGTCTATGTTCAACAAAAGGCACAATAGACAAAGATAAGTGGCAATAGCAGTAGAAATAAATATACTTAGTGTTTAAAACTGATAGCTTATGGTGAAGGATGTTGGATTCCTGATCTCAGATTTAGCTTCAGGACCAGGGACCAGGCTTGATCACTCAAGAGCTTTTGTGTAGCAGTTTTATTAAAATGAAAAAGGGACAGAGGAAGCTTCTGACATAGACATCAGAAGGCGGATGGAGAGTACCCAACTGCTTGTCTTAGAAAAGAGAGTTATATATCTTTTCAATTGGTTATTACAATAGATCAAAAGAATGTCCCAAGGTTGTAAAAATCTTACTAGATGCACTCCCACAATTTACATTTTAAGATGACAGGATTACAATATTGTAGTGGGATTTGTCATACATTGACATGAATCAGCCATGGATTTACATGTAAAAAATTAGCCTCCAACTAATAAAAATAAATGAAAAAAAAAGAGGTCTATATTGAAGATTAAAAAAAAAGAGATGACAGGATTAGTACTAACAATAAAAAGATCTTATCAGACCCACTCCCTAATATACATTTTAAGATAACAGGATTAGTCAGAAGGTTCTTAAGAAGGAGAAACATGCCCTCAAGCAAGATACATGGTTGTTATATAATCCTTGCTAAGGAATATAGAAAAAAATAATTTGTCCTTTCCTCCTCCTTGAGAATTCCAGACCCCTTTCTCCTCCAGACTTATCAACCTGCCTAGAAATTGACTCTCTCAAAACTGCACAAATGGTTAATTTATATAAAATAAGATAAAGAGAGGAACTTAAGTAGAAAAATGATCAATGAATACAAACAAGCAGTTAACAGAAATGGAAACATCAAAGGCTAGCAAGTGTATGAAGAGATGCTCTTGTTCATTAAAAGTGAGAGAAATACAAATTAAAATAATGAAGAGCTATCACTTTAAATCTAACCTGGTGGCTCAAACAGTTAAGAATCTGCCTGCAATGCAGGAGACCCTGCGTCAGGAAGATGCCCTGGGTCAGGAAGATCCCCTGGAGGAGGAAATGGCAACCCACTCCAGTATTCTTGCCTGGGAAATCCAATGGGCAGAGAAACCTGGCAGGCTACAGCCCATGGGGTCACAAAGAGTTGGACACGACTGAACAGTTAACACAACAGAACAGCAAAAATTAGGAGACTGGATAAGCCATGTTGGTAAGGAAATAGGGGTGTGGGAACTATGCCAGATGCTCTGGTGCCTTGATTCACACCTTTCTGCTTCACCTCTGATTTTAATCCTCTTGGTACAGGTCTATGAATACTTGCAGCTCAGCTCATCTCACGCACATATCACGCATCTCCGCTTTCCCTGCTGGGCTCTTTCAATGTTTGGACAGCTATAGAAGCTCACTAGTCCCAAGGGCATGCACAGATCAGAAGTGCAGGGGCCAGAAAAGGAGAGGTGGGGTTAACACCACCAGAAACAAATACTGACCTGTGAATGTCAAAACTGACAAATGCTTCTGCCTTTGGTCTTTTTATCAAACATAACCGGGGGTGATTCTGTATGCTTTCAGATATTCCTAGCAGAATTGAGTCCTCTTTGCCCCTATCAGAACTAAGTCGTTAATACACACATTACTGGCTTTCCTTCCTTCTCTGTCTCTGTCTCCCCAGTGGCTTATGCTGCTTTCTGTGATCACCTCCCCCATAAATTATCTGAACATAAATCCTGGTCTCATTATTTTAGGGAACTTTAGCTAAGATATTCACCATCATGTTCTGCAGGCAGGAATGTAATTGTGCAGCCTTTCTTTAGAGAAATCTGGCACTATTTATATAGGTAAATTACATATATGTGCATCCTGAAGTCAGTAAAGTGAAGTCGCTCAGTTGTGTCCGACTCTTTGCGACCCCATGGACTGTAGCCTACTGGGCTCCTCCGTCCATGGGGTTTTCCAGGCATGAATACTGGAGTGGGTTGCCATTTCCTTCTCCAGGGGATCTTCCCGACCCAGGGATTGAACTCGGGTCTCCCACATTGTAGGCAGATGCTTTACTGTCTGAGCCACACAGGGAAGCCTATGTGTATCCTATGGCCCACCAATTCCTTTCCTAGATATATATCCCCAAATAATTATAATATAGCTTCATAAGAGGATATATTCAAAGATATTTATTGAAATATATTGTTAAGGAGGAGAATAAGAGGCAACCCAATCTTGGTCACTGGTTAAATGTGGTCAGTGTACACGTGGAGTATTTATTATGCAACAGTTAGATGCATGCTTCAGATATACATAGGGCAACATGAATGGATCTTAAAAACACAATACTTGGTTCAAATAAAATAAATAAAAAGCAGAATGATATAAGACAGTACCATTTACACAAATTAGAAAAACATGCACAGATACATGTTTTGCAAAACACTCATTCAAATATGCAGATATACATTTAACTTACTAACATACTTGCCTATGAGGTAGAAGGGAAAGGAAGTGGAGTATGAAGCTTAAAAAAGGAAAAATAAAGACTTCTCTCACAAATAACGATAATGCATTATACATTAAGAAACAAGACTACAGTAACTGAAACCTCTTTACTTGAGGTTCAAACAAAGAAAATACATTTTTAGATGCATATGTATTGCTTCATTTTCAGCCTTAAGTTATGTGCTTGTTCTACTTAGGGTTAGATTAATCATTCCTCAGTCTTTCATTTCTTCATGTATAAAATATTCAATGAGTCTCCTACTATAAATATGTACTAATCTTTGATAGGGACTTCCCAGTTGGCGCTAGTGGTAAAGAACCTGGGTAAAGAGACATGGGTTCGATCCCTGGGTCAGGAAGATCCCCTGAAGAAGGAAATGGTAGGGCTCATTAAAAATTTACTGTATTTTACTTCCTTTACCACAATCTTTCCTATTTCAGTGAATATTATTTGGGTTGTATTTTTTACATTACATTTCATTTCATTTAAGAATATTTTTATGTTTTCTTACTGGTTGATTCTCTAGTAGTTTAGTGTTTCTAGAAACATTGTATTCTGTGTCATGTTATTACTTCTTTAATTACGTTCATTCCAGAACATTCCTGTCTCCATTTTCCTATGAATCTGTTGCATTATTTCTCCAAGATTCAACATTTCTCTTATGGATTCACTGTTTATTTAAATTTTATTGAAAGTAGGAAGCAGATGTTTTCTAAAAATTATTTCTGCTTACTCTAGTAAATAGTTTTAAAAGTGTCCGCTTTTAATTTTTTTTCAGATTAAAAAATGAGAACTTATTAATTGCATCAGATCATTTCAAATAATAAAAATACCCCTAAAAGCTGCCTTTTACATTTTTACATATTTCACATGTTTGCCATTGGCAGATATGAATACTGGTTTCTGGGATCTGACAATATTTTCAAAAATATACTCTTGCAAAATACGGATTTCAGTAGAAGACTTTTTTAAAGAAAAGGTCAGTTACAACTATGCCAAGCTAAAAGCCTCTAACCAATAACATGAGACTTACCCTCTTAACAAGTTTTAAGTGTACAATACAGTATTGTCAACAGTAAGCACAATGTATGATGGATCTATACAACTCTTTCATCTTGTATGATTAAAACCTTATACCCATTGGGTAGCAACTCTCCTTTTTCTCTTCTTCCGAATTCCTCCCTAGTAACCAACATTCTACTTTCTGCTTCAATGAGTTTGAGTATTTAGATACCTCATTTGTATAAATGGAATCATGCAGTTATTTGTCTTTCTGTGACTAGCTTATATCACTTAACCTAAAGCCCTCAAGGTCCATCTATGTTTTTGCCTATGACAAGATTTCCTTGTATTTTATGGCTGAATAGTATTTCATTATATCATATACAGCATCTTCTTTACCCATTCATCCTTTGATGGACATTGGGTTGCTTCCACCTCCTGGTTGTTGTGAATAATGCTGCAATGAAGATGGGAGTCTTTGAGATACTGATTTTATTTCCTTTGAATATATACCCAGAAATTGGTTTGGATCATATGATAGCTCCATTTTTAACTTTTTGAAGAGCCTCTGTACCTTTTCCCATAATAGTTGCATTACTTTACATTCCCATCAACAGTGCATAAATGTTCCAATTTTTCTACATCCTCACAAATGCTTGTTGTTTTCTATTTATTTTTTTGAATAATGGCCATCCTAACAGATATGAAGTGATTTTGATTTTGATTTGCATTTCTCTGATGATCTGTGATGTTGAGCATCTTTTCATATACTTGTTGGCCATTCGTAGGGTTGGGAGGTGATGTCTATTCAAAAATGGGCTATTAATGGAGATGCAGACATATAGCACAGACTAGTGGACACATGGGGTAGAGGGTGGGGCAAATTGGGAGAGTGGCATTGCAACATATACATTGCCATATGTAAAATTAGATAGCTGGTGGAAATTTGTTTTATGATGCAGGGAGCATGAAACTAGTGCTCTGTGGCAACCTAGAGGGGTGGGATGGTGTGGGAGGTGAGAGAGAGGTTCAAGATGGACAGGATGTACATATACCTATGGCTGATTCATGTTGATGTATGACAGAAATCAACACAATATTGTAAAGCAATTATCCCTCAATTAAAAATAAATAAAAGCAAAACAAAACATAAAAAATGGGCTATTCATTTTTGCCTTTTCACTCTGTTGAATGTTTTCTTTGTTCTCTACTTCTATTTAAACCTCATGTTCTCATTAGAACTGATTCAAATGAATTCTTTTTAATGGCTGAGTAATATTCCATAGTGTATATGTACCACAGCTTCCTTGTCCATTTGTCTGCTGATGGGCATCTAGGTTGCTTCCATGTCCTGGCTATTATAAACAGTGCTGCGATGAACATTGGGGTACATGTGTCTCTTTCAAATCTGGTTTCCTCGGTGTGTATGCCCAAGAGTGGGATTGCTGGGTCATATGGCAGTTCTATTTCCAGTTTTTTAAGGAATCTTCACACATATTCATAGTGAAGTAAGCCAGAAAGATAAACACCAATATAGTATACTAAAGCATATATATGGAATTTAAAAAGATGGTAATGATAACCCTATATGCAAAACAGAAAAAGAGACACAGATGTACAGAACAGACTTTTAGACTCTGTGGGAGAAGGTGAGGGTGGGATGTTCAGAGAGAAGAGCATTGAAACAAGTATACTCTCAAGGGTGAAACAGATCACCAGCCTAGGTTGGATGCATGAGACAAGTGCTCAGGGCTGGTGCACTGGGAAGACCCAGAGGGATGGGATGAAGAGGGAGGCAGGAGCGGGGATTGGGATGGGGAACACATGTAAATCCATGGCTGATTCATGTCAATGTATGGCAAAAACCACTACAATATTGTAAAGTAATTAGCCTCCAACTAATAAAAATAAATGGAAAAAAAAGAAAAAAAATAAACCTCATGTTCTTTTTCTTTTATTTGGCAGAATATTTTCATAAGTCACATGCTAGCTTCACAAAGTAAGTATGTATCTTTTAATTGGGGCAGGTCTATACTAAGCTGGTCATTGACTGAAATTAGGGTATAATAAGTTCCCTTGGATTCCCTCACTGTGTCTGAATACTATTGTACTTAATAACTCAGAAGTTTTGCAGGACGTGTGGGTTGATGTATCTTTATGTGATCAAATGAGTGATATTGAAGTCTGTTGTTTAGTCACTAAGTCGTGTCTGACTCTTTGAGACCCCATGGACTGCAGCCCACCAGGATCCTCTGTACATGGAATTTCCCAGGCAAGAAAAGCCACCTGAGCTTGAGTGTGGAAGAATTTAGAATTTGGGGCTTGTCTTTCAGGGAAGATTTTTCTCTGCACACTTCCTCTTCACCATTTTGTGAATTGCTATTCCATAATTTAAAATGTGGATATTTTTCTCTGCTCTGTCTAAACTCTCCACCAGTAACAGAATGTGGCTGAGTCAGGGCATTTTCTTAGCATTCCTGTCAATTACTGCTAAGGTGGAAGTCAGGAGAAGCAAAGTCACAGCACTGTTAGGTTTTCTGTTATGTTTGACCTTGTGGCCCACTTGCAGCTGATTTCATGTGGTGTGGACCTACAGTAATGAATTTGGTCAAAGTGCCTGTTCTACATTTGTCCCCATTTTTACCCAACTTACAGCCAACATCCTCCAAATTAAGGGGATCTGTTCAGCTTGTATTAGGCAGGGACTGCTCCAATTATTCACACTCTGTGGAATGATATTTTGAGGCTTTTCAGGGTCTTCTATTAATCTTTTTTCCATTTTTTATCTTTATTTTTTCTTTTTCCATTTTTAAAATGCAACTACTCTGTTTCGTGAAGGACACCATGATGTGTGTGTGTGCATTTAATCAAATTCCATTATATTAGAGTCAGTGGAAATTCCTTAATTTTGGCAAAGTTTGTCTGTAAATCCATTTTTCTCAAAAGTTGTATGTTTTACTTTAAAAAAAATGTATTCAGGCATTTTAGAAGGCATCAGGAGAGGCGGCTGTGACAGCAGCTGTCAGATATGATGTTTTAAAGCCACTCTTTTTTGTGTGTGTGCCAAGATCATATGAAAGCAAGAGCATTCTCTTTTATGGTCAAAAAAATAATTACATTCATAAAACTTCATTGATTAGAAACAATCTTATATTATTCTTTTGACAGAACAACTTTTCTTTAATTTATGTTAACATTTTCTATTTTTGTAAAAGTATATTTCATGTATAAGATGAAAGTGTAAGCAATGATTTCATTCCTATATGGTAACAAGAATTCTTTGTGATTACAAAGTCACCTATAAGGAAAGGAAGTAAAATTGTAACAAAGTAAAATATTTTGTTAAAAATAAAAGCCAAGTGTTATAATAAGTCTATCCCAAATAGCTAGTTTGGAATGTGTGAGTCACTTCAATAAAGAAATATGACCTTGAATTTTATCTTTACATTTTTCCAAATGAGCAAATAAAATTCTCAAGTTTTAATGAAGCAGGTAAACAGAAAATCTCCAGTTAACTGTTTTTATAATGAATTTTATGATTGTAAAAATGAATTTATGAATATAATTTATTCTCTTTTTTGACATCTTAATAGCAAGAGCATATCTATCTATCTAATCATGTAACTGTATTTTCTTCAAGAGGAAGCAATTTATGGACATTGGCTTGCTGCCCTTTTCTTCAGAAGGCTGCTAGAACATGGCATCTGATGCTAATTCTCTTTCAAGTATCTGGTGAGCATTTTCACGCCCATGACAGGTGCACATCCTGTTCTTCTTAATTTCCAGAAATGAGATCATCTATGCGAACTGTTAAAGGTGCTAGATGTATTGAAGGTGTGAAGTGGCACTATGATGGCTTTTTAGAATACTGAACATTAAAAAAAATTATAACTCACCCTCAAGTCTCATTAGTTCAAAGGGTAAAAGTTTTTCTCAAGGATTCAGGGGTTACCTGAGTGTCTTATCTAATTAGATATAGCAACTTCTTTTAGGTTTTCAGCTTACAAGATTTTTTTTTAAATCCTGTTTGAAAATTTTGTTTACTTTATGAATCTTTTTGAAATGTCAGCCTTCAGTTCAGTTCAGTTCAGTCACTCAGTCATTTCTGACTCTTTGCGACCCCCATGGACTGCAGCCCGCCAGCCTTCCCTGTCCATCACCAGCTCAAACTCATGTCCATTGAGTCAGTGATGCCATCCAACCATCTCATCCTCTGTCGTCCCCTTCTCCTCCTGCCTTCAATCTTTCCCAGCATCAGGGTTTTTTTTTTTTTTTTTTTTTTACAATGATTCAGTTCTTCACATCAAGTGGCCAAAGCATTAGAGTTTCAGCTTCAGCATCAGTCCTTCCAATGAATATTCAGGACTGATTTCCCTTAAGATTGATGGGTTGGATCTCCTTGCAGTCCAAGGGACTCTCAAGAGTCTTCTCCAACACCACAGTTCACAAGCATCAATTCTATGCTCAGCTTTCTTTATAGTCCAACTCTCACATCCATACATGACTACTAGAAAAACCATAGCTTTGACTAGATGGACCTTTGTTGGCAAAGTAATGTCTCTGCTTTTTAATATGTTGTCTAGGTTTGTCATAGCTTTTCTTCAAAGAAGCAGGCGTCTTTTAATTTCATGGTTGCAGTCGCCCTCTGCAGTGATTTTGGAGCCCAAGAAAAGAGAGTCTGTCACTGTTACCCCATCTATTTGCCATGAAGTGATGGGACCAGATGCCATGATCTTAGTTTTCTGAATGTTGAGCTTTAAGCCAACTTTTTCACTCTCCTCTTTCACTTTCATCAAGAGGCTCTTTAGTTCTTCTTCACTTTCTGCCATAAGGGTGGTGTCATCTGCATATCTGAGATTATTGATATTTCTTCCAGCAATCTTGATTCCAGCTTGTGTTTCATCTATCCCAGCATTTCTCATGATGTACTCTGCATAGAAGTTAAATAAGCAGGGTGACAATATACAGCCTTGATGTACTCCTTTCCCTATTTCGAACTGGTCCATTGTTCCATGTCCAGTTCTAACTGTTGCTCCTTGATCTGCATACAGATTTCTCAGGAGGCAGGTCAGGTGGTCTGGTATTCCCATCTCTTTAAGAATCTTCCACAGTTTGTTCTGATCCCACAGTCAAAGGCTTTGGCATAGTCAATAAAGCAGAAGTAGAGTAGATGTTTTTCTGGAATTCTCTTGCTTTTTTGATGATCCAACTGATGTTGGCAATTTGGTGTCTGTTTCTAAAGCCTTTTCTAAATCCAGCTTGAACATTTGAAAGTTCATAGTTCATGTACTGTTGAAGCCTGGCTTAGAGAATTTTAAGCATTACTTTGCTAGCGTGTGAGATGATTGCAATTGTGTGGTAGTTTGAGCATTCTTTGGCATTGCCTTTTTTTGGGATTGGAATGAAAACTGACCTTTTCCAGTTCTGTGACCACTGCTGAGTTTTCCAAATTTGCTGGCCTATTGAGTGCAGCTCTTTAACAGCATCATCTTTTAGGATTTGAAATAGCTCAACTGGAATTCCATCATCTCCACTAGCTTTGTTCATAGTGATGTTTCTTAAGGCCCATTTGACTTCTCATTCCAGGATGTCTTGTCTAGGTGAGTGATCACACCATTGTGATTATCTGGGCTGTGAAGATCTTTTTTGTATAGTTCTTTTGTGTATTCTTGCCACCTTTTCTTAATATCTTCTGCTTCTGTTAGGTTCATACTGTTTCTGTCCTTTATTGTGCCCGTCTTTGCATGAAATATTCACTTGGTATCTCTAATTTTCTTGAAGAGATCTCTAGTTTTTCCCATTCTATTGTTTTCCTCAATTTCTTTGCATTGATCCCTGAGGAAGTCTTTCTTATCTCTCCTTGCTATTCTTTGGAATTCTGCATTCAAATGGGTTTATCCTCCCTTTTCTCCTTTGCCTTTAGCTTCTGTTCTTTTCTCAGCTATTTGTAAGGCCTCTTCAGGCAACCATTTTGCCTTTTTGCATTTCTTTTTCTTGGGGATGGTCTTGATCACTGCCTCCTGTAGAATGTCATGAACCTCCATCCATAGTTCTTCAGGCACTCTGTCTATCAAGTCAAAATCCTTGAATTTATTTGTCACTTCTACTATATAATCATAAGTGATTTGATTTAGGTCATACCTGAATGGTCTAGTGATTTTCCATACTTTCTTCAATATTAAGTCTGAATTTTGCAATAAGAAGTTCATGATCTGAGCCACAGTCAGCTCCCAGTCTTGTTTTTGCTGACTATATAGAACTTCTCCATCTTTGGCTGCAAAGAATATAATCAGATTTCAGCCTTGGTTTTTCTGATATTCTTAAAAAGTTTTTGGTGGTGTTGTTAGTATTTAAAATTTCTCTTATCTTTAATATTTCTTTATGCTCTTGTCTATGCCTTTAGTTCTTAGCTTATTTATTTCAATACTCTACTCAATTATTTTCAATATTTATTGTTTTTAAGTATGCATTCTTAATGTTACATATTTACCAGTAAGTACTACTTCAGTTTTGATGTATAGAACTTTCATTATCTCATATTCTAAATGTTTTGTTTAACTGACCAGTTGTTTAGAAGTGACTTATAAACTAATTAAATATGTTTATCTATATTTAGATAGTTATGTGTGCATGCTAAGTCACTTCAGTCATGTCAGAGTCTGTGTGACCCTATGGACTGAAGGGGCTTCCAAGGTGGCTCAGTGGGTGAAGAATCTGCCTGCAGTGTAGGAGACACAGGCAGACTCTAGTTCGATCTCTGGGTGGGGAATATCCCCTGGAGGAGGGCATGGCAATCCACTCCAGTATTCTTGCCTGGAGAATCCCAAGGACAGAGGAGCCTGGTGGTCTACAGTCCATAAGGTCGCCAAGAGTCAGACATGACTGAAGTGACTGGGCGTGCACACATACATGGACTGAAGCCTACCGGGCTCCTCTGATCATGGAGTTGTCCAGGCAAGAATACTGGAGATACTGGAGTGGGTTGCCATGCCCTCCTCCAGGGGATCTTCCTGACTCAGGGATTGAATCCATGTCTCTTTCATCTACCTGCATTGGCAAATGAGTTCTTTACCACTAACGCCACCTGGAAGTGTTTTTAGTCGCTAAGTTATATCTGATTCTTTGGAACCCCATGGACTGCAGCCCGCCAGGCTTTCCTGTTCTTCACCATCTCTTGGAGCTTGCTCAAACTCATGTCCATTGAGTCGGTGATGCCATCTACCCATCTCTGGAATGGGTAGCCATTCTCTTCTCCAGAGGATCTTCCCCATCCATAGAAAGAACCCAGGTCTCCCATGTTGCAGGCAGATTCTTTACTGTCTGAGTCACCAGGGTTGCCACCTGGGAATCCCTCTTATTTAATGTTGTATGTTCAAACTATCATTTCTATGATATTGATTCTTTGATGGACTTCCCTTGTAGCTCATCTAGTAAAGAATCCTCCAGCAATGCAGGAAAGCCCAGTTTGATTCCTGCATCCGGAAGGTCCACTGGAGAACAGAACGGCTACCCACTCCAGTATTCTTGGGCTTCTCTGGTGGCTCAGACAATAAAGAATCCACCTGCAATGTGGGAAACCTGGGTTTTATCCCTGGGTTAAGAAGATCCCCTGGAGAAGGGGATGGCCACCCATTCCATTATTCTGGCCTGGAGAATTCCATGGACAGAGGAGCCTGGCAGGCTACAGTTCATGGGGTCACAAAGAGTCGGATATGTCCCCAAATTTACTTAAATGCACTACATAGCTTCTCCGTTTTTTTTTTTTTTTTTAAAACAATGTTCAATATTTACTGGGAAACATAGCATGGTTAAAAACAAACTGCCCTGGTGGCTCAGAGGGTAAAGCGTCTGCCTGCAGTGCAGGAGACCTGGGTTCGATCCCTGGGTCGGGAAGATCCCTGGAGAAGGAAATGGCAAGCCATTCCTGTATTCTTGCCTGGAGAATCCCATGGATGGAGGAACCTGGTAGGCTACAGTCCATGGGGTTGCAAAGAGTCAGACACGACTTCACTTTCACTTTCAAATAGCATGGTTTCTGTTACATTTTAGATCAAGTTTATACTGTTGTTCAAAATCTCTATATCTTTAATTAAATCTTGTTTGATTATTTTTTATAGAAGTTTGTTAAATATCTTCCACTTTCAATATGGTTTTATCAACTTGCATTTCTGACTCTTTCATTACACACACAAAATTGTATTAGATGCATATGAGTTCATAGTATTATATATTTTGTTGGATTTTATTTCTTATTATCATGTGGTAAACCTCTTTATCACAATTAATACCTTTTAACTCAATTTATCAGTTCAGTTCAGTTCAATCATGTCTGATTCTTTGCAACCCCATGGACTGCAGCACACCAGGCCTCCCTGTCCATCACCAACTCCCAGAGCTTACTCAAACTCATGTCCATTGAGTCAGTGATGCCATCCAACCATCTCATCCTCTGTCATCCCCTTCTCCTCCTGCCTTCAATCTTTCCCAGCATCAGGGTATTTTCCAATGAGTCAGTTCTTTGCATCAGGTGGCCAAAGTATTGGAGCTTCATCTTTAGCATCAGTCCTTCGAATGAATATTCAGGGCTGATTTCCTTTAGGATGGACTGGTTGGATCTCCTTGCAGTCCAAGGGACTCTCAAGAGTCTTCTCCAACACCACAGTTCAAAAGCATCAATTCTTCTATGCTCAGCTTTCTTTATAGTCCAACTCTCACATCCATACATGACTACTAGAAAAACCATAGCTTTGACTAGATGGACCTCTGTTGGCACAGTAATATTTCTGCTTTTTAATATGCTGTCTAGGTTTGTCATAGCTTTTCTTCCAAGGAGCAAGCGTCTTTTAATTTCATGGTCGCAGTCACCCTCTGCAGTGATTTTCGAGCCCAAGAAAAGAAAGTCTGTCACTGTTTCCATTGTTACCCCATCTATTTGCCATGAAGTGATGGGACTGGATGCCATGATTTTAGTTTTTTGAATGTTGAGTTTTAAGCCAGCTTTTCACTCTCCTCTTTCACTTTCATCAAGAGGCTCTTCAGTTCCTCTTTGCTTTCTGTCATAAGTGTGGTGTCATCTGCATATCTGAGGTTGTTGATATTTCTCCTGGCAATCTTGATTCCACCTTGTGCTTCATGCAGTCCAGCATTTCACATGATGTACTCTGCATAGAAGTTAAATAAGCAGGGTGACAATATGCAGCCTTGAAGTACTCCTTTCCCAATTTGGAACCAGTCTGTTGTTCCATGTCCAGTTCTAACTATTGCTCCTTGACCTATATACAGGTTTCTCAGGAGGCAGATAAGGTGATCTGGTATTCCCATCTCTTGAAGAATTTTCCAGTTTGTTGTGATCCACACAGTCAAAAGCTTTTGAGTAGTCAATGAAGCAGAAGTAAATGTTTTTATGGAATTCACTTGCTTTCTCTATGACCCAATGGATGTTGGCAATTTGATCTCTGGTTTGTCTGCCTTTTCCACACCCAGCTTGTACATCTTTCAGTTCTCAGTTCAAGTACTGTTGAAGCCTAGCTTGAAGGATTTTGAACATAACCTTAGAACAGGTGAAATTAGTACAATTGTACAGTAGTTTGAACATTCTTTGGCATTGCCCTTCTTTGGGATTGGAATGAAAACTGATCTTTTCCAGTCCTATGGCCACTGCTGAGTTTTCCAGATTTGCTGGCATATTGAGTACATCATTTTCACAGCATCATCTTTTTAGTCAGTTCGGTACAGTTCAGTCACTCAGTCATGTCCAACTCTTTGTGACCCCATGAACTGCAGCACTCCAGGCCTCCCTGTCCATCACTAACTCCTGGAACTTGCTCAAACTCATGTCCATAGAGTCAGTGATGCCATCCAACCATCTCATCCTCTGTCGCCCCCTTCTCCTCCCTCCTTCAATCTTGCCCAGCATCAGGGTCTTTTCAGATGAGTCAGTTCTTGGCATCAGGTGGTCAAAGTATTAGAGTTTCAGCTTCAACATCTGTCCTTCCAATGAATATTCAGAGCTGATTTCCTTTAGGATGGACTGGTTGGATCTCCTTGCAGTCCAAGGGACTCTCAAGAATCTTCTCCAATACCACAGTTCAAAGCATCAATTCTTCGGCACTCAGCTTTCTTTATAGTCCAACTCTCACATCCATGAATGACTACTGGAAAAACCATAGCTTTGACTAGATGGACCTCTGTAGGCAAAGTAATGTCTCTGCTTTTTAATATGCTGTCTAGGTTTGTCATAGCTTTTCTTCAAGGAGCAAGCATCTTTTAATTTCAAGGCTACAGTTACCATCTGCAGTGATTTTGGAACAAAACTAGTGGATGTGATGGAATTCTAGTTGAGCATCATCTTTTCGGATTTGAAATACCTCAGCTGGAATTCCATCACTTCCACTAGCTTTGTTCATAGTGATGCTGCCTAAGGCCCACTTGACTTCATACTCCAGGATGTCTGGCTCTAAGCAAGTGATCACATCATCATGGTTATCCGGGTCATTAAAACCTTTTTTGTATAGTTGTTCTGTGTATTGTTGCCATCTCTTCTTAATATCTTCTGCTTCTGTTAGGTCCTTACCATTTCTGTCCTTTATCGTGCCAATACTTGCATGAAAGCATGTTCCCTTGATATCTCCAGTTTATTTTGGTATTTCTCTTTATAACAACAGTTTTCTGGCTTTGAAAAAAGTTGAAACAATCTTTGTTTCCCATAGAGATTCATTTTTAATATGGTTATATTTTGAATTATATTTTAATATTATTCTTTTATTTTCATCCCTTTATCCTTTTTAATTCTCCATTCTCACCTTAGCTTCTATTGAAAATGTTCTGTATGAGCTCCTTTCCCCCTTCATTTGCTAGTATAAAAGCAGTAAGTTGTTTTATTATTATCTGCCCATTTGTCAGTTGTAATGTACACTATGTACTACTTCTCTATCTTATTTCTGTCCCAGCAAAGCTAGTTACTACCCTGAATGCTATTTTGAAATTTAATTTGTATGTGTATGTATGCTTAAACATGTATCATTTTACATATTTTATTTTTTGGTACATTTTCAAAGACATAATAGTACACAAAATGTTGTTTTATCACTCAAAAATATGCTACTAAAGGTCGTCTATTCTGTACATGCAGTTCTAGGATATATTTATATGAATATACCATAATTTATCCATTCTTCAGTCACTAAGTATTTGAATATTTTGTGTGCCATTTTACTTTTTTTTTTACATGTAACAGTACTGCTATGAATATTCTTATAAATGTGTGCCAGAGTTTTCATGTCATTTTTGTTTTGTAGAGTGTGTGAATATTCATCTTTACAAAAATGCCAAATTGTTTTCCTAAGTAGTTGTACTAGTTTATACTCTCCACAGTGATATATAAGAGATTCTGTTCATTCAACACTGGATCCTCTTCAATACTTTTGACTCTTTACTAATCAAAGTGGGTACATATGGTTATCACATTGTGGTCTTGGTTTATAGTCCCTTCTTTTTGAAGTTAAACATATGAAGTCCTCACAAATGTTTCTCTTCTACAAAATATTTGCTCATGATTTGGTATGTTTTCTTTTTCTTATTTTCTTTTGAGTTTACAAGAATTCTTGCTGTATTTTCAAATAATCCTTTGTCAGCTCTCTGTGCTGTAATACCTTCTCTGTATCTAGATTGTCTTTAATGGACAGAAGTTCATTCTTTTAACATTCAAATTTATCAAACTATTTTATTCTGGTGTTAAGTATGGCTTGTTTTAGAAAGCCTCCCTTATCCTCAAAGTTAGAGAGATATTCACCCATATCTTATTCTTTAAAGTTGTGCTTTGGCAGACTGGATGGGAAGGGAGTTTGGAGAAGAATGGATACATGTATATGTATGGCTGAGTCCCTTTGCTGTTCACCTGGAACTATCACAGCATTGTTAATCAGCTATACCCCAATACAAAATAAAAAGTTAAAAAAAATAAAGTTGAGTCTTGGACTTTTAAATTCTTAATCCAGTTGACATTTATTTACCTATATAATGAGGCATAGCTATATGATTTAGTTTTGGGAAAGTAGATAACAAATATTTTCAGCTCCACCTAAAAAATATTCTTTCCCCTGAACTAATTCATTTAACAAAGTACATGCATGTATTTAAACATGTTTGGTGAGGGTACTTGTCTCTCCTCCCTTTAGTGAATAGTGTGCCTCATCCCCAACCACTGGCTTTATAATGAGAGACTGGCATTGATCCCATCTCATGTGGAACGCACTTCAAAAGAGCCAAACTCCTGGCAGCTACTACATGCTCCAGAGACCAGAAGATTTCAAAACCATTCACTTCCTTTTATTCTTGTTATGTTTCTGGTTCTTGCTGTGCTGTGCTTAGTCGCTCAGTCGTGTCCGACTCTTTGCGACCTCATGAACTGTAGTCTGCTAGGCTCCTCTGTTCATGGGATTCTCTAGGCAAGAATACTGGAGCAGGTTGTCATGCCCTCCTCCAGGGGATCTTCCCAACCCACGGATCAAACCCAGGTCTCCCATATTGCAAGCGGATTCTTTACTGTCTGAGCCACCAGGGAAGCTCATTAATACTGGAGTGGGTAGCCTACCCCTTCTCCAGGGGACCTTCCCGACCCAGGAATTGAACCAAGGTCTCATGCATTGCAGGTGGATTCTTTACCAGCTGAGCTACTAGGGAAGCACTTCTGATTTTTAGTTATCGCTAAATATTTGAAGCACAATTGGAGCACTAGATAATAAAGTTACTAACTCATTTTAACCAGACTTAACTAATAATTTTTTTAAATATTATAGAAACTAGACGGTGAGATCTTAAAAAGCAAGAATTTGTATTTGATCTCATATAATCTTCAACAAAAAAAATGTATGTCTTAGTATATGCTAAGTCTTCAACAAATGTTGTTGAATAAATGAAATGAGTGTCTGCATGATCATTTGGGAACATAGAAAGCTTGGAAAACCTGGATTAAAAAAATATATGTACATGTGTAACAGCACACATCATCTCTTTAGTTTTTGCTTTACTGAGATGTTTAAAATTTTATTTTTAGTGATTCGGTGGTTAAGCAATAAACCGTATGTGTAATTATCTGTTTGGTACTGTCATCACAACATCATTATGTTGTTGCTAGGAATTTGGGGTCTTATCTTTTGCTTGAGCAAAATATACATGCAAATAATCCCAGCATATTTGTAAAACAATATTAAATTAAACTGCTTCTATAATGATTTAAAACTAGCTATCACTCCATTGCAAAACACCTATTTAAGCAAACCCTTTTTTTTTAACTTTGTATTTTATAATAGAGTGTAGTTGATTGTTGTGATAGTTTCAGGTGTATAGCAAAGTGATTCAGTTATACATACATATGTATCCATTCTTTTTCAAATTCTTTACCCATTTAGGTTGTTATATAATATTGTTGGTGATGGGCAGGGAGGCCTGGCATGCTTCAGTCCATGGAGTCACAAAGAGTTGGACACGACTGAGTGACTGAACCAAACTGATAATATTGAGCAGAGTTCCCTGTGTTATATAGCTGGTCCCTGTTGGTTATCCATTTTAAACATAGTAGTGTTTTTTAAATAAGGATTTAGTAATCACAAGGTGAAACAAAAATTCAATTACCACTGAAATTTTAATGTGAGAATAATCTGTTTGCTCTATTCCCTTGCATGGTCCATCACTATACACTATATATTATCCATTTAGCAAGCCAACGATTCCTATTTTTCAAATTCCCAACTGCACTGGCAGGGTTAAGATAACTGTTCTTTCTAGAAATGTATGAAGTTCAGTGTCCAAAGCCTTTGTAATAAAGCTATTAATTAGTGTGTCTCTCTGACTGTTCTTCCCCACTCTCTTCTATTTTATTTCAAATGACCAACAAATGTCTTAAAGCGCTTCTGTAGTAAACAAAATGTCACCATTAACATTACACCTCTGAATAATTTTCCAAGCTTTGGGAGAAATTTAACATCAGTCAGAATTGGTGTATTGAAAGCAATATATAAAAAATTATTGGCTTTAATTTATTTCAGACTCATATGCCTAAGTCATACTAAATGAATTTTGTTCAAAGTAGCATAGGAATCAGGGTACTTACCCCATTTTATTGGGGTATACTTGATAATGATGTAAAATATACTCTGTGAAGAACTAAGCTTAAAGAAATACTATCATATTTATATGGATAATGCCAATATTCACCCTGAAACAGGGAGGAGCTTGTGTTATCTTGGAATATGTCTAATTAATGTCTTGATTCAAACATTTTAATCAAGAATTGCATTGCATACTCATTTAGCAGGCAGCAACTGACATGCTTCCAATATTCTCACCTTCTATTTTGATATGCAAATAAGCAACTTTATGGTTGATTCCATCAGTATTAAATTAATTCAATGTCCCTATCTTCTTCTATTCTTAATTAATTCAATTAATTAAATTCAATGTCCTTGCCTTCTTTCCTAAATAAGTTGTCAAGCATTAAATTTCTTCAGGTTGAGCATATAATAATTGGCTTAACTTTATGCTAGGGAAGAGTGTTTGATCAGATCACTGGACTCTAACCTAAATTTTTGAGGTTATTTGGACTTATGAGTTGATACTGAGCTAAACCCTGGAAATGTGCACTGTACTTAAAACTACAAATTCCATGCAGAGAGGAGGGTGGATATGAGCTCTTTCTGGAGTTTACCCTCCTTGCTGAAAATCTTCAAACAGCTTAAACAGGAGGCAGAGTCATTGCCAGCAGCTTCAAGAATTGTTCAGGGGCTTCCCTTGTGGCTCAGCTGGTAAAGAATTGTTCAGTACTGAAAATAATTTTTAAAAATTTAAACCACATGTAAGTGTCAGGAAGCATTTAACAGTAGGCTTCCTGTGTGCTGTTTTGGATCTGCCAGGAATCCTCTGTTCCTTATTAATTTCTGACTATTCAGGAGTTAAGAGGAAAGGCAAGCCTTTCCCGGGGCTGAGGAATCCAGGCATCTCCTTCGTTAGTTTTTCAATATGATGATAAATACCCTTTTCCTTCTTATGAACCATACGGTAAAAGTGATTGTTTACAACTCTCTCTCTTTAATATGGATCACCTTATGTTTTGTAAGTCTGGAATTTTAATCTTTAACTTTGTTGAGAATAACTACTTTGTAAGACAGTATATATGCCCACACCATGTTGATTAAAACACCTTTGCTCCATCAGAGCTTGGGTCCCCATGTCTTTCTTTCTTTCTCTTCCTCTCTTTCTCTATCTCTCTATTTCTGGCTGATTCCCTGGAGTGCAAAGGCCGGCTGTGTAACCCAGGGAATATTAGCCTCTTTTCTTCTTTCACTCTGTCATCGTCGACTCCGGACCACCAGGTTCTGGTCCAATAAAGGACCAACATATAAGTATTATTGTAAGTACATGTATAATGTCATTTAATTTTCTCTATTGTTCTATGAAATGGGTTATAATCCCCATTTTGTTGGTAATTAAAGAAAAGAAGGTAAGTAATAAGCACTTGATAGTACTGATAGGTACTAATTATTTGGTTGGTTGCCCTTGAGCAGAAGCTTTGAAGTAATCATCACCTACTCAAAGATTTGATCATCCGTAGCATATTTTACCTCTGCCTCATTTTATTTCTGTGTCATAAGTTTCATAGCAAACAATCCCCTCATCAAGGAGACTAGTTAGGATAGTATAGTTTGATCACTGAAATCAGTCTTATAGGAATATAAACATTCAGTATCAGCTGATGGTGAATTTTTATATTCATGAAAGCCTGAGTTCTCTTCCTACAAATTTGATGAATTTTGTCTGTATTTACAACATCTAGCAATCAGATATAGGTACCAACCAATCCCATAACTTCAAAATCAAGGAAAAATGCATTGTTTGCTTTTACATGGCTGGAAAATGGCCCTACCTCTTCAGGCTAGAAGCTTATAATTCAACAACCATTTATGACTGCCATTTCTGAAACTGACCACATGGAAAGCACTGGGGACACACAACAAAGAAATGATTCCTGCCATCACAGAATTCACAATTCAGTGTGGAAGGCATACATGCTAACAATTCATCACAACACACATATGAGTATGTGATAATAAATATATGCATACAATATTAACATCATGTTGATATAATACAGTAGTGAAGAAAGAAAGACTGCATAGGGAAAGTGATATCTGAGCATGGCTTTGAGAGATAAGTAGGTGTTTACCATGAAAAAGAGAATCAAAAAATGAAGGAAAAAAACGAGACCATCATTGTTCAAATGTACACAACAAGACAATGCATGTCTTTGGTTTCTTTTGGAAAAGTTATTTACCTCTATCCTTAAGAACTGGGTCACACTACTTCAGAAATAGTAGAAGTAAAATCACTGTGCATTGTTAGAGGGAAAGCAAACCAATTTGATGTGTTTTTGAAGTAGAATCTTGTGCTTGGCACTGTGCTACAGATTATGAGGAGTGATGTTGCTTAGTCGTGTCTGACTGTTTGCGACCCCATGGACTATAGCCCACCAGGCTCTTCTGTCCATAAAATTCTCCAGGCAAGAATACTGGAGTGAGTTTCTGTGCCCTCCTCCAGGGGATCTTCTCAATCCAAGGATCAAACCTGAGTCGCCTGCCTTGTAGGCGGATTCTTTACCATCTGAGCCACCATGGAAGCCCTAGTGTGATAGGTAATCAGAAATGAGAGGTAATACTGAATCTCAATAGGTCAGAAATATCTCTTATTCGCAGCTTCCAGGACTTTTGTGAGTACAGTATTTCATTGTCACTATCATTACATTGGTCATAATAGTATATCTTATATATTGTGCTGAACTTGAATTATAAGGCTTGTATTTATGATACTTGTAGTTTGGCAGACAATCACCTATAGTTGTATATTAGGCATCATTTGTATCTGGGACACCTTTCCCATGACAGTCTTAAGCCACTGATGGCAGTGTCTCCTTACACAGTATAATGCCTCTTGTCATTGATTCTAGAAATAGTTGCTAAATGGAGATGCAAAGTCATGCCCCAATTTCTGGCTAGCACTTTCAATAAAAGGATGCTTTTATAAAGATGTAATTTAGGGGGGAGGGTTTAGGGTATAAGAGCAATAAATGATACATTCTTTGATTTCCTAAATTCTAAATCCATTGAGACATAGGACAAGGTAGCCTGACAGATGATTATCAAAATATCAGCTATAATTTGATAAAGTGATACTGGAAAGCATGTGTCTGATTGCCTAGCAACAGCTAACTTCCTATTATTGCACCCTAGAAGGATTGCAGGCACAGCTTAAAACACCTCTAGACCACCCCTGACAAGTGTAGAGATTAGACCACTTACTTTCCTACCTGGGTTGAGTGCAGAACAGTGTGTTCCTTCGTTGTAGTCAATCAGATCTCCCAAAGAGAAATATCAGAGCCAAAAAACACCTACTTCTTTCTCTGAAACTCACTAACCAGATCAATCACGCCTCCTTCTGTAGAGAGGATGGAAGTAGTAACAGTAATTAATGTTCCTTCACACGGAAAGCTGAAGTCAAGAAAAAGGAGGTTCTCTCCACATGAATTAACAGAAAACATAAACGTATGTAACACAAATAAAACAAAAGATATCATATCAATGCTAACAAGCCTCACAAAACTCCTATATTCGCCGAGGGTAGATGATCTCTAGAAACTTAAAGGCATTAGAGAGAAAAAGACTAAACAGTTTTTTCTGCCTTGGAAACTAGAGTGGTTGTGCTGCCTACTACTGGATCAATTTCAATTCCTAGCAGGTGTCTTTTAATTAATCACTCGATAATTTTTGTTTTCTCTGTGGTAACAATGGGCTTCCTCATGGCTCAGTGGTAAAGGATCCACCTGCCAATGCAAGAGGCACAAGAGACCCCGGATGGATCCCTGGGTCGGGAAGATCCCCTGCAGGAGGAAGTGGCAACCCATTCCAGTATTTCTGCCTGGAGAATTGCACTGACAGAAGAGCCTGGTGGGCTACAGTCCCCGGGTGCCAAGAGTCAGACAGGACTGAGTGACTAAGCACGGGCCTATGATAACAATTACTCTTTTTTCCACTGTGTTGCCAACTCTCGTAGTCAACTTCAATCTTTTTTTTTTTCCCTTAAATACTTTTTGGAGTGCTTATTATATTTTAGGCATTAGAACCTACAAGTAGCCCAGCTGCTTCATATTTGCTTTCAAAGAAATATTAATCAAGGGTCTAAATACAAATAAAAAACAATTAAAATTTTTACTGTAGGCATGGCAAATAGATGGGGAAACAGTGGCTGACTTTATTTTTTGGGGCTCTAAAATCACTGCAGATGGTGATTGCAGCCATGAAATTAAAAGATACTTACTCCTTGGAAGGAAAGTTATGACCAACCTAGACAGCATATTAGAAAGCAGAGACATTACTTTGCCAACAAAGGTCCATCTGGTCAAGGCTATGGTTTTTAGAGTGGTCATGTGTGGATGTGAGAGTTGGACTGTGAAGAAAGCTGAGTGCCGAAGAATTGATGCTTTTGAACGGTGGTGTTGGAGAAGACTCTTGAGAGTTCCTTGGATTGCAAGGAGATCCAACCAATCCATCCTGAAGCAGATGAGTCCCGGGTGTTCATTGGAAGGACTGATGCTGAAGCTGAAACTCCAATACTTTGGCCACCTAATGCAAAGAGCTAACTCATTTGAAAAGACCCTGATGCTGGGAAAGATTGAGGGCAAGAGAAGAAGGGGATGACAGAGGATGAGATGGTTGGATGGCATTACTGACTCAATGGACATGGGTTTGGGTAGATTCCGGCAGTTGGTGATTGACGGGGAGGCCTGGCGTGCTGCGGTTCATGGGGTTGCAAAGAGTCGGACACGACTGAGCAACTGAACTGAGCTGAACTGAACTTTGGTAAACTATCAACGGCAGATTTTATTCATAATATGGCCATGAAAATAGCAGCTGTCCTTTCTCCTCCACAGCTCCACTGCCTATCCGGTGAACCTCTTCAGCTTTACTGTTCTTTTCCTCATTCATTATCCTAAATTTTAACTGGCTAGTTAAAGGGAATTAACTCTCCTTAGAAATTAGACCAAGATAAGGGATGATTATATTTTATATATTATATATATATATTATATTATATTTTCTTCATCACACATTTAAAGCTTATTTAGTTTCAATGATAATACTGTGAGTTATTATTTCCCTTTTGTAGAAGAGGAAACAGGAGCTTGGAGAAGTTAAATTAATTTCGACGTCTACAAAACCAGTAAAGGTAGGAGAACTTGGATTTGAAACTAGGTTTGTTTGTTTGTTTTTAAAGAAGCTTTGGAAATGTATTTAAAAAATGAAGCAAACAAACAAAAAAAAGGATTTAAAATAAAGTTTCACTGACCTAAAAATTGTTAAAGATTAGAGAAGAATTTTATACACTCAAAATATTCCTTGCAGATAGAACAAAAATTCAACGTTATGAGCTACTAAATGCTTGAGTGAATATTCTCTTGAGGAATGTCTACCGCCAAAGGATTTTTTTTTTCCTTTTGGTGGTATTATTTTACAGAGATGACTCTGTGAAATTTGTTTTGTGGGGCTAGGAGAGGATCTCAGCTCAGGACAACGTCTTACTTGTGTTAAGTTTCTAAAATTAATAGACTATTTTTTAAACAGTTTTAGATTTACAGAAAAATCAAACAGTACAGGGAGTTCGCATATGCAACAGTTTTCCCTTTTATTAACATCTCCTGTTAGAATGGTACATTTGTTAATATTAATGAACCGATATTGGTGTATTATTAAGTCTACACTTTATTCAGATTTCTTCATTATTTTATTACTGTTATTTTTCTGTTTCACAATCCCATTCAGGATACCACATGACATTTAAATGTCATATCTCCTTAACTCCTCTTAGCTGTGACAGTTAATCAGATTTTCCTTGTTTTTGATGATCTTGCTAGTTCGGCAGAGTACTTGTCACGAATATTGTAGGAGGCTCCTCTATTGGAATTTGTCTGATGATTTCCCTATGATCAAATCGAGGTTATGAGTTTTAGAGAGGAAGATCACAGAGTCAAAGTGCCATTCTCATCGCATCATATCAAGAATACGGACTATTGACCACCTGGCTGAGGTTGTGTTTGTTAGGTTTCTCCACTGTGAAGTTACTTCACCACCATCCACCACCCCCCCAACTTTTCATACTGTTCTCTTTGGAAGGAAGTCACAATGCGTAGCTCACACTTAAGGAGTGGGATGCTTTGCTCCATCTCCTTGAAGGCACAGTATCTACAAAACCTATTAAAATTATTCTCTGTGGGGGATTTGTCTATTCTCTCAGAGGTACATTTTTTTTTGCCCATTATTTAATAGAGTTGTTTGCTGTCTTATTTTTGAGTTTTGAGCATTCTTTCTTTATTGTAGATACAAACCCTTTATCAGATATGTGTTTTGCAAATATTTTTTCCCAGATTGTGGCTTGACTTTTCATTCTCTTAGCAGTGTCCTTTGCAGAGCACATTTTGATTTTTCATAAATAGTAATTGGTCAGTTATTTCTTTGATGGCTCATGTTGTACATATTCTATCTAAAAACTTATCACCAAACCCAGGGTCACATAGATTGTTTTCTGTTTTCTTCTAGAAATATCATAGGCTTTGTCTTTTTAAAGATTCATTTTAAGTTTATTTTTTTAGGTAAGGTAAGAGATCTGTATCTAGATTTTGTGGGTTTTTTTGCATATGGATGTCTACTTGTTCTAGCACCATTTATGGAAAAGACTATCTTTTCTCCATGAAATTGTTTTCCCATTTTGTAAAAAATCAGTTAACTATATTTGTTTGGTCTATTTCTGGGCTCTTTACTCTGTTTCACTGATTTATATATCTATTCTTTCATCTAATATCAAGCTGTCTTAGTTTCTATAACTTTATAGTACATCTTATAATCACATAGTGTGAGTTCTCCAACTCTGTTCTTATTCAATATTGTGTTGGCTGTTCTAGGGTCTTTGTTTTATCATTTAAACTATAGAATAAGTTTGTCAATCATTTTAAAATATCTTGCTGGGATTTTAAATCAGATTGTGTTGAATCTATAAATCAAATTGAGGAAATTTTCATTTTAAGAATATTGAGTTTTTCAATTTATGAATACAAAATACTTCTCCATTAATTAGAACTTCTTTGATTTTTTTTATATAATAACTTTTTTTTTAATTGGAGGATAATTGCTTTGCAATGTTGTGTTGGTTTCTGCCATATACCAACATGAATCAGCCTTAAGTATACATATGTCCCCTCTCTCTTGAACCTACCTCCTACCCCCCATCCCATCCCACCCTTCTAGGTGCTTCTTTGATTTTGTTTTGTCATTTTCAGCATAGAGTTCCTGTACACATTTACTAGATATATACCCAATTATTTCATTTGGGGGGATGCTATCATAAATCATATTGTTTCATGGTGAATTTTTTCAAATACCTCTTCAGCATTAATTAATATGATCCTATGATTTTTCTTCTTTAGTCTGTTGATGTGGTAGATTACATTCAGTGGTTAATTGATTTTCTTTTTTTTTTTCCATTTATTTTTATTAGTTGGAGGCTAACTACTTTACAATATTGTAGTGGTTTTTGCCATACATTGACATGAATCAGCCATGGATTTACATGTATTCCCCATCCCATTCCCCCCTCCCACCTCCCTCTCCACCCGATCCCTCTGGGTCTTCCCAGTGCACCAGCCCCGAGCACTTGTCTCATGCATCCAACCTGGGCTGGTGATCTGTTTCACCCGTGATAATATACATGTTTCGATGCTGTTCTCTCGAAACATCCCACCCTCGCCTTCTCCCAGCTTCACAGAACATTCAGTCATAGTGTATTTTTTGTAGACATTGTTGGATTCATTTTGCTAACATTTTCTTAAGGATTTTTACATCTATATTCATGAGAGATATTGATCTGTCATTTTTCTTCTTGGAATCTCTTTGCCTGATTTTGGTATTAGAGTGATGCTGGCCTAATAGAATGAGTTAAGAAATATTCATTCTGCTTCTATTTTTGTAAGAGATTGTGGAGAATTGGTAGTCCTTCCTTAGAAGTTAGGTTTCCCAGGTGGCTCAGTGGTAAAGAATCCACCTGTAGAATTTAATGGTGAAATCATCTGGGATAGTGTGTTAAGGACATTAATATTTAAAGTAGTTATTGATACATTTAGATTAATATTATCCATGTTTATAACTATTTCCTAATCATTGCCAGAGCCTTCTTTTCAATCTTTGCTTTTAACTAAGTGTTTCTTATTACTCCATTTTACATCTCCCTTAATGCATCAATTATTGTTTTTTTGAAAATATGTTATAATACTCTAAGTCCACTTTAAATAAAATTTATTGTGTAGCTCAGTCATCTTATAACAAAATAGTCCTCATTCCTGTCTCCTGGCTCTTATGATATTGCTGCTACTCATTCATTCACTCACATGCTATAATCACTGTACTCTGTGAATATTATGACATTATATAGTTATCTTTCAGATAAATGAAGAATATGAAAAAAGTAGATTTTATTTTATCTTTATTTACTCCTTCTCTGCTGTTCTTCCTTTCTCATGTAATCTGAGTTTATGACCTAAAGCATTTTTCTTCTTCCTGAAGATTTTCCAAGAACTTTTCTTGGAGGGCAGGTCTCTTGTCAATGACTTTCTATTGGGGGAGTGGAAATGGGAGGGTTTGTTAAAGGTTTTATTTCTTCTTCATATTTGAAGGATAATTTTACTGTTTTCTTTTAGCACTTTAAATATCTCATGTCACTCTTCTTACTTTTTATGATTCTTGATAAGAAGTCCACTGTAATTGTCACTGTTTTCCTTCTACACACAAGCTGTCCCCACTGCAGTTTAAATAGGATATTCCTAGGTATAGTTATTTAGTGCTTATCCCATTTGATATTCTATGAGCTCCCTCAATCTATGATTTGATGTCTGTCATTAATTTTGGAAGTTTCTCAGACATCATTGCTTCAAATATTTCTTCTCTATTTTTTCTTTCTTTTTCTTCTGGTATTCCAATTATTCCCTTTGAAGTTATTCCAAAGTTCTTGAATGTTCTGGTGGGATTTTATCCCCCATTTTTTCTTTGCATTTCAACTTGAGAAGTTTCTAGTGATCTATCATGAAGCTCACTAATTTTTTCCTTGGCTATGTCTGGTGTATTGATAAACCAAACAAGAACGTTCTTCATATCTGTTACAGAGATTTTCAAGTCTGTAATTTCCTTTTGATTTTTTTCCTAGAAATTTTCCTCTCTGCTTACAATACCCATCATTTCGTGAATGTTTAATTTTTTCATTAGAGCCCTTAGCATGTTAATCATTGTTATTTTAATTTCATATATGACAATTCAAAATCTGTGTCCTATCTTAGTCTGATTCTGACCCTTGCTTTGTCTCTTCAGAATATGCTCTTTTCTTCTTTCATTTTAGAATGACTTGTATTTTTGTTGTTGTTGTTGTTAAAAACCAGACAGGATGCATTGGGTAACAGGAACGAAGATAAATAGGCCTATAGGGTGAGGATATATATTAATTTTTCTAAAATTGACTTGTGTCTAATATTTTCTTTGTAACAATAGATACTGAAGGTGTCAAATTCTTAAAGTGTCTTTCTTTTTGTCCCTTACAGTCAGTTTGGGTTCTATAATTACTCCTTCTCACAGAGATTTGCTCTCTTGTAGCTCTTTCAGCTGTAATTCACTGTTACCATACTACAGGTCTGTTGGCCTCATTGTAGTATATAGGAGAGGCAGAGTTTTCTATAATCTCTTGATTAAATATCAGGCTTTCAGTGGATTTATGCCTTTGACCTATGACCTTTGTAAGTATTTCTGAATGCTAGAGGGGGCTGGAGTGGGAGAATGTCATTTCATCAGGTGGGATAGGGCTCTGGTAAGTCTTTCCTGCTGGAGAGTAGGATTTTTTTTTTTTTTGACATGTACTGATATGTACACACCGCTATATTTATTTATTTTGGGTGAGCTGGGTCATCGTTGCTGCACATGGGCTTTCTCTAGTTGCAGAGAGGGAGGACTACTCTCTAGTTGTGCTGCACAGGCTTCTCATTGTTGCAGAGCACCGGACATCAGTAGTTGCAACATTCAAGCTCATTAGTTGCAACTTGCTGGCACACAGGCTTAGTTGCTCCATGGCATGTGGAATCTTCCCGGACCATGGATCGAACTCCTGTCCCCCGAATTGGCAGGTGGATTCTTATCCACTGAGCCACCAGGGGAGTCCAAGACTGGGATTCTTATGCACAATGCTCTGGGCATACTTCAGGTGGATACTTTGCCCCTAATTCTGCCAGAGACGTATGATTTTTCTTGGCTCTTTAATATGAGAAAGAATTAGGATTCTTGCAAATAAATCTCATGTGAATGTGAGGGTCCATGAGGCCCTGGTTGTTTCTCACTTTCATGCTCATCAACCTTCAGCTTCCAACAATTCATTAGAATCACCATTTAAGTGTTCTGATTAATTTATGGCTCTGGCAGTTTCTATTCCAGAGAAGTAGATTCCAGCGACCATTCTCTGGATCGACTGTCTATTCATTATTCATGAACTGGTGGTCCTCCAAACTAAGTTATTTCTCGGTCTCTTTGATTTTTAGTTTGTCCAGCTTTTCTCTTGTTGTAAAGATGGGAGTCAGCCACTGTTTCAACTGTTTCCCCATCTATTTGCCATGAAGTGATGAGACTGGATGCCATGATCTTAGTTTTCCGAATGTTGAGCTTTAAGCCAACTTTTTCACTCTCCTCTTTCACTTTCATCAAGAGGCTCTTTAGTTCTCCACTTTCTGCCATAAGGGTGGTGTCATCTGCATATCTGAGGTTATTGATATTTCTCCCAGCAATCTTGATTCCAGCTTGTGCTTCTTCCAGCCCAGTGTTTCTCATGATGTACTCTGCATAGAAGTTAAATAAGGAGGGTGACAATATACAGCTTTGACATACTCCTTTTCCTATTTGGGACCAGTCTGTTGCTCCATGTCCAGTTCTAACTGTTGCTTCCTGACCTGCATACAGGTTTCTCAAAGGACAGATCAGGTGGTCTGGTATTCCCATCTCTTTAAGAATTTTCCACAGTTTATTGTGATCCACACAGTCGAAGGCTTTGGCATAGTCAATAAAGCAGAAATAGATGTTTTTCTGGAATTCTCTTGCTTTTTTGATGATCCAGCAGATGTTGGCAATTTGATCTCTGGTTCCTCTGCCTTTTCTAAAACCAGCTTGAACATCTGGAAGTTCACGGTTCACATATTGCTGAAGCCTGGCTTGGAGAATTTTGAGCATTACTTTACTAGCATGTGAGATGAGTGCAACTGTGTAGAAGTTTGAGCATTCTTTGGCATTGCCTTGCTTAGGGATTGGAATGAAAACTGACCTTTTCCAGTCCTGTGGCTACTGCTGAGTTTTCCAAATTTGCTGGCATATTGAGTGCAGCACTTTCATAGCATCATCTTTCAGGATTTGAAATAGCTCAGTGGGAATTCCATCACTTCCACTAGCTTTGTTCATAGTGATGCTTCCTAAGGCCCACTTGACTTCACATTCCAGGATGTCTGGCTCTAGGTGAGTGATCACACCATCGTAATTATCTGGATCGTGAAGATCTTTTTTGTAGAGTTCTTCTGTGTATTCTTGCCACCTCTTCTTAATATCTTCTGTTTCTGTTAGGTGCATACCATTTCTGTCCTTTATGGAGCCCATCTTTGCATGAAATGTTCCCTTGGTATCTCTAATTTTCTTGAAGAGATCTCTAGTCTTTCCCATTCTGTTGTTTTCCTCTCTTTCTTTGCATTGATCACTGAGGAAGGCTTTCTTATCTCTCCTTGCTATTCTTTGGAACTTTGCATTCAAATGGGTATATCTTTCATTTTCTCCTTTGCTTTTTGCTTTCCTTGTTTTCACAGCTATTTGGAATCCAAAATCACTGCAGATGATGATTGCACCCATGAAATTAAAAGACTCTTACTCCTTGGAAGGAAATTTATGACCAACCTAGACAGCATATTAAAAAGCAGAGACATTACTTTGCCAACAAAGGTCCGTCTAGTCAAGGCTATGGTTTTTCCAGTGGCCATGTATGGATGTGACAGTTGGACTATAAAGAAGGCTGAGCACAGAAGAATTGATGCTTTTGAACGGTGGTGTTGGAGAAGACTCTTGAGAGTCCCTTGGACTGCAAGGAGATCCAACCAGTCCATCCTAAAGTAAATCAGTCCTGAATATTCATTGGAAGGACTGATGCTGAAGCTGAAACTCCAGTACTTTGGCCACCTGATGAGAAGAACTGACTCATTTGAAAAGACCCTGCTGCTGGGAAAGATTGAGGGCAGGAAGAGAAGGGGACGACAGAGGATGAGATGGTTGGATGGCATCACCGACTCAATGGACATGAGTTTGAATAAGCTCTGGGAATTGGTGATGGACAGGGAAGCCTGGAGTGCTGCAGTCCATGGGCTCACAAAGAGTCGGACACGACTGAGCGACTGAACTGAACTGAATGAGGCAAGACGTCCTAAGTTCTCCAGCCACTACCACAAGAATTATGTAGTTTTTCTGTCTGGTTCGTCTGGTTGGTGAGAATAGGCATTATCACTAATTCTGTATGAGAATGGGCCACTTTTTTCCTTTTTTTTTTTTTTTTTTTTAATGCCAAAGACATTTATTTTTCAAGCTTGGTAGTGCCCTCTAAGCTCCACATATGAGGGACATATAAACTCTTGATCACTGAGCCTCTTGGAAGCCTCTGTTTCTACATTGGAGTCCTCCCACTGGAGTAAATGTAGCTTCCATGCAGAATAATACAAAAATCCCAGTACCAGAAAAAGGCAGAGGGCTAGCAGCAGATTGTGTACAAATATCAAGAGTCCCATCTTCACACGATCTACAATTTCCTACATGACCGCAGCGGGAAGGGAGGCAGCGGGGAGGCGGCGCCCAGAACGAAGCCGGAGGGAAGGTGGGGGCTATGGCTTAGGCGGGGGTGGCAGCCACGGGGGACCCCGGCGGGCGACCATGACGCGGTGGGCCGCCTGGGAGCCGCCATAGTGGGGTCGCGGCCGTGGGCGGAGCGCACGGCCGCGACCCTTGGGCCACTCGTTTCTGATCCTTTTTGAGTATATTTTCCCTCTGGCCTCAGGTGACTTTTTTCATACACATGTGCTTATTAATTCTCAGTCAAATACCATAGGGATATTCTCTAAAGATCTCTAGGGTTCTCATTCTGTGCAACTCTCTTTCCTGTGGCACTCTGTCCTGTGAACTCCTGGTCACCTTGTTCTCCCTGGACTCTCAGCTCCATTTCCTTACCTCAGGGATACCAAGGGTGCTCTACTTGAATTATCCTGCTCACCATAGCAGTCTGGAAACTCAAACAGATAATTTGGAATTCACAGTGCTCAGTTGATTTGTTTTCCCTTCTGTCTTGGATTACTTTCCTTCATTGCTTGATGGCCAGTGTCTTGAACTCTACTATTTCATACATTTTGTCTATTTTATTTTTGTTTCAGGAGGAAGGGTAAATTTGGTCTTTGTTATTCTATGACAGTCAGAAGTACACCTCTCCATTATCTGAGTTTAACATTAATCTGGACAAATGTAGTACAGTGCTTTTCAAAAAGTCATCTTTAGAGTTAAAAAGACCTATGTTAGAATTCAAATTTCAATCCTACACCTCTTTGTGACTTTGAGCAATCTACTTAACCTAAGATAATGTCAAGAGTTGATGAACAGTACAAATAAATGATTAAGAGCATGAGCTCTGAAGTCAGCAGTATATCTGATTAACCTCAGGCCTCATTATGCAGGTGGATACCTTTTACCTCATGATATGGAGATGACATGAAAACACATGTTCTCAGCTGGACAGTAGCTTCAGTGCTGAGAGAGGAAGAGAAGAAGGGTTTAATCATGCTTGCACAGTTTATTCTCCCAGGCTCTCCAATCAGTTAAGTCATTCTTCCTCTGGTGAGGAGAAAGCCCAGGAGCATTACTTTACGGAAAGGCCTTCATATAGAATAAGTGGAGTGAAAAATAAGCAACCACTCACCTCCAAGGGAAAAAAAAAAAAAACAACAGCATTCAATTCTTGGGGAAAATAGACAAGTAAGAATTGCCTAGTGTTCATGTTGAACTTGAGACCTCATTTCCTAAGGGTTCCAAGTTCAATAAGAAGAGTTGATTATAAAAAAAGAGGTTATTATAAAAAAAAATTAAGCCATACTTATACCAACTAGAATCTTTTAAGAAATTGCAAGTACCTTTTTTTTGTGGATGATCTACTCTCAGATAATGTCATAGCCCTCATGTGGTCTTTTTATGGATGAAATTCTGTGTGATATAATTGAACTGCCCAAAATCAAACCATGGGAAAAGAAATCAGGGTATTGAGACAGATGCTCTTTCTGTGATTTACAAGAAATACCATTTCTTAATAAGACATTGATTAGCGATCACTCTGCAGAAAACATCCTGTGTACTGAAGCATGTAATAAACTGTCAGGAAACAAATTGAACCAGCAACTAACCTTTTGAAAATTTCTCCTAAATTTATTTGATCTTTTTTCATAAAAAGAAAGGTGGAAATACTGTTATTTCTTAGCATTTTATTCTTGGTTTGGATGTAGGTCAAATATAACTAGGAATTATAGATAAAAATGTCATATCTGACATACATAAATGTGTTTCACTTACAGGTTAGTAAGTACGATTGTCTTTCTATTCTCTTTTCAGTTTCTTTTATTAGAAGGGTAAAACCTTTTATTTTATTGGTTTCAAAAATAGGAATTAACACATCAACAAAAAGAAGGAATTTTAATTCCTTGAAAATAAGATTTACAGGATTTTCTTCATCATTAGGCCAAACTAAGCCACCAGGTCTTTAACATATTTTGTCTTCAGTCTTGAGTTACATTTAACTTAGCAAATCAATATCAATAAAAATCTTCAGCAGCATAAATGGATTAAATTCCTACTATATGTTATCTTTGTAATGTTATAAGATTCAGCTTCTCACTCAAAGATTTTCCAGTCTACTTAAAAACCCCAAACTATCAAATGCCCACTAGAATCAGAGTTCTCTGACAGTCTAAGAAAAGAGTGATGAGTATAAGTTCTGGTGAATATGAAGGCTTTATGGAGGAAATGTCCTTAAGTAATAGGTAGGAATTAGATAAGTAGAGGAAAGTAGGGAGAATATTCTTAGTTTTGCGACCAGTATGGAAGTATAAATGAGATTTATGTAAAAGAAAAAGAATTCATGAATAAAGTTCATGATAAGGAATTGGTGGAAATAGGAGTGGGGACATAGGATAGATCTCAAATAGGGAAATCATGAAAAGGTATTCAAGATTGATGGACTGACAAATGTGCCATTAATGTTCTGTGCAGAAGAACAATGTGCTCAAATTTTCGTTTTAGGGAATTAGAGGTTATATTAGAAAAGGCAAAATACAAGAAGCAACAGGCTGCTGTAGTCATTTAGGCTTAAAAGACAGAAGAAAATAGAATTAAAAAGGAAAATGAACGTGTCTCTAATTATACGAGGAGATTTTAGCACAGATTTTTGCCTCAGAGATTGATAAGATTACACAGACAAAAGACAAATAGGATATTAAAAAATGAAAAGCACTATTAACAAGCTTTATCTGAAGATGATATATCTGCTCCCGTTGTTTAGATATTACACATTCACATAACACAGATATTGACCATGTACAGGCCACAAAGTAAGTCTAAAAATAGAATATATAGGCCACTTCTACTGATGACTATGTGATAAAGTTAGAAATCAATAAAACAAGAGTAGCCTCCATATACTCAGAAAATGAAAAACAAAAAATTTCTATATAATTTATGGCTCAAAGAAGAAGTCATAATAGAAATAAGAAAACAAAACTGAACAATAATAAAAACACCACATTCATATTGGAGATGAAGTTAAAATGACACATAAAAGAAAATGTATATTCTTAAAATCTTCTTTTCCTATTTGGAATTTTAAGGATAAACATTAAATTAGTAGCCAAACTAATAAGATGGAAAAGTACAAAAGAGTCAACTCAAAAAACTGGGAAAAAAGAAATAATAAATATGAAATAGAAGAAAATAATTTAATCTAAAAGTGGTTACAAAATGAGAAAATAAGCAAAATCAAAAGATAGTTTTCTGAAAGATTTAATAAAATAGACACATCTCTGTCAAGATTAAAACTCTCCAGGATAAGTTCTATGATCGGAGTGATTGCATTTGTTGTTTTTGATGTTGATCATGTTTTCACCACTGTATCCCTAGAGCCTAAGAAAGATCCTGGAACATCTTGTGTCTTGAATAATATGTGTTATGAAATGTCATGTTTGAGATGATAAGCTGCCATCTAAATGGAAGGGCAACAGGGTGATGTACACGTAAAATAGCACTAGTCTGAGAGTCAAAGCCTCCTTACAAGTACAGGTTCAGTTGCCTAATGTTGGGAAACTAACTTATCTTCTCTGGACCTTAAAATAGAAATAGAAAATAGAAAGGTGTGAAATTCATTCATATCCCTTCTAGCTCTCAATCTGAATCTCAACTCTAACTCTGCATCTGTAATTTACTTTTCTTAATTAGAAATTACAGATTTATTCATTTGTTTGTTTGTTGTGCATTTTTAACCAGTAAGCTTCACTGAATAACCTTATCTGTTTTGCTTCAGTGTCTACCCAAGACCTAAAACTGTCCCTGGCACTTACTAGTGCCTAATAAATGTTTGTTGGCTGACTGAATAAACACTACAGTGGACAGATAAAAGACACAGAGCTTGAAGAGAGACCTATAGGTCATGAGCAGTAAGATGCGTACCGCTTGGATAAAAAGTTCAGAGAGAATTTAATAGCTTTAGGAGGCATCAGAAAAAAGGTATGAGCTGAAGCTCTGAGGAAAGAAGTAATAAAAAAAAATGTTGGCCTCTCAAGTTTTTCAATGGTGTATAATTTTCTACTTAAAAGGTAATGCAGAGTCATTGCACAGAATTTGGAAAATAGAGAAATATACAAAGAAGAAAACAGCACATTTTAAAAACACATTTGAAAATGCGTGTGATTCACTAAAAACTCTAGTTTTAACAACAAGATATATCAATTGTCTGACTGCGGAAGGTTGTGCGTGGGTGGTTTGGGGTTGGGAGCTATTATTAAGCAAGCAGGAAACCTGGCCCCTGTCCTTAAAGAGCTCGCAATTAAATTGAAGGGACAAAACAATCTTTCTGAAATAATCAAGAATAATTCCAAAGTACTATGTGATTAAGGACATAAACACACAAAAAAATTAAAACTTGAGTGTTGTGCTGAGAGCTAGAGGTATAAATCTGTAATCAGCATGGGCTGGAGAATGGTCAGTCAGGTATCACAAAAGAGGTATGTTTTTGCTTAGGACGTGGCAGATCTAGGGGCAGGTGGTGAGGGCGCTGTATTAGGGAAGGGAGACAGGTAAATAGGAGAGAGAGAATGCCTACAGTTTGAATGAGAGCCATTAAAGGCCTCCTTTCCTTTGCAGTTTCACAGAGGCAGCTCTTGTATAAAGCCATGGCCTGGGAGCAGTACGATCTGGGCTCTAGTTTCATCTCTGTCACTAATTTTCTGTGAGCTTCTAGAGAAGTTGCCTCAAGCTCTGTACCTCAGTAGGACTCAGGTTTCTTCTACCTCTGATATTAAAGGGAATATCCATAAAATCTGTCATTTAAATCACTGCTTGCCCATTTTGTCTCTTTTGACTTTCAAATAAAGCGTATCATTAATGAAGAATGCAAGTTGATTTGAGAGGAAGAGCATTTATTTACGCAAAACATTAGTTCCCCAACTATGATTGTTTTTCCAGACATGAGAATATTTTAAACCTGAGGCAGAGCCAAAGGCATATTTGCATAATGATTGATATAAAAGCTATGCCACCTCCCACTCGTCTATTCAGCCTGTACCCAGAATGGGAGAAGGCTCTGAAACACAAATTTATGTAATGCAAAACTTTCCCTAAGAAGTACCAAATTGCCTACTTAAGTACTTGTCACCAGGGATATGTTCAATGTTTTATAAGTACTGTGTAATTTTCAGAATCCACAAGCAATTTGCCTCCTGTGAAGAAATTTTCCCCATTGACTACTAGATTCTCCTGCCAAAGGCAGACAAAGCCCTGAAGTCCCATAGTCAATGCCTTCTCCCCTTGACAGTTTTTTTCTTTCACTTTTCTCTTTTTCTTTCTCCCTTTCTCTCACTCTCCCTCCCTCCCTTTCTTCTTCCCTTGCTTTCTTCCTTCTTCCTTCTTTCTGTCTTTCTCCCCTCTCTCTCACTCCCTTTCTGTCTCTGACTCTCTTTCTCTCTGAGTTTTCTATCTCTGTCTTGCTTTCTCTCTGAGTTCCTCTCATTTTTCATCTATCAGGCAGCCTCACTCCCTCTCCCCTCCAATTATCCATTAATATTAAATTTATTTTCACAATCTTATTAGCAAAGGTTTTTCTGGGAGTCTACATTCAGTCAGTTGAAGTCTTTCTTGTCAACTTGAACTCAAGGAAAAGAATCAAAGGTGTGTTCAGGTAGCATAATAAAAAGAATAATGAAAATTCATATCAGTATGTCAGTGAAAAGTCTTATGAAAATAAGACCACACAGTACATTATTTATTAACACACCAGTTGAGTAAAAGTGTGAAGTCTGTCAGCTAGAACAGGAGAAAATGAGAAGTCTTAGTATTCAGAAGAGCGAACTCTTCATTGAGTTAATTAATTCTGGCACTTCTTTCTGGAAATGCAAGAGTAAGAATTTTCACAAGATTTTTCATTCTATTCTGCAAATCTGAAACACATCCCCATATCCTGTTGTTTCAGAAATAACTTTGCTATCACTTAAATGTCACCGGTAGATACCTCTTGAATGCTCATCTTCCTCTTCTTTATATAATTGTTTCTTCCACACAGCTCCAAACACAAATCTTCACCATATATACCAATCAAAGTCTGTTTTTATTTTGAGCTGCTTGGAGAGGGTATTACAAAGGACATAATTTCTATGCATTAAAGAGCAATAAGATTTATTCAGGGCCAAAGTAGAGGCATTCACTTTCTTATCTTCAGTTGATTTCAATCAAAAGAATTGTTAAATGTAAGGCTAAAGGAAAATGAACACTTACAAATAGTACTTACAATGTCCTATTTATTTCTCCACTAACAATCATTTTTAGAGTTTGCAGGTCATAAAAAGCAACTAAAACAACCAACAAAACAACAATGATTGCCCAAGAAAACTCTAGGTAGTTGCATGTTTTTCTTTCTTGATATTTATTGACTCAATTCAATTTATCATCATTGAGTTCTATTGGGCTTAAATGGGTAATTCTGGTGATTTAAGGCATTTGTTTGATCGCCTATATGTGGGTGTATGAAGTTGCTTCAGTTGTGTCTTTGTGACCCTATGGGCTGTAGCCTGCCAGGCTCCTCTATTCAAGGGAATCTCCAGGCAAGAATACTGGAGTGTGTTGTCATATACTCCTCCAGGAGATCTTCCTGACCCAGGGATCAAACTTGCGTCTCTTCACGTGTACCCCAATGTTCATCACAGCACTGTTTATAATAGCCAGGACATGGAAGCAACCTAGATACCCATCAGCAGATGAATGGATAAGAAAGCTGTGGTACATAAACGCAATGGAATATTACTCAGCCATTAAAAAGAATACATTTGAATCAGTTCTAATGAGATGGATGAAACTGGAGCCCACTATACACAGTGAAGTAAGCCAGAAAGATAAACACCAATACAGTATACTAACGCATATATATGGAATTTAGAAAGATGGTAATGATAACCCTATATGCAAGACAGAAAAAGAGACACAGAAGTACAGAACAGACTTTTGGACTCTATGGGAGAAGGCGAGGGTGGGATGATCTGAGAGAATGGCATCAAAACATGTATATTATCAAGTGTGAAACAGATCACTAGTCCAGGTTGGATGCATGAGACAAGTGCTCAGGGCTGGTGCACTGGGATGACCCAGAGGGATGGGATGGGGAGGGAGGTGGGAGGGGGGTTCAGGATGGGGAACACATGTAAATCCATGGCTGATTCATGTCAATGTATGGCAAAAACCACTACAATATTGTAAAGTAATTAGCCTCCAACTAATAAAAATAAATGAACAAACAAACAAACTTGCATCTCTTTATGTCTCCTGCTTTGGCTGGTGGATTCTTTACCATTAGTACCACGTGGGAAGACGTTTGTTTGCCTAGTAGAGATCAAATACTTGTACCACATTAATTAATTTACAAATTTTGACTAGTTTTAGATGCACTTGTAGGCCCTTTAAGGGTGGTGTCATTGCATATCTGAGGTTATTGATATTTCTCCCAGCAATCTTGATTCCACCTTGTGCTTCCTCCAGCCCAGCGTTTCTCATCATGTACTCTGCATATAAGTTAAATAAGCAGGGTGACAATATACAGCCTTGATGTATTCCTTTTCCTATTTGGAACCAGTCTGTTGTTCCTTGCCACCACCCTTATGGCAGAAAGCAAAGAACTAAGGAGCCTCTTGATCAAAGTAGAAGAGGAGAGTGAAAAAGTTGGCTTAAAACTCAGCATTCAGAAAACTAAGATTATGGCATCTGGTCCCATCACTTCATGGCAAATAGATGGGGAAACAGTGGAAACAGTGGCAGACTTTATTTTTGGGGGCTCCAAAATCACTGCAGATGGTGACTGCAGCCATGAAATCAAAAGACACTTACTCCTTGGAAGAAAAGTTATGACCAACCTAGACAGCATATTAAAAAGCAGAAACATTACTTTGTCAACAACCGTCTGTCTGGTCAAGGCTATGGTTTTTCCAGTGGTCATGTATGGATGTGAGAGTTGGACTGTGAAGAAAGCTGAGCACCAAAAAAATGATGCTTTTGAACTGTGGTGTTGGAGAAGACTCTTGAGAGTCCCTTGGACAGAAAGGAGATCTAACCAGTCCATCCTAAAGGAAATCAGTCCTGAATACTCATTGGAAGGACTGATGCTGAAGCTGAAACTTCAATACTTTGGCCACCTGATGTCAAGAACTGACTCATTTGAAAGATCCTGATGCTGAGAAGGATTGAGGGCAAGAGTAAAAGGGGACGACAGAGAATGAAATGGTTGAATGGCATCATCGACTCGATGGACATGAGTTTGAGTCAACTCTAGGAGTTGGTGATGGACAGGAAGGCCTGGCGTGCTGCAGTCCATGGGCTTGCAAAGAATCGGACACGACTGAGTGACTGAACTGAGCTGTAGGTCTTTTGTTCCCAATAGGGGAGAAAGAATTGTCCCCACTCTGATTCTGGGCTGAGAAGTATAATTGACAAAGAATATAAATAAGAAGGAAGGCTCAGATATACAGGAATCTTGAGCAAAACTGTCAAAGTTGTTTTCAACTTTGGCTGCCTCACTTGTACTAATAACTGCTCCAGAAAATCTGTGACCTACAAGTTACTGTAATTATAAATCATCTACAGTCAGTAGATAAGTTTATGATTGTTAATCATTCATTAAGAAAAAATAATTACTATATCACTATTATTTGGCAAGCTTTATATTAAACTATTGGTATAAAATACAGACTATCTGCAAGGTATTCATAGGGCTCTTATTTTTAATCTTTTAGTCATGTACAAAAAGACCATAGTTGAGGTCTTGAAGCTGAAAATAACAATATATGAATGGATCTCCATTCTATTTTGCTGTTTCTTATAAACTAAACTCTGAGTAGACAGGAATGAAACTTCCTCCAGATACTTGTAATACAGAAGGCCAGACTCATTGGGTGTAATCACTGTAGATGGCATAGAGATAGTTTCATCCTCAGAGAAGGCAATTTGTCAAGCATCATTTTATGAGGTAAAACCAGAAAAAAAAGAAAATGATCGTTTTTATTCCTACTGCCATTGTCTTTTGTCAAGTACTAAGTGATTATTTCTTAATAGGTCTTAACCCCTTCAATCCATCCTCTACACCACATACAGAGGGAAAGTGAAGAGTGAAAGTGAAAGTCACTCAGTCATGTCCGACTCTTTGTGACCCCATGGACTATATAGTCCATGGAATTCTCCAGGCCAGAATACTGGAGTGGGTGGCCTTTCCCTTCTCCAGGGAATCTTCCCGACCCAGGAACCAAACAGGGGTCTCCTGCGTTGCAGGTGGATTCTTTACCAACTGAGCTATCAGGGAAGCCCAAGTTGTCTACAAATACAAATTATATCACTTCATTCCCTGAGTGCTCCCCGACCCCTGCCAATATGGTTTGTTAACTGTATCATTCAGATTAGATTTTGAAAACAGTATTTACATCCCTTAATTAACTAGTCTCAGTGTAGTTTTTTTTTAAAAAAATCTCTTCTCCAATTGGAGCACCCAAAACTCCAGCGACACTGCTGTCAAAGTTTAATAACAAGGGCTTCCCTGGTGGTCCAGTGGTTAAGAATCTGTCTTCCAATGCGCAGGTTCCATCCCTGGTCTGGGAACTAAGGTCCCAGATGCCACTCCACATCCTTACTCATGACTATTCCCACTACCTGAAAGACATTTCCCACCTAACAAAATTCATTTTCTTCACTGTAGCTCACCTCAGCTCCGTATTATCAAATTCACCCCATTTCTCTCAGCTGAGATTAATTATTCTCTTGTAAGTGCCCTCAAGCACTTTCTTTAAACCCTTGTTATAGCATATAGATCATTCTATTACTAGTAGATGCAGGTTGCAGCAGCATCTGCTGTTTTCTTGAGTGAGTTGCTGGAACTTGTGTCTTTCTAAGAACTGGTCTGTTTCTTGTTTATTTTTGCTTTTGCTACATAAAATGAGAATTGTTGATGAACAGTCAGAGGCAGACACAGAATAACACCATGGAGAGGTAGATGAAAGTGAAAGAGATTTATTATACTCACAACTCCTAAAGGAGAGAGGCACGGGACGCCATTCAGGTGGCCGTATGAGAGGAGCTCCAAGGAAGCAGGCTCAACCAGGCAAATGGGAGGCCAAGAGAGTGAAGACCCATGAGCAAGTGCCTTTATTGAGGGTCAGTGTGGAGCACACAAATAAGAGATATGAGGAGAATTTCTTGAATGCCATTAGGTCACAGTCAGGGGAGGGCAAGACTGGTGAACTGTGACAAAGACCAGTGTATCACACTGGTGCACCTAGCCTGCACAAGGTGTTCACAGATGATGGAGATGTTGAGGCATCAGGTAAATATGAATTTTAAAAATTGTACCCTACTATTGATCCCATGATGCCTCACCATTAACAATACTAATTAAGCACTGATTCCCTTGGTTATAGAGATGTTAAAGGTGAATGGAACAGGTGGGCCAGGTGGCTGAAGTTGGATCAGCCAGGGCAGATGCAAGTCCTTGGTGGGTGCTGCTGCCTAAGCCACCCTGAAGGGACTGTTGGGGCTGAAGTGGGCCCGGGCTAGAGACAGTCCCTGGACAGTGCTGCACCCAAGGCTTCCTTGGCTGAATGGCTGGGGCTGAAACTGGAGTGGTCCTGGGCTGAGGGGAGCCCCCCAAGGATTCAGTGGCCCTCGCTGCGCTTCTGACCACAGGGAGGGCTTCGGCAGTTGCCTGCTCTTTGACAGAAGTTCTAGGGTTAGTAAATAGATTTTCTTCCCTTAGAGTCTAGCTGTCCTTTAAACTGCTATTTCTTCACTGTGTCCCATGGTGGGTGAATGCATTCAGGTCCCTCAGCAACCCCTTCTTACTGCAGGTTGCTGAGTCAAGAGTGGGGTTCCTATGGATATCGTGTCTCTGTCTTTTCTACCCATTTCTATACATTCTGTGTATAGTAGCTGGTCAATCAGCCCTCCAGTCTTCTTCAGGAGGAATTGCTCTATAGGCAGGTGTAGATTTGGTGTGTCTGTAGAGGAAGTAAGCTAACAGTTTTCCTATACAGCCATATACCCTTCCCCCAAATCTGGTAGGTTTTTAGCCATTATTTCTTCAAATATTCTTTCTGTCCCTTTCTTTCTCTCCTGTCCCTTTGGGACTCCATCATGTGGATGTTCATGTACATGATGGTGTTTCACAATTCTCTTAGGATATGTTCATTTTTCTTCTTTTTTTTCCTTTCTGCTCAACGAATAATCTCAATGATCTTATCCTCAAGCTTGCTAATTCTTGCTTCAGCCTGTTCAAATCTGCTGTTTAACCCCTATAGTGAAGTTTAATTTTGGCTATTTTACCTTTCAGCTCCAGAATTTCTATTTGGTTATGTTTAATATCTTCTGTCTCCATATTTGATACTCTATTTGGGAAGACTTCATTCTCCTGTTTTGTTTTTGTTCTTTGTCCACAATTTCTTTTAGCTATTTGGTTATATTTAAATCAGTTGATTTAATTTTTTCTAATATGTCCAGGGCTTTTCCCTTGACAGCTTTTTATTTCTTTTCTTTTCATGTGAATGTGCCATACTTTCTAATTTCTTTGTAGGCCCCATTATTTTTGTTGAAAATTGAACTTTTTAAATATTATAAAGTGGCGACTATAGAAATCACATTCTCCCCTTACCTGGGGTTTGTTTTGCAGTTTCTTCTGGTTTGTTCTTGTTTTCTTGTTTAGTAACTTTTTAAAACTGTTTTGTAAAATCTGTGTTCTTTGTCACATGTGATCACTGAAGTCTGTTCTTCATTAGTTAAGTGGTGAGCCATTGTTCTGACAGTTAAAAGAAATACCTAGAGAAAAAAGAAAGAAAGAAAGGAGGAAGGAAGAATCTCCCAGTCTTTTCAAATTGGATTTATATTAGAACTCTTTTTCAATGCTTATCTAGGCCATTTACTACTTTGCCTTAGATTTCACTCCCTGCTTGCATGAAGTCTTTAGGTCAGCTTCAAGTGAAGTTTAGGTTTTCTTGGGACTTTTCTGAGTGTGTGGGCAGTCCTGGTCATGAATATGGTCTTTTTGAATCCCTGGTATATATGGGAACTTATAGAATCCTTTAGTTCCCTTCATGTATTCTTTCCTCATCTCTTCCTTCCCAAGTTTTCTGGTATGCCTAATCCTTGTTTCAGCTGTTGCTCCTTGTCACAGTGTGCTATGGCTAAAACTTGTGCTTTTACATGCTTTTGGAAGATGCCACCAGGAAGCCAACCCTGCTCTAGGAACATTCATCATCAGGCAAAATACCGACAAGTTCATGTACTTGCTTCTCATGAAAGATCAGGCAGTTCCAAATGGACACACAGTTCCTTAAGAATAAGGTCCATATTGCTCACTCTGACACTAGCAACCTTCACCATTACCTCATGGCCACTCCCAGCATAAAGATTGGTGGCTGGTAGGTAATCAATCTAAAATGCTACGTTACTCTTGCTTCATCATACCTTCTCTTGATTGTTGTAAAGTTTTAACTAGAGTCTAGGGTTCTGTAAAAGTTAATCTGATAATTTTTGCTGGCGCATTAGCTGCTTTTGTGGTGAGATGGAATCTTGGAGTTTCCTACTCTATCAATTTCCAGAAGATATTTTTTTAAAACCACTATATATTTTCTATATTGGGGCATTTCTTTTCTCCCTCCAAAAGATGGTGCCAGTTTCTACTTTTGTCCATAAGAAAATAAAAGTGTATAAAATTAAGTTCCAGCTACATAAAAAAAAAATAGAAAACTGTGTCAAATATATGAAATGTCTGTTTTCAGTTACTGGACAGTGGGCAACAAAGGATTATAAACTTTGATAAAAGAAAAAAGGACATAGTTGAGGCTTACAGGTACCTGAATTTCTGTCTGGAGAAAATTTCTGAACCACAGAGCAGGGGGGATAAACTCAAACAGAGGTCTGTGTTCTTGCTGAGTTAAGTAAAGTGATATATGAGTTTTAAGAGGCTGAGACAACTAGAATTTGAGGGGCAGAATACTGAAAAAAAGGGAGCTATACAGAAAAATAAATCCAAAAATCTGCATGAGTGACTGAAAGTCCATTTGTATACGTATAAAATGAAAGGCCCTTCTGTCTATCAAAGTATGATTTTCTGAGGAAAAAAACGATTACAGAATCTGTAAGTCACACCACCCCAAAGATCATGCAGGTCAAGGGATCATTTGACTCCCCAAAAGCCAGAATGAAGATACTTCATTGACTATTTAGAGAATTCAGTATAGACCCTGAAGGATTATGCCTTAGCAGCGGGGCTAAATTAGTCCCAGTATAAAGGCTACCCCTCACCACAACAAAGCTATAGAACAAGCATAGAAAGGAACAAAGTTACTGTAAATAACTGAAATGCTTGTTATATAATTAATATGTCTAAAGATTCAAAGAAAAATGTGAGAGAACAGCAAATAATAAAAAGAAAAAATCTACCAATGAAAATTCAGTATTGGAAATTAATACTTTACTAAATAAGATTAACAGCAAATTAGACACTGGAGAAAAATATATCTATGAACTTGAAGACCTAACAGTACATTATACAACAGCAAACACAGTAAGAGAAAAGACCGACAAGGTAAGGCAACATTAGTGAAAAATGACACAGTATCAAATATTCTAAAAGACACATAATTAGATTGCCAGAAACAGTGGGGTAGAAATATATTTGAAGGAATAATGGCTGAAGTTTTCCCAAATTTTTGAGAAATCAGTTCAGTTCAGTACATTTCAGTCACTCAGTCGTGTCCGACTCTTTGCGACCCCATGAATCGCAGCATGCCAGGCCTCCCTGTCTATCACCAGCTCCCGGAGTTTACGCAAACTCATGCTCATCAAGTTGGTGATGCCATCCAGCCATCTCATCCTCTGTCGTCCCCTTCTCCTCCTGCCCCCAATCCCTCCGAGCATCAGGGTCTTTTCCAATGAGTCAACACTTCACATGAGGTGGCCAAAGTACTGGAGTTTCAGCTTCAGCATCAGTCCTTCCAATGAACACCCAGGACTGATCTCCTTTAGGATGGACTGGTTGGATCTCCTTGCAGTCCAAGGGACTCTCAAGAGTCTTCTCCAACACCACAGTTCAAAAGCATCAATTTTTCGGCACTCAGCTTTCTTCACAGTCCACCTCTCACATCCATACGCGACCACTGGAAAAACCATAGCCTTGACTAGACAGACTTTTGTTGGCAAAGTAATGTCTCTGCTTTTTAATATGCTATCTAGGTTGGTCATAACTTTCCTTCCAAGGAATAAGTGTCTTTTAATTTCATGGCTGCAATCACCATCTGCAGTGATTTTGGAGCCCCCCAAAATAAAATCTGACACTGTTTCCACTGTCTCCCCATCTATTTCCCATGAGGTGATGGGACCAGATGTCATGATCTTAGTTTTCTGAATGTTAAGCTTTAAGCCAACTTTTTCACTCTCCTCTTCCACTTTCATCAAGAGGCTTTTTAGTTCCTCTTCACTCTCTGCCATACTGGTGGTGTCATCTGCATATGTGAGGTTATTGATATTTCTTCGGCAATCTTGATTCCAGCTTGTGCTTCCTCCAGCCCAGTGTTTCTCATGATGTACTCTGCATATAAGTTTAATAAGCAGGGTGACAATATACAGCCTTGACATACTCCTTTCCTTATTTTGAACCAGTCTGTTGTTCCATGTCCAGTTCTAACTGGTGCTTCCTAACCTGCATATAGGTTTCTCAAGAGGCAGGTCAGGTGGTCTGGTATTCCTATCTCTTGAAGAATTTTCCACAGTTCATTGAGATCCACAAAGTCGGAGGCTTTGGCGTAGTCAATAAAGCAGAAATAGATGTTTTCCTGGAACTCTATTGCTTTTTCGATGATCCAGCGGATATTGGCAATTTGATCTCTAGTGCCTCTGCTTTTTCTAAAACCAGCTTGAACATCTGGAAGTTCACGGTTCATGTACTTCTGAAGCCTGGCTTGGAGAATTTTGAGCCTTACTTTACTAGTGTGTGAGATGAATGCAATTGTGCAGTAGCTTAAACATATTTGGACATTGCCTGTCTTTGGGATTGAAATGGAAACTGACCTTTTCCAGTCCTATGGCCACTGCCGAGCTTTCCAAATTTGCTGGCATATTGAGTGCAGCACTTTCACAGCATCATCTTTCAGGATTTGAAATAGCTCAACTAAAATTCCATCACCTCCACTAGCTTTGTTTGTAGTGATGCTTTCTAAGGCCCATTTGACTTCACTTTCCAGGATGTCTGGCTCTAGGTGAGTAATCATACCATTGTGATTATCTGGGTCGTGAAGATCTTTTTTGTAGAGTTCTTCTGTGTATTCTTGCCACCTCTTCTTAATATCTTCTGTTTCTGTTAGGTCCATATCATTTCTGTCCTTTATCGAACCCATTTTTGCCTGAAATTTTCCCTTGATGTCTCTAATTTTCTTGAAGAGATCTCCAGTCTTTCCCATTCTGTTGTTTTCCTCTCTTTCTTTGCATTGATCGCTGAGGAAGGCTTTCTTATCTCTCCTTGCTATTCTATGGAACTCTGCATTCAAGTGGGAATATCTTTCCTTTTCTCCTTTTCTTTTTGCTTCTCTTCTTTTCACAGCTATTTGTAAGGCCTCCTCAGACAGCCATTTTGCTCTTTTGCATTTATTTTCCACGGGGATGGTCTTGATCCCTGTCTCCTGTACAATGTCACGAACATCCATCCATAGTTCATCAGGCTCTCTGTCTATCAGATCTAGTCCCTTAAATCTATTTCTCACTTCCACTGTATAGTCATAAGGGATTTGATTTAGGTCATACCTGAATGGTCTAGTGGTTTTCTCTACTTTCTTCAGTTTAAGTGTGAATTTGGCAATAAGGGTTTCATGATGTGAGCCACAGTCAGCTCCTGGTCTTGTTTTTGCTGACTGTATAGAGCTTCTTCATCTTTGGCTGCAAAGAATATAATCAATCTGATTTCGGTGTTGACCATCTGGTGATGTCCATGTGTAGAGTCTTCTCTTGTGTTCTTGGAAGAGGGTGTTTGCTATGACCAGTGTGTTCTCTTGGCAGAACTCTGTTAGCCTGTGCCCTGCTTCATTCCATACTTCAAGGCCAAATGTGCCTGTTACTCCAGGTGTTTCTTGACTTCCTACTTTTGCATTCCAGTCCCCTATAATGAAAAGGACATCTTTTTTGAATGTTAGTTCTAAAAGGTCTTGTAGATCTTCATAGAACCATTCAACTTCAGCTTCTTCAGCATTACTGGTTGGGGCATAGGCTAGGATTACCATGATATTGAATGGTTTGCCTTGGAAACGAAGAGAGATCATTCTGTCGTTTTTGAGATTGCATCCAAATACTGCATTTCAGAATCTTTTGTTGACCATGATGACTACTCCATTTCTTCTAAGGGATTCCTGCCCACAGTAGTAGATATAAGGGTCATCTGAGTTAAATTCACCCATTCCAGTCCATTTTAGTTCACTGATTCCTAGAATGTCGAGATTCACTGTTGCCATCTCCTGTTTGACCACTTCCAATTTGCCTTGATTCATGGACCTAGCATTCCAGGTTCCTATGCAATATTGCTCTTTACAGCATCGGACCTTGCTTCTATCACTAGTCCCATCCACAACTGGGTATTGTTTCTGCTTTGGCTCCATCCCTTCACTCTCTCTGGAGTTATTTCTCCACTGATCTCCAGTAGCATATTTTACACCTATCGACCAGAGGAGTTCCTCTTTCAGTATCCTATCATTTTGCCTTTTCATACTGTTCATGGTGTTCTCAAGGCAAGAATACTGAAGGGGTTTGCCATTCCCTTCTCCAGTGGATCACATTTTGTCAGACCTCTCCGCCATGACCCGTCTGTCTTGGGTGTCCCCATGCGGCATGGCTTAGTTTCATTGACTTAGGCAAGACTGTGGTCCTGTGATCAGACTGGCTAGTTTTCTGTGATTATGGTTTTAGTGTGTCTGCCCTCTGATGCCCTCTGGCAACACCTACCATCTTACTTGGGTTTCTCTTACCTCGGACGTGGGGTATCTCTTCACGGCTGTTCCAGCAAAGCGCAGCCACTGCTTCTTACCTTGGCGGAGGAGTATCTTCTCATGGGCGCCCCTCCTGACCTTGAACGTGGAGTAGCTCCTCTCAGCCCTCCTGTGCCCCACAGCAGCCGCTCCTTGGAGGTGGGGTTGCTTCACAAATCTACCAAGATAAATAAGCAGCTACCAAGAAGATTAAACATAAAGAAAACCAGTCAAACGTACATCATGGTCAAATTGCTGAAAACCAGTGTTAAAGAGAAAATCTTATAATCAACCAGAAGCAAGAAGCATGTTTCATACAGAGAAAAATGATCAAACTTTGAACATGCTTCCTTTTAGAAACTCTGCAAGACAATAGAATCATACCTTTTAAATGCTATGAGGGGGGAAAAAAAAGCTATCTAAAATTTTATATACAATGAAAAGTGAAGGTCACTCAGTCATGTGTGACTCTTTGCAACTCCATGGACTATAGAGTCCACGGAATTCTCCAGGCCAGAATACTGGAGTGGGTAACCTTTCCCATCTTCAGGGCATCTTCCCAACCCAGGGATCAAACCCAGATCTCCCGCATTGCAGGCAGATTCTTTACCAGCTGAGCCACAAGGGAAGCCCAAGAATCATGAAAATATAGTTCAAATGTGAAATAAAAACAGAAGTGAGGAAAATTTGGTCTCAGTGGACTGGTAGTATAAGATATACTAAAGGAAGTTTTACACACAGAAGGAAAATATTGCCAGATGAAAGCATAGATATACAGAAGAAAATGAAAAGCATAAAAAAGAAGTATGTGAGTAAATATGAGAGACATTTCTTTTTTATTTTTAACTTCCTTAAGAGATAGTTCCTTCAAAATAAAAATTAATAATTGAGAGGTTTATCACAAATATAGAAATGAGATGTGTGACAGCTATAGCACATTAGTACAAAGGAAGAGGGATTGCTTCCTCTACTTTCGAAAGGCTTTTATATTTGACATGAAGTAATATGCTATTTTTTTAAAATTAATTTGTTTATCTTAATTGTAGGCTAATTACTTTACAATATTGTAGTGGTTTTTGCCATACATTGACATGGATCAGCCATGGGTGTACATGTGTCTCACATCCTGAACTCCCCTCCCAGTAATATACTATTGTTTGAAGTTAGACAATGATAAGGAAAAGGTGTATATTGTAAAACTTAGAGCAAGGACTAAAAAAGTAAAACACAGAAGGTTAGTTAATAAGCTAAATGTGGAGATTAATAGAATCCTAAGTAAGTTAGTTATTCCAAATGAAGCCTGGAAATAGAAAAGGGAATAAAGAAGAGATGAATCAAAAGCAAAGTTGGAAGACTTACACTACCTAATTTCAACATTTACTAAAAGTTACAATAATGATATTGGCATAAAAATAGAAATATAGATAAATGGAATAGACTACAGAGTCCAGCACATTTATGGTCAATTCATTTTTGACAAAGGTGCCAAAGTAAATCAATAGGGAAATGAAAGTCTTTTTAATAAATGGTGCTGAAACAATTGGCTATCCATGTGGAAATAAAATAACTTTAATGATTACCTAACACCATATGCTAAAGTTATCACAAATGTATACTAGACCTTAATATAAAGGCTCAAATTATAAAACTGGATGAAAACAAAAGAGAAAATCTTATTAGGATAAGAACAGTTTTCTTAAACAGGATCCAAAATGTGTGAATTTTGAAAGATAACTTGATAAACCAGACTTCATCAAGATGGAAAACTTTTCAAAAACACTTATAATATTGAAAAGATAAGCTCTAAAACACAGTACTTATATCTGACAAAAGGCCTGCCTGTATCTAGCACATATGACCCTGCTGCTGCTAAGTCACTTCAGTCGTGTCCAACTCTGTGTGACCCCATAGATGACAGCCCACCAGGCTCCCCGGTCCCTTGGGATCCTCCAGGCAAGAATACTGGAGTGAGTTGCCATTTCCTTCTCCAATGCATGAAAGTGAAAAATGAAAGTGAAGTTGCTCAGCCGTGTCCAACTCTTAGCGACCCCATGGACTGAAGCCTACCAGGCTCCTCCGTCCATGGGATTTTCCAGGCAAGAGTACTTGAGGGGGTGTCATTGCCTTCTCTGACATATGACCTTACACCTCAGTGATAGAAGAAAAACTCCTGAAAACAGCTAGATTAAAAAAAAAAAAAAAGATGGCAATATCAAGTATTGAAGAATGTGGATCAACTGGAACTCCCATGTTGATGGTGGAGCATAAAATAATACAACCACTTTTGAAAACAGTTTGACAGCTCCTTAAAAGTCAAATGAATACCATAAGTTCAGTTCAGTTCAGTCACTCAGTCATGTCCGACTCTCTGTGACCCCATGGACTACAGCACGCCAGACTTCCCTGTACATCACCAGCTCTTGTAGCTTACTCAAACTCATGTCCATTGAGTCGGTGATGCCATCCAACCATGCCATCCTCTGTCATCCCCTTTTCCTCCTGCCTTCAATCTTTCCCAACATCAGGGTCTTTTCAAATGAGTCAGTTCTTCTTATCAGGTGGCCAAAGTATTAGAGTTTCAGCTTCAGCATCAGTCCTTCCAATGAATATTCAGGACTGATCTCCTTTAGGATGGACTGGTTGGATCTCCTTGCAGTCCAAGGGACTCTCAAGAGTCTTCTCCAACACCACAGTTCAAAATGAATACCATACATCCCAGCAATTCCACTCTTAAAGAATCTACCCCAAAGTAGTGAACTATATATTCACACGAAGACCTGAACATGAATGTTCATGGTCATCCTAGCCAAAATCTGTGAACCAGCCAAATAGCCACCAACTGGCAAATGATCTAGATGACAAAGAATACTATGGATTTAAAAAAATGAATGACTGATAACACAAAATAATATGAATAGATCTTGAAAACATTATGCCAAGGGGCTTCCCAGGTGGCACTAGTGGTAAAGAACCTGACTGCCAATGAAGGAGACTTAAGAGACACAGGTTCGATACTTGGATTGGGAGGATCCCCTGGAGGAGGAAATGGCAACCCACTCCAGTATTCTTGCCTGAAGAATCCCATGGCCAGAAGAGCTTGGTCGGGTTGCAAAGTCCATGGGGTCGCAAAGTGTCGGACACGACTGAAGTGACTTAGCACGCAAAGGAACCAGATAAAAGTTAATATATATTCCATGATTCCAGTTTATATGTAACACTAGGAAAGTCCAAAATTAATCTACAGTCACAGAAAGAACAGTAATTACCTGGGTTGGGAGTCAGAGAAGGGTATTGACTCAGAAGGGGCACAAAGAATCTGTGGTTATGGAAATGCTACATATCTTGATTGTGAAAGTATATAATGAGGAAGAACCAGATTCAATTCCTGGGTCAGAAAGATCCCCTGGAGAAGGAAATGGCAAAACACTCCAGTATTCTTGCCTGGAGAATTCCATGGACAGAGGAGCCTGTGCAAATGTTGCAAAGAGTTGGACACAACTGAAGAAACTTAGCAGCAGCATTAATATATACATAGTACCAGACCACCTGACCTGCCTCTTGAGAAACCTATATGCAGGTCAGGAAGCACCAGTTAGAACTGGACATGGAACAGCAGACTGGTTCAAAATAAGGAAAGGAATATGTCAAGGCTGTATATTGTCACCCTGCTTATTTAACTTATATGCAGAGTACATCATGAGAAACACTGGGCTGGAGGAAGCACAAGCTGGAATCAAGATTGCTAGGAGAAATATCAATAACCTCAGATATGCAGATGACACCACCCTTATGGCAGAAAGTGAACAGGAACTAAAAAACCTCTTGATGAAAGTGAAAGAGGAGAGTGAAAAAGTTGGGAATAAAGCTCAACATTCAGAAAACTAAGATCATGGCATCTGGTCCCATCACTTCATGGCAAATAGATGGGGAAATAGTGGAAACCCTGTCAGACTTTATTTTTTTGGGCTCCAAAATCACTGCAGATGGTGATTGCAGCCATGAAATTAAAAAACGATTACTCCTTGGAAGGAAAGTTATGACCAACCTAGATAGCATATTAAAAAGCAGAGACATTACTTTGCCAACAAAGGTCTGTCTAGTCAAGGTTATGGTTTTTCCAGTGGTCATGTATGGATGTGAGAGTTGGACTGTGAAGAAAGCTGAGTGCCGAAGAATTGATGCTTTTGAACTGTGGTGTTTGAGAAGACTCTTGAGAGTCCCTTGGACTGCAAGGAGATCCAACCAGTCCATCCTAAATGAGATCAGTCCTGGGTGTTCATTGGAAGGACTGATGCTGAAGCTGAAACTCCAGTACTTTGGCCACCTCATGTGAAGTGTTGACTCATTGGAAAAGACCCTGATGCTCGGAGGGATTGGGGGCAGGAGGAGAAGGGGACGACAGAGGATGAGATGACTGGATGGCATCACCGACTCGATGGACATGAGTTTGAGTAAACTCCAGGAGTTGGTGATGGACAGGGAGGCCTGGTGTGCTGTGATTCATGGGGTCGCAAAGAGTCAGAGATGACTGAGTGACTGAACTGAACTGAACTGAACTGATGTATATATACCTCAAACTATAACCCGAAAATAAGAACATAATTTGTAAATAAATGATCCCTTAATAATGTTGACTAGGAAAAAGATGGTTTCTTAGAAATGAAAAATGGGACAGTGTTTTATTGTTCTCTCTCATATTGAGGCTTTTCCCATTAATCAAATGATCTATGTATTTTTCTGCTCTACAAGGGACACTGATTATTCCTACTCCTCCATTTACTTTGGATCACGTGCCTTAACCCAGAGCTAGACAATTGGAAACAATGACAATATTTAGAAAAGAAATTTTAACATATACAGCACAGCCGTTTAGGCATGCTGCAGTTTACACAAATTCGAAAAGCACATGAAATAAGGAAGGAACGAAAAAAAGAGGAAAGAAAGAAGGAAGAAAAGAAAGAAGGAAGAAATAAAGGAAAGGAAGAAGGAAGAAATCATGGCAGAAAACAGAGAATTTGGGGAGTCAAACCTGGTAGCTCAGATGGTTAAAATCTGCCTGGAATATGGGAAACCCAGGTTCGATCCCTGGCTGGGGATCTCCTGAAGGAGAGCATAGCAACCTACTCCAGTATTCTTGCCTGGAGAATCCCCATGGACAGAGGATCCTGGCAGGCTATAGTCCATGGGGTCGTGGAGTCAGACACGACTGAACAACTCACTTGGGAATCATAAATCTGTAATCTAATCCTGGCTATACAACTGTCTTCATTGGTTTGTGTTGTTATAATGAAATACCGTGGACCAGGTGGCTTATTAACAACAGAAATTTATTTCTCACAATACTGGAGGCTACAAGTCTAAGATCAGGATACCAGCATGATTGGTTGAGGGCCATTTTCAACTCTTCATTGTATTGTCACGTGGTAGAAGGGACTAGGAGCTCTGTGGGGTCTCTTTTGTAAGAGCACTAATTCAATTCATGAGGGCACCACCCTCATGACTATGCCAAAGCCTTTAACTGTGTGGATCACAAAAAAACTGTGGGGAATTCTTAAAGAGATGGGAATATCAAAGCACCTGACCTGCCTCCTGAAAAATCTGTATGCAGGTCAAGAAGCAACAGTTAGAACTGGACATGGAACAACAGACTGGTTCCAAGTTGGGAAAGGAGTACATCAAGGCTATATATTGTCACCCTGCTTATTTAATTTCAGGACTGATTTCATTTAGGATTGACTGGTCTGTTCTCCTTGCTGTCCAAGGGACTCTCAAGAGTATTCTCCAACACCACAGTTCAAAAGCATCGATTCTTTGGTGCTAAGCTTTCTTTATGGTCCAGTTCTCACATTCATACCTGCCTACTGGAAAAACCATAGCTTTCACTAGACGGACCTTTGCTGGCAAAGTAACATCTCTGCTTTTTAATATGCTGTCTAGGTTGGTCATAGTTTTTCTTCAAAGGAGCAAGTGTCTTTTAATTTCATGGCTGCACACACCATCTGAAGTGGATTTTGGACCCCCCAAAAAGAGCCTGTCACTGTTTCCATTGTTTCCCCATCTATTTGCCATGAAGTGATGGGACTGGATGCCATGATCTTTGATTTCTGAATGTTTAGTTTTAAGACAGGTTTTTCACCCTCCTCTTTCACTTTCATCAAGATGTTCTGCCTTGACCCCAAATGATGTAACAATTTTGGGCAGCAGGGCAAGCCTTAAAAGGGGCTGTGGACATTTCCCTATGCTTATTTTTCTTGACAGAAATTATTGAAACTGGAATGTTCTAAAGATAAAATTTTCCCCCCACTAATAGTGTCCTTGAAATTTTCTCTGGTAATATTAAGTGATTAAATAAAAATAAGACATTAACTCTTCTGGTTGAGCTCTGGAAATATTCTTTGAGAGTGATGATCTGTATAGCTTGTAGAAAGGCATTTAGTCAGTTGCATTTCTATGTAAATATTACAAGCCTAGAAAAAGATATGCTAAATAGATAACTGGGAGGAAGTTGGCTATAGTGTCTTTGATATTTATTGCATGTTTAATTTCTTGCTTCTGAAGATGGATCTGTGATAAGAAAGAGCATAAAGTAAAAGTTAGGAGCCCTGACTCTGACACTAACTCCCCATGTGATCCTGGAGCAATTCTTCTCCACTCCCTGAGCATCCATTCTATCATCTACAAAATTAGGTACTGATGAAAGCATTTCTTAAACAAAAAAAATTATTGGAATATACTTGATTTATGATGCTGTGTTAGTTTCAGGTGTACAGCAAACTGAATCAACTATATATATATGTGTGTGTGTGTGTGTGTGCATAAATGTGTGTGTGTGTACTCTTTTTTAGATTATTTTACCATATAGGTCATCACAGAGTATTGAGTAGAGTTCCCTGTGCTATACAGGAGGTCCTTATTAGTTATCTATTTTATATATGCTAGGAGTTGACTGTGGCTCAGATCATGAAATCCTTATTGTCAAATTCAGACTTAAATTGAAGAAAGTGGGGAAAACCACTAGACCATTCAGGTATGACGTAAATCAAAACCCTTATGACTATAGAGTGGAAGTGAGAAATAGATTTAAGGGACTAGATCTGATAGACAGAGAACCTGATGAACTATAGACGGAGATTTGTGACATTGTACAAGAGAAAAGAATCAAGACCATCCCCAAGAAAAAGAAATGCAAAAAAGCAAAATGGCTGTCTGAGGAGGCCTAACAAATAGCTGTGAAAAGAACAGAAGTGAAAAGCAAAGGAGAAAAGGAAAGATATACCTATTTGAATGCAGAGTTCCAAAGAATAGCAAGGAGAGATAAGAAAGCCTTCCTCAGTGATCAATGCAAAGAAATAGAGGAAAACAACAGAATGGGAAAGACTAGAGATCTCTTCAAGAAACTTAGAGATACCAAGGGAACATTTCATGCAAAGATGGGCTCCATAAAGGACAGAAATGGTATGGACTTAACAGAAGCAGAAGATATTAAGAAGAGGTGGCAAGAATACACAGAAGAACTCTACAAAAAAGATCTTCAAGACCCAGATAATCACGATGGTGTGATCACTCACCTAAAGCCAAACATCCTGGAATGTGAAGTCAAGTGGGCCTTAGGAAGCATCACTACAAATAAAGCTAGTGGAGGTGATGGAATTCCAGTTGAGCTATTTCAAATCCTGAAAGATGATGCTATGAAAGTGCTACACTCAATATGCCAGCAAATTTGGAAAACTCAGCAGTGGCCACAGGACTGGAAAATGTCAGTTTTCATTCCAATCCCAAAGAAAGGCAATCCCAAAGAATGCTTAAACTACTGCACAGTTGCACACATCTCATATGTTAGTAAAGTAATGCTCAAAATTCTCCTAGCCAGGTTTCAGCAATACGTGAACCGTGAACTTCCTGATGCTCAAGATGGTTTTAGAAAAGGCAGAGGAACCAGAGAGCAAATTGCCGATATCCGCTGGATCATCGAAAAAGCAAGAGAGTTCCAGAAAATCATCTATTTCTGCTTTATTGACTATGCCAAAGCCTTCGACTGTGTGGATCACAATAAACTGTGGAAAATTGTGAAAGAGATGGGAATACCAGACCACCTGATCTGTCCTTCGAGAAACCTGTATGCAGGTCAGGAAGCAACAGTTAGAACCAGACATGCAACAACAGACTGGTTCCAAACAGGAAAAGGAGTATGTCAAAGCTGTATATTGTCACCCTGCTTATTTAACTTCTATGCAGAGTACATCATGAGAAACACTGGGCTGGATGAGACCAAAGCTGGAATCAAGATTGCTGGGAGAAATATCAATAACCTCAGATATGCAGATGACACCACCCTTATGGCAGAAAGTGAAGAAGAACTAAAGACCCTCTTGATGAAAGTGAAAGAGGAGAGTGAAAAAGTTGGCTTAAGCCTCAACATTCAGAAAACGAAGATCATGGCATCTGGTCCCATCACTTCATGGCAAATAGATGGGGAAACAGTGGACACAGTGGCTGACTTTATTTTTCTGGGCTCCAAAATCACTGCAGATGGTAATTGTAGCCATGAAATTAAAAGACGCTTACTCCTTGGAGGGAAAGTTATGACCAACCTAGACAGCATATTAAAAAGCAGAGACATTACTTTGCCAACAAAGGTCCATCTAGTCAAGGCTATGGTTTTTCCAGTAGCCATGTGTGGATGTGAGAGTTGGACTATAGGGAAAGCTGAGGGCTGAAGAACTGATGCTTTTGAACTGTGGTGTTGGAGAAGACTCTTGAGAGATGCTTGGACTGCAGGGAGATTCAACCAGTCCATCCTAAAGGAGATCAGTCCTGGGTGTTCACTGGAAGGACTGATGTTGAAGCTGAAACTCCAGTACTTTGGCCACCTGATGCAAAGTGCTGATTCATTTGAAAAGACCCTGATGTTGGGAAAGATTGAAGGCAGCAGGAGAAGGGGACGACAGAGGATGAGATGGTTGGATGGCACCACCGACTCGGTGGACATGAGTTTGAGCAAGCTCCGGGATTTGTAGATGGACAGGGAGGCCTGGCTTGCTGCGATTCATGGGGTCACAAAGAGTCAGACACGACTAGTGACTGGACTGAACTGAGTGTATATATAAATATCAATCCTTATCTCCCAATTTATCCCTCCCCCCTCGCCCCCCTGGTTACTTACCATGTTTGTTTTCTACATCTGTGACTGTATTTCTGTTTTGTAAATAAGTTCATTTGTACCATTTTTAAAATATTCCACATATAAGTGATATCATATGGTATGTGTCTTTCTCTGTCTGACTTACTTTAGTTTTCTGCCAGTTTTAAAATTTCAAGATGGTAACTATTACTTTTTGTGCTTTGTTTCTGAATCCTGAAGAATCAAGTTTATTTTGGTTGGATACTCAAGGTCGAACCCCAGTCAGTTTCTTGACACAGAGCAGTGATTTCCTCTACCCTCACAGAAATCTCCTCAAAATAACTACTATTAAGCCCCGAGCTCTCTCAGCTGCCAAACTGGTTTCCTCTGCTGTCTAGCCTCAATTAGTGTTATCTTCTTATTTATGCTCCACCTCTTTCCAAATCAGCTTTGAGGAAGGCTTAACTCACTCTATCCTGGATTTCTCATTGTTTCCAGACTGACTGGTTTTGTCACACATATCTAATTCCTGTTATACTTCCCCCCTCTACTTTGTTCCTGTTTAGTTATGATCTTGCTTCTTGGTCATTCAGTTCAGTTCGGTTCAGTCGCTCAGTCGTGTCTGACTCTTTGCAACCCCGTGGACTGCAGTTCGCCAGACTTCCCTGTCCATCACCAACTCCTGGAGCATCATTACTGTTTATTAATACATCCAAAAACTGCCACAAACATAACTTGTATCAGATGAATCCTGTGTGTGTGTCAGTCACTTAGTCGTGTCCGACTCTTTGCGACCCCATTGACTTTAGCTTGCCAACTCCTCTGTGTGTGGAATTCTCCAAGCACGGATACTGGAGTGAATTGCCATTTCCTTCTCCAGGGGATCTTCCTGACCCAGGGGCTGAACCCGGGTCTCCTGCATTGTGGGCAGATTCCCTACTATCTGAGCTATAGGGAAATCACTTATATGAATCTTATTGTCAGCAAAAGGTGTACATTCAATATGTACTTAAGGGGGAACTACAAAAGATCTTTATAAGTTCTTTTCTTATGAATCCTTCTTTTGGTGTCTTACCTATTTTTCAATAAGATGTGAATCCTTCCCTAGAGACTCCTAGAGAAAAAGACTTTGAATTGTCTGCACTGTTGGCATTTTCTTTAAAAATGCAGTGGGATATCTTGGAGACTGGGGATTATCAGTTGTCTTGAGTGGTGTGCTATTTTGAATAAACCAATATCAGTGGATGAAAATTTTATGATTCTCTGTACTCTTGGGTATTATAAAATAGAAATACCATATCACTCAAGAATTTCAAGTTACAAAGTTGCTTTTATGTGGTTTTTTCTTCCCTTGGATTTGGAGTTTTACTATAACCTGAGAGAAGGATCTAAAGATAGAGCAATTAGATTTTTATCTTTCCCTCAATCATTATTTTCCACTGAATGCTAATCAGCCTATCATAAGCGCTTCCTCTATCTCTTTCTCACTTTGAAAACAGATACAGCCGCTTTTCTGATGGCTCAGAAGATAAAGAATCTGCCTGAAACATGGGAGACCTGGGTTAAATCCCTGGGTCGGGAAGATCCCCTGGAGAAGAGAATGGCAATCTACTCCAGTATTCTTGCCTGGAGAGTCCCATGGCCAGAGGCTACAATTCATGGGGTCGCAAAGAGTCGGACACAGCTGAGTGACTAACACTTTCACTTTTCACAGCTGCTTTTTAAATGCTTGTATCTATGGCTTATAGTACTGTCTCCTTAACTCCAAAGGGATTGATATTGTCAACAATTTGGTCAGTATATACAGCCAGAAAAATCAGGACAACCCACATAGCCATAATCACTTGCTAGGATCACTGTATTATAGGTAAAGACTACAGGTTCCCCATTGTTCTATAACTCTCTTAGTGGGTCTAGGCAAATGATGGAGAGAGGACATAGATTCATTCACATCCCTTTCATTCACAGATCACCAATCCCTATTATATCTGCCTATAATAATTATTAAACTAACCAAGCACTTAATCTGCCACAAACACTGCTTTAATTTTTTTTAATTGAAGTATAGTTGATTTACAATATTGTGTTAGTTTCTGGTGTACTATAAATTGATTCGGTTTTATATATATATATGTATATATATATATGAAACATATATAATTTGGTTATACATATATATTTGTGTGCATATATATATATATATATATATATACACACACACACACACACACACACAGTAGAACCTTATTGTTCACGTATTTTATATATAGTAGTTTATGTCTGCTAATGCAAAACTCCTAATTTATTCCTCCCCCACCCTCTTTCCCCTTTGTTAACCATAAGTTTGTTTTCTGTCTGTGAGTCTATTTCTGTTTCATAAATAAGCTACCTTGTATCATTATTTTTAGATCCCACATAAAAGTGATATCGTATGGTATTTGTCTTTCTCATTCTGACTTACTTTGCTTAGTATGATAATCTCTAGGTCCATCCATGTTGCTATTGTGTATATACACCACATCTTCTTTATCCATTCATCTCTTGCTTCCAAGTCTTGGCTTTTGTAAATAGGACAAACATGGTTTAAAAGTTCTACACGCATTGTCTCATTTATTTTTTCCCCATTTATTTTTATTAGTTGGAGGCTAATTACTTTACAATATTGTAGTGGTTTTTGCCATACATTGACATGAATCAGCCATGGATTTACATGTATTCCCCATCCTGATCCCCGCTCCTACCTCCCTCTCCACCCGATCCCCATGCATTGTCTCAGTTAATCTTTTCCCCTGGATTATGCAATAAGTGCTAATTTTGCCTTTATATTAAAATGGGAAAATTAAAGTACAAGGAATTTAATTGACTTGCAAGGTCATAGAGTTAGTAACTGACAGAGTCATGATTTGACTACAGCAGTCTGGCCAGAACATTAAACATATCTTTACAGGAAATATGGACATTCTCTGGTACATATAGGAGTCTGGACAAAATTAGTCCTTTTGAAGGATGAAATAGGCAGCCTTCTAGCTAGTGTAAATGAAAGAGTCCAGAAATGTTCCCTCCAAGTCTAAAATTGTATCCTTACCACCCAAGTACAATGCTTGGATGTATACATGAATTTTTTGTTTTGAACACAGTGAGTAAAACTGCTTTTAAAGCAAGGATTTTACCCAGGAATAGTAGTATATTAAACCATTACCAAGTTAGTGTTCATCAGATTTATTCATCAAATTAAGGAACGCTCATATAACAATAATCTAACAGAGGGAAAGGGACATAGAATATGGTTTCCAAACTGCACCAAGGTACCCCAGCAAGACACAATGAACTCCACAGGGGTGCCATGGGATACTTTAAAATTTAAAGAAAAAGAACATGATATTTGACATATGTCAGACACCACATGGACTTTTAGCTTAAGATATTTCACAGTTTCAACACCAGACTGTATTACATTATTTTTTATAAGATCATGCATTTGCTAAATTGGAATTTGGGCAGTTCCTGTATTTAAAAGCAAGTGCCCAGTGAAAACCATTGTGGAACAGGAAATGATGATATCCAATCTGATTCTAAAAGTTTAAGAATTTATACAAGCATGTGTATTCCATTAATAAGTAATTATGAATGCTTAAGGATAAAATAAAAATATTTTTCCTTCCAATTTATGTGTATAGTTTTCTCAATTTGTCACTAAATTGTTAGGACATTGTTGTTGTTCAGTTGCTAAGTCATGTCTGATTCTTTGTGACCCCATAAACTGCAGCACACCAGGCTTCCCTGTCCTTCACCATTTTCCTTCACCATGTGCTCAAACTCATGTCCATTGAGTTGATCATGCCATCCAATCATCTTATCCTTTGTCGCCCCCTTCTCCTCCTGCCCTCAATCTTTCCCAACATCACTGTCTTTTCCAATGAATTGGCTCTTAGCATCAGGTGGCCAAAGTGTTGGAGCTTCAGCTTCAGCATCAGGAATTCCTTCCAATGAATATTCAGGGTTGATTTCCTGGTTTGGCCTATTGCTATTCAAGGAACTCTCAAGAGTCTTCTCTGGCATCACAAATTGAAAGCTTCAGTTCTTTGGCACTCAGCCTTCTTTATGGTCCAACTCTCACATCCATATCTGACTACTGGAAAAAACCATAGCTTTGACTATATGGACCTTTGTTGGCAGAGGGATGTCTCTGCTTTTTAATATGCTGTCTAGGTGTGTCATAGTTTTTCTTCCAAGTAGCAAGCATCTTTTAATTTTTGTGGCTGCAGTCACCATCTGCAGTGATTTTGGAGCCCAAGAAAATAAAATCTGTCATTGTTTTGACTTTTTCCCCATCTATTTGCCATGAAATGATGGGATGGGATGCCATGATCCATACACACTTACTAATTTGGTTGAAACTAACTGTTTAATATATTGAAATAGTCTTTTGGTCTGGGAACACAAAGAATATTATTGCTGGGATATTAAGTGATCTGTGAACAGAGAAATTTGGAGAACCTCTGCACAAAGATTATATCATATATTTTGTGGGTAAAGAGTAGAAAGAGGGAAAGTATATTTGGGCTGGCAGCCAGTGTACCATGAAAGTTCTGAGCATGTGCATGGCAGGAAAGTGTTGCCAAAAGATATGGAACCTTTCTGAGAGAAAATTGTAGACAAAAATCCCCCATGAGTCTGTTAGACATTGAGCTCTGTGAGGATAGGGACCATGTGAATCTAATTCCTCCGTGGTTTCTCAGTTCCCGGTATATTATGTAGCAGGGCAAATACTTTCTGAAAGAACAATGAATGGAATCTATTTCTAGCATTGCCACAATAGTTCAGTTTGTCCAAATGACAAATAAAGTCAATAATTGCATTCAATATCTCTAGCCATCTAAAAGGGAAAGATTTTATTTCATTATATCACAACTCACATACATGTACTGCTCTCTTAGCCAATAATGACTGTTTTCTGGATGTTAGCAACACCCTTATCTTGATACTACCCATCTAAGCTGGAGATACATGAACAATTCTGCTGAGAACTAAATTTAATATCAGGCTTAAGCCTATTGATGAATTCAGAGCACTGTTTTTAGGTACATATATGCTGCCTCATTCATTTATTGAAGCTTTCTTACCTTGGTTAACTGTAAGTATAATTAAGAGTTCTTACCTGGAAAATCCCATGGACAGAAGAGCCTGGTGGACTACAGTCCACAAGTCGCAAAGAGTCGGACATGACTGAGCAACTAAGCACATGCTTACACACACCTCAGTCTTTACATGTTGACCAATTGATTTTTAGCTTATTTGTAATCCCTGGTGATTTGGGCAGCCATATTATTCACACTAAGAAGTACAAAAGAATAGAAGCAAATGTCTTCAGTCTAACATAAAGTATTTAAGAAAAACCTATACAACAGGTCAGACATTATGGTAAAATTGTGGTAGTGCTTTAAGATTAGAAACAAGATATTATAACTCACTATCAGAATTTCAACTAATTGTAGGGCAGAGATCTTAGCAGCATAGGAAACAAAAAACACAAAGGGTAAGTTTTGGAAAGCTTGAAATAAAAGTTTATTTACAAGTGGTATAAAATGGTATGTGTAGAAAACTGACATAATCACAGGTAAATTATCAGAATTATTTTAGAAAAGTAAGGTTGTTGGATGTAATCAGTCAGTCAGTTCAGTTGCTAAGTCATGTCCAGCTCTTTGAGACTCCAAGGACTACAGCATGCCAGGCTTCCCTGCCCTTCACTACCTCCCTTCACTATCTCTATCTCATGTCCATTGATTCGATGATGCCATCCAACCATTTCATTCTCTGTCACCCCCTTCAAGATAGCTCTAAAATGAACAATTCCCAGAGCTTTCTCAGAGTTATGAGCCATTCTAATTCTAAGCAACCAGGATGAAGGGTTGCTGTCTTGTACCTAAGTAATGCAGTAGAATTCCTTGAGTTACACCTTAGCAATACAACTAAACTAGCCCTAGAATAAATGTCATTCTAGACCCCTGCCCTAAAGCAGGGCACCTAAGAAAGTGAAAGTGAAACTGTTAGTCACTCAGTCATGTCCAACTCTTTGTGACCCCCATGTACTGCAGCCCACCAGGTTCCTCTGTCCATGGATTTCTCCAGGCAAGAATACTGGAGTGGGTTGCCATTTCCTTCTCCAGGGGATCTTCCTGACCCAGGAATTGAACCTCTGTCTCCCGCATTGCAGGCAGACTCTTTACTTACTGAGCCACCAGGGAAGACAAGATCTCATAAAGCCTAAAATAGGCTTCAAAAGAATCAAGTTGATCCAAAAGTGCAATTAATACTGGCTAAAACAAGATAACTATTTCTAGTACTTGGCAATGTAAACTTCACCCTATTCAAGCTTATTAACGTCATATGAAGAAACAGGAAAATGTGACCTATAATTTGAATGGAAATAAGTCAGTAGGAAAAGAAACAGAAATTAGAATGATGATAGAATTTACAAACATTTTAAATGGATGACATAAATATGTCCAAGGTATTAGAGAAACACATGAAAATGAGGAGAGAAATCAGTGCTACCAAATAGATTTTCTAGAGCTGAACAATATACTATTTAGAATGAAAAATTCACTGGTTGAGAAAAGCAGCAAGCTAATTACTGAAGAATAAAAGATAGACTCTTCAATATTGTCGACTAAAATATATAGTCACAACCTGAAAGTAGAGAGTTTTTTTATTTGGTGGAAATGTTTAGGATTCTGAGCCCAAGAGACAGCATCTCAGTATCTCTGAGAAAACTGCTCCAAGGAGGCAGGAGGGGAGTCAGGCTATATACAAGTTTGCAACAAAGGGAGCAGGCAGTCTGAACAAAGATCAAGTATCAGGTTAAGGAATTTAGCATTCTATGTATGGGAAGATGGAAGCCTCTGGGCTCACTGAATTCATTCCTTTCATTTGCACCTTAGCAGATTTGTGGCCAAATCTGTTTCCTTGTTCACCTTGCTTCCTGCGTTCCCCCAGCTCCTTAGCAGTCACCTTGGGGAGTGGCTGCATTCGCTGGATCGCAGTTTTGGGAGCCCTCATTTACATTTGGAGGCCAGAAATCACTGATGGCTGTGACATTTCTTATTGATATGGCAGGAGATATTTTCATTTCACAATATCCAGAAATAGAAATTATCCAAACTTAGCTACAGCAACAGAAAATAATGAGGAAATTTAGCAGAGCATCAGTGAATCTGGCTAAGATATGTACAAACGGACTATCAGAAATGAAAGAAAGCAAAAAGAGAAAAAAGAAAATAATGGTTGCAATTTTCCAGGTTTGGTAAAAAGTAAAAACATGCACCCAAGAATCTCAGCAAATATCAAGCAGAAAAAAATGCAAAAAACGTATCATGATCAAACAACTGAAAACCAGTAGCAAGGAGAAAATCATTTAATCAAGCTAAGATGCACAATATACAAAAAAAATTGTTTTTTAAAGATTGCAGATATTGGATTAGGAAAAAAGATGCCAGAAGACACTGAGACTTTTGGTGTAAGTGCTGAAAGAATAAAAGCATGTTAGTCTAGAATTCTATACCAGTAAAAATACTCTCCAAAAAAGCAGGCCAAAAAAAAGGCAGAGATAATTCAATGTAGATGTTCATGCATTACAAAAATAATAAATTCTTCAGATCAAAAGAAAAATTGCACCAGATCAAAATTTAAAACTCAATAAAAGAATATAGAGCAATAAGCATGAAGAATATATGAGCAAGTATGAATATAAGAATTCCTTTTATCATTAACCTACCACCTGAAAAAACAAATAAACCAACCAAAGTTTATTAAAATCAGTTTTCCAAACACTAGATATTGGGCAACAGTGAACAGCAATCCTCAGGACTAAGGGAACAAATAATTTGTTTTGTAATATTGCTTAAGTGTTATAGGGAAGAACAAATCTGACTCCATATTACTTTAACCCTTGTATTCTATTGCTTTTCCTACAAATTAATCACTCAAAGGATTTTGTCTATAGCTTAAAGTATATGTAATGATCCATCACCAGGAACCCTGCCTCCCATGTCTAAATGTTAAGCTAGGATACCTTTGTTAAGCTCACAGGAAACATCCTGACCAAGCCCACCTGTCAATGGCCGCAGGAAAGAAGAAATTAACACATCCACTATGGAGTCTGGCTGGAACCAGGAAATATCTGTAGTAACTTATCACCTTTTTAACTTTACCTCCCCATTCTTTGCTCTATAAGAGAAACTAGCACCCAAACCTGGGCAAAATGGTTCTTTGAGACATTGGTCCACCATATTCTTGGTTTGCTGGCTTTCCAAATAAAGTCACTATTTCTTGCCCCAAAGACTTGTCTCTTGATTTCTTGGCCTTCATGTGGCAAGCATTAAGAGCTTGGGCTTTATAACATAAGTAAGTACTGCTTGGAATAAATCCCCAAGCTACAGCATAGGATAAGGTGCGGGTGCGGCTTAGGTAGAATATCACAGCCTCTGAGTTGAGGAGATCGAGCTGAAAGTTTGGGCAACCAGAGTCACTAGAGTTCAAAGTAAAACATAGTGGTGAAGAAAGAACTGCACAAAGAACTGGAGATCTGCAAAGCAATATTCTGGAGTTCTTAGCTGAGTACTGATGAGTGCATATGTCTGAGGTGTCTACCTGAGGCTATGGAAAGAATCACACAGAAGAATTATAGGAAACAATTCCTAGGGCTTATAGAAGTGAAAGTGAAGTCGCTCAGTTGTGTCTGACTCTTCGCGACCCCATGGACTGCAGCCTACCAGGCTCCTCTGTCCATGGGATTTTCCAGGCAAGAGTACTGGAGTTGGTTGCCATTGCCTTTTCCAGGGCTTATAGAAAGCTGGTCATAAATCCTGTTCCAACTGCACACAGTGAATAATCTCATAATTTAGAGCATTAGGTAGCATATTCAGAAATTGTTTTTATCTCAGTAACAGGAAAATTTAATGCTAGATTAAACACACTGCCTTAGTATCATCTAACAAAGATAAAACTAACATACAAAAGGATCAAACTGTTTCCATGTAATTCAGTATGTCCCAGAATAAAGCTCGAGTATTTTAATAATGCAAACATATCCATCACCAAACAGGATAAAATTTACAACGCTTGTTATCTGATCAAAATTAAGTAGTATGTAAAGAATACGGAACATAATGACAAGAAACAGTTGTCAGTCATAAATGACCCTGAACTGAAATATTATAGATTTAGTAGTCTAGGACATTAAGATAGTCATTTTTACAGATGCTAGGGAAAAATTAAATATACTATATTACACAAAGACATGGAAGATATAAATAGGCCCTAATAGAATTCTTATAGATAAAAATCCCAACATCTAAGATAAAATACACTGAATGATATTAATAGCAGAGCAGACTTTGCAGAATAAATAACTAGTGAATGTGAATGCTACAGTAGAAACTATCTGAAATGAAGCACAGAGAGGAAAAATGAATAGGGTATGAGTACACCATAAAAAAGAAAATCAAGCTGCCTAATATATGTTGGGGAGTCCCTAAGGAGAGGAAAAAGTGAGAGAATATAAAGAATATTTGACAAAGCAGTGGCCAAAATTTTCAAAATTTGATGAAAATAATTCACTTGACAGTTTCAAGAAACTCAATGAACTCTAAGCACAAGAAAAATGAAGAAAATGGATCCAAGATAGGTTATAATCAAATTACTTAAAGTCATCAATAAGTGGCAAGCTTCCCATTTGGCACTAGTGATAAAGAACCTGCCTGCCAATGCAGGAGATGGAAGAGACGTGGGGTTCAATCCCTGGGTCAGGAAGATCCCCTGGAGTAGGAAATGGCAACCCACTCCAGTATTCTCACCTGGAGAATCCCATGGACAGAGGAACTTGGTGGGCTACAGTCCATGGGGTCAAGAAGAGTCGGACATGACTGAAGCGACTTAGCATGCATGCATCAATAAATAGAAAATCTTAAAAGCTTTTAGAGGAAAAACAAATCTTATTATCTATACCCAAACAAAGATTAGAAGACAGTAGATTTCTTGTTGAAAATAAGAGATGCTAGAACATAGTGGAGAACAAATTCTTTACTCAGCAAAAATATCTTTCATAAATGAAGGTGAAGAAAGTAGAGAGGAAAGGGACTTCCAGAATGGCTGAGTGAGGAGCTTGGCAGATCCTGCCCTGAAAAACCATCAGTCAAAATGGGCAAAATTATTTTTAAAAAATTCAAAGACTCAGGCTCTAAACAATTTGAGAAGTGTTTATTCAAGAAAACTTATTGAATTGTAATAAGAACAGTGGAAGTTCATGGTATTCAATCTAGAGCTGCTCCAATCACAACCATTCCCCTACCTCCATGAGCAGAAATACTATGAGGGCAGTAGGAGAAGCTAATGTTATTTGGAGCAGAGTGCAGAAAATTCTAGATCAGGTGTTGTCTTCCAACTGAAGCCTCAAGTACCCTGGAGCACAGAAAACACAGCCCCACTTTTCCCCTGTCTGAATTCCTGACTCATGAAATCCATGAGTCATGATAAATGATTGTTTTACATCATAAATATCAGGCTAACTTGTTATCCAGCCATATTAACTGAAAGATATTTGTAACATGGATATGGGATGCTGCCATAAAACAGAAACCTAAGATGGCAGTGTTTTGAAGAACAAATGTTAGGACGAAACTGAATGGGCCTTCTTCTTTTGTAGGAGAATGTATGGAAGATGATCTTTATGATCTGTTAAAAATGAATTTCTCTACAAATATACAAACTGCAAATTCAGTAAAGAAAGACTCATACATTTGATTGCATTAAACATAAGATACCTACTCATCAAAAACAAAATGTTTAAAGAAAAGTCAGGCATTTAAGGAAAATATTTGTAACAAAGATAACTGCAAAAAGATTGCTAGACATGATAAATAACCCTTATGACTTAATATGGGCTTCCCAGGTGGCACTAGTGGTAAAGAATCTGCCTGCCAATGCAGGAGATGACAGAGACGTGGGTTTGATTCCTGGGTTGGGAAGATCCCCTAGAGTAGGAAATGGCAAACCAATCCAGTATTCTTGCCTAGGGAATCCCATGGATGGAGGAGCCTGGTGGGTGAAAGTCCATGGGGTTGCAAAGAGTCGGACACGACTGAGCATGCATGCATGCATGATTTAATACAGAGAAAAACATGAATGAGTAGATAGAAAACTGGACTAACTATATGAATTACATTTCAAAGAAGACAAAATTCAAAACTTACATTAATAGATACTAATTTTCATTAGTAATCAAGTAATTGAAAATTAAAGCCATATGAAATGCAGTTTTATGCCTTTCAGATTTTAAAAGTTAAAAACCTGAGTGTTTCAAGTGTTTTTTAAGATGTGAAGTAATGAGAACGGTTATGATTCAAAATTAGAAAGCTACTTTAGAAAATTAATTTGGCATTATCTTGCAAATTTAAAAGTGCACATACCTCAGAATCCCACTCTAATGTCTATACCATAGAAATATTCTAGATTATGAGTGCCAAGAGACAAATACAGGATTGTTTGTTTAACTACTGTTTCCAACTGCCAGAGATGAGAAGCAACCCAAATACACATCAGCAGGAGAATACTACATCTGAATGAAAAGAAAGAACTCTGGCAGCACTGATAAACGTGGATGATTTCAGATTCTTAATGTTCAGTGGAAAGACCAAGTAACAGACAAGTGCATACAGTATGTTGCTGTTTAGTGAAGGACAAAGAAGCCTGGTGTGCTGCAGTCCATGGGGTCGCAAAGAATCAGACACGACTTGGCAACTGAGAACAACAAATAAGTTCAAAAATGAAATGAAGCAATATGTTGTTAATGATACATTCTGTGCGTGCAATTGTATAAGCCACTTAGCACCAATCCTCCCAAATAAAATTGAGAGCCATGTTTTCAGGAATCCTCTTCCCTACATGGGTCTGTGTTCGAGTTGGCTGAATGATATTTGGAAGGCAGAAATGAAACACTAGAAAATTTGTCAAAGTGAGATATAGTGGTAAAGAGATATAGAGAAGTTTAGAGAGCCCTCGCTTGTCCCTGCTCTTCTGTTCTGTTCCTAATTCATCTTTCTGACTAATGCCCTTACCAATCAACAGCAGGCTCAAGCCCATGACCAAGTGCTTGGCTGCAGTGTCCCCTTAAGGGAACAGCTTTTGCAGAGATGGCCATTTCCACAGCAATATCCATTAAATAACTCCTGGTACCACCTTGGCAGTCACTTTTGTTTAGTTTCTCAGATTTTACCACCTTCTCTGTCTTGTTCACCCTCATTAGTTCAGGTGGATATAAGATCTAATCATTATCATAAATGGCTTTTTGTTATTGTATTACTTTGCTGGAGTTCCCATAAAAAATTACCAAACACTGGGTAGCTTCAACTGAGATGTTTTCTTAATGGTTCAGTCCATAACAACCATAATACTGGTGATGTTCCTGTTTTCCTGATATATCTTCACATCCAATAACACTACAGTAAGAGGAAATGAAATTGTAAACACACAAATAAGAATAGCAGTGACTATGGGAGAGAATATTTCCTTTAGCATCTCTTTAGCAAATCTGCATTTCCTGAGAGTTCTTTGCTCGAGAAAGCTGTTCAGTTAATATTCTTGTATGTGATCTTGAGAGCTTCATAGACCATTGCTGACTCATCACTTTTCTTTCCTTGCTATCTTCAAAACTGTCCTTTTATTCCCTTTCCTTACCTCTTTCACTTCAAAAATCTCTCAACTATAATATAGAACAGAAGTTGCAAAGTGGTGACCCTGGCTTACATCCTGGCTACAGATATATTTTGCTTATATAAATTTTTTAAAATTTTTATTTGGGTATAATTGATTTACAATGTTGTGTAAGTTTCAAGTATACAGCAAAGTGGATCTGTTATATATATCCACTGTTCTTTAGATTCTTTTCCCAGTTAGGTTATTACAGAATATTGAGTAGAGGTCCCTGTGCTGTACAGTAGGTCCTTATTAATTATTTGTTTTATCTGAAGTAGTGTATATGTGTTGATATCAATCTCCCAATTTTTCTGTCCCTCCTTTTCCCCTGGTAACCATAAGTTTATTTTGTACATCTGTTAATTATTTTGGTTTTGTAGATAAGTTCATTTGTAGCTTTTTTTTTTTGATTCCACATATAAGCAATATCATATGATATTTGTCTTTCTCTGACTTACTTCACTAGTAAGACGATCTCTAGGTCCATCCATGTTGCTGCAAATGGCGTTATTTTGCTCTTTTTTATTTAAGTGCTTAATCATGTTGTGAATTAATTGTCAGCATTTTAAAATTGAGAAATTTTACACAAAAATCTGGACTTCAATTTTGAATTTTTAAGTTGGAAGATCTAATAACATTGACCACATGCACCATCTTATCTTACATTCAGCCAGTTTCCTTCACTTATTGTAACCATTTCTTCACTGTTGGCATTTGAGCTGGTGGCCACAATTTCTAATAAGAAAGTTAGCAGGTAAAACATTTTCCTCATTTTCATTCTCCTTGACTCCAAAACACTCTACGTGTTCATTCTCTCCTGAGTCCTACTCTCATGAGAAAATACACTTGATTCTAGAAATTTAAGAAATGAATAATTTACAACCAACTAGTAGTCAGCTATCCCAGAGATATTTTCACTTTTAAAGAGGCAACCTAAGGAAAGGAAAACATTTCTGCTTTGCATCCCACTGCTCCTTGTGCTTTGCTTTTCATAACACTTAACACACTTGTCATTATTTGTTCACTGTTATTTTCTGCAGTAGACAATAAGTTCTATGAGGGCAGAAACTGTGTCTGTTTTTTTGTCACTGCTGTACTAGCTTGATCTATGTCACTGAGTAAGCCCCAGAGAATTTTTTAAAAATAAAGGGATAAATGTGTATCTTACCCCTGATTTTCTTAGTGATCTTGATTTAAAGCCAGTCTGACATTTAGCTCTTTGCTGTCCAGATAAGCTTTATTTGATGGTAATACCACCAGAGGACAAATTCTATGGAGTTGGTCTTGTACTCTTAAGTAATCTACTGATAACAGCCCTGGTCCAGGATTAAATAAGGAAATCTTCCACCAGATGACAGAAACTGTGCCTTTTAATAACCAGTGTGTGGGAGAAGCATACAGAATAAAAGGATTTCTTATGCCTTAGTGACCAGTCCAAGCCTTTTAAAAAAGTATGTGTGTGTGCATGTGTGTGAGAGAGAAAGAGAGAGAGTCACTGATTCTATCCTCTGTGTTACTAGATACCTAAGCAAAACACATAGGGGAGAGAAAATCACCACCAAACTAGAGACTTAGGGAGTAAAACAATTTTCCAGAACGAGAGAGAAGATATAGAACAAGGCTTAGAAATATTAGAAGATTTGAATTTATAAGTTTGGCCTAAGTGCACTTTCAACTTGGACAATCTATTGATTTAGTGTCTCAATAAATTAAATTGAAATTGCATTTCTCATTTCAAAAAGTCTTTTTCCATTTGTCCAAACAAGCATGACTTTAAATATGTTTTATCCATTATAGGTTGGTGTAATGTAATTTACAGATTGGTCTCAGAGAGCAGGATTGGAATGATGAAGTATTTTAAAGTATTTGAATATTTCATTTGAAACCAAAGATACTTTTCATACTCATCATTAGAGAAGCAATTCAGAGTATCTACTGAATTGGCTTTTCGCTCCCCGCCCCAGCTTTATTGATGTGTAATTCACAAATAAAATTGTAAGATATTTAAAGTGTACAAGATTTGATATGCATATACACTGTGAAAGAATCCCCCAACCAGTTAATTAGCATATCCATCACCTCACATATTTAAACTCCCTTTTGTTGAGAACATTGAAGTTCTACTCTCTTAGCATATTGCAATTAAACAATACATTGTTATCAGCTGTAGTCTCCATGTCATACATTAGCTCTTCAGACCATATTCATTTTATGGCTGAAAGTTTGTGTCATTTTACCAGTATTCCCCTATCCTCCAGCCCCTGGCAACCTCTTTCCATTTCATTATTTGACTTTTAGAAAAATTTTTTAGATTCCACATATAAGTAATACCATACAGTATTTGTCATTGTCTGACTTATTTCGCTTAGAATAGTGTCCTCCAGTTTCATTTATGTTGTTGGAAATGGCAGAATTTCTTCCTTTTTAAAGGCTGAATAATATTGCAGTGTGTGTGTATGTGTGTATATATGTGTATATGTATATATCTCACATTTTGTTGATACATTTTTTTTTCATTGACAGGCATTTAGGCTGTTTCTATACCTTGGCTATTATAAATTTTTGTTGTTGTTGTTCAGCTGGTAAGTTGTGTCCAGCTCTTTGTGACCCTATGGAGTGCAGCATGCCAGGTTCCTCTGTCCTCCGTTATCTCCTGGAGTTTGCGCAAATTCAGATCCGCTGAGGAAGGAAATGGCAACCCACTCCAGTATTCTTGCCTGGAGAATTCCGTGGACAGAGGAGCCTGGCGGGCTACAGTCTATGGGGTTGCAAAGAGACAGACGTGACTGGCTTTTGTAAATAATGCTGCAATTAACATGGAAGTCCAGATATCTCTTTGAGATAATGGTTTCATTCCCTTTGGCTATATAGTCAGAAGAGAGATTGCTGGATCTTATGGCAGTTCTTTTTTTGTAATCTCTTGAGGAACTCCCACACTGTTTCCCACAATGGCTATACCAGTTTATATTCTCACCAACGATATACAAAGCAAGCTATAGAATGAAAGAAAATATTTGCAAGCCGCATATTCAATCAAGGAGCTTCCCAGGTGGTGCTAGTGGTAAAGAACCTGTCTGCCAATGGAAGAGACGTAAGAGACGAGATGTGGGTTCGATCCATGGGTCGGGAAGATCCCCTGGAGGAGGAAATGGCAAACTGCTCCAGTATTCTTGCCTGGAGAATCCCATGGATAGAGGAGCTTGGTGAGCTACAGGTCCATACAGTCACCAACAATTAGACACAACTGAAGCGACTGAGCATGCACACACACACATCCACAATATACAAAGAGCTCATTCAACTCAACAGCGATAAACTAAAACCAAAATGACTTAAATTTTTAAAAGGGGAAAGGATCTGAATAGACAGTTCTAAAGAAGGCATCTAAATGCTAACACGTACATGAGGAAGTTCTCACCATCACAGATCATCAGGGAAATGCCAATCAAAACCAGTGAGCCAAGGTATAGAAACAGCCTAAATGCCTGTCAATGAAAAAAAAAATGTATCAACAAAATGTGAGATATATACATATACACATATATACACACATACACACACACTGTTAGGAAAGCTATCATCAAAAACACAAGAAATATTAATAAGAAGTGTTGGTGAGGATGTGGAAAAATGGGAACCTTTGTACACTGAATTGCCTTTTAGGATTACTCACAGGAACTAGCTTAATTATACATTTTGTCAGAGAAAACCCAATATAGCAGTAAAGAATAATGTATGAGCATGCCCTTTCTACTCATTAACACAGATATCAAGAAAATACCACATCAAAGGCTAGCTGAAGTTATTGTCCATGTTTTCCTCTCCAGGAAAATATTGGGCCTTTTATTTAAGTTTCAGGGCACACATACTTATTTTACATCATAATCTTTCTTACATAACAATTTTTTCTCATGAAAAAAAAATCCTGGGTGGGTAAATGGACTCAGCTTCACAAATTGATTCTAGTAGTGCAGATCAGCAGGGAAGTTTTGTCATCCTCAATAAGTGTTTTTTAATATTATTACTCCAACCTTCAAATTTTCCAGTTAGTGGGAAGGAAACTGGGTAGTAACCCCAGGAGCAATCTTCATTTTTTAAAAATGACACTCAAATTGCACAGATCACTTCCATGCCCATCCCTTTGGGGAGAGCTTAGTCATTTAGTCACACCTAGCCATGAGGGATGCGGGGTAATATAGCTTAGCTAGGCAATCATGTCTCCAGCTACAGCTCAATTACTGTAGAAGATGTAGAAAATGAAATTTGATGGACAAGGAGCAGTCTTTGCACAGGGAATATTATAGAGCTGAGGCTCTAGACCTGTAATGGGTGAAATAATAAATATTTTAGTCTGCTTGCCTGTGACAAATTTTCCTATGACACATATCCTCTCTCTCCCTGCCCCCCCCCCTTTTTTAAACAATCTTTTAAAATGTGACAGACATTCTTAGTTTGAGGGTCACACAAACTTAGTTTGTGAGCTTAGTTTGTAAGCTCACAGTGAATAACTTTCTGATCCCTACCCTAAGGTATAGCTGATTCAGTTGCTCAGTATCCTACTTGCTGTTAGATATTGGAGAAGTCATTGAACTTGTCTGAACTTCAGACTTCTTATTTGTCCTTCTCCAATGATGGGTTCATAAATATTTAACAACTGATTGGGAGGTTGTTAAGAATTTGTAGCATTTGTTGTTTTGCATGGTGTTAATATTAATACTCCTATTATGACCAATTTCAAGCTAATAACACAACATCTCTGAACACCAATTTGGGAAAAAATGCACAAAATTGGCTCCTGCAAGTTGATGTAAATCAGTGCACTGGCATCATTCCCCTTACCTACTTCAGTGAATTGTTTTAAGGATCAAAGTGAAAAAAGGCTTTGAAAATGTAAAGTATCTGTGAAGCAAAAATGTGACAATTATTACATGAAGAAACTTATTACAAGATGGAAGAATCTTGTTAGAAAATTCTGTCTCCAGCTAAACCAAATTTAACACATTAAAACTTTGAACCATTGGTATGAACTGTGCTCTCCTGAGCCAAACAGAATAATTTTAATCTCTTTCACATGGCAGCCATTCAACAGCTGAAAGCAGCCACCTATTTCCCCTAAGACTTCTATTTCCCTAGTACTAAACTTTAAGAGTTACTTAAATGATGATACTATTTCAATTATTTGGATTAGATTCTGTAGACTCTGAGTAATTTTTTAATCCTCCTTTATCTGACAATAGGGAATTATGGAGCAGATGCATTTATTATACCTGAATCACTCATGTACCCTCCCATCCAGAAAACAATGTGTAAACTTTTTACACATTTGAATATACTCTTTAAACAAGGTGCATGGAAAATAAATATTTAGTACATTGAATGGTGTCTCTTGGACTTCCATAGTAATTTCAGAGATGAGTCCTGACAGAAATAAATATTGAGTCTATATTTAATCAAAATCATAATACAAAATTCTGACATTCAGTTCAGGAAGCACTATGTCTTTGTCAGAGACATTTTGTTTTTGGCAGTAGGTTGATCAAAAGGACAATCTGCTGACAGGCTCTCTGGCACATTGATTCAAGGCAGATATTTAGTGCAACTATGAATCAAGGAGAAAGAATATATTAATCATTGTCCTAAAAATTGTGTATTAATCAAATGGGAAACTGCAACAGTTATCTTAGAATGTTCTGCCCTGATTCACACCTGTACAGCACTGCAAACCAATCCCCTGCTCATGATTGAACTTCTTTGAAAGTTCTTATTGTCTCCCAGTGACTCTAAAGAGAAATTATTTTGTTTTGATGCACTGTGTTTAGAAACCGCAAGCCTTTCACCTCCACATGCCATTTCAGAATCCAAGCAGAGCCCGGAGGAGTCTCTGAGACAAGGAGATAAAACTGACAGTGTGGGGAGATCAAAGCAGCTAGACAAGATAGGATACCAAAGTGGAGAGAGCTACAAAGAGAGAAAACTCAAAAGGTCTCAAGGAAGCCCTTACTAGTATTTAGCTGAGAGTTGGTAAGTTTATGCATAAGAGGAAACTACCTGAGACTGGGAAAACAACTTTCCTAAAGGATTAGTGATAACAGTGCCCAATATTCAGATAAGTACAGGAATAGCTTGTTTCCTCCAAAAAGATGAGAAAACCTCATGATTCACGAGACCTGAGGTAGAATATCCATAAAGATCTTGTCTCAGTAATTGGGGATAATTAACCCTGAACTGAACACTTCTCTAGTTACAGTTAGCAAAGCCTAACAGTAAGATCCAAAAGGATAAAATAGATTCCCGGTAAATTCTCCATGTCCCAGAAAAAGCTTGAGAATATTTATAGAAATACAAATTATTCAGCCCCTGATAAGACAAAATCTACAATGCCTGGGTTTCAAACAGATATTACCAGGCATACAAAAAGCCAAGGAAATTTTAATGATAATGAGGAAAATAGTCGGTTAAAACCACTTCAGAACTGACACAGAAGTTAGAAATAACATAGACATGCAAAAAGTTATCTTAACTATTTTTCATATTTTCAAAAAATAAGATATGGAAGATATTTTTAAAGACCCAAATCAAACTTCCAGAAATAAAAATGACAAAGTATGAATGAAAAATATAAGGAATAGATTAATGATTGATTAGCTATTACAGAAGAATGGATTAGTAAACTTGAAGACATATTCAAAACAAAACACAGAAAAAAGAATTCCAAGTGATGAAAATGGCCTCAGCAAGATTAAGAACAACTTCGAGCAACCTAATATAGATGTAATTGGAGTCTCCAAAGGAAGGGAGGCACAGAAAAAAAAATTTCAAGAAATAATGTCCATAATAAGCATCTATGTAGATTATTTTATAGGATCAACAACAAAGCTGATAGAAATAAGCTCAATATAAGTTGAAATAAAAACCAATACCATTTAAAATAACATCAAGAATATGAAATACTTAGTGATAAACTTGTCAAAAGACTTGGAAAACCTTTACATTATAAACTATAAAATGTTACTGAGGGAAATAAAGGAAGGCATAAATAAATGGAGAGATATAGTTTGTTCATTGGAAAACTTAGTATTCAATATCAATTCTCAAATTATATATTTAACATAATCCCAATCAAAATCTCATTCTTTTTTACTGAAAAGTGATGAACATGTTAAAATTTATATGAAAGTGCAAAGAAGCTGAAATAGACAAACAACTTTGGGAAAGAACAAATTTTGAAAACTATACTACATAATTCCAGAACATATTGTACATAATTTCGAGACATTAATCAAAGCAATGTGGTGCTGATACAAATGTAGACAAACAGGTCAATAGAAGATAACTAATTGTCCAGGAATAGATTCCCACGTATATTGACAGCTGATTTTTTTCACAGGTGCAGATGTTCTTCAATAGAGAAAGAACAGTTTGACAAAGAGCATTGGAAAATTAGATAGCCATTTATTTAATAAAAAGAACTTCAATTCATATCTCAAACCAAATTAATCCAGTAAGGATCATAGACCTTAATGTAAACCCTAAAACTATACAAATTACAGAAGAATGCATAGGGGAAGATTTTTATGTGTGGCCTTGTATTAACACAAAGATTTTTGTTTTAGATTCAACACCAATAAGACATCCATGCTAAAAAACATTGATACATTTTACTTCATCAAAATTAAAAAACTCTTGTCTCCAGAAAACACTGATAAGAAAATGAAAACACAAACTATGGACTAAAATAAAATATTTATGAATCATGTATTTGAAACAGGACTTATATCCAGACTACATTGTGTACTTTCAAAACTCAATAATGAGAAAATAATTTAATAATAGGTAAAATATTTTACAGACACTTCACACAAGAAACTTTTTTGAATAACAGATACATGAAAATTGATCAACGTCAGTAGTCATTTAGGAATGCATTAAAAGCAACCATGATGCAATACCATTACAAACATACTCAGTTCAGTTCAGTCACTCAGTCATGTCTGACTCTTTGCGACCCCATGGACTGTAGCATGCCTGTTCATCACCAACTCCTGGAGTTTACTCAAACTCATGCCTATTGAGTCGGTGATGCCATCCAACCATCTCATCCTTTGTCGTCCCCTTCTCCTCCTGCCTTCAATCTTTCAAGGGTCTTTTCAAATGAGTCAGCACTTCGTGTCAGGTGGCCAAAGTATTGGAGTTTCAGCTTCAACATCAGTCCTTCCAATGAACACTCAGGACTGATCTCCTTTAGGATGGACTGGTTGGACCTCCTTGCAGTCCAAGGGACTCTCAAGAGTTTTCTCCAACACCACAGTTCAAAAGCATCAATTCTTCGGCACTCAGCTTTCTTTATAGTCCAACTCTCACATCCATGCATGACTGCTGGTAAAACCATAGCCTTGACTAGATAGACCTTTGTTGACAAAGTAATGTCTCTGCTTTTTAATATGCTGTCTAGGTTGGTCATAACTTTCCTCCCAAGGAGTATGTGTCTTTTAATTTCATGATTACAGTTACCATCTGCAGTGATTTTGGAGCCCCTCCAAAATAAAGTCGGAGAAGGCAATGGCAACCCACTCCAGTACTCTTGCCTGAAAAACCCCATGGACGGAGGAGCCTGGTAGGCTGCAGTCCATGAGGTCGCTAAGAGTCGGACACGACTGAGCAACTTCACTTTCACTTTTCACTTTCATGCATTGGAGAAGGAAATGGCAATCCATTCCAGTGTTCTTGCCTGGAGAATCCCAGGGATGGGGGAGCCTGGTGGGCTGCCATCTCTGGGGTTGCACAGAGTCGGACATGACTGAAGCAACTCAGCAGCAGCAAAATAAAGTCTGCCACTGTTTCCACTATTTCCCCATCTATTTGCCATGAAGTGATGGGACTGGATGAACCTCTGGAGGAATAGTAAAATTTGTGATTTTTTGACTTAGACTGGGCTTCCCAGGTGGCACTAATGGCAAAGAACCCACCTACCAGTGCAGATGATGTAAGAGACACAAGTTCGAGCCCTGGGTTGGGAAGATCCCCTGGAGAAGGGAATGGCAACCCACTCCAGTATTCTTGCCTGGAGAATCCCATGGACAGAGAGTCTGGCAAGTTACCGTCCATAGAGTAGACTTAGACTACACCAAACATCTCTCCCCAGATCAATGGCAACCTTGAAAAAAGCAGCCTCCCATTCATAGTTCCATAATTGCTGTGAAAACCAGCAGCCTTGTAACTATGAAGGAGGCTGACTTGATTTGGAGTCCCTTGAAAAGCCTCATCCATAGAGAACTGGCCATCTCACATCTCCTTGCCTGGGTTTCCCTGGTGGCTCATATGGTAAAGAATTTGCCTGCAATGCAGGAGACTTGGGTTCGATCCCTGGGTCTGGAAGATCCCCTGAGAAGGGAGTGGCAACCCACTCCAGTATTCTCACCTGGAGAATTCCATGGACAGAAGCTACAGTCCATGGGGTGGCAAAGAGTTGGACATAACTGAGTGACTAACGCTTTCATACTTTTCACTTTACATTTCCTTGGAAAAGTCCCAATCACAGGGCCTTGTCAGTATTTGAGCTGACTCAGTGATCACTTCTTGGGAAAAGCCTTATCATTGGGGTTTGGCAAAAACAACCATGGGCAATTATGTAACACTGCACCTGGGACAAGCAAAAGACTGACCAGAGCCCTCAAAAGGAATCTGAGGAATGACACGTCCATAAAGACTTTTGAAAATCTTAGATGCATTCTTGGAAAGCTAAAAGGCCGCATACATGTGCAGGTTTGGACAACTGTCTTAGAAAGAGCTGAGAAGACCCTAAGCCCTCACCTCTGGCTGACCTTGAGGCCCTGCCAAGTAAATACTATTTATTCAAAGCTTATTACAGCAACAGAGTCAGCTACCATCACTTGTGTTTTGATAGAAATTCAAAGTCAGACAGAGAAGTGGGACAGCTTTAGAGTAGAAAAAAGGAAGGCTCCAGTAATGCCCTGATTGAAGGCTGTTGAAATGGAGAAGCTGGAGGCTGGGCATCATACGTGATTGCTTAGGAGTGCTTATTTGGCTTTTTCTGGTTGGTTCTAAGTTGCAAGTTGGGGCAAAAATTAGAGGAGCTATCAGTTATTAATCAAATCCTGGCTGTTTGGGCCCAATTATTATAGGAGCTATTATTTGGCTTCTTGAACTGGTAGCTAGAGTTTGTGGCCTGACTTTCTACAGGTCTCACATTTAGATAGCGTGCTGGCTTCTGGGCTGATTAGTGTAGATGATGGGTTGGTTTCTTGGGCTGGTTGCTGCAACTGTGGATCAGAATTCTATTTTTAAACTTTGGCTGTTGTCCATCTGTATAATCAGGCTCTCATATTTTAGTGAAAAGTCTTAATATTTTGTAAATGTTTAATATTTAGTAACTAAACATGTACTTAAAGAAGTGGGGGGAAGAAGAATGAAATTAAGGAACAATTTCTGGTTAAAAATATAACTTGAGGTTATACTATGCAGCTTCCCAAGTGGCTCAGTGGTAAAGAATCTGCCTGCAGTGCAGGAGATGCAGGAGACATGATTTGATCCCTGAGTCAGGAAGATCCCCTGAAGGAGGAAATGGCAACCCACTCCAGTATTCTTGCCTGGGAAATCTCATGGACAGAGAAGCCTGAAGGGCTATAGTCCATGGAGTCGCAAAGAGTCAGACACAATCAAGTATGCACACACACACACATATATGTACCCTTATCTACTGAGCATGCACACGCACACATGTAGAGAAAAGAAGCAAATCCCTGAGCCTGAACGAGCTTTTAAAGACAGAAACAGATTGGTTAAAAGACAGTTTTGTAGCTAAGGTCAGAGATTCTTGAAAGGGGCTCCCTAGTCCTTTCAAATTGTAGAAAAAGACCAAAGCATTTGTTTGGATGTTGAATCTAAAAATCTCAGTTATTAGGTGGAAGTATGTATTACACAGAAGACTAATTCCACAGAGAGAAGTATGTTGGTAGAAAGGAATGAGAATCAGAAAGTAGAATTAAAAGAGAGAGAGAGGATGGTGGGTAGGGAACACAGACACAGAGAGAACAGCAAGAGAGTAAGAGAGATAGGTCAAAGAAGACAAATAAGAATACCAGAACACACAAGAAAAATAAGAGTTGGAGGGAACAAGCATAAGCAACTATGGTTGGAATTTATACAATTGTCTCCAGCAAATTCCATCTTGAAAGTAGGCTCATTCACAAAATTCTTTGCTTTGGAAAAAAAGTGGATTAGAGAAGGTTTCTTTGGTATAGAAGGCACACAGGGTATTTTCCTCCTAAAATGAACTTGATTTTCATGGAAGGAGCAACTTGTACAGATATTGACATTGCAGGCAACTGCCTAGAAGGAACTCTGATTGCCAAGAGTACAGTGATTTGATTCTGCTAGGGATTAGAGAGGCCATGTGCCTTTACATTGGAGGTAAGGCTCCCCTATGTTTGGTAGAAGGATGGGCTAAAGAAAACAATCTATTTGTAAGGGGGATCTTGCCAAAAAACATAAAGAATCATAGCAGAGAAGAACTCAGATTTTCTTTCTTCTTTCTTTCCTTTCTTTTTTTCATTTTGTTCCACTCCCAGGAGGAATCTCTTCTCAGACAACCCATCTGTAAAATGTAATTTAAATAAATGGATCTGTCCTAAAGTTACATGAATTCCAAAGAAAATAAACCATCTGAAATTCTTATTCCTATAATTCAACATCTGTTGTTTTTCTTTTCACTTTTTCTCAAATACAGGAAAAATTTCACTTCTGGGCTGAATGGAACATTTCATACCAAATTTTTATAGAAGGATGTTTTAATACTTGAGTGATTGGACTATAAAATGAGAAATTCTAAATTAATTTGGGATGATGCTAAAATGTATCACTTCATTTCTCTCATCTTTTCTGGGAAAAAAGTTTTAATCACCTTGCCTTCAGTATTCCATAGTCCTCCTTCTTTAGCATTCCCAAAAATGTTTAGCTTGGCTACTGAAATGTGAGGTTAAATTTATGGGCCTTGCTTGATTGCTAATCTCCATTTGGAATGCAAATTTAAGTATGGATATGACAGCGGGGGCCAAGAGGTTAGGAGGGATGGCAGGGAGAAAAGGAGAGTGGAATATATTCTGGGTGAAATATATGATCTTTCAGAAAGATGATAGAAAATTGTCCCTCAAATTCCTACTGCATGTATTTTAATATGACATATTTGGTATTTTAAAAATATATTGTTTGGTATTGTAGCTACAATTGTGTATTTTGCTAATCTCTCTACCAGTCAACAAAGTCCAAGAAAAAGGGATCTCATACATTGTACCTACAACATTGTTCAGCACGAAAAAAGAAGTTCAGAAAATGTTCAATGAATACATAGAGAAGGAAGAAAGCAAAGAAGAAAATGAAAAAAAGGAGGCAGAAAGAGAAGGCAGAATGTAGGTAGGGAGGCTATGCAAGGAAATGGCAGCTATCCCCATATGGAAATAGAATGCTTTATATAATATGAATGTTCTCCAAATAAAAGCATAAATTGAAGATGTAAGATGAAATTATTTCACTTTCCTAGACTTTCTTTGGTCTCCCACTTCTGCCATTTTTGTCATTCAACAAACAGGCAAACATGTAATCAAAGAACACAATGAACAGATAGTGGCAAACTATCAATCCCTTTTAACATCAGTAACTTTGTGTTATGGAATTGCTTTTAATGTAATGATCATTAGCTTAAGTTGCACTTTCCCTCCTGTCTGCTTCAGCCCACACTGAACTCTTTCTACTTCGATAGTTTTAAAACTTTATACTGCATAGTGATATAAAGCTTGCACTCCATTTTATGCCACTATGTTCAATCTAGCTAAATATATTGTAAACCTCCAGGGGGATTGGGTAAGACTGAATTCCTGAGTTTCTTCATATCACCTAGCATGACACTTTTCTTTCAGTAGTTACTCAGTAGATAAGTTTGTTAATTAAAATAATATGGGATGGAATTTCTGTTTCTGCTAAAATGAAGTACCCCTTTTCCTCCCATGTCCTCCATCTTTCTATTAAAAACTCTGGATGTAGCACAATAAATATCATAGGGAGATCCTGAAAGGTGGAAAAGTGGATGGGCTGCTTAGTGGTATTGGGGTTTAAGGAATGATATGGTTGTTAGTTCTCTGGGTTTCCTTATTGGCTACCATATATTGAGGAAAAGGTGCCATAGAATCCTCCAACCTGGAACTGCCACCAGGCAGAGACAAAAAACGTTCCAAGAAACACCTGTTTCTCTTAGCAAAAGGACAAGAAAACATGGCCTGATAACAGAAAAGTTTTGGAATGCTCACAGTTCTCCAGCCAAATACCAACAGAAAACTCACACACTACTCCCCAGTGATTTCACCAGGGTTGAGTGGGTAGTCGTGATTTTCCACCCTATTTCCAACCCTGACAGAAGTAGGTAGCAGCCTTTTCATTCTCCAACCAGTGTAATTGCAGAAACAGCCATGGAGCTAAACTTCCATCTCCTACCTGGCAGAAGATAGCAGTGCTCTAATTCCCAAGTCACATAAGTTTCAACAGAGTACAGCAGTGAGAAGAGCCTTCACTCCCAATAGGCAAAAAAAGACTAAATGAGGTAATGTGAAGTGGGATAACCACCGCTGTACTTCACCCCATCCTCTCTCATATCAGCAGGGCACAGAAGCAAGCTGAGCCTCTACTCCCAACTGGAATCAGTAAGACTAAACAAGAGAGGAGACATTAAGAGAGATCTCAACCCCTTCACCATTCCCATGTCAGCCAAGCCCAGGGAGGAACTGAGCCTCCATACCTACCAGATATCACCAAGGCACAATGAAGTGGTTCGAGGCAGGAGAGTTGAAACTCTGTCCCTACCTCCCCACCCCCATGTCACAACCCCCATTTTCAGCAAGGTCCCATGGGAAACTGAGCTTACACCTTCACTCTGAGGCAAAGACAGTGTAAACTGATGGTCCACTTTCCTAGGGTTTAGGGGGGAGCTGAGTTTCCACTTGTTTTCAATCCAGAAATGTGAATCAGTGATCTACTTTTCCCAAGGCGGTATTGCAGGGCCAAGTAGGAAACGGAACATACACATTCACTTGGCCCTCAGCTACACCTCTACAAAGTGACTGCCTGCTAAAAAGGATATAAAATCAAATAAATAAGATTGAGTGTCTCATAATATAATACACAAAATATCCAAGATACAATAAAAAATCACATGCAATACATCCCTTAACTCAGACTGGGCAATTGCCTGCTTCTCCCTGGAGTGGAGGGGTGAGGAAGAACTGGCAAAGATTCCCAGAATCTCTGACTGGGCTGACTGGTGAAGAATTTCTCCTCTGTGAGTCCAGGTGCAAAGTCTACTTAACCACTGTGCAGACATCAACACAGAGAATCAGGGAAAATAATCAGGCAAAGTTGTCCCCCCCAAAAAAAAAGGCTGTGGAAGGAGATGGGACATAGCATGGTACTGGGAAGGTTAGCTTTGGGTTAGGGAAGAGACAGTGATCCCTCTACAGTTTGAAGAAAGCACAAGAGAATATACAGGGTATAAAAAGTGGCATCCAGACCTCTGTTGGAAATTGAAACTCTTCCTTAATGAATATTTTTCTATGATAGGTCAGAGTTAAAGTCCTCTACTGAGAGGAGAAGGGATAGTCGATAGGAAGATGAAAGAAAGTGACGAAGGTTATAATAATTGTGTGGATTAACTAAAAGAGAAACTGATTAAACAAACATTAGGAGCTTGACGGGGCTTCCTACGTGGCGCTAGTGGTAAAGAATCTGCCTGTCAACACAGGAGACGTAAGGGACTGCGGGTTTGATCCCTGGATGGGGAGGATCCCCTGGAGAAGGGCATGGCAACCCACTCCAGTATTCTTGCCTGGAGAAGGCCACAGATAGAGGAACCTGGTGGGGTACAGTCCATAGTGTCGTAAAGAGTCAGACATGACTGAAGCAACTTAGCACACATGCAGGAAGGAGATTGACAAGCATCTCTGATGTTTCAGCTATTATTGACAATAATATTTTACAGCATAACTAATCTAGACATTTGCATAGCCATCAACAAGAAAGCTTCAATGTAAGAGCAAAGAGGGCTATTTCTAAAACTGTTCCAAATTTAGTGATCTGTAATGTAGGCATGATAAAAAGGAAAAGATGATAAAGAACTAAGTGTGCAAGTCAGAAAATACTTAGTGATTGACCATTGGACGCAGGCTGGGAAAGAGTATATACATTGAGTTCAGAGCTGATGAACTAGGAGAAAGTGGAAGAATAATTTGACAGAAAATCACAATAGTTTCAAAGAGCAGGTGTAATAGAAGAAAATGAGCTGGAAAAATAGAAAGTTGTGGTCAGTTAGGTAGGATCAGAAGTCTTAATGTAGCCATGGGAATGAAATCCAGTACATGTGAATGTTTGGAGAGTCAAGAGTGTATAAGTTATTTTATGGATTTTAAAGTGATTCAAGAAAATGAAAGAATTAATAATGGAAAAGGAAGTTGGTAAATGAGAAAGAATATTCATTGGATTGACAGATCATCATTATCATCTGGCAAACATTAATGTAGCTCTTATTAATACAGGGCTGTTCACACTCCAGTTCAGTTCAGTTCAGTTCAGTCGCTCAGTCGTGTCCGACTCTTTGCGACCCCATGAATTGCAGCACGCCAGGCCTCCCTGTCCATCACCAACTCCCGGAGCACACTACTTGACATATATTATGCTATATAATCTGCACAACCTCCCTTTTAGGAAGCTATTATTGATACTTTACAGATGAGAAAACTGAGACACAGGGATTTTAAGTAACTTGCCAAACTGCACTGTTAAAATAGGTAAAAGAACTGGGATTGAAGAATGGTTTGGTTCCAGAGTCCGTATTCTTTACTACTACACCATGGTATGTGGACATTGGATTAAGACAGAGGTGGAATACATAGATTACTAACAATATAAGACTTGAAGCCTGTGGGCCACGAGATTAATAGCATCTGTTTGAGAAGGCTGAAAGTAAAATTGTGTTCTTCGAAAAGATCTCTGTTTCAACGAAGGCGAGGAATTTGGATCAGAGAAGACTGTTTCCATTGGATACTCACCATTCCCTTATATGCCAAGAGAGTGTTTCTGCAAGTAGCTGTAACTCGGCGTTAGGACTTTCCATGGCTAGGAACAAACATTTTGGGAAGCCAGATAATATACCCTGCCCACTAAAGATGCCCATGTCTTAATTCTCAGAACCTGTGAATGTATTAGGTAACACAAAGAAGGAAAAATAAGACTAAATTTGAGGTGCGACGATTACCCTGGATTATCTGGGTAAGGTAACCACATAGGAGTTCTTATAAATGGAACAGTGAATCAGAAGAGAGAGAAACAAAGACATGGAGGCATGAAAAGTACTTAGCCCAACACTGATGGTTTTAAACGTGGAAAAAATGCACTCTTGGAGAAGACTGGACTGCAAGTAGATCCAACCAGTCCATCCTAGAGGAGATCAGTCCTGAATATTCATTGGAAGGACTGATGTTGAAGCTGAAACTCCAATACTTTGGCCACCTGATGCAAAGAACTGACTCATTTGAAAAGACCCTGATGCTGGAAAAGATTGAAGGCAGGAGGAGAAGGGGTATGAGGATGAGATGGTTGGATGGCATCACCAACTCAATGGACATGAGTTTGAGTAAACTCCAGGAGTTGGTAATGGACAGGGAGGCCTGGCATGCTGCAGTCCATGGGGTCGCAAAGAGTCAGACATGACTGAACGACTGAACTGAAATGATTGAAAGTGCACTCTGAGGTATGGAAAACCTTTAGATCTGAATAATGAAAGCAATGAAAGGAAATGTTCTCCGGAGCTCCAGAAGGAAATGCAGCCAAGCTAACATTTTGCTTTTAGCTCACTGAAACCCACTGTGGGCTTCTGAGCTATAGAATCATAAGATGATTAATAACAACCACAATAAAATAATAATAATAGCAATAATAAATTTGTATTGTTTTAAACTGCTAAACTGCTAAATTTGTGGTGATTGTTAAATTAGCCATAGAAAGCTAAAAGAGCCCAAAGCCAGTGGTGGACAAGAATTGGAAGATGAACAGCCCAGCTTCCTCTCCTTTGAGTGGAACATCTCTGGGTTGTTCCCAGAGATCTCTAGAAAGGCTAAGCACCAGTTACCCACACCCTGACCTGCTAATTAAAACAGTCTATTGACTTTCTTCTTTCTCCCGTCTCACATCTCTTCTCCTTTACTGTTACTTCCTGGGATCACTTCTCTAATAAACTACTGGCACACTAATCCATGAGACTACTTCTGGGGATCCCAAACTAAGACAGAGATTTCTTTAAAAATTCTATGAAATTCAAGAGGATTTAAGGGACCTTTTTTCTTATGAAGTGAGAATTTCCAATAGAATGCATCTGTAAGGAGGACTGCAGAGAGACAATGAGTCATAGTTCTAGGACATTCAGAATAATGTGAGTTTTGATCAAATTTTTCAGGCATATAGATAGTGCTTATTCATTTATTAAAACATAATTATTCAAATGGTATTAGTTTCTTAAGTATATTAATATAATTTTGTCTCATCTGTTAAACATCACTGAAAAGGTCATAATGTAATTTTCTTAAAAATAAATTTAGTTTTAATTATTCTTTTGAACTTTGCAAAATGTAATAGGAAGTGAATTGTGTTATTATTAATACTTCAATTAACTATCTTTATAACTTCCATTTAATTATATAATCTTTAATTTAGGATAGTATCTTCAAGTTGAAAATATATAGACATCTTATATTTTAGTTGAAAAACAAAAGATTATGTTCACCCATTTTGTACCATGCAATTAGGCTTCTCAGGTGGGTCAGTGGTAAAGAATCTGGATGCCAGTGTAGGAGACTCAGATTCAATCCCTGTGTTGGGAATATTCCCTGGAGAAGGAAATGGCAACAGACTCCAATATTCTTGCCTGGAAAATCCCATGGGCTGAGGGCTACAGTCCATGGGGTCACGAAGAGTCAGATATCAACTGAACACACACACATGCACCATGCAGTTATTGTTTTTGATTTATATCAGCAATCACATTCTAATAAGTTCAATCAATAAGTTAATTTTACCACTCCACAAGCCATCTAAAAGCTTGGGTTTAAATATGAAAATCAAGTTACCTTATCTGTGTAGGGGAGCAAAATTTGCCACCCCAACATTTCTTTGGCATGTGCATTATTTTGAGCTGAAAACAATCAAGGTCCAGAAGATCTGGAAGAACCTTTGGCCTTCCCCCTAACTGCCTAAAAGAATGTTGAAAAATTTAGGCAAACTTTTCCCTTCTACAGAATTAACACAAATGAGATTAGCTGTGTACAATAAAAGACAGTATTTAAATCTCTGGAATAAACTTTTTCTGTCTCAAAGAAAGTTGAAAATGACCTGAACTTCAAAGAATGTGTAAGATTTGAATGAGGAAGAAAAGGAAGAAGAAACAATGCATTTTAAGGGGTTAGTTTAGTTCTGCAGAGTACTAACTTCAGGGTTTGTGAAATAGAACTCAGAAAATGTTTGTAGGATGTGTATTACAAGGGGAGGCAGAATAGAGGGACATGGCTCGAAAATACTACCCAACTAAAAATTTTCCTGATGGTTCACACTATTTGAAGCTGTTTTACAACTATTTAAACTCTAGGTGTCTTCTTTTCTTTTTTAATGTAGATCTGCGATCTGATTCATAATGTAACCAGCCCTATGATCTATCTTGAGATGATTTATGCTACCATCTTATTCTGGGATTATTTTTTAGCATAACTGGAAATAAAATTATAAAATTAGGGAAAATATATTATTAATGCCCTAATCTTTTCTTTCACCCACTTCGTCAATCCCCTTACTCCACCCTACATACCATAACCTCTTCCTGGTACTCTCATGTTGGTGGTGGTGGTGGTGGTGGTGGTTTAATCACTAAGTCGTATCTGACCCTTGCAGCCCCACAGACTGTAGCCCTCCAGGCACCTCTGTCCATGGGATTTCCTAGGCAAGAATACTGGAGAGGGTTGCCATTTCCTTCTCCAACTTTCGTGTTGCCCAACCCATATTTCATGTCAAATAAAACGTATTAAACCACTCACAACTAGGAATAATTATGGGCTTCCCTGGTGGCTCAGCTGGTAAAGAATCCGCCTGCAATGTGGGAGACCTGGGTTCCATCCCTGGGTTGGGAAGATGTCCTGTAAAAGGGAACGGCTAACTGCTCCAGTATTCTGGCCTGGAAAATTCTGTGGACTGTATAGTACATGGGGTTGCAAAGAGTCGGATATGACTGAGTGACTTTCACTCCTTTCATTTTTAGAAAGATTTTTATGTAAGTGACAGGATAACATTCAATACTGAATTGCTAGTGTGGATTTTTTTTTCTGCACTGCTAGGTGGAGACTATTTTGGGTGAATTGCATGAAACACACCATGTATGTAATTATTGACTCTATCTACCTTTGAGGAGAGCCCTGTTCATGCAAATTCAGAGTTGTGACTTGTTCCATCATGCAAATAACAAGATTTTTTCTCTTTTTTTTATCTCCTATGCTAATCCTAGAATATGAAATTTATCCATGGCTAAACTTTTATATTTTAATGTAAAAAATCATGAGACCTCAAATGTGGGCCTTTTTACTAATTTCTTTACTTGTACCAAAAGGCAAACACTCAGAGTGTCCTCAGGATTACCAGTTGTGCTTCTAAACAATCAGCTTATCTGTGTCTAGTTTTATGCAAATTTCTATTAACAAAAGAATTTGTGTTTGTGTATCCTGGTTTTGTGATGCTTAAACATGCAAATGAATTTTCTGTTTACATATAACAATTCCACTGATGCCTTTTAGAATTCAAAAGAAAAAAAAAATCACATAGCACACTCTACATGAAACTGGATCAAATATATAGAAAAGAGGGAACAAAGGCAAAACCAAGTGGCCCTGCTAGAAGACAATAGCTGCCCTAAAATGAATTTCTGCTTCCTTAAGCATATTAGAGCACAAATAAATGTTTATTATATAGAAATGATATGGAATGTATTTAGTTAAAAAGACAGAATCCCCATGAGCCAGAATGACCAGAAGATTCTGAGTTTTTGACCTCTACTGCAAATCTATTTGACTCTTATCAGTAGGAATGCAGAAATTCTGGACTAAACTCTTTGGATGACATTTTACATTTTTATTAATTATTAAGTCATAACTAAAAAGTAAATACTACTACAAGGCTAATTATGAAATTTTCTACCAATATTGTCTATTGGAATGGTTAGATGACATTTGGGGTATAAATCTAGTGATTAAATTAGATTCACAACTGAGCCATAATTTGAGAATAATTTCACATCCTTCCTGTTACAATTTTCATTTCCCTAAGTTCCTTTTGTTCTCCTTTTTTAAAAATGCGTGTAGTGTGTAGTAGTGTTAGTCGCTCAGTTGTGTCCGACTCTTTGCAACCCCATGTGCTGTAGCCCACCAGGCTCCTCTGTCCACGGGATTTCCTAAGCAAGAATACTGGAGTGGGTAGCCATTCCCTTCTCCTAGGGGTCTTTGCAACCCAGGGATCAAATCAGAGTCATAAACTATTATAAATTGTTGATAGTCTTATTATTTTATTTATTTATTTATAAAATTTTTATTGGAGTATAGTTGATTTACAACCTTGTGTTAGTTTTAAGTGTATAACAAAGTGACTCACTTATACATATACATATGTCTACTCTTTTTTAGATTATTTTTCCATATAGGTGATTACAGAATATTGAGCAGAGTTCCCTGTGCTATACAGTAGGTCCTTATTAGTTATCTATTTTATACATAGTAGTGTGTATATGTTGATTCCAATCTCCTAACTTATCCCTCCCTCTTCTTTCCCTTTTGGTAACCATTAGTTTGTTTTCTACATCTGTGACTCTACTCGTGTTTTGCAAATAAGTTCATTTGTACCATTTTTTAAAGATTCCACATACAAACAATATCATATGATATTTGTCTTTCTCTGTCTGACTTACTTCACTTAGTATGTTAATCTCTAGGTCCATTCATGTTGCTGCAAAAGGCATTATTTTATTCATTTTATGGTTGAATAATATTCCATTTTATATATGTATGACTTCTTTTTTATCTGTTCATCTCTCAGTGTACATTCTTTAAACATTTTATTGGGATATAATTGATTTACTATGTTGCACAGCAAAGGAAACTACAAGCACAATGAAAAGAAAACCCTCAGAATGGGAGAAAATATTTGCAAATGAAGCAACTAACAAGGGACTGATCTCCAAAATATACAAACAACCCATGTAGCTCAAAATAGAAAGAGCAAACAACCCAATAAAATAATGGGCAGAAGATATAAGGACATTTCTCCAAAGAAGATATCAGTTCAGTTCAGTTCAGTCACTCTTTGTGTCCGACTCTTTGCGACCCCACGAATCCCAGCACGCCAGGCCTCCCTGTCCATCACCAACTCCCGGAGTCCACTCAAACCCATGTCCTTCGAGTCGGTGATGCCATCCATCTGTCTCATCCTTTGTCGTTCCCCTCTCCTCCTGCTCCCAATCCCTACCAGCATCAGGGTCTTTTCCAATGAGTCAACTCTTCGAATGAGGTGGCCAAAGTACTGGAGTTTCAGCTCCAGCATCAGTGCTTCCAATGAACACCCAGGACCTTTAGGATGGACTGGTTGGATCCCCTTGCAGTACATACAGATGGTTAAAAAGCACATGAAAAGATGTTCAACATCACTAATTACTAGAGAATTGCAAATCAAAACTATAATGAGTTATCACTTCACACCAGTCAGAATGTTCATCATCAAAACGTCTAACAGAGAGGGAGGTGGCCTGTCCTCCAAATGGAGCCTGTGCTGGAGCAGGACAGCAGCAGATTGGAGCCCAAGAACTGCAGGGGAGAGGGTGGGGGTGGGGGTGGGAGTGGGGAACCCGCTGCCCAGCGGCATGGAGGAGTGACCCCAGCTACCTGAGCAATCAGTCGGCCATATTCTCTACAGGTTTGGGGGCTTGAGGTTGATGTGGTAAACTCTGTCCAGTTTTCAAACCACACAGGCTACTCACATTGGAAGGGCCAAGTGCCAAACCCAGACCAGCTCCATGATCTGTCTAGGAGCTGAAGCTGAACAACGCCAATCAGGATGAATACATTCTCAGGGGCTACAGGCGAGACAAGTCCTTCCTGACCATGGTGGTGGACATCCTGAGGGAGCTTTAGCAGCAGAACTCCAGGCTCATGTACCTGTGCGACTTCGTGATGGGAGACCAGCATAATGGAGAAGGCGCCATGTACATCCCCAGAGGACCTCCTTCCCGTTTATAGAGAGAAGGTGGTGCCAGTCGCAGACACCATCACCCTCAACCACTTTGAGGCTGAGTTGCTGACCAGGAGAAAGATCCACAGCCAGGAAGAAGTCTTAGAGGTGATGGACAAGTTATACTCCATGGGGCCCGACATGGTGGTCATCACCAGCTCCGACCTGCTGTCCCTGAGGGGCACTGACTACCTGATGGTGCTGGGGAGCCAGAGGACACAGACCCCTGACGGCTCCATGGTGACGCAGCACATCCCCAGGGAGATGCACAAAGTGGACACCGTCTTCATCGGCACTGGGGACAGCTTTGCCACCATGCTCTTGGCGTGGATGCACAAGCACCCCAACAACCTCAAGGTGGCCTGTGAGAAGACCCTGTCAGCCACACACCATGTTCTGCAGCAGACCCGCCTCCATAACACCGGGTGTTAGGTGTCTCCGTTTCTGTCCTTGTGAAAAATGTAACATCTGCCTTCGAGCTGTGACTGAAACGTGACACTCCACAATCACTTTGGTGGGGACCTTCCCAGAACCCCAAAAATCTGCACATCTCTGTGTGTCAAGGGGCTGGCTTGTAATTTCCCGGGCCATGGGACAGAGGCTGCTGCAAGGCCAAGGGCACCTGTGGGAAAACCACCGCAGCCAGCTTCTTTTGGAAAACTTATCGGGTTTATGGTAGAACGGGTCATGCGCTGTGTGTTTGCCGCCCACTCCTGGTGACAAATGTGTCAAGTCACTAGGTCAGTGTGCAGGTAGAGTGTGCAGAGGTGGGTTCTTCCCCCACCCCTCGCTAGTGTCTGTAACCCAACCCGCCAGTTATCTCACCCCCCTGCCCTGCAGCTCTGTGTCCTGTGCCAGCCAGGTGGGGCGTCCCAAAGCCTCCACAGCTTTGACTGTCCCCACAGTGGGTGGAGGACACGGCAGAGACCTTGACACCAGTCCAGGTGTCCACTGCTGGGGTGACCTTCTTGGCCCCACTTTGCCTGGAATTTTGAGGAACCCCTGCCAGGCGTGGATACAGGCAGGATTGCCCCTGCTTATTACCCACCCCCAACTCTGGGAGCTGCAGGGGTTCACATCTCTTGAAAGTCACAGCCTGGAGGGAAGCAGGGAAATAGCTGGATGTGGGGGCCCAGATGGGGATCCCTGGGAAGCAGGCTGTCCTAAGGTAGCCCTTCCCCCCACTCCACTCTCCCCAGTCCCAGCCCCACAGACACCCTCCTGAGGCCAGGCCCACATCTCAAGGGCTCTCACCTCCTCAGTGCTGCCTTCAACCCTGTGCTGAAAATGCCCCCAAATGAAGGCAGGCGGGTCCCCACTGGACTCCTGCACTCTCTCTTGTCTTTCTTCCCAACCCTGCTCATGTTCTGAATATTGCAATTTAACTCTCTGGCATTAGTTCCCGCACACCGGGTCTGGGGTCCTCAGCTCCCTGCAGTGGCCAACAGGTCAGGGCTTGTGTCCCTGTCATGTTTCCTGGTCCCTGCAGGGCCCACTGGCCTGGGAGGAGGAGGAAGCCCTGGGGGGTGGGGTACAGTCTCCCAGCAAAGTGGCCAGGGGCCAGCCATAGTCTCCCAGGGCCCTGGGCCTCCACAGAGTCTTTCATGGAAAATTGTCACTCCCAACTAGAGTGGGGATGAGGCCGCATTGCCAACCAGTGGAAATCTTTTCTTTCTTCTGTCCCCCCCCCCCCCACCTTTTTTTTAACTTATGGAGAGTAAGTGTAAGACTAGGGCAAGAAACTGATGGGGTCTCTCAATGAGATGGTGAAAACCTGCCCTGAAAATATGGTGTTGGGGGTAGCGGCTTGTTCTGTGTGCACTGTGAACTTGAAGAAAAATATGCTTGGCAAAAAAAAAAAAAAAAAAGTCTATAAACAATAAATGCTGGAGAGTGTGTGGAGAAAAGGGAACTCTCCTACATTATTGATCAGAATGCAAACTGGTACAGCCACTATGGAAAACAGTGTAGAAGTTCCTTAAAAAACTGAAAATGAAGCTACTATATGATCCAGCAATCCCACTCCTTGGGAATATACCTGGAGAAAACCATACTTGGAAAAGATGCATGCACCTCAATGTTCACTGCAGCACTATTTACAACAACCAGGACATGGAAGCAATCTAAATGTCCATCAACAGATGAATGAATAAAGAAGATGTGGTGTGTACATAGATAGATAGATAGATAGATAGATAGATAGATAGATAGATATAGTGGAATATTATAAAAAAGAACAGAATAATGCCATTTGCAGCAACATGGATGAACCTCTCATACTGAGTGAAATGAGTCAGAGAAAGACATGTATCATATAATATTGCTTATATGTGGAATCTAAAAAAAGACTACAAATGAACTTATCTCTGAAACTGAAATAGATTTACAGATGTAGAAAACAAAGTTGTGGTTGCTGCTGCTACTGCTTCTGCTAAGTCAGTTCAGTCGTGTCCCACTCTGTGCAACCCCATCCCTGGGATTCTCCAGGCAAGAACACTGGAGTGGGTTGCCATTTCCTTCTCCAATGCATAAAAGTGAAAAGTGAAAGTGAAGTCCCTCAGTCATGTCTGACTCTTCACGACCCCATGGACTGCAGCCTACCAGGCTCCTCCGTCCATGGGATTTTCCAGGCAAGAGTACTGGAGTGGGGTGCCATTGCCTTCTCCGAAAACTTATGGTTACTGGGGAGTAAAAGGAGGTGGGATAAACTGGAAGACTGGGATTGACAGACACACTACTATATATAAAATAGGTAACTAATAACATCCTATTGTATAGCACAGGGAACTCTACTCAATATTTTGTAATAACCTATATGGGAAAAGAAGCTAAAAAAGAGTGAATATGTATTTGTAAAACAGATTCACTTCACTATACAGCAAAAACTAATACAACATTATTTTTGTGTAAGAAAAATTATCCAGAATGATATTGTATAGAAAACACTGTTCCAATACACAAATACTTCATTGGCTCACCTTGAAGGACAGGTAGGATAGAATTCTTTTTAAGCAAAAGGATACAACTACAACTTTAGTGTTTAAAGTTTATGAAATCTATCTATATTTAGCAGCATACAGTCCTTGCCCACATGACTTTTAGAGAACTGTTATTATCTGAAGGACATGAAGCACACCAACTGTATTGTATAATCAGAATGCAGATGTGGGCATAATAATTTAATAATACTAACAATAATAAGAACAGTAATAATAATAACATCTGTCATCTCTTGGGCTATGTTCAACATGTTTTGCATTTTTTATCTCATACAGAACTTTAAATGTATCTATGAATTATTAACATATTTCCCTTTTTGTAGACAAAAGAGCTGAGGCTCATTGTGGTCAATTAATTTGCCCATTTTAGGGTAAGACTGGGATTTGAAACTAGGTCTGTTTGACTCCAAATTAAGTGTGCAAATAACTGTGAATTTATGTTGGTTTATCTTGAGAAAAGTGATTTGGTAAAATCTGAGAGAATAAATTTAGAAACTTGGAGAGGACACATAGGTACTGAACATTCACATTCATCTATTTGGGTTTGTCAATGAGGATACTTAAGGCAAGTCTTAGGACCTTGGGTAGTTTTATGTCATCCAAATGTAGAGGTGGAAAAATAATTTTCCCTCTACCATCTTAGCTGAGACCCCCATCTATAAGAAAAGACATTAACAGGAGAAAAACAAACATAAGCTCAACAACATGTTTAAAACAAAGAATGTTGCTCACCATCTGGTTCTACAAAGATTATTAGCCACTGCAGTCACTGACCAATAGTGCATTCTGAAAGGAATTCAGGATGAAGAAAGCAGGGTAAAGCACTCTGTGCTTTGGAAACACAGACCCTTAAATAGATATACCTCTGGAGAAAAAATTTATGAACCCACATTCTTGCATTTTTCCATACATAAAAAAGCATAGAGATACTAGATCCTTGTGACTAAACTTTTGCTGAGATGTATGCTTGACTGCATATATTCCCTACCCAAAATCATATGTAAACTGGCTTCTCCCTCTATTTCCTCAGAGAGGTTTCTCAGAGCAACTGAGGGGCTGTCTCCCTGTCTACGGTCCTCAGTAAGACCCTGAATAAACACACAGCTCCTACACTTTTCATTTTCCTTTCAGTCAACACAGGCATGCCTCCTGTATACATGGAAGATACTCAGGAAAAACTGAGTAACTCTATGAAATAGCCCAAGCATCACCTTAAATACCATCTCCAGCTGAAGACAAAAGAAGATTTGGAGGTGGATGTGGGGTCACTTATGGGAGGTTACCAGGAAACACACAGTTAAAACTAGAGTACAATTGTTGCACAGATTTAAGTTTTTGCCTTTTCCATTGGTACAAATTTTCTAAAGGTTTCGTCATCTTCCTCTGCCTGGTACACAGAGGGAGACACCCTTAAAATGGAAATTTCCCTTATAAATGTAAATGTGCCTTGCAAAAAGGAAACTTCTGTTCAGTTTTCAGAGCTTCTCTTGTGTCTGCTGTATCTTAACAATAACCAGCTTGAGATAGTCTTTATGCCAAAGAGGAATACATGGGGGTAGTATATTTTGCTCCTCTTCACCTATCAGTGAGAGGAAGAAAAACACAGTGCTCAAAGAAACTTAAATAGATTCTAAATGATAGATATAAGAGTTTACTAATGGTTATTTTTAATCTGAAGCCTTATTTTCTCTTTTATTCCTAGCCTGATGTTTCTCAGTATTTCTCCTTCTCTCAGGTTAAATACAACCATAGAAGAACCTACAACTAGCTTAATCTTTCCAATTTGTGAATCATCTAGTAGACTGCCTTCAGACTTTATCTGCACTATCAGCTCTTCTGGGTCTCCAGCCCACCAGCCCACACTGCAGATTTGTATTCAGCAGCCTCCACAATCCCATGAGCCAGTTCCTTATAATAAATGTAATAAATCTCTTTGTATATTTTTGACCTAAAAAAAAAGTAGGCTACCAGATATTTCTCTAGCAAAGATGGGGTTATTTCAGATCAGCAGAGGATTGCAATTTAGGGTCTGAAACCATGGTGAGCCATGCACAAGTCCCTGCAGAGCAAGCGAAGAACACTTTTAGAGGGGAAAAGGAAGTTGGGTGGGCTATAGTAAACAAAGAATTCATGGCTTTTCACTGGCTGAATCCTTGCCACAAAGACAAGATGACGAGTCTTTTTGTTGGGATCTGCTATCATCACAGGGCATGAGAGCTCCCCCTTCTGGTCTCTTGAGTCTATTTAATTTAGGTTTCTGTTTATTATACACAACTATATGTATATTTATAAATATATACGTGTATAAATATATATGTTGTGCTGTGCTTAGTCACTCAATCATGTCTGACTCTTTGCAACTCCATGGACTGTAGCCCGCCAGGCTCCTCTATCTATGAGACTCTCCAGGCAAGAGTAAGAGTGGGTTGCCATTTCCTTCTCCAGGGGATCTTCCCGACCCAGGGATCGAATGCATGTCTCCTGCATTGCAGGCAGATTTTTTACCACTGTGCCACCTGGGAAGAGCAGTTTTACCCTTGCTCTCCCTTTAAAGAAAATGTATGGGACACACAATCATTAAGATTGCCCCTGATTTTTGACAACACACAATCTCCCAAACTGGGCTTCCCAGGTGGCTCAGCAGTAAAGAATCCGCCTGCTAATGCAGGAGACACAGGAGACATGGTTTGGATCCCTGGGTCAGGAAGATTCCCTGGAGGAGGGCATGGCAGCCCACTCCAGTATTCTGGCCTGGAGAATCACATGGACAGAAGAGCCTGGCTGGCTACAGTTAATGGGATTGCAAAGAGTTAGACACGACAGGGCAACTGAGCACACACAATCTTCCAAATCACCTAATCAAAGCTGAAATCCCACAGTAAGTTCTTTCTAACACCCTCTTACTGAGATGCGCCATGATTCCCCAGGGTGTGCATCCCCCCATCAGTACAGTGAGTATTAAATACAACTTGTTGATCTATAGGTGTGTTCCTTAGCAATCTTTGGCTGGAGGACAAAGGATCTCTAAGGGAATATGTCATAGTCTGCATGTTTTTTCAAATCATTTCAGGAAGACAACATAAGAAAGAAAACAACTGATCCTTAAACATCCCTTATTAATCCAGTGAAAACCTATTCAAGTGAATGCTTTTATTGACTAACATATTCTCTGTTGCAAAATACAACTATAGTGTTTTATTTTGTTTTTAATCATGGAAATAAATGTATGCCTAGCATAACAACTTGATAATCAGTTCATTCATTTAAAATAACCTAAACATGCAATCACATTACACAAACTAAACAATATGCATCAAATAAAAATTATTTAAGTCTATTGCTTAACAGAATGGATTGATCAACTAGTTTTAACTGCACCTTCATTTCAACAAACATTTGAAAATATACATCCTGACCTTTATGATTTTGCCATTTCCCCCCCAAAGCATCCAAATTCATAAAGTCACCCGTGCTATACAGCCCCTGGCCCAGATGCAAAAATTATCTTTTTTTTTTTCATTTATTTTTATTAGTTGGAGGCTAATTACTTCACAACATTGCAGTGGGTTTTGTCATACATTGTCATGAATCAGCCATGGCAAAAATTATCTTTAATGGTATAGGGTAGATGTGCTTTATCAACAGGAAAACAGGAAGCCACAAATGGGGCAAAAGTAGACCAAACTGGCTAGATCCAAAATGGCTGACAAAGTAGGCTTTTCTCATTATATACACATTAGAATACATTATCATGCTAAGGTCTCCCCACCTGCACCACTACTGGATGGCTTTGACCATACAAGAAGAGACAGACAGTGTGGACTCAATTCTTAAAACTCTCTGCCTTTTCCAAGAATTTAGATGATGTCGGACTTTATTCTCTTCAAGAAAATTAGAGATACCAAGGGAATATTTCATGCAAAGATAGGTTTGATAAAGGACAGAAATGGTATGACCTAACAGGAGCAGAAGATATTAAGAAGAGGTGGCAAGAATACACAGAAGAACAGTACAGAAACAATCTTCACCACCCAGATAATCACGATGGTGTGATCACTCACCTAGAGCCAGACATCCTGGAATGTGAAGTCAGGTGGGCCTTAGAAAGCATCACTACGAACAAAGCTAGTGGAGGTGATGGGATTACAGTTGAGCTATTTCAAATCCTGAAAGATGATGCTGTGAAAGTGCTACACTCAATATGCCAGCAAATTTGGAAAACTCAGCAGTGGCCACAGGACTGGAAAAGCTCAGTTTTCATTCCAATCCCTAAGCAAGGCAATGCCAAAGAATGCTCAAACTACCACACAATTGCACTCATCTCACACACTAGTAAATAATGCTCAAAATTCTCCAAGTCAGGCTTCAGCAGTACGTGAACCGTGAACTTCCAGATGTTCAAGCTGGCTTTAGAAAAGGCAGAGGAACCAGAGATCAAATTGCCAACATCCGCTGGATCATCAAAAAAGCAAGAGAATTCCAGAAAAAACATCTATTTCTGCTTTATTGACTATGCCAAAGCTTTTGACTGTGTGGATCACAATAAACTGTGGAAAATTCTGAAAGAGATGGGACTACCAGACCACCTGACCTGCCTCTTGAGAAACCTGTATGCAGGTCAGGGAGCAACAGTTAGAACTGGACATGGAACAACAGACTGGTTCCAAATAGGAAAAGGAGTACGTCAAGGCTGTATATTGTCACCCTGCTTATTTAACTTATATGCAGAGTACATCATGAGAAACGCTGGGCTGGAAGAAGCACAAGCTGGAATCAAGATTGCTGGGAGAAATATCAATAACCTCAGATATGCAGATGACACCAACCTTATGGCAGAAAGTGAAGAGGAACTAAAAAGCCTCTTGATGAAAGTGAAAGAGGAGAGTGAAAAAGTTGGCTTAAAGCTCAACATTCAGAAAACTAAGATCATGGCATCTTGTCCCATCACTTCATGGGAAATAGATGGGGAAACAGTGGAAGCAGTGTCAGACTTTATTTTTTTGGGCTCCAAAATCACTGCAGAGAGTGACTGCAGCCATGAAATTAAAAGACACTTACTCCTTGGAAGGAAAGTTATGACCAACCTAGACAGCATATTAAAAAGTAGAGACCTAACTTTGCCAACAAAGGTCTGTCTAGTCAAGGCTATGGTTTTTCCAGTGGTCATGTATGGATGTGAGAGTTGGACTGTGAAGAAAGCTGAGCGCCAAAGAATTGATGCTTTTGAACTGTGGTGTTGGAGAAGACTCTTGAGAGTCCCTTGGACTGCAAGGAGATCCAACCAGTCCATCTTAAAGGAGATCAGTCCTGGGTGTTCATTGGAAGGACTGATGCTGAAGCTGAAACTCCAATACTTCGGCTGCCTCATGTGAAGAGTTGACTCATTGGAAAAGACCCTGATGCTGGGAGGGATTGGGGGCAGGAGGAGAAGGGGACGACAGAGGATGAGATGGCTGGATGGCATCACTGACTCGATGGACATGAGTCTGAGTAAACTCCGGGAGTTGGTGATGGATAGGGAAGCCTGGCGTGCTGCAGTCCATGGGGTCGTGAAGAGTTGGACACGACTGAGCGACTGAACTGAACTGAACTGGACTTTACTCAGATCCCTCCCCTTTTCCCCTCCCCTGTAAAACTTTCTCCTGACCTTAGGCCAGGGAGAAGATGCTTTCAGAGCATGTGCTCCCCTTCTCAATTCTCTGGCCATTGAATAAAAACCTGTCTTTCTTTTAAGAAGTAAGTTCTCTGAATTCTTATTTTTTAAATTTTTTATTTATTTTTGTCTGAGCTGGGTCTTCGTTGCTGCGTGGGCTTTCCTCTAATTTTGGCGAGCAGGGGGTCTACTCTCTAGTTGGGATGCACTGGTTTCTCATTATGGTGGTTTCTCTTGTTGCTGATCACAGGCTCTAGGGTGCACAGGCTTCAGTAGTTGGGGCACATGAGCTCAGTAGTTGTGGTTCCCAGCACAGGCTCAGTAGTTGTAGCTTACAGGCTTAGTTGCTCCACAGCATGTGGGATCTTCCTGAGTCAGGGATTGAATTCATGTCTTCTGCCTTGGCAGGTGGATTCTTTATCACTAAGCCACTAGGGAAGCCCAACCTTGTCTTTCTTGCACCCAATTCATTTTCTTTATTGGCAGCAATAATGTGAAAGGGGAAGAACTCAATGACAGAGTCCAGGGCTTCATTTCAGCTAGGGCCCAAAGAGGGGGGCCCACTCATCTAATCCAGTAGCAAGAAAATGTTAAGTTCTCTTTAATCTTTTTTCATCAGTGTTGGTGTTTGTATCCAGTATATAATGGGAATCCTCAGGGGAGAGTGCATATAGGTGCAAATATACTTTCAACACATGAAATATCCTTAACATTTTTGTGGTGATGGGGAGATAAAGGAATCATTGTTCTTATTTCAAAGAGCAATTTTCCTGACTTTGTGTTCAATTCAGTTCAGTTGCTCAGTCGTGTCTGACTCTTTGTGACCCCATGGACTGCAGCACGCCAGGCTTCTCTGTCCATCACCAACCCCCAGCATTTACTCAAACTTATGTCCATTGAGTCAGTGATGCCATCCAACCATCTCATCCTCTGTCATCCCCTTCTCCTCCAACTGTCAATCTTTCTCAGCATCAGGGTCTTTTCAAATGAGTCAGTTCATGGCATCAGGTGGCTAAGGTATCAGAGTTTCAGCTTCAGCATCAGTCCTTCCAATGAATATTCAGGACTGATTTCCTTTAGGATGGACTGGTTGGATCTCCTTGCAGTCCAAGGGACTCTCAAGAGTCTTCTCCAACACCACAGTTCAAAAGCATCAATTTTTCAGTGCTCAGTTTTCTTTATAGTCCTACTCTCACATCCATACGTGACTACTGGAAAAAATCATAGCTTTGACTAGACAGACCTATGTTGGCAAAGTAACGTCTCTGCTTTTCAATATGCTGTCTAGGTTGGTCATAGCTTTTCTTCCAAGGAGCAAGCGTCTTTTCATTTCATGGCTGCAGTCACCCTCTGCAGTGATTTTGGAGCCAAAGAAAAGAAAGTCTATCACTCTTTCCATTGTTTCCCCATTTATTTGTCATGAAGTGATGGGACCAGATGCCATGATCTTAGTTTTCTGAATGTTGAGCCTTAAGCCAACGTTTTCACTCTCCTCTTTCACTTTCATCAAGAGGCTCTTTAGTTCTTCTTCGCTTTCTGCCATAAGGGTGGTGTCATCTGCATGTCTGAGGTTATTGATATTTCTCCCAGCAATCTTAATACCAGTTTGTGCTTCATTTAGCCTGGCATTTCTCATGATGTACTCTGCATATAAGTTAAATAAGCAGGGTGACAATATACAGCCTTGATGTACTCCTTTCCCTATTTGGAACTGGTCTGTTGTTCCATGTCCAGTTCTAACTGTTGCTTCCTGACTTGCATACAGATTTCTCAGGAGGCAGGTCAGGTGGTCTGGTATTCCCATCTCTTTCAGAATTTTCCACAGTTTATTGTGACCCACACAGTCAAAGGCTTTGGCATAGTCAATAAAGCAGAAGTAGATGTTTTTCTGGAACTCTCTTGCTTTTTTGATGATCCAACGGATGTTGGCAATTTGGTTCGTCTGCCTTTTCTAAATCCAACTTTGCATTATATGCCTGAATTTTAAGAGACTTATGTTAAACTTCCCAGGTGGCTCAGTGGGAAAGAATTTGGCTGACAGTGCAGGAGATATGGGCTCAATCCTTGAGTCTGGAAGATCCCCTGGAGTAGAAAATGACAACCCACTCGTGGGTTGGTTCTTGCCTGGGAAATCCCATGCACAGAGGAGCCTGACAGGCTACAATCCACAGGGTTGCAAAGAGTCAGACATGACTGAGTGATTAGACAACAACAACATACTTAAAATAATATTGTCTATACTCCTTTATGACTGGTTTATTTTGCTCATTATATCTATGAAATGGGTGCTGTTGTTGCTTGTATCAGTAGTTTTGTCCTTTGACTGAAGAGTAGTATTCTATTATATGAATATAACACCTTTTTTTAAACCATTCTCCTATTGATAGACTTATGCATTGTTTTCAATATCTTGCTTTTATGACTAAAGACACAATTAAATATATTGTTCAAATCTTTTGGAGTACTTATGTTTTACTTTCTTTTGGATAAATACATAGGGGTGAAATTGATGGGTCACAGGAGTATTTGCTTAGCTTCGAAACAGGCAAACAGTTAAATGGCCCTATAAAGTGGCTGCACTATTTTGGAGAAATAGTGAGTTCATTTTTAATATCTAGGACTAAACCTACCTAAGGAGATGAAAGAACTGAATACAGAAAATTACAAGACACTGATGAAAGAAATCAAAGATAACATAAACAGATGGAGAGATATTTCATGTTCCCAGGTAGGAAGAATCAATATTGTGAAAATGACTATACTACCAAATGCAATCTACAGATTCATTGTGATCGCTATCAAATTACCAATGGCATTTTTCACAGAACTAAAACAAAAAATTTCACAATTCATATGGAAACAGAAAAGATCCAGAGTAGCCAAAGGAGTCTTGAGAAAGAAGAATGGAGCTGGAGGAATCAACCTTCCCGACTTCAGATTATACTACAAAGCTACAGCCATCAAAACAGTATGGTACTGGCACAAAAACAGAAATATAGACCAATGAAACAAGATAGAAAGCCCAGAAATGAACCCACATACCTATGGGTACCTTAGTTCTGACACAGGAGGCAAGAATATACCATTGGGCAAAGACAGCCTCTTCAATGAGAAGTGCTGGGAAAACTGGACAGCTACATGTAAAAGAATGAAATTAGAACACTTCCTACCACCATACACAAAGATAAACTCAAAATGGATTAAAGACCTAAATGTAAGATCAGAAACTATAAAACTCTTAGAGGAAAACATAGGCAGAACACTCAATGACACAAATCAAAGCAAGGTCCTCTATGACCCACCTCCTAGAGTAATGGAAATAAAAACAAAAGTAAACAAGTGGGACCTGATTAAACTTAAAAGATTTGCACAGTAAAGGAAACTATAAACAGGGTGAAAAGACAACCCTCAGAATGGGAGAAAATAATAGCAAATGAAACAACTGACAAAGGATTAATTTCCAAAATATACAAGCAGCTCATACAACTCAATACCAGAAAAACAAACAACCCAATCAAAAAGTGGGAAAAAGGCATAAACAGACATTTCTCCAAAGAAGACATACAGATGGCTAACAAACACATGAAAAGATACTCAATATTGCTCATTTTAAGAGAAATGCAAATCAAAACTACAATGAGATATCACCTCACACCAGTCACAATGGCCATCATCAAAAAGTCTACAAACAATAAATTCTGGAGAGGATGTGGAGAAAAGGGAACCCTCTTGCAGTCTTGGTAGGACTTTAAATTGATGATACAACCACTATGGAAGACGGTATGGAGATTCTTTTAAAAACTAGGAATAAAACCATCATAAGACCCAGAAATCCCACTCCTAGGCATATACCCTGAGGAAACTAAAATTGAAAAAGAGACATGTACCCCAATGTTCATTGCAACACTACTTACAATAGCTAGAACATGGACGGAACCTAGATGTCCATCGACAGATGAATAGATAAAGAAGTTGTGGTACATATACACAATGGAATATTACTCAGCCATAAAAAGGAATGTATTTGAGTCAGTTCTATTGAGGTGGATGAACCTAGAGCTTATTATACAGAGTGAAGTAAGTCAGAAAGAGAAAGATAAATATTATATACTAATGCATATATATGGAATCTAGAAAAATGGTATGAAGAATTTATTTGCAAGGCAGTAATGAAAAAAACAGACATAGACAACAGACTAGAAGACACTGGGAGATGGGAGGAGAGGATGAGATGTATGGAGAGAGTAACATGGAAACTTATGTTACTGTATGTAAAATAGATAGCCTTGGGAATTTGCTTTATGTGTCAGGGAACTCAAACAGGGGTTCTGTATCAACCTAGAGGCATGGGGTGGCGAGGGAGATGGGAAGGACATTCAAGAGGGAGAGGACGTATGGATACCTATAGCTGATTCATGTTGAGTTTTGACAGAAAACAAAATTCTGTAAAGAATTATCCTTCAATTAAAAATAAATAAATTTAAAAAATAATAAAACTCACTGTTTAGTGGCATTCAGTACATTCACAGTGTTGAGCAACCATCACCTCTAAATGATTCCAAATCATTTTCATCACCCCAAAGGGAAATTCCCATACCCATGAAGCAGTCATTCCCTGTTTTATCCTGCCCCAGCCCCTGAAAACCACTAATCTTTCTGTTTCTATGGTTTTGCTATTATGGAAATTTCATGCAGGTATAATTATGCAATCTGTGACTTTTTGTGTTTGGCTTCTTAGCATAACGTTTTCCAGTTGCCCCCATGTTGTAGTATGTATCAGTATTTTATTCTTTTTTATAACAAAAAAAAAATATTCCATTCCAAAGATGTAACATAACCTGTCTATCCATTCATTCCTGAACATTCGGTTCCCATCCATCTATTGGCTATCATGACTAGTGCTGCTATCGACATTCGTGTACAAATTTTGAATACTCATTTTCAAATTTATTTTGGTATATACTAGGAATGGAATTTCTGGGTCATAGAACTCCCTTTAACTTTTTAAGGAACAGCCAAACTGCAGTACTGTTTTACATTTCCACCACTAATTATGTAAATGTGTACATTTTATATTCCTGTCACTAATATGAGTCCTTTGTTAATCTTTGTTGCTTTCCATTAAAAAAATATTATTATAGCCATCTTAGTGGGTAAGAAGCAATATCTTGTGTCTCTAGTGATCTGCATGTCTCTAATGCCTAATGATGTTTTGAGTATCTTTTCATATATCATTGATCACTTGCATATCTCCTTTGGACAAATGTATATTCAAATTTATTGTCCATTTTTAAAGTTGGGATGCTTGCTTTTGTGTTATTGACTTGTAAGAGTTCAGTATATATTAACATTCTGGATACTGGTCCTTGCCAGATATATGATTAGCAAATATTTTCACTCCTTGATAGCATCTTTTGATACATAACAGTTTTGATGAAGTGCAGTTCAGCTATATTTTTCTTTTTTGGTCATATTTAACAGTTGATAAGTCTAACAGCATAAAGATTTCTTGGTATGTTTCTTTCTAAGAGGTTTATATAGATTAGCTCTTCAGTTTAGGTATTTAGTTCATTTTGAGTTAATTTTTGTATATGGTACATGGTATGGCCCAGCCTCATACTTTTCCATGTGGATATCCAGCATCATTGTTGAAGAGTCTATGCTTTCCCCCATTAATTGGTTTTGGAACCTTTGTAAAAAATCAGTTGATCATAGATGTATGAGTTTATTTCTGGACTCAGTTCTATTCCACTGATCTACATACCTATCTGTATGCTAGCACTATATTACTATAGTAATAAGTTTGTAATAAGTTTGAAAATATGAAACTGTGAGTCCTACAACTTTTTCAAGATTGTTTTGGTTATTTGGGGTCATTTGCAATTCCCTATCTTTGTTGAAGGTTTTTGTTATTTGCTTAGTGACTTTCTTAAATCTTTTGTAAAATCTTCATTGTTTGTCCTACATGTCATTGGAGTCTACATTATATTACCTATTGGTCAGCAGCATTTTAACAAAGTTTTCTTAGGTTCCTGGAGCAAACAAAAAACAAAGCAATTGAAAAGAAACAGAAAGGATAAAAGAGAAACAAAATAAATGGAAGTATTTTTCCAAGCATTGCTGATTGGCTGTGCTTGAGGGTGCTCCTTCAGTGGTTAACCAGGCTGTTTACAGCTCTGCCTTGGCCTTCACTTTATGCTGTTGGATGCTAGAGGTCAGCTGGAGGTGAAAACTCAGGATCTTCTCAGGCTTTTCTGTGCATGCATCCAGCACTGGGCATGCTGTTGACCTTCTCTATTTCCCATGATATATGTGAGAGCTTTTAACAACCATATTCCCCCATGTATCTTCTTGCTCAGACTCTTTCCTCTCAGACTTTCTAGTCTCTCTTGCTTAGCCTGGCTTTTATTTCCTTGCTCCAAGTTGTCATGGTCAATATTTTGCTTTAAATGCTTTTAACAGACATCACCTGACAGCAAACACCACCTGGGAAGTCACCCCAGTCCTGAGAATCCTCTTTATTTGTTTAAAGACAAAAGAGAGAGATGAGAGAAGAAAAAAAGAAAAAGGCAAGTCCTTGTTCTGGGTCCTCAAAGAGCCATGAGATAGAGCCACCCAACCACAATTCTTTGAGAATGTGGTCCTCATTGCCTCTGCACTACCAATCTGCCCCAGGTATGCAGGTTCCCACCTTTATAGCCTTAGCATTTTAGGTAGGCTACTTAAAATGTCAGAATGCTCTCTTACCACAGTGCAGCAGATTCTTTCTTCACTAAGGTTTCCCTTGGTGGTTGTAAGCGTTAGACTAGATTCCAGATTCTGCAAAAATTGATTTTGACAGTTTTTACCAGCATTTTAGCTGTTGCTGTTGTCTTGGTAATGATGAAGTTCTGGAGTAGGACATGCCCCTACTGTGCCCTTTTTGGTGCCATTCTCTCATTCATTTTTATTTTGTTATTATCCATCTGTTGTAGACTGAATTGTGCATGCACCTCAGGAGCCACAACAACAACAAAACCACAAATCAAAAAAACGTTGCTATCACTTGCTCCTATTTTAATTCATTTGTGGTCATAGAATTAATTTTGTGTGACTCAAATTATTTAAGAAATTTTAGAATATGTTTTTAGAAACATGGTCTATCTTGGAAAATGTCCCAGGTGCACTTGAAAAGTATGTGTATTTGGGTGTTGTTGGGTGTGATTTATAGACATCAGATCATGTTGGTTGGTTATAATATTCAAGCCTTCTATAGCCTTACTGATTTTCTATCTACTGTGTTCTGTAAATTATTGAGAGCTGGATGCTAAAATTCTGCTTCTAGTCCTAGATTGTCTTTTTAAACTACCAAATTCTGTTTAGTGTATTTTAGACACAGTATTAGTTTTAGAATTGTTAGAATGATATTAATAATACTTTAAAATATTTTTCTGCTAAATACAATATTTAGGTACACTTGGAGTCATTTTAACTTATTTTTTAGACAACCAATATTTTTTTTCCTAGCTTTTTTTGTGGTAAGAACTTTAAAAATCTACTTTCTTATCAGCTTTTAAATAACCACAGTCACCATACCGCACATTACATTCCCAGAATTTGTTCATCTTATAACTGGATATTTGTAACTTTTGACCATTTTTACTCATTTTCCCCCACCCTGCTATCCTCTGCTCCTGGAAACCACTCTGATAGGTTTCTTCACTCTCAAGTACACTTTGCAAGCATGTTTGCCTGCTCAGTCGTGTCCAGTCGACTCTTTGCAACTCTGTGGACTGTAGCCTGCCAGGCTCCTCTGTCCATGGGATTTCCCAGGCAAGAATACTGGAGTGGGTTGCCATTTCCTTCTCCAGGGGATCTTACCCACCCACGCCTCCTGTGTCTTCTACATTGGCAAGCGTATCCTTTCCCACTCCACCACCTCGGAAGCCTCCCAAGAACACTTTACTTTGATATTATAACCAATCCTGCTTCTTTGATTGATATTTGTGGTCTATCTTTTTCTATCCTTTTAATTTTAACCCATATATAACATTGCATTTGAAGTTTCTTGTAAACAGCATAAAATTTTGTTCTTTTGTTTCATCCAGCTTGCCGATCTTCGTCTTTTAATTGATATCTTTAATATTTACATTTTAGGTAATTATTGATTTGATAAGATTTAAATCTGCCATTTTATTTTCTGTTTTCTCTTTGTTTTCATATCTGTTTTTTTCCCTCATGTTCCCTCACTTTTGTTGATGCAAAAAGTTTGCATCAACACTTTTAGAATTCCATTTTGATGTATTCATTATTTTATCTTTGTATAGGTATAGCTTTTTAGTAGTTTCTCAAGGTATTAAATTGTTGTTCAGTCACTAAGTAGGATCTGACTTTGTGACCCCAAAGACTGCAGCATGACAGGCTCCTCTGTCCTCCACTATCTCCCACAGTTTGCTCAAATTCATGTCCATTGAATCTGTGATGCTATCTAGCCATCTCATCGTCTGCCATATCCTTCTCCTTTTACTTTCAAGCATCAGTCTTATCCAATGAGTTGGCTCTTCATATCAGGCAGCCAAAGTATTGGAACTTCAGCTTCAGCATCAGTCCTCCCAATGAGTATTCAGGTTTGATTTCCTTTAGGATTGACTGATTTGATCTCCTTGCGGCCCAAGGGACTCTCAAAGAGTCTTCAGAACCACAAATGGAAAGCATCAACTCTTCAGCGCTCAGCCTTCTTTAATATACTATGCGTGTGTGCTATGTTGCTTCAGTCATGTTGGACTGTAGCCCACCAGGCTCCTCTGTCCATGAAATTTTTCCAGGCAGGAATACTGGAGTGGGTTATCACGGCCTCCTCCAGGGAATCTTCCCAACCCAGGGATCAAACTCGCATCTCTTCTATCTCCTGCATTGGCAGAGGGATTATCTACCACTAGCGCCACCTTATGGGCATAACTTATCACAGTTTACTTGTGCCATCATTTTTCCAGTTTGAATGATGTGTATAAAATCTTTTCTTTCTTTATGTCTCTTTACCCTCCCTCTATTATAATTGTCTTAAAGCGTTGCCTTACATACATTTAGAACCATAGTAGACTGTGTTGCAATTTTTATCTCAACTAACATAATTTAGGAAACTGAATGATATGGTGTCACTTCATATTGCTATTGATAGCAATAGTTTCATATAATAAATTGCTTGTCAGTTGACTTTTTTCCCCTATCAGTAAAATGTCATCTCTCTCTCTCACTGTTTTCAAGATTTTCTGTTTTTAGCTTGTGGAAATTTAACTATGATGTATCTTGGTATGGATTTCTTTGGATTCCTCCTGTTTGGGGTTAACTAAGCTTCTTGAAACTGTAGGTTATGTTGTTTGCTAAAGTTGGAAAAAATTTCAACCTTTAATTCTTCAAGTATTTTTTCAGCTCACTTTCTGGAATTATGATTACATAAATGCTAGATTTTTTTTTGCTACTGTCCCCATGAAAAAAGAAGACTTGAATATCAATAAAATTATATTCCAGCATTGCATTTGTGATTTATGTGAGCTTTGTGGAGAAAGTAACTGCAGAATGAACCAAGTTTTTTTTTATTTTATTTTATTTTTTTAAATTATTTTTATTTATTTTTTTTTCCAGTGGGTTTTGTCATACATTGATATGAATCAGCCATGGATTTACATGTATTCCCAATCCCAATCCCCCCTCCCACCTCCCTCTCCACCCGATTCCTCTGGGTCTTCCCAGTGCACCAGGCCGGAGCACTTGTCTCGTGCATCCCACCTGGGCTGGTGATCTGTTTCACCATAGATAGCATACATGCTGTTCTTTTGAAATATCCCACCCTCACATTCTCCCACAAAGTTCAAAAGTCTGTTCTGTATTTCTGTGTCTCTTTTTCTGTTCTGCATATAGGGTTATCGTTATCACCTTTCTAAATTCCATATACATGTGTCAGTATGCTGTAATGTTCTTTATCTTTCTGGCTTACTTCACTCTGTATAATGGGCTCCAGCTTCATCCATCTCATTAGGACTGGTTCAAATGAATTCTTTTTAATGGCTGAGTAATATTCCATGGTGTATATGTACCACAGCTTCCTTATCCATTCATCTGCTGATGGGCATCTAGGTTGCTTCCATGTCCTGGCTATTATAAACAGTGCTGCGATGAACAATGGGGTGCACGTGTCTCTTTCAGATCTGGTTTCCTCAGTGTGTATGCCCAGAAGTGGGATTGCTGGGTCATATGGCAGTTCTATTTCCAGTTTTTTAAGAAATCTCCACACTGTTTTCCATAGCGGCTGTACTAGTTTGCATTCCCACCAACAGTGTAAGAGGGTTCCCTTTTCTCCACACCCTCTCCAGCATTTATTGCTTGTAGACTTTTGGATAGCAGCCATCCTGACTGGCATGTAATGGTACCTCATTGTGGTTTTGATTTGCATTTCTCTAATAATGAGTGATGTTGAGCATCTTTTCATGTGTTTGTTAGCCATCTGTATGTCTTCTTTGGAGAAATGTCTGTTTAGTTCTTTGGCCCATTTTTTGATTGGGTCATTTATTTTTCTGGAATTGAGCTTTAGGAGCTGCTTGTATATTTTTGAGATTAATCCTTTGTCTGTTTCTTCATTTGCTATTATTTTCTCCCAATCTGAGGGCTGTCTTTTCACCTTACTTATAGTTTCCTTTGTAGTGCAAAAGCTTTTAAGTTTCATTAGGTCCCATTTGTTTAGTTTTGCTTTTATTTCCAATATTCTGGGAGGTGGGTCATAGAGGATCTTGCTGTGATTTATGTCGGAGAGTGTTTTGCCTATGTTCTCCTCTAGGAGTTTTATAGTTTCTGGTCTTACATTTAGATCTTTAATCCATTTTGAGTTTATTTTTGTGTATGGTGTTAGAAAGTATTCTAGTTTCATTCTTTTACAAGTGGTTGACCAGTTTTCCCAGCACCACTTGTTAAAGAGGTTGTCTTTTTTCCATTGTATATCCTTGCCTCCTTTGTCAAAGATAAGGTGTCCATAGGTTCGTGGATTTATCTCTGGGCTTTCTATTCTGTTCCATTGATCTATATTTCTGTCTTTGTGCCAGTACCATACTGTCTTGATGACTGTGGCTTTGTAGTAGAGTCTGAAGTCAGGCAGGTTGATTCCTCCAGCTCCATTCTTCTTTCTCAAGATTACTTTGGCTATTCGAGGTTTTTTGTATTTCCATACAAATTGTGAAATTCTTTGGTCTAGTTCTGTGAAAAATACCGTTGGTAGCTTGATAGGGATTGCATTGAATCTATAGACTGCTTTGGGTAGAATAGCCATTTTGACAATATTAATTCTTCCAATCCATGAACACGGTATGTTTCTCCATCTGTTTGTGTCCTCTTTGATTTCTTTCATCAGTGTTTTATAGTTTTCTATGTATAGGTCCTTTGTTTCTTTAGGTAGATATACTCCTAAGTATTTTATTCTTTTTGTTGCAATGGTGAATGGTATTGTTTCCTTAATTTCTCTGTCTGTTTTTTCATTGTTAGTATATAGGAATGCAAGGGATTTCTGTGTGTTAATTTTATATCCTGCAACTTTACTATATTCATTGATTAGCTCTAGTAATTTTCTGGTAGAGCCTTTAGGGTTTTCTATGTAGAGGATCATGTCATCTGCAAACAGTGAGAGTTTTACTTCTTCTTTTCCTATCTGGATTCCTTTTACTTCTTTTTCTGCTCTGATTGCTGTGGCCAGAACTTCCAACACTATGTTGAATAGTAGTGGTGAGAGTGGGCACCCTTGTCTTGTTCCTGATTTCAGGGGAAATGCCTTCAATTTTTCACCATTGAGGGTGATGCTTGCTGTGGATTTGTCATATATAGCTTTTATTATGTTGAGGTATGTTCCTTCTATTCCTGCTTTTTGGAGAGTTTTAATCATAAATGAGTGTTGAATTTTGTCAAAGGCTTTCTCTGCATCTATTGAGATAATCATATGGTTTTTATCTTTCAATTTGTTAATGTGGTGTATTACATTGATTGATTTGTGGATATTAAAGAATCCTTGCATTCCTGGGATAAAGCCCACTTGGTCATGGTGTATGATTTTTTTAATATGTTGTTGGATTCTGTTTGCTAGAATTTTGTTAAGGATTTTTGCATCTATGTTCATCAGTGATATTGGCCTGTAGTTTTCTTTTTTTGTGGCATCTTTGTCTGGTTTTGGAATTAGGGTGATGGTGGCCTCATAGAATGAGTTTGGAAGCTTACCTTCTTCTGCAATTTTCTGGAAGAGTTTGAGTAAGATAGGTGTTAGCTCTTCTCTAAATTTTTGGTAGAATTCAGCTGTGAAGCCATCTGGTCCTGGGCTTTTGTTTGCTGGAAGATTTTTGATGACAGTTTCGATTTCCTTGCTTGTGATGGGTCTGTTAAGATCTTCTATTTCTTCCTGGTTCAGTTTTGGAAAGTTATACTTTTCTAAGAATTTGTCCATTTCATCCAAGTTGTCCATTTTATTGGCATAGAGCTGCTGGTAGTAGTCTCTTATGATCCTTTGTATTTCAGTGTTGTCTGTTGTGATCTCTCCATTTTCATTTCTAATTTTGTTAATTTGGTTTTTCTCTCTTTGTTTCTTAATGAGTCTTGCTAATGGTTTGTCAATTTTGTTTATTTTTTCAAAAAACCAGCTTTTAGCTTTGTTGATTTTTGCTATGGTCTCTTTAGTTTCTTTTGCATTTATTTCTGCCCTGATTTTTAAGATTTCTTTCCTTCTGCTAACTCTGGGGTTCTTCATTTCTTCCTTCTCTAATTGCTTTAGGTGTAGAGTTAGGTTATTTAATTGGTTTTTTTCCTGTTTCTTGATGTAAGCCTGTAATGCTATGAACCTTCCCCTTAGCACTGCTTTTACAGTGTCCCATAGGTTTTGGGTTGTTGTGTTTTCATTTTCATTCATTTCTATACATATTTTGATTTCTTTTTTGATTTCTTCTATGATTTGTTGGTTATTCAGAAGCGTGTTATTTAGCCTCCATATGTTTGAAGTTTTAACAATTTTTTCCCTGTAATTGAGATCTAATCTTACTGCACTGTGGTCAGAAAAGATGACTGGAATGATTTCAATTTTTTTGAATTTTCCAAGACCAGATTTATGGCCCAGGATGTGATCTATTCTGGAGAAGGTTCCGTGTGCACTTGAGAAAAAGGTGAAGTTGATTGTTTTGGGGTGAAATGTCCTATAGATATCAATTAGGTCTAGCTGGTCCATTGTGTCATTTAAGGTTTGTGTTTCCTTGTTAATTTTCTGTTTAGTTGATCTATCCATAGTTGTGAGTGGGATATTAAAGTCTCCCACTATTATTGTGTTACTATTAATTTCCTCTTTCATACTCGTTAGTGTTTGCCGTACATATTGCGGTGCTCCTATGTTGGGTGCATATATATTTATAATTGTTATATCTTCTTCTTTGATTGATCCTTTGATCATTATGTAGTGTCCTTCTTTGTCTCTTTTCACTTCCTTTATTTGAAAGTCTATTTTATCTGATATGAGTATTGCGATTCCTGCTTTCTTTTGGTCTCCGTTTGCATGAAATATTTTTTTCCAGCCCTTCACTTTTAGTCTATATGTGTCTCTTGTTTTGAGGTGGGTCTCTTGTAGACAGCATATATAGGGGTCTTGTTTTTGTATCCATTCAGCCAATCTTTGTCTTTTGGTTGGGGCATTCAACCCATTTACATTTAGGGTAATTATTGATAGGTGTGGTCCCGTTGCCATTTACTTTGTTGTTTTGGGTTCACGTTTGTACAACCTTTCTGCATTTCCTGTCTAGAGAAGATCCTTTAGCATTTGTTGAAGAGCTGGTTTGGTGGTGCTGAATTCTCTCAGCTTTTGCTTATCTGTAAAGCTTTTGAATTCTCCTTCATATCTGAATGAGATCCTTGCTGGATACAGTAATCTAGGTTGTAGGTTATTCTCTTTCATTACTTTCAGTACGTCCTGCCATTCCCTTCTGGCCTGGAGGGTTTCTATTGATAGATCAGCTGTTATCCTTATGGGAATCCCTTTGTGTGTTATTTGTTGTTTTTCCCTTGCTGCTTTTAATATTTGTTCTTTGTGTTTGATCTTTGTTAATTTGATTAATATGTGTCTTGGGGTGTTTCGCCTTGGGTTTATCCTGTTTGGGACTCTCTGGGTTTCTTGGACTTGGGTGGCTATTTCCTTCCCCATTTTAGGGAAGTTTTCAGCTATTATCTCCTCGAGTATTTTCTCATGGCCTTTCTTTTTGTCTTCTTCTTCTGGAACTCCTATGATTCGAATGTTGGGGCGTTTCACAGTGTCCCAGAGGTCCCTGAGGTTGTCCTCATTTCTTTTGATCCTTTTTTCTTTTTTCCTCTCTGCTTCATTTATTTCCACCATTTTATCTTCTACCTCACTTGTCCTATCTTCTTCCTCCGTTATTCTACTCTTGGTTCCCTCCAAAGTGTTTTTGATCTCATTCATTGCATTATTCATTTGTAATTGACTCTTTTTTATTTCTTCTAGGTCTTTATTAAACAGTTCTTGAATCTTTTCAATCTTTGTTTCCAGGCTATTTATCTGTAACTCCATTTTGTTTTCAAGATTTTGGATCATTTTTATTATCATTATTCTAAATTCTTTTTCAGGTAGATTCCCTATCTCCTCCTCTTTTGTTTGACTTGGTGGGCATTTTTCACGTTCCTTTACCTGTTGGGTATTTCTTTGCCTTTTCATCTTGTTTAGATTGCTGTATCTGGAGTGGGCTTTCTGTATTCTGGAGGTCTGTGGTTCCTTTTTGTTGTGGAGGATTAACCCAGTGGGTGTGGTTAGACGATTGGCTTGTCGAGATTTCCTGGTTAGGGAAGCTTGCGTCAGTGTTCTGGTGCGTGGAACTCGATTTCTTCTCTTTGGAGAGCAATGGAGTGCCCAGTAATGAGTTTTGAGATGGGTCTATGTGTTAGGTGTGACCTTGGGCAGCCTGTATATTGATGTTCAGGGCTATGTTCCTGCGTTGCTGGAGAATTTGCGTGGTATGTCTTGCTCTAAAACTTATTGGCTCTTGTGTGGTGGTTGGTTTCAGTGTAGGTATGGAGGCTTTTGGACAGTCACTTATTACTTAAAGTTCCTTGTAGTCAGGAGTTTTCTGGTGTTCTCAGGTTTTGGGCTTAAGTCTCCTGCCTCTGGATTTCAGTTTTATTCTTCCTGTAGTCTCAGGACTTCTCCAACTATACAGCCCTGATAAGAAAACTTCTAGGTTAATGGCTAAAAGATTCTCCCCTGTTAGGGACACCCAGAGAGGTTCACAGAGTCACATGAAGAAGAGGAGAGGGAGGAGGGAGATAGAGATGAACAGGAGGAGAAAAAAAGGGGGACTCAAGAGGAGAGAGACAGATCTACGCAGCTGTCTGTTCCCAGAATGTTCTCCTTAGCCCAGTCACCTACAAAGATTCACAGAATTGGATTGGGAAGAGAAGGGGAAAGGAGGAAATAGAGGTGTTCTGAGGTAGAAAACAGAGAGTCAAGATTGGGAGCGAATAATCTTCGGTTTAAAAATAGGGCTTCTCTTCTTTTTTTTTTGTAAGGTTATAGTGTATTGAAAATGAAAATTAAGGAGTAGTAGAGGAGTACTAGAGGACTTTAAAAGAAATAAGAGAAAAAGAAAAATAGAAAATAGAAGAGAAAAAGGAAAGAAAAAAAAAAAGAAAGAAAAAGAAAAAAAAAAAAAAGAAAAAAAAATTTTTTTTTTCCCCCTAATTAAAAAATCGTAAAAGTCTATGGAAATGAAAGTTAAGGAGTAATGGGGGAGTAATAGGGGATTTTAAAGGAAAATAAAAGAGAAAAACTAAAAAAGAAAGAAAAAAGAAAAGAAAGAAAAAAATTTAAAAAAATAAAAAAAAGAGAAAAAAGTAAAATTATATCTAGGAGTTTCTCTGGAGCTGTTGCAGTCAGTGTGGGTTCGGCTCAGTTTCAGATAGCTCCTCGTTCCAGCTTACGCTTCTCGATATCTACAGGCTCCTCCGGTGTAGTCAATGTTTCCTAGAGGGATTTTAATCTGTTGCACCAGTCCCTTCTGAAGCGGTTCCCTTTGTTTATTTGGCTTCTGTTTGCCGGTCTCTTCAGAGCCTCATTTCCGCCCTGACACAGGCGGGCGGAGGTGGACTCTTATTCAGGTAGCTAGTTCCGTCGCTCCGCGGGGAGGGGCTTGCGCTGCCGGGAGGGGCTGTCGCTGTGGTGACGGGCTTGTGCCGCGGGGACAGGCTGGCGCTGCTGGGAGGGGCCGACGCTGCCCTCTCCGTCTGCGCCGCTCAGGCTTCCGGCTGTTCTATATGGAGCGCGCCCCGCGCTGCGCGAGGTTCCAGCCCTCGGCTGTTCCACAAAAGCGCAGAATGAAAAGCTGCGCCTGCTCTCTGTGCCTTCCCCGTCAGAGCAGTCCAGGCAGCCAGGGGCTTGGTGGGCGCACTCTCCCCAGGTGTGGCGCGCCCCCTCCCTTCCGCGGACCCAGTCTCAGTTTCCGCTGGCGCCAGTCGGGTGCGCGCGCCTTCTGCCCTCTGCGTCCCCAGCCCCAGTCCCCGCCCGCGCCGGTCGGGTGCCTGCGCCCTGTTTCTCGCCGCACCCTTCCCCTCCCCCCTGCCTCCTGCCTCCGGCGGGGCTGGGCCGGTCCGCAGCCTGCTAGCTCCTCTCTGGACCCTCTCGGTCTCTTTGTTCTGCGAACGGCCGGCAGTGTGTTCGGGCCGGTTAATTTACTCTCTCTCTTTTGGTCTCCCACAGTTCATGTTGGCAACTCACAGAAGCTTCCTCCGATTGTCCTCAGGGCACTCAGGCCCGGACCCTACCCCAAGCAATGCCGCCTAAGAGCTCCCGGGACGGATCTCCGTCCTTAGCTCTTTTGTCTCACTTTTTATCTTTTATATTTTGTCCTACCTCCTTTCGAAGACAATGGGCTGCTTTTCTGGGCGCCTGATGACCTCAGCTAGCGATCAGAAGTTGTTTTGCGAAGTTTGCTCTGTGTTCAGTTATTCTTTTGATGAATTTGTAGGAGAGAAAGTGGTCTCCCCGTCCTACTCCTCCGCCATCTTGGCTCTTCCCAAGTTTTTTTAATTAAGCTATGACAAACTATATTTCATTAAATGTGAAGCAATTACATATGTCCCCCTCCCCCAAGGAAAAGAAGACAAAAATGAAATAGAGGAATATATAGAAGATAAAGAGAAATTATGAGAACATACAAACACCATGCCAGCAGCAAATATAGAAAATCCTAAACAAATGCCTATTCACTGAATCATGTTACTATGGATGAAGCAATGATGATGTGTGGTAAAATAATGGGTAAACAGCCAAACATGCATTTGTGTTTGAGGATGTGAATATTGAAAAACTCCAATAAATCTCTGTGCTTTAAATAAGTTGATGAGTTTAAACATATGGCTTTTAGCAGTTAATTAACCCAAATTCATAAAAGAAAAAAACATTAAAAATTATATTTTCTACTAATAATTCATTTCTAAACATGGTACTGTAGTCAGTGCCATTGTTACCTAACTGGTCATCATTCTCATTTTTTTTGTTGTAGTACTTGCAATATTAGACTTAGATGTGGTCAAAGACTGAAATGACTGAATCAATTGGAAATTATTGGTTTTGAGTGTTTTCAAAACTTACTTCTTTCTAGATGTTTGAAATTGGTTTAGTGAAAGTCGCTTAGTTATATCCAACTCTTTGTGACCCCATGGACTGCAGCCTGTCAGGCTACTCTGTCCATGGAATTCTCCAGGCCAGAATACCTGAGTGGGTAGCCATTCCCTTCTCCAGGGATTTTCCCAACCCCGGGATTGAACCCAGGTCTCCAGTTGCACTGGGCTTCCCAGGAGGCGCTAGTGGTAAAGAACCCACCTGCCAACGCAGGAGACATGAGACAAAGGTTCCATCCATCGGTCGGGAAGATCCCCTGGAAAAGGACATGGCAACACACTCCAATATTCTTGCCTGGAGAATCCCATGGACAGAGGAACCTGGCAGGCTGCAATCCATAGGGTAGCAAAGAGTCAGACATGACTGAAGTGACTGAGCATGCACAAATCCAAAGTTAAAAATGTATTTTGGGGATACAATTGAATACCAAGGCTATATCAAGCAAGGCACTGTGAATTATCTTTTTCTTTCTCTCTAAAATTTATTTTGTGATATTTGCAAAAAGGAAAAATGATCTACAATTAGAATTTTAGGTGCATAACTTTCAGTGACTATTTCATCATAAGTATTTTCAACATACAAGCCAATATATACAAAATTTTAAAATATTCATTTATATGCAAAACTGAAAGTATTTGAGAGTATTTTATTTAGTCAGTTGGTGGCTTTGAGCACATTTATAATGTGGCTCAGAGTGCATAAAAATGTACACATAATGGCAAACAAGGGTTGATACATCACTTCCTTTGCTAAGCTTAAATGCCCTTATTTATTGGATATATATATTTTTTACACTTGCACCTTATAACAAGCTGCAGGAACACAAATATATAAGAATAGGGATCATTGGAAATATAAGTTTAAAACATATCTCCTGAAGTCTTTGTATCCCAGCTTCTTTCCCTGTTACTTTATAGAGTACCCAAGGAAATAGTATCTGAGTTCTTGCTGACTAATTCTTGTTCCTGCATTCCAACACTGTTGACCCAACTGAGATTCTTTTCTTCCTTGGTTCTGACATACTATTCTCTCCTTCTGATACTTTTCTGACTCTTTCTATGTCTCTTAATCATTGTCCTTTTAAATACTAATACTCCCCTGAGTTGTATTCGTCCATAGCTTTTTCAGTCTAGTGGCCTAATTTATGATGTCTATGATAAAGGTTTCAACTAGCACATATATAATGTGCCTAGTTGCTCAATCATGTCCAACTGTTCGCTATCCCATGGACTGTAGCCTGCCAGGCTCCTTGGTCCATGGAATTCTCCAGGCAAGAATACTGGAGCGGACCCGGGCATACACACCAAGGAAACCAGATCTGAAAGAGACACGTGCACCCCAATGTTCATCGCAGCACTGTTTATAATAGCCAGGACATGGAAGCAACCTAGATGCCCATCAGCAGACGAATGGATAAGGAAGCTGTGGTACATATACACCATGGAATATTACTCAGCCATTAAAAAGAATTAATTTGAATCAGTTCTAAAGAGATGGATGAAACTGGAGCCCATTATACAGAGTGAAGTAAGCCAGAAAGATAAGGACCAATACAGTATACTAATGCATATATATGGAACTTAAAAAGATGGTAACGATAACCCTATATGCAAAACAGAAAAAGAGACACAGATGTACAGAACAGACTTTTAGCCTCTGTGGGAGAAGGCGAGGGTGGGATGTTTTGAGAGAACAGCATTGAAACAAGTATATTACCAAGGGTGAAACAGATCGCCAGCCCAGGTTGGATGCATGAGACAAGTGCTCAGGGCTGGTGCACTGGGAAGACCCAGAGGGATGTGATGGAGAGGGACGCGGGAGGGGGGATAGGGATGGGGAACACATGTAAATCCATGGCTGATTCATGTAAATGTATGGCAAAAACCACTACAAAAAAAAAAAAAAAAAAAGAATACTAGAGTGGATTGCCATTTCCTTCTCCAGGGGGTCTTCCTGACCCAGGGAATGAACCTGGGTCTCCTGCATTGCAGGCAGATTCTTTATCGTCTGAGCCACATATACAATTTAAAACATGATTAAAAACGTTTATTTTCTGAAATAAAGATCTGCATATCTAACTGATTACAGGACCTTTCTATCAAGGTGGTTGTCAGGAATTTCATTTATTCACCAATTATTTATTCAATATCTTCTATGTCTTAAAGGATATACTTGGTGCTAGAGATAAACAGCTAGTGAATTAGATCAAGTTCCTGAACTGATTGCTCTCACAGGATAGAAATAGTTAGAAACAAGTACCAAGTCAAATTGGAAAAAAAAAATATGTCTAAGCTGATTCCCACTTATTAGGTAGAGTCAAGAAAGCATGTTTCAGTCAGAGGGGACAATCTATAAAACTATGCAGTGGCTGGAGAGAGCACTGCACTTTAGAACTTCACAGTTCAATATAGCTCTAATGATGAGTTGATAGATGAGAAGTGGCAAAATATAATAGGTAGATCCAGATTATGAGGAGATGTCTAAGCCATTGTAAGTTATGGGACTTAACACTTAACGAGACTTCCCTGGTGGTCCAGTGGCTAAGTTTCAATTCACTTGTCAACTTTCTTATATGGTTTATTTCTCAACAACTACCAACTAAGAATTAATGCTTTCTTTTGAGCAGATGCTTTATTGAATGGATTCTAATAGTACTTTGTACCTATCAATATAATAGGTACTATAGATTTGGTCAGAATACTACAGCTATTTATTTGAATGCTGCATCTTTTACTAGGTGTGACCTTCTAGAAAAATAAAGGTCACTTTGCCTAAAACATAGCAGGTACAGAATAAATGTTGCTTTGCTTACTTACTGAATTAAACATTGTGATGATTAATTTTATGTGTCACCTTGACTGATCACAGGGTGTCCAGATTAAACATATTTCTGGGCGTGTCTGTGAGGGTATTTCCTGATGAAATTAGCATTTGAATTAGCGAGCTCAATAAGTAGATTGCTCTCCCCAGTGGGAGTAGGCATCATCCAATCCACTGAAGACCAGAACAGAAAAAAAAAAAAAAAAAAAAAGGAAGAAAGTGGAATCTATTTCTGCCCCCACCCCCTACCCCAGCTTTTTTTTCTTACTGCTTGCAGTGGGACATCTCATCCCATATTTCCTTATCCTCAACTAGGATTTATATCATCAGGTCTCCTGCTTCTCAGACATTTGGACTTGGACAGAATTACCCCACCAGCTTTGCTGGGTCTCCAGCTTACAGATAGCAGATTGTGGGACTTCTCAGCCTTCATAATTACTGAGCTAACATCTCATAATAAAATTATATATATACAGTAACAACCCTAAATATGAACGAGCTCTGTTCTGAGAGCATGTCTCTTTTAGCCTAGGTCTTCGCTTCTGTGAGCTCATATGTTTAAAATATTGTATTGTTTATCCAGTTTTAGATAAATGTTTTATGATTGAGTTGAGATTGCATCTTCTCCAATAAAATTTTTTTGTTCTCCACAGGATATAGATAATTCTTCTGTGATCCCTCACAGCATTCCATTGCATTTGTTGTTTGTGGATAGAAATGCAGTTGATTTTTGTATGTTGATTTTGTATCCTGCAACTTTACTGAATTCATTTATTATTTCTAACAGTTTTTTTTTTTTTTTTGGTGAAGTCTTTAGGTTTTTCTATGTATAAGATCATGTCCTCTAAAAACAGACATAATTTTATCTCTTCTTTTTGAATTTGTAAACTTTTTTCTCATTTTCTTGACATTTCTGTGGCTAGGACTTTCAGTACTTTGTTAAAAAGGATTAGCAAGAGTGGGCATCCTTGTCTTGTTCCTGATCTTAGAGGAAAGGCTTGTAACTTTTCACTGTTTTGTATCATATTAGATGTGGGCTTGTTGTATATGGCATTTACTGTTTGAGGTACATTTCTTCTATACTTATTTTGTTGAGAGTTTTTATCATAAAAAGGTGTTAAATTTTCTCAAATGTTTTTTCTGCATGTATTAAAAAGATCATATGATTTTTATCCTTCATTCTATTAACATGTGTATCACATTTACTGATTTGTGTATGTTGAAACATCCTTGTACCCCAGAAATAAATCCCACTTCATCATGGTGTATAATACTTTTAACGTGCCCTTGAATTAAGTTTGCTAGTATTTTGCTGGGAATTTTTGTATTATGTTCATTTGGGATGTTGGCCACTAATTTTCTTTTCTTTTAGTGTCTTTGTCTACTTTCAATATCAGGATAATGCTGGCCTTATAAAATGAAGTTGAAAGCATTCTTCTTTTTCAATTTTTTTTGGAAGAGGTTGAGAAAGATTAGTATTAATTCTTCTTTAAATATTTGGTGGAATTTAACTACTGAAGCCATCTGGTCCTAGGCTTTTGTTTGTTGGGAGATTTTTGATTAGTGATTCAATCTTCTTGCTCAGTATAGGTCTGTTTAGATTTTTTGTTACTTCATGATTCAGTCTTAGGAAGTTGTGTATTTCTAGAAAGTTAGATGCTTCTTCTGAGTTATCTAATTTGTTGGCATATAATAGTTCATAGTAGTCTTTTTTATGATCCTTTGTATTTCTGTGGTATCAATTGTAATATCTCCTTTTTCATTTATAATTTTATAGAATTCTCTTTTTTTAAGTCTAGTTTTCAACTAGTTTGACAACTTTGTTTATCTTTTCAATAGACTTTAAGAAGTCTTTTCTATTGTCTCTCTAGTCTCTATTTCATTCATTTCTGCTGTACTTTTTACTATTTCCTTTCTTCTGCCACTTTTGGGTTTATTTTCTCTTCTTTTTCTAGTTCCTTTAGGTTTAAGTTTAGGTTGTTTGAAAAAAATTTTTTTTTCTTAATTTAGGAATTTATTGGTATAAACTTCTTAGAACTGCTTTTTCTGCATCTCATAGGTTTTGGTATGCCCTCTTCCTATTTTTTTTTTGTCTCAAGATACTTTTTATTTCCCTTTTGATTTCTTCTTTGCCCCATTGGTTGTTCAGAAGTGTGCTGTTTAATTTCCACATATTTGTGAACATTCCAGATTTCCTCCTACTATTGTTTTCTAGGGTTTCATGAAATTGTGGCTCAAGAGATACCTGATATGATTTATAGTCTTCTTAAATTTGTTAAGACTTTTTTGTGACATAACACATGACATTTTTGGAAAATATTTTGTGTGTGCTTGAGAAAAATGTGCACTCTGCTTCTGTTGGATGAAAAGTTCTTTATTGGTCTTTTAGGGTCATTTGGTCTAAAGTAGCATTCAAGTCCAATATTATTTTCCTATAAATTTTCTGTAAGAATGATCTGTCCTTTGTTGTAAATGAAATATTGTAGTCTCTTACTACTAATTGCATTGCTATCTCTTTCTTCAGATTTGTTAAAAGTTGTTTAATATATGTATGTGTTCTGATATTGGGTGTGTATACCTTTACACTTGCTACAATTTCTTAAGTATTATAACCTCTGCTCTCTTTTGCTTCCAATTTGCAAAGAATGTATTTTTCCATCTTCTCCCTTTCAGTCTATGAATGTCCTTAAAGCTTAAATGAGTCTCTTGTAGATAGGATACAGTTGGGTCTTGTTTTATAATTCATTCAGCAACTCTATGCCTATTAATTGGAGAATTCAGACCATTTACATTTAGAGAGGTTTTCGATTGGTAAGGACTTATCACATTTATTAATAGCTTTCTGATTGTTTTGTAGTTCTTTCGTTCCTTTCTTTCTCTCTAGCTGTATTTCTTGTGAATTGATAATTTTTGTAACAGTATACTTTGATTCTTTTCTCTTTATCATTTGTGTATTTATTAAACATTTTTGCTTTGCGGTTACCATGAAGCTTTCATAATACATCTTTAATTATAACAGTGTATTTTAAACTGACAACTTGAATTGCATAAAAATATTCTACACATTTAATTTTTATGTTGTTTATGTCATAATTAACAAAGTATTGTAACATTAGTTTATTTTTTAACACTTTTGTTCTTTAACTTATATGCTAGAGGTCAAAAAGAAAATGATATTTACTAAACATAGATTAGTTTTACTATTTTATACTGCTTTATTCTGGAAAATATTGACCATTTTAGGAAATGAAGCCAAGATTTTCTAAAGTTTATGTTCTCTAAAAAAATAAAAAAAGACAAAACAATTTGCTTTATTGACAAGTGATTAAGAACTATATAATAGAAAGCCACTGTAGGAAAATGAGGTATTGATCAGGAAAGGATCATAAAACTGAAGAGAAAAGTTATAGACCTGTGACAGCTTGTATTTTCCAATGATATCTCCAACTACATCTCCTTTAAGCTCTTTTGTCTGTTTGAAAGAGTCTAGGAGGTGCTACCTTAAATCTCTGAGATGTAAAAGGAATATTTCACAGTAACACCCTTGGTTCATCTTTACCAGGTAATGTTTCCTTGATGGCACCTTGGACTTGATCTTTGCTCTGAAGTCCCGTGATGGTTATTTTATGTATCAACTTGAATGAATCACAAGGTATCCAGATATTTGGGTAAACACTTTTTTAAGTGTTTCTGTGAGGGTGCTTTTGGATGACTTTATCATTTAAACTCATAGACAGAATAAAGTCAATTACCCTATGTAATGTGTGTTGGCTTCATCCAGTCAATTGAAGGCTTAGCTGGAACAAAAGGCTGATCCTTTCCTAAATGAGAGGGAACTCTTCCTGCCTGATTGAATTCAAACTTGGACATAAACATACTTTATGATACTCACCTAAAAAGAAAAATACAATTGATGCTGTTGACATCTTATCTCGAAATACTTAGCCAGACCAATAGTTTGTAGGTGCATTTTCTATTTTCTGTACAACCATACATGGTAGTTTTGCTAAACTTTTTGCCACTGCACATCAAGGATCTCATTTTCTCCAGTTTTCATTTACATTTTCCTTAACTGTTCTTTAGTCCGATGTAGACAGTCTCCTTGAGGCCCATCAGATTTCTACCAATAGCCTCAAGACCATTCCAGTTTCTATCCACCACATGGTCCCAAAACTAATGCCACATGTTTTTGGTTTGACAGTATTTTCTTTCCAGGTACTGAATTGTGCATTTTTTCATAATTTTGTGGGTCAGAAATTTGAATAGGGAATGGCAGAAATGGCTTGTCTCTGTTCTACAATATCAGGGACTTCATCTGGGAAGATGCAAAAGCTTGGATGACTCAGTAGGCAGAGGAAGAATCACCTAGAAACTTCTTTTTTAAAAATTAATTAATTAATTAATTTTACTTTACAATATTGTATTGGTTTTGCCATACACTGACTTGAATCTGCCATGGGTGTACATGTGTTCCCCATCCTGAACCCCCGTCCCCCCTCCTTCCCCATCCCATCCCTCTGGGTCATCCAAGTGCACCAGCCCTGAGCACCCTGTATCATGCATCGAACCTGGACTGGCAATTCATAGAAACTTCTTTATTTACATATCTTGCACCTTAAATGGGATGGTTTGAAAATTAGAACTACTGACCAGAATGTTGCAGGTAATTTTTCCAGGAGGCCTCGCTGTTTCAAAGAATGACAGATGCTTTAGGATGCTTAGACATCTCATATGGTGGCTCATGGCTTCTAGTGTGGTGACTCAGAGAGAACCAGGCAGAAGCTTCATGGGTCTGTCTGCCACAGCCTGAGAAATCACACTGAGCATTCCTACTATATTCTGTTTATAATGGGTATATCACTAAAGTCAACCCAAATCAAAGGGGAAGGGGCATAGACTTCCAGTCTTGGTGGAAGAAGTGTAAAAAATTGCTGACTTGTTTTTCTATAACTGCACAAAATTAGAAAGCAAGGAAGCCAATAATTTGCCAGAAACTTATCATGAAGAATATTTGTGCTATGAGCATAGGCTTGGAGGCCTTCAAGCCTTCAATGTTTATACTCTTTCTGTCTTGTTTGGAGGAAGGAAAATATGTGCAAATCAGAGGAAATAGTATGGAATTAGTACAATGTCTTTTAATCTTGAGTATGTGTTAGAAATACCTGGGAAGCATTCAGGAATTCTGATGCCCAGGAAGCATTCGAGAGCAGTGAAACTAAAATTTCAATAGGGAAGCATTATGTGTGTGTGTGTGTGTGTATTTGCTGGGTAGGGACATGGGAGTATGCAGGTGTGCTTGCGTACTTTAAAAATAAATTTTGTTTTAAGTGCCTGAGGTGATTCTGTTATATAGCTAATATTGAAGACCACTGAACTAATCCTGAGGTTAACAAGAAATTTGATGACCTTCATTTGATTTGACTTCTAACAGCCTGGGTTGACTGGCCTCTACAAGCTCCCTAAATGAACCCTAATAGTGAATATGGGCTACTAATGCATGTATGGAAGAGAACTTGAGAAAATCAGCTCCTAGTGAAACTGTTAGATAATGAGCCTGGAGTCCTAAGGCTTATACCGTTCCCCAAAGAATCTGATTTCAAGAAAAGCTTAACAGTAATATATAAAAAAGCATACTAGAAAAAAACTATTCACAATACCAACATTGCCTTAAGCCATAATTGACAACAGTTAAGTATTGAGAGAAATTTTTATATTTGTTATAATTTGCTGCATAAAGTAATCTGCTTATATGTTTAATTTTGCACTTTCAATGTGCTGAGGCAATTGTGCTTTTTTTGTGTTGGTTAGATGTTGGTTAGACATCTAGTTAGATGTCTATGTACATGTTTCTTCAGTTTGACTTTAAGCTATTTGAGGATAGGAAGCATATCTTATTAACCATTGAAGCCTAAGTGGCTGGAAAATTGTAAGGCTCAATAATATTTGTTAAGCTAAGTAAGTGGACTGAAAAACCAAGAATCCTCTTACAATGAAGACAAGAAGGGGAGTTTTCACAATGAAGTGCCTAATGGAAAAACAATAGCACTAAGCTTGCATATGAAAACAATGAAATGATTAGAAATGGCATGTATGATCCTAGGCCATTTCCCCAAAAGACTGCCAATACAACATCTTAAGGCTTTGAAAAATCTAGCAAAGGAAGCAATGATAATGGTAATAATAAAAGAAGATGAAGCTATGGATATCTCTCTCTCTCACACAGACACACACAAATACACACATACACTCAACCGTTAGACCATTTTATTCATGTTGCCTAAGTGTTCAGGGTAAAAGAGAGAGTAGTTATGTGCACCTAAGAAAATATTCCTCATCTATGGCTACTGTAAATAGTTTCTGCTACAGGTAGAAGAAAGATATACATTATTTCACTGTCCTGAATTTTTATTATATTGAAACATATGCTGTCTCGCATACAGGGTTATCATTACCATCTTTCTAAATTCCATATATATGTGTTAGTATACTGTATGCAATTGTAACATATATTGTATATATGTTGTATATGTTGCATATATCATAACATATGCAATAAAGGTTTGGAGATGACATTTTGTGTGTGGTAGCACTCTTTGAATAAAATAGATTGCTCTGAATGCCAGATATGAAGACTTCTGTTATTAGTTAGTATTTATCTAAGGTGAAAAAAAACTCTGGGAAATGTCTATCTTACGATTTCTTGCTTGAATCTAAGCTCCTTGACCCACAGAAACTCAGTTTCTCTGAACTCACCTCAAACATTCAGATTGGGCTCTCTGCCTCTGACTATGGATAAACCTTCGTCCATGCACTTATGGGTAACTTTAAATTGCCATAGGCTGACTGTGCCCTTGTATCCAGCAGCTGCAAAAGTTGAAAAAGGCAATATATATTCAACATTCTTAAGAAAACACTGTCCATTTCCTAAATATCATTGTAAAAAAGTCTCACATAGAGAGGACCCCGATTATGACTTAATACTACTTTTATGATTAGATGCTACCTTAGACCAAGATCCTTTCAGGAGTAAAGTTACCAAAATATTTTCATTCTGAATACAGTATGCATTCCCTTATATTTTTTTCTGCCTCTCTTTGACCCCCCCGTATAAAGAGAATATGCAGCTGGACTTCAAATATAGCTCCAGTATTTCTAAAAGATCTGATGTTTGCAGACACTACTGAAGCTCCCCAGAAATCAGAAACAAAAACACTCCCTTACCTTTACCTTTGCCTCTTTTCAGGACCAAGAGGTCACAAGGGGTTTCATTCCACTGGACTTTTTGAGCATTTATGGCATAGATGTTTCTCTGTGTGAATTTACAAGCACTGGATTTTAACAAGCAGGAGAATCATTCTTGAAATCTTTCCATGTAAGCACACTATTTTCTAAGCTCCCTTTTCCTTGAAATTCCTTTTTGTGCATGCAGAGCTTCATTATTTAAATTCAGACAGATGCATAGAGCTGAATGATTCTTTGGAGACTTGAAAGTCTAGTCATTTGCTAATTCTGGGATACTCATTATAAACCAGACATAACAGCTTAAGAAAATATCATAAATGCTCTGTCTCCATGCAAAAACATCATGAATATTGATGTTCAGTTTCTGTCAATCCTATGGCTCTTTCTTATTTCATTCAAATTATAGGATAAGAAGGTAGTCCTGCTATGATATACACAGAAACATAGACTGAAAATTTGTCTATAATGCTCTTTTAATCTCTACCTTGCCAGGAATGTAAATACTAGGCAATAGTTTCTTTGTTCTTATAGTAGCTGCTCCCATTTTCAAGAACAGAAAATCAAATCTCATAGTATTTAAGCTGTTTGCCCCAAATCTTACTTACCAGCTATTAAGCAGAACCAGTATTTGAATCCAGTTTTTCCCTATTAGGCAGTGTTAGTTGCTCAGTCGTGTCCAACTCTGTGTGGCCTCATGGACTGTAGCCTGCCAGGCTCCTCTGTCCATTGGATTTCCCAGGTAAATGACCTTTCTATGTCTAATATCATGTTAACATTTTCTCAATAAAGGGTATAAGAATAAGTAATTGAATGAAGGGATAAATAATCCCCCCATTATGATGTTGGTCTGGATCACAAAAAGAAACAATTAAAAAAGACCTTTCCCAGAATGAGAGGATCCTTGGCTGCTAAACACCTACTTCACGTACCAGGGAAAGTGTAGGCAGTTATATCAGCAGGAAACATATCAGGTTGCATGTCCTTTCCAAGATGATAATCAGTCCTATCAAAGGAGAGAGGTTCCATGCACTAGAGATAACAAAGTCACAGAGGATATGCCCATATGAAAAGCTGATTGGCATTGAAACATGTATATTACCATATGTAAAATAGATGACCAGTGCAAGTTCGATGCATGAAGCAGGGCACTCAAAGCGGGTGCTTTGGGACAGCCCAGAGGGATGGGGTGGGGAGGGAGGTGGAAGGGGAGTTCAGGATGGGGGGACACATGTACTCCCGTGGCTGATTCATGTCAATGTATGGCAAAACATGCATTTTTTTTGTTTTAGAAAATATATATATATATCTCTCCAATTAAAATAAATTAATTAATTAAAAAAAGAAAAACTGATTGGCTACTCCTTAGTTTCAAAACAATAGAGTGGTTCATACAGTAAACTAAATAGCTTCTATTAACAAGTGAAATTTGGTCTAAATCAGTCAATTTTGTAGAAACTTACCACATCCAAAATAAAAACAAATATGAAGCATTTGTTTTTATAAAATATTATTGTATTCAAACCACTAGATTAGAAAGAAAAAGTTTGTCTATGTCCAATGATGTATGGCATCAAACATTCTAAATGTTAAGTACTAACAGATCAGCCTGAGGGAGTCATTGGGGCAGGCTGTCTAGGATGTGTTTTTGGTAGTTCAATACCCTCCTAGCTGCTGTAACTAGTATATAAGAATATCACTTTAATCTCCAAATGTGAACACTTTTAAAGAAAAATGTTATATCTACTTATTCTCAACTTGTTTGAGAAGGCAACTTCAGGATTAGTACCTATTCATCTACAAATGTGGAATCTACTTTAGACAAGACCTATCAAGCAAGATCCAAAAGATTAAACTGATTGACATTCCATACAGTTCAAGAGGATTAGAGGCTGTGTCTTCAAGTTTCCTGGTGCAGAAAATCCTTATATTTTTAAGCAGGCATGGGCAGCATAGGAGATGTAGAGTAGCCAGAAGCTGTATATAATAACAGATTTTTCCCAGAGACCTTAAAGGCCTAAAAGTTACTGAATGGCCTGGAGCTCAAAATATTTAGAACTTAAAAGTCAGAATCATTAAACTAGGTCACTAATTCATCTGTGAAATTATTTACCATATCTGCCCAATAAGGTGAGTTGGATTAATGGTTTCAAAGTTCAGTTCAGTCACTCAGTCGTGTCTGACTCTTTGTGACCCCATGGACTGCAGTACGCCAGGCTTCCCTGTCTATCACCAACTTTTAGAGCTTACTCAAACTCATGTCCATTGAGTCGGTGATGCCATCCAGCCATCTCATCCTCTGTCGTCCCCTTCTCCTCCTGCCCCCAATCCCTCCCAGCATCAAGGTCTTTTCCAATGAGTCAACTCTTCGCATGAGGTGGCCAAAGTATTGGAGTTTCAGCTTCAGCATCAGTCCTTCAAATGAATATTCAGGACTGTTTTCCTATAGGATGAACTGGTCTGATCTCCTTGCTGTCCAAGGGACTCTCAAGAGTCTTCTCCAACACCACAGTTCAAAAGCATCAATTTTTCAGCGCTCAACTTTCTTTATAGTCCAACTCTCACATACATGCATGACTACTGGAAAAACCATAGCTTTGACTAGATGGACCTTTGTTGGCAAAGTAATGTCTCTGCTTTTTAATATGCTGTCTATGTTGGTCATATCTTTCCTCCCAAGGAGTAAGTGTCTTTTAATTTCATGGCTGCAGTCACCATCTGCAGTGATTTTGGAACCCCCCAAAATAAAGTTTGTCACTGTTTCCATTGTTTCCCTATTTATTTGTCATGAAGTGATGGGACCAGATGCCATGATCTTAGTTTTCTGAATGTTGAGTTTTAAGCCAGCTTTTTCACTCTCCTCTTTCACTTTTATCAAGAGGCTCTATAGTTCTTCACTTTCTGCCATAAGGGTGGTGTCATCTGCATATCTGAGGTTATTGATATTTCTCCCGGCAATCTTGATTCCAGCTTGTGCTTCATCCAGCCCAGCATTTCTCATGATGTACTCTGCCTATAAGTTAAATAAGCAGAGTTCACTTCTAACCTATTATTATACTCTAGATCTTTATACTTAAGGAACCCCTTAGAGATTAAGTTGGGCTTGATAATGCCAAAGTGGGTCAAAAGAGTTTAACTATAAATTTAACTTTTCAGGTGCTCTTACATTTCTTCTTTCTGTTCTTTCCTTCTTTCTTAGATTCTTTCCTCAGTCTGGAGAACTTCATTTAGTATTTCTTTAAGTATAAACTTGTTGTCAATGAATTCTTTTATCTTTTGCTTGTTCAATAATGCCCTTATTTTCTTTTACTTTTCGAGGGTACTTTTCCTAGGTTTAGAACTTTATGTCAGAAGTGTTTCTGTCTGCATTTTAAAGTTGTCAACAACTTTCATTGTTTCTATTAAAATGTCAGCTCTCCATCTTTTTGCTCTTCTTTTAAAGGTAACATATCTTTTTTCTCCAGATGTTTTGAAGACTTTACCTTCATCACTAGTTTTAAGCAGCTTACTATGAATAAACTAAGTTTTTTATTTGCATTAATCCTGTTTGGATATTGCTGAGTATTATGAATCTGTGAGATGAGGCTTTTATAACATTTGGAAAATTTTTTACTATTATCTCTACAAATGCTGTTTCTTTATTCACTCCTTCTCTGTCTTCTACTTATAGTATAGTCACACGTATTTTAACCATTTCATTATGTTCTACTTGTCCTGTGTTCTTTTTTTCTCCCATCCTTTGTCGTTTCCATGATTCTATTCAGATACTTTATATTAGTTTGTCTTCAGGTTTACTCTCTATGTTTTATAGTATGATTAAAAGTAGATTCTTTTCAGTTATAAAATGTCCATCTAATTTTTTATTGGTCCCATTTCTTTGTGTATTCATATTTTCTTCCCTTTTTCCACTTTGTCATCCATGTGCTTTAATAATTTAGCCATTGTTATTTCAAAGCACTAACAACCTCAGATATGCAGATGACACCACCCTTATGGCAGAAAGTGAAGAGGAACTGAGGAGCTTCTTGATGAAAGTGAAAGAGGAGAATGAAAAAGCTGGCTTAAAAGTCAACATTCAAAAAACTAAGATCATGTCATCTGGTCCCATCAGTTCATGGCGAATAGATGGGGAAACAATGGAAACAGTGACAGACTTTATTTTTTTGGACTCCAAAATTACTGCAGATGGTGAGTGCAGCCATGAAATTAAAAGATGCTTGCTTCTTGGGGAAAAGCTACGACCAACCTAGACTGCATATTAAAAAGCAGAGACATTACTTTGCCAACAAAGATCCATCTAGTCAAAGCTATGGTTTTTCCAGTAGTCATGCATGTATGTGAGAGTTGGACTATAAAGAAAGTTGAGCGCTGAAAAATTGATGCTTTTGAACTGTGGTGTTGGAGAAGACTCTTGAGAGTCCCTTGGACAGCAAGGAGATCAGACCAGTCCATCCTAAAGGAAATCAGTCCTGAATATTCATTGGAAGGACTGATGCTGAAGCTGAAACTCCAATAATTTGACCACCTGATTTGAAGAACCTACTCATTGGAAAAGACCCTGATGCTGGGAAAGATTGAAGGCAGGAGGAGAAGGGAACGACAGAGGATGAGATGGTTAGATGGCATCACTGACTCGATGGGCATGAGTTTGAGCAAGCTCTGGGAGTTGGTGAAGGACAGCAAAGCCTGGCATATTGCAGTCAATGGGGTCTCAAAGAGTCAGACACAACTGAGTGAGTGAACTGAACTGATTTCTAAGTATTTGTCCACTAAAACTAACAGATGGATCATTTTGCATGCAGCAAAAGTGATTCCAAAAGGGAAGTTTAGAGCAATACAGGCCTACCTCAAGAAAGAAGAAAAATTTAATAAACAATTTGAATTTATATCTAAAAGAACTAGAAAAAGACAAAGAGAAGGAAATAATAAAGATCAGAATAAAATTAAATGAAATAAAGATGAAAAAATAGAAAAGATCAATGAAACTCAGAGCTGGCTCTTTAAAAAGAAAATCAAGAAAACTTTAGCTATACTGAGAAAAAAAGAGAATTCAAAGAAAATCAGTGCTAAAATAGGAAAAATTACAACTGATACCACAGAAATACAAAGGATCATAAGAGAATAGAATGAGCAATTATATGCCAACAAATTGGACCACTTAGGAAAAAAATGTATAAATTCCTAGAAACACATAATTTTCTAAGACTGAATCATGCAGAAATAGAAAATTTGAACAGACTGATTACTAGCAAGGAGATTAAAACATTAATAAAAAATATTCCAACAAACAAAATCTAAGACCAGACAGCTCCATTGGAGAATTCTACAAAACATTCAAAGAAGACTGAATACTTATTCTTCTTAAATTCTATCAAAAAACTGAAGAGGAGGAAAAGCTTCCAAACATATTTCACAAAGCCAGCATTACCCTGATACCAAAAACAGACAATGATGCCACAAAAGAGAAAATTATAGGCCAATATCTTTACAAATGTAGATATAAAAATTATCAACAAAATATTAGCATTCTGCATTCCTCAGTACTTTAAAACAATCATACACCATGATCAAGTGGGATTTATTCAAAGGGTGCAAGGGTGCTTCAACATCTGCAAATAAATAAACATGATACATCATATTATCAAAATGAGGGATAAATATCATATGATCATCTCAATGTATACAGAAAAAGCATTTGACAAAATTCAACATCCGTTGATGATAAAAAAAAAAATCCTCAACACAGTGTATATAGAGGAAAGTATCTCAACATAATAAAGGCTATATATAGCAAACGTGCAGCTAACATCATTCTCAATGGTGCACAGTTGAAAGATTTTCCTCTAAGATCAGGAACAAGACAAGAATGCCTATTCTTGCCACTTCTACTAAACCTAGTATTAAGAGTCCTAGCCACAGCTATTAGGAAGAAAAAGAAATAAAAGGCCTCCAAATAGGAAAGGAAGAAGTAAAACTTCATTATTAGCAAAAGACATGATACTACATATATAGAAAGACCTAAAAACTCCCACAAAAAACAAACAAAAAAACTGAATTCAATAAAGTTGCAGGATACAAAATCAATATACAGAGATCTGTGCCATTTCTATACACTAATAATGAACTATCAGAAATAGAAATAAAGAAGCAATCCATTTATAATTGCCTCAAAAGAATAAAATACCTAGGAAAATTTTTAACAAAGATGTCAAAGGCCTATAAACTGGAAACTGTAAGGAGAAGACACAAATAAATAGAAAGATATTCCATGTTCATGAATTGGGAGAATTAATATGTTAAAATGTCCACAGTACCCAAAGCAATCCACAGATTCAATGCAGTCCTTATCAAAATTCCAATGGTATATTTCACAGAACTAGAACAAATAATTCTGAATTTATATGGAGTCAGAAATGACCCTGGGTAGTCAAAACAATCTTGAGAAAAAACAAAACCACAGGTATCATGCTTCCTCATTTCAAAGTATACTACAAATCTATAGTAATCAAAACAGTATGGTACTGGCACAAAAACAGACAGATCAATGGAACAGAATTGAGTGCTCAGAGATAAACTCATGCACATATTAACAATTTATGATGAAGCAAAAGACATACAGGGAAGAATGGATATTCTCTTCAATAAATGGTATTGAGAAAACTGGACAGCCTCGTGCAATAGGACAAAATCAGATCTCTATCTTACATCATACACAAAAAAGTTAACTCAAAGTGGATTAAAGACTTAAAAGTAAGACCTCAAACCATAAAATTTCTAGAAGAAAGCATAGGTGATAACTTCATTGACATCAGTCTTAGCAATGTTTTTATGAAACTGACTCCAAAAGCAAGAGAAACAAAATAAAAAATAAACAGATGGGACTATATCAAACTAAAAAGCTTCTGCACAGCAAAGGAAATCATCAACAAAGTGAAAAGACAACCTATTGAATGGGAGGAGATATTGGCAAATAATATATAGATACGTGATTAATATCCAAAATATATAGTGAACTTATACAACTCAACATGAAAAAACAAGAATTGAATTAAAAACTGGGCAGAGGGTATGAATAGACAGCTTTTCAGAGAAAATATACAGCTAGCCAACCACCACATGAAAAGATGTTTAATATCACTAATTATTAGGAAATGCAAATCAAACCCACAATGAAATATCAGTACACACCTGTTAGAATGGCTATAATTGAAAAGACAAAAAATAACAAATGTTAGAGAGGATGTAGAGGAAAGGGAACCTTCAAATACTGTTGATGGGACTGTAAATTGGTGCAGCCAATTTGGAAAACAGCATGGAGGTTACTCAAAAAATTAAGAATAAAACTACCATATGAACCACTTAAATAACCACTTATTCCACTTAAATAAGCCACTTATCTGGCTTATTTATCTGAAGAACACAAAAACACTAATTTGAAAACATATATGCACCCTTATGTTCATTGAGGGCTTCCCCAGTAGCTCAGTCTGTAAAGAATCTGCCTGAAATGCAGGAGACCTGGGTTCAATGCCTGGGTCAGGAAGATCCCCTGGAGAAGGAAATGGCAACCCACTCCAGTATACTTGCCTGGAGAATCCCATGGACAGAATAGCCTGGCAGGACACAGTCCATGGGGTCACAAGAATCGGACATGGCTTAGTGACTAAACGACGATGATGATCTTCACTGAAGCAATATTTACAATAGCAAGTACATGGAAGCTACCCAAGGGTCCATCAAAAAATTAATGGATAAGAAGATGTGATACATGTACACACACACACACACACACACACACACACACACACACACACACAATGGAATACTACTCAGCCATAAAAAAGGCTGAAATCCTGCCATTTACCCCAATATGAATGGACCTAGTGGGTATAATACTAATGAAATATATCAGTCAGACAGAGAAGCACAGATACCACTTGATTTCACTTATTTATGGAATCTAAGAAAACAAAACAAACAACATAAAACAAAAGCAAACTCATAGATACAGAGATTAGATTAGTGGTTACCAGAGGAGAAAGGGATTGGGAGTGGATGAAAGTGGTCAACTATACAGTGAGGGATGGCAGCTAGAAATGTGATGATGATCACTTTGAACTGTATATAGGTGTTGAATTATAATGCTGTATACCTGAAACTTATAAATATAGCAGTTCAGTTCAGTCGCTCAGTCGTGTCCGACTCCTTGCGACCCCACGGACGGCAGCACACCAGGCTTCCCTGTCCATCACCACCTCCGGGAACCTACTTGAACTCATGTCTGCTGTGTTGGTGATACCATCCAACCATCTCATCCTCTGTTGTCCCCTTCTCCTCCTGCATTCAGTCTTTCCCAGCATCAGGGTCTTTTCCAATGAGTCAACTCTTCGCATCGGGTGGCCAAAGTATTGGAGTTTCAGCTTCAGCATCAGTCCTTCCAATGAATATTCAGGACTGATTTCCTTTAGGATTGACTGGTGTGATCTCCAAGGGACTCTCAAGAGTCTTCTCCAACACTACAGTTCAAAAGCATAAATTCTTCAGTGCTCAGCTTTCTTTATAGTCCAACTCTCACATCCATACATGACTACTGGAAAAACCATAGCTTTGACTAGATGGACCTTTGTTGGTAAATTAATGTCTCTGATTTTTAATATGCAGTCTAGATTGGTCAGAGCTTTTCTTCCAAGGAGCAAGCGTCTTTCAATTTCATGGATGCACTCACCATCTGCAGTGATTTTGGAGCCCCCCAAAATAAAGTCTGTCACTGTTTCCACTGTTTCCCCATCAACTTGCCATGAAGTGATGGGACTGGATGCCGTGATCTTAGTTTTCTGAATGTTGAATTTTAAGCCAACTTTTTTATTCTCCTCTTTCACTTTCATCAAGTGGCTCCTCAGTTCCTCTTCACTTTCTGCTGTAAGGGGGGTGTCATCTGCATATCTGAGGTTATTGATATCTCTCCTGGCAATCTCGATTCCAGTTTGTGCTTCATCCAGCCTGGCATTTCGCATGATGTACTCTGCATATAAGTTAAATAAGCAGGGTGACAATACATATTATATATATATATATATATGGACAGGGAAGCCTGGTGTGCTGCGATTCATGGGGTCACAAAGAGTCAAACATGACTGAGTGACTGAACTGAACTGAACTGAACTGATATAGAACCCTGGATATCTAGATGATAGATATTAATAGATAATGATGATAGATAGATGGTGTGTGTGTGTGCTCAGTAGCTCAGTTGTGTCTGACTCTTTGTGACCCCATGGACTGTAGTCTGCCGGGCTTCTCTGATTTCCTAGGCAAGAATACTGGAGTGGGTTGCCATTTCCTCTTTCAGAGAATCTTCCCAACCCAGAGACTGAACTTGCATCTTCTGTGTCTCCTGCACTGGCAGGTGAATTCTTTACCACTGAACCACCTGAGAAGCCCAGACTAATGGTAGATAGGATAGACAGATATGAGAGTAGGAAGAAGAAGAATGATATCAGCAGATAAAGAAAAGACATTGAATAAAGAATTTTGAAGCTTTCAAAGCCAACTGGCCTCCCATCCCAACCTCTACTCAAAGCACTAGCTAAATGCCATAATTGTTCATGGCAAAATGAGTCAGTAAATAAACTGAGTGAAGTAAACAAACTATTCAAGAATATAATCAGGAAGAGCTAAATTTCAGAAGATAGAAGAAGACAGTAATGTATAGATGCCTTGAATTTTCAGTCTTTTGAAATTTCTGAAAATGTGCTTCAGCTCCAAATGACTTTAGTGAAATGCCAAAGTCGATTAGTCTGCAATGAGTAGAGTTAAACAGCAGAGAGTCTTTTAAAATAGATAGAAATCCATTTTATAAAACTCATTTCTTAGTCAGAAGTTTTAAAAAATTAATTCTGTCAAGTATTTGGAGCTTCTCAAGATTTTGAAATTCTATGACTTCAAATCTATTTGGGCTTATTTGGGGACTGGCATAATAGCAGCACACCCACATACAGATTGCTTTACTCTGTCACACAGCTCTGTTATAGGGTGAGAGAACAAGACTGTTCACCACTTAAACTGATCTCCTGATCTCTGGTGACAAGGAAAATCCACCTCTCTCCCTCTTCCTCCCCACACCTCTTCCTCTTTCTCTTGGTATACCATAGAAATTTTTTAAATTGATTATAATTGGTGAGGGAGTAGGGAAGAGAGTTAAATCTACCTGCAGAGTCAATGATGGTTTATCTTATCATTCATAATGCCCTGTTAACAGTAGCACATGTTAATCTAAGACAAGATAGTGGGTCCATTTATCTTTCTATTTATTACCTGAAGCATTAAAAGAACATGAAGGGAAACTTATTTAGTTAAATATTCAACATATGAAGAACATGTGTTGGTTAGCTTTTGTGCTTTGAATAGTTCAAAATCATTGGTTCTTCTTGAAGCGTTTGTCACAATCAGGACTCATTCATTTGAAGGGGAGGAGAATTTGCTACCCCAAAATATGGCTTTTTGGCATAAGGATTATTTTTGTCTGATTATTTTTAAAACAGCAGATATAAGAGAAGCTATGAAAGTATAGCAAAAGTTACCCTCTTCTAAGAGATAGTAATAGTAATGAGGGAAATTTCCATTTGTATTTTCCTGGCTATACCAGAAAGAGGAGTATGACCAAATCTCTAGATGGGGAAGGCAGGGACTTAAATCTGCATAACAACCATGCCCTTGTATATTGTGATTTGCCTGATAACCTCCTGTAACTAGCATTCCTAAAAAAGAAAAGCTTTTTAAAGAAAGCTGAGTCCCAAAGAGTTGATGCTTTTGAACTGTGGTGTTGGAGAAGACTCCTGAGAGTCCTTTGGACTGCAAAGAGATCAAACCAGTCAATCCTAAAGGAAATCAGTCCTGAATATTCATTGGAAGGACTGATGCTGAAGCTCAAGCTCCAATAATTTGGCCACCTGATGCTAAGAACTGACTCATTGGAAAAGACCCTGATGCTGGGAAAGATTGAAGGCAGGAGAAAAAGGGGATGACAGAGGATGAGATGGTTGGATGGCATCACCGACTTGATGGACATGAGTTCGAGCAAGCTCTGGGTGTTGGTGATGGACAGGGAAGCCTGGCGTGCTGCAGTCCATGGTGTCGCAAAGAGTTGGACACGACAGAGCAACTGAACTGAAATGAACTAGCATCCCTGCTTCACCAACATCTTCTTTTGTCTTTAGCTGGAAATGGTTTTTAAGATGGTGGTTTCGGACATTTTTGGGAGTTACTCAGTTTCTCTGGGTTTCTCCCATGTATAATGGAGGTATACATGTTACTAAACTTCTGTTTGTTTTTCTCCCGTTAATCAGTCTTTTTATTACAAGGATATCTCAGCCTCCTAGAAGGAGAACCTGAAAGAAGAAATTATCTTTCCTCTCCTAGATAACTCGGGCAGATTTCTGGGATCTGGTTCTCAGCAAGTCACTAATGTGAAAAGATGGTTTTGGAACTGTACAAAAATGGGCCAGAATGCATTGTTTTAGGCTACATCTGTGCTTTCCTCCGTCGTTTTGTAAGGTCTGCTTCTAGCTCTGGATTCACTTTTCTGTTGTAGAGGATATTATCTTCACCCTCATTGAACTTCAAGACAAATCAATAAAATATTATATTCTTGGGGAAAAAAAACTTTACAGTGCAAGCAGATTATGTTTGATTTATACTTTGAGGAGAAGTGGCATGAGAAAAATTACTATTCTGAAAACATAACAGTGTATTACCTCTATCATATGTGGCATCAACATACAATATTTACAAGGGCTTTTTCCTTCCCTTTCAACATTGGAAAATTAATAAACCCAGTCCAACTCATTCTTCTCATTTTCATTTATTTGGATGCTATCAATTTTATATCTATTACAAAATAGCAACCATTAAATCTCATGTGCTTTTGTTATTTAAAAAAAACTGTCATGCACATGTATCATAAATATTGCACTTGGAAAGATTAATTGGATCATTTTGCTCTTTTCTGTGTTTGGGCTTAGAAGCTTCTAATGTCATATGGAAAGGAAACCAAATGCATGATGCATTCCTAGTATTCTCTGCTATAGTTAAAGATAAGCATTTAGAAGTTTGTTCTCTGTCTCCATCCAACATTTTTGGTCTGTTTCTCCACTGGTTCCTTAACATCTTCAAATATACTTTAAAACATACCTAAGCTTCCTCATTTTGTAACTTTTTAGTTGACCTTGATCTCCTATCTGGGAATTTCTCTGGTTCTCTACTATATTTTAGCCTCAGAATGATCAAAATTGGGGTATAGTTCACATACGAATAAGACTCAACATTTAAATGGTTTTCAGTATATTCATAACCATCACCACTGTCCAAATCCAGAATATTTCCATTACCCCAAAAAGAAACCCTATCCCCGTTAACAGTCATTTCCCAATCTCCCCTCCCAAGCCTGCCTATTACTAATTCCCTGTTCTGGACATTTTATATAAATATCATCACACAATATGTGGCCTTTTGTATTTGGTTTCTTTCATTCAGCATGTTTTCAAAGTTCATCCATGCTGTAGCACAAATCAGTATGTGATTTTTCTTTATGGTTGAATAATATCCCATTTGATGAATATACCATATTTTGTTTATACATTTATCAGTTGATTACATTGGGGTTGTTTCTACATTTTGACTATTTTGAATAATGCTGCTATGAGCATTTGTGTACATGCTTCTTTGTGGACATATGTTTCCAGTTCTTTTGGGTATATAACTAGCAATGGAATTGCTGTGTCATATAGTAACTATGTTTAAAATTTGAGGAACAGCCAAACTGTTTTCCAAAGCATCTGCATATTTTTACATCTGCACCATTATGTATGAAAGTTCAAGTTTCTACACATCCTTGTCAATGTTTGTTATTACCTGTCATTTTGAAAGACATACTTGGTAGGTGTGAAGTGTATCCCACTATAGTTTTGATTTGCATTTCTTTGATGGTTAATGAATTGAACACCTTTTTTTTGTGCTTATTAGATATTTGTATATCTGCTTTGGAGAAATATCTATTTAAATCCTATGCTCGTTTTTAAACTATATTGTTTGCATTTTCATTATTGAGTTGTGAGAGTTCTTCATATACTCTGAGTATGAGATCCTGATCAGATATATGATTTACAAATATTTTCCCCCATTCTATGGATTGTCTTTCTGTTTTTAAAATAGTGTCTTTTGAAGCACAAAATCTTAATGAATTCCAATTTATCTAGTTTTTTCTTTAGTTGTTTGTGCTTTCAGTATTATATCTAAAAAAATAAATTGCCAAATCCAAAGTCATGAAGATTTATGCCTATGTTTTCTTTTAAGAGTTTTATAGTTTAAACTCATATTTAGATCTTTGATACAATTTGAATCAAATTTTGTATATTGTGTAATAAGGTTTCAAAGTCATCCTTTTGTATGTGGATATCCAGTTGTCACAACATCATTTGTTGAATCCTCATTGAACTGTCTTGGCATCCTTGTTGAAAATCAATTGACTATAAATATGTAGGTTCATCTTTATACTTTCATTTTTATCCCATATATAAGTATTCAACACCGGTGAGAAAGGCCATCATCAAAAAAATCTACAAACATAAATGCTGGAGAGGGTGTGGAGAAAACGGAACCCTTTTGCACTGTTGGTGGGAATACAAATTGATACAGCCACTATGGAGAACAGTATGGAGATTTCTTTAAAAACTTGAAATAAAACTACCATATGACCCAACCATTCCACTATGGGTATTTATCCTGAGAACTCAATAGTGTACATATATATGGAGATAGAGAGAGAGAGAAAGAGAGAGAGAGAGAGGTATTCTTATGCCCGTACCAAACAATCTTGACTACAAGAGCTTAAATTTTGATAATGGGAAGTGTGAGCCATCAAACCTGGTTATTTTTCCCAGTTGTTTTGGCTATTCTTATTTCCACGTGGCTTTAGTATCAGCTTATCTATTTCTACAGAAAGGGGCAGCTGAGATTTCAATAGGACTTGCTGTGAATCTGTAGATAAATTTTGAGAGTATTGTCATCTTAATATTAGTCTTCCCATCTTTGAACATGGACTCTCTTTATATTTACATACATCTTTGATTTATTTAAATAATGTTCTCATAGCTTTTTATTGTGTAAATCTTACATCTCTTTGGTTAAATTTATTCCTAAGTATTTAACACTTTTTGATTTTAAATGAAATTATTTTCTTAATTTGATTTTCAGATTGTTCATTGTATAGGAATTGCAATGGAATACAATATACTTGTATAAAAAACAATGCAATTGTATATGGTTGTACAATCTTTTGTGTATATTGTTCTTATAGTCTAAAAAATTGCTGAATTTGTTAGTTCTAATAGTTTGGGGGCTATTTCTTATCATTTTTAGAGTATAAGGTCATGTCATCTATGAATATAGTTTTACTTCTTTCTTTCCATTTTGAATGCCTTTTGTTTCTTTTTCTTTCCTAATGCCCTGTCTAGAACTTGCAGTATAATGTGAAATAAAAGTGGGAAGACAGGGCATCCTTGTTTTGTACTTGATCTTAAACCTTTGATTTTTCACCATTAATTGAGATGTTAGCTCTAAAGTTTTCATAGAAGCTTTTTGTCAGATTGAAGAACCTCCCCTTTATTCCTAGTTAGTTAAGTGTTTTTATGGTAAAAGATGCTGGACTTTGTTAAAAGTTTTTTCTGCATCTATTGAGAATATTGTTCTTAATGCATTAACATGGTGAACTGCACTGATTGATTTATGTATGCTGAATCAACTATTGCATTACTGGGATAATCCCTACTTAGTTGTGGTATGTACTCCTTTTTTTGCCTATTGCAGAATTTGCTTTTCTAGAATTTTAAAAGATTTTTATGTCTATATTAATGAGGGGTATTGGTTTAGAATTTTTTATTCCCTCTTGTGATGTCTTTGTCTGGTTTTGGTACATTTGTTTCCTTTTAACCTTCCACTATTAGGTATTAAGGTTCACCCTTCCACTGAAACTGCTCTAGCAGAGATGACCAAATCTGATGCCTCAGTTCTTCAAAGCATTTGTCACTGTCTTTGAATTTGCCATTATTAATTTTCCCCTCTTCAAAATCTTCTCTTCCATCAGCATTTACCCCTTGGAGAAGTTAGTACAGAGATACTCCTTTGTTTTTTGTCACAAAGATGGAAGGGGGAAAGTTGGTATTTATAGTCAGAACAACATTTTATAAAGCTGTGACCAAATCAGAGAATTCCTGCAACTATTCTGACCATCATAACAAAACAAAACACACTTCTATTGAACAAGGAATCCTGCTTCTTCTATACCAGGCTCTGGAATCACCTTACCTGGATTCCCATTCTGCTTCCACATCTCTGCTCCCTTTAGCAAGTTATTTAAGGTTTGTGTCTTCATTGCTCATTTATAAAATGGGAATGATAATAATAGTGCATATGTTACAGGGCTATAAATATTATATAATACAATGCAGACAAAGTTCCTGATACATACCAAGTACTTCACAAATGATGACCATCATTATCATAGCCACACAATCTAAGAGAGATGTACATGAGTGAACTATGCCAACAATGTGACTCAGATGTTAAGGCATTGCTTCAGTTACTGCTCCAGCCTTGATTTCCTTCCAATCTTCTCACTCAGACTTCATGATGTAGCTGTCTGAAGATGTAGGGGCAGTGCAGTATGACGGCTTTTCTTGTATCGGGGCATGGAGAAAAAGACTGCATGCCTGAATATGCTCAGGGTACTATTTATTCCCTCATTCATTCAACCAATATTTATTGAACATCAGTTATGTACCAGACACTGAGCTAAGGGAAAGGAATACAGTAGTGAATAAGATATATGTATAGTTCATGCTGCCATGCAACTTACCTTCTCGAGGGGTGGGGCATGGATATCACAATCTGGTACGGGATTGGTGAAACTTTAATCTAGAAGAAATTATTTTCAGTTTTGCAGGCCAAGCAATCTCTGTTGTAACTACTAAACCATGTGGTTGTGGTGCAAATATAGAGCCATAGAGAATACAGAAATAAATGGCACAGTTGTGTTCCAATAAAACTTTACACAAACAAGTGGCAGGCCAGATTTTGCCCAGGCTACAGTTTGCCAACTTTGGTCTAAATACATAATCATAAGTAAAGGGAATGGAATGGAAAAAAATAGAGTTTTTTTCCCATTATAAAGACAAGTCTACATTTACTTCAGCCTTCATTTCAAAACCAGAATGGGCCCATGAAGTCAGAAGTCCATTTTCTGCCAGGATTTGGAATTCTGCACCATCTCAGTGGATATAAAACTGCATGTTCCTACAGGAATCATTGGTGACTAAGGTATATGAAGTATGTCACAGAAGATTCTTATTCCATTTTGTGTTGTTATGACCAAACAAGTTGGTCTCAAACATTTGACATTCTGAGTAACAATTTTGGTGGCCTTTCAAGTTTGTGTCTATGCTGCACATTATAATATCTATTCTCCATCCTAAAAACTGGCCTCTGACATTTTGTTTCTGTGTGGGCCAGAGTAGACAAAACACATGCTATATCCAGGGCTAGCTCCAAGAGTAGATAAGGTTTGGATTGGCTTTTATTTTTTTCACTGATTATAAAATACATAATTTCAGCAAAGCCAGGAACAAATTGAGCTACTTGGCATTTTGAAGACATTTCTAAAGAAATACTAGAAGTTACTCTTTGCCCAGAACTGTTTCAGGAGATGTGGAACCACTGAAAAGGGTCATTTAAAGCAGGGAACTGCGAGAGTAACTCTAGGATAATTTCTTCTTAAAACTCCCTTTTAGATGCTGTTCTTTGAAACAGCATGCTTTGTGCCCTGGCAGTTACTTTTGTTTCATGGGTCTTATTAGCTTGTAGAAGTTTTGAAGCATTTTCGTTTATTTTTTCTTTTCATTTATTTTTATTAGTTGGAGGCTAATTACTTTACAATATTGTAGTGGTTTTTGCCATACACTGACATGAATCAGCCATGGATTTACATGTATTCCCCATCCCCATTCCCCCTCCCGCCTCCCTTTAGTCTTTAAAACATAATCATCTTCATTTTTCTGTTCTTTTGATTCTTCTTAAAGGTTTGATTGGGCTTCCCGAGTGGCTCAGGTGGTAAAGAATCCACCTGCAATGCGGGAGACCTGGGTTTGATCACTGGGTTGGGAAGATCCCCTGGAGGAGGGCACAGCAACCCACTCCATTATTCTTGCCTGGAGAATCCCCATGGGCAGAGGAGCCTGGCGGGCTTGCAGGCATCCACGGGATTGCAAAGAGCTGGACATGAGTGAGCAACTAAGCACAGTATAAAGGTTTGTTTATGCAGCTATATGATGGGATTTTTCTCTTATTTTCTCTTTTTGTTGTCATCTTTGAGATGAGCATAAGTTATCTGAATTTTCTTGCTTAATATAGTTCAGTGATATAAAGTGGTTTTCTGTAGTGGTTTGACCTTTTCAATATCGTTGGCAAGATGAGTGCCTACCTTTGAGTCCTGAGAAATTAGTTTGTGAAAACGGTGCCACCTTCAGGTAATGGTACGGAACAGAAAAGAAGGCTTAGAAAAACGGCACCCTAGGGGAAGCTTCTATCTGCAGCAAACTTCTATATGAATTAAGTTTTTGTTTTAAATAATTTTTGTGACCCTACATTCCCCATCCTCCAGGCTGTGATTAAAGCTTTTTTTTTATTACTAAAGAAAGATTAATCTCCAAGTTAATAAGTGTTTGTGCATGTGCGCCACTTAATGCAAGTTGAGAAGAGCATCGACAGTTACACCCACATCCATACCCACACAAGTTTGAATAAAGAACCACTGAATTTTCTACTCTTTGCTCACCAGCCACATAAAATGAGACAAAGAATTCAGAAAGTGACTTCAGATACTTCTCTCCACCTCCTTTAATATTTACCATCAAAATAATTCTATTTTAAATTTCTTATTTGAAACCAGTAGTCAGCAAAGAGATTTCTTCCCAGGTGGTGCTAGTGGTAAAGAAATCCTCCTGCCATTGCAGGAAACCCAAGAGACACAGGTTCGATTCCTGGATTGGGAAGATCCCCTGGAGAAGGAAATGGCAACCCACTCCAGTGTTCTTGCCTGGAAAATTCCAAGAACAGAGGAGCCTGGTGGGCTACAGTCCATGGGGTTGCAAAGAGTCAGACACAGCTGAGCATGCACACACACACACACATTTGAGACCAGTAGTTAGTCAGCAGATTTCTAGGAAGGCATGTACAATTAATCTGATTAATGAGAAAAAGTTTATATTGCAGAGAATGGACAACAGAGAAAAATATTAGAAAGGTGTTTGGAAAAATAATGATGGGAACAATGTCTCTCTTCTCTAAGTAAGCATTTTTATTACTGACTGATGGCTTATTAGCCAGACATAGTGAGTAGACTGAGGAAGCAAATGAATGGATCTGAGAAGAACCAGAAATTGAATATGGATAGAGTATGAGCTGGGGCTTCCTCTGTGGCTCAGTGGTAAAGAATCTGCTTGCAATGCAGAAGCTTCAGGAGCTGCAGTTTCAATCCCTGGGTTGGGAAGATCCCCTGGAGGAGGGCATGACAACCTACTCCAGTATTCTTGCCTGGAGAATCCCATGGACTGAGGAGCCTGGTGGGCTACCGTCCATAGGGTCGCCAAGAGTCAGCAAGACGTGACTGAAGCGGCTGAACACAGCCCAGCACAGAGTGTGAGCCATGCAACCAAGAGCATAATGAAGGGCAGGAAGAATTTCGCTTCCACTGGGGGCTTTGTTGTAGGCAGTCGCAATCAAAATGGAGTGTCCTCTCAAACAACCTGTCCTCACTTTCTTTTGCTAAATCCGAAGGAATGGAGAAGTAGGGAAATAATCCTCTTTCAGGTTGAATGAGTGCTTGCTCCTGACTATAGTCCACCAGGCTTCTCTGTCCATGGGATTCTCTAGGCAAGAATACTGGAGTGGGTTGCCACTCCTCCAGGAGATCGTCCTGAGCCAGGGGTGGAACCTGCATTTTCTGCATTGCAGGCGAATTCTTTACTGCTGAGCCATCTGTCCAAATACAAAACGAGTTGCTTCTAAAGGTGACTAAGTTCCTTGTTACTAGTGAGTCCAACTGTAGGTCAATTAGAAGCCACTTGGGGGTAGTAAGAGCACATGGCCCAGTCAAGATGAGCTCTAGCCTTGGCAGCATCAGAATGAAGGAGAGGGAACAAGTGGACGACAGTAAGAAAGCTGTAGAAGTATTTTCCTAATAGACACTGAGTACATTTAAGGCTGAATTGTCAGTCTGTCTCAAATAATTCCTCTATCTTCTTTAAGATGGTGGATCATTAAACACAAAGAAAAAAGTATTCTGCTACATATAGATCCAGTTTCCTCCTGGGTTAAAATGAATTTGATTTAATAAATCAAACATTTGAAAGATTTCTTTGGAATTTAAATTCACAGTAATAGCTAATGTACTTTCTATTCAAAATTCTAAAATTAAGGAATCTGATCTTGCTTTTAGTTAGATAATATAAATGAAGAGATTTTAATGACAAACATGTAATCAGGAATGTAAGATGAAAAATAGGACATTTTCTAAAGATCTCACATGGGATCTCTGATAAGATTTGGTCAGTACACAAAGAATTGAAGAATGCAGTAAAAACAGGAAGGTGTAATGCACTAGGCATTTTATTTTTCAAATACTTTCCATATGCCTTCACATCCATGGCAACAGACAATAAATAGCATATGATTTAAAAATTAAATCTATTGACATGAAAAAACATTTTTCCAGAGAAGATATATGAAAGGCTAATAAACACATGAAATGGTGTTTGACCTCATTAGTCATCAAGGAAATGCAAATCAAAACCACAATCAGACACCACTTTATATCTACTACCATGGCTATAATCAAAACATGACAACAACCTTCCTACATTGCCGTGTGCTTGTGTGTACTTAGTTGCCAAGTCATGTCTGACTCTTTGCGACCCCATGGACTGTAGCCCAAGATCCTCTGTCCATGAGATTCTCTAGGCAAGAATACTGGAGTGGGTTGCCATGCCCTTCTCCAGGGGATCTTCCCGACTAAGGGATTGAACCTGCACCTCAATGGGGAGGTAAACTGGTGAAGTTGCTATAAAAAACAGCTTGGCATTTCCCCAAAAAGCTAAACACAAAGTTACCATATACCCCATCAATTCCACTCCTAGGTATATGCCCAAGAGAAATGAAAACATGTCTTAAAAATACATACAGTTTCATAGCAGTGTTATTCATAATAGACAAAAAGTAGAAACTACCTAAATGTGCATCAACTGCTAAATATTTTATATCCATACAATGGAATGTTATTCAGGAGTAAAAAGGAATGAAATAATGATTCATGCTTCTATAACGACGAACCTTGAAAATATTGTGTTAAGTGAAAGAAGTCAGATACAAAAGAACTCATAGTGTGTGATTCAATTCATATGAAATGTCCAGAAGAGATAAATCTGTAGAGACAGAAAGATTAATGGTTGCCCAGAACTTGGATGGGGGGTTGGGGATAAACAGGGAGTGACTATTAATGGGTACAGGGTTTCTTTCTTGTAATGATGAAAATGTTCTGGGAAATGTTCTGGAATGGTGATGGTTGCACGTTCTGTGAATATATTATAAAACATTTAATTGTAGAATTTAAATGGGTGGATTGCATGGGATGTGAATTATAACTCAATGTAGCTGTTTAAAAATTATACTCCATTTTGTCCAAGATATTTATGATGCCTAACAAGTATATCATCATGATATCTACTTCCATAATATTAAAACACTGTTTTCACAGTCAGGAGAAAAAGGTTAACAGTTGGTCATGATTTTGGCTAGCAAATCCTGATGCAGCCTCTTTCAATCGCCCATGAATATGCAGACACCTGAAAAGTTAATAACTAAAACAAAATCTTTAACTAATAATCTATTATCCATTTAGTTAAGGCTATGGTTTTCCCAGTGGTCATGTATGGATGTGAGAGGTGGACTGTGAAGAAAGCTGAGCACCGAAGAACTGATGCTTTTGAATGGTGGTGTTGGAGAAGACTCTTGAGAGTCCCTTGGACTGCAAGGAGATCCAACTAGTCCAGCATAAAGCAGATCAGTCCTGAGTGTTCATTGGAAGGACTGATGTTGAAGCCGAAACTCCCAATACTTTGGCCACCTGATGCGAAGAGCTGACTCATTTGAAAAAACCCTGATGCTGGGAAAGATTGAGGGCAGGAGGAGAAGGGGATGACAGAGGATGAGATGGTTGGATGGCATCATCGTCTCAATGGACATGAGTTTGGGTAGGCTCCGGGAGTTAGTGATTGACAGGGAGGCCTGGCGTGCTGCAGTCCATGGGATCACAAAGAGTGACTGAACTGAACTATTACTCAAAACTTTGCTTGAAAAGTCAAGTGCTGACTTAGCAGTAAATTAGATTACACATGCTACCCTGTAAAAAGGTGGGAAATGTTTTATAAAAATACCATATAAAAATAAAACACATAGGGCTTCCCAGGTGGTGTTAGTCTTAAAGAATCTGCCTGCCAGTGCAGGATACCCAGGTTTGATCCTGGAGGAGGAAATGGCAACTCACTCCAGTATTCTTGCCTAGAAAATTCCATGGATCGAGGAACCTTGTGGGCTACAGTCCATGGAGTCACAGAGTCGAACATGACCAAGCATATGTGTACCCTGACTCTTATCCTCAAGGATCAGACCATTTAGAGACCAGAACAGGCTTCTCTCGCCTTCAAGGAAATTTTTTTGGGACAAGGCTGGGGCCATTCTAGTTAACTCTCCCTCTTCTCTCTTTCTTATTTCATAGAAGAATGGCAGTTGCCAGGATACAGCTTGTTAGGAAGCCTGTGACAGATGTATCCAGAGAGGCAGAGTCCATAAGTAAAGTCTGTGAGTGGAAGCAGAAAAGAGAAGAGCTTTGGTACACCTGAAGGAAGGACTGGGTCACCATACTTCTGGACAGAGTGGGACAAGTATAATGTAGATACCTTATTTGATGACAATAGCCAAGATTTGATAGATCTTGCTTTGTTCAAGCAAATCATCTCTTGTTTATACAAATATATACATACATGTACACACACACACACATATATATATATAAATTCATGCTTCCTATGAAATAATACTATACAGAAAAATGAAAGCATTATCCTGTAGATTTCATTGAATTTATGCCTATTTCTAGTTATTCAATATAATTTCATAGGAGTGGAATTTGAGTCAGTTTTCATATTTGACAAATATCTTAAAGACTTTTCATACATATTAATTACTTCCCTTACTTAAAGGTCATGGTAAATTATAATCACACCAGCAAAGTATGAAAATTTTCAATTCCTTGTCAATACTGGATAGTTAACCATAAAGAAATTTGTTTTAATTTGATAGAGAAGCTATAGAAACAATATTATTACAGTATTTTTAGTTCAAATTTATTTGATTACTATTTAATTATATGGCATTTATTTTTATAAGTTTACCTTTCCTATTCCTTCTTTTGTAAGTTTCATGTTCTTGCCCTTCAAACATTTTTCTACTGGGATATTTGTGATTGCCTCATTTATTTGTTAGAACTCTACATAATAATTGTATCTACCCTTATTCTGTCATATGTTGCAAATATTATCCAGGTTTCACTAGCTTTTGAGTTTTGATTAATTATTCATGAGATTTCTTAAATACAGAAAAATGTTTTTAACTGCAATCAATTCTCTTAGTCTTATCCTGTAAGATTTTTAAAACTTTACCTCTGTGATTAGGAATAACTTGGCAGCCAATTGCCCCATCAGTATTTTCTGATTTGAAATGCCACCTTTATGATATATAAAGTTCATACACATAGATAAAGACATATATTATGTAGATAAGCAGTTTTTGTTTATTCTCTTATCAGTCGTGCATTGATTTATTTTAGCCTTACAATACATAAATATTTTCAAATCTGGCACTGCAAATTCTATTCATTGTTATTTTCAAAATAATCTTAGCTATACCACTAAACCACTAAATTAGCACTTAGAGATGAAATTTATAATCTATTTGTCAAATCCTCCTATCAAATAATGTGGCACATCTTTTTATTTATTAAGGATCTTGTCTTTTAAATACCAAAGTAATTTACAAAAATTTCATTCATTTGCCAATGTTATTCTGAGATATTTTATAATTTTGGCTGTCAGCACAAAAGTTTTCTAAATATAATATTTTACTTTCTATTGATATTTAGTATTTAAAAAGAATATATACTTTTGATACAATTTTGTATGGTTCAGAATGAGATAGTTAATGAATTATCCAAATTCACAAAACTGTTATGCATTTTTGTTTACCTTGATCTGTTAAGTAAGTTATGAGAAAAGATCCATCCCTTGAAGATTGATTCATCTGCAGTTTCTCTTTGTACATTCACCTGTGTTTCCTTTATATAATCTGAAGCATATTTTCTATCAAGAATGTATGTCTTGTGAACATGAAATACTGCTTTTGGCACAGTTTACAATTTAACTCTTTTTAGAATTAACATCACAACACTTGCCTTTATTGTATTATCATTTTGTACTTTTCTCATCCCTTTATTATTAAACTTTTTCTCTCAGCATGCCTTAAGTACTTCGTCTTTATTAAATTATTAAATAAAGAAAAGGAGATGGATTCTGAGAGTAGAGGGAAAAACATTACTAAAAGTTGACTTTTAATTTTTAGACTAACTTGGTAGATTTTGGAGGACTGGAAATAAGACAATTTTCAACATATTAAGTTGAAAACAAAAATGTTTTCATATACAATAGACATATGTCTGGAGTTCAAAGTTAGAGATTATGGCTGGAGATATAATTTTGGGAGTAGCCAGTTTAGGAATGTTATTTAAATCCATGGCTTGATCTGATCACCTAAGGTAAGGGTACAGAGTAAAAGGAATGGAGGTCTATAAATTAAGCTCTAGGATATGCTAACATTTTTATGATGAAAATAAGAGGATCAATATGTATGAGTGAGTTTCTCTGCTGTGCACCTGAAACTGTCACAACATTGTTAATTGGCTATACTCCATTATAAAATACAATTTTTTTTGGAAAAAAAAAATAAGAGGATCCAGTAAAGGAGACCAAGAACAGGCCATATTAAAGTTAAGAGGAGAGTAGGTTTTCATAGTAGCTGGTGGGGAAACTTTCTTGAAAAGGAAGGACTGGATAATTTTGTCAAAAGTTGTTGAGACAGCAGTGTCCAAGTGAAGCTTCTATAGTAATGAGAATATTCTAGATCTGTGCTGTAGAACACAGTTGCCACTAGCCACAGTTGGCTATTGAACACTTGAAATATGGCTATTGTGACTGAGGAACTGAATTTCTTTTAATTTAATAGCCAAATGTGGCTAGTGGCTGCCATATAGGACAATGGCATTTGAGTTCGTAGGAAAGATGAAGACAGAAATGTGTCCATTTAGACATCAGTTTCATTGGAAAGGTGGAAAACTGGATGAGAGTGGGCAAAGTGTGAATAAGATAAGAAGAAGCAAATTCAATAATATCATATCAAGAAAAAAACAAAAACAAGATGCAAAATTATGTGTGGAGAAAGATCTCTCTTTTAAAACAGTATATAAGAAGCATAGAAAACCTGAAAAGGGTATACACTAAAAATATTAACAGGTTATCTCTGAGTAGTGGGATAATGCTTGATTTTATTTCCTTCACATAATTTTTATAGTTTTTAATTTGTACAATAGCTATGTACTCTTTTCATGTTTGATGAAATTGAAGTATATGAATATGATTATCTCAATGATATTAAATGTATTAGACCAATACATTATACATTTAAAAAATAGAACTAGAATTTGGTAACTCAAAATAAAGGATAAGATTTTTGACTTGACAGTAAATCATTCACTGAACATAGTACAAATCTTTCTGAAGTTAAAAGGCTGTTAATGGACATTTTAATACATAGACTCAGTGTAATTAAATTGTACAGTTTTGTCATCAATTTTTACTCTAGGTCTAACTTTTGTTTTTTACAAATATGGTTTAGGGACTGATTCCATGTCATATTTAAATATAATTAAAACTTTTACTTTCTAAGAATTCTATAAGAGTCTTGAGTATTGAATAAGATTAATATTACCCTAAATTATGGAAGGTCTCTTTAAACAAGAGAGCAGTTGGTTAGTAATTATCATCAGATACCAAAAGTGTTTAAATATTATAAAAATGGTATTCTAGGCACATCCATCATTGTTGATTAAATTATAATCTTTCCTACTAGATTTTTCAGTTTCATATTTATCTCCATTTCCCTAAGCAGTGGCATATCTTTGTATAAAGAGTAATATTGCCTTATTGTCTATTATATGACAAGAAAAACTAAGATTTGGTTAATTTTGTGGTCTTTCATTTTACTAATCTGCCACAGAATTTTGTCTTGAGATTGTGGGCAAAAAGATGAATGTGTTTGACTTCTGACTATTTAAGATGATTTTGGTTACAAAACTATTGAATTTATTCTCTGCTTGTAATTATTTTAAATGGAGATAAGAGAATGGTGTCAATTTGAGTCCAATCAAGGAAAAATTTAGACCACTTCAATATTCTTTGTGTAACATCGAAAACATAAGTTAACTATGTCTGTCCTCATTCTCCAAATTTAAATTCCAGAATTCTCATTACTGCTCAAGCTCAACTTGATCCCAAAGTGCCCAAGAAAGGGGATTGCTCTCCATGTCTTAAGATAATTCTCCTAATAGATAAAAGATGTGGCATAAAGGAAAGAACATTCAACTAGGATAAGAAAACCCAGATTATCCTCCTACACTTCTGCTTGCTTCCAGTATATGTAACATTGGGTACAATATGTGTAACTCTATATTTAGTTATGGAAACTGTTGTTGTTATTTAGTTGCTAAGCCATGTCTGACTCTTGCGACTCCATGGACTATAGCCCGCCAGGCTCCTCTGTCCATGGGATTTCTCAGGCAAGAATACTGGAGTAGGTGGCCATTTCCTTCTTCAGGAGATCTTCCTGACCCAGGAATCGAACTGGAGTATCCTGCACTGGCATATGGAATTCTTACCACTGAACCACCAGGGAAGCCCAATGGAAATACATAGAACTGTAAAATGGAGGTCATAATGGTTCTTACTTCATGGTGGTAATTAAATTTTTAGACAATTTTATAATGCATTTAACGGAGTTTCTTGCCTAGAATAAGTGTTAAATATTGTCTCCCTCCTTCACAAATGACCTGTTGTTGTTATTCAGTTACTCAGTCGTGTCCGACTCTTTGCAACCCCGTGGACTGCAACACACCAGGCTTCCCTGTCCTTCACCATCTCCCAGAGCTAGCTTGAACTCATGTCTATTGAGTCAGTGATACCATCCAACCATCTCTTCCTATGTCTTTCCCTGATGAACCCCACAAATAACCTGTGGGGTTCATCAAATCCAAGTTCCACCCCCTATTCTGCCTTTTCTTAGTCATGTGATTAAGACAAGCTATTTAACCTCTCCAGCCTCTAGCATTCTGTAAAAAGATAATACTACTACTACCTACCCTATGAGACTTTCATGAGGATTGCAGCATAGTATGGCATAATATTCATGAAGTTTCTCCCAAGACACTAAGTATAAAATTTTATTATTAAAGGTTTATCTACTGCTTCTGGGCCTTTCAGCTAAGATCAAGTGTATTAAAGGTCTGTATAGAGCTTCCTTTAAAGATGAACCAACACTGAAACCTGGGACCCTGTGTTGCAGAGCTGGGTGGTGAGGGGGCAGTGCAGGAGATCGGGGGCCAGAGCCTTGAAACCGCATGCTGAATGCAGTGTGTTTTTGCAAAGTTGTTTCTTTATTATTATTAAATGTGTTCCTTGTAGGAAAATTAGAAATGGAGACATAAATTTCCCATTGCCACTCCCATCAAAGGCAGGTGCTGCTGCATGGGGGACCAGGTTTAGACCTCTCTCACCTACACATGGCTCTAGGCCATTGGCTTTCTGGGGCCTCTGTGAATTGCTTGCTCCCTCAGAGCCCAGGTGCTACCTGCTGCACCCCTCTAGAGAGAGCCCTTTTCAGTTCACTGTGCAGAGCAGCAGGAGAATCAGCCACCACGCTGGGATGGATCTGTGGGCAGATAGAATTGAGGATGAAGGAATCTGGAAGTAATTATGACCTTCTTAACCCTAAGACCTTACTCTGAAGCTAGAGACTCCAGAGTTCAGAGCTAGAAGACCCAAAAGAGCACCAGGCAGCTGACACTTGCTCAAGGACACACAACAGATTAAAACACATGCTGTCAGGCAGGGAAAGCAAGATGGCAGAGTAGTAGCTGGACATGAAGTTGGTCTCACTCCACAAATGCATCAAGATGGAACAGTTCTCACACAGCACTAGCTTAACATGAGCAGAAGACCTCAGGCACCAGAAAGGACAAGAAAGATCCCCATGTAACTGGGTAGGATGAAGGATGAAGCGAAAAGAAGTAGAGAGGAAGTGGGGTGGGACCTGTGCCCCTGTGAGGGGGAGCCGAAAGAGTGGTGAGGTTCCCACATCGGGGAGCTTCCTCACTGACGGGGAGGTCAGTTGGGGCAGAAGGAGAGCATCTGGGGCTGTAAGAGGAGAGTGACATGGCCGGTCTGTGGCAGGCAGGATAGTGTGAGACCTACACAGATGGTCCATGCCACAGCCTTGTGTGCTTTAGCCTGGGAAATGTGTCTGCTAGTGTGCACAGGGGCTGCGAGCTGGAACATGGGGATTGGAGAGCAAACTCGGGGAGAGGACTGCTGCTGGATGCAAGGAGACAGCCTCAGGGGGCGGGGAGTGAGGAAATCTGCAACCAAGAATGCTTGTGGAGGTGCCATTGTTGAGTCATGTGCAGAGGTTGAAGCTGCTATTGCAGCTTCTCTCCCCACATGCTGGCCCCTGCACCCCAGGCTCCAGGAAAGGCCACCACCAGGGCTGGGCCCTCTCACACCTGCAGCCAAACACTAAGGTAAGGGCCCCAATGGGTATGGCCCTTGAGCACCTGCCACTGGGCAATAGGAAAAGCCCCTGCCGAGGCTGACTATCTTATGCCAGTGGCCAGGAGCTAGGAAAGGCTCCTACCCAGGGCTGAATCTCTTGTGCCAGTGGTTATGGGCCTCCCCACATGCCTCGTCACCAACGGGGCCAGATTTCTCACCAAATTCTTCATGCACCTATTGCTGCTGGGTTTCCTGTGACTCTCAAGGCCATGCCACCTCCATACCCCATCCTCATTGGAGTGGACCCGAGTACTCCAGGGTAGCCTCTGGAGCAGACCCTTGTGGGTGGCCCACATGCAGAGGTGGGGCTAAAACCACAGCTGAGCACCAGAGGCCATGCAACTAAGGAAAAAAAGCTGAAATCTCTCCTCACAGCTGTGTAAACCATGAATTGACACACCCATGACCAGCTTAGGAAAAACTCAGTACCTACAAAACATCTGAATGGACGAGTGCTCCCACAGGCAAGATGGACCTAGACAAAACAAAAAGACAGCCCTCAGAATAGGAGAAAATATTTCCAAATGATGCAACCAACAAGGGGTTAATTTCCAATATGCACAAACAACTCATACAACTCAATAACAAAAAAACAAACAACCCAATCAAAAAATGGATATAAGACCTAAACAGACATTTCTCCAAAGAGATATAGATAGCCAATAAGCACGTGAAAAGATGCTCAACATCACTAATTATTAAAGGTATCACAAGGAGGTGAAAATTCAAAACTACAGGGAGGGATCACTTCACACTGGTCAGAATGGCCATCTTAAAAAAAATCTATAAGCAATAAATGCTGGAGAGGGTGTGGAGAAAAGGGAATCCACCTACACTGTTGGTGGGAATATAAATTGTTACAGCCACTATGGAGAAGAGTATGGGGTTTCCTAAAAAACCTAAAAATAGAACTACCATATGACCCAGAAATCCCACTTCTGGGCATATACCTGGAGAAAACTATAACTTCCAAAAGATACATCCATCCCAGTATACATTGCAGCACTATTTACAATAGCCAGGACATGGAAGCAATCTAGATGTCCATCAACAGAGAAATGGATAAAGATGTAGTATCATATATAATATCTACATAATGGAATATTACTCAGCCATAAAAAGAACAAAATAGTGCTATATGCAAAGATGTAGATAGACCTAGAGACTGTCATTCAAAGTAATCCAGAAAGATAAAAACAAATATCATATAATATGACTTATATCTGGAATCTAGAAAAATGGTACTGAGGAAATTATTTGCAAAACAAAAACAGAGACACAGATGTAGAGAACAAACTTATGGATACCCAGGGTGAAAGACGGGTAAGATGAATTGGAAGACTGAAATTGACATATATATACTTCTAAGCATAAAATAGATCACTAACGAGAACCTACTGTGTAGCAAAGGGAATGCTACTCAGTGCTCTGTGTTGACTAGAAGGGAAGGACGTCTAAAACAGAGGGGCTATATGTATACCTATAGCTGATTCACTTTGCTGTACAGCAGAAACTAACACAACGTTGTAAAGCAACTATATCCCAACAAAAATTTGTTAGTGTCCGACTCTCTGTGATCCCATGGACTGTATAGTCCATGGAATTCTCCAGGCCAGAATACTGGAATGGGTAGCCTTTCCCTTTTCCAGGGGATCTTCCCAACCCAGGGATTGAACTCAGGTCTTCTGCATTGCAGGCGGATTCTTTTTCTTTTTTTCATTTATTTGTATTAGTTGGAGGCTAATTACTTTACAATATTGTAGTGGTTTTTGCCATACATTGACATGAATCAGCCATGGATTTACATGTGTTCCCCATCCTGAATCCCCCTCCCACCTCCCTCTCCATCCCATCCCTCTGGGTCATCCCAGTGCACCAGCCCCGAGCACTTGTCTCATGCATCCAACCTGGACTAGTGATCTGTTTCACACTTGATAATATACATGTTTTGATGCCGTTCTCTCAGATCATCCCACCCCTGCCTTCTCCCATAGAGTCCAAAAGTCTGTTCTATACATCCGTGTCTCTTTTTCTGTCTTGTATATAGGGTTATTGTTGCCATTTTTCTAAATTCCATATATATGCGTTACTATACTGTATTGGTGTTTATCTTTCTGGCTTACTTCACTCTGTATAATGGGCTCCAGTTTTATCCGTCTCATTAGAACTGATTCAAATGTATTCTTTTTAATGGCTGAGTAATATTCCATTGTGTATATGAACCATAACTTTCTTATACATCTGTTTGCAGATGGGCATCTAGGTTGCTTCCATGTCTTGGCTATTATAAACAGGGCTGTGATGAACACTGGGGTATACGTGTCTCTTTCAGTTCTGGTTTCCTTGGTGTGTATGCCCAGGAGAGGGATTGCTGGGTCATATGGCAGTTCTATTTCCAGTTTTTTAAGGAATATCCACACTGTTCTCCATAGTGGCTGTACTAGTTTCGCAGGAGGATTCTTTAACAGTTTAGCCACAAAGGAAGCCCAAGATTACTGGAGTGGGTAGTCTATCACTTCTCCAGTGGATCTTCCCGACCCAGGAATTGAACTCAGGTCTTCTGCATTGCAGGAGGATTCTTTACAAACTGAGCTATTAGGGAAGCCCTAAGATGATAAACCAATATTAATATATGTAGGATATGAACAAAACAGTTCTTACCACTCCTTCTTCCTTTATTCAGCAAACATTGTGAACGTATCTTTGATCTCAAGCAACCCAGACTCTTATGAAAGCAGCCCTCACAATACATTAATTTGGGCTGGATTGGAACAGTATCTTATCCAGTACTGTCATGGTAAAAGCTAGGAAAAATATGAGAAATGAATCTCAACAGATTTGCTATAGAAAAATCAATAAATGTTCTTCAAAACCCTTTTCCCAGGGGTCCAATCTCATACTTCTGCATGTGGATATTCAGTTGCCCAGCATCATTAATGAAGAAACTGTCTTTTCTCCATTGTATATTTTTGGTGCCCTTGTCATAGATTGGTTGACTTTATATACATGGATTTATTTCTGCGCTCTTTATTCTGTTACATTGGTCTATGTGTCTGCTTTTATGCCAGTACTGTGATGTTTTGATTACTGTAACTTTGTAATATAATTTGAAATTAGGAAGTGTGATGCCTCCAGCTTTGTTCCTTCTCTAAATTGCTCTATTTGGGGTCTTTTGTTATTCCATACAAAAATAATTTCAAATAACTTTGCCTTATTTTAAAATTTATACATCTCAGGGTTAAAAAAAAAGGAAAAGTAAAGGGAAAGGTCACTGACAATTCAGTGATACCTACCATCAGCATAAAATATATTTTAAAATAAAAAGCATTAATTTGCAATTGTAAATTGCATTGTAATTTACAAGCAACCATATAATTGTACTACTGATGATTTGACAGATTATTACACAGAACTGATTCAAATAGCAGTAGTTTTGTCAATTTGTAGCAAGGATTTTAGATAACTTAAAACTTCAAGGGAAAGAAATTCATCTTGGAGTAAAAAAAAAATCGGTAATATTAGAGTCAAAATAAATCCTGATTGCCATATTAATAGTTTGTATGTTTTCAGAAGTTAATCAACAAATGAAAGCACATGACCACACAAAAACACTTATACACAAGTGTTTATAGCAGCTTTATTTGCAACAACTCGGGACTGAAAAACAACTCAGATGTCAATCAACAGATGAAATAAATAAAAATTGTGGTACAGGCAATAAAAAGAGTGAGTTACTAAAACACAAAAAAAACACAAAACACACACAAAACAATATGAATCTCAAGATAATGTAATTAAAAGAAGCCCGAAAAGAAAGAGTAGACTCTGTAAGATTTCATTAATACAAAACTCCAGAAAATACAAAGTAACATGCTGTGACAAAATGCCAATAAGCAGTTGCTGCTCAGAGAAGGTGGGGGAAGTTTTGGAGGTAGGATAGTGTGGCTTGGAGGGAACGAGAGAGAGGGATTGCAAAGGGACACTAAGAAATTTCTGGGGATGTTGGATTTGTTGATTTGTTGCATCTTGATTATGGTAATGGTATTACAGGTGTGAACATATGGCAAACCTACCATTTTGAACACTTTACAAATACTGTAGTTTATTATGTATTAGTTATACTTCATTTAAGCCATTAAGAAAAGAACATGTCTTACGTCCTGTTTATCTTTGTTTTAAAAAGTAAAAAAGAAAAGAAAATTACTGGCTTTTTTTATTTATGAAACTTCCTGATGTTTTGTGCCTTTATTCTGTGATACTCAATGGTCAACCTCTTTGGGAATATTACAGTTTCCTCCAGAAAGGTAGAAATGAATATTTCACATCCTCTGACATTATTTATATGCTGCTCTGCCAAGTTATCTTTTTAAATCACATTTTCTGAGACTTGTTTCTTCAGCATCCACTCCCTTGCTTTTTGTATGCCTGTATGTGCACACACACGTATCCTTGTTCAGCCTTCAGAGCACTGGAGAACTCTTGCATTTTTAAGAATTGTTTTTTTCTTTCTCTTTCTTGTGTTCTGCTTTCATCTCTGAAACTTCTGAACATCTCTGAAAGCCAACTGATTGAGGTAACACTGAAATTTCCACTTTGAGACAGAAAGCTAAAAATATACAAAAAGTGTCCTCTAAATGGATGTTGAGCAGCCAATGATTGTTACTGCAAGTTATGTGACCAGACTCAACTACTTGAACACAGAAGGGACCTTGGGACCCAAAAGGTTAAACAAATTTATTTTTTCCGTGGCTCATTACAAAACATTCCCAGTTTTTACACAGAGTTTTTCATTTTCATTTAAGTTTCTATACATGCTGAATTTTCCCCCCTTGGTTTTATATATACATATATTTCTCTGGACCAGGTGGGTAAAAAGAAAACCTTGCAAATGCTTTAGATGAAGAAATACTTATGAAAAATTCCAGGATCCATTTTGAATTCATTATATTTCCTGGAGAGAGCCATCAATATTTTTAATAACATTTTTATTGAGATATAATTCACATTGCATAAAATTTAACTTTTCAATGTGTATGAATTAGTGTTTTTTAGTATATTTATAAAATGTGCAAAATCACCACTAATTCCAGAATATTTTAAACACCCCCAAAAGCAACCCTTTACTATGAAGCAGTCATCTTCATTCCTCTCTTCCCTCTAACTCCTATTAATCACTAATATATTTTCTATTTCTATGCATTTGCTTATTCTGACATTGCATATAAATGGAGTTATACAATAAATGGTCTTTTGTGACTGTCTTCTTTGACTTAATTTTCACTTGTAATATTTTCCAGATGCATCCATGTGAGATCATGTATCAGTATCTAATTTGTTTCATTTTCAATGCTTTTTTCCTTTTCATTGCTGAATAATATATCACATTTTTCTTCAACTAATGGACATTGCTAAATAATAACCTATTGAAAGGATATATCACATTTTGTTTGTCCATCTGTTGATGGACATTTGAGTCATTTCCATTTTTATTGGGAGAAGGAAATGGCAACCCATTCCAGTATTCTTGCTTGGAGAACCCCAGGGACAAAGGAGCCTGGTGGGCTGCCATCTATGGGGTCGCACAGAGTCGGACAAAACTGAAGCGATTTAGTAGCAGTAGCAGCATTTTTATTGACTATTTAGAATAATGTTCTTCTCTAGTGGCTCAGATGGTAAAGAATCTGCATACTATGAGGGAGACCTGTGTAAAAATCTTTATGTGAACATATAGTTTTAATTCTCTTGAGAATGGAGTTGTTGGGTCATATGATAACTCTGTATTTAACCTTTTCAGCAATAGCTAAACTGTTTTCTAAGGGAATTACATGTGTAAAATTCCCTTCAGTAATTTATAAGGATTTCAATTTCTCTATATCCTGGTGAATGCGTGTTGCTGTACCTCTTTTTGATTCTAGCTATCCTAGTGGGTGGATGTAAAGTGGTATTTCATTTTAGTTTTGATTTGCATGTACCTAACCATTAGTGATGTTTAGCAGACTACATGGGTTTATCTTTGGGGAATTCCTTAGCAGTCCAGTGGTTAAGACTCCATGCTTCCAATGCAGGGGGCCCTGGTTTGATCCCTGTTCTGGAAAATAAGATCCCACATGTCACACTGCAGCAAATAAATAAATAAAATAAAATTTTTTAAGATGAAAATTATCTTTGGAGGAATAGCCATTTAAGTCCTTTGTTTATGTTTTAATTGGATTATTTGTTGTTATTGTTGAGCTGTAAGATGTCTTTTGAAGAAGGAAATGGCAACCTCCTCCAGTATTCTTACCTGGGAAATCCCATAGACAGAAGAGCCTGTCAGGCTTCAGTCCATGGAGTCACTAGAGTCAGAGATGACTTAGAGAGTAAACCACCAAGATATCTTTACACATTCTAAACCCTAAACTCTTATGATATATGACTTTCAAATGTTTTCTCCTGCTCTGTGAGCTGTATTTTCACTTTATTGAGTGTTCTTTGAAATAAAATTGTTTAAAATTTTTGTAAATTTCCATTTATTATCTATTTTTTCCTTTGGTTGATTTTGATTTTGGAGACTTATCTAAGAAACCATTGCTTAATGCATATTCATGAAGATTTACATCAGATTTTTTTTAGTATATTTAGTATTTACATCAGTGTTTTTTAGTATATTTATAAAACTCTTCTAAGAGTTTTACACTTTCAGTCTTTATATTAAGGTCTTAAATGCATTTTAGCTTAATTTTTGCATATGGTGTGGTAAGTGTCTAACTTCATTCTTGTGTGTGGATATCCAGTTGTCTCAGCACTCAGAATTTTCTTTTCCCATTGAAATGTTTTGGTACCCTTGTTGAAGTTCAAATGGCCATAAATCTATGGGTTTATTTCTGGACTTTCAATTTTGCTCCATTGATATATATATCTCTCTTTATGTTAGTACTGAACTCTTTTTATCAATATAGTTTTGTAGTAACCCCTCCCAAGTTTATGGTTTATTTTATTTTATTTTTTCTTCTTTTTTTTCAGGAACAGACGTGTGCATGTGGTTCTTCCTTGGCCTGGGAGTTTGGACCCCCTAGCTGGCCCCCAGGCTCAGGGGCAAGGGCCCTGAGAGAGAACCACCCCGAAGTGCTTTTCTCCCGGGCTTGGGAGAAGAGTGCGCGGCTTGCGGGAAAAGCGGGCCTCCCTTGGGGTGGGAGCGGCGGCCAGCCGCGAGAGTGCTTGCAAACCAGCCTTTGGAGGCAGCCGGGGAGGTCTTCCAGCGGGAGAGGGCCGGTTCTGCTCAGAGGCCCCACAGGCCAGGGGCAGGACCCAGTATGGCCCCTGCCCTTGGCCAGCCTTGCCCAGACCTTCCTGGCCTCCGGGGGTACTGCCCCACGAAGGGGCAGGCTACGGGGAGTGTGTCCAGACATGCCTGGGCGCCTCCCCAGGCTCATCCCCGCTAGCACCTTTCCCTTGGATCTAGGCCTCATTTGAGGCCTACTTGGAGGGGAGGTGCTGGCAGGGGTTGTCTCCACACTGCAAGGGCCTGGGGTGCAGACGGCCTCGTCAGAGGGAAGGGGAGAGCAAGGGGGTAGATGCCCAAGACCTCTTTGGCCCAGCAGCCTCAGGGCAGCAGGGAGAGCAAGAGGCCCACTGTGTCCCTAGGTCGGCTCTGCCCCTTCCCACACAGGCGGTGCTGCTGGGGTTTCAGAGGAGCTGCCTGACAGACTCTGGCTCACCCGAGCTCTCTGACGGTGCAGGGGGCAGGAACAGACGTGTGCATGTGGTTCTGCCTTGGCCTGGGAGTTTGGACCCCCTAGCTGGCCCCCAGGCTCAGGGGCAAGGGTCCTGAGAGAGGACCACCCCATAGCGCTTTTCTCCCGGCCTTGGGAGCAGAGTGCGCGGCTTGCGGGAAAAGCGGGCCTCCCTCGGGGTGGGAGCGGCAGCCAGCTGGCGAGAGTGCTTGCAAACCGGCCTTTGGAGGCAGCCGGGGAGGTCTTCCAGTGGGAGAGGGCCGGTTGTGCTCAGAGGCCCCACAGGCCAGGGGCAGGACCCAGCATGGCCCCTGCCCCTGGCCAGCCTTGCCCAGACCTTTCTGGCCTCCGGGGGTAGTGCCCCACGTAGGGGCAGGCTGTGGGGAGTGTGTCCAGACATGCCCGGGCGCCTCCCCAGGCTCATCCCCGCTAGCGCCTTTCCCCTGGGCCTAGGCCTCATTTGAGGCCTACTTGGAGGGGAGGTGCTGGCAGGGGCTGTCTCCACACTGCAAGGGACTGGAGCGAAGACGGCCTCGTCAGAGGGAAGGGGGAAGCAAGGGGGTGGATGCCCAAGACCTCTTTGGCCCAGCAGCCTCAGGGCAGCAGGGAGAGCAAGAGGCCCACTGTGCCCCTAGGTCGGCTCTGCCCCTTCACACACAGGCGGTGCTGCTGGGGTTGCCGAGGCAGAACCACATGCACACATCTGTTCCTGCCCCCTGCACCGTCAGAGAGCTCGGGTGAGCCAGAGTCTGTATGGTTTATTTTTAAAATTAAGAAAAACTTTATTTGCCAAAAATGTGTTTCCATCTTCAGATGAAAAACATTTATATAAGTCTTCTTTAGCATACCTACCATATGCAAGTTGAATATTTTAAATTTCTTTTCATGCTTTTCTTGCCTACAAGAGATTTTGATTGTGATCGATTATATTTTTGTTTATTACTCTGTTTCATTTCAGAAAAATTTAAGGCAGCTTAGATAAGTTGTGATTCCTAAACCACACATATGTGTTTATTTTTCTATTTGTTTATTTGGAAGAAATAAAAGATCTGGAAATTTTCATTTAAATACCAATCAAACTGCTATCTTGCCATTCCTCACCCATCCCCTCATCAAGAACATAAAAGTATGTTTTGGACTTAGCTTCCCAAAGAGACAATAGGCAAGGAGAAAAGCTCTTATACCTGTGAACTTTCTGAGGTTTACACTAGATAGTGTCTTTAGTCAGTGCCTGTCTTCATTTCTTTTGATTCTATCCTCAACATCTCTTCATGGTTTTGTCTACTAATTGACCATAACTGCAGGGTCATTCCCTCTTAGTTTCTTTTTTTTTTTTTAACAATTTTTATTGGACTGTACTTGATTTGCAATGTTGTGCTAGTTTCCAGTGTGCAGTAAAGTGAATCAATTATACATATACAATCATCTTTGCTTCTGAGCCAATATTGATAGAGGCAGGTCATATACCAATAATGCTCCATACTGCAGTTTGTCTCTCACTTCATCTGCATTTTGTAGAGCTTGGAATGTAGTCAGAATTTTAAATTGTGTTCTCATATTCCTACCACAATTGTTACAGTCACATGCTGGCTCTTGCACTGACCCTCAACTCTCTGCCGCTATCCAGATTCAGAATCTGATATGCAAGGATGATTCCTGACTTCTATGTACCCCCTGGGTTACAGAAGTTTCCTTGTGTGTGCTGTGTGTGCTAAGTCACTTCAGTTGTGTCCGACTCTTTGAGATCCCATGGACTATAGCCCGCCAGGCTCCTCTGTCCATGGGATTCTCCAGGCAAGAATACTGGAGTGGGTTGCCATTTCCTTCTCCAGGGGATCTTCCTGACCCAGGGATAGAACCTGTGTCTCTTATGTCTCCTGCATTGGCAGGCAGGTTCTTTACCACTAGCACCACCTGGGAAGTCCTAAGTTTCCTTAGAATGATAAATAAGACAATGTCTTCTCCTACAGAGTTCACAACTTAGTTTCTTCTCAAAGATAAGTGATAACCCTGAATTTCAGTCTGCTTGACCAATGCCTGATATCTTAACTGGCTTTTGGTGGGCCATTTCTTTGGGATAAAAAATGTTCTTGGTCTTTTGCAACACGTGGCCAGTACAGTCAAGAAGGGAGTCATAAATTTGCAGCAGAGCAGACATAACTATAATGACCTAAGTAGCGCAGTAGTAAAGAATCTGCTTGCCAATGCAGGAGATGCAAGAGATGCAGGTTTGATCCCTGGGTCGGGAAGATCCCTGGAGAAGGAAATGACAACAAACTCCAGTATTCTTGCCTGTAAAATTCCATAAACAGGGGAGCATGATGGGTCCCATTCCATGGGGTCACAGAGTAATACACAACTGAGCACGCACCCATGCAAGACATAACTATTAATTCAGGACAAAAACCTGGTGGGAGAGGTAGATGGCAGTTAACCCAGACACTGAAGTTGGCCCTGGAGAGGTCAGCCAGGTGGTTTTGATACAGTCCTGACTTTTGAGTCTGTCCGTGGAGGAATGTCTAAATATATTGGTTGGTGAACCAGAGAAACATGGACTCACACTTGTGAGACAAGACCTCTTTGGTGTTCCTCACAGTAAAGCACCAGAATTCTACTTTCAGTGAAGCACTATTTGAGAGTTCAGTAACTCATCTCTGTTTCTTAACTGAGTCTAAGAAATATATGAAGAACAAAGATATAATTTATAGAATGTGATTTTCTATCTATTTGGTTAGTTATTTTTAAATTGGAGTACACTTGCTTTACAATGTTATGTTAGTTTCTGCTGTACAAAAAAAGGGAATCAGCTATATGTATACATATATCTCCTCCCTTTTAAGCTTCCCACCCTTCCACCCCATCCCACCCCTCTAGGTCATCACAGAGCACCAAGTTGAGCTCCCTGTTCTATATAGCAGCTTCCCAATAGTTATCTGTATTACACATGGTAGTGTATATATGTCAGTTCCACCCTCCCAATTCGTCCCACCCTCACCTTCCCCCACTGTGTTCACAAATCCACTCTCCATGTCTGCACCTCTATTCATACTTGGAAATAGATTTATCAGTACCATTTTTCTAGATTCCATATATATAGACTAATATACGATATTTATTTTTCTCTTTCTGACTTACTTCACTCTGTATGACAAACTCTAAGTTTATTCACATTGCTACGAATGACCCAATTTCATTCCTTTTTATGGTTTTCTCAAGTCTATGCTCAGTAGTTGATTTGCTGGGACAGCACCCCAATATTCTTTCCTATTTTTAGCTTTTAAAGGAACTTACATAGTATTACTTTAATACCTAACTCTCATTAGTGACAATCTATGTATAAGAAATTTGTACACATTTGAGGATGTGATAGAACGGAGTGAACATTAGTAAAAGTAGATGTACCTATTGGTTAAGAGTAAGCATTAGTTACTCATCGTTACTCTTTCAACAAGCATTTATTCAGCACCTACTATATGCCAGTTGATATAAAGCCCTAAAAATTCAACATTGTAAGAAACAGGCTAAAATGTTGGTCAAATATGGAGATTTTAAATGAGTTCCTTGGAATTTTATGCTGGGAAGTATGAATTATAAATGAGCCTTATAAGAGGTGAAATTTTAAGGATAATAAGAAAAGCAAGGGTTGCAAAATCAAGAAAACCTGAATTTGAAACGTGCCTCCATGCACTACCTAGGCAACGTTGGCAAGTCAGTTAACCCTTCTAAGTTAGGTGCTTTTTCTAAGCATCAATTTCCTTATGAATCAATTAGAAGTGAAAATAAACTACTTTGGAAGGTTATTGTGACCATGTAATGAGATAACATATGTAAGTTTACTAGTACAAACACATGATATGCATCTACCTTATCCTTTCCCTGCGAGGATAGAAGAGGCATCCATACTTTTGTCCTTTTGACATCAGGCATGCTATCCTATCATCTTTAACTATTTTGAGTGAGCAACATCTCTTATTTTGGTAAACTCATTGTAATTGTGTTTTTAGGAATCTCAATTTAGTTCTTCTCTAAGGTTTCTCGCAGTCTAGTGGGAGAAACAGGCAAAAAACTGAATTCCATACAATATGGTAACTGCCGTGAGACATATAAACACAGAGTGCTCTGACAGGACATGGGGTGGCATCTAAACATGACTGGAGAAAAGGGGTTTCAGTGATGGCTCCCTGAAGCAGATGATACAAAGAATAGCCAAGAATTTTCTTCAAAATATGGAGATTCATGAATCCAGAATTCTTTTCATCTTAAACAGAAGGTTGGTCACTAATTGTCTGGGACAGAACCCCAACATTCTTTTGTAACAATGCCATTTGTGTAATAACTCCTCCAACATACTTAATCAACAGAAAGTCTTGTGACTTTCTTGGTGGTCCAATGGCTAAGACTCTCTGCTCTCAATGCAAGGGGCCTAGGTTTGATCCCTGGTCAGGGAACTAGATCCCACACATCACAACTAAAAAAGATCTCCCATGACAAAACTAAAGATCCTGCTTGCTGCAACTAAGACCCAGTTCAGCCAAAATAAATAAATATTTTAAAGAGAGAGAGAGAAGGTTTCATTAGACTCATTATGGAGAACAAGTATCTCCATCACAGCCTCAAAAACAGTGATTTACGTTTATAATTTTAGAGGCACTGTGATATAGTTTGGTAGTCCTTACTCTTTGCTGCATGGTAGAATATTGTGGCAGTGCGTGCTTAAAAATTACAGATTTCTTAAAACTACAGTGAGGTATCAACTCACACATGTCAGAATGGCCATCATTAAAAAGTATATGAATAACAAATGCTGAAGAGAGTATGAAGAAAAGGGAACCCTCCTACACTGTTGGTGGGAATGTTAGTTGTACAGCCACCATAGAAAACAGTACTGAGTTTCCTCAGAAAACTAAAAATGAATTACCATATGATCCAGAAATCCCACTCCTGAGTATATATCTAAAACAAGATGAAAGATCTAATTCAATGTTCACAGCAACACTATTCACAATAACCAAGGCAGGGGAACAATCTTAAAGTCTATCAGCAGATGAATGGGTAAAGAGAATGTGGTACATATATACAGTAGAATATTACTCAGTCTTAAAAAAGAAGGAAATAATGCCATTTGCAGCAACATGGATAGACCTAGGGATTATCATACTAAGTGAAGTAAGTCAGAAAGAGAAAGTACCATATGATGTCACTATAAGTGGAATCACAAATATGTGGAATCTAAAATATGGCAGAAATAAACCTATCTACAAAACAGAAACAGACTCATAGACACAGAGAGGAGACTTGTTGCCAGCAGGAATGTGGGAGGAGCAGGGAAGGGATGTACTGGGAGTTTAGGGTTGGTAGATGCAAACAATTACATCATAAATGGATGGACAACAAGGTCCTACTGTATAGCACAGAGAAATACATTCAATGTCCTGAGATAAACCTTAATGGAAAAGAATGTAAAAAATGTCTATATATATGTATATCAGAGTCACTTTGCTGTACAGCAGAAACTGACACAACAGTGTAATTCAACTACATGTCAATTAAAAAATTATTTTACTACAGCTTTCTTGTTCTCACTCCAGATAATTTGAATCAGTGTCTTTGGGAATTAGGCCCAGACATCATTTTTAAGAGCTCCCCAAGAAAGATGACATGACTCACTCAAGTCACAGAGTAAGTTCATTATTGAGCCATGAAGATAACAACAACAAGCAATTCAAATGTACAGTGAGTGTTAAAAATAAGTGATATAGGAGGATAAACAGCTTTGGCTGGGCATGTGTTCTCTTCATGGCTCAATAATGAACTTACTCTGTGACTTGAATGAGTCATGTCATCTTTCTTGTCCTTAATTTCCTTGTCTGCAAGATGAGATGATTTCTGAGGTCTAACATCCTCATACCATGGCTCTCTTACTTTACTTCGGGACAATATTTCTTCTGTTCATCTACCAAAGGACAAACTTTGGTATTTTGATTGCCATACTATTTACTTTATTCAAGCACATGGTGATTCTCAAACTGATATATACTGTGGAAGAACATTAACATTCTCAAGGAAAAGATTTGGTCAGAGGAAAATTTTCAAAGACTTATGTAATGAAATAAAATAAAATAACACTTGAGAGAACATTTTTTCATGTAATGAGAGAATCCAGACTGTGAAATATTAGAAGGGGGTAACTGTCTACCGGGCAGCACGATGATAGATGGGATAAGAGAACAGCCAGATTCACTACCTATTTAGAACACAGCCTAAAGTAAAACTGAACTTCTCAGGTGCTGAACATATTTTATGTTCATATTTCTGGAAAAGTGCACTGATTGACCCTGAGAGGACTTGATGGTTAGAATCCATTTCAGGTTCTCTTCTCACAAAAATACACCTAAAATACAAGCATATAGAAAGCATTGCATGCAGGTCAATATACCTATAATTTTGTAAAATAGAATTATTTTAAGGATAGACACTCAATGATCTATAAGGTGCTGCCAGTGTTAGGAATATCATCACTTGTGTTAAAAATTTTGAAAAAAAATTTGAACGCCTCGAAAGAGCTGTATTATCACTAATGTATTCCCCAGGAAAGAACATGGTGGGTGAATCAGAATGCTTGTCAGTTGTCCAGTGCTTGAGGTCAACAGTCAATGCTGTTTGCTCCACTACATCTAATGATGCAAGAGGAAGTCATTGATGGGGAATACTGCATGATTGGAAAGAAAGGAAAATTGTTCGACCTCCTAATGTGCTTTGGTCACCTCATTCAAGGTTATTCAAACTGGAAATAGTAGAAAAATATAACAATAAAGGAGTTGAAACCCAAGGTAAGTGAGGAGATAGGGTGTACCTGGCTTCTTGAAGGGAACTCAAATTTCCAGGCCCAGATAAATTGGTTCCCAGTCTGAGAGAATAGCTTATGAACTATGAAAGACAGGTTTAGATGCTTAAGATCATGGGGAAGTTTAAAGGACTGAGAAATAGCAAAAACATCTTCTCATTACCTCCCACCAAGCAAAAAACAGTCAAAGCTATATACACTTAGGACAAGGTTACCCCGTGAAATAAGAATGGACTTTAGGATGACATGTACATGGCTTCAAATCTCAGCTATACCACTGAGGCTTAGAGGAAATTACTTTCCTTTCTGAGCCTCGGCTTTCTCAATTATAAAATAAAAATAAAATCTCAATCTTGTGGTTTTGCTGTAAAGATAGAAGATAATACATGAAAATGCCCAACAGAAAGCTTGGTACATCATGGGCATTCAACAAATAACACTTCCTCCGTTATTAAAACAGTCTGTGCCTCAGGCCTGATAGTTTTTGTACACATTATTGTGTTTCTGGGAGGCCTGAAGAAAAATTTATTGAGATGATACATTGTAAAATCACCAACCTGGATAAACCCTGTGACTGAGTTGAATAATTATCTTCTGAAGTTCCTTGGTAATATGGAGTCAGACTAGATTTTTCACTTCCTAAAGACAGACATTTTGTAAGAGGTGTTTTTTTAAAGTAGTGCTAAACTATTTAATGATTTGGATTCTCTCTGTAGCTAGAAAAACACCCAGGGTGCTTTGTTTAAAAGCAAACAAGGGTTGGTTTTGTTTCATCTTCTAGATGACCACGTGACCTTTTTGGCAACCTTTTTTGGTGTTGGACAAGAAGCAGTACACCTATGTGTCCTCTATCCCATGAGATGGTGCCCATTAGTGATGATGTATGTGTGTATTTTGGAAGGTGAATTGGGAAGAAATGTAAAATAAAGATGTAAAATATTGCTTGCAATAAGCTCCCTTTGAAGTTGTAAGGCATAAAGTCTGGATGACATAGTACAAGAAGAAGTGTGTTCACAGCATAAAAATAGATGTGATTGGAAACATACTGTATTTTTTCTAGTTTCCTCTGAAGTTTACCTCTAGAATTTGGGGTCCAGTGCTGGAAATTTCCTTGCTTCTGAAATGTAGGTACTTTTTTTATTGTACAAAATAGGCATTCAATATAAATGTGCATTTGATACATATATGAATGAATGAAGAATGTATTTTCTAATCTGGCACAAAAATATGTAGTGTACACAGTTGTGCTGCCTCAATTGGAAGCACTATTTAATGACCAAAGCTAGTGAACTGTCAACATACCTTGAAATAAGGATATAGACAATGTAGATATAGTGAAAGTGAAGTTGCTCAGTCATGTCTGACTCTTTGCGACCGCATGGACTATAGCCTACCATGCTCCTCCGTCCATGGGATTTTCCAGGCAAGAATACTGGAATGGGTTGCCATTTCTTTCTCCAGGAGATCTTCCCGACCCAGGGATGTAAACTGTGTGTCCTGTGTCTCACAGGCTACAGTTCACGGGGTTGCAAAGAGTCGGACACGACTGAGCAACTTCACTTTCACTTTATCTACATTGTCAATATCCTTATTTCAAGGTATATTGACAGTTTACTGGCTTTGGTCATTAAATAGTGCTTCCAATTGAGGCAGCACAATTGTGTGACAATGTAGATAAGTTGCCCCTAAATGAAGGTAAGCAAAACAAACTTTGAAATATTTCTTTTCTCTTAAATATTTATTTACTTATTTACTTTATTTTGGCTGTGGTGGGTCTTCATTGCTACGTCCAGGCTTTCTCTAGTTGTGGCAAGCAGGGCCTACTCTACTTTTCACTGTGATGTGTGGGCTTCTCACTGCAATGGCTTTTCTTATTGTGGAGCACAGGCCCTAGGTGCATGGGCTTCAGTGGTTGCCACACATGGGCTCAGTAGTTGCAGCTCACAGGCTCTAGAGCACTAGCTCAATAGTTGTGGTGCATGGGCTTAGTTGCACCATGGCATGTGGGATCCTCCTGGACCATGGGGATCAAATCTGTGTTCCTTGCGTTGCAAGGTGGGTTCCCAACAACTGGATCACCAGGGAAGCCCTGAAATATTTCTTAGAATACACTCAAATTCAAGTCATGAGGATCTGGCGTTCGTGTCTTGAAAAAGACAAACTATTTCTGCTTGCCAATAACTGGTTTTATAGAAACTCAGTTAATATCTCTGAAGTGGCACTAGTGGTAAAGAACCCGCCTGCCAATGCAGGAGACATAAGAGACACAGGTTCGATCCCTGGGTCGGGAAGATCCTCTGGAAAAGGGTATGGCAACCCACTCCAGTATTTTTGCATGGAGAATCCCATGGACAGAGGAGCCTGGGGGACTACAGTCCATAGGGTCACACAGAGTCAGACACAACTGAAGCGACTTAGCATGCGTGCATGCAGGTTCCTTATCTATAAAATCAAAAGAGACCACTATCTCATCCTTAAATTCTCTTCTAGCACTCTTTAGAATTCTATATATAAAATTAAACTTATGTAATTTATGTTTTTATACATGTGTATATATATATATATATATATATATATATATATATATATAAACTCCCCCAAAGCAATAAAGATGTCAGCTGACTTTTCTTAGAAAATATATTTATATATATATTGACCAGAGTTAAAGGTTCTAATGGTCTGAATGACTACAAACAATGCTGCTTCTATAAAAGTATTCTATTTGCTGAATAAATATTGATATAAATTGTAAAATGGTTTGGGGTCTCTTTTGTGTGGTCTCTCAGCAATACTGGAATCACAATAACAATGGTATCTTAATAAAACATTAGACATATCCACTAGTTACATAATGTTGTCTAAAAGACAAAATATCAAGAATAAGGAATCATATACTTCCTAAACATGAAAGTAAATTCAAGAAATATGTTTCAAATTCTCCATTTTGCAAAGAGGAGGCTGACATTGGGAGCACTTCAGTATTATACCTGAGACATGTGAAAATGCTTCTTTAACTACAGAAATTTTGAAAGAAAACATCATACATGTAATGGGTACAGTTTTCATTCAAGGAAACATGTCATAAATTATCATATAGGGATTATAAATCCTTCAAAGGCCTGTACATTTTATTTATGTATTTTTTAAAAAAACTTTTTAACTCTTACTTACTTATTTTTGGCTGCACTGGGTCTTCATTGTTGTGCGCAGGTTTTTTCTAATTGCAGCAAGCAGAGGCTTCTCATTGCCATAGTTTCTCCAGTTGTGGAGCACAGGCTCTAGGTGCCCGGGCTTCAGTAGTTGCGGTGTGTGGCTCTAGGGCACATGTGCCTCGGTAGTTGCAGCACACAGGCTCAGTAGTTATGGCTCTTAGGCCCCAGAGTGTGGGCTCAGTAGTTGTGGCCCACGGGCTTAGTTGTTCTGAGGCATGTGGAATCTTCCTGGACCAGGGATCCAACCCTGTGTCTCCTGCATTGGCAAGCTGATTCCTATCCATTGCACCACTAGGGAATACCCTGTACATTTTCATTTAATATGCAAAGGGAATTAACCATATTTACATTCCAAAAATATTTCTTATTTTAGTATTCTAATGTATTTATTATTAATATGTGCAATGATTCTACTGTGCATGAATTGATAATTGTTACAAAAATTCAAGCTCACAGCTTATCCAAGTCTTATTTCTTCCTGTGACGGGAGCAGTGGTAGGCTATGGGACAAAAGTTTCAAAATCTTAACTCTATCTAAAAATATGCAATCAGAAATATAATGGTTTATTTAGTTTTTTGGGTGCTCTGAAAATGTGTGAGCATAGTATCACCTATAAAATAATTGTGAAGACATGATTTATATGGATATTTTTATTTATACCTTTATCTTTCACTATCAACCATTTTGTATTTTTCCCCATTAACAAGCCAACAATAAAAACTGATATTTCAAAAATGTGTTGCCTCTCTTACATTATTTATTTTTAATTAAAGTGTCTCTTTTTATTGACACATGCATTCATCTTTCATGTTAACCAATAACACAACTCGTCCCGTTGAGATGGTTCACAGAGAGAAGGCTTTTCCCTTGAAATATACCTATGAAGTATTCAGCCCTCTCTTATTTTTCTTTTAAAATCATATCAAAAATAGTCTTTTGGGAGAAGCCAATTAGCTCAGGTACAGAGAATGAGCACCTCATTAAAATGTTCCTGGTAATAAGCATGCTGAAATGCCTCAAGTATAAGTAGATGGTACAGATGGGTAATTTGAATATGCATACACTGCTGCCTTTATGTTGCTCTGCCCTACTTAAACTACCATTCATTTGAGTTAGTGCCATAGCATACCTATCCTTCTCTACATTGCATCCAGAGTTCAGACTGATAATTATTCCTCTGTGCTGTATCATGGATGAAAGTTTCAAGAGGGATTTTTTTTTTCCAGTGATAGTCTGAATAACATGCAACTGAAGCTCCTCACTCACCATTACACCTAGCGAGTGTGGGTGTTCTTGCTTAGATAATCTCACTAACACTGCCACGGAATCTCTTTTTAGCCCATAAAACATCTGGCCTGCCTGTGAATTACCATGGTTCCAAACTCACAAATAAACCTGATGCAATCTCTGCATGCTAGATCATGTCAGATTTCAGTAAATTATCATCTTGTGACATGTAGTCATTTCAGGCTACCTAACAGCAATTAAATCCCAAACAAACTAATGCACAAAAGGAAATTAGCTTAACTCTTGCAACATGCTGAATTCCTCAGAGTAGTATTTACAAATAGGTACAAGGTGATGACATGAGTGTACAATAATGTGAAGTTTAATATGCGTTTAAGTCAGTTTGCTCATGTAGTTCATTCCATGCTTTTCTTAATAAGAAATAGAAAAAATTGAGGGAGCACATTACTTATTTAAGAAATTATGGGATACTTTTGATTGTTTTTCTTCTTCTCATAGCACAAAGAGAAAATCATCTTAGCTCTCTTAATATTTGTTCTTCCTTGCAGTCTCTAGAATTCTGACTGTGAACCAAAATGGTGAAATAATTAGCATGCACATTTTTGTCATACACAGTCTCACATTTTATTAAATTAGTGTAAGTGTGGTGTTTGGGTTGCAGTGTTTGCCTCTCTGGAAAATTTGTTTCTTTTCCTCTAGTTTCCTTCCTTCTTTGATACTTTTCCTAACGCTAATATACATCTATATTTAGACCTCAGGTTTTCATCCAAGGTTAAACACATGTTGGTTAAAATTTTTATTATTTTCATTCTTGTGAGGAGCAGTGGGGCAGGAAGTGGAGGGGAAGGCTTAGAAAAAAATTGAAAAATAGAAGGCAAGAAGATTCAATTGCTGACAAGTGCTTATTGAACACCATGTCTTGCATCAGGGTGATACTGATCCACAAATGTAATTATGACTGTTAGTATGGCAGGCAGGAGAGAAGGGTCCAGGAATTCAGGTAGCAAAAGAAGCAAGATCAATGGTCATAGAAGAAAGAAACTACTTAAACCTAGGAACACATAAAGATAATTTTTCAGAGATTTAACTTCAAAACAATTTAACCATGTTCATCAAATGCTTTAATACAAATATTTTATATACTCTTGGAAGATATCTGAGGTCCAGGAGTTTGTCTTTCCAAATAAAAGCAAATGGATTGCAGGTCAAAAGATCATCTATATTTAATAAGTTGTTGGAAACTTAAGATTAATTTCCCCAGAAAAGTACAGTTATAAGTAGTTAAGTTCTCATAGCAAGTGCTGAAGGTTGGACTCACTGGGAAATGGACTTCGGGACAAAAATGTGCTTCTAGAAGCTTACTGAGCAATAGGATGAGCATCTGTGGGGGAAGAGCAAAGAAAGCAGGACTGGGCAGATGGAGAGGTTGAATTGTGTGCAGTCACAATGATGACCTCAGCCCATCCCACGGGGAGCTCTGGAGCTGGAATGGCTTTCCAAAATCATCTCAAATTAAGACAAGGGGACAGGGGTTTTATATTTGCATACTGACCAGTCATGAAACACAAAACAACCTCGGAGAAAGGGAGTAATTTGAGTGAAATAATCTTTGTTCAAGGCCAAATGCCAAAGAGGGACTCCACTGGAAGCCATCAGTTGGCCAACACTGCTGGAAGCTGGGGAAGCCTGAAACGGCAAAAGAGATGAACTGGGTTGCTGACTACAACATCCACCATACTAACCCATGACAGCCTGTTTCATCCTTAACGCGCTTGAGTTACCAGCCCAGTGATATCACCCTTGATACAGGTGGGTTGTGTAATAAATGTAGGAGCTAGCACTAAGCAAAATGTCAAAGAGGACAAAGGCTGTCATTGTCACCCTTCCACTTCCTTCTACCTACCCCTTCTTCATTATCACCTGGTGACTTATTCCTCAGACTGTAGGTTTTACACGTTGTCCTCAACTACCTCTCTCCCATCCCTACCCACATTTCAGCATTCCACCTTTGTTTTTTTCCTCCCACGAAGTTATTTATTTTTTATTGGAGTATAGTTGCTTTACAATATTGTGTCAGTTTCAGTTGTACAGCAAAGTCATTCAGCATTTTCACTTTTTTTTTTTTTTTTGGCAGTGGCTTGTGGGAACTTAATTTCCCAACCAGGGATTGAACCTGGGTCCACAGCACTGGCAGGGAAAGCACGGAGTTCTAACTGCTGGACCACCAGAGAACTTCCAGCATTTTCATTTTAAAGAGAAGCTGTGGAAAATTTGAATGAATTCCCAACTGGAGGAATTTCAGGTAGTATAACTAAGTGAAATGAAGTTAATGGATTTAGGAGTAAGACGTTATCTGCTATAGAGCTATCTCTCCTAAACTGACCAACAATAGAGAAGTACATGTCGATATCTTCTAAGAAGACCACTTAAATTGCCATAGAAATACGGCTGATCTTTCTCTCAAGTCCTTAAGAAAAGAGAATCCTTTTGTTGATAGACTTGTGGTTAAGAAGTACTATAGATACTGACAGTATTTTATCCTTCACCAGAATCATCTTGATTTTTATTCAAAGCTGTATGTTTTCAGTTACAAAAATATATTCCAGCAAGTTCAATATCAGACTGCACTACACTACAGCCCATGGGGTCCCAAAGAGTCAGACATGACTGAGTGACTTCACTTTCACTTTCACACTAGTGTTAGTAATTCATCAACAAGGAGTTAGATGAAAATTTTCTTGCAGACTTAATTTAAAATGTTGTTGAAGAAATTAACCTTTCTGCTTCCTTCTTCAATTTTCCAACATGTAAAAATACAAGAGATTAATTTTCAGGGTTTCATATGTGCCTTTTTGTTAATAAATTTCAGTGAGATTATAAGAATTATAAAATCAACCAAAAATAGCATTCCAGTGACTTTTAACTAATATTTTCCCACAGGGTCCTTTAGACTGGCATCTTTTTGTACCATTGTGCATCTTTTTGGTTTGAAAATCAATGCACAACTATGTATTTCAGGATATGGCAAGAGTAGCAAAATCTCATAGTAAAATTCATTCATTGTTTCATCTAATACATATTTATTAAGTGTTTATCTAGTCTTTGGATACTTGTCATTATTAGGACAACCTTATTCTAGATGTAGTTACAAAAAGCAATAAGCTGGGTGGCTGGGCTTACTAGATAAAGATAATAGCACTTAGAAAAAACTTAGAATAAACAAATATTTAATAAAAACTGAGGCAATTCTCTAGGTAAACTATATACAGGCTTTTCTGTATAGAAATAGAATAGAAATAACTAATTTCAAAGGTCTTCTATGAGTATGGTCAATATAGCTCACTTTTCTCTAGCCATAAATGCCGAGACTCAAAACATAAATCTGCTTCGCTGTCACCTTCCTTTCTTTTGATTTGTAAACACTTACTGAGTGCTTTGTATGCAGGATAATTTTATTTACCAGTCACTATAGGAAAGGTGCCCAAGCTCTGTCAGATTTTCAAGGGCCCCCAAAATCTGTTTGTGACATTAAAAACTCTTGGCACCCAATTAGGAAGAAAAAAATGTACATCAAGATCATTAAATGCTTAATTAAATGTTCACAAAATGTAGCATTAAGTCAACTTCATTCATTGTTAAATTTAGTACTCATAAAATTTTAATTGCATTTGAAAAAAATTTATGGATTAGATCTTCTCATTTAAAATGGGGGGATCTCCAGGTATGTATAATGATTGCACAGAAATCACTGTCAATCACAAATCAATGAGTTATTTGCACACAAATAATTTCAAAGCAAAATTACTTTAAAATTCCTTTAAAATTTAGAGTGTTTGGGCCCCATAAATGGTATTAAAATGATTATGCATATGGGGTTGACCAAAAAGTTGGGAGCTTCCCAGGTGGCGCTAATGGTAAAGAACCTGCCTACCAATGAAGGAGACGTAAGAGACAAGGGTTGGATCCCTGGGTAGGGAAGATCCCCTGGAGGAGGCCATGGCAACCCACTTCAGTATTCTTGCCTGGAGAATCCCATGGATGAAGGAGCCTGGTGGGCTATGGTCCATAGCGTTGCAAAGAGTCGGACATGATTGAAACGACTTAGCACCCACGGCAAAATGTTCATTTGAGTCTTTCTGTAAGATGTTATGGAAAATCCCCAATGAACCTTTTGGCCATCCCAGTACACGTGCAAGCCTCTGTTCTAGACACCTTGCATAGGTTGTCTAAATTGACTGTAGCTGCTTCAATTCAATTCAATGAAACTTTTTGAACACCTGGTAGGAATGCTGAACAAGGTCTCAAAGTGTATACATTGACCTATATTGATCTTTGTAATTTCTTTTCTATTCAACAATAGTGTATTATCTACACTATGTCTGGCACTGTGCTAGTTACTTTGGGTACAGAAATAAGATGGTTATGTACCCCACTCTCAAGGAGCTCAAAGGCCAATAGGAAATTCAGACAAATAAGTAAAAAATGTATGTGAGAATGTGATAAGTGCTACTGTATAGACGAGCGTGGTTGGTCTATAACATTATCGTCTTCTGGATTTAGAGGAATAAAATCGGTTTTATGGAGGAAGATACTTCTAAAATCAAAATTAGTAGGATAAATTGAAGGTAGTCAAGGAAAAAGGGTGGAAAAGAGCTTGCAAGTTCCAGGAAGAAGGAGGAAGAGCATATGCCAGTCACAGGGCAACAGAGAAAATGGCACATGGAGATAATTAAATTATCAGTAATAAGATGTGCTTCTGTATCCTCTGAATAAGTCCAAGGAGTACTGACCTTGTGGCCAAAAGCAGACAGAAATTCCTGACAACCTATCAAAAGATTTTTGCATCAAAAACTGCCTTTGATCCAGCAGAATCAGGCCTGTTAAAAGAAAAGCTGTCAAAATGTGCATCAAACTGATTTCTATATCAAGAAGCTAACATCCCCACCCATATCTCCAAATTTATGCCTTCTCAAAATGTCAACTGTTGTGTAAATATGACCTTTGAAAGAAGCAATTTGACTAATGATTTCAAATCATTCAGTGAAACCATGATACAGCTGCAGCATCAGAAAGAAAGTGAATGGTCCATGCAGAGCCACTAATATAAGCCATTAGCCATATTGTGCCTTCAGGAGAATTAGATGACCTTCCAAAGGCAATCCAAGTGTTTCAATGTTCTAGGGACCCATCATGTAAAGTGTAACTGACAAACAGCTTGTCTAAGGCAACTGGGGCCCACAAACTTAAAAAAATACGTATTTACGTGGTGATATCTAATAAACCAGGTTATCTGAACTACACTTTCAGGTTTTAAAGAAGCAATTTGGAAAAAAACATGATTAATAAAAGACTTCTGGGAGACATTTCTCCATGAATCTACTGTATTTCTGTATGTTTTGTGAACAGATGAACTGATTGTCTTTGTTCTAAACTATCCTTTCAGAGATGTTTAAGATAGATTGGCTCCCTCCAGAGCCAAGGGTGGGTTTGTTTACTGTCCAGTATCACAAGAGACATGGATTCAATCCCTGGCTTGGGAAGATCCTTTGGAGGAGGAAAAGGCAACCCACTCCAGTATTCTTGCTTGGAGAATTCCATGGACGGAGGCGTCTGGCGGGCTACAGTCCATGGGGTAGCAACTGAGTGATTGAGCACACATCACAAGGACACATCACGTCCTCCTCTAGAGCAAGTTAGACAGTTGATTACAGATAATCTAGAGCTCCCTAATGGCTTCCCTGGTGGCTCAGTTGTAAAGAATCCGCCTGCCAGTGGAGGAGATGCGAGTTCGATACCTGGGTCAGGAAAATCCCCTGGAGAAGGAAATGGCAACCCCCTCCAGTACACTTGCCTGGAAAATCCTGTGGGACAGGAGCCTGGTGGGCTTCAGTCCATGGGATCAAAAAAGAGCTGGACAGGACTTAGCGACTAAACAAAAACAACAAGGGCTTCCTAAGTGTGGAGTTCCTCAGGTGTGATGTCAATCCAGGGTGTGGGCCACCCTGGTATTCCTGTGTTTAGTGGGGGGAGGTCCAAGGGAACTGAGGTAAACATAATGAGTAATAAACTCCAGGAGCCTCATGTTTTCTGACAGAGTGAATGGATTATAGCAGGCTAACTTGCTAGATTGAAGTAGGGTAAAATCTCAGACTCTTCATCATTCTTCACAATAACATTTTCATCTTTCACATGTTTGATAACAAATCCATACTGAGAGGTTTTATATATTTACATACTGATTATTCAAACATTTTGTTCAATTTATATAAATAGGTTAAATCTTTGCCTGAGCTGAGTTTTATGACATCCCAATTTGCAAATGATCCTTATCTGATAAGATTATTCATTATAATTAGACAAATTTATTCCTTCAGTCCATGGGGTTGCAAAACAGTTGGACACAAATTAGTGATTAAACAACAAAATATTCCTGCCTAGAGATAATTCATAATGAATAGAAATATTATGAATTATTAGCAAGATCAAATTGTAATATGAGAAAAGATACTTGCTTTTTCCTGCCCTAGAATGATTCTTAGGGTTAGATATCAGAAAGATACATAAAATACTTCTTGAAACTTAATTTCTTAATGAGGTTGTAGCATGACAGTAATTAACTTCTGAAATCTTATGGGATCTCATTCCTGTGACAACTGATGAACTTCTGCAAAAAAAAAAAACACAAATTATTCCGGGTTATTTGCAATTTGATCCCAAGTTTCTGGTCAATATAGTCAGTCAACTTATTTTCAAAAATTGACTTTAATACCTTAAATCTGGGCTTCCCTGGTAGCTCAGCTGGTAAAGAATCTGCCTGCAATGCAGGAAGATCCCCTGGAGAAGGTATAGGCTGTCCCCTCCAGTATTCTTGGACTTCCGTGTTGGCTCAGACAGTCAAGAATCCGCTTGCAATGCAGGAGATCTGGGTTTGATCCCTGGGTTGGGAAGATCCCCTGGAGGAGGGCATGGCAATCCACTCCAGTATTCTTGCCTGGAGAATCCCCATGGACAGAGGAGCCTGGTGGTCTACAGTCCATGGGGTTGCAAAAAGTCAGACACGACTGAGCGACTAAGCACACACACACCCTAAGTCTTTGTTTTACGATCTGAAATATTCTGTTGCATTCTGAACCATATACTCGTGCTAGAGTGAGTTCCTCTAATGGAATCAGACTCTAGTTTGTGTCACAGAGTGGCTGCACATTTAAACTGCCACATTGTAAGCATCATTATATTAAGACTGATGAGCAACCAATATCTTATAGTAAAATAAAATCTTAACAAAGGATGTAAAATAAATGTTTTAAAGGCTACTGGCCCTAAAGATAGTAAAACCCCCCATAACTTTGATTCTGACCTTCTTTCAAAGATTTGAGTTTCAATCTAATTTTGAAAATAACACAAAGTGGACTAAGCACATATAGATATTAAAAATACCTAAAGCCAGTAAGTATTTATCATTTCACATCTAAAAAGGTACTGATGTAAAGAATTTCAATCCAGTCACTTTATGACAAAACTAGAAATGTTTAACTTCTAATATTTTACTCTAAATATGCCTACCTTCCTGTCTCATATAGTAAATAGCTTTGGTTTAGTTACTTTGAAAAAGTCTTTATAGATTAAAGTTGACATTATTTTTAATAACTTCAATTGAGAACTCAATCATGGTATTTTGAATTGAGACAAAATTTCTCGTCTCATCTTGGTTTGAAAAAACAAAATTTTTGTGATCCCTTGGAAAATAATTACTATTTTGACACAAGTAGCCTGATTTAAAATTGGCCCAAGGGTGTGACAAACTTTGAGGTCAGGTAAACTCATCAGATTTCTTTTCTAAGCAAATGATCCAGTGTTCACATAGCATACAAAATATACAACTTCAAGGCAAATAAGCATATGCTAAGCTTCTTGTAAATAAGTATATTGCAGTAGTAGCAATTAAAAAATACAATGCAAGTGGCTGAAGTTCATGAAGAAATACATTTTATTTGCAATATAAAATGTATTTTCAATTCATTCAACAAGACTTTATTGGGCATCTGCTATGTGTCAGTTGAGCTTTTTCAAATCTTAAAAGATGATGCTGTGAAAGTGCTGCACTCAATACGCCAGCAAATTTGGAAAACTCAGCAGTGGCCACAGGACCAGAAAAGGTCAGTTTTCATTCCAATCCCAAAGAAAGGCAATGTCAAAGAATGCTCAAACTACCACACAATTGCACTCATCTCACACGCTAGTAAAGTAATGCTCAAAATTCTCCAAGCCAGGCTTCAACATTACGTGAACCATGAAATTTCAGATGTTCAAGCTGGTTTTAGAAAAAGCAAAGAAACCAGAGAGCAAATTGCCAGCATCTGTTGGATTATCGAAAAGGCAAGAGAGTTCCAGAAAAACATCTGCTTCTGCTTTATTGACTATGCCAAAGCCTTTGACTGTGTGGATCACCACAAACTGTGGAAAATTCTTAGAGATGGGAATACCAGACCACCTGACTAGCCTCTTGAGAAATCTGTATGCAGGTCAGGAAGCGACAGTTAGAACTGGACATGGAATAACAGACTGGTTCCAAATCGGGAAAGGAGTACATCAAGGCTGTATATTGTTACCCTGCTTATTTAACTTATAGCAGAGTACATCATGAGAAATGCTGGGTTGGATGAAGCACAAGCTGGAATCAAGTTTGCTGGGAGAAATATGAATAACCTCAGATATGCAGATGACATCACCCTTATGGCAAAAGCAAAGAACTAAAGGGCCTCTTGATGAAAGTGAAAGAGGACAGTGAAAAAGTTGGCTTAAAACTCAACAGTCAGAAAACTAAGATCATGGCATCTGGTCCCATCACTTCATGGCAAATAGATGGGGAAACAGTGGAAACAGTGACAGACTTTATTTTTCTGGGCTCCAAAATCACTGCAGATGGTGACTGCAGCCATGAAATAAAAAGACACTTACTCCTTGAAAGGAAAGTTATGACCAACCTAGACAGCATATTAAATAGCAGAGACATTACTTTGCCTACAAAGGTCCATCTAGTCAAGGCTATTGTTTTTCCAGTAGTCATGTATGGATGCGAGAGTTGGACTATAAAGAAAGCTGAGGGCTGAAGAACTGATGCTTTTGAACTGTGGTGTTGGAGAAGACTCTTGAGAGTCCCTTGGACTGCAAGGACATCCAATCAGTCCATCCTAGAGGAAATCAGTCCTGAATATTCATTGGAAGGACTGATGTTAAAGCTGAAACTCCAATACTTTGGCCACCTGATGGGAAGAGCTGACTCATTGGAAAACACCCTGATGCTGGGAAAGATTGAAGGTGGGAGGAGAAGGGGCCGACAGAGGATGAGATGGTTAGATTGCATCACTGACTCAATGGGCATGGGTTTGAGTAAGCTCCAGGAGTTGGTGATGGACAGGGAGGCCTGGCGTGCTGCAGTCCATGGGGTTGCAAAAAGTCAGACGCAACTGAGTGACTGAGCTGAGCTGAACTGTGTGTCTGAAACTATACAAAACATTGGAGATGCAGATACTCTCCTGTCCTCAAGGAGTCTGTAGAGATGAGGATAATGACAGAGAGAGGTATAATAAAACATGCTGTGAAAGCATAAAGTAGGGACAGCCAACTCAGCTTGGGGTCATCAAATGAACACTTTCCATGACTGAGTCTTTAAGGATGAGTTGTACTTGTCCCAGAGATAAGAATGCATTAGGATGTGTAAAAGTATATCTGTGCAAGAAAGAAGTTGAACCTACTCCCACTTGATTGTCTAACTTACCTAGGAAAAGCAGGGTAAGCATATGTGTGGAGTAGGAGGCAGCGTGTTGTCTGGTGAGTTCCTCTGAAGAAGTCTTCATCCTCACCAAACGAAATTGTTTCACTCTGAAGACCACAATTGAAAAAATTTTTTTCTTTTTATTATAACCCTTTTAACACTATTTACTTTTTAATTTTTATTTAGTAATTTATTGAGGTGTAGCTGGTTTACAATGCTGTGTTAGCTTCAGGTGTACAGCAAAGTGATTCAGCTCTATATGCATATACACATATATTCTTTCTCATATTCTTTCCCCTTATAGGTTATTGTAAAATATTGAGCCTAGTTCTCTGTGGTATACAGTAGCACTTTGTTGGTTATCTATTTTATATATAGCAGTGTGTATATGTTAACCCCAGACTCCTAATTTATCCCCCCTACCCTTTCCCCTTTGGTAGTTATAAGTTTGTTTTCTAAGTCTGTGAGTCTATTTCTGTTTTATAAATAAGTTCACTTTATCATCATTTTAGATTCCACATATAAGCGATATCATATGATATTTGTCTTTCTCTGTCTGTCTTAGTTCACTTAGTATGACAATCTCTAGATGAAGCCCACAGTTACTTTTACAGAGTATATTTGCCAATACTTGCTAGACTTCTCTTATCTGGTTCTGTCTTAAAATATAGCCCATTTAAAATAAAGCTGACCCAGCTCATGGGATTGTAAGAAATAGCTCTGCAAAGAAAAGGCCTATTACAATGTTAAGTAATTATAATGCCCATAATGTTTCCAGGTTTGCTACCATTTAAATTGATGTGTGACCTTGTACACATCATTTAACCTCTCTGCTACAGATGTCATCAGTAATTTGGGAGCAATATCACAAATGTTACCAAACTGTGAGTCTTAATAAAGCACTCTTGAGAGACTCCACTAAAGGGATTATATATGCATAAAGTGCATTATGATTATGAGAACTAATAATAAATTGTTTCTTGGCACTTTGCACACTAATTAGAAGTACAACCTGTTCCATAGCGTTAGAGGAGTTGAAACTAAGTTGAGAGTTCTGTTTCTCATTCCATTGCAGCTTATAGAGTGATCATATATTTTGGGCGGGCCAAGTCAGGATATTGTTGACTGTGAAAGAGCATACTAACCAGATGGGATGCTCAGACAAGAGGCATAAACATGCGGGCACTCCTAGGCCAAACAGGATGTAGAATCACCCTGCTTCTACATTTATCCCTTCATTGTTTGTATACACATAGCATCTTCCACAAAGCTGAAAGTCCTCTCTGGGAAATTCCAAGTGTGATGGCTGCCATTTGTGCAGAACTCATGATAGTATCAAAGCAATTGTGGGGCAACTATGGGCATTTTAACCAGAGCACAGACAATAGAATTTTACTGCACTCCACACCATCAACCTGAACTTTTCATTTTATTTTGTTTATTTGACCTGTGCCAGGTCTTAGTTGTGGTATGTGGGATCTAGTTCCCTGACCAGGGATTGAACCTGGTTACCCTACATTGAGAGTCTGGAGTCTTAACCACTAGACCACCAGAGGATTTCCAGCCCAAACTTTAAAATGGAGCTCTCATAACTATTTACACAGTCTCTAATCATGTACTCATCTCACCTTCATTCTCAAAAATGTTCTTTGACCTAAAGATGGATTTACCACATTAGCATAAGGTATTTTCTGTGCCCACTGTATGTAAAAATGTGGCCTATTTGAGCTCTGGCTAATACAAGTCACTTGACATCTCTGAGCCTCAGTTGCCCCATGTGAGAATTCAAATATTCTTTAAACTTCTTTATGGCTCTAATAATGCTGAATTTTATGTCTTCTTTGTGTGCAAGAATGAGGAAAAAATATATTCTGTCTTAACTTGCAAATTCCTAGAGGTTGATGTGATACAGCAATCCCACTTGTGGTCATATATCCAGACAAAATTATAATTTGGAAAGATATATGCACCCCTATGTTCACAGCAGCACTACTCACAATAGCCAAGACATGGAAGAAACTTAAATGTTCATTGATAGATGAATAGATAAAGAAGATGTGGTATATATATACACACTGGAGTATTACTTGGCCATAAAAAGAATGAAATAATGCCATTTGCAGCAACATGGAGGCAGCTAGAGATTATCACATTAATACTAAATGAAGTAAGTCAGAAAGAGAAAGACAAGTACCATATGATATCACTTATACATGGAATCTAAGATATGACACAAATGAGCCTATCTACAAAACACAAACATAATCACAGACATAGAGAACAGACTGGTGGTTGCCAAGGGGAGTGGTGTTTTGCGGAGTGATAGAGTGGGAGGTTGGTGTTAGCAGATGTAAGCTTTTAAATATAGGATGGATCAACAACAAGGTCCTACTGCATAGCACAGGAAACTGTATTCAATATCCTATGATAAACCATAATGGAAAAGAATATTAAAAAAGAACATATATATACATATGTACATACACACACACACATATATATATAAACTAAATCACTTTGCTATTCAGTAAAAATTAATACCTTATAAATCAACTGTACTTTAATAAAAAAATAAAAATAAACAAAATTCCTGTAGGTTGAAGACATTGTTTTTATCAATGCTTTCCCTCAGAGAAGGAGACGACAGAGGATGAGATGGTTGGATGGCATCACTGACACAATGGACATGGATTTGAGTAAACTCTGGGAGTTGGTAATGGACAGGGAGGTCTGGCATGCTGCAGTCCATGGGGTCGCAACGAGTTGGACATGACTGAGCAACTGGACTGAACTTCCCTCTTTCCCCAACTTGTCCAAACACACACACACACACAAACACCATTCATCATATTGAGAAGCAGCTGCAAGGAGAAAAGGCAAGGCAACAGGAAATTATATTGGGGGAGGTGAAGGTGTTGTTTAAAAACGGAAGGAGGGATGAGAAGATGGTTGGGAAAGGAGGCAAAGGAGGCAGAGCCAAGTGCAGTGCAGTGGGCAGCCTGGCGTGCCATGCACATTCATGATTGCTAGTCGTGGTCACGGGCTACAAAGGCAAGGGAAAAGAAATGACTTTTAAAACTAATTTCCATTTTACATTTTCAATCTGTAGAAGAAGTCTAATAACATGTAATCAGTCAATGATTTGCAAGATCATTAAACTCCTACACTAGAAGGAAAGAAGTCATTCTCACAGATCTTCTTAGTGGCAAGTTTCAAAAGAAAATATAGAAGTTGGTTACTAGGTGCAGAAATCTCTGAACTCAGGTTCAGAAGACAGCTCTCACCAGTAGTCTCTCAGGCTAACACATTGCTGTTGTCGTTGTTCAGTCGTGTCTGACTGCAAGCACACCAGGCTTCCTTGTCCTTCACTACCTCCCGGAGCTTGCTCAAATTCATTCCCATTGAGTGGGTGATGCCATCCACCCATCTCATCCTCTGTCACCTCCTTCTCCTCCTGCCCTTAATCTTTACCAGCATCAGGGTCTCTTCAATGAGTTAGCCCTTCTCGTCACATCAGGTGGCCAAAGTACTGGAGCTTCAGCATTAGACTCAGTCCTTCCAGTGAGTATATTCAGGGTTGATTTCCTTTAGGATTGACTGGTTTGATTTCCTTGCAGGCTGACAAATGGACTGGGACAATTTGAGTCATGGACTTGCTAAAATCAGAATGATTTTGTTTATGTTTCAAAAGCACAACTTTCAAGAGATGCTAACTCAGAAGGCATAGAAAATGATATATATTAATAATAATACAATTTGATCAAAGAGATGAGCTTCTGTCATTACTTGTTTCTAGGCTAATATTTCCCTGTTGTTTGAATGGAGTTGATAGGCACAGATGATTGAGCCTTGAAGTGAAGATCCAAGGGTAGAGGACTGTTTGGGGTTTGAAGCATCCTCATTAGGAAGCAGTAAAATGGACACAGGGCAGGAAAAATATATAAAATCTTTCCTTTTCTCTGTATAACTAGCAGAATAATACCCTCTGCCCCTCCCCCCCCCAAAAAAAAGAAAGAAAAAAAAAAAAGCTTTGGACTAAGTATCAGGATATCTATACATTTTATTTGGTTCTTTTATTTAGTCAAGAAGCATTTATTGAACACCTAAAATGTGCCAGACATTGTGTCTTCTGTTAGGGAACTAACAAGTAATAGAGTCTGAGAAAAACATAGAATGCATGGACTGGGATAGGGAAGGGAATAAAAAGCTGGGAAGGTAAGTAGTCTAGAATACATCTTTGACTTTGGTTCCTTGTAATGATGTTCCTTAGTTTTCTTACACTAGCTTGAGTTGATTTGTATCACTTTTACCCTGAAGCTCCCTGCCTAAGATAATGTGTGGCCTACACTAGAACAACAACATGAATTAAAAAGAGGGATAACATACAAAGTTATCTCAAAAGTAGAACCAAAGGAGATGATGTCATATTTGCCATCTCAGCAACCTGAATTCTTTTCACAAAATATATGTTTATATTGTCTTATGCTTAACAGTGGTCTTTGCCTGTCTCCCTTTGTGACTTGTTGAGGGGAACAATTAAGTTTGTGGACTATTTTCTACATATAAATCCTTACCCTATGATGAGGTATTCCATGAAAGTCTAAACATGCTTGTTTAATGTTTATGCTCCCACAAAACTGGAAATTGTATTTTATGGCCATACCAGACATCCTAGAGAAGACAGGGAACAGAAATTCCTCCCTTCTTTGCCAAAGAGGTACTGTGAACTCACAAAGACAAAAAAAGAAGAAGGTAGAGAAGGAGGAGGAGGAGACAGGAAGACGAGGAGAAAGAAGAAGAATAAAAACCTTCACTCACCAATCTCCTACATCAGTGCTTAACTTTATTTGTTGTTGCTCAGTCTCTCAATTGTGTCTACTCTGTGAACTCATGGACTGCAGCACACCAGGCTTCCCTGTCCTTCACTATCTCCTGGAGTTTGCTCAAACTCATGTCCATTGAGTTGATGATGCCATCGACTTTATTTATTTATTTATTTATTCATTGCATTTTTTTAAAAATTTTTTTATTAGTTGGAGGCTAATTACTTCACAACATTTCAGTGGGTTTTGTCATACATTGATATGAATCAGCCATGGATTTACACGTCTTCCCCATCCCAATCCCTGCTCCCACCTCCCTCTCCACCCGATTCCTCTCGAAACATCCCACCCTCGCCTTCTCCCACAGAGTTCAAAAGTCTGTTCTGTATTTCTGTGTCTCTTTTTCTGTTTTGCATATAGGGTTATCGTTACCATCTTTCTAAATTCCATATATATGTGTTAGTATGCTGTAATGTTCTTTATCTTTCTGGCTTACTTCACTCTGTATAAGGGGCTCCAGCTTCATCCATCTCATTAGGACTGGTTCAAATGAATTCTTTTTAATGGCTGAGTAATATTCCATGGTGTATATGTACCACAGCTTCCTTATCCATTCATCTGCTGATGGGCATCTAGGTTGCTTCCATGTCCTGGCTATTATAAACAGTGCTGCGATGAACAGTGGGGTGCACGTGTCTCTTTCAGATCTGGTTTCCTCAGTGTGTATGCCCAGAAGTGGGATTGCTGGGTCATATGGCAGTTCTATTTCCAGTTTTTTAAGAAATCTCCACACTGTTTTCCATAGCGGCTGTACTAGTTTGCATTCCCACCAACAGTGTAAGAGGGTTCCCTTTTCTCCACACCCTCTCCAGCATTTATTGCTTGTAGACTTTTGGATAGCAGCCATCCTGACTGGCGTGTAATGGTACCTCATTGTGGTTTTGATTTGCATTTCTCTAATAATGAGTGATGTTGAGCATCTTTTCATGTGTTTGTTAGCCATCTGTATGTCTTCTTTGGAGAAATGTCTGTTTAGTTCTTTGGCCCATTTTTTGACTGGGTCATTTATTTTTCTGGAATTGAGCTGCAGGAGTCGCTTGTATATTTTTGATATTAATCCTTTGTCTGTTTCTTCATTTGCTATTATTTTCTCCCAATCTGAGGGCTGTCTTTTCACCTTACTTATAGTTTCCTCTATAGTGCAAAAGCTTTTAAGTTTCATTAGGTCCCATTTGTTTAGTTTTGCTTTTATTTCCAATATTCTGGGAGGTGGGTCATAGAGGATCTTGCTGTGATTTATGTCAGAGAGTGTTTTGCCTATGTTCTCCTCTAGGAGTTTTATAGTTTCTGGTCTTACATTTAGATCTTTAATCCATTTTGAGTTTATTTTTGTGTATGGTGTTAGAAAGTGTTCTAGTTTCATTCTTTTACAAGTGGTTGACCAGTTTTCCCAGCACCACTTGTTAAAGAGGTTGTCTTTTTTCCATTGTATATCCTTGCCTCCTTTGTCGAAGATAAGGTGTCCATAGGTTCGTGGATTTATCTCTGGGCTTTCTATTCTGTTCCATTGATCTATATTTCTGTCTTTGTGCCAGTACCATACTGTCTTGATGACTGTGGCTTTGTAGTAGAGTCTGAAGTCAGGCAGGTTGATTCCTCCAGTTACATTCTTCTTTCTCAAGATTACTTTGGCTATTCGAGGTTTTTTGTATTTCCATACAAATTGTGAAATTCTTTGGTCTAGTTCTGTGAAAAATACCATTGGTAGCTTGATAGGGATTGCATTGAATCTATAAACTGCTTTGGGTAGAATAGCCATTTTGACAATATTGATTCTTCCAATCCATGAACACGGTATGTTTCTCCATCTGTTTGTGTCCTCTTTGATTTCTTTCATCAGTGTTTTATAGTTTTCTATGTATAGGTCTTTTGTTTCTTTAGGTAGATATACTCCTAAGTATTTTATTCTTTTTGTGGCAATGGTGAATGGTATTGTTTCCTTAATTTCTCTTTCTGTTTTTTTCATTGTTAGTATATAGGAATGCAAGGGATTTCTGTGTGTTAATTTTATATCCTGCAACTTTACTGTATTCATTGATTAGCTCTAGTAATTTTCTGGTAGAGTCTTTAGGGTTTTCTATGTAGAGGATCATGTCATCTGCAAACAGTGAGAGTTTCACTTCTTCTTTTCCTATCTGGATTCCTTTTACTTCTTTTTCTGCTCTGATTGCTGTGGCCAAAACTTCCAACACTATGTTGAATAGTAGTGGTGAGAGTGGGCACCCTTGTCTTGTTCCTGATTTCAGGGGAAATGCTTTCAATTTTTCACCATTGAGGGTGATGCTTGCTGTGGGTTTGTCATATATAGCTTTTATTTTGTTGAGGTATGTTCCTTCTATTCCTGCTTTTTGGAGAGTTTTAATCATAAATGAGTGTTGAATTTTGTCAAAGGCTTTCTCTGCATCTATTGAGATAATCATATGGTTTTTAATCTTTCAATTTGTTAATGTGGTGTATTACATTGATTGATTTGCGGATATTGAAGAATCCTTGCATTCCTGGGATAAAGCCCACTTGGTCATGGTGTATGATTTTTTTAATATGTTGTTGGATTCTGTTTGCTAGAATTTTGTTAAGGATTTTTGCATCTATGTTCATCAGTGATATTGGCCTGTAGTTTTCTTTTTTTGTGGCATCTTTGTCTGGTTTTGGAATTAGGGTGATGGTGGCCTCATAGAATGAGTTCGGAAGCTTACCTTCATCTGCAATTTTCTGGAAGAGTTTGAGTAAGATAGGTGTTAGCTCTTCTCTAAATTTTTGGTAGAATTCAGCTGTGAAGCCATCTGGTCCTGGGCTTTTGTTTGCTGGAAGATTTTTGATTACAGACTTTATTTAAAGACCTCATCATTAAAAATGTGTTCTGACCCAGTGGCTATGTTGGCTATGTAATAAGTGTTGCCCCAAATGAGGTGTCTGCCTATGTGTGAAACATAGCATGTTTATCTTGTTGAAAACAACAGAAAAACAATTTTCTCAAGTATAAATACTAGTGGAAGTATTTCCTCCAAATTTCTTCATTCATTTTAGATGCTACTTTGTGATAACTGGGCTTTCAATGAGGCTATTTATATATTGTGTCATGATGTTGACTTTCTGTCTGTATATCTATCACCTTTCTATGTAAAATAACAAAATTAGAGAAAGAAGAAAAAATTTTAATTCCCAAAATAAAAAATCGAATGACAAAGTAGTGAAGTTTCATTTCAGTTCAGTTCAGTCGCTCAGTCGTGTCCGACTCTGCGACCCCATGAACCACAGCATGCCAGGCCTCCCTGTCCATCACCAACTCCCAGAGTCCACCCAAACGCATGTGCATTGAGTCAGTAATGCCATCCAACCATCTCATCTTCTGTTGTCCTCTTCTCCTCCTGCCCTCAATCTTTCCCAACACCAGGGTCTTTTCAAATGAGTCAGCTTTTGCATCAGGTGGTCAAAGTATTGGAGCTTCAGCTTCAACATCAGTCCTTCCAATGAATACCCAGGACTGATCTCCTTTAGGATGGACTGGTTGGATCTCCTTGCAGTCCAAGGGACTCTCAAGAGTCTTCTCCAACACCACAATTCAAAAGCATCAATTCTTCAGTGCTCAGCTTTCTTTATAGTCCAACTCTCACATCCATACATGACTACTGGAAAAACCATAGCCTTGACTAGACAGACCTTTGTTGACAAAGTGATGTCTCTGCTTTTTAATATACTGTCTAGGTTGGTCATAACTTTCCTTCCAAGGAGTAAGCGTCTTTTAATTTCATGGCTGCAATCACCATCCGCAGTGATTTTGGAGCCCAGAAAAATAAAGTCTGACACTGTTTCCACTGTCTCACCATCTATTTGCCATGAAGTGATGGGACCAGATGCCATGATCTTAGTTTTCTGACTGTTGAGTTTTAAGCCAACTTTTTCACTGTCCTCTTTCACTTTCATCAAGAGGCCCTTTAGTTCTTCTTCACTTTCTGCCATAAGGGTGGTGTCATCTGCATATCTGAGGTTATTGATATTTCTCCTGGCAATCTTGATTCCAGGTTGTGCTTCTTCCAGCCCAGCGTTTCTCATGATGTACTCTGCATATAAGTTAAATAAGCAGGGTGAAGTTTATTATATTCTGAAGCCAAAATTTACTTTGGACTTCCTGTCTTTCAAATTCTTTTCATCCTCATGGGCCCGCCCTGAATATAGAAGCTATTAATCAGACCTTAGCTCCTGGGTACCAAGGACAATGCAGTTTTATCCCCAAGTCAGACATAATACAATCTGACCTATATTGGCTGATTGGTTTATTTGCCACTCCATATGCTGGAAATAATGGGGTTAGGCTGAGTGGTGACATAGGGTTCACCCATTGAAACTGGCAAAAGGGGGAAAAGGTGTCACTTCTTCCTCCTTTCCCAGAAGCCTTCAAGTGAGCACAAAGGATAAAATTGGAAGAATTCAGGGTAGCAAGAGAAAACAGAATTCTGAGACCAGACCATGTCTACAGCAGGCTGCCTCATTCATGTCCGAGTCTGTCAGGTGTTAGAAGCAAGTATCTGAAATAATAATTCACTTCATCTTTCTATTTCCCCTTTAGTGGGAGATTACCCTGACCCTCAGTCTTCATATCCACAGCCATGTACTCGGTAAGGCAGGGATCATCCTCTCCTATAGCAGCAGCCTTCAGTTGAGGCTCCCTGTCTAGTGTCTCTTCTTCTGCCCCAGCCAATCTTGTTTGCTATTCCCACATTTAGCCTTATCTAATGCCAGTGTCTTTTGATTTATTCCAGAAAGCTCAGAAGGCTAAATGAAAATTATCCCCAATACCTAAGCAGTGGTGGAAGAACAGTCTCAGAACTGTTTGTCTCAATTGGCTAGTTACATTTAATATTAACATGACATCACAAAACTTTCAGAAGGAAAGAAGAATGTTTTGTGGACCATTTGTTTTGTGTGTGGCAATGTCATTAGTTTTTTAAATCGATTCTTTTTATCGGAAATGACTTGACCAAAATCTGTCACTGAATTTGAGGCCTACAACAGTTTCTTCTCATCCATTGACTCAAACTGAAATTCTTCCCTTTGTTTTCATGTCCCTGTCCCAACTCCACCCAGTCACAACTTTTCTCATCTCATATTTTATAATTTCATACTTCAGTTCAGTTCAGTTCAGTTCAGCCACTCAGTTGTGTCCAACTCTTTGCGACCCCATGAGAGACTAATTTCACACTTAGTCTTTCCTTAACAGTCAAACAGTTGCCCTACCTGTAGTAGAAATAGTACAAGTGTGTACAATAAGACCATATAGGAAGCATTTCTATTATTTTAAAAATTGCTGTCTTTAAAATAGAGGTTAAGTGTAGGGAGAATGTAAGGAGAAGGAACATTGAAGGAGACAAAAGACCAAAGACCAAGCACCTGATCCCACTTACTCCAGGTTGCAGGCTTCCTACTGCTACCCCTCACAGTTCTGTTGTGGCCATTAAGCAAAGAAGACAGTGTCTGTTAAATGCCAACTACATGCCAGGCCCTTTCAGGTGTGTCATTTCATGGAAGATTAATGACTCTCAAGTCATATACAGGAGCCTTTATCTATCTTACAGATAAAAACTCAGAAACGGAATAAAAAGCGAGTGAGCCAAGACCAACTCCAAAAACCCAGTCCTCTTCCATTTATTGTGCTGTCTTTGGTTAAATGAGGTAACAAGGGAGTGGTCTATATTGATTAGATTCCCTCCTCAATCCTGCCTTCAGGCAAACTGGATTCAGAAGGGTAGATTGTGAATGTAATTGTCTTCCTTTCAGTAGTGCTTTTATTTTATTTTTTTGGCCACACCACATGGCTTGTGAGATCCTAGTTCCCTGATCAGGGACCTGACTGCACCTACAGCAGTGAAGTGTGGAGTCCCAATCACTGGACAGCCAGGAAATCCCCCAATGATGCACTGAGAGGTCCTTCCATGGATCCAAAATCAGGAAAGAAATAAACTCACAAAGTCTTATCAGTAGCAACCTTAATCACACAAATATACCTCTGAGTAAAATCAAAATATAAAGATTACTTTTAAAATCTAAAATGTAAATAGATTTCCATTAGATGTAATTATTTCAAATCTAAAATAGAACACATTAATAGAACATAAAATTGATAAGGGCTCTTGAAGGTTATTTAATCTTTAATGCCCTGTAAAATATTCCTTCCACTTCTTGCATGGTGATTGAGATGGCTGCTGTCTTTCACAGCAAATCCTACTTCCCTGCAATATTACTCAAGGGTGGCATCAAGAGCAGATTGAACTTACCGGTTCCTCACTCTAGATTTTCTTCTGTTGATTGCAGCTGATATTACCTTCTCCAGCAGCCACATCAAACTACTGATGCATATTGAATTTAAAAGTCAGCTAAAAGAGCTTAAAGTGGTTTTCGTGTATTGCTGTAAAGTCACACTTCCTGTAATGTGTACTTACACAGTTGAGTTGCTTTTTCAGGTGAGGTTTGGGAATCCTAGTGCAGTATCTTATGGCTAGCTCTACTATAAATGTATGTTATTGGATTCAGACTGTCAAGAGACTAGTCAAGGCTGATGACCAGTTTTCTGACTTTGGTTACTGGGCAGTGCAGTTAGAGATAAGAAACTCAGGAAGGAGAGCAGATATAGGGGAAAGAATCGAGGTGTGTTTTTTTTTTTTTTTTTTGGAGGTGTTGAGCTTGAGCTCCCCATGCAAACACAAGAGAAGAGGTCTGGGGCTCAGGTATAGCTCTGGGAATCATTAGCTGATTGGTAGGAATTTAAATAGTGAAATTATCTGGAAGATCAAATGCTTATGAATATTAGTACTTATGGTATAGTTTATATAGGTTTAGGAAAAGCAGGTTGTAAAGGTTATAAGAAGAAGAGAGAGAGAAAAAGTTTTGTAGAATTATGGTGCATGTACCATGTGATCAGCAGTGTCTGACTCTTTGTGACCCCATGGACTATAGCCCACCAGGCTTCTCTGTCCATGGAATTTTCCAGGCAAGAATACTGGAGTAGGTTGCCATTTCCTCCTCCAGGGGATCTTCCCAACCCTGGGATCTAACTCATGTCTCCTCTGTCTTCTGCATTGTGGGTAGATTCTTTACCTGCTGAGCCATCAGGGAAGAATTATGGAGCAACAGGATTTCAAGAAGAAATCACACTTACAGTGTCAGTTAATGTATAGCAAAGGATGAAAGAATTTAAAATGGGGAAAAGACAGCCTTTTCAATAAATGGTGCTGGGAAAACTGGGCAGCTACATGCAAAAGAATCAAGCTGGATTACTCTCACCATATATAAAAATAAACTCAAAATGGATTATCGAGTTAAATACAAGGCCTAAAACCATAGAACTCCTAGAAGCAAACATGGGCAGTACACTCTTCCACATTGATCTTAGCAATATTTTTTGGATGTCTCCTTAGGCAAGGGAAACAAAAGCAAAAGTTTAAAAATGGGACTACGTCAAACTAAAAGGCTTTTATATGGCAAAGGTAGCTATCAAGAAATGATACTACTGAAGATATTTACAAATAATATATCTGATAAGGAGTCAATATCCAAAATATACAAAGAACTCATACAACTCAATATCTAAAAACAGTCTGATTTTTAAAATGGGCAGAGGACCTAAATAGACATTTTTCTAAAGAAAAAATATGCATGGCCAACAGACACAAAAAGATGCTCAACATCACCAATCACCAGAGAAATGCAAGTCAAAAACCACAATGAGATATCACCTTACAGCTGTCAGAATGGCTATCATCAAAAAGACAACAACAAAATAGCATTGGTGAGGGTGTTGAGAAAAGGGTGGGATTGTAAATTGGTGCAGCCACTATGAAAACAGTATGGAGGTTTCTCAAAAATTTAAAAATAGAACTGCTATATGATGACCCAGTGATTTCACTTCTGGGTATTTACCCGAAAAAAGCAAAGACAGTATTTCAAAAAGATATATGCACTCCAATGTTCATGGCCACATTATTTATAATAGCCAAGATGTGGATGCAACCTAAGAGTCTACTGATGGATGAATGGATAAAGAAGATGTGATATGTGTGTGTGTGTGTGTGTGTGTGTGTGTGTGTGTGTGTAATGGAATATTACTCAGTCATAAAAAATGAACTCTTGCCATTTGTGACAACATGGATGGATTAAGAGAGTATTATGCTATTATGCTAAATGAAATGTCAGACAAATACTGCATGATCTCATTTACACATGGAATGTAAAAAATCAAGCAAAGCAAACTGAAAACAGATTCAGAAACAAACTGGTGATTGACAGAAGTGAGGGGGTGGGTGGGTGAGTGAAATAGGGTAATAGGATTAAAAGGTACAAACCTCCGATTATATAGTAAATAAGTTATGGGGATGTAGTATACAGCATAAGGAATATGGTCAGTAATTTGCAATAATTTTGTACAGGGACAGGTGATTACTAGACTAGATCATTTCATAATGTGAGCAAATAGCAAATCATTATGTAGTACACCAAAAACTAACATAGTATTGTATCAACTTACATTTAAAAATTATTTTTTTATTTGGTTACACTGAGTCTTAGTTGCAGCAAGTGGGATCCTTCCTTGCTGCGCAGGGATTCTAGTTGCAGCATGCGGGTTTAGGTGCTCTGCAGCGTGTGGAATCCTAGTTCCCTGACCAAGGATCGAACCCTCATCCCCTATATTGCAAGGTGGATTCTTAGCCACTGGACCACCAGGGAAGTAAACCTTCACTGGCTGTCTGGTCCTTCTTTCTGTAGCTATTTCTCCACTCTTCCCCTGTAGTATATTGGACACCTACATATCTGGGGGGCTCATCTTTCAGTGTCATATCTTTTTGCCTTTTCGTACTGTTCATGGGGTTCTATTCATTGGAAGGACTGATGCTGAAGCTGAAGTTCCAATACTTTGGCCACCTGATGTGAAGATTCATTGGAAAAGACCCTGAGGCTGGGAAAGATTGAGGGCAAGAGGAGAAGGGGGTGACAGAGGATGAGATGATTGGATGGCACCACCAACTCAATGGACAAGAGTTTGAGCAAACTCCAGGAGATAATGAAGGACAAAGAAGCTTGGCGTGCTGCAGTTCCTGAGGTTGCAAAGAGTCAGACACGACTTAGGAGCTGAGCAACAACAGCCAGGGAAATCTCTATTTCAATTTTCTAAAAATTTTTGATAAAATGTTAATAAAGGCAATTCACCTAAAAGTCATATAATCATCTTTAGTCAAATAAAGACTATCAAGTTAAAAAGCGAAGTAATCAAAAATAATCCATTGTTTTAAATACAACTAGGGGATAGTTGGGAAAATAAGTGAAATTCTGTGGTCTGGGTAGTCTATGCCTGTACAATATCCTCGATCTGTCTCATCAACGAAAGAAATGGTCTGTTATGATTTTTCTTGGTGACATCCTGGTGGATTTGACTGATCACTGCTTTCTCTAATAAGAGCTAACAAACTTTCATAACTCCTTCTCAATTCATGCACAAATCTGAACACATATCCATTGGTCTGTAAAGGACCCATTTTCTTTTTCTTATCGACTGTCTGACTGACATTTCTCTCACGTATGGATGTGAGAGTTGGACTATAAAGAAAGCTGAGTGCCGAAGAATTGATGTTTTTGAACTGTGGTGTTGGAGAAGACTCTTGAGAGTCCCTTGGACTGCAAGGACATCCAACTAGTCCATCCTAAAGGAGATCAGTCTTGGGTGTTCATTGGAAAGACTGATGTTGAAGCTGAAACTCCAATACTTTGGCCACCTGATGCGAAAGCTGACTCATTTGAAAAGATTCTGACTCATTTGAAAAGAAGGCAGGAGGAGAAGGGGGCATCCCAATGGAGGATGAGATGGTTGGATGGCATCACCAATTCAATGGACATGGGTTTGGGTGGACTCCGGGAGTTGGTGATGGACAGGGAGGCCTGGCGTGCTGTGGTTCATGGGGTCACAAAGAGTTGGACATGACTGAACGACTGAACTGAACTGAACTGAATCTCTTGGTATATTTCCCCATTCTCAGTAATCAACAGACATGTTGAACAGTTTCATATATAGAATCTCTTAGAGCCCTGGTGTGTGATGCCCCTTGATCAGGAGCTGTACATTTATTTAGAAGAAAGAAGGGATCTTTAGAAAAATTTTCCCACATATCTTGAGTCAATATTCCCCCTTCCCAATATTCATTCTGCCATTTTTATAAAAATACTATTATTCCTTTCCACCTAAAGGACATAAACAAAATAGCTTGACTTCAAAAAAATTCAAATGTCATCATAGTAATTTAGTCAATTTGTCAATAGAATGATGCCATTGAGTTTCAAAATTCTAAAGGCAAGATGTATTCAAGATCATTCCTAATAGCCTGCAAAGAAGTGTTGCTACCCATGTTCTATTAGCTATAACAAGAATGCATATTTAATTCCCTTCAAATTACATTGAAACTTCACTGCATCACATCTTCAGACAGCAGATTTTTATGATCTGCTTAATGGAATTAAATCTTTCAGCATTCTCATAAATTATAAAATGGCTGACATTGCCTCTACAGTTTAGCCAGAACTAGAACTATCAAGTATTTTAACTATAGATATGAATAGTACTTAAGTTAGAAATGTCTTAATCTTAGAATAAGAAAAACAAAAGCACATATAATCCTAATAATACCTATATTATAGGTAATACCTAATATTACCTATAATCCTAAAGAAACAATGGTGTTATCTCAAGGCACCTTTGCAAATTAACACTGAACTCACAGATGTGAATAAGAAGAGAAGCCAGTAGCTTTCTTGCCAGTTTCTTCTGGCTCTTAGCAGGAAAGTCTAGTTGTCACTTCTGAGAACTCACTTTCTATTTCACACCCCTCTGCACATACCAGAAAAACTGTCTCTCTTCCATGGCAAAATTTTCTTCCGTTTCAGAGGTCTAAAGTCATATTTCTGGCTTCTCCTATTTTAAAATTTTAAATTTGGGTTGGATAAAACCCTCAAGATCCCTCCCCTTGCTTAACCAATGTCTATTCATCACTTCCTCCCCCGCCTCTCCTCCTCTCTTACATATGGTTGTCTGGGAAAATCAACACAAGGAGATCCAGCTAGATGATTCACCCTTCAGCCACACAACTCTTTCCAGAGGCATAGACCTTGGAAAGCTGTTGGGGACCTCCTTCTCAACAGCAATTCAGGAGTTAATCCTAAACCAAACAACTCTTTTAAATAATTCAGAAGTACAGTTTCTAAAAAGAGTTGTAGAGAAAATGTAGAACATAGTACCTATATATCACTTTATTGAAAACTCCAGAGATTCTTCTGCTTTCCAAGCAGATGGAGATCCCACTCTATCAAAGGTTTTGTCTGTTGGCTCTTTTAATGAGGCTGGTGCTGCTGACTCTTGCAGAGTAAAAAGGAGAAAGGCAAGGATTTTACTGATTTACAATTGTCTCATATTTCTGGCTACTCTGAGTCTTTTTTAGGGGCTCATATTTGGTTTAGTTTTATTTAGTTAGTCCCAAATGTAATCAATATTCTCTGAAGTCTAATGTGCCACTTCAGATGACTAGGTCTTTGAAAGTCATTTTCAGAATCTTGAATGATAAAATGCCTAACTCTCATGACAGCACCAAATCCCAGAAAAAAATCTAAACAAGCTGAAAAAGAGATCCACATTATTACAGATTCTATGAAAGACAAAGACAAACTGGTTTTAAGTTAATGTTCAGTAGGGAATTTAAATAATGTTTTAAAATTAATCACAGAAGACTGCTTAAAGCCTTCAGACTTTTAAAGGTCAAATAAGAACTAAACGTTGCACGAGTAATAAGGGATTCACAATTTTAATTCTAACTTTTAATATGTTCAGGAAACACGGTCCCTGATTAACCATTATAGAAAAACATTCACCATGACTAATAATTTTGGTCATTAAAGATTGAAACCACTTTATATAAAAATGTTTTTAAAGTGTTTCTGGTCTTGACTCTGGATCATTCTGTATAATAAAATTGAATTGCATTTGTATAGCATTTTTAAAGGCATTTTTTGTCATTTTGCATTTACATGAATACTTATGAATAGCTACAGATGAGGAAATGAAAGCAGAAAGGTCTTAAAGTCACACAACAAATTCATAATATGGCGAGTTATAAATTCTGCTTGGTTATTCACAGTTTTTCCTCTCCCACTATCTTTTATAAAGAGAAATATGCCTCTTAGTCTCAAGGTCTTGGGTAAACACTAATGCCAACCTTTGTTCCAAAAAGATTGTGCTGATTTGAACAATCACTTGGCTCTATGTATGGTGTCTCTGGAAACCGGTCCTTGGTCAGAAAAGGAAATTATACTTTTTTCTTCACGTTTTGATGTCCACTTATACTGTCATCAGTTGTGTCTTTGTCCTTTTGTTTTGGATTGTTGTACTTGTCTACTACTTATGGAATTGTAGGAACTTACTGCATGCTCAGGATGTGAATTCTGTGTCATTTGTGAATACTTTCCCTTGTTTATTTGCTTTTCAATTTATTGTATAATTCAAATTTTATAACCTTATGAATATTCAATATACTTAATCTAGCACTGACTAGAATTTATGAAAAACACACCATACAAATGTAGTTTTGTCAGGTTATCCTTCTGTTTCTAATAAATTTAATGTTTGTTTTTAGATGTTTTGTTTTGTTAATTGGTTGCATATTAGTTACTGGTATCACAATGGTGTGATAACTCATCTAGAGCCAGACATCCTGGAATGTGAAGTCAAGTGGGTCTTAGAAAGCATCACTACGAACAAAGCTAGTGGTTGTGATGGATTCCAGTTGAGCTATTTCAAATCCTGAAAGATGATGCTGTGAAAGTGCTGCACTCATTATGCCAGCAAATTTGGAAAACTCAGCAGTGGCCACAGGACTGGAAAAGGTCAGTTTTCATTCCAATCCCTAAGAAAGGCAATCCCAAAGAATGCTCAAACTACCGCACAGTTGCACTCATCTCACACGCTAGTAAAGTAATTCTCAAAATTCTCCAAGCCAGGCTTTAGCAATACGTGAACCGTGAACTTCCAGATGTTCAAGCTGGTTTTAGAAAAGGCAGAGGAACAAGAGATCAAATTGCCAATATCCATTGGATCATCAAAAAAGCAAGAGAGTTCGAGAAAATCATCTATTTCTGCTTTATTGACTACGCCAAAGCCTTTGACTGTGTGGATCACAATAAACTGTGGAAAATTCTGAAAGAGATAGGAATATCAGACCACCTGACCTGCCTCTTGAGAAACCTGTATGCAGGTCAGGGAGCAACAGTTAGAACTGGACATGGAACAACAGACTGGTTCCAAGTAGGAAAAGGAGTATGTCAAGGCTGTATATTGTCACCCTGCTTATTTAACTTATATGCAGAGTACATCATGAGAAACGCTGGGCTGGAAGAAGCACAAGCTGGAATCAAGATTGCTGGGAGAAATATCAATAACCTCAGATATGCAGATGACACCACCTTTATGGCAGAGAGTGAAGAGGAACTGAAAAGCCTCTTGATGAAAGTGAAAGAGGAGAGTGAAAAAGTTGACCTAAAGCTTAACATTCAGAAAACTAAGACCATGGCATCTGGTCCCATCACCTCATGGGAAATAGATGGGGAGGCAGTGGAAACAGTGTCAGACTTTATTTTTTTGGGCTCCAAAATCACTGCAGATGGTGATTGCAGCCATGAAATTAAAAGACACTTACTCCTTGGAAGGGAAACCTAGATAGCATATTAAAAAGCAGAGACATTACTTTGCCAACAAAGGTCCGTCTGGTCAAGGCTATGGTTTTCCCAGTGGTCATGTATGGATGTGAGAGTTGGCCTGTGAAGAAAGCTGAGCGCTGAAGAATTGATGCTTTTGAGCTGCGGTGTTGGAGAAGACTCTTGAGAGTCCCTTGGACTGCAAGGAGATCCAACCAGTCCATCCTAAAGGAGATCAGTCCTGGGTGTTCATTGGAAGGACTGATGCTGAAGCTGAAACTCCAATACTTTGGCCACCTCATGCGAAGAGTTGACTCATTGGAAAAGACCCTGATGCTGGGAGGGATTGGGGGCAGGAGGAGAAGGGGATGACAGAGGATGAGATGGCTGGATGGCATCACCGACTCGATGGGCATGAGTTTGAGTAAACTTTGGGAGCTGGTGATGGACAGGGAGGCCTGGCGTGCTGCGATTCATGGGGTCGCAAACAGTCGAACACGACTGAGTGACTGACCTGAACTGAACTGAACTGATGATTAGAAAGTCCGTGTTGGACTTACAGAAGTTGTGAGATTTTACTTAAAGCAGATCTATCAGTCTTGCTACTTACGAATTGCAACTGTGATGTAAGGCTTAGAAAGTTTGACTCATCATATGATAACTTCAATGTTCTACCTATATTCTTTTCTAGAATTTAAAAGCAATTTTCAATTCCTGTGGAATTAGAGAGGTATGATTTTCTAGGTGTCTCTACTGAGTTTATTGAAACATTCAATCTGTCTCACTAGCTTAAAATGCCACTCTGTCTCTCAGATTTATCTCTGGCTGCCTTGGCATTTTCTCTAGTCTTTGAATACGCCAAACTCATTCTCATGTAAAGACCTTAATATTTGCTATTACCTGGACAGTGAGCATGGCTCACTGCTTTACTTAGGTCAGATCACCACTTGAACGCTACCTGCTAATAAAGCCTTTCCTTGAACACTCCATCTAAAACAAAATACCACATTCTCCTTAGTCTGTTTTTTCTTCAAAGCACTTAATTTTACCTGAAATTTACATGTATTTACATACTGGTTTATCATCTTGTTTATCATCATATATTTCATGTGGGCAGAGATTTTGTCTTCTTGTTCAGCCTCTGTATCCCCAGTACCTAAAGAGTGATGGGCAAACATGAAGAGATCAATAAGTACTTGCTAAATAAAGAAATTAATACCAAATGTTCATACTGGCTTGTATATTTCTGAAATGTCTAATATGCTCCTCTGACTTATCCATCTTTTCCAACACCAATTCCAAAATATGTATCTTTATAATATATTTTTATATAATGTATTTTTAAATCTACAAGGACATCTTTCTTTACTTTTTCATTTTAAAAACATATCCATGTCTAATCTTCTGCATATATTCTTCTAAATGAACATTTTCCCCATTTCCAAGAAAATTGATATTTGAAGTGAAGTTCCATTAAATCATGAATTAATGTGGGGAAATTTGATAGCTAGTATTTCTAACCAGGAACAAATTTATATCTGTCCATTTAGTTGATTCTTCCTTTCTGTCCCTCCGTAAAGTTTTTATAGTGTCCTTCATGTAAGTTCTGTACATTTCTTCTTGTGCCTATTTCTAAGGATTATATAGTTTTGTTGTTATTGTAAAAGGAATTTTTCATTTTCATTATTTCCTATCTGGTTATAAAGTTAGTATAGAAATTATATATTTATCTGTTATATTTAGTAAATAATTCAAATTTTATAACCTTATGAATACTCAATATACTTAATCTAGCAATGACTAGAATTTATGAAAAATATACCATACTAATATAGCTTTGCCTACTTATCCTTTTGTTTCTAACAAATTTAATATTTATTTTTAGATGTTTTGTTAACTTATTGCAGAAGATTAGTCACTGGTATAATAAGATAGTCAGTATTACCATATTTTTGGTTCATAACACCTCTTTTTGGTCTGTTATATGATTTAAAACACAAATGCATAAACAATAATTATAAATTCATGTCAGTGGTCAAGTGATGTGACAGGATGTAATTTATGATGATAATAAGATAAAGGGGGAAGCAAAGGTGTTTAGATGCAGATAATAAGTGATATTTAAACTACATTCATATCAGTTCAAAATAGATTGATATAAATTTAAGATGTTCCTGTAATTCACTTGGAACCACCAAGAAGATAACTAAATATGCAGAAAAGGAAATGAAGAGGGAATTAAAATGGCACACTAGAGAAAATAGAACTTGAAAGAAGGCATTATTGAAGGAATTGAGAATCAAAACTATATAAGATATATTCATAATTATATTTCTTAATTCTAAATATGTATTTCCTAGATATTTATTTGAATTTTAACATGTCCAATCCAGTAACACTATGATCAGATAATATGATCTTCACAATTTCAAAATTCCATTGTTTCTATTAAAAATTCAGCCATCATCTCATGTTATTCCTCTGGAGGCAATCTATCTGTATTTTCCTCTGGATGCACTTAAGGTTTGCTGTTTTTTCCATCAGTTCTATAACACCTAGATGTAGTTTCATTGGTATTTATCTTGCTTTGTGTTCACAGGGCTTTTTGAACATTAAAAAAAATGGGCTAAATCTCAAAACCATGCTGGGAAAAAGATTACAAACACAAGAGTGTATGATTCTATTACATGAAATTAGAAAATACATATCTATCCTATGGTTAAAGATCAGTGGTTATCTGGGGCCAAGAAAGGGAATAAACTGGAAAGGGGAACAATGGTATATTTTTGGATGGTCTCTGTCTTAAATATGGTGGAAGTCACATAAAATTTTGTTGCTTTAAACCACTAAGTTTTAGGGTGGCTTATTGCTTAGTAATCTGATTTTGGTGTTGACCATCTGGTGATGTCCATGTGTAGAGTCTTCTCTTGTGTTGTTGGAAGAAGGTGTTTGCTATGACCAGTGTGTTCTCTTGGCAAAACTCTATTAGCCTTTGCCCTGCTTCATTCCCTACTCCAAGGCCAAATTTGCCTGTTACTCCAGGTGTTTCTTGACTTCCTACTTTTGCATTCCAGTCCCCTATAATGAAAAGGACATCTTTTTTGGGTGTTAGTTCTAAAAGGTCTTGTAGGTCTTCATAGAATCGTTCAACTTCAGCTTCTTCAGCATTACTGGTTGGGGCATAGGCTTGGATTACCGTGATACTGAATGGTTTGCCTTGGAAACAAACAGAGATCATTCTGTCATTTTTGAGATTGCATCCAAGTACTGCATTTTAGACTCTTTTTTTTTTTTAAATTAAGCACCGCTTTTATTAGCACAAAGCATCACCAACCCAGCAAGCCCAGGGCCTGAGAATAAGTTAAGGCACAGAGAGGGGAGGGGCGACTTTCCCAGGCTCAGGTAATGGCCCGAGACCCACATGCCCCAAACTTCCTGAGCAAACTCCTGAGATGACGAGGGGGCTTGAGGGTCCATTTCTTCTAAGGGATTCCTGCCCACAGTAGTAGATATAATGGTCATCTGAGTTAAATTCACCCATTCCAGTCCATTTTAGTTCGCTGATTCCTAGAATGTCAACCTTCACTCTTGCCATCTCCTGTTTGACCACTTCCAATTTGCCTTGATTCATGGACCTAACATTCCAGGTTTCTATGCAATATTGCTCTTTACAGCATCAGACCTTGCTTCTATCACCAGTCCCATCCACAACTGGGTATTGTTTTTGCTTTGGCTCCATCCCTTCACTCTTTCTGGAGTTATTTCTCCACTGATCTCCAGTAGCATATTGGGCACCTACCGACCTGGGGAGTTCCTCTTTCAGTATCCTATCATTTTGCCTTTTCGTACTGTTCATGGGGTTCTCAAGGCCAGAATACTGAAGTGGTTTGCCATTCCCTTCTGCAGTGGACCACATTCTGTCAGACCTCTCCACCATGACTCGACTGTCTTGGGTGGCCCCATACGGCATGGCTTAGTTTCATTGAGTTAGACAAGACTGTGGTCCTGTGATCAGATTGGCTAGTTTTCTGTGATTATGGTTTTAGTGTGTCTGCCCTCTGATGCCCTTTCGAAACACCTACTGTCTTACTTGGGTTTCTCTTACCTTGGACGTGGGGTATCTCTTGGCGGCTGCTCCAGCAAAGCGCAGCCACTGCTCCTTACCTTGGACGAGGGGTATCTTCTCACCGCCGCCCCTCCTAACCTTGAACTCGGAGTAGCTCCTTTTGGCCCTCCTGTGCCCGTGCAGCAGCCGCTCCTTGGAGGTGGGGTAGTTCCTCTCGGCCGCCGCCTCTGACCTTGGACGTGGGGAACCTACTCTTGGCCGCTGCTCCTGCGTTGTCACAGCCTGGCGCTCTTGGTCGCTACCCCTGACCTTGGGCGAGGAGTAGCTCCTCACGGCCACCCTTCTGCACGGTCCATCGCAGCCGGCACACTTCTAATAGATAACTTATACAGCAATTAGATGTAGAAACATGGTTATGTTGTAATAAAATCCTAAAAGGTGTGACATTTTCTATGGGATCAGAAGGATGCAGAGGCTAGAAAAACAGTGAGGAACCTGTTGGCAAGGCTTTAGGAATGTTAAAAAGCTAGTGAAAACTATAAGGGCAGTGAAAAACTGCGATTTGAATCCGGTAAAAAGAGAATTCATGTCTTGGAGTAGCAGAACAATTAGCAAAATGTCACTCAAGTAAACTTCGAAAATTGGAAGTGTACATGAATAAACTTAGAGCTCTGGCCAAGGACAATTCTCAGGAGAATGTCGAAGATGACAATTGGCTTCCCCTAGATATGCATGACCAAATGCAGGAAATGAAAGATGAATCCACTGATTAATTCCAACAGTTTTTTGGTGGTCTTTAGGGTTTTCTATATATTAATTTTAGGTTGGTGAAAAAGTAATTGCAGTTTCACTGTGAATTTTAAATCATTATAACTAGGCTCAGACACATCTTTATTAATCACAATAGGAACCCTTACAATCAACACATTTTTTGCCAATGAGAAATAAGTTGGCTTATTCCGATAGCATAAAAATCCTTGCTTCAGGATTCCATGAACGCTTGGAAAGTATTTTCTGCCTTCTGCTGGTTGTGAAAGAGATTTCCCTGTAAAACGTTGTTTATTTATTTTTTTAATATAAATTAATTTATTTTAATTGGAGGCTACTTACTTTACAATATTGTAGTGGTTTTGCCATATATTAACATGAATCCACCATGGGTGTACATGTGTTCCCCATACTGAACACCCCTCCCACCTCCCTCCCCATCCCATCCCTCTGGGTCATCCCAGAGCACCAGCCCTGAGCACCCTGTCTCATGCATTGAACCTGGACTGGTGATCCGTTTCACATATGATAATATACATGTGTCAATGCCATTCTCCTAAATCATACCACCCTCGCCATCTCCCACAGAGTCCAAAAGACTGTTCTATACATCTTTGTCTCTTTTGCTGTCTTGCAAATAGAGTTATCATTACCATCTTTCTAAATTCTATATATATGCGTTAGTATACTGTATTGGTGTTTTTCTTTCTGGCTTAGTTCACTCTGTATAATAAGCTCCAGTTTCACCCACCTCTTTAGAACTTATTCAAATGTATTCTTTCAGCCAATCTTTGTCTTTTGGTACAAATGTATTCTTTATAATGGCTGAGTAATATTACATTGTGTATATGTACACAGCTTTCTTATCCATTCGTCTGCTGATGGACATCTTGGTTGCTTCCATGTCCTGGCAATTATAAACAGTGCTGTGATGAACATTGGGGTACACGTGTCTCTTTCAATTCTGGTTTCCTCGGTGTGGATGCCCAGTAGTGGGATTGCTGGGTCCCACCAAGAGTGTAAGAGAGTTCCCTTTTCTCCACACCCTCTCCAACATTTATTGCTTGTAGACTTTTGGATAGCATCTGTATGTCTTCTTTGGAGAAATGTCTGTTTAGTTCTTTGGCCCATGTTTTGATTGGGTCATTTATTTCTCTGGTATTGAGCTGCAGGAGCTGCTTATATATTTTTGAGATTAATTGTCAGTTGCTTCATTTGCTATTATTTTCTCCCATTCTGGAGGCTGTCTTTTCACCTTGCTTATAGTTTCCTTCATTGTGCAAAAGCTTTTAAGTTCAACTAGGTCCCATTTGTTTACTTTTGCTTTTATTTCCATTATTCTGGGAGGTGGGTCATAGAGGATCCTCTTTGATTTATGTTGGAGAGTGTTTTGTCTATGTTTTCCTCTAGGAGTTTTATAGTTTCTGGTCTTACATTTAGATCTCTTATCCATTTTGAGTTTATTTTTGTGTATGGTGTTAGAAAGTGTTCTAGTTTCATTCTTTTACAGGTGGTTGACCAGTTTTCCAAGCACCACTTGTTAAAGAGATTGTCTTTTCTCCATTGTATGTTCTTGTCTCCTTTGTCAGAGATAAGGTGTCCATAGGTGCATGGATTTATCTCTGGGCTTTCTATTTTGTTCCACTGATCTATATATCTGTCTTTGTGCCAGTACCATACTGTCTTAATGACTGTAGCTTTGTAGCATAGCATGAAGTCAGGCAGGTTGATTCTTCCAGTTCCTTTCTTCTTTCTCAAGATTGTTCTGGCTATTTGAGGTTTTTTTTGTATTTCCATACAAACTGTGAAATTATTTGTTCTAGTTCTGTGAAAAATACCATTGGTAGCTTGATAGGGATTGCATTGAATTTGTAGATTGATTTGGGTCGTATACTCATTTTCATTATATTGATTCTTCCAATCCATGAGCATGGTGTATTTCTCTATTTGTGTCCTCTTTGATTTCTTTCATCAGTGTTTTATAGTTTTCTATGTATAGGTCTTTTCTTTCTTTAGGTAGATTTATTCCTAAGTATTTTATTCTTTTCATTGCAATGGTGAATGGAATTGTTTCCTTAATTTCTCTTTCTGTTTTTTCATTGTTAGTGTATAGGAATGCAAGGGATTTCTGTGTGTTAATTTTATATCCTACAACTTTACTATATTCATTGATTAGCTCTAGTAATTTCCTGGTGGAGTTGTTAGGGTTTTCTATGTAGAGGATCATGTCATCTGCAAACAGTGAGAGTTTTACTTCTTCTTTTCCAATCTGCATTCCTTTTATATCTTTTCATGCTCTGATTGCTGTGGCACAAACTTCCAAAACTATGTTGAATAGTAGTGGTGAGAGTGGGCACCATTGTCTTGTTCCGGACTTTAGGGGAAATGCTTTCAGTTTTTCACCATTGATGATAATGTTTGCTGTGGGTTTGTCATATATAGCTTTTATTATGTTGAGGTATGTTCCTTTTATTCCTGCTTTCTGGAGGGTTTTTATCATAAATGGATGTTGAATTTTGTCACAGGCTTTCTCTGCATCTATTGAGATAATCATATGGTTTTTATCTTTCAATTTGTTAATGTGGTATATTACATTGATTGATTTGTGGATATTGGGATCCACAAATGCAAGGATCCCTTGCATCCTTGGGATAAAGCCCACTTGGTCATGATGTATGATCTTTTTAATATGTTGTTGAATTCTGTTTGCTAGAATTTTGTGAAGGATTTTTGCATGTATGTTTATCAGTGATATTGGCCTGTAGTTTTCTTTTTTTTGTGGCATCTTTGTCAGATTTTGGTATTAGGGTGATGGCGGCCTCATAGAATGAGTTTGGGAGTTTACCTTCCTCTGCAGTTTTCTGGAAGAGTTTGAGCAGGATAGGTGTTAGCTCTTCTCTCACTTTTTGGTAGAATTCATCTGTGAAGCCGTCTGGTCCTGGCCCTTTGTTTGCTGGAAGATTTCTGATTACAGTTTTGTTTCTGTGCTTGTGATGGGTCTGTTAAGATTTTCTACTTCTTCCTGGTTCAGTTTTGGAAAGTTATACTTTTCTAAGAATTTGTCCATTTCTTCAAAGTTATCCAATTTATTGACATATAGTTGCTGATAGTAGTCTCTTATAATCCTTTGTATTTCTTTGTTCTCCATTGTGATTTTTCCATTTTCATTTCTAATTTTGTTGACTTGATTCTTCTCCCTCTGTTTCTTGATGAGTCTGGCTAATGGTTTGTCTATTTTATGTATCTTCTCAAAGAACCAGCTTTTAGCTTTGTTGATTTTTGCTGTGGCATCTTTTGTTTCTTTTGCATTTATTTCTGCCCGAATTTTTAAGATTTCTTTCCTTCTACTATACCTAGGGTTCTTCATTTCTTCCTTTTCTAGTGACTTTAGGTGTAGAGTTAGGTTATTTGGTTGACTTTCTTCTTGTTTCTTGAGGTAAGCCTGTAGTGCTATGAACCTTCCCCTTAGCACTGTTTTCACAGTGTCCCATAGGTTTTGGGTTGTTGTGTTTTCATTTTCATTCATTTCTATGCATATTTTGATTTCTTTTTTGATTTGTTCTGTGATTTGTTGGTTTTTCAGTGGCGTGTTGTTTGGCCTCCATATGTTGGAATTTTTCATAGTTTTTCTCCTGTAATTGACATCTAATCTTACTGTAGTGTGGTCAGAAAAGATGCTTGGAATGATTTCAATTTTTTCTTAATTTCCCAAGGCTAGATTTATGGCCTAGGATGTGATCTATCCTGGAGAAGTTTCCATGTGCACTTGAGAAAAAGGTGAAATTCATTGTTTTGGGGTGAAATGTCCTATAGATATCAATTAGGTCTAACTGGTCTATGGTATCATTTAAAGTTTGTGTTTCCTTGTTAATTTTCTGTTTAGTTGATCTATCCATAGTTGTGAGTGGGGTATTAAAGTCTCCCACTATTATTGTGTTGCTATTAATTTCCCCTTTCATACTTGTTAGCATTTACCTTACATATTGCAGTGCTTTTATGTTGGGTTCATATATATTTATAAATGTTATATCTTCTTCTAGGATTGATCTTTTGATCATTATGTGGCGTCCATCTTTATCTCTTTTCACAGCCTTTATTTCAAAGTCTATTTTATCTGATATGAGTATTGCTACTCCTGCTTTCTATTGGTCTCTATTTGCATGGAATATCTTTTTCCAGCCCCTCACTTTCAGTCTGTATGTGTCCCTTGTTTTGTGGTGGGTCTCCTGGAAGACAACATATATAGGGGTCTTGTTTTTGTATCCATTCAGCCAGTCTTTGTCTTTTGGTTGGGGCATTCAACCCATTTACATTTAAGGTAAATATTGATAAGTATGATCCCGTTTCCATTTAGTTTGTTATTTTGGATTCAAGTTTATACACCCTTTCTGTGTTTCCTGTCTAGAGAAGACCCTTTAGCATTTGTTGGAGAGCTGCTCTGGTGGTGCTGAATTCTCTCAGCTTCTGCTTGTCTGTAAAGCTTTTGATTTCTCCTTCATATTTGAATGAGATCCTTGCTGGGTACAGTAATCTGGGCTGTAGGGTTTTCTCTTTCATCACTTTAAGTATATCCTGCCATTCCCTTCTTGCTTGAAGAGTTTCTATTGAAAGATCAGCTGTTATCCTTATGGGGATTCCCTTGTGTGTTATTTGTTGTTTTTCCCTTGCTGCTCTTAATATTTGTTCTTTGTGTTTGATCTTTGTTAATTTGATTAATATGTGTCTTAGGGTGTTTTGCCTTGGGTTTATCCTGTTTGGGACTCTCTGAGTTTTTCGGACTTGGGTGACTATTTCCTTCCCCATTTTGGGGAAGTTTTCAACTATTATCTCCTCGAATATTTTCTCATGGCCTCTCTTTTTGTCTTCTTCTTTTGGGACTCCTATGATTCGAATGTTTTGGCATTTAACATTGTCCCAGAGGTCTCTGAGGTTGTCCTCATTTTCTTAAATTCTTTTTTCCTCTCTGCTTCATTTACTTCCACCTCACTTCTACCTCACTTATCCTATCTTCTTCCTCCATTATTCTACTATTGGTTCCCTCCGAAGTGTTTTTGATCTCATTTATTGCAATATTTATTATTGATTGACTTTTTTATTTCTTCTAGGTCCTTGTTAAACATTTCTTGCATCTTCTGAATCCTTGTCTCCAGGCTATTTATCTGTAACTCCACTTTGTTTTCAAGATTTTGGATCATTTTTACTATCATTATTCCGAATTTTTTTTCTCAGGTAGACTCCCTATCTCCTCCTCTTTGGTTTGGTTTGGTTTGGTGGGCATTTATCATGTTCCTTTACCTGCTGAGTATTTCTCTGCTTTTTCATCTTGTTTAGATTGCTGTGTTTGGGGTGGCCTTTCTGTATTTTGCCAATTGGTGGTTCCTCTTTATTGTGGAGGTTCCTTGCTGTGGGTGGCGTTGGATGGGTGGCTTTTCAAGATTTCCTGATTAGGGAAGCTTGCGTTGGTGTTCTGGTGGGTGGAGCTGGATTTCTTCTCTCTGGAGTGCAATGAAGTGTCCAGTCATGAGTTTTGAGATGTCTATGGGTTTGGTGTGACTTTGGGCAGCCTGTATGTTGAAGCTCAGAGCTATGTTCCTGCATTGCTGGAGAATTTGCATGGTGTGTCTTGCTCTGGAACTTGTTGGCTCTTGGGTGGTGCTTGGTTTCAGTGTAGGTATGGAGGCTTTTGTATGAGCTCTTATCAATTAATGTTCCCTGGAGTCAAGAGTTCTCTGGTGTTCTCAGGTTTTGGACTTAAGCCTCCTGCTTCTGGTTTTCAGTCTTATTCTTACAGTAGCCTCAAGACTTCATCTATACAGCACCAATGATAAAACATCTATGTTAATGATGAAAAGCATCTCCACAGTGAAGGACACCCGGAGAGATTCACAGAGTTGCATGGAGAAGAGAAGAGGGAGGAGGGAGATAAAGGTGACCAGGAGGATAAGACGGGGAATCAAAAGGGGTGAGAGAAAGCTAGCCAGTAATCACTTCCCTATGTGCTCTCCACAGTCTGGACCCCTCAGAGAGCTAAACAGAGTTACACAGAGAAGAGAAGAGGGAAGAATGAGACAGAGGTGACCAGGAGGAGAAAGGGGGGCATCAAAAGGAGAGAGACAGATCCAGCCAGTATTCCATTCCCTGTGTTCTCCACAGCCTGGAACACACAAAGAGATTCACAGAGTTGGGTAGAGAAGAGAAGGGGGATGGAGGACATAGAGGTGACCTGGTGGAGCAAAAGGAGAGTCAAAAGGGGGAGAGAGCAATCAAGTTAGTAATCACACTCCCAAGTAAAAATGGGTACTGAAGATTGGGTTCTTAAAGGTACAAAATTGACAATAAATACCAAAAAGCAAAGATTAAAAATCTACAGTAGAGGTTAGACTCTCAAAAATACAATATTAAAAAAACAAAACAAAGTCACAAACATCATAAAATATATATATGAAGCTTGCTTTAAAAATAGGGTTCTTTTTTGCAAGGTAATGAAGTGAAGTTAAGTGAAGTTGCTCAGTTGTGTCCGACTCTTTTCGACCCCATGGACTGTAGCCGACCAGGCTCCTCAGTCCATGGACTTTTCCACGCAAGAGTACTGGAGTGGGTTGCCATTTCCTTCTAGGTTATAAAAATGAAGATTAAAGGAGTGTTAGAGGACTTAAATTTTTTTAAAAAAATTTAAAAATTAAAAAAATGATAATAGTAAAAATATATCTAGAAATTTCTCTGGAGCTGTTGCGAGCAGTGTGGAGTCAGTTCATTTTCAGATAGTTCCTTGATCCGGCTTATACGTCTCAAGATCTATAGAACCTTCCAATGTAGTCGGTGCTAACTACAAGGTTTTAATCTGTTGCACCTGTCACTTCCAAAGTGGTTCCTTGTGTTTATTTTAGTTTCCTTTGTTTGCTGGTCTCATCAGTGTCTAATTTCTGCCCTGACACAAGGGGGCGAGGGTGGTCACTTATTTAGGCTCACTTGTTCAGTCGTGCTGTGGGGAGGGAGGGACACTGGAAACAAATATCACTGGTGTGTGTGGGGAGTGCTTGCAGTGTCTCGGCCGCACTGGGTTTGCCCCTGCTCATGGCGCGTGCACTTTCCCAGTCTACACTGCTCAGGCTCCAGGTTGCTCTGCTGGGGAAGTGTCTGAGGTGGGCCCTGGGTTGTGTGCATTTCCCAAGTCTAAGCCACTCAGGATCAAGTTCTCAGGTACTCCACAAAGGTGCAGACTCGGTTGGGTCTGCGTTTTGTGCTCTTCCCAGGTCTGAGCAGCTCAGACAATCAGGTGCTTGGCGAGCATAGTCTCCCCAGGTGGGGAGTGCATCTTATCACCTCCCCAGTCCCAGCTGCTTGGTTTCCTGGGTGGCAGCGGGTGTGCCCGTCTCAGGTGTGCCATGTGTCTCTTCTGGGGAGCTGATCTCTGGCTGCGACCCTCCAAGTGGATATCAACTGTCCAGAATCCCAATCTTGGTTAGCAACTGGAAGCCTGCTTGCAATTTGGTAGAGGATGCCTCTCTGGGGCTGAGATTGCCTCTTTTCAGCTCTGGCTGCGCCGCTCCCCCCCCCCCCCCCCCCCGCCACCTCCCTGTCTCTGGCGGGGGATGTGCCGGTCCACAGCCTGTCAGCTCTCCTCTGGTATTCGCCCAGTCCTTTGTTTTGTGAGCGGGCCTGGCAGTGCCTTAGGTTAGGCCTTTTTGCGGGATAGTTCTCTCTCTTTTTTTTCTCTCTCTCTGGCTATCCCACAGTTTGGGTTGCTATCTCACGTTAGTTCCTTCAGATTGCCCTCAAGGCACTCAGGCCTGGTCCTTACCCTAATCAATGCAGCCCATGCCTCCCTGTTCAGCCCCCACTTGCTGATGGCACGTGCGAGAGCTGGGAGTTACCGTTAAGCATGTAATCTGTGGGGTTTATTTATTTATTTATTTATTTATTTTTCCTCCCAGTTATGTTGCCCTCTGAGATTTCAAAACTCCCCACAGACCCGCTGGTGAGAGTGTTTCCCGGTGTTTGGAAACATCTCTTCTTTTAAGACTCTCTTCCCAGGACAGATCTCCATCCCTACCTCTTTTGTCTCTCATTTTATCTTTTATATTTTGTCCTACCTCCTTTTGAAGACAATGGACTGCCTTTCTGGGTGACTGATGTCCTCTGTCAGCATTCAGAAGTTGCTTTGTGGAATTTGCTCAGCATTCAAATGTTCTTTCAATGAACTTGTGGGGGAGAAAGTGGTCTCCCCATCCTATTCCTCTGCCATCTTAGGACCGCCTCCAGAACTGATGCTTTTGAACTGTGGTGTTGGAGAAGACTCTTGAGAGTCCCTTGGACTGTAAGGAGATCCAACCAGTCTATCCTAAAAGAAATCAGTCCTAAATATTCTTTGGAAGGACTGATGCTGAAACTGAAACTCCAATACTTTGGCCACATGATGAGAAGAGCTGACTCATTGGAAAAGACCCTAATGCTGGGAAAGGTTGAAGGCGGGAAGAGAAGGGGTCGACAGAAGATGAGAAGGTTGGATGGCATGACTGACTCGATGGACATGAGTTTGAGTAAGCTCCAGGAGTTGGTGATAGACAGGGAAGCCTGGAGTGCTACAGTCCATGAGGTCTCAAGGAGTCACAGAAGACTGAGCTACTGAACTGAACTGAAGATTAGCTAAAGGTTTATCTGTTTTGCTTACCTTACCTTGTTCCATTTTTGAATGGAAGCACCCATTGTGGTAATCCTATCCTTGTCTCTTATGTGTGTGTGCTCAGTTACTCAGTTGTGTCCAACTCTTTGCAACCCCATGGACTAAAGCCCACCAAGTTCCTCCATCCATGGGATTTTCCAGGCAAGAATAATAGAGAGGGTTGCCATTTCCTCCTCCAGAGGATCTTTCAGACTCAGGGATCAAACCCATGTCTCCTACATTGACGGGTCAATTTTTTTTTTAACCACTGAGCCACTTAGGAAGCCCCTATATATATCTGAGGGAGGCAGATAATATCTCTGTTACTTGATTGGTCTCAGAATCAAGAAGATCTCCACCTCCATGCTGAAGTGGGTAGCCATTCCTTTCTCCAGGGGGTCTCCCTGACCCAAGGATTGAACCCAAGTCTCCTGCATTGCAGGCAGATTCTTTGCCATTTGAGCCACCTTGGAGGCCCTCCTTAAAATGTGAAGAGTTTAACTGTCCTTTGTGGAGTGGAGAAATATAAAGCTAAGAGAGGGAAATGGCAACCCTCTCTATTATTCTTGCCTGGAAAATCCCATGGATGGAGGAACTTGGTGGGCTTTAGTCCATGGGGTTGCAAAGAGTTGGACACAACTGAGTAACTGAGCACACACACATAAGAGACAAGGATAGGATTACCACAATGGGTGCTTCCATTCAAAAATGGAACAAGGTAAGGTAAGCAAAACAGATAAACCTTTAGCTAATCTTCAGTTCAGTTCAGTAGCTCAGAGATATACTGCATGCATATGTACTAAATCACTTCAGTGTGTCTGACTCTTTGTGACCCTATGGACCATAGTCAGCCAGGCTCCTCTGTCTATTGGATTCTCCAGGCAAGAATACTGGAGTGGGTTGCCATGCCCTCCTCTAGAGGATCTTCCCGACCCAGAGATTGAACCTGCGTCTGCTATGTCTCCTGCATTGGCAGTCGGGTTCTTTACCACTAGCACCACCTGGGAAGCCCAGAGATGAACTATATCTAATGAGTCTGCTCTATTTCTAGATTAGATTTAGATAATGAGATTAGAATTTTGAGCCTGAGCCAAATATCATAATGGGATTTGAATTTTGGAAGAAGGGATAAACTATTTGATACAATGGAGAAATATAAATAATTGTGCCTAGAAGAAAACAATGATAGATTGGAAAGTATGACCACAATACATTACAGCTCCCACTTTCAAAAGGTGGCATATTTTCCCCCATTCCTTGAATCGGACCTTCCCTATTATTTTGCCCAGTGGAATATGATAAAAGTAGCATCATGTGTTTTCCAGAGACTAATCCTAAAAAGAAAGTCTTGAAAATTCTGCTTTCAATCACTTAAAATGCTGTCCTGAAATTGAGATACTGTTGAGAAAGACCAGATTAACGTCCATGTGAAGAGAAAGGTCCAGCCATCCCAGATGTTTCAAATAAACCAAGCCCCCTGACAACTTGTTAGCTGAATGCAGCCACATGAGTGAGTCCAGGCAAGATCAGCAGAATAGCCAGTCACTTCACCCTCATAAAAATAATAAATAAAACCTTGTTGTTTTAAGCCACTAAATTTGAGGAGCAGTGTTATACAGTATACTGGCTTTCTACTGCTATTTAAAAATTACTCTAAAATTTAGAAACTTAAAACAGCAAACATTTGTTACATTACACAGTTTCTGAGAGGCTGGATTCTTGGAGCAGCTTAGCTGAGTGTTTCTGGCTCAAGGTCTCTCATGAGGTTGTAGTCAAGCTGTTGGCCAGAGCTATAGTCATTACAGAGCTTGGCTGGGGTTGGAAAATTTGCTTCCAAATTCACTCACATGGTTGTTGGCAGGTTTCTGCTCCTTTCTGGCTTGGTCAGAGGCTTCAGTTCCTCATTATGTGGGCCTCTCCATAGGCCAGTTCACAGCATGGCAGATTTTTTTTTCCCTAGAATGAGTGAACTATTGGGAGAGAGTACACAAGATGGAAGCCACAGTTTTTTTTAACCTAATCTCAGAAACGACATAGCAACAGTTCTACTGTATGCTATTGGTCACATAGGCTAACTTTGGTACAGTGTGGGGAGGTACTATCTAAGAGTTTGCATATCAGAAAGTGAGGAGCATGTGGTGTCATCTTGGAAGCTGACTACCACACATATCAAATGAGATCTGAAACAGATTATCACAGAGCTATTGTTGGCTTGTTTGCTATGAGACATAAAAATTATGCAAAATTTTAAAAATATATATATACCTCTCTTAGAAAACATGATTATATATGATAAAAATTATAAAATTTTATCTCATACAAACTATATCTCATAAGAATCATATCTTTTATAAAAAATCTCATAAAAATTATATATAGTTCTCTTATAAAAAGTTCAGACTTTTAGAAACACATCCTAAAGATAGAGTATATTATGATATGGGTAATAAGATGTATTTTAAATATTTCAGCAGCAATAATAATAACAAAAAAAGGATAGATAAAACAAGTGAGGCAATATTAAAGATTGTTGAATATTGGTGATGGGCATAGGGAGTGCATCATTTTATTTATGTAGGCTTGAAATTTTTCCTCTAAAATTTTATCTTTTTATTCTTTTGTATTAACTTAAACCTAGACAATGTATTAAAAAGCAGAGACATCACTTTGCTGACAAAGGTCCATCTAGTCAAAGCTATGGTTTTTCCAGTAGTCATGTATGGATGTGAGAGTTGGACTATAAAGAAAGCTTAGTGCCAAAGATTTGATGCTTTTGAACTGTGGTATTGGAGAAGACTCTTGAGAGGCCTTGGACTGCAAGGAGATCCAACCAGCCCATCCTAAAGGAAACTGGTCTTGAATATTTATTAGAAGGACTGATGCTGAAGTTGAAACTCCAATACTTTGGCCACCTGATGCAAAGAGCTGACTCATTGGAAATGACCCTGATGCTGGGAAAGATTGGAGGCAGGGGGAGAAGGGGACGAGAGAGGATGAGATAGTTGAATGACATCACTGACTTGGTGAACATGAGTTTGAGGAAGCTCCAGGAGTTGGTGGTGAACAGGGAAGCCTGGTGTGCTGCAGTCCATGGGGTAGCAAAGAGTCGGACATGACTGAGTGATTGAACCGAATTGAACTTCTCACCTGGTAACCATAAATTTTTTTTCTACATCTGTGACTCTAATTCTGTTTCATAAATAAGTTTATTTGTATCATGTTTTTTAGATTCCACACATAAACTCCTCTAACATTTTAAAATCAACATTTATGATGTGCCAGAAACAGAATCCTTTGTAATTTTTTAAACTTGGGGAAGTCTTTAGATATCAACTTAAAAATGTGTAGGAGTATCTACTTTTTTTTCTTTTTTTCCAAATTTCTCTTAAGGGTTATGCAAACAAAATATAAACAAAGACTACTGACCAAAAAGTTTGACTTTTCTTTTTGCCTTTGAATAAGTATCTGCAGTCCAAACCTGAGAACAAAGGACAGTTAAACTCTTCACATTTTAAGGAGGGCCTCCAAGGTGGCTCAAATGGCAAAGAATCTGCCTGCAATGCAGGAGACTTGGGTTCAATCCTTGGGTCAGGGAGACCCCCTGGAGAAAGGAATGGCTACCCACTTCAGTATACTTGCCTGGAGAATTCCATGGACAGAGGAGTCTAGCTGCATTCCATGGGGTTGCAAATAGTTGGACACAACTGAGTAATTAGCACTTTCCCTTTTCATTTTCTTTTCTTTTTTTTAGCAATAAAATATTTTTATAAATAGTCAAGGTGAGTACATTATTTTTTTAGACATAATGCTTTTGTCCACTTCTTAGACTGCAATGTAGTATAAACTTAAGCTGCATAAGCACTAGGAAACCAAAGAACTTGTGTGACTTACTTTATTGCCATCTATGCTTTATTATGGTCTGGAACTGACAGCTGAAATATCTCTGACGTCTGTCTATACTTCTAATAGACTCTTAGACTATCTGTGGTCCTTACACTATGGCTGCTGGGCACTCACGTGCAAGTGCTAAGTCGCTTCAACCATGTTCAACTCTTTGAGACCTTATGGACTATAGCCTGCCAGGCTCTTCTGCCCAAGGGATTCTCCAGGCCCTTTTCATTTTCTAAGACCAAATCCATAATTGGGGTCAGATATCTCTTATGGTTATTAGAAAGAAGCTGCTGAACTGACTCTGTTAGCCTAAAGTATCTCAGGAGGCCAATGCCAAAGCCTATAAGAGGAAAAGACTAAAGAGAGGTAAGATAAGTCAGCATTTAGTAAGCACCTTGACAGCAAATGGGCTTCTCCAGTGGCTCAGCAGTAAAGAATTCACCTGCCAATAAGAGTTGTAGGTTCAATCGCTAGGTCAGGAAGATCTGTTGGAGATGGAAATGGCAACCCACTCGAGTATTCTTGCCTGGAGAATCCCATGGACAGAGAAGCTTGGTGTGCTACAGTCCATGGGGTCACAAAGAATTGGACAAGACAGAAGCGACTTAGCACTTAATGTCAAGTTACAGCAGTTTTTCTCTTTCCTACACCTGAAGGTATAGGAGATAATTATCTTTACTACTTGGCATGATGCTGGTTACAGCCTGCTTGTCACAGTGTTGTAGGAGTGTAGTGGATGAGTAGTGAGGGGCCTTATGGGACAGCTTGGCACACACCTCTTGGAGTGTGAGTAGTGTATGGAGACATAGCTATTGTTGCCTACTAGAAATGGCTGCCATATGTATATTATTTTTTCAGAGTAAGAATATTTGCAGGGATAAAAGAAGGGTTATTTCTTTAGACTATACAACAAAGCTACAGCCATTAAGACAGTATGGTACTGGCACAAAGACAGATATATAGATCAGTGGAACAAAATAGAAAGCCCAGAGATAAATCCATGCACCTGAGGACACCTTATCCTTGAAAAGTAGGCAAGAATATACAATGGAGAAAAGACAATCTCTTTAACAAGAATATACAATGGAGAAAAGACAATCTCTTTAACAAGTCGTGCTTGGAAAACTGTCAACCACCTGTAAAAGAATGAAACTAGAACACTTTCTAACACCATACACAAAAATAAACTCAAAATGGATAAGAGATCTAAATGTAAGACCAGAAACTATAAAACTCTTAGAGAAAAACATAGGCAAGGCACTCTCTGACATAAATCACGGCAGGATCCTCTATGACCCACCTCCCAGAGTAATGGAAATTAAAGCAAAAGTAAACAAAGGGGACCTAATTAAACTTAAAAGCTTTTGCACAATGAAGGAAACTATAAGCAAGGTGAAAAGACAGCCTTCAGAATGGGAGAAAATAATAGCAAATGAAGCAACTGACAATTAATCTCAAAAATATACAAGCAGCTCCTGCAGCTCAATACCAGAAAAATAAATGACCCAATCAAAACATGGGCCAAAGAACTAAAGAGACATTTCTCCAAAGAAGACATACAGATGGCTAACAAACACATGAAAAGATGCTCAACATCACTCATTATCAGAGAAATGCAAATCAAAACCACAATGAGGTACCATTTCACTCCAGTGAGAATGGCTACTATCAAAAAGTCTACAAACAATAAATGCTGGAGAGGGTGTGGAGAAAAGGGAACCTTCTTACACTGTTGGTGGGAATGCAAGCTAGTACAGCCACTATGGAGAATAGTGTGGAGATTCCTTAAAAAACACTGGAAATAGAACTGCCATATGACCCAGCAATCCCACTTCTGGGCATCCACACCGAGGAAACCAGAATTGAAAGAGACAGGTGTACCCCAATGTTCATTGCAGCACTGTTTATAATTTCCAGGACGTGGAAGCAACCAAGATGTCCATCAGCAGACGAATGGATAAGAAAGCTGTGGTACATATACACAATGGAATATTACTCAACTATTAAAAAGAACACAATTGAATAAGTTCTAAAGATGTGAATGAAACTGGAGCCTATTATACAGAGTGAAGTAAGCCAGAAAGAAAAACACCAATACAGTATACTAACGTATATATATGGAATTTAGAATGATGGTAATGATGACCTTATATGTGAGATAGCAGAAGAGACACAGATGTAAAGAACAGACTTTTGGACTCTGTGGGAGAAGGGGAGGGTGGGATGATTTGAGAGAATAGCATTGAAACATGTATATTATTATATGTGAAATAGATCACCAGTCCATGTTTGACGCATGAGACGGGATGCTCAGGGCTGGTGCTCTGGGATGACCCAGAGGGATCGGATGGGGAGGGAGGTGGGAGGGGGGTTCAGGATGGGAAACACATGTACACCCATGGCTAATTCATGTCAATGTATGCAAAAAGCACTACAATATTGTAAACTAATTGGCCTCCAGTTAAAATGAATAAATTAACCAACAAAAGGGAAGGGTCATTTCATAATAGAAAAGTAGTAAATTAATCAAGAGAATGTAATAATCATAAATATTTGTACATCAAATAACAGAGCTTCAAAACACATGAAGCATAATGTCATTATTTACAGGCAGCATAATTGGGTACATAGATAACCCAAAAAGACATAAAAAAGAATTATTACAATTAATAAGCAATTTACCAAAGAAACTATATACAGGATCAACGTATGATCTTTTCCAATTTCCCCATTCTGGTGGGTATATAATGGTATCACATTGTAGTTTTAATTTACATTTCCAGGGTGACATTTTAACATATATTGACTCTTTAGAAATTTCCTGTATAAGTATTTTGCCCATTTTTCTTTCAGGTTGTCTGTCCTTTTTCTTTATTGATTTGTAGTAGTTCCTTATATAATCTGTATGTGGGTAGTATGGTTCAGTTGCTAAGTCGCTTATGACTCTTGTGACCCCATGGACTCTAGCCTACCAATCTCCTCTGTACATGGGATTCTCTGGGTAGGAATACTGTAGTGGCTTGCCATTTCCTTCTCCAGGGGATCTCCCTGACCCAGGGATTGAAGCTGCGTCTCCTGCATTGCAGGCAGATTCTTTACCTACTGAGCCACCAGGGAAGCCCATATAATCTGTATATGAGTCCTTTGATAGACATACACATGGCAAATATTAGAGGAGTTTTGCCAATACAGCCAGAACAAAGAGAGGATGCCCTGTAGTGTTCTTGGTAGGAAGGGGAGAGTCCTCAAACAGAATACTACCCAGTACTCCACAGTACTGAGGTGTACAGAAAAGGGCCTCAGCTATTTCCTTGAATCTACACAAAGGATTATACGGTACAGGAGAGACAAATACAGTGGGGCTACATAGGCAGCCAAAAAATGAGGAAATATCTGAACCAGAGAAGTTCTTGGGATGTAGCTCTACAGTATTTCATCAGCCAGATAGAAGGCTCAGAGAGGTTACACTGTACTCTGTACACTGCCCCACCCTCCACAAAACTGAAAGTAAAAACCAAAAATGTCTGTGTTGGGCATTACCATTATTTATCAATATTCAAAGTCTTTTGACCTCTTGGGCTTCCCTAGTAGCACAGCAGGTAAAGAATCTGCCTGCAATGTGGGAGACCTGGGTTCGATCCCTGGGTTGGGAAGATCCTCTGGAGAAGGGAAAGGCTACCCACTCCATATTCTGGCCTGGAGAATTCCATGGACTGTATAGTCCATGGGGTCACAAAGAGTCAGACACAACTGAGGAACTTTCACTTTACTTTGACCTCTGGACACGTGAAACAGTTGCTCATTGAAGTTGTGTGATGTGGCCATGTGGTTTGATGTGGCCAGTTTTCTGGTGTGAAATGAAGTGTAAGCAGAAATTGCATGCATCTCTTCTATATTGAAGGATATAATTGCCAGTGTTTGGTGCTACAGTCTATTTTTGCCCACTGCAGTACCTGTAGAAGCATTTATTATTGAGATACCACATTGATTGACACATCCTAGAATGCTGAGCCAACACATGGAGGAATATGAATTGAAGTGTCACCTAGACTCCTGAAGATTTTGTAAGATTAATAAAAAAAGTTGTTTGGTTATTTTTGCAAGCCACTGAGATTTTGGAGTTGTTTAATGCCAATTTCCCCTATATTTCTAGTTTATAGTTCTATAATAGTTCTAGTTCTATTATAAAGTAATTCTAAAAAAATTTGTAAATATTAATTGTGGTTTTGATGCAGTTTGAGTCAACTTACTTTCAGAGTTAATCTTATAGCTTTAATAAAAAGCCACTGAATTTAAAAATGGTAAATATAAACTATATTGTATCTTATTTTTCCATTTGTTTTCCTACCTTTTAAAAATTCTCTTATAATTCCAGGATTGTTTTGAGTAGTTCTGATGCATAAGTCTGTACTAAAAACAGAAGACTATATAGCATAAGAAAAATGGGAGACTGAAGGAAAAGCTAAAAGCTAAAGTTTCAAATGGGTCACTGAGAATTCAAGTTCCTGCACCCTGTTTTAATTCTCTTAATATCAAAATGTCCTTTCACACAACAACTTTAAGCCTAATTTTTCCTAGATAAACAGCAATTAGTGATTTAGAGAACTGCTCTCTAAACATTTTTAATCATGCACCCAGATCAGTTTAAAAAAAATAGTTCAGGAGAACAAGACGGAGAAGGAGTAGGTAGACATGGAGTACATCTCTCTCCACAGATACATCAGGAATACACCTTCAGACACAGAAGTGCATACAGAACACCAGCTGAGAGTGGCAGGAGTACCTGCCCAGAGGAAAAGAATATATAGAACCACACAAAACTCCATAGGATTAAGAAACTAGGGGGAAAAACAGGAGCATTAGTAGACTGGACCTGCTGTCAGCAGGTTAGGGAACTGAAGCAGGGGTCTGGCCCCCACATTGGGACAGTTGTCTGAGTCAGGGAAGAAACATTTAAGGCTGAAGAGGAAAAACAACAAACAAAATCTCAGCACAAATCTCACTCTATATGAAGCACAAAGCACTGAACGAAACTTAGGAGGGCAGAAACCTGAAGGAAGAAAGAATTCAACCTTGAAGGCTGGGAAAAGGAGACCTCAAACACAATAAGTTAAAAAAATAATGAAAAGGCAGAGAAATACTACACAATGAAGGAAAAAACTAGAAACACAAAAGTCCAAATAAATGATGAGAAAATAGGCAAACTACCTGAAATAGAATTCAGAATAATAATAGTAAAAATGATCAAAAACCTTGAAAACAAAATGGAAAAAATGCAAGAATCAATTAACAAAGACCTAGAAGAATTAAAGAATAAACATACAAACAACATAATTACTGAAATTAAAAGTACTCTAGAAGGAATCAATAGCAGAATATCTGAAGCGGAAGAACAAATCACTGAGCTGGAAGATAAAATGGTGGAAATAACTTCTGAAGAGCAGAATAAAGTAGAAAGAATGAAAAGAACTGAGGATAGTCTCAGAGATCTTGGTGACAATATCACATGCACCAGCATTCGAATTATAGGGGTCCCAGAAGAAGAAGAGAAAAAGAAAGGGTATGAGAAAATTTTTGAAGAGATTATAGTTGAAAATTTCCCCAACATGGAAAAGGAAATAGTCAATTAAGTCCAAGAGGCACTAAGAGCCCCATATAGGATAAACCCAAAGAGAAACATGCCAAGACACATACTAATCAAACTAACAAAGACTAAACACAAAGAATATTAAAAGCAGCAAGGAAGAAGCAGCAAGTAACTTACAAGGGAAACCCCATTTACTTAACAGCTCATCTTTCAGCAGAAACTCTGCAGGCCAGAAGGGAATGGCAGGATATAGTTAAAGTACTGAAAGGGAAAAATCTACAACTAAGATTATTGTATGTGGCAAGGATCTCATTCAAAATTGATGGAGAAATAAAAAGCTTTTCAGAGAAGCAAAAATTAACAGAATTCAGTACCACCAAACCAACTTTACAACAAATGTTAAACGGACTTATATAGTCAAGAAATACAAGAGAAGCAAAAAGATCTACAAAATCAACCACAAACAATTAAGAAAATGTCAATAAGAACACATATATCAATAATTACTTTAAATGTAAATAGATTTAATGCTCCAACCAAAAGATACAGACTGGCTGAATGGATAGAAAAACAAGACCTATATTTATGGTGTCTACAAGAAACCCACTTCAGATCTCAAGACACATATAGTGAGAGGATGGAAAAATATATTCCAAGAAAATGGGAAGCAAAAGAAAGCTGGAATAGCAATCCTCATATCAGACAAAATAGATTTTAAAATAAATAATATTACAAGAGATAAGGAAGGACACTACATAATGATCAAGGGATCAATCCAAGAGGAAGACATAATAATTGTAAATATCTATGCACCCAACATAGGAGCACCTCAATACATAAGACAAACACTAACAGACATAAAAGGAGAAATTGACAGTAACACAATAATAGTAGGAGACTTTAACATCCCACTCACACCAATGGACAGATAATCAAAACAGAAAATTAATAAGGAAACACAAGTCTTAAATGATACATTAGATGAGATGGATCTCATTGATATCTTCAGGACATTCTATCCAAATGCAAAAGAACACACCTTCTCTGCACTTGGAACATTCTCCAGGATAGACCACATTTTGCATCACAAATCAAGCCTCAGTAAATTTAAGAGACTTGAAATTGTATCAAGCATCTTCTCCGACGACAATGCTATGAGACAAGATATCAATTACAAAAAGAAAAAAAAAACCAAACTAAAAAACACAAACACATGGAGATTAAGCAATACGTTTCTAAATAACCAACAGGTTACTGAAGAAATCAAAGGGAAATCCAAAAACTTCTAGAAACAAATGACAATGAAAACACAACAACTCAAGATATATGGGATGCAGCAAAAGCAGTTCTAAGAGGGAAGCCAATAGCAATACAATCCTACCTTAAGAAACAAGAAAGACATCAAATAGACAACCTAACTTTACACATAAAACAACTAGAAAAAGAAAATTTAGAAAGATGGTAATGATAACCCCATATGCAAAACAGAAAAAGAGACACAGATGTACAAACAGACTTTTGGACTCTGTGGGAGAAGGTGAGGGTGGGATGTTTCAAGAGAACAGCATGTATATTATCTAAAGTGAAACAGATCACCAGCCCAGGTGGGATGCATGAGACAAGTGCTTAGGCCTGGTGCACTGGGAAGACCCAGAGGAATCGGGTGGAGAAGGAGGTGGGAGGGGGGATCGGGATGGGGAATACATGTAAATCCATGGCTGATTCATGTCAATGTATGACAAAACCCACTGCAATGTTATTAAATAATTAGCCTCCAACTAATAAAAATACATGAAAAAAAGAAGAAGAACAAAAACACCCAAAATGAGTAGAAGGAAAGAAATAATAAAGATCAAAGCAGAAAGAAATGAAAAAGAAGTGGAAAAAATAGTAAACATTAATAAAACTAAAAGCTGGTTCTTTGAAAAGATAAACAAAATTGACAAGTCTTTAGCCAGACTCATCAAGAAAAAAGAGCAGAATCAAATCAACAAAATTAGAAATGAAAAAGGAGAGTTTACAACAGACAATGCAGAAATACAAAGGATTATAAGACTCTTATGAACAACTATATGGCAGTAAAATGGATAACCTGGAAAAAATGGACAGATTCTTAGAAAAGTTCAATCTTCCAAGACCAAACCAGGAATAGAAATTATGTACAACCGAATTACAAGCACTGAAATTGAAGCTGTTATCAAAAACCTCCCCAAAAACAAAAGCCTAGGACCAGATGGCCACACAGGAGAATTGTATCAAACATTTAGAGAAGACTTAATGCCTATCCTCCTAAAACTCTTTCAAAAAATTGCAGAAGGAACACTTCCAAACTCATTCTATAAAGCCACCATCACCTTGATATCAAAACCAAAGACAACACACAAAAAGAAAACTACAGGCCAATATCATTGAACATAGATTCAAAAATCCTCAACAAAATTTTAGCAAACAGAATTTAGCAACACATCAAAAAGCTCATACACCATGATCAAGTTGGGTTTATTCCAGGGATGCAAGAATTCTTCAATATATGCAAATCAATCAATATGATACACCATATTAACAAATTGAAAGATAAAAACCATATGATAATGTCAACAGATGCAGAAAAGCCTTTGACAAAATTCAGCACCCATTTGTGATTAAAACTCTTCAGAAAATGGGCATAGAAGGAACCTACCTCAACATAGTAAAGGCCATATATGATAAGCCTACAGCAAATATTATTTTTGATGGTGAAAAACTGAAAGCATTCCCCCTAAGTTCAGGAGCAAAACAAGGGTGTCCACTTTCACCACTATAATTCAACATAGTTCTGGAAGTCCTAGCCATAGCAATCAGAGAAGAAAGAGAAATAAAAGGAATCCAGATTGGAAAAGAAGGATTAAAGATCTCACTGTTTGCAGATGACATGATACTGTACATAGAAAACCCTAAAGATAGTATCAGAAAATTACTAGAGCTAATCAGTGAATTTAGCAAAGTTGCAGGATGCAAAATTAATACACAGAAGTCACTTGCATGTCTATATACTAACAATAAATAATAAGAAAGAGAAATTAAGGAATCAATCCCATTCACCATTCCAACAAAAAGAATTAAATATCTAGGAATAAACTTACCCAAGGAAACAAAAGAACTGTACACAGAAAATTATAAGACAGTAATGAAAGAAATCAAAGATGACATAAACAGACGGAGAGATATTCCATGTTCCTGGGTAGGAAGAATCAATATTGTGTAAATGACTATACTACCAAATGCAATCTACAGATTCAATGTGATCCCTATCAAATTATCAATGGTATTTTTCTCAGAACTAGAACAAAAAAATTTCATGATTCATATGGAAACACAAAAGACCCACATAGCCAAAGCAGTCTTGAGAAAGAATGGAGCTGGAGGAATCAACCTTCCTGATTTCAGATTATATTACAAAGCTACAGTCATTGAAACAGTATGATACTGGCACAAAAACAGAAATATAGACCCATGAAAAGCCCAGAAATAAACCCATGCACCTATGGGTACCTTATTTTTTACAAAGGAGGCAAGAATATATAATAGGGCAAAGATAGCCTCTTCAATAAACACTGCTGGGAAAACTGGACAGCTACATGTAAAAGAATGAAACTAGAACACTTCCTACCACCATACACAAACTCAAAATGGATTAAAGACCCAAATGTAATACCAGAAACTATAAAACCCTTAGAGGAAAACATAGGCAGAACACTTGATCACATATCAAAGCAAGATCCTTTATGACCCCCCTCCTAGAGTAACAGAAATGAAAACAGAAGTAAACAAGAGGGACCTGATTAAACTTAAAAGCTTTTGCACAGCAAAGGAAACTATAAGCAAGGTGAAAAGACAACCCTCAGAATGGGAGAAAATAATAGCAAATGAAACAACTGACAAAAGATTAATTTCCAAAATAAACAAGCAGCTCATTAACTCAATGCCAGAAAAACAAACAGCTCAATCAAAAAGTGGGGAAAAGACCTTAACAGATATTTCTCCAAAGAAGACATATAGATGGCTAACAAACACATGAAAAGATGCTCAACATCACTCATTATTAGAGAAATGCAAATCAAAACTACAATGAGATATCACCTTACACCAGTCAGAATGATCATTGACAAAAAGCCTACAAACAATAAATGCTGGAGAGGGTGTGGAGAAAAGCAAACGTTCTTGAACTGTTGGTGGGAATGTAAATTGATACAGCCACTATAGAAGACGGGATGGAGATTCTTTAAAAAACTAGGACCCCTAGGCATATACCCTGAGGAAACCAAAATTGAAAAAGACACATATGAATCCCATTGTTCATTGCAGCACTATTTATAATAGCTACAACATGGAAAAAGCAAGAGAGTTACAGAAAGACATCTACTTCTGCTTTATTGACTATGCCAAGGTCTTTGACTGTGTGGATCACAAAAAACTGTTGAAAATTCTTAAAGAGATGGGAATACCAGACCACTTGAACTGCCTCCTGAGAAATCTGTATGCAGGTCAAGAAGCGACAGTTAGAACTGGATATGGAACAACAGACCGGTTCCAAATAGGGAAAGGAGTATGTCAAGGCTGTATATTGTCACCCTGCTTATTTAACTTATATGCAGAGTGCATCATGAGAAACACTAGGCTGGAGGAAGCACAAGCTGGAATCAAGATTGCCAGGAGAAATATTAATAACCTCAGATATGCAGATGACACCACCCTTATGGCAGAAAGCAAAGAAGAACTAAAGAGCCTCTTGATGAAAGTGAAAGAGGAGAATGAAAAAGTTGGCTTAAAACTCAACATTCAGAAAACTTAGATCATGGCATCTGGTTCCATGATGTCATGGCAAATAGATGAAACAGTGGAAACAGTTAGAGACTTTATTTTGGGGGGGGGGGGGGTTCCAAAATCACTGCAGATGGTGACTGAAGCCATGAAATTAAAAGATGCTTTCTCTTTGGAAGAAAAGTTATGACCAACCTAGACAGCATATTAAAAAGCAGAGACATCACTTTGCTAACAAAGGTCCATCTAGTCAAAGCTGTGGTTTTTCCAGTAGTCATATATGTATGTGAGAGTTGGACTATAAAGAAAGCTGAGCGCCGAAGAACTGATGCTTTTGAACTGTGGTGTTGGAGAAGACTCTTGACAGTCCCTTGGAGTGCAAGGAGATCCAACCAGTCTATACTAAAGGAAATCAATCCTGAATATTTCTTGGAAGGACTGATGCTGAAGCTGAAACTCCAATAGTTTGGCCATCTGATGTGAAGAACTGACTCATTGGAAAAGACCCTGATGCTGGGAAAGATTGAAGGCGGGAGGAGAAGGGGTCAACAATGGATGGGATGGTTAGATGGTATCACCAACTCAACGGACATGAGTTTGAGTAAACTCTGCAAGTTGGTGATGGACAGGGAGGCCTAGTGTGCTGCAGTCCATGGTGTCACAAAGAGTTGGACATGGCTGAACTACTGGACTGAACTGAGAACATGAAAGTAACCTAGATGTCTATCAACAGATGAATGGATAGAGATTTGTAGTACACATACATACACAATGGACTATTGCTCAGCCATGAAAAGGATAGCATTTGAGTGAGTTCTGATAAGGTAGATGAACCTAGAACCTATTATACAGAGTAAAGTGAGTCAGAAAGAGAATATAAATATCGTATTCTAACACATATATATGTAATCTAGAAAAATGATACTGATTGGTACTAGAAAAATGGTATTTACAGGGCAGCAATGGAGAAACAGACATAGAGAATAGAGTTATGGACATGGAGAGAGGGGAGGAGAGGGTGAGATGTATGGAAAGAGTAACATGGAAACTTACATTACCATATGTAAAATAGATAGCCAACAGGAATTTGCTGTATGCTCAGGCAACTCAAACAGGGGCTCTGTATTAATCTAGAGGGGTGGAATGGGGCAGGAAATGGGAGAGAGGTTCAAAAATGAGGGGATATATGTATACCTATGGCTGATACATGTTGAGGTTTGACAGAAAATAGCAAAATTCTGTAAAGCAACTATCCTTCAATAAAAATGTACAAATACAAAAAAAAAAAAAAAAAAAAAAGGACTTCACTCCACATATGTGTTGATGTCTGTGGCACAGACATATTGAGAAACTTCAAAGAGGCTTTTAAGTAGTTATGATTAAGTTTAGGGAAATGTTATTAAATATTGCATGGAAACAATGATTTTGAACATTGCTGAAGTATTTTTAGGGTTATATGTTAATGTTCAAAGTGTTTTTAATGTTTTGCTAATCACTATGGCTTCATACTATCAATAGCTAACAGTTCATACTGTCGATATATATTTAGAGTGGAATTCATTGTTAATGATAGTAGGTATACATCTGAATTTCACATAGACTTCAGAAAAAAAGAAATTTTAAATATATCTTGGTCATCTTCCAAAATATATCTGTTTGTACCATTAGTTTTACTCTGTTTATGACTGATTAAAAAAACAAAACAAAACACTGATACTAGAACTGTCAGCCCCCTTTTGTTTGTTCGTACTTACATATTAATATATACTATAACCAGTCTTTTCTTAAATAATTTTCTATTCAAAAGTGCATAATGTAATCCATTGTTGTTGTTTAGGTGCTGAGTCATATCCAACTCTTTTGTGACCCCGTGGACTGTAGCCTGCCAGGCTTCTCTGTCCATGAAATTCTCCAGACAAGAACACTGGAGTCTGTCGCCATTTTCTTCTCCAGGGGATTTTCCTGACCCAGGGATCAAACCCTCGTCTCCTGCCTTGGCAGGTGGATTCTTTACCACTAAGCTACCAAGGAAGCTTAATATAATCCATAAATACTCTAAAATGAGCACACACATTGTTACATGTGGCAGTATGCCAAAAGCAACAGAGTACTACTGCCTTCCCGTCCACATAGTGAAATGCCTGCACTTCCCTGAAATGTCATATACCACATGTAGTATTTTACTATCTGACATGTGGATCTAGTGAGCATGCCTATGTCAACCTATAATATTAAATTTTGGTAAACTTTAATTTTTTATTTTTATGTACATAGACAATTTATTACTAACTTCCAGCATCCAAGTGAATCTTCTTGCACACTTGCTAGAGTGCTTGTATCTGCTTTTAAGGCCATGGATTTAGAGCATAGATTTACTCTGGCAGATCTCAGTTCCAATTTCTGTTCCACCACTTACCAGCTGTGTGACCTCAGGAAGACACAATCTCATAAAATCTGGTTTTTCTCATCTGTAAAATGAAGATGTTAAAGTGTTTATCTCATGGGGTTATAAGAATTAAATGAGATAATGTGTGTAAAACAATTGCTGCCAAACCCAGCACATACTGATATATTTTGTCTATTATTAGTAAGGTTACATTTGTAGGTTCAGAATGATTTATTGAGAATGGAAGGGGAATATCTACAACACAGTAGCTAGAACTGTCCTCAGAGGATGACCATTTGGGTTGAGACTTTCCCCCAAAATGGCCATGCTTAAGGAACCAGAGTTCACAGTGAATAGATCCATTGGTCCTTGGAGAGAAAACTTTCATTCTTGCTTACTTTTTGAGATATTATCTACTTCTCTGGCCTGTCTATTGCCTGGTTGATGCATCTCAGAGTGGTAAATTTATACTTATTGTACTTGCTTAATGTTAATCTTCATCTATACTTTCTATTCGATACCAAAGTTTTAAGAATTTGGCAAGAGTTAGGACACTAAGTAAATGAATTTCAATCATGGTTTTCTAGAAATTGCAATTGATTGCTCTCTCTCTCTCTCTTTTTTTTAAAATAAACTTTCAATTGTGTTGCTCAGTAACACATACCACCAATGAAATCTGTGTTAGCCTTGCAAGTTTTCAGGCGTTAATGTTTATGTTGCCTATTCATGACTTTCTCCAGCACATCCTGGCAAAAATCACCCCATAGAGGAAAAACAAGTCTGTTTCACACAAGATCTACATTAAATTATTCTGCCATCTTACAGTTTATTATTGTCTAATGCTGTGTGTACTGTTTTTTGTACTGCTGATGATTTATTGGGGTTTAGACAGGAGTGAATGTCTTGCTCTTATGTGTTGTTGAATTCATTTTGAAAACTAGTGAATTTGATCCTAAGAAGGGATACAGTCCATTTTTCCTTTTTAAAACACCTCCCTCATGAATCAGGATCACTATTCCTTGTCCTGGCTTCATCTCTGCTAAAGTTCCTGATTCGAATGTTATCATCAATGCTGCCTGAGTCACAATGTCACTATAAAAAAGATTCTTTTGTTTTTTTTTAATGCAAAAGTAACAAAAGGAAGAAACTAAAAATCTGAAACATCTTAGAGAAAGTTTCTCCTGAAAGAGAGAACCATTCAGGAATAACTAACCTGTTTGGTTAGTTGGCCTCCAGCTCTGAAAAAATTTCTGCCTACACTACTCGAATAGTTTCACCTCATGTTATTAACACAAAGGAAGTCTGTTAATTAGTGATATCTTTGGATTAACATGAATTCTCTTTGAGTAATTTAAGCATTGATGCCAACAAAAAAGGGATTATTGATCATCCAAGCATTAAAAGGGACTTAAAGCAGATTGTTTTCTTCTTGACATTGGGGTATAAAATGAATTCTCTGAAAGGAACATATGGCAGTTTTATTAGAGATAAATACAATAGATAATGTTGGATCCTGCAGCATTTTAAGCAGCAGGATAAGTCTGTTTGGAATCCCACAGTCGTGGGCAGGGTTCTATGCAGGGTAGCCTGAGGGCATTGAGTTTTGTGTGGCTGTGAGGACACTGGTATGTACTGCGAATCAAAGATCAATCTTGCTTGATTTAAAATTTTACCTTGAACTGATCATTCACCCTGGAAAAAGGGTAAAAATAATCTCTTATTTTTCCTCTCTTTTCTCATTCCTTTATTTCATGACCCAAAACCATGACCTCAGATTTAGTGCTGCATTTCATTCCAGGCTTTGAAGTTGACGTGTGTATTTATTCATCCTGTAAATTGTCTTTAAAGAAAAATGTATTACAAATTTTAGGCAACCAACATGCAATGGAATACTGGAGCCCACCTATTTTCTTAGGTTGAGGACTACCTCAATTCCTATATCATGATTCTTTCTGGGAAGATATAAAGACCCTCTTTGCTGATATTCTGAAAGGGGAATATTTAAGACTATTCTGTCCATTAAGAAAACCGTATTAAAGCCATATTAAAGTGAAAGTTATACTCTTCTCTGCCTACTGACATTTTCCAAGAAATGTATGCAAAATGGTGGAATATTTTTAAATGTTTGGTCCATTTGTGTCAAATTGTTAGTCATCTTGTCCTCCCTTCTAATGAGTTATAATCTCAGTGACTGAGGGATTGAATCTGACCTTGTTCTGGCTAAGCTAAGAAGGCCTGCTGAGAGACTTCAGTTCTGTGTATCATTTAGATGTTTGAGGTATAATATCAAAATAAATTGGTTCCCAAAAGAAAAATATCAAATGCATACTAAAAAACTCTTGCCGCCTGCCTGCCATTCCCATCAAACTCCAAGAAATGCTGCAATAAAAGTGGCTGATCTGTGTTCTCTCACATTACCTTGCTTATTCTCCCTCTCACTCAGACCATCTGGTGGGTTTCTGCAGATAATACCCTGCCCAGTTACTGTTGGGGAAGTATCAATTATCAGTTTCTTTTTCTCTTTCTATTGAAGACGGGATTGCTCTGTTTCATTGAAGAAACCTTCCAGTGGACTATGTTGTAGCTTCCATTACATTCAACTTCAGTAAGATATAAGCTCAAACATCTCAGCTTTCCTCATTCAATTCTGTCCTCATTCCATTTGTTTCCCTTATACACTGCTGTGCAATATTTCTTCAGCATTGTAGGTGCTTTATTTCTTCTGTCTAGAAACACTAAACTATGAGTTAACATTTTATCACAAATTTCTATCTTTCCTTTGAAGCAATAACTACAAGAGATTCCTCCTCACCCCCGCCCACACATACCAAGCTTTGTCAGAGTTTTTAAGTACATGGGTGGTTAAGGAAGGTCTTAAGGACATAGTACACTAACCCTAGTACACTAACCCATAGTACACTCTTTTTTAAAAAATTTAAATTAATTTATTTCTAATTGGAGGATAATTGCTTTATAATATTGCATTGGTTTCTGCCACACGTCAACATGAATCAACCATAGGTATACATATATCCACTCCCTCTTGAACCGCCCTCCCACCTCCTACCCCGTCTCACCCTTCTAGGTTGTCACAGAGCACTGGACTTGAGCTTACTGCATCATAGAGCAAATTTCCACCGGCTATCTGACAGAATCTTTTATCGTGTTCTGAATGGTATTCTCTTTGTTCATGATGAGAATGAGTGCTTTGTTTTGTTTTGGCTTTTTTTTTTTTTTTTTTTGGCTGCACTGGGTCTTTGTGGCTGCATACGGGCTTTTCTCTAGTTGCAGTGAGTGAGGGATACTCTTCGTTGTAGTGCACAGGCTTTTCACTACGGTGGTTTCTCTTGTTGCAGAGCACTAGCTCTAGAGTGTGGGCTCAGTAGTAGCAGTGCATGGGCTTAGTTGCTCTGCAGCATGTGGGATCTTCCCAAACCAGGGATAGAACCTGTGTCCCCTGTTTTGGCAGGCATATTCCTAACCACTGGACACCAGAGAAGCCCCAAGAATGAGTGTTTAACCAACTTGGTTTATTAAATTCCAGCTGTGAGTCTGTGCCTGTGGACTGACCAGAGAAAATGACTTCTCCGATGGCTGCCTTTGCTCTAGGGGCTGGATTTCAAGAGACAGTTCTACCCTGAACATTACAGCAGAGGGAAGAAATTGAATGACTGCGAAACTTGGAGATGGTCTTGATATTTTTTCAAAAGAAAGCTTGCTATTTCACAGCTAAATGTTTTTATCCCAGCCTGAACTTCTGCTCTCCAACTTGACTTTAAGAAGAAAGGAATCTATGCTTAATGAGTATGAACTTTTCCTTTAGGATGATGAAGTTCTAGAAATAACAATAGACAGTAGTGATGGTTACACAACACTGTGAATGTACTAAATACCATTGAATTGCACACCTTGAAATGGTGAATTTCATGTTGTATATTTCACAACATCAAGGAAAAAAGAAAGGTATCTAGAAAAAAAAGAACAGGACAAAAATCACAGAGAAGACCAAGTCATCTTTGGTTGACCCACAATTGTTCTTTCCAGCTCATCTACCAACTTCCAATCCACCTCTCCCTAATGTGTAGGGATTCTTGCTATGCTCTACCCAGAGCTACATTTTTCTGCCTCTTTTAAGTCTGGCTTTTCTGAGTCAGTGCTGCACATCATACTCAAATGATACCTACATTACCTCCTCAATCTTGCCAATAATCACATAAGTTCTCATTCTGTTTACAGTGTAGGAACATACCCACCCTTTGAATGAAAATGTTTCTGCTGAAATTGTTCCATGTTTCCCAGAGAGATAACAGTTTGGAACACTGCAGTGGAAATAAGCAGAATTAGGGCATAGTATGCTATAAAGAAGCATGGAGTTTAGATGAATGGATAAAGACAGATACATATATATCATATATATATATATACACATACATGTATGTGTGTATGTATGACACATATATGTATGATATATATACATACATATATATGTGCCTTTATATTTATAGAAAATAGGTCTTTCTAAGACCTGTACCACATGATTCACTTATATGTGGATTCTAAAAAACAAAACAGAATGAAAACAGACTCATAGATACAGAGAACAAAAAGGTAGTCACCAGAAAGGAGAGGGTAGGGGCGTAAAATAGGTGAAGGAGTTGAGAGGTACAAACCTCCGGTTACAAAATAAATAAGCTACAGAGGTGTAATATACAACAAAAGGAATACGGTCAATAATATTGTAATAATTTTGTATAGGGACAAATTATTACTAAATTTACTGTGGTCATCATTTCATAATGTGTGTAAATATCAAGTCACTATATAGTACACCTAAAACTAATGTTACATTGTATCAATACATCAACTATACTTCAAGTATATTTTCAAGTATAGTTCAAGTATATATTCAAGTAAATTCAAGTGAATTTACAAAATTCACACAGAATCATATGCTATAATCTCAAATTATAAAAACAAATCTATTGTACACATATTTTTCTTAAAATAAGCAAACACTCAGATAGATGGAACTTCTAAAATGCTTGGAATTTTTCTTGTTCAAGTAAGCATACATAACCTCATTTAGAGAGCCTTTCATCAAAACTGGTTTACTCAAGTTTTGTACCTCTAACTGAGAGGAAATGCACAATTTTACCATTATATTTTATGAATTATTTGGAATAAAAATATGTTCAGTTACAATTAAATCTTTTTTATGTAAATATTTTTGTACCAGTAATATATAGTACTAATGTTAATGAGTTACTGAAAAGTTCATTTTTCCTGTCTACTCAACCACTTATGTAGAAAAACTGAATCAACAAAAAAATCTACTGAGTTCTTATGATTTTCCGGGTATTGTGGTTCCTTGCCTTCATGGATTTAGTCGTCTAACAGGACACATAGATATTAATCAAACGCCATGCAGATTAACATAAAACTGCACTTTAAGATATACTAAAAGTAAAGGTACAAGGTGCTATGAAACTGTGCAACAGAACATTAGCATAAAGTCATGGGTGTCAGGAAATGCTCATTGTTAGCTTATCTCTTTATAGTGACCCATAGAAGAACTTTGCTTAATTTTTGATATTCTAAGTTGGATAAATGGCACGCCTGTCCATTCAGTCACCTAAACTTGAATTTCACAATCATCATTGCTCTAACCTTCTTTTTGGACTTCTTTTACCCTCATTCAGTTACTATATCCTATCCTTCTTCAGAGCAAATTCTCACACATATTGTTGCTGCCCACAATTCTGGGCTATTGCCTCACAGCTGAACAATTACCTCTGTGTTCAATTTTTGATCCTACCTATGCCCTTTCCACTCTCCAATCCTTCCTAATCATTGAGGCCAGAGCAATCTTTCTTAAATTACCTCAGTATCTACCTTTGCAATATGTCTCTAATGCAGTGATATCCAAAGAGTGGGCCTTGGATCACCTGGAAGACTTTTTCCAATAGAAAACTTTCTGGCATCCCCATCCCAGGCCTGTTGAATCAAATCTTAGGATGGGGTCCAGGAATTTGATATGACCAAAAGATCTCCAGAAGATTTTGATGTGGTTTGCAAACCGTCTTCTCAACACACCTTTCCAGCCCTGTCTCTCTCTGCTGCCCTACACATAAGCAGGACTATAGCAATTCCTTCAATACAATCTGTTTTTCCTGTTTATTTGTACTGTTTTCTCTGCTTAGAATGCCCTCATCTCACACGTCTACCAATTACAACCCTTATTTTTGAAGGTTTCATTCCAAGGCCACTTCTTCCACTGAGCTTTGGGATTTCTCCTCAGCTGGAATCAATTTCTTCCTCTCTTGTGAGCTCTTGAAACTTTTAGTTTATAGCTGTTATACATTGTATTAGGATGCCTTGTCTCCCCTACCAGACCATAATCATCTATTCTTTTTCTAAGACAATCTGTACCTACCATAATGTTTAGCTTAGTTCTTTGGGTAAAGTAAGTGATAGAGGATATATTTGCTGAAAAAAATGAAACAAGCTTTACTCTTCTACAAAGAGCAAGATTGTCTGTGAATATATTGCTATCAGAACATCTCCTTAACTACAAAAGCTACTATAGTATACTGCTGTTTTCCATAAATATAAATATAGCTTATGGGGATTAGAGGAGAAGAAGGGGTGACAGAGGATGAGATGGTTGGATGGCATCATCAACTCGGTGGACATGAATTTGAGCAAACTCCAGGAGATAGTGAAGGACAGGGAAGCCTGGTGTGCTGCAGTCCATGGTGTCGCAAAGAGTTGGACACAACTTAGTGATGGAATAACAACAAATAGGTGTTAGACATATGGATATATGAACTCATATGGCTTCAATATACAGGATTTTCATTAATAAAAAATCTCAACTCCTTTTTGTCATTCACTCAATTTTACTTCACACTCTGACTTCTAATTCATCCATTTTCACATAGCAAACTAGATGATATGCCTTCTCCAGAAGCAATGCTGATGATGCCATGCTGTGAATCACTGAGAAAACAGCACTGGAGCAGCAAATTCTTGGCATTTCAAGCAGACTTTCCAGAGGTCACTTCCAAAGTTTGGTTATTTTAAACTTGTTCTCATACAATGAATCAGTTCACATTGTGGACCAAAATTTGAAAAAGAAAAAAAGAAGGCCCTGCTATACAATGAGTGAAATGATTATTAAAACTTCAGAAAGATTTACACAAAGATATATGTCTCATTGACTGGATGAAGTCAAGTCCCTTTACATAAGTGGGCTCAAAGTCAATAGCTTTTCAGGAATAAGGCCTGAATATGTCCTAGATTTGTTAACCAAAGTGATCAGGCATTTTATGCTTTGTCAGATGAACGTGAACTAACATGTAAATTTGCTCATGGTTCCAAGGCCTCTAGGATGTTTTACTAGCCTAGAAGAAATTGTTCTTTTTAATTGATAGAAGTTTTAAATAAAACTGAAACTTGCCCTTGTAGCACCAAAGCACTCTCTCTCTATTGTTCTCACTCTGTTTAGTTTTCTCTTTTTTCCTCCAGATTATCAATTTTCTTTGTCATCAAAGATATATTGCCCTAGGAGTTGGGAAATAGGCTGCATGTCCCTTCTTGGACCTTCTTTCTGCCCCTCTCATTGATCTTTGTCTTCCTGCTATTATCTGAAAGTACACGCCCTCTACTGTAGTGATTCTCTTCTCTCCTGCCCAGACTTGAACTACTTTCCCATGTTATTCAGATAAGTTCTTCTCAAATTTAATGTGCATGTGACCCACCGGTCTCTTGTTAAAATGCTTATTCTCATACAGTAGGGCTGGGTTGGGGCCTGTATTTCTAATGAGCTCCTTGGTGACAACCACGTTTTCTACTTTGGAGACAGCACTCTGAATATTAAGGTTTTAGGGGACAGAAAAAACTTTTCATCAACTTATTACTACCAAATAATGGCATCAAAATTTTACCTTGTTCAGAAAAGTGTGCATTCCTTCCATAACGCTTAAGCAAATATAATATGGGAATCTTAAATACTACAGCCATATCAATGGAAGAAATATTTAGGGATAATTATCATTGGATCCCTTAAATCATGTGACAAAGTATAAAGATGCTTTGCTTATAAAAATGGCCAGGCCTACTAATTAGAGGACTCTGTAGGCAAAAGTTAAAACTCCCCCACTTTATGGATGTGGAAATTGAGTTCTAGTGAAATTGAATAACTGGCCCGAAGTAATAAAAATTGGATTGGAGACAAAGAGGATTTATTTATTTATTTATTTATTTATTTATTTATTTTTATTAGTTGGAGGCTAATTACTTCATAACATTTCAGTGGGTTTTGTCATACATTGATATGAAACAGCCATAGAGTTACACGTATTCCCCATCCCGATCCCCCCTCCCACCTCCCTCTCCACCCGATTCCTCTGGGTCTTCCCAGTGCACCAGGCCCGAGCACTTGTCTCATGCATCCCACGTGGGCTGGTGATCTGTTTCACCATAGATAATATACATGCTGTTCTTTTGAAACATCCCACCCTCACCTTCTCCCACAGAGTTCAAAAGTCTGTTCTGTACTTCTGTGTCTCTTTTTCTGTTTTGCATATAGGGTTATCGTTACCATCTTTCTAAATTCCATATATATGTGTTAGTACGCTGTAATGTTCTTTATCTTTCTGGCTTACTTCACTCTGTATAATGGGCTCCAGTTTCATCCATCTCATTAGAACTGATTTAAATGAATTCTTTTTAATGGCTGAGTAATATTCCATGGTGTATATGTACCACAGCTTCCTTATCCATTCATCTACTGATGGGCATCTAGGTTGCTTCCATGTTCTGGCTATTATAAACAGTGCTGCGATGAACAGTGGGGTGCACGTGTCTCTTTCAGATCTGGTTTCCTCAGTGTGTATGCCCAGAAGTGGGATTGCTGGGTCATATGGCAGTTCTATTTCCAGTTTTTTAAGAAATCTCCACACTGTTTTCCATAGTGGCTGTACTAGTTTGCATTCCCACCAACAGTGTAAGAGGGTTCCCTTTTTGCCACACCCTCTCCAGCATTTATTGCTTGTAGACTTTTGGATAGCAGCCATCGTGACTAGCATGTAATGGTACCTCATTGTGGTTTTGATTTGCATTTCTCTAATAATGAGTGATGTTGAGCATCTTTTCATGTGTTTGTTAGCCATCTGTATGTCTTCTTTGGAGAAATGTCTGTTTAGTTCTTTGGCCCATTTTTTGATTGGGTCATTTATTTTTCTGGAATTGAGCTTCAGGAGTTGCTTGTATATTTTTGAGATTAATCCTTTGTCTGTTTCTTCATTTGCTATTATTTTCTCCCAATCTGAGGGCTCTCTTTTCACCTTACTTATAGTCTCCTTTGTAGTGCAAAAGCTTTTAAGTTTCATTAGGTCCCATTTGTTTAGTTTTGCTTTTATTTCCAATATTCTGGGAGGTGGGTCATAGAGAATCCTGCTGTGATTTATGTCGGAGAGTGTTTTGCCTATGTTCTCCTCTAGGAGTTTTATAGTTTCTGGTCTTACATTTACATCTTTAATCCATTTTGAGTTTATTTTTGTGTATGGTGTTAGAAAGTGTTCTAGTTTCATTCTTTTACAAGTGGTTGACCAGTTTTCCCAGCACCACTTGTTAAAGAGGTTGTCTTTTTTCCATTGAATATCCTTGCCTCCTTTGTCAAAGATAAGGTGTCCATAGGTTCGTGGATTTATCTCTGGGCTTTCTATTCTGTTCCATTGATCTATATTTCTGTCTTTGTGCCAGTACCATACTGTCTTGATGACTGTGGCTTTGTAGTAGAGTCTGAAGTCAGGCAGGTTGATTCCTCCAGTTCCATTCTTCTTTCTCAAGGTTACTTTGGCTATTTGAGGTTTTTTGTATTTCCATACAAATTGTGAAATTCTTTGTTCTAGTTCTGTGAAAAATACCATTGGTAGCTTGATAGGGATTGCATTGAATCTATAGATTGCTTTGGGTAGAATAGCCATTTTGACAATATTGATTCTTCCAATCCATGAACACGGTATGTTTCTCCATCTGTTTGTGTCCTCTTTGATTTCTTTCATCAGTGTTTTATAGTTTTCTATGTATAGGTCTTTTGTTTCTTTAGGTAGATATACTCCTAAGTATTTTATTCTTTTTGTGGCAATGGTGAATGGTATTGTTTCCTTAATTTCTCTTTGTTTTTTCATTGTTAGTATATAGGAATGCAAGGGATTTCTGTGTGTTAATTTTATATCCTGCAACTTTACTATATTCATTGATTAGCTCTAGTAATTTTCTGGAAGAGTCTTTAGGGTTTTCTATGTAGAGGATCATGTCATCTGCAAACAGCGAGAGTTTCACTTCTTCTTTTCCTATCTGGATTCCTTTTACTTCTTTTTCTGCTCTGATTGCTGTGGCCAAAACTTCCAACACTATGTTGAATAGTAGTGGTGAGAGTGAGCACCCTTGTCTTGTTCCTGATTTCAGGGGAAATGCTTTCAATTTTTCACCATTGAGGGTGATGCTTGCTGTGGATTTGTCATATATAGCTTTTATTATGTTGAGGTATGTTCCTTCTATTCCTGCTTTCTGGAGAATTTTAATCATAAATGAGTGTTGAATTTTGTCCAAGGCTTTCTCTGCATCTATTGAGATAATCATATGGTTTTTATCTTTCAGTTTGTTAATGTGGTGTATTACATTGATTGATTTTTGGATATTAAAGAATCCTTGCATTCCTGGGGTAAAGCCCACTAGGTCATGGTGTATGATTTTTTTAATATGTTGTTGGATTCTGTTTGCTAGAATTTTGTTAAGGATTTTTGCATCTATGTTCATCAGTGATATTGGCCTGTAGTTTTCTTTTTTTGTGGCATCTTTGTCTGGTTTTGGAATTAGGGTGATGGTGGCCTCATAGAATGAGTTTGGAAGTTTACCTTCATCTGCAATTTTTTGGAAGAGTTTGAGTAAGATAGGTGTTAGCTCTTCTCTAAATTTTTCGTAGAATTCAGCTGTGAAGCCATTTGGTCCTGGGCTTTTGTTTGCTGGAAGATTTTTGATTACAGTTTCGATTTCCTTGCTTGTGATGGGTCTGTTAAGATCTTCTATTTCTTCCTGGTTCAGTTTTGGAAAGTTACACTTTTCTAAGAATTTGTCCATTTCATCCAAGTTGTCCATTTTATTGGCATAGAGCTGCTGGTAGTAGTCTGTTATGATCCTTTGTATTTCAGTGTTGTCTGTTGTGATCGCTCCATTTTCATTTCTAATTTTGTTAATTTGGTTCTTCTCTCTTTGTTTCTTAATGAGTCTTGCTAATGGTTTGTCAATTTTGTTTATTTTTTCAAAAAACCAGCTTTTAGTTTTGTTGATTTTTGCTATGGTCTCTTTAGTTTCTTTTGCATTTATTTCTGCCCTTATTTTTAAGATTTCTTTCCTTCTGCTAACCCTGGGGTTCTTCATTTCTTGCTTCTCTAATTGCTTTAGGTGTAGAGTTAGGTTATTTATTTGGCTTTTTTCTTGTTTCTTGATGTAAGCCTGTAATGCTATGAACCTTCTCCTTAGCACTGCTTTTACAGTGTCCCATAGGTTTTGAGTTGTTGTGTTTTCATTTTCATTCATTTCTATACATATTTTGATTTCTTTTTTGATTTCTTCTATGATTTCTTGGTTATTCAGAAGCGTGTTATTTAGCCTCCATATGTTTGAATTTTTAACAGTTTTTTTCCTGTAATTGAGATCTAATCTTACTGCACTGTGGTCAGAAAAGATGACTGGAATGGTTTCAATTTTTTTGAATTTTCCAAGACCAGATTTATGGCCCAGGATGTAATCTATTCTGGAGAAGATTCCGTGTGCACTTGAGAAAAAGGTGAGGTTGATTGTTTTGGGGTGAAATGTCCTATAGATATCAATTAGGTCTAGCTGGTCCATTGTGTCATTTAAGATTTGTGTTTCCTTGTTAATTTTCTGTTTAGTTGATCTATCCATAGTTGTGAGTGGGGTATTAAAGTCTCCCACTATTATTGTGTTACTATTAATTTCCTCTTTCATACTCGTTAGCGTTTGCCGTACATATTGCGGTGCTCCTATGTTGGGTGCATATATATTTATAATTGTTATATCCTCTTCTTGGATTGATCCTTTGATCATTATGTAGTGTCCTTCTTTGTCTCTTTTCACAGCCTTTATTTGAAAGTCTATTTTATCTGATATGAGTATCGTGACTCCTGCTGTCTTTTGGTCTCCGTTTGCATGAAATATTTTTTTCCAGCCCTTCACTTTTAGTCTGTATGTGTCTCTTGTTTTGAGGTGGGTCTCTTGTAGACAGCATATATAGGGGTCTTGTTTTTGTATCCATTCAGCCAATCTTTGTCTTTTGGTTGGGGCATTCAACCCATTTACATTTAAGGTAATTATTGATAGGTGTGGTCCCGTTGCCATTTACTTTGTTGTTTTGGGTTCACATTTATACAACCTTTCTGCATTTCCTGTCTAGAGAAGATCCTTTAGCATTTGTTGAAGAGCTGGTTTGGTGGTGCTGAATTCTCTCAGCTTTTGCTTATCTGTAAAGCTTTTGAATTCTCCTTCATATCTGAATGAGATCCTTGCTGGGTACAGTAATCTAGGTTGTAGGTTATTCTCTTTCATTACTTTGAGTATGTCCTGCCATTCCCTTCTGGCCTGGAGGGTTTCTATTGATAGATCAGCTGTTATCCTTATGGGAATCCCTTTGTGTGTTATTTGTTGTTTCTCCCTTGCTGCTTTTAGTATTTGTTCTTTGTGTTTGATCTTTGTTAATTTGATTAATATGTGTCTTGGGGTGTTTCGCCTTGGGTTTATCCTGTTTGGGACTCTCTGGGTTTCTTGGACTTGGGTGGCTATTTCCTTCCCCATTTTAGGGAAGTTTTCAGCTATTATCTCCTCGAGTATTTTCTCATGGCCTTTCTTTTTGTCTTCTTCTTCTGAGACTCCTATGATTCGAATGTTGGGGCATTTCACATTGTCCCAGAGGTCCCTGAGGTTGTCCTCATTTCTTTTGATCCTTTTTTCTTTTTTCCTCTCTGCTTCATTTATTTCCACCATTTTATCTTCTACCTCACTTATCCTACCTTCTGTCTCCATTATTCTACTCTTGGTTCCCTCCAGAGTGTTTTTGATCTCATTCATTGCATTATTCATTTTTAATTGACTCTTTTTTATTTCTTCTAGGTCTTTATTAAACATTTCTTGCATCTTTTCAATCTTTGTCTCCAGGCTATTTATCTGTAACTCCATTTTGTTTTCAAGATTTTGGATCATTTTTATTATCATTATTCTAAATTCTTTTTCAGTTAGATTCCCTATCTCCTCCTCTTTTGTTTGACTTGGTGGGCATTTTTCATGTTCCTTTACCTGTTGGATATTTCTTTGCCTTTTCATCTTGTTTAGATTGCTGTGTCTGGAATAGGGCTTCTCTCTTTTTTTTTTGGTAAGGTTATAGTGTATTGAAAATGAAAATTAAGGAGTAGTAGAGGAGTACTAGAGGACTTTAAAAGAAATAAGAGAAAAAGAAAAATAGAAAATAGAAGAGAAAAAGAAAAAGAAAGAAAGAAAGAAAAAAATTGTTTTTCCTAATTAAAAAAATCGTAACAATTTATGAAAATGAAAGTTAAGGAGTAATTTGGGAGTTATAGGGAATTTTAAAGGAAAATAAAAGAAAAAAAAATAGAAAAGAAAAAATAAAAAAAAATTTTTTTTCCTACTTAAAAAAAAAAGTAAAAATATATCTTGGAATTTCTCTGGAGCTGTTGTGGTCAGTGTGGGCTTGGCTCATTTTCAGATAGCTCCTCATTCCAGCTTACACTTCTCGGTATCTACAGGTCCCTTCCGGTGTAGTCGGTGTTTTCTAGAGGGATTTTAATCTGTTGCACCGGTCCCTTCTGAAGCAGTTTCCTTTGTTTATTTGGCTTCTGTTTGCAGGTCTCTTCAGAGCGTCATTTCCGCCCTGACACAGGCGGGCAGAGGTGGACTCTTATTCAGGTAGCTAGTTCCGTCGCGCTGCGGGGAGGGGCTGGCGCTGCTTTCTCCGTCTGCCTCCCGGCTGCTCTATATGGAGCGCGCCCCGCGCTGCACGCGGTTCCAGTCCTCGGGTGTTCCACAAAAGCTCGGTACAAAAAGCTGCACCTGCTCTTTGTGCCTTCCCCGTCAGAGCGGTCCAGGCAGCCAGGGACTTGACGGGCGCACTCTCCCCGGGTGTGGCGCGCCCACTCCCTTCCGTGGTCCCAGTCTCCGTTTCTGCCGGCACCAGTCGGGTGCGTGCGCCTTCTGCCCCCCGCGTCCCCAGCCCCAGTCCCCGCCCGCGCTGGTCGGGTGCCTGCGCCCTGGGTCTCGCCACGACCCTCCCGGCGGATGTCGACCATCCAGAATCACAGGAGGTCTTTGATTAGAAACTGGAGGCCTGTTTGCAGTGCGGCAGGGGATGCGGTCCTTGGGGCTGAGCCTGCCCCCTTCCCCTCCCCCCTGCCTCCTGCCTCCGGCGGGGCTGGGCCGGTCCGCAGCCTGCAAGCTCTTCTCTGGACTTTCTCGGTCCCTTTGTTCTGCGAATGGCCGGCAGTGTATTTGGGCTGGTTAATTTTCTCTCTCTCTTTTGCTGCCCCACAGTTTAAGTTGGCAACTCACAAAAGCTCCCTCCGATTGTCCTCAGGGCACTCAGGCCCGATCCTACCTCAAGCAATGCCACCCGCTCCTCTCCGTTCCGCCCTCACTTGCTGGTGGCGGATGCGGGTGTCTGGGGTACTTTTCTGCTGGGAGTTGCTTTTAGGCTCGTAATCTGTGGGTTTTATTTATTGTTTCCCTCCGAGTCAGGTTGCCCTCCAAGGTTCAAACACTTCCCCGAGGCCCGCCAGTGCGAGGGTTTCCCAGTGTCTGGAAACGTCCTGTATTGAGACTCCCTTCCCGGGACGGATCTCCGTCCTTAGCTCTTTTGTCTCACTTTTTATCCTTTATATTTTGTCCTCCCTCCTTTTGAAGACAATGGGCTGCTTTTCTGGGCGCCTGATGACCTCAGCTAGCGATCAGAAATTGTTTTGTGAAGTTTGCTCTGCATTCAGTTATTCTTTTGATGAATTTGTAGGAGAGAAAGTGGTCTCCCCATCCTACTCCTCCACCATCTTGGCTCCTCCCCCCTCGACAAAGAGGATTTAAAACAATTTTTTCTGACTGGAAAAAAAAATCAGTGCTGTTTCTACAATGTAACTGTTCCCACCTGGTAACTAGAGAAATGTATAGTCACAAAAAGGCTGAAAAATCCTTCAGGGGGCTTAAGATTGTTTAAATTTAACTATCAAGTCAATGCAACTAGATTCTAGGGGAAGGGAAAGGGGCATTTGTTATTTCATTTCATAATAATATATACCCATGTGCACATAATATTACTAAAAGCAAAAACTTTAGATTATGTATACAAATATATCTCCAAACCTTGGTAAATTTGATTCAAAAAAGGTAACAACATTCAAAACTCATAGATGAATTTAAGCAATAACCTTCTTAAAAGGATAGTTTTGTTACTATCTTTGGAGGTTTATTGATTTTTGTCCAGCATTCAATCTCACCGTATTTTCTTATCAATTTGTAGAATTTCATTCACTACTTCTTTAAAGCTTGACTACTCTTTTTTAGTACAATTTTAGTACACTTTCTACTGAATTATTGCAATATAATTTAAAGTCAGGGAACAATAATAACAGTAGGATTCCAAGTCCAATGTATTGTAGACTGATCTTAAAATAGAGTCTGGAATAATAGTGCCCATTATCAGCTTTAGGACTGAAAGAGACCAAGAAATAAATAAGATGTAACGGGAAGGGAAAAAATCTAGTTCATTTCAAGGTGCAGTTCCTATTTCTTTGAATACAGTCAGCCACAGTTATTTCTTGAAGCTGAATAAATAAAGCAAAACATAACAACTAGCATCTAAAAACACATAAAATTTAGTAATAATCATAAGCAGGAATATTTTTTCAATTGAAATGACTTCAATTCAGTTGAAATAGTTTTTCTCCTAAGTCAGAAATACCCATATTTTAAAACAATTTTCAGTCAGTCTATCTTCCAATAGTTACCAGCCTAAGTTAATGTGGAGACTAGGGGACAGGAGTTCCTTTCAAATTTATGTAGCTCAGGTCAGGACCTTCACCGTTGGATGCACCTTAACCTCTTCCTTCCAGAGCAGGCTTTCATGGAAAAAATAGTGAACTGTACCAATCCTGTAGAATGTATGTGTCTAAAGCATCATCTGACATTTTGTAGAGACTGCATCTTCCAGACAATAGAAACAGTGGGTTCTGCTCTTCATCTTAGAAACTAACTGTAAATCTATGGCTGATTCATATCAATGCGTGGCAAAAACCACTACAATATTATAAAGTAATTAGCTGCCATCTAATATAAATAAATGAAAATAAATAAATAAATAAAATTACTTGAATAAACAACAAAAAAAGACGCTAACTGAAGATTGCTTGGGGCAGTTTCGGTTCCATCTCAGCCATAATTTCCAGTCTTTTGATGAGCTAATGACTTATAGTCAATCTTTTTTGTCTTCTGCTTGTGACCTGCTCTGGTCTTTCTTCCCAGTTTCTCCTTGCATTTGCTCACTTTGATTTTTCTAACTTGCAAGTGTGCTTGGTATGACACATCAGCCATTTAGATCTCCAGGCTACTCAGTGGAGGTGAACATGTCAACCCAATCTCCTTCCCCCTTGGTGTCCATACATTCATTCTCTACATCTGTGTCTCTTTCTGCTTTGCAAATAGGTTCATTTATACCATTTTTCCAAATTCCATGTATACATATATGTGTTAATATATGATATTTGTTTTTCTCTTGCTGACTTACTTCTCTCTGTATGGCAGACTCTAGGTCCATCCACGTCTCTGCAAATGTCTACTTGCTTTAATGATCATTATATTTAAAGATATGTTAGTTTTACATTTCTCACAGGAAAAAGAGCCTATTCTGACTCAGTCTCAAACATACAAACATACAGAGGCATGTTAAAGTACAAAACTTTGGCTTTGGAGGATCATACTCATGCTACTATAGGGTATATTTGATTACAGTCCTCATATTATTTTTGCATAATGAATACATGTCACATAGCATGTGTATCTTTCATTGAAATAACCTGTGATTTGCTTTGTATAATTTCCCAATTTTAGGTAATTTATTTTCCTCGTGTGGATGTGATTTAGTTAAAATTAGGTTTTTAACTAAAACTTTATTATTTCTGAGGTTGTTAATTTTAAAAACTGCTCCCCATGTGTGAAATCCCTGATGCCCCTACCTGAAACAAACGGAAAACTTATTTTTTAGATGTATCTTCAAAAAACCAGGATGCCTAGGATTCCCACAGAGGAATATGCATGCACACACTCAAACAATAAACACGCAATGCAAGTCATACAAATTTGTGATCTATCCTTAAGAAGTTCTGCAGGTACAAGAAATGGTAATCCAGAAATAAAAGAACAATACCAACTCCCTCCCCCAAACCAAACCCTAAAGATATATATATAATGTGATTTAAGGCACTAAAGGGAATAGAAGTCACAAGAAGAAAAATAAAGAAAATGACTACAATAATCATAGAACTTCAAGAAATAAAAATAGGGTCAATAAATTTAAAAACTAAGTTGACTCAGAATTGAGATAGAAAATATTACAGAATGATTAAGAGACATAGAACTGTGAATGACACACCTGACAAGCATTCCAAAAGAAGAGAATAGAAAATATAAAGAAATAATATGAAAATAAAGAGGATTTTCCAGAATTTAAGGAAGACATGAATACTCAGATTGAAAGAGTAAAGCGCCAATCAAGATAAACTGATGGGTGAAAACAAGATTAGTTGCTGTCCAATTAGCAATCAAAGAAATAAAAGTTAAAATGAGGTGTATATATTTAGTTAACATTTTAAAGCTACAAATCCACAATGATGATAATGTGGATACTCATTCTTCTTTATCCATTCATCCAACAGTGGGCTCTTAGGTTATTTTCCTATCTTGACTATTGTATACAATGCTGAAATAAACACTGAAACCATAATCACAGAAAACTAGCCAATCTGATCACACAGACCACAGTCTTGTCTAACTCAATGAAACTAAACCATGCCGTGTGGGGCCACCCAAGACGGACGGGTCATGGTGGAAAGGTCTGACAGAATGTGGTCCACTGGAGAAGGGGATGGCAAACCACTTCAGTATTCTTGCCGTAAGAACCCCACGAACAGTACGAAAAGGCAAAATGATAGGATACTGAAAGAGGAACTCCCCAGGTCAGTAGGTACCCAATATGCTACTGGAGATCAGTGGAGAAATAACTCCAGAAAGAGTGAAGAGATGGAGCCAAAGCAAAAACAATACCAAGTGGTGGATGTGACTGGTGATAGAAGCAAGGTCCGATGCTCTAAAGAGCAATATTGCATAGGAACCTGGAATGTTAGGTCCATGAATCAAGGCAAAATGGAAGTGGTCAAACAGGAGATGGCAAGAGTGAATGTCGACATTCTAAGAATCAGCGAACTAAAATGGACTGGAATGGGTGAATTTAACTCAGATGACCATTATATCTACTACTGTGGGCAGGAATCCCTTAGAAGAAATGGAGTAGCTATCATGGTCAACAAAAGAGTCCGAAATGCAGTACTTGGATGCAATCTCAGAAATGACAGAATGATCTCTGTTCGTTTCCAAGGCAAACCATTCAATATCATGGTAACCCAAGCCTATGCCCCAACTAGTAACGCTGAAGAAGCTGAAGTTGAATGGTTCTGTGAAGAACTACAAAACCTTTTAGAACTAACACTCCCCCCAAAAACGTCCTTTTCATTATAGGGGACTGGAACACAAAAGTAAGAAGTCAAGAAACACCTGGAGTGGGACTTCCCTGCTGGCCCAGTGGTTAAGACTCTGAGCTCCCAATGCAGGGGACCCAGGTTCGATCCCTGGTCAGGGAACTAGATCCCACATGCTGCAACTAAGACCTGGTGCAGCCAAATAAATGAATAAATATTAAAAAAAAAAAAAAAAAACACCTGGAGTAACAGGCACATTTGGCCTTGGAGTACGGAATGAAGCAGGGCAAAGGCTAATAGAGTTTTGCCAAGAGAACGCACTGGTCATAGCAAACACCCTCTCCCAACAACACAAGAGAAGACTCTACACATGGACATCACCAGATGGTCAACACCGAAATCGGATTGATCATATTCTTTGCAGCCAAAGATGGAGAAGCTCTATACAGGCAGCAAAAACAAGACCGGGAGCTGACTGTGGCTCAGATCATGAACTCCTTATTGCCAAATTCAGACTTAAATTGAAGAAAGTAGGGAAAATCACTAGACCATTCAGGTATGATCTAAATCAAATCCCTTATGACTATACAGTGGAAGTGAGAAATAGATTTAAGGGACTAGATCTCCTAGACAGAGAGCCTGATGAACTATGGACAGAGGTTTGTGACATTGTACAGGAGACAGGGATCAAGACCATCCCCATGGAATAGAAATGCAAAAAGGCAAAATGGTTCTCTGAGGAGGGCTTACAAACAACTGTGAAAAAAGAGAAGCAAAAAGCAAAGGAGAAAAGGAAAGATATTCCTATTTGAATGCAGAGCTCCAAAGAATAGCAAGGAGAGATAAGAAAGCCTTCCTCAGCAATCAATGCAAAGAAATAGAGGAAAACAACAGAAAGGGAAAGACTAGAGATCTCTTCAAGAAAATTAGAGATACCAAGGGAACATTTCATCCAAAGATGGGTTCGATAAGGGACATAAATAGTATGGACCTAACAGAAGCAGAAGATATTAAGAAGAGGTGGCAAGAATACATGGAAGAACTGTACAAAAAAGATCTTCATGACCCAGATAATCACGATGGTATGATTACTCACCTAGAGCCAGACAACCTGGAATGTGAAGTCAAGTGGGCCTTAGAAAGCATCACTATGAACAAAGCTAGTGGATGTGATGGAATTCCAGTTGAGCTATTTCAAATCCTGAAAGATGATGCTGTGAAAGTGCTGCACTCAATATGCCAGCAAATTTGGAAAACTCAGCAGTGACCAAAGGACTGGAAAAAGTCAGTTTTCATTCCAACCCCAAAGAAAGGCAATCCCAAAGAATGCTCAAACTACCGCACTATTGTACTCATCTCACACGCTAGTAAAGTAACGCTCAAAATTCTCCAAGACAGGCTTCAGCAATACGTGAACCATGAACTTCCAGATGTTCAAGCTGGTTTTAGAAAAGGCAGAGGAACCAGAGATCAAATTGCCAATATCCACTGGATCATCGAAAAAGCAAGAGAGTTCCAGAAAAACATCTATTTCTGCTTTATTGACTATGCCAAAGCCTTCAATTGTGTGGATCACAATAAACTGTGGAAAATTCTTCAAGAGATGGGAATACCAGACCACCTGATCCACCTCTTGACAAACCTATATGCAGGTCAGGAAGCAACAGTTAGAAATGGACATGGGTCAACAGACTGGTTCCAAATAGGAAAAGGAGTATGTCAAGGCTGTATACTGTCACCCTGCTTATTTAAAATATATGCAGAGTACATAATGAGAAACGCTGGGCTGGAAGAACTCAAGCTGGAATCAAGATTGCCAAAGAAATATCAATAACCTCAGATATGCAGATGACACCACCTTTATGGCAGAAAGTGAGGAGGAACTAAAAAGCCTCTTGATGAAAGTGAAAGAAGAGAGTGAAAAAGTCAGCTTAAAGCTCAACATTCAGAAAACTAAGATCATGGCATCCGGTCCCATCACTTCATGGCAAATAGATGGGGAAACAGTGGAAGCAGTGTCAGACTTTATTTTTGGGGGCTCCAAAATCACTGTAGATGGTGATTGCAGCCATGAAATTAAAATAGTCAAGGCTATTGTTTTTCCAGTGGTCATATATGGATGTGAGTTGGACTGTGAAGAAAGCTGAGCACTGAAAAATTGATGCTTTTGAACTGTGGTGTTGGCGAAGATTCTTGAGAGTCCCTTGGACTGCAAGGAGATCCAACCGGTCCATCCTAAAGGAGATCAGTCCTGGGTGTTCATTGGAAGGGCTGATGCTGAAGCTGAAACTCCAATACTTTGACCACCTCATGCGAAGTGTTGACTCATTGGAAAAGACCCTGATGCTGGGAGGGATTGGGGGCAGGAGGAGAAGGGGACGACAGAGGATGAGATGGCTGGATGGCATCACTGACTAGATGGACATGAGTTTGAGTAAACTCCGGGAGCTGGTGATGGACAGGGAGGCCTGGAGTGCTGTGATTCATGGGGTCACAAAGAGTCGGACAGGACTGAGCAACTGAACTGAACTGAACTGTGCTGGGATAAGTTGCTTCAGTAATGCTCGTGTTTTTGCAACTCCATGGACCATAGCCTAACAGACTCCTCTGTCCATGGGGATTCTCCAGGCAACAGTATTGGAGTGGGTTGCCATGCCCTCCTCCAGGGGGTCTTCCTGACCCAGGGATCGAAAGTATGTCACTTATGTCTCCTGCATTGGCAAGCGTGCTCTTTACCTGTAGTGCCACCATATTGCAAATCAAAAGTACAATGAGCTATCTCCTCACAGTTGTCAAAATGTCTATTATAAAAAAGACAAGAAATAACAAATACTAGTGAGAATGTAGAGAAAAGGGAACCCTCAAGCACTGTTAATAAGAATGTAAATTCATGCGGACGGTATGGAAAATTGTGATGGGTCCTCAAAAAAATTAAGAATAGATGTACTATATGATCCTTTTGGATATTTATTGACTATTCATATTCTTCCTCTGTGAATTTCTTGTCCATATTCTTTGACCATCTTTTATTGATAACAATGAAAAAAAAAAAAAAACAAATGTAAAGGAGTTCTTTATGGATTCTTGACCCCTCAACTGGTTTTGGTTATACCTGTTGGCATTGTCTTCTCCCAGTCGTATCTCCTAATTTTACCTTGTCTTTTGTCATATGGAAAGATTTAAATTGTTGCTTCTTGGAAGTGGAAGTCACACCTTGTTTTTAAACTCCTCCAAAGTATTCATCATACTATGAGTTTTAATAGCAATGCCTAATAAACTTTGGTCACACATATGTCCACTTCTTGCTCACCATCATCTTTTGCCTTTCCATGACTTCAAGATCCAGCCTCTTTCTCACTTCAGTATAATCTTTAGGAGAAAGAAATGACAACCCATTCCAGTATTCTTGCCTGGAAAACTTTCCATGGACAGAGGAGCTGGCGGGCTACAGTCCATGGAGTCACAAAGAATCAGACATGACTGAGTGACTGAGCACAGCCCACAGCATTATTATTATCATGATTTTTGTCAATTGTTTTGCTTCATTTTGAATGTTCTTATCAATTTTCTACTAGAGCATTCATCTTTGTCCTGTTTTCCAATCTCTTTCCACATCCACATATTCCTGTTCTAACACCACATTGTTTTAAAAAGTGTTTCTTTAATGCATTTTTATATAAGCAAGTATCTTCTCTTTATTTTTTCCTTCAAAAATTTCTAGGCTGTCTCATATTTTAAAATTTCCAGATGAATGTTAAAATCACTTTCTTAAGTTTCAAAAATCCTCTTGGGATTTTGATCTGAATTACAGGTAAATTACATCTGAATTTTTGAAAACTTGGCATGTTTATGTTGTTTAGTATTCCTATCCAGGAACATGTTCTTCTTCTACATTTACATAAATCTTGTTTCTCTCCTAGTGAAGTTTTGTAATTTTCTTCAGCCAATTTTTAGTTTTTTGTTTCTGGGTATTTTGCATATTATGTTGTCATTGTAAGTGGTCTCATTTTCCAGCTATGTTTTCTAACTAGCTATTATCAGTACAGGACTTACCTGGTGGCTCAGACTGTAAAGAATCTGCCTGCAATGTGGGAGACCCAGGTTCGATCCCTGGGTCGGGAAGAGCCCCTGGAGGAAGAGAATGCTACCCACTCCAATATTCTTGCCTAGAAAATTCTATGGACAGAGGAGCTTGGAGGGCTACAGTCCATGGGGGTCACAAAGAGTCAGACACGACTGAGCGACTAACACTTTCACTTTTTCCCCCACTTATTATAGGTATATAAGAAAGCTCTTTGTTCACTGAGTTTGCTTCCTGGCACTTTACTAAAGTCATTAGTTCTAAGATTTTTATTTAGAATCTTTTAGATTTTCTATGCAGATATTTCTTACTGCATTCACTAGAATTTCTATACCACTATTAAATAATTATAGTGATGCAACACACATGTCTTGTTCTTGATTTTGACTATGTCCCCAATATGTTGTTGTTACAGATGTTGGTTATTGTTTTCTTCTCGATATCATAATATTAAGGGCCTATTCTTTCATGCCCAGGTTTTTAAAAAATTAACACTTAGTTTAATTAATCCAAAAATGGATGTTGAAATTTAGCAAATGCGTCTTTTGGACACCTGTTGAGATAGTCTTATATAATTTTCTTTTGACCTATGGAAATGATATACTAGAGATTCCTGATGTTGTCATCCTAATATTCTGAAACAAACTATATTTGATGATATTAGTTTTAAAATATTGTCCATATTTTATTTGCTTAGTGCTTTGTATTAGGTTTTTTTTTTCATTTTAAGAGTATCATCCTTTCAATCCTCTGTGTTACACTTGGAAAGATTTTATGTCAGGGTTACGTTAGCTTCAAAAAATGCATTTGCCATGATCTGACTTTTTAAATCACTGACTGTTTAAATACTCCATGAAAATCTGAAAAGAAAAACCAACAAATAATCAGTGTGGGAATTTGAATACAGCTTCCCAATGGAATATAAGCTGCAAGGAGGATTTCTGTCTGTTTTGTTCACTACTGTATCCCTACTATTCTAGAACAGTGCCTGGTATTCAGTAAATGTTTGTTGAATAAATGGAAAGTAATGAATAATCTCCCTGGACATTTAATAGAGTTGTTTGGAAGGTTTTTTTTCTTCCTGATTTATCCTGTGGTTTGCTCTATCAAGCTCTTTCAAGGTATCACTTATGTGTGTGCTCACACACACACAAACACACACACACCACTCCTCAAAAAAAAAACTGGTTTATTTTAAACAACTCAAATATAAATATCACTAGAAAAAATCTGTATTGTACTTAAATTTCCCACTGACATTAATAACAATTATCAACATTTTCCATTATTACAAGTTATGAAAAGGCTGAAAATTATATTTTAATTCAATTTTCAGGTTGGCATTTCAAAGTTTCAGTGACAAACATAACGAATTGTTAAAGTCTCAATTTGAGATGGACGTTGTAGCTCATTCTCTTAGTAGAAAAGCTAAAAGCAATTCTTATTCCAAGTCACTTAATACTTTCCAGAACAGATTACAGATCTAAAGGTCACTTAAAATAAGCTCTAAATGTCACTTAAAGGAAAACAGTGTCACTGAAAATAAAATACCAGATTTAAGCATCATCATTCAGATTATATACTCTTTTTATTTTGCCTCTATTACAACATCAGGGGTGATATGGCGATAGAGGAACAAAAAATCTCAGGTTAGGGTTGATCATAACTATATTATCTTTATTCTTCCTCTTTTAAAGAGAAGAAATATGGTGTAGAAATTTTGACTCAATCTGATTAATTTTAAAGGGCATGTTCTCAGCAAAATTCTATGGCAATTTATATGTAGTGAAGTCCGGATTATGCTGTCTGTGATCAATGATCTGTGGTATATTTAACAAATACAACATACCACTCACTTATTTGACTGTGGATTGTATGATGTGATTCCAAATGAAAGGAAGCTATAGTTGAAAAGTACAGAGCAACCAGAAAAAAATGAAATGAAACAAACCTACCATGCCCTCTGTTGATGAAATGTGTGACTAGAGAATGTATGATTGGAAAGAAAAAAATCAACATATGTTTCTTTGTTCTTTTTTTTTAAGTTTCTCTAAATTATGTTCTAATTGAATTTCATAAAATAAGCATTTTATATTCTTCTGTTTTTATAGCATTCAGCACAAAATTATGTCAGTTAAAAGGAAAAAGCATCCATGTATAAATGGTTAATGCAGTAGGCCCAGTCATATGGCCTTGAATAGGCGTGATCTACTTGGAACTCATTCTGGAAGAACAACAATTGGAAAGGAAGAACCATTTTTAGACAATTTCAATTAAGGCAAGGTGGAAAAGGTAGAAGGATGGAATTCTGAACAAGCCAGATTGCTGTCCTCCCTCTCCTTTTCCCTAATCTTCAAATATCAGCCAAGTCCTTATAAATGATGAAGTTCATGTGCATCTTATGGGTGCAAGGATGGGTTGTTATCCTGAGACAAAATCTAATTCTCCTTCTCTAGAAGGTATCAGAGAGATTGACAGACATCCTTCAATAACTCCTTACCTTCTCCTTCTCAGTAGCATAACCATAAATTTTGATTTGGCTCAGTACACAGAACAAAAACTATATTTCTTGGCCTCCTTTGTAGCTAGATTTGACAACTTATCTAAATTCTGGCCAGTAATGAAAGTGGTAGTATCATGTGCAGCTTTGGGGAAATTCCTTAAAAGAGAGGAGGCTCATCCTTCTTCACATTTTCCACCAGCCTGGTAACAGAACAATTCAGTAACTATCTTGGACCATGAGGTGGAAGATGTATACTGAAGATGACAAAACAAAAGAGTCTAACAAACCAGGGTTCCCAATACATTTATGAATCTCCCCTGCCCACACTGAATTGCTTCTCTTTTAATTAAGTCTATTTATTTGTTTAAGTTATTGTTACAATGAAATATCCTTCAGCTTTAAAAAGAAAAGAAATTCTGACAAGGGCTACAACATGGATGAAGCTTGACGACATTATACTTATATTCTGTAAGCAAGTCACAACACAACAAATATAAGTGTAATTTTACTTATATGAGATACCTAGTATATTCAGATTCATAGAGACAGACAGTAGAATGGTAGTTTCCAGAGGATGAGTGGAGGGGTGAATAGGAACTTATGTTTAATGAGGACAGATTTTCAGTTGGAAAAGATGAAAAAGCTTTGGAGATGGATGGTTGCACAACAATGCAAATTTACTTACTGCCACAGAAGTGTACACTTAAAATTGGTTAAAATGATAAATTCTATGTTTTATATACTTTACCACAATAAAAAATGCAAAAACGTCAATGGTTAGCAACAATGTGTGTGATTAGACTATTTTCCAAAATCTCTTAAGTGCTTCCTTGGATACCAGTAGGATCAAAATTCAAAATTCTATTGTTGGAGACAATGTACTGGGCTTCACTCAATTTTATTTGATGAAACAAGAAATTAAGTGTTAACCACAATTATGTGCCTACACTGACATGAGGGAATTTCTTACACATCTAGAGCTTCAATTGCCATCTTCATGCAGATGCTTCATAAATGTATATCTTCAATTATTTCCCTGAGGTCAATTATTCCATGGTTCAAAGTGTTAGGTTGGAAGTTAGACATGAGCAACCAGAGGAGGCCTGGCTGTAAGGGATGGAAGCCTATCTCTGAACCCCATCCAAGAAACACCCAGGAGAGCTCACAGACATGCTACAAAATAACCACACTTTTCAACTCCTGCACATGCACCCTAGGCACAAGTGGATACAAAATGACCACAGGGGCTTCTCCAAGTAACTTTAGGCAGTTAGGAGCTTATTAAGGGCTCATGAATATTCTGCATCTAATTATGACAGAATTATGGGAAGACATAAATAATACAACTTGCTGTTATATAACTTATAATTGTCAATTGGCCTTGAGCATATGCCCATTTGCCTTCCCTTTCATTGATTGGTGGTGGGTGCAATCCCTACTTTGCATCAGGCATAACCAAAAGGAGGAGACTGGAAGCATAAAAGGGGGAAGCCGAGAGGGTTTGACAGGAAGGATGAGGGCAACTCTCTTGGGAGTGTTGGACTAAGAAAATCTCTGTCTGCTTGAGTTGGATGTTCTACATCTTTTGGTCCATCACTCCAATTTTTTGTTGCGACAAAACAAGAACCGGGGAAGAGAAATAAACCAACCTGACAAAAACCATGTCAAACTCAACATGCCCAACACCAAATTCATGATCACCATCCCCATACTTGGTTATTTGCCATCCATCTGATTGAGTAAGTCATAAAGCCAGGACTTTTACCCTCCTTTACATCTCCCATCCTATCATATGCTTCTGTGCCATCATGTACCTCCTGTTATCAGTTATTTCATTAATACTTTTACATTATTTCTGTATTTGAATACTATTTATCTCTCACACTAGAGTGCACATTCTGGGTGAGCAGAGACTTTAGTTTTACTCATAATCGTATTCCCAGAATACAGCACAGTGCCTGCCCTTTACATGGGTGTTTAATAAATACATGTTAAATAAATCTTTAAGGTTTGAACTCATAATTGGGAAAACAGTTTGATATAAAAATGCATAAATGTAATTCCTCTCCTTCCTATCTTTATGAAGATGTGAGTTATTCCCCAAGCAGAGTTAGTGGGTTACAGTTTGACACTTATCTTGAGATTATCCTGGCTATGGCTTTAGTACTGACTTTTAGTTCAGTGTCATCTTGTACATTTACCTGAATTTCTTGAACACTTCTAACTTGTACAATGATTCCTGTATCTGTCCCTTCTCATGAACTAATCCAAATATGCTGTTCCATTCCTTGGGTGGAGAAGAGTAAATATTTGAGGCTCACAACTGTAGGTAGAGGTCCTGAGGATGGGGATGAGGATGAGGGAATGGGAGTTTATCTCAGAACTCAAACTCTGTGGATTCAAGCTGTGCTTTTGCTACTAGTTTCAAATGAGTTTACTTAACATCTGAATCTGTTTCTGCATTTCCCGAAGTAGACACACCATTAAAGATACCTATAGCATAAAATTATTGTGAGGACTATATAGAGAAATGGACCTGGAATTACTTTTTAAACTGTACAGTGGCACAAACGTACATTATCCCGATGTGAATATGGTTGGAGTGAATCCTAAAATAGCAGCGGGGATGGTAAGGAGGTATTTGGCCACGACTCACATTATGTAGGTAACTACTTTTACAGTGTATTGAACTTGTTTTTGAAATGAAGTGGTTGCAGCAGAGAAAAAAATCTTAACAGAAAAAAGGTGGGGGGGGGGGAGCACTTCTAAAATCTAGCATTTAGCCAGTCAATTTGGTGTCTTTACTTCTACCGCGTTTCAGCTTCCTGAAAATCCCAAACTCTCCCACCATCTCTAACTATCCTGTGATCAGGTGTGCGGTATGTGCCGCCTGGTTTCCCCTCAAGCCGGTGTTACGTCATCAGATTATGACGTACCGCCCCCTGAGCGTGCTCAATTGTGAGGTCACACGCTCTCTTGCGTATATAAAGCTGGACGCTGCCTCCCGTCCCACTTGCACCAGGCAGTGAGGGACGCTGAGCATCGTGGCCCTCGGCTTCCCGGGCGGCTAGCGGCCCCCTGCTTCCCAACTGCCAGCTGAGTGCCTCAGTGCCCGAGAAGAGGGAAGAGGTTTGAAGAGGCACCATGAGTCTCCTGTTCCTACTAGTGAGCAGCATTCTGTTCGCCTTCATGTTTGTCTTCTGGAAAACCTGGTTTCAGGTAAAGTGTGTAAGAGCGGTTGGAATTAGATGAAGCTCGACAAATACATGGCTTGGGGAGGGAGGTGTGTTTAAGAGAGTAGATAGATAGTAAAGTAAGAGTAAGGCGGGGGTCACCCCATTCCTTTTTCCTTTGAAAGCACTCAGATTTTGACTCTTGACTTCACACTTCTCCCATGTTGACCAGTAGTTCCACAGCTGTACTGTGTTGTGAAAAGCCCCAAGTCACTAGGTGATGGGGTGAGTTTTTCATCCGCTCGAAAAGTACAGCAGAAAGTGTCCATCTGCCCCCTCCCATTTTAAGAAACTGTACCTACTCTCTTCCTCTCTGGCTTTTACTACCCCCATGTGATTCTGTTTGCCTCTTCCTCCCTTGTATTTTCGTTTTCAGTCATCTTTATGACAGCTTTGGGTGGGGGAGGGGACATCACAGATAATTAAGGTCAAAATGTGGGTTTCCTGCTGATGTTTAAAGTTCCAAGTGAAGTGCTTTTAGATAAGTATCAAACAGGGTCCAAGTATAGACCTACTGGAATGCCCAAGAAATGTAAGCCAAGGCTATGGTATTTTGGCATCAGAAGGCTACTTTGATTTTTTTCTCACTCTTTGTTTGGGAAGGACATATTTCCAAATCAATGTATTCATTCAACAGATTTTTAATCTTGGGGGAGGTCAATCAGTTCATTTTGGTAAATCAAGACTAAGAATGTTATTATTTGGTGGTATTTGGACATTGCTAAAGTCAATAAACTACATATGTTTAATTTCCTTCCCTTACAGAGAAACACTGGTGAAATGTCATCAAATTCAACTTCTCTTGCACTAGTAAGATCATCCTTTTCTACTCAGTCAACTAAGAGCAATACTGATAAGAGTCTTTCGGTCAACAGTCTCTCTCGGGATATCTTAATTAATTTCCCACACTCAGTAGCTATGCAGAAGCGAATATTGGTAAACCTCAGGATCGTGGAATACAAGCTGGCTGAACTGGAACAATTCCTAGTTACTAAGGGTTTAAATGGTGCATTAGTTAACCGGAAATCCACTGACAAGCCTACAGAATGTAATAACAATTGAGGCAATCATTAAAGGGACTTTGAGTGGATTCATTTCATTATATGTGTTTATACCAAATGAATTATTATTTAAAAGGGGAGGGGTGCCAAGTCAGATACAAAATCCAGACATTTGTCAGTTTGCTTACATTTAGAGAGTTGATTATGTTGCTAACATATTTTACTGGAGAAGGAATGAAAGCACAATAGAGAAAGAAACAGTTTGAGTTGTTTTCTTTTTAATTAGCTACAGTAAAGAGAATATAGTTGAGATACAGTGATTTTAACTTCAATTGTGAAAGTTTTTTTTCTAATGGTTTACAATACTGTAAATGTCTCCAAGTTTGCATTAAAGTTAGTGAGATTTGATGGAACTTTATTCCATTATGCAGAATAGTCTAACACTATTGAATCTGTGTAATAATACTAAGAGCTATCATTGAGCACCCTAAAATGTGCCAGGGACTCTGTTAAGATCTGTGCTTTACATACTTGTAAAGATAGTCACAGAAACTCTTAACTACTCTTCATAGTCAGCTATTGAAGTAGACTACTTTTCCAGCACCACCTCTGCTAATAATTAGATATTTCATTAGAAATATCTAAACCTTCCCTGAATTGCAAGTCACCTGTAGAAAATTACATGCATTTTTTTATTTGGTGAAAAATCCACACCTCAAATAGCACCAAAATATAATAATGGTAGAATGTATGTAATGTGGCTTAAAATTAAAGTATTTATATGCTGTATTTAGCAATCTATTTTAAATATTTTATAAAACCTAGTAGTCTGTTGACAGTCACTAACAGCATTTGACCTACCCTCAAAGAAAACCCTCAGAATATCTAATACAAGCTCATCTAATGTGTATGTTAGTTGCTCAGTCATGTCTGACTCTTTGCAACCCCGTGGACTGTAGCCCACCAGGCTCCTCTGTCCATGGAATTCTCCAGGCAAGAATACTGGAGTGTGTAGCCATTCCCTTCTCCAGGGGATCTTCTTGACCCAGGGATTGAACCCAGGTCTCCTGCATTGCAGGCAAATGCTTTACCATCTGAACTACCAGGGAAGCCTCAAAAAAAATCCTCAAAATATCTAACACAAGTTTATCATATATATGCACATAATTCACTGAGATTGTTCAATTATAGGCCTACCTATCTACCTAACTTCATACCCCCTGCCCCCAAATAAGTTACCAGTATAAATTAAAGGAAAACCTTAATCCCTTACTCATTTAATCTTCAATCAAAAGGAAAAGGAATTTAAAATATATAAGAAATTAATGCTTAAATTTATTCTTTTATTCATCATTTGACAAGAACAAAAAGCCAGCGGTAGTGTATGTGGTTCTTAAACATATTTCAGAGTCACAGATTTCTTTTGATATTCTGATGAAAAATAGGGGCTCTCGCAGTAGAAAAAATGCATATACACATACATGTAGAAAAATATTACATGTAATTTCAACCTCATACAGTCTCTGAAGCCCATGTTAAGAACCTTAAGAATAACTGAAAAGTTTCTTGCATAGTTAGGTAATCCTAGATTGTGATGTTAAACCAGTTGTAAATGATATATAATCAGTGTATAAATCTATTAGTGATATGTTTTCATTATCTTTTGTAAAGAAATTGGCACATAGGACTTTCTAGTTTGGCTGCCCTCATTCTTGACAAGTTTCACAAGTTTATCTCCCATAAGTATGTAAATAAGTTATCAAATGTAAATAGTAACTTATTCAAGTAAAACAATCATTCTACTTATCTATTAACTATATATTATAATCATAAGATCTTAGATTTGATTGAAGCCATTTCCTCATCAGTATTTTGTTCCATGTTCTATTTGAAATTAGACTTCAGGGTGTATAATGAACTACTTTAAATTTTGTGAAACACAGTAGAAATTAGATGAGTCATGTTTTTCTTCCACCCATAACCTACAGAACACATTTTTATGGGGAAAGAAATAATCAAAGCTTCTAGATTCCATTTTCTAGATTTATCACTTACTGGCCATAGTTTTCTGTCTTATTTCACTATTTGTAAATGAAGAATATAACTACCAAGTTCACCTTAAAATAGTGAACTATGAAGGCATGAAGTTTTTAGACATGAATCAAAGATATTAAGCAATAGTCTTCCTATACATAGTTCATTTTTTCCATATATACATATATGTATGGCATTTCTAATTTTCAATTTTACCACTTTCTTTTAAATATATTTATTTTCCCCAGCTTTATGGAAAAGAAACATTGTGTACTAAGAAATATAAGCAAATAGTGTTTAAAAACTTTTATAATAGAAAATATAACTATCTTCTAAATAACCAGCTCAAAATAAAGCCTTCAGTATATTAGAAAAATATTGTAGTGATACAAAATTTTTATTGTGAAGTAGAGGCAGCTATGTATGTGTTAACAGATAAATTACATTGCTAAACATTAGTAGATTCACATTTTTGTATTACATTCCTGTTGAAATTGGAAAGCTCATAGATCTCATTCTGGTTTTCTACTGTCACTAATATTAGGTATTTCATGGTTAGTCTCTTTTTTAGAATCTACCATGTTCTCATATCTTTCCCCACGATGTTTTTCCAGATATGGCCCCCAGTTAGCAGCTGGTCTGCAGCAGGTTGCAATGCGCTGAGAAGCAAAAAAAAAAAAAAATTTATTATAGTGTTATGTCTTCTTGCTAACCAAAATGAAATAAGAACATAGAAAAGTAAAAAAGTGATCATCTAAATTCTTAATTGTCTACAGAAAAAAAAGATACTCAAATTTAACCAATTGTTAATAGAACTGTATTAACTACAAAGTCAAAATAACTGAGTATGTAAATGAGCTCAAAAGGAAGTGTGTGAACCCATTCAAGCAACAGTATCACTTCACATACTTTGAATTTCTATCCTGGCTTTAGAGTAAGGGTTAGGTTAGGATCTAAACCAGTGTATGACTGGGAAGTTTCAAGAATCAAAGGGTAAAGCCATTCATCTAGATCCACTAAACAATGACCTAAATCTTGAATCCAGTCTGACTTCTGAGCCTACCTAGACATTGTCCTACTGAGATATCATAATCAACTCCATTCCCTTAGGCCTCCATGAAAGAGGGATAACTCAGGGTCTAGATTGGGTTCAAGGTCATTTACCAGACTTTTTTCCATTTCTAACATGCTATTATAGTATGTATTATAACCAGATGAAGTTTTAAAGGTGAAAATTATAAAGGAAAAAGGTCAGTTGCTTTGTGTCATCTCAGTTCAATCCAGTTGCTCAGTCGTGTCCAACTCTTTTGCAACCCTATGGACTGTAGCCCGCCAGGCTCTTCTATCCATAGGATTCTCCAGGCAAGAATACTGGAGTGGGTTGCCGCTTCCTTCTCCAGGGGATCTTCCTGACCCAGGGATAAAACCCATGCTTCATGTCTCCTGCATTGGCAGGCGGGTTCTTTACCCCTAGCACCAAGATACCATAACTTTTATGTGCTAAGCATTTTAATAGGGCTTGAGGATACGATATCAATCAAGACAAGACCCCTTCTTAAGCTTATAGTCTAGTACATGGAGACACAAAAATATACATCCAGTATAATACAATGTTATGCACATAGTAATAGATAAATTGTATCAGGTATAAAAGTTAACTGAGGGGAATAGTGATTAATTTGATCTCATGTTCAAAATCTCATATTAACCTTCATTTTGATCACAAGTACTTTATATTATAAAGTATAAATAATATTAACATGCTTACTTGAAAGATGTTTCCTTTAGCTTGAATTATGTTTATGATAGCCATGATTGGAATCCAGATAATGCAGAAAGTAATCATACACCAGCCTAGAGCAACTCCCCAGTTAGGGTATGGAATTTGACCATACTTAGGTCTACGAAACTGTATCACTGACCAGATCAAGATTGACTGTGAAAGTAAAATATGAAAAGAAAATGGTAAAGATTAGACTTTATTGCATTAATGGTTTCAGTTGTACTAATTATTAGCAGTTGTATTCCATTTCTTAGAAATAATTTATCAAAAACAATTAAGATGAAAATACATTCAAGGTGAGATAATCAGGTAACTAGCCAGAAAATCAAATTCTAAATGAACCAATCTAAATAACTTGTATTTGTCTTACAAAAATTAGCATTGATACAGATACTTGTACAACACATATTTCAGTAAAATACTTTACCATAAAATATATCTGTTGAAAGTAAAATAGTATCTGAGATTTATATTATTGAACTTTTAACTTTACTTATAATAGCATGATTTTATTCTGTGCTATCTGGAGGAAGAAATATGGCAACCCACTCCAGTATTCTTGCTTAGAGAATTCCATGGACAGAGGAGCCTGGTGGGCTATAGTCCATGGGGTTGCAAAGAGTTGGACATGACTGAAGTGACTTAGCATTCTGTCCTGTAAGCTAGCCAGCATATCAGTTAGTTCAATGAGAATATAAAATACATTTTAGTGAACATGCCTTGCGCCTTGCTTATCAGTAGTTTCTATTTATTTCCCACTACACAGAGTACCCTTTACTCCACACCCAAAACGTACAGGCATTCACACATGGGTACATAGTTACCAAAGCACTTTCTTATTGAAAAAAAAAAACAAAAACATGTTTGGGTAACACAATGAATCTTAAAGATAAAAACATTTTAAGGCCAAGTTTTTTAAAAAGTATTTTTTAAAAAACCCTACTAGACTGTTGCAGCATTGAAACTAATTATATAGAAATCTGTAAAGCAAACAAAATGAACAAAAACCAAAAATTCCTTTAATTTCATTACACTAAGTTTATTTCACAATTACCATAATTTCATATAATTACAAGAGAATGGATGAGGGATAGTGGAGTCTAATATGTATGATTTTATACAAAATAGATGATAATGTATATAATTTAACATCTAATACCTTTGCATTTTAAAGTAAATCGAGTTGTCAAACCTAGAAATCAATGAAATTAGCTGGCTAAAATGTCTAGTTAGATCTAAGTTGATAAAGGGCTTATTTTATTATGGAAACTTGTCAAATGAGGAAAACAATATTTAGTAGCACTGTCAAAGCCAAATATTAAAAACACCCTCTAAAATAAAGTGTAGATCAAATTACATAATACCCTTTCCTAGGAAAATCGTTGAAGCATGGAGGCAATGAGAACCAAAACTCATCCTCAATAAAGTTTCCCCCTGCCCCACCCCCACCATTATCTCTAGTGCATAATAATTTTCTATCCCATAAAGTATTTACTTGGCATTCAGCCTTTTACTGTCCTGAACTGTTATTTAAACTTATTTTTTGCTTTCCTTCAGCTCCTGCTGCTGCTGCTGCTGCTAAGTCGCTCCAGTCGTTTCCGACTCTGAGCGACCCCATAGACGGCAGCCCACCAGGCTCCTCTTTCCCTGGGATTCTCCAGGCAAGAATACTGGAGTGGGTTGCCATTTCCTTCTCCAATACATGCATGCATGCTAAGTCGCTTCAGTTGTGTCCGACTCTGTGCGACCCCATGGACAGCAGCCCACCAGGCTCCTCTGTCCATGGGATTCTCTAGGCAAGAATACTGGAGTGGGTTGCCATGTCCTTCTTCCTTCAGCTCCTAAATCGCACTAATTTTTAACATAAACTATTGCCTTTGTTGACACATGTGAGTTTTTGTAATTTCAGAACTACTTTCCATAAAAAATATGAATTAATAACTGAGTGTTGTTTCTTAGCAATTAGTATGTTTAGATTGAATTCCTTGAAGGCAGAGACTGGGTCTTAAACAGAGAGGTTAAGAACATTGTAGGTGGCTCAGCATATTTTTTAGGGAATGAGCAAATGACTCATTTTTAAAAATTTATTGTATTGAAAAATTTTAAGTATCTTGTCCTAGATACTTTTTAGGATACCTTTAAGTCTCAAATGGTAAATGTTTAAGCCTATGGCCTCAGAAATAATGCAACAAAGAAAGGCACTGTAATTTCGGCCACTTGGAGACACCAGTCATGAAAAGTTGAAAATCATTGATTTTTAAAATGATATTAATTTGCTTTATTGTATTTAATGTAAATAAGTCAAGTTTATCTTATAAGTGTTTATTTTTTTTTCTTTTTTTTATTATTATTATTATTTTTTTTTCCAGTGGGTTTTGTCATACATTGATATGAATCAGCCATGGATTTACATGTTTAAATATATATATTATTGATACCAGATTCATGGCATGTTAATACTTACCATTAAAAGGATAGGCGTAATGACAAACCAGCAAGTTCTCCACCATAGCCAGAATATCCACCTTTTTGCTCCAATCATCATTTCTATATCGTCAATAAACCTGTTCCCTCCTAAAAACAGCAATAAAGAGTGCATTCAGCCCTTACTCACACTTTCATTCATTAATCATTCTGGCTCTAAGTTATCTTTCTATGTCTAAACATTTTCCTGTACTATAGCAATGAAGCATATAATGCCTTTAACTACATTTTATTCATAAGAAATTTTTGCCCAGTATATTATACTTAGTTGTTATAGTAAACATAATGAAAAGGAATAAAACTAAAGTCATTTTAATAAAATGTGTAGATAATTCTGTAGTCACTATTTACCATAAATCCAGATGACTCCTATTATTTCCAGTATAGCTGCAATCAAAATGCCCCATCCAGCACAGAAGTGGTCAATCAGATTAACCCAGTATATTCCAGCCTACCAAAAAAAAAAGTCAGTTACTTTTAAATATAGTTTTAATTACTTTTACGATTGATGAGGTACTCAGATTGAATCTACTAATTTGATTTTAACATATGCTCCTTGGTTTCACCTCTGCCAAAATATAAAAGGGGAATGTTTCAAATGTAAACACAAATTGGGCTTTAAATATCTCAAACAGGCTGTACCTTTTATTCTATACTGAGTCCCTATAAAAAAAAAATAAGCATTTAGAATAGTTAATTATGAAATTGAAAGGTAGTGTGCTCTTTTGTAGCTGCCAAGAAATACAGCCTATGTTCAAAGTCTGTAACTATTGTAATTGGGGAAATTGTCCACTATTGGGCTCCCCCTGCCAAATTATACATGCTATTGAAATTGTGTTATGATGGGAAAAGAATCTGGGTTAAAACTCAGAAAATCTTGAAGTCTGTACTAAACATACTCTTAAACCGTGGCTTCCTCATTTAGATTATAAAGTACATTCCAACTAATATTTTGTCTATGAAAAAATACTGTAGTATACCTGAGTCACACAGATGAGGCCAAGGAAAAACAAAACCAAGCAGCAACCCAAAGTTATGGGAGCCCTCATTTTCTTCATCACTTTGGGAAATAAATCTTGAATTGTCGTGGTAATTGTTTCTTGAGAAGGAAAAAAATATGTAAACTCATTTGCCAATAATTTTAATCATAGAAATCAACTTCTATTAATAAAATTTACAAATATATGTTGAGAATATACTCTGGGCCCAACTTCTTGCTTTTAAAAATCCATAGGGTCCTTTCTCTTGGCAGTCACCACTTATCAGTTCTGATTAAAAAAAATCAAATACAACTCTATTTGTTGTTTTTGGTCTGTTTTGTAAGGTTTTTCATTGGTAGCAATTATAAGGTAATAGTTTCCCGAGGGCTGAAGAAGTTTGAAAGAGGGTTATAGGGAAGGAAGAATTTTAGTAGAACTTTTAAATAAGGTGAATTCACATGGAGACAGAAAGGCCTTCTAGGTTTTTAAGAAGTATATATGTTCATGAAACAGGGTACTGGCTAAAAGTAGAAGGATATATGAGTAAAGGATTAAGAAACATGTTTGAAATTTTTGGAAGGCTTTGAAAGTCAACTGGAGGAGGCTGGGCTTTATCCTATAAATTATTAAAATGTTTAATGTAACTGTGATATGACAAACACTGTTTCAGAATTTTTAGTTGTGTACCCTAGGGCAGGAGGAGAAGGGGATGACAGAGGATGAGATGGTTGGATGGCATCACTGACTCAATGAACATGTGTTTGGGTGGACTCCGGGAATTGGTGATAGACAGGGAGGCCTGGTGTGATGCAGTTCTTGGGGTCGCAAAGAGTCGGACACGACTGAGTAACTGAACTGAACTGAACCCTAGGGAAAATTCCTATGTGTAAAGAGAACCATATATAAGAATAATTACTGCAGCAGTGCATGAAACCACTACAATATTGTAATTAGCCTCCAATTAAAATAATTTAAAAAAATTGGAAATAATCCAAATGCCCATAATTATGGTAACAGATTGTGAATTAATTTGGTGACTCAGATGGTAAAGAATTTGCCTGCAATGCAGGAGACTCAGGTTCAATCCCTGGGTCGGGAAGAGCCCCTGGAGAAGTGAATGGCTACCCACTCCAGTATTCTTGCCTGGAGAATTCTATGGACAGAGTAGCCTGGCAGGCTAAGTCCATGCACAAAGTGTAGCAAAGAGTCAGACATGACTGAGCAACTAACACATGTCTGTGTATCAACATGGATTCATAATACATATAAAGAGCAACTGTCAGAATGGTATGTATGCTATGAAACTTCCCATTTATGTGAAATTTAAAAATTCTATCTTATTTATGGATACATATAAAATGTACACAAATAATATATATAATCCATGGTGACAGTTGCTTTCTAGGAAGGAAGAAATGTGAATTGTATTAGGCAGAGAAACATAAAGGACTTCAAATTTATCTGTAACAGTTTATTTTTCTAAAAAAAATGTCTGAAGCAAACATAAAATATTAATGTCTGTTCCTTTTGAGTATCTGATACATGAATATGTTGTATTTTTCCATATTTAAAATTTAAGTTAAAAAGAATTTTCAGAAAGATCATTCTGAGAGTAAAAACTAGATGGGGGCAACAAGGGTAAGAAAATAATGTTTTGAAGTAGAGTAAAATATGAGAGGGATATGTTAACATTGGGAGTATTACTTACCAATGGAAGCAAACTGAGAGTCAAGACCCAAAGTCAAAAGCATGAAAAAAAATAATACGGACCAAAATGGCCCACCTGGGAGTTGAGCTAAAGCTTCTGGATAGGCAATGAATGCCAAATCAAAACCTAGGAAAAATTAATGGAATGCAAATTAAAGAAATTCACATATTTGAACATTTTTCAATGTAAGATACTAGAAAAATCTCAATTTGGCAACCCAATGGATAATATACATTCTTTAGCAACTGTTTCACTATCACTTTTTAAAAGTGTTTATGTAGGTTGTTCTATAATATGATAATGTAAACATGTTATAAATTAAGCTAGTGAGATAAATTTTGTAAATGGTACATTTCCCACATAAGAAATCTTAACTATATCACTGATGTTTAGCTGATTTTATTTTTTTAATTAATGAAGAGCAACTGTCTTAAACTCCAGTCAACTCTCTTTCCAATGTTTACCCAATGTCACAATATGTAGTGTCATTTATTTTTTTCACTGTACATTTCACAGCTGTGTAGTGCCAACTTATTTTTTTATTAAAGTATAATTGATTTACAACAATATTCTGTTAGTTTTGGTATACAACATAGTGATTCTGTATTTTTGCACATTATACTCCATTATAGGTTAATACAAGATAACAGGTATAATTTTAGTGTCATTTAAATTATTATATGGACACCTGCAAGATTGTATGTAATAAAACTATAAATTGAATCTTATTTTCTATTTGATGTATGTTGCCTTTAAAGACACTTGTTAACATTTTTTAAATCATATTATATGATACTTAGTTTAAGTATTTTAAGTGTCTCCAACCTCCCAGGGGACTGACCTAGGCTTCAGGAGAATTTGCTTCTAGCCTAGGCTCTATCACTTCCTAATTATTTGATCTTCTGCAAGACATAACATTTCTATGCTCAGTCCCATCCTCTGTAAATGAGGAGCTGGACACTACATGATCTTCAAAGTCCTTTCTAGTTCCAACATTCTATTCTCATTCATCAATCTCTCCACCAAATGATACTAACAATAAATAAAAATTTAGTAAGAAAAACCAACTTAAAAGAACCCTAGACTTCTGTTCTTAAGAGTCTTCAAAAGTGAAAGTGTTAGTCGCTTAGTTGTGTCTTTGCGACCCCATGGACTGTAGCCTGCCAGGCTCCTCTATCCATGGAATTCTCTGGGCAAGAATACTGGGTAGCCTGTCCCTTCTTGAGAGGATCTTCCCCACCCAGGGATTGAACCTGGGTCTCTTGCATTGCAGGCGGATTCTTTACCGTCTGAGCCACCAAGCCAGATAATTAAAGCATCTCTAGTTAATGTCTTTAAAGTTAAGACGTTCATTAATCAGATTCCTTTAAAGCTGAACACAGCTGTATACTCAAAGTCAATTGGGTTTCAATCTGTATGACATTTGTGCATTTTAAAAATTAAAATCAGATCTAATAATTGTACATGGATTAATTTTCATATATAGTTTCACATATTCATATATATATTAATACACACATGTATATATATGTATGTGTCTTTATATACATACACGCAAATGAAGATAATGAATGTAAAGTGCATAGTGTGATGCCTAATACTTGCAATTGTGCAGTAAGTAGTTCACATTAACAGTAAGTAGTTCATATTAAACACTAAACAAAATTTGGAAAAAGCTTTAAACAATTGTTCTGTAATGTAGTCTTGTTTCTCAGATCATCTAAGAGTTATTACATGATTGAAACAACCAAGTTATTTAAGATGAAATGAGAAAGAAAACTCAATACCCTAAATCTTGAGTGCTTTAATTGCTATAAAGTATATCAGTGTTTCTTAAATGAGCTATATAGAAGCTATATATAGCACTACATACCTGATTTTACAACTTGTGTGACTTCCTTTCCAGATATATGAGCCATGTGTCCCAATATAGAAAAAATAGCAAATCCAGCGAACACACTAGTAAGGCAATTTGTCACACAAACTACAATGGCATCTGAGTAGCAGTTGTTCTTGAACTTATTGTAAGATGATAAGGCAACCAAACCACCCCAGGCAACTGACAGAGAATAAAATATCTGTGTGGCAGCATCTTTCCAAACCTATAAAAGAAAATAATATTTAAAAACACAGTCTTAATTTTTCATTTGTATAAAATATTTCATATATACAGGTGAATAACTTATAAAAACAAATCAAACACCTAAATACCCACTACTGAGCTTAAGAAATAAACTGTTGCTAGGCTATTAAAGCCTCCCTGTGCTCCTTCCTGATCATATCACACTTCCAACTTCAGTGGTAACTGCTATCCTGACTTCTGTGTTTATCATTTCTCTGGTTTTCTTCATATTTTTACTATCCTAAACAATATGGCATTTAGCCTTGCATGTTTTTGAGTTTATAGAAAAGTTATCTTAATGCATGTAAACTAATACAACCTGCTTTTTCCATTCAGTAGTATATGAGATTTATCCATTATCAATTTGAACCATATGAAATTTCAATTCAACTAAATATTGCCAAATTATTCTCCAAAGTGGTTGTATCAGTTTGCACTCCCACCAGATGGTATGAGAGTTCTCACTCCCCCACATCCTTGCCAACATCTATCAGAATTTTGAATACTGTCCAAACTAATGGCTGTGAAATGAGAGTGTTGATAACCTTAAATAATTTATAAGGCTTAACATGTTTTTATTTGTTTATATTCTATAGTTTTTTTTTTCCTGTGAAATTCCTGTTCACATATTTTGCCAATGTTTTGTTTGGGTTATTTGTCTTATTTGATCTCTAGGAATTCTTTGTGTAGTCAGATTCTAAGCCTTTATCTGTTATACATCTTAATTTTTTCTCCCAATTTGTGGCTTTTTCCCCCCTCTTAACATTGTGTCCTTTGATGAACCAAAGATTTTGTTTTAATGTAGCTGAAGGTATCTATCTTTGATTTTTACGAATTGTCCTTGATTTCTCTGACTGAAAAAAAGAATCCTTAGCCCAAGGTCATAAAGCTACTATCCTATATTTTCTTCTAAAAGACTTAGTTTTGCTTATTATCCTTAAGTTTAATTCACCTGAAATTGAATTTAATGGATATTACATTAGAAATCCAAATACATTGTTTTCTAAATGAAATATCAATTGAAGATAATTGATATTATCCATTGTATTGTTTGGATATCAATTGTATCAATTGGATAGTTCATCCTTTTTCCATTGATCTGCATCCCCACCTCTGCCACATATCAAGTTCCATATGTTCACAAATCTGTTTTTGAGATTACTGTTCTGTTCCATGGGTCTGTATGTCTATACCGATGCAAAAGCATTATTTTAGCATTATTATTTTAGCATTAGCATTATAATACCATTTCACACCTGGTAGGACAAGTCTTCCTCATTTCTTAAGAAACGCCTTGCTTTTTTGCATAAATTTTAGAATAAATTTTCAGGTTCTATGGAAACTGTGCTTGGAATTTGATTGGAATTCTGTTTACTCCACATATCAACTTGGGGACAACAAAAACATATTCTTAACAAGGATAATACTAGGGAGTTTTTAAAGAATGATGATACATTTAGATATCCCTTCAATCATCCAGTTCTCTCATTCCATGTTTTGATTAGAGCCCCACGTAGCTGGCCTCATCTCTTTAAGCAGTGCTCACACTCTTCATCTAATTCAATCCCTTTATCTTTCCCCCTTTCACAATTTACCCCTCCTGTGTCTTTGCTAAAGGGCAATAATTAGTCTTAGAAACTAACCTAGGTAAATCCATCTTAATAGTGAAATCCTATAGATATACCATTACTCTGAAGAAAAATCTAATTATGGAGACTTCAAATAATAGGACTGGCATATATGTAGGCAAAAGTGTATTTTTAGTCCATCTGAAAATATGATTGGTCAGTGGAAGGCAGGCCATGTTAACATGGTGACTTAACAGTTCTAGCTCTGGAATCGAAAAGAATGAAGTCTAAATCCAATACCTCTTACTTTCATTAAATTTGATTCATTTAAAATCTTCAAGCCTGTTTCATCATCTGTAAAATGGAGATGATGATGATAATAATAGTAGTAATAACTATATGTCCTAAGAATGATGTGAGAATTAAATGAGATAACATTTACAAAGTAATTAATAGGATATTCAATGATAGCTATTATGTTTTTATGGAAAAGAAATATAAACTGATACTCAGTTTCATTTGTGGAAGTTAAAAACAGTAATTTTCTCCTTGAAAGTTATGTAATCTATTTCCAATATCAATAGAAATAAAGTTGCTAGGAGTAAATAAATATTTACTAGGTCTTCAGCTTGATATTAGATGATTATTATACTATAATTGCTTTTATAATGGCAGGAAGCCAGTAGAAAGTAAAATGGATGGATAAATAGATGGGTGGGTAGATAGATGCATAGATAGACAGCTAGATCATGGTTATTTCATTTATACATTTAACGATTGGTTATATTTAAGTGGTGACTCAGCAGTAAAGAATCTGCCTGCCAGTGCAGGATATGCAAGAGACTCAGGTTCGATCCCTGGGTCGGGAAGATCCCCTGGAGAAGGAAATGGCAACCCACTCCAGTATTCTTGCCTGAGAAATCCCATGGACAGAAGAGCCTGGAAGTCTACAGTCTATGGGGTCACACAGAGTCAGACATGACTTAGTGACTAAACAACAACAACAAGATAAGAAAATCATGTGAAAATTATGATGCACTCATTTCTTAGGCAGTTGTACATATCAGGTTGGCCAACCCAAATGAACATTTTGGCCAACCCAATATTAAGAGATGAACATGCTTATGTTAGTCTCTCAGCTGCTTTGACTTGATATATTATGCATGCATATGTGAGTGGGGTGAAGGGGTCTGGAGGTGGTGTGGCAGGTCTCAGTTGTGTAAGAATGCTATGCATACCATGAATGATATAACTAGGCTGCCTAGTTCCAAACATACTTATCATCTCTATACCTACCCATCTCATGGCTATATAGAAGATTATTAGTTTAGGGATTGCTGCTGCTGCTAAGTCACTTCAGTCGTGTCCGACTCTGTGCAACCCCATAGACGGCAGCCCACCAGGCTTCTCTGTCCTTGGGATTCTCCAGGCAAGAATACTGGAGTGGGTTGCCATTTCCTTCTCCAAGTTTAGGGATTAGGAAATCTTAATTCAAGATGCACAAACAGGTGATGTAAATTTAACTAAATGTGAATCTTCCTGGGTCTCAACTTTTATCACTGTAGAATGAGGGAGTTAGTAAAACAATCACTGGAGACCCCTCTAGCTATCAATTTGTATGGTTCTCTACTCTCCTAGAGATATCAATAGAGTTCAAATATTTAAAGAAAAGGAAAAATACATACTTGTGATTGCATGCTTAGAATATAGATTGGAGAGGAATAAAAAACATCTAAGAAAAAATGTTCATTGCCAGCAAACCCAAAGAAGGGGTGAGGGTAGTGTTTGTGTTGGGGTGGGGAGGTAGGAGAATTAAATTGTATGTTTCATATAGAACTTTAGGCTTAGCTCTGATGTTCTAAAGATAATAGAGACACCAAAACACAGACCAGTATAAACTAGTCACATAAAAATTTCAGAATAGTCGCACAGAGCTATAAAGTCTAGGTTTCTGAGGCTTTAAAAGCCACTTAGAAGAATATCAAAGGAGCTTTTTCCACTGTGCTCAAAGTTATGAGGTTTAAAGAAAATGAAGGGTCCATTTCTTAGGAAAAATGCTGCATTTTACAATTATTTGGTGTTATATAACAGCAATAATTAAAATACTTGTATGCTCATTTATATAACAGTTTACCATTTCAAAGTATATTAACATATTATATCTTGTTTAATAACCTAACAGAGAGAAGATGATGAATCCCAACTTCCATTTTATTTGTTTCTTATCCATCATCAAAAATGGTCTTCTACTTGGGAAGAGATTAACAACAAGGTTAAAAAACGTGAGGCCCAAGAAAAATGAAGAACAAGCAGTGTTTGGGTACATCAAAGTATGTTAATCTCCAACACATAAACAATAAAAGTTCATAGTTCTAAAATGATTTAGAGTGATCAATTTAGATCAATGATTTAGAGTGATTTTTTTGTGATTACTACTGAGTGAAAATGATTTGGACACACAGAAGGTAACCAAAGGCTGGAGACTGACCTCTCAATTTTCAAAAAGGTAAAGGATGGATTTCCACGACTAAAAATTGATAAATTTGACTTGGTTATCAGAAACATTCTACAAAAAATAATTAAATATCCATATTGTGAGTATTTAGAACATAGCAACTGCTGAAAGGTAGCATGAGTTCCACAAAAAGTACCATAGCAAGCTAAAACTAATATCTATTTTGGCTAATACTCTAATATGATATTATAGTGTTTCTTGATTTTAATATAATGTGGGATTTTGCCTAATGTGTTCTAAGAATATGACATGACTACTAAAAAAGTGAAAGTGTTATTATGCTGTATCAATAGAAGGAAAGTCGATGGAGTACACTTACTGGCAATTCCCTCTGCAGTTAAAATTGCAAAAAGATTTTATGTACATATGATACACATAGCCATTATCTGAAGACAGACTAATATTAAAAGGAGTTACCTATTCATATTCATGGCACATATTTATGTGTCTTGTATACAAGTAACAGTTTTGTTTACGGAATTCTTCATTTAAATTTTATGTTTTAACTTCAGAATATTAACTTTTGAAGACAAAGTTTATATTAGACCATTAAACCATGAACTGTAATCTTTAAATCTACTACGCGTTTATCTGATAAGTCACATGCATGCTAAGTCACTTCAGTCGTGTCTGACTCTTTGCAACCTCATGGACTGTAGCCCACCAGGCTCTTCTGTCCATGGGATTCTTCAGGCAAGAACACTGGAGTGGGTTGCCATGCCCTTCTCCAGGGGATCATCCCAACCCAGGGATTGAACTCACGTCTCTTATGTTTCCTGTATTAGCGGGCAGGTTCTTTACCACTAGCGCCACCTGGGAAGCCCTGGTCATCAATTTGTGGGTATTTCATGCATGAAATATGCTTTTTCAAATTAATAAGCCCCAAATCCTTTTGGTCAAATAGGATCAGTTTGAATAAAATGACTTTAAAAATCCTGTTGCTAAAAATGACTGTCTCACTTCCAATAAGACAGCATTAGTGTCATGTTAAACACTTAAAATCAGGCATCCTAGTGGACAGAAACATTAATAACTTTAACTCTATATTCTTTTACAAGCTATTACATTACAACACTCTAGGTAATCAAAGATTTTCAGTATTGACTTTTAAGGTTTACCTCCTTAGATAATGTGAAATCCGAATTGTCTTACCTCGGCATCCTTAAGTTTTGCAAAATTTGACTGTGCTCCAATATAGTATGAAATGCCTTTTGCTGCACCTTCCAGAGTTGCCCCTCGAATCACCAGGATGAGTAGGACAACATAGGGGAAAAGAGCTGTAAAATACACCACCTACCAAGGACAACCAAAAGTTTATTATTTTTAAAACTCATGGTATATAATTGTATACAAACAAAGTTACTAGCCAGTTGAAATGTTTAGCTTATTAATGCCTGATAATACTAATACCAAAGTTGGCATAATTTCCTCTTTCTGTTTTCACCACTCTTCGAATGATCCACTTTCAAAACACTCTGATGTATGTGGCAATGTTTCCCAGGTTTATGTTGTAAATAAACACTATATCAGCAGTGGTTATTTGAAATCCAGATGGAGTGCTTTCCTAAATATATCCTAGTAAATGTTGGTAATTTCATCTCTGGTTCCTCTGCCTTTTCCAAATCCAGCTTGTACATCCAGAAGTTCAAACTACTATACAATTGTGTTCATTTCACATACTAACAAGGTAAAGTTAAAAATCCTTCAAGCTATCTTTCAACAGTACATGATCCAAGAACTTCCAGATGTACAAGCTGGATTTAGAAAAGGCAGAGGAACCAGAAAAAAATTGCCAACATCTATTACATAATAGTAAAAGCAAGGGATTTCAAAAACAAAATATCTGCTTCACTGGCTACACTAAAGCCTTTGACTGTGTGGATCACAATAAATTGTGGAAAACTCTTAAAGAGATGGAATACTAGACCACATTACCTGCCTCCTGATAAACCTGTATGCAGGTCAAGAAGCAACAGAACCAGACATGGAACAACGGACTGGTTCAAAATTGGGAAAGGAGTACATCAAGGCTGTGTATTGTTGCTCTGCTTATTTAACTTCTGTTCAGAGTACATCATGCAAAATGCGAGGCTGGATGAAGTACAAGCTGGAATCAAGATTGCCTGAAGAAATATCAACAACCTCAGATATGCAGATGATACCACTCTAATGGCAGAAAGTGAAGAGGAACTGAAGAGCCTCTTGATGAAAGTGGAAGAGAAGTGTGAAAAAGCTGGCTTAAAACTCAACATTCAAAAAATGAAGATCATGGCATCCGGTCCCATCACTTCATGGCAAACAGATGGACGAAAAGTGATCTTGGGCTCCAAAATCACTGTGGATGGTGCCTACAGCCATGAAATTAAAAGATGTTTGCTCGTAGGAAGAAAAGCTATGACAAACCTAGACAGCATATTCAAAAGCAGAGATGTCACTTAACCGACAAAGGTCTGTATAGATAAAGCTATGGTTTTTTCAGTAGCCATGTATAGATGTGAGAGTTCAACCATAAAGAAAGCTGAGCATGAAGAGTTGATGATTTTGAATTGTGGTGCTAGAGAAGACTCTTGAGAGTCCCTTGGACAGCAAGGAGATAAAACCAGTCAATCCTAAAGGAAATCAACCCTGACTATTCATTGGAAGGACTGATACTGAAACTGAAGCTCCAATACTTTGGTCACCTGATGCAAAAAGCCAACTCATTGGAAAAGACCCTGATGCTGGGAAAGATTGAGGGGAGGAGGTGAAGCGGGCGACAAAGGATAAGATGGTGGATGGCATCACTGACTCAATGGACATGAGTTTGAGCAAACTCTGGAAGATAGTGAAAAACAGGGAAACCTGGTGTGCTGAAGTCCATGGGGTTGCAAAAAGTCAGATGCAACTTGGTGACTAAACAACAAATGTCTGATAGGAGTGAAAATCACCTCTTGGTAAATTAGTGCATTAAGGTGGGAAAGAAAATGATTTTAAAGTAGTTTAAAAAGTAAACTTTTAACTGAAGTAGTTAGTCTATGCTCAATCCCAGAGAAGAAAGAAAATCTAGTAGTTGCCCAACTCCTGTGAAAGTTTTTAAAGTGAGTACTGGACACTTGACATTATTATCCTTAAAGCTACCATTAAGAGTGTTTGAGAGCACACATATATACATGTGAACTGCTTGTATCCTAGATAACACATGGTTCCAGATGAGCAGACTGCCTTTGAGGCTAGCCTTTCATTAATGTGGATAGTTTCTTTTCTCTATATATGTCTTATGTTTGGTAATATGCCCAAGGAGACGATTTAAACAAACCATCCCAAGACCAGTAAAACTTAATTGCCAGGGTAAATGGATTTTCATGGATTTTTCAATATTAACATCAAAAAGGAACCAAGGGTTTCAAAAATGTACAATCGCAACATTGTTTTGGAAAATTCCCACTGACTTTGTGATGTTCCCAGTATTTTTGTAATCTAACAGTGTCTTATTACAATGTAGCAGTAACTGTGCTAGATATTGTATCAGGAACACAAAGATAGTATCCACAGTTATTCTTGTTCTCTGTCCTTATGGAAATTTCAGTCTGGTAGTTACAAACACACACATGTTTATTTTTCTGGGTATTGTACAGCTGCTCACAGAAAATTTCATGTTGTCCTCTGATATTGCCACAGTGCTCTCTGAAAGTTTAAAAATAAAACAATGACATGGGAAATGTTTTTCAGAAGGGGACTTTCTTCTGAAAGAGGGTTCTGAGTCAATTTTGGCAAGCTTTAAGAGAACACTTGTATAGCTTTATTTTTTTCCTTCTCTCTCCAACAATGGAATAATGGGAATACTGACACTATTACCCTATATAACATATATAACAGGGATTTAGACTCCAAACCAAAAATTGTAACATATAATTTCACTCAAGATGCTTCTTTATTATAATAGGATGGAAATTTTAAAAATATACTCCCAAGCCTCAGAATGCTGTATCAGCTAGAAGGGTCCAAGTTTAGAGAAATTACACATCTAGTACTAATTTTTGCTAGTTTTATTTTTAATAATAGCAGTGTTATGTATTTTCTTAGAGTGAGGCTGCCTACTTAGAAAACTTTTCACACATTCGAAAGATCTCATGATAGAAAAAAACATGCATTTGATACTACTTGGCAATGAACTACAATGAAATTGGAAAACAGTAACATCACTGTCTAAGGTGTTTTCTAAATTACCTTTCCAGAAGACTTTATTCCTTTACATAGTGCTGCTCCAACTATGAGCCAAGACAGAAGAAGACAAAGTGCTAAATACCAAACAATGACTCCAGTCTCATCCAGTCCACTTGACCGTTGGAGTGCCACTTTACTGAAAACACATATGTCCTTTGATTAGCACACAATCATTCATCTTAATACATTGAATTTTATAATATCTTTCATACAGGGGAAGCTTCATGAGTATTTTACTAATACTCATACTAATTCATATTTATTAATATTAATACAACATATTAATACTAATATTAGTATTTATTAATGTTAACATGACATCAATGTCATATGAGGCTTTTACTGATACAGTTGTATGGAGGGGCAAAAATAATTCAGTGAAAAGTCAGACTCAGAACCTTCTGGTCAACTGCAGCCAATCCAAAATTTCAAATCATAGAATACAAGATCCAGTCATTCCTTTAGCTCCGATTTTCCCCTAATATTTCAAAACTCCTCTATGGAAAAAATTAACCTTACATCAGATTATTTTACTCATTATGGTATTTTTCTCCTCAAGTTAAAATGACAGAGAAGACATTTTAAATTGTATTAAATATTTTCGTATTCATCATAGTGTTAGTCACTCAGTCGTGTCTGACTCTTTGCGACCCCATGGACTGTAGCCCACCAGGTTCCTCTCTTCATGCGATTTTCCAGGCAAGAATACTGGAGTGGGTTGCCATTCCTTTCTCCAGGGTATCTTCCTGACCCAGGGATTGAATATAGACCCAGGGATCGAACCCAAGTCTCCTGCATTGCAGGCAGATTCTTTACCACCTGAGCCAGGGAAGCTCTAATTCATCATACTTGCTGTTATTATAAAAGCTAAATGGTCCCATTTTTATACCTTTTTCAAAGGCTTTCTGTAAAACTCCATGATTTCCACTAGGGACATATATAGAGATAGGATTTTACTTCTTAGCTTGATGTTTAGAACATTTCAGGGGCCAAATTTTAAAAGGGTCACCCAGAGCAGTAACATGGAGATGAGGAAGACTTCATTACAGCAATAGTCAAAGAAGTTATATAAGAGTAAAGATCAGGTATACAGTAAGGAGATTAAAGACATCATTTAAAATTAATAAAAGCAAATATAACCCCAAACATCTATTTTGTCATATAATGACAACTATAAACAAAATGAATAATGAAGAATTTCAGCCTTAAATAGCAATTCTGCCCCTAGTATTCTTCATCACCCAACTGTTTATCATTAGAACTTGCTCATTATAGTCTAAAAATTGCATATTTTTCTTCAAAGCAATGCCCTAACTTATAGATAATAAGCACTATATAAATCATCACTGATGACCTTGTGCCCATTTAATAACTAACTTATGAATGACAATCTATTAGCTATGGGCTAATTTTGCAGGCTACTACTATTCACACAGGATAAACATTTGAGTCAAATGAAGTATAATTTGCTCTTATATTAAGAAAAGAGCTGATCAATATTTTATTATTTATAAAAAAATTTTACTAACATCTGCTTAGGATGTAGATAATGTACTGTACTCACTTCCAATACTGTTCACTGGGAAGCTGCCCTGTCTGATAAACTTCACTTCCATTGATGCAGGTAAGATTGTTGGCGTCTACCCAGCTTTTATTCGCTTGCAAGATTTCATTTATGCTTATACTCACATTACAATGTGTCACTAAAAATTAGAAAAAAAGAATACACACAGACATGTACTTAGTTTTAGAAGAGTTTTCCTGGAAATAAAGTTTAAATGGTGAAATACTTAAGGTACTGTCTAAATTGTTATTTATTGAATGTGGAGTAGAAATCTCACAAATGGAATAAGCCATGCACACTCAGCAACTTAAAATTTCTCTACTACTAAGCTGAGGGTGAGTATGAAAATATCTGCCCTTTTAAACAGTATGTATTTTTATATTTACAGTATATTTTTATATTTACAGTATATTATATTTACAGTAACAACAGCTGTAGAGTAATAGTCATTTCGATTGGGATTCAGTACTCTAGGGAAATTTTCATATGTGAACTTATTTAACCTATATAGATAAATGACGCCTTTAAATTCCTAAGAAGTGTGAAATCTGTATCAATTTATTCTCCAATATACACAGCCAATCCCAGTGGTAATAGTCTACAATATCGATGCTACATTATTCCAAAGACTAGCAATACTCACCATCTCCTGAACACTACTATGTATCATAAACAGTGGTTTTCTCTCTTACCACTTTCCCATTTTCTTCCTTGTGCCACCCGCAACCTAGGTCTGCAAGAAGTACTCCAAGTAGTGGTTTAGCTTTACTGGCTGCCCTCAGAAATTAACATATTGCATTAATCAACTTTCAGGTTATACATGATTTATTCTGATTTCATCAGTAACCTGTGGCTCACTTAAAGTTGAACCTAAATTTCTTAGGAAATGATTTAGGCCTTTAATCTTGTTAGAAAATATAAAAAAATGAATGATTCAGAGTTAACAATAAATAAATGAATTTTACCAAAAGGTGATCTGCTACAGTTTCCATCAGCCCAACTGACGGAACATTTTGACCATGGTAGTTCACGTTGAAAAGAAGCAAACAGGTAGTAAAGACTATAGGCAATTATGACATTATAATAGATTGTCACAAAAAGGGATATCAGGACCATTGTAATCCCCACACCTGGAAAAGAGAACAATTAAAAAATAAGTGAAATTTCTTTTGCTAATTCATACAGCTGCATTCTCAATTTCCACAAAATCTATTTTAAACTGAGAAAACTGTTTCAATGTTTTCTGTTTATTGGAGGGGTGGAAGACAGTACTGCTGTCTGAATAGCTTCTCAAAATTATTTTGATGATTGATTTTTTGAGACAGATTTTGAGTTGATCAGGAAAAGGTGCCAAGATTAAAGATCTATATTAAGCCACTGAATTCACAGAAAGAAAAACCATGTTCATTACTCATTAAGTCTGTAAATTCTTGTCAGAGTGGGTACTTTAAAAAAAAAAAAAACTATTCAAGCTCATATCCTATTCACTGACCAATACTCCCATCTTCATCTATAAACCAACATTTTGACAAATAGAAGATAAAGCCTCTGAATGAATGTCCTAAGGGGAAAATGTATAGCATTTCTATAAGTATATTTAAAGAAAATTCAGTAAATTGTAATTATCTGAATTTAAACTTCTGAAATTTCTTTAACTCTCTAGTTTCAAAATGCAGCTTAGCATACTGAATATAACTCCTATTGTTAAAACTAACTTTTGAGGTAGCTTCCTTAATATTCCAGCGTGATAGTCTCTTCACCTCACTATAAATGTATTTTTGATGTTACATTGAAACTTTTACAAGTAACTTTCAGCAGCTAGCATGTACCAAAAATGATATATAATCTTCAAACAGAAAGGTTGTTTGATGTTTAATAACAATCAAAGCATTTTCGAAGAAAAAAATGTTCCCAGTGTCCTATTCCATTAGGATCATCCAAGAAAAAAATAGTGACCTGCCCTTCAACTTTTCTGAATGAGGCATTGTAAAAGACATGCAAAAGCAGGAAGACAGATCCGCATACGAAGTAGAAGAAAAGCCAGAGCCATAAAGTTAACACACAAGACTGTTTGCCAAGAGAATTCAAAAGGTGAAAATAGGAAAATAATAACTTCCTCATATCCTTCTTAACCCCGACCATATCTGCAGCCCAAGATAAAGAGAAATACATATTAACATTTGATTTCTAAATTTGATGGTGACGAATAGAAAAACAATGTATGTCTCTGCCTTTGAAAGTTAGTTGCTCAATTGTGTCCAGTTTTTTGCTGCCCCATGGACTGTATAGCCCAGGAGGCTCCTCTGTCCATGGATTTCCCAGGCAAGAATACTGGAGTGGGTGTCATTTCCTCCTCCAGGGGGTTTTCCTGACCCATGGATCAAATCTGCATTTCCTGCATTGCAGGCAGATTCTTTACCACCTGGGCCATCATGTCCAAATGTTAAATGCTTTCATCCATACAGTGAGGACAGCTATATGCAGGAACAAAACAATAACCACAATAAGGAAAACATTTTAATACCAACCTTGAAACAATGGAAGAATCCTCCAAACTGAAACTGGACCTAAGCTAGAAAATTGTCCCATGGAGCACTCTAAGAAGAACAAAGGTAAACCAGCCAGGGCTAACATAATCACATATGGTATCAAGAAAGCACCTAGAAAAGGCAAAAAAAAAAAAAAAAAAAGAACCAAAGTACTATTATATGCCCAAATCTTGATGGCACTTTGACAGCCAACACAACATTTTGAAAGCACTCTGATATAGTAGAGTCAGAGAGAACTGAGTCTGGGCTTCAAATCTGTGAGAAAGTAGTTGATTCTCTAAACCTTGGATTCCTCATCCGTGAAATGGGGATGTTGGTATTACCTAATGAGGTTGTTGTGATTATTAAAAACAATAACCTATAAAAAGCAATTCAAAGAAGTTGAATGATCATAGGCTTTGGAGACAGATAGACCTCGGTTTATATCCTGGCTTCATCATGTACTAGTTATGTGACCTGGGGCAGTTTATCTAACCTCTCAATCTTGGATTCCTCATAAATGGGAAGAGTGATGCCAACTCGTCAGTTTGTGGTAATGGTTTAATCACAGAGCCTATGTGAAAACACTTCACAAAATGGGCAGGCACATAGTATATGTTCAAAGCTAGTTTCCCTCCTCTCTCCTTAAAAAAAAAAAAAAAATCTGCTTTTAAGACTTAGGGTTTAAATGTTAAATGTGGTTCAAAGTAGAAGCTATTGCAGTTAAGTTCATTATTCTCCACATAGTCATGTGTTAATAGGAAACATTATTTTTGGTAGAAGAATCTTGAACCCTAAAGATGCATTCAGAATTAACATTCAATTTCATAAGGACCAATTCTCCTACATTTAGATTATTCAGTCCCATTTTTGTTTTTTTGTTAAACCTTTTATTATTTTACATTTATCCTGTCTACTTTTAGGGCATACAATTCATTAAAACTTTCACCAGATTTTTGGTAGAAGAATATTAAATTTATTGTTTAAGTATTCTAGAAGTCTTAAATTAACACTGTTTAATAAGAAAATTGTGGAGATAAGTGAGTAAAATAGACTTTGGGTTGGATTATGTACATTTTTTCTTCATATAGTTTTCCCATTATGATACTGTAACATCATACCTGGGGATTACATTTTTCTAACCCTAAAAATATTTTTTACTAAAAATAAGAAGACAATAAAGTACTTGTTACATCCAAGTCACTAGTCACCAGAACATAGGAACAAATATGTTTTTACAGATGTTGCAATGTACATACCATCATTACTATGACTAATAGAAGTTTAATTCCTACCAATGGTAAATATGAAGAAAAAGTAATACAAAATATCTGTTTGAAAAACAATATGCAATGTTTTGCTAGCCCAGTGTAAACAGGTTTTTAGACACATACAAAAAACAATTTTCCTCACTCTTATAGATGGCTTTTCACCCATTATATTATTATTATTAATAACAACCATAACTGGTAGATTATCAATTGGTCAAGTTATCATCAATGGTCAAATTGTTAACACTACTGACCTAGACCCTAAGGTAGTCTGATACCTCTCTTTCTTATAGTGTTAAAAAGCACCTAAAGATAAAAATGATTCCAGATTTTAGCAACAGTCTTTTAAGCCTGACCATAGGTTTAAATATAATCTATTAAAATTTGACAAATTTGAATTTCATTAGTTCCTGTTCTACCCTTGGGCAAAAAAGAGGAAGAAGCAATTGAGAGAGACTAGATCATCCACTACTTAAATGATGTGATCTTTAAAAAATGAGAGCCAATATGATATGCTAATTTTTAGAGGAAACAGTGAGAGAGGTAATAGCATACAATAAAATAATGCCATTTTGTTTCAGCTAAGTTTAAAAATTCTATATTAAACCTAGTTTGATATAGTTCCTAGAAATCTATAGTAAGTACTGGCCCTTTATGACATCAACTCCCAGGGTATTTCTTAATTTAAACCTGAACATAAGGGGCTGAAAAGGAACCTGAATGCTTTTCTCTACTACACTGACCTTAGGGCATATGATTCCTGACTCATCTTCCAGCTCAAATGTATACTAAACTCTTGATTAAACAATGTTGTCTCTAGATAGGGTAATTTATGGCACCAAAACTTCAAGTGTTTGATAAACAGAGCTCCTTTCTTAAATCTCTGAAGGGCAACATGAATGTTTTAATATAACCAATTAATAAGGAATGTAAGATTGAAATATCACCACACAAAATCCTATTGTACCAAGAAAAATAATTACAGTGGCATAGTTTCACTGATATCCAATTTTGAAATATAAGGGAATGTCACCTCTACACTTCTAATAGGACTTGTAATTACAAGTAAATAAATATGGTGTAAGTGAAAAGTTGTTTCAACATTACTAGAGGATTATGCAATTCATTCTGTTTCCTTTTGGGTGTCACTTCAGAGTTATTTTTTTCTCCTTGTTCTAATTGAGTCTTCTTTAGTGATCTATGAGGTATAAACCATATTGTTTTATAGAAATTAAACACCTATACTTGAATTAAATTCTATTGCATTTTAGAAGGATCTTCTACCTGGTCAATCCAATTTGGAGTATATGTAACTTATATTGCAGCTTAAAGTACAAAACCTTTAATTAATTTTTAATCAGTTCTTTCCACACTTAAGTTTCCAAAATGTAATGCCTTATTTTATTTAAGCAAATGGTTTATTTGAATTTCTTATTAGAATGAGAATTCCCTGCCTTTTGCTTAGATTCAGCAATAAATTAGGCAAAACACAACTTGAGTCTGAACACATTATCATAGGAACATGTATAAATTAAGAAGAGTAAGTCATATGAAGATTGCATGGGATTTCAAATGAGAAATCAGAAGTGCTAAATATGCAACTTTTATCAAGTTTATATCTGAAGATCTTATGAAACCAGCTTTCTAACTTGAGCTAGAAAACCATGGTCTAATAATAAAATGCAGTATGCTCGTTTCCCATCCTCCCACTAACCCATATTATCATATACCTTTCCTTAGGTCTTAAAATATCATCAGAGGCCATAGAGCACCTCCCTTAAAACTGAAGGGGAAATAAATTGGGGGGTGGGTAGTACCTCCGCCATTGTTGTAGGTCAAATAGGGGAATCGCCACACGTTCCCCAGTCCCACTGCATATCCAACCATAGATAAAAGATAATCTGATTTTTTGGACCAGTTACCACGCTCCTGGTTCTCATCATTTTCATTAACATGAAGATTCTCGGGTGCAACGTCAGCATTCTAGAAAAAGAAAAATATCAACAGCTTATTTTTCTATTAAAAATTAAACAGAAGCATAATTTCAAAAATTCATAGAGTGACCGTGAAAGAAAGACATACACAGACAGGCAGAGACAGAGAGAAACGAACCCTGAAAAACATAGCCAAAGAGAACATTTTCCAAAGCTAGTGACACCTCTGTGCATGGCTGCTTTTAAAATGAAAAAAAAACTCTGTAGGTGGATATTTTCACTAGTTCTTTGGGTTATATCATCCAAATTTTAGTGAAAAGGTTACATGTGGCACCCAGTATAAAAGGCAAATGAAGATGGGCAAATAAAATTTCAAGTACAAAAGTCTTAAAGATGAATTAGGTAAAATCAATACTCTTGAAATTGGAGGAGCTCTTTGAAAAAAGTTTCAAATATAGTTTCCGCTTTAAAAAAAAAATCATAGACTCTTTTTCATACTGGCTGATAGTTTTGATGTTTGGAACTGTCAGGGAAGTTTGAGTGCCTCTCCATATCTTGGAGAGTAAAATCAGTGCTTTTCTGAAAGCCACAAAATAATATTCAGACAAATTCTCATGTCCCGTCAGGTGGAACAGCACTCTCTCCACTTTAGAGAAGAGGGAAGGGTTCCCTCAGGTCAGGTCATTTTCTTATTTCCCTTCAACCTATGGACACAGTCCAGACAGGGACAGAACACAGAAGGTGGTGGGCACACCCAAGGCAGATGATGAGGCGACCCTAAGTCTTCTAGCTACCAGAGTAAGAGCTGTCCTGTTTCCTCTCCTATATGGGGACATCTCAGACACACTTGAAAGCATTTGAACAGAAATGTGGTAAACAGAATAGCCGAAGAGAGCAAAAACTGAGATTTGCCTCTCTTTAAGTTTTCCCTTCCCAAGCCCTCCACAGGTCCGCAGCTCACAGACTCCTACCTCCTTCCTTCTGCACTTGAAGAAGCTCAGACACTTCAACTTGTCCATGGTTCACTGGCTCCCTGGGCTGCTCCGCCTGTCTCTCAGTCTGGCCGAGCTTGACTGGTGACGGATACACACTCCCCGGTCACTAGCTGCCAGAGTGAGCCACCTTGCCCAGGGGTGGGACCATTTATGGAGGGAAGCTCCCTCCTCCCCCGCCTGGTTGCCCTGTCATGTCAATTACCGGAAGGGACTAAAGTGAGGCTCCGGTTTTTCCCCAGGTAAGCTGGCATGTAGCAATCCCCTGCCCCGGCCCCGGGAAAGGGCTGGGCTGTGAGACAGCGGAGCAGTCGGAGCCGAGATGACTGACAGCCTTTGACTCAGAGCCTGGCAGCTGCCTTTGCAGTCTCTCCTCCTGTCCCGGGTTCCCTGCTTCCTTGTAACCTCTCAGTCTGGTCTCTGTCCTGGGGCCAAGTGCTGATCTCTCCCAGTGCCTGAGGCAAAGAAGGACATGGTCTGTGGGGTTCATTCTGTTCCCCAAGATTCTCCTGAACAGACTGTACTGTCCCGGGCTCTGGGATTTCCCAAAGTTTTGCCCTTCACTAGAAAGTACTTGATCCCCTGAGGCAAACACTCCTCCCAGAGGGGAAAGCTCGTGAATTGGGCACCTTGAAAAGCAGCCAGTTGAGATAAGATTACTCAGCTGGCTCTGCCTGAAAAGAGCAACTTTGAGCTTGTGTCTCAAGCGCCTCTCTCAACCTTCAGGACAGTGTTGCCCTTTACAGGGACTGCTTTGTGCAAATTTCAAAGAGGCCAAACAAAAACAAATTATTGAGCAGGTTTATGGGAAATTCTAACCCTAACAAAGGACTCCACTCTGCAAGAAAGGCGAGGCCTGGAAAGTAAACTATGAGGAAGCACCCTGGTTGGGCCAGGGAGGAAAGTACTGTTATAATGCTGTTACCAAGGTAGCATCTTTTGTTCAGAAAACTCAAAGGATTTAAACTCGGTCATACCATGCAAAAGATGGTGTCAGTTATATGAGGCGCAGTACAGATCGCTGCACACGGAAGAACCAGCCACGAGCCAAGTCTTGGGTATCCTACATCCAGCTCCTCTGCTCTCCACTGACTGACAAGAATCTTCCATTTGCAATAGAAATATGCCCTGGTGAATCTGAGCAGGTAAGGCAGAAGAAAGCCCATGAGGGAAGTGGGAAGGTAGTTAGGAGAAAATATCAGTAAGTTTCATCTAATTTTGTCTTGAATATAGCACAGGTTGGTGTGTATGTCTGTGTGTGTTTGTGTCTGTGTGCACATGCACATGCACGTGTATGTGGACCTATTAATGTTATATGCTACTGGTGTGACCTAAAGGCTAAAATGAAGGAATTATATTAGCCCGTTGCAGACATAGAAGAGAGGAGGGGAAGGAAGACTTATAAACCTCTTTATGAAAGAATGAGCTGAAAAGCAAACCTAATAACGTTTACCAAACTATCAAAGTCACATATCAAAGTTCTGTTTACATGGAACACTGAAAATAGATAGTAACCAAAATCACTGCAGATGGTGCCTGCAGCCATGTAATTAAGAGAAGAAAAGCTATGACCAACCTAGACAGCATATTAAAAAGCAGAGACATCACTTTGCTGACAAAGGTCCATCCAGTCAAAGCTATGGTTTTTCCAGTAGTCATGTGTGGATGTGAGAGCTGGACTATAAAGAAAGCTGAGCACCGAAGAATTGATGCTTTCGAACTGTGGTGTTGGAGAAGACTCTTGACAGTCCCTTGGACTGCAATGAGATCCAACCAGTCCATCCTAAAGGAAATCAGTTCTGAATATTCATTGGAAGGACTGATGCTGAAGCTGAAACTGCAATACTTTGGCCACCTGATGTGAAGAACTGACTCATTAGAAAAGACCCTGATGCTGGGAAAGAGTAAAGGTGGGAGGAGAAGGGGATGACAGAGGATGAGCTGGTTGGATGACGCCACGGACTTGATGGACATGAGTTTGAGCAAGCTCTGGTAGTTGGTGATGGACAGGGAAGCCTGGCGTGCTGCAGTCCATGGGGTCACAAAAGTCAGACACGACTGAGTGACTGAACTGAACTGATGGGAGTAGAAGGATGGGGGAGTCTCCCTGATGGCTCAGTGGGTAAAGAATCTGCTTGCAATGCAGGATTCAGAGGAGATGAATGCAGGTTCGATCCCTGGGTTGAGAAGATCCTCTGGAGAAGGAAATAGCAACCCACTCCAGTATTCTTGCCTGGAGAATCCCATGGACAGAGGAGACTGGTGGGCTACAGTTCATGGGGTCGCAAAGAGTCAGACATGACTTAGTGACTAAACAGCAGCAACAGAGGGGTGGGATGGGAGGGTGGGAAGGAGGCTCAAGAGGGAGGGGATGTATGTATACATATAGCTGATTCACTTTGTTATACCGCAGAAACTAACACACTATTGTAAAGCAACTATACTCCAATAATAAAATTTTTAAAAGAAGTTTTTTTAAAAGGGACTAGGAATCTATCTATTCCAGGGATAAGTGGTAAGCAGAGGAAACAATCATCAATTTTCCCTGCCTGTTATACAGTAGAGAAGCTCCTAACAACTTGGAAAGTTTGAAAGTGAAAGTGTTAGTTACTCAGTCATGTCCGGCTGTGTGACCATGGCTTTGAGGGTATTTCGTCCAATGTGCTAGGAATGCTCATTCCCAGGTCTGGTGAATATTACATTGATAGGCTACTCAATGTGCTATCACTGGACTAGGATTTATTAACAGTGCCAAAAATCTCTGGACCCCTTGTCTTACTAGTTTCTTATGGTCCAGGAAAGTAAGTATTCCCTCTTGTTGCTTATTCCCATATCTAGAGTTACACTATTACAATCATTTATCTCATATGGGACTATATGTCATCATTTTATCAGAGGCTCAGTTACACATTTGTTAATGCAAGAAACAATTTTGTAAAACAGCTATTCACAGGTGGGTTAGGTCAGAATGTTCCTTGTGAACTGAACAGAGATACTTTTGTTTAACATTTAAGCATGGGGGAGAGTTCTCTGAGATGGCTCATCATGTATACTTTAAAAGATAGGCAATGTTCCTTAAGTGATCAACTGGTAGCAAAAGCAATAGAATACAAAGGATAAAGTAAAAGAAACAGATCCAATATGGAGTTAGATTTGTTATTGCCTATTACAATTCCCCACTGTCAATATCCATTCTACAGTCTTGTGGGAAAGGGATAGCTCTGGTTACTTTCTGCTGAACAGGGTGATAAAAGGTGATTGTAGAAAGGAATTGATCAGCCTTGGGCAGCGAATATTCCTTAGAATCTTTAGTAAATAGCACAATTCTCTTTCCTTCTTTATCTACAATTATTTGAACTGGATGAAACCTCCTAGACTTAACTACTACCTAATTTGTAATTGAACTTATACATTTTTGCTTCCAGTTCCCATGATGTGCTTTCGAGTGCGTGCTCAGTCATGTCCAACTCTTTGCGACCCTATGGACTGTAGCCCACCAGGTTGCTCTGTCTATGGGATTTCCCAGGCATGAATACTGGAGTGAGTTGCCACTGCCTCCTCCAGGGAATTTTCTTGCCTTAGAGATCGAACGTGTGTATCTTGAGTCTCCTGCATTGGCAGGCGGATTCTTTACCACTGTGTCACCTGGGAATCCAGTTCCCATACCTATTTATTAATTTTAACTTTCTGTGTCATAACTATACCTAGGGGGGAGGATTTCCTTACGTCTGGAAAAACATAGATTAAAAGCCAGTAATGTTTCAGGCAAAACCAAAAAATTATAACCATATTCATCAGTTTACTCAGTTGTATATAATTAATTTTTTTTACTAACAATTTTATGAAATCAGTTTCCATTAGATTTTTAAAATATCTTATCTAGCTTAGCACTATGATTTAAAAGTTATCAGAAAGTCATTTTTTGTTAAAACATCCTTTTTATGACTTTTCTTGAAGATGTGGCAGTTTTGCAAAGCATCAACTTAGCTGCTTATAAATGATAAAAGTCTTAAAAAGTTTTGAGGTTTTTTAAATGTTATTACCACATCCCTTTTTCCTTTAGTTCCAAGCAACACAGATGATTAGATAAGTTCCAGAGACCCCAGATAGGTCATTTATATCTCACAGGCACAGAAAGAGAAATGTAAATTCCTTCTCTAACTACGTGTACAAAACCCAGCCATTTTGGGCTATTTTCAGGGAACTTTCTTTTTTTCCAGTTCCTAAATATCCACTTTAGTTTAAACGAACAAATAACAGTAATAGACAGTAACACATATCACCTGCTCACATTCTCATGCCTCATTTTCAGCAAAATCAGGATGAAAAAGGTGGATTTGGACTCAGTACTGAGATACTCATTCACATATGAACACACACACCCAATAGCATGGACAGCAATACCAAAAGACCCACTTTGATATAATAACCAAGCCATAAGGGGCCTTTGTTCTCCAGATCTTAGAGAGTACTGAGGCATTTTCTTTCATTTAGGGAGCATAGTTAAAGATCTCCTCATTTTACAAAAATACCCCAGAGAACTATAAGATGGAACAGAGCTCTGATCATCCATACTTAATTATCCATGGCCAGGAGAAGGCAATGGCAACCCACTCCAGTACTCTAGCCTGGAAAATCCCAGGAACGGGGGAGCCTGGTGCGCTGCCGTCTATGGGGTCTTACAGAGTCGGACACAACTGAAGCGACTTAGCAGCAGCAGCAGTGTTATCAAATATCAAGCAAACAATTCAAACCAGTTTCTCAGGGTCACAGTTCCCTAGCCCCCCAAAAGAAGATTCCTGTCCAATGCCTGATCAGTCCAAAAGAGGAGAACTCTAACCAATGCATCATCAGAGATGAAGTTGAATGAATGACTGTGTGCATGTGTGCTTAGTCATTAAGTCATGTCCAACTCTTTATGACCCCATGGACTATAGCCCTCCAGTCTCCTCTGTCCATGGGATTTTCCAGGCAAAATTACTGGAACAGATTGCCATTTCCTACTCCAGGGGATCTTCCTGACCCAGGGATCAAACCCGCGTCTCTCACGTCTCCTGCATTGGCAGGCAGATTCTTTACCACTTCACCACCTGGGATGCCTTGTATGAACAACCAAGGCTAGTTCAAAAGGGAAAATCCCAAGCAACATTCTACCACAGGTGAAACCAATGCCATAGAGAAGGATATCCTGGTAACCCATTAATCACCAAAGCCCCATTAATCACCAAAGATGTCTCAACTGGTCAATGCAAACTCTAACAAACAATAAACATATGGTCCCACAAACAAGAGATCAGATGAGCCATATTCCAGAAATTCCACTTCCATTCCCAAACGGAGGCTGCAGAGCTGCCTGGCTCCTGGAAGAGAATGGATCATGAGTGACTCACCCCAAAATGATACACACAAAAACACAAACAACAACTAAGCTACGTTCACACAGAAAATCAAGTCTAAAATTCCACTTCCACTCTCAGATAGAGGTCTCCAAACAGACGGGTCCAGCTTTTGAAAGAGAGCAGACACAGTGGTTCTCTTTCCACAAGGGAAGCAGCCCAGATGGAGTGGAGACAATTCTGAGCCAGAGCAAACTGGAGTGACTCACTCAACAACACTGAATGTGGACTGTAGCTCTGGATGTTTCTCAGCTCCAAACAGTCTTGTGCCATGGATGACAGTCCCTCTGAGATCTCTGAAGCAAAATGGGCTCTGGCAACTGCTGGGGGTTCAGGGAAGGGGCTGACCCAGGCCAGGGTTGACCTTACCTGGGAACAGATTCCTAGTTGTTAGTGCAAGTTCATGTGTCCAATGCACAGTGAGTTCAAACAAACTGAAATGTCAGAGTTTGGAGCAGAGAGAGATTTATTTCAAGGCCAAGCAAGGAGGCTGGTGGCTCATGCCCTAAAAAGTCCTGAGCTCCCCAAAGGTTTTTGGCAAAACCTTTTTAAAAGCCAGATTGGGTTGTGGGGGGCATCTCAGGGAGATCCACTCATACACAATTCTCTGATTGACTGATAACAAGGAAACAGGGTGGTGTCACAGGGGTTAACATTATCACTCCTTAGGCTATGTGCTCATGTTGCTGCTAATTTGCTCTAGCCATGTCCAACTCTTTGTGACCCCATGGACTATAGCCAGCCAGACTCCTCTGTCCATGGGATTCTCCAGGCAAGAATATTGGAGTTGGTTGCCATTTCCTCCTCCAGGGCATCTTACTGACCCAGGGATCGAACCTGTGTCTCCTGCAGTTCCTGCACTGCAGGCAGATTCTTTACCACTGTGCCACCTGGGAAGCCCCATGTGCTGACGTTTGTCAAGTAGTTAGCATCTTCCATTGAGTGGAGGGGTAGCGTTCACATCTGTAACATAACTCAGGAAATGTGCATCAAAGACTATCATCTAGGTACTTCAGAGAGGAGTTAAAACTGAGGACATGGGAGAAGGGCTGTCCTGGGAAGAGCCCATAGGGTTCTGCTTGGTTACAGGCACAAGAGAGAGGGAACTATATAAACTGAGTCATACGGTAGGGATGAGCAGAGTATGGGAGAACATGAGACAACTCTGTTTGTGGGGGCAAGAAATAAAGCTGGAGAGAGAAAGCATGGCCATTCATGTGCCTTGAAATCCGGGCCTAAACCATGGTCTGGTAAGCAGTAGTAAAGTGATTGTAAACTTGGGAATCACACATAGCACATTCTATTTTTGTTGTGCAAAAACAGCTCAAAATTATGACGAAGGACCTTCAAGCATCAGATTGTACAATGCTGGACTTTATGCTCCTTCTCCTCCAGGGTGTGCACACCTCAGCCATGAATCTGCTTAGCTTAAAAAAAAAAGACATCATTTTAGAGATTTATTTAGAAAGAAGTCATCGGCAACTAAAAAACCAACTCCTAATTTTGATTTTGTCAAGGAAAAGAAACATTAAAATAAAAACTGATCCAATAGTTATGGCCCACATTCTTTCTGCTTCTTACTGAGATTAAATTTATGTCACTATTCATGGAAGTCCCTTCCATCTTATTTTGAGTCACTAAATATAAAAGAGAATCATTATCTAAGGCTTTCTTCTAGCTATTTGGATGTGAAAATTTTGCACAAATCAGAAGGCAGTTGAACAATCTCACAAACTCAATTCTTACTGAGTAACCCCACTGTTTTCTAGACCTCTTCTGAAAGAAGCCTCTTAAACTTCACCAGATGAAAGTGTAAAAGAAGGAATGCTACTAGTCTACCTACAGGAAAAAGAAATTAATATATTTTTGGAAAAAGTCATAGTACATGTGTGTATATGAATTATCTCCTTAAAGTTTATAGTTGCAGACAAACACTTTATTAAAAGAATCTGACTCCATCCGTAGTCAAAATATTAAAAAATCATTTCTAAAAGTTTCCTTCAATCCTAGGAAGTAAAATATACTTAGGAAAGACAATCACATAGATTTCCTTGCTGCCAGGTAAAGAGATAATGATTCCTTAGCTATGTCAACTAGTGAATGGACAAAGAAAACACACTAGTTTCCTACAGAATACTAAAGGATAGCATGCCAGAGACACTTGAAAGAAAATGAAAGCACCTGATGCATAATGTCATACTGGTGCTTTCTAAACAGGAAAAGTGAATCTGCTAATTTTCATGATTTTTTAACATTTGCTGTAGCATATTATACAGCTTTTCTTAAATATTATGTGTACAAATCATAGGTGTACAACTTGAGTTTTCACAAGTATAACAATCCCATGCACCAAGTTCAAGAAACAACCGTACCAGAGCCCCAGAAGATCCCTCCTTACTGTCCTCCAGTTTAACTGCTATCTTGAATTTTAACACCATAAATTGGTTTTGCCAGTTTTTGAACTTTTCATAAGTGGAGTATTATGGCATGTACACTCTATGTTTGACTTCTTTTGGCTCAGCATTTAAATGTTTTGGAGACTCAGCTGTACCGTAACACAGATCTGTAGTTCCTCTATTGTCATTCTGTATAGCATTCCAATGTATGAATATACTATAATTTATCTATTTTATTAATGGACATTTTGGGCTGTTTCCAGATTGGGGCTGTTTTGAAGAGTGCAGCTATGAACTTTCCTGCAACATGTCTTCTATATGTGTTTCTATTAGGTATAGATCCAGATACCTTCTGGATCACAAGGTATACCCTGTTCAGCTACAGTGGCTGTTGCCAGTTTTCCAAAGTAATTTTTTGATTTACATTCCCACCAGCACTACTCATAGATTTTTAAATGCCACATTGAATAGAATGGGCTGTGGAAGGAACGGAAGGAAGATGGAAGGAAGAGGATGCCTGGTGGAAGAGAAGAAATAATTATTTACTGAGTGACACACTGTGTTAAGTGATCTACACTTATGTCCCATTTAATTCTTATAGAACTCCTTTGAGGTAGAAACTAGTATAAACCCCATTTTACAAATGAAGAAACAGAGGCTTAAGAAGTTATGTGACTATTTCCTTCTCCAGGGGATCTTCCCAACCCAGGAATTGAACCCGGGTCCCCTGCATTGCAGGCAGATTCTTTACCCACTGAGCTACAAGGCATGCTGTGATTCATGGTGTTGCAAAGAGTCGGACACGACTGAGTGACTAAAATGAACTGAACTGAACTGAACGACTAACACCAACACATCTATGTATAAGATGTGTAACTTATACATTAGAGGGAAGAAGAAAAATCATACCTGAGAGCAATCAAGTTCTAGTTATGTTCTGGGGCACAACACATTTTCTATCAATGTGAAGAGTCAGATGTGCTGGGTGCAATCAGGGAAGGAAGCTAATAAACTGCACAGTGAGTTGTGATGATTAGTTAAAAAAAAAAAAGAAAGAAATTATGTGACTGGCTCAGAGTTACACAACTAGCGAATGACAAGATATTTGAACCCAAACTATGTGATGCTAAATATTAGGTTGGCCAAAGTTTTCATTTGGGATTTGCCATTAAATGGTGCCAAAAAACAGAATGAACTTTTTGGCCAACCCAATACTATGTTCTCCAACCAACTTACCATGAGAACATGAAGATAAGATGTTAGAAAATGTTTTGTTTGTGGAATTCCTGCTGCATAGGGCTTGGTACTCCACTAGAATTAATGGTGATATGGAATAATTAGGCATTATTTGACCCCCCACATCCAGTAGAATAGTACACATAGGTGAAACTTTGTATAATTTCATCTTCAGTGAGATAGAATAAGTTTATCTTTATTCCCTCCTTGAAGGAGAAGCCACAACTGAGACAACATCTATGCTTCCTCCCTAGTGGAGTCTCACATTGTCAATTTGCAAGGGTCATCATTGGGGGATTCAGATTCAACTGACTCACAGTGAGGATGATTGATACTGGGTTCAGGGTGAGGGCTGGATTTCAGTAGTGAGAACTTTGAAACAAAGAGAGACATACATTTTTCTCTAAGGTGCAACAAACACATAGGATTTAAAGCCTATGAAACACTTCAATTCAGTTCACTCGCTCAGTCATGTCTGACTCTTTGTGACCCCATGAATCGCAGCACTTAGGTGCTCACTAACCTTCCTATACAATGCAATTTTTCTTTATAATTTACCAAAGCACTTGAACCGTACTAGACAATGGATCTAACATGGATTTAAAAAAATAAAATGAGAATGTTCTCTCCCAGGACAGAGAGTATCTTTCTTCAGTATCAGTTCAGTTCAGCCCCTCAGTCGTGTCCGACTCTTTGCGACCCCATGAACCGCAGCACGCCAGGCCTCCCTGTCCATCACCAACTCCCAGAGTCCACCCAAACCCATGTCCATCGAGTCAGTGATGCCATCCAACCATCTCATCCTCTGTCGTCCCCTTCTCCTCCTGCCCTCAATCTTTTCCAGCATCAGGGTCTTTGCAAATGAGTCAATTCTTCGCATCAGGTGGCCAAAGTATTGGAGTTTCAGCTTCAACATCAGTCCTTCCAATGAACACCCAGGACTGATCTCCTTTAGGATGGACTGGTTGGATCTCCTTGCAGTCCAAGGAACTCTCAAGAGTCTTCTCCAACACCACAGTTCAAAAGCATCAATTCTTCGGTGCTCAGCTTTCTTTATAGTCCAACTCTCACATCCATACATGACCACTGGAAAAACCATAGCCTTGACTAGACGGACTTTTGTTGGCAAAGTAATATCTCTGCTTTTTAATATGCTGTCTAGGTTGGTCATAACTTTCCTTCCAAGGACTAAGCGTCTTTTAATTTCATGGCTGCAATCACCATCTGCAGTGATTTTGGATCCCAGAAAAATAAAGTAAGCCATTGTTTCCACTGTTTCCCCATCTATTTGCCATGAAGTGATGGGACCGGATGCCATGATCTTAGTTTCCTGAATGTTGAGCTTTAAGCCAACTTTTTCATTCTCTTCTTTCACTTTCATCAAGAGGCTCTTTAGTTCTTCTTCACTTTCTGCTATAAGGGTGGTGTCATCTGCACATCGGAGGTTATTGATATTGCTCCCGGCAATCTTGATTCCAGCTTGTGCTTCTTCCAGGCCAGCATTTCTCATGATGTACTCTGTATATAAGTTAAATAAGCAGGGTGACAATATACAGCCTTGACGTACTTCTTTTCCTATTTGGAACCAGTCTGTTCTATTCTTCAGTATGCCAATATTCATTTTTTCTATCACCCTGAAATTTTGGTTAGGTACCCACCAGAGGTACTCTTTAAATTGTTAGTAATAATAAACACGTTAATTTGACCTAGTTATCTGATACTATTATAATGATGCTTTAAAGGAGAGAAATATTTAGTCTTCACTCTTGATACACTGGTACCTCTCCTTTCAAAAACATTGCTGTAAAGCATGCTTACTGCTAGTTTGCATTTACAGTAATAAACTGCATCAAAACTATATGCTGCAGCACTTAAATATTGAGTCGTTTAGAAATCCAGGTGTCTAATATTTTGCTTTCCCACCTAAGAAAATCATTCACTTCCCATGAACCACAGAATAATTGATCTTGTGAACTTCTTAACTAAAAGCAAGCATTAAAAAAGATTGTTTCAGTATGAAACCTAACTGAAATTCACCTACTAGGGGCCTTTAAGAAGATGAAATCAACTAAAGAATAGTTACATTAATACTATATATGTTGATGTGCAGGAATTCTCAATCTCTTATTCTAATTAAGAAAGATCAAATTGGGAGTTGCTATTTCTACATATTCCAGAGAACTGGAAAAGGAAGGACTATGAACAAAACTGATCATGTGTATAAAGTGTAGGATTTATTTTTTCTTGCTTGGCTGAAGTCCTTTAATGTAAAAGTGATGTGCAATAGAATGTCTAATATGTAAACAACATAATGCAATTCATTCTTCCTTCACCAGGCACAGCAATGCTCTAGCTTTGTTTGCTAAAACTGACATCTGGAGGGCTATCTGAGGCCTCCTTCATCTATGCACTTTTGTTTATTGCTGAATCTCATGATAACTGATTTGTTTGTGTTTTTATACAGTCCAGCTCCATAATCGGTGCTCTTACAGTCATTAACATCAGTGGGGTGCAGCAACCAGTCACTGGTGGTCAGAGTTTCAGGCTGCCCATGATCCTGTGTTATTGGGATACTGTTGTTTTCAGGCTTAGGAGTGATGATACACCTGTCTTGTAATTACACAACACCAGCTAATGCCTCAGTGTGGGTTATAGACTGACTCATTTGTTTAGATCTTTTGTGTCTAACTGAAATAAGTCAAGCAAAGAAAGACAAATACAACATAATATCACTTATATGGGGAATTTAAAACAAAAACAAACAAAACAAGCTCATGAATACAGAGAAGAAATTGATGGTTGCCAGGGGCATGGGTTGGGAAAGGTGGGCAAAATAGGTGGTCAAAAGTTATAAACGTTCAGCTATAACATGATTAAGTTCTGGGGATGTGATGTACAACATGGTGGCTATAGTTAATAATGCTGTTTTGTACATTTGAAAGTTGCCAAGAGAGTAGATCTTAGAAGTACTTATCACAAGAAAAAAAAAATTTAACTATGCCAGGTGACAGATGTTAGCTACACTTATTGTGGTGATCATTTTGCAAAAAATACAAATATAGATCATTATGTTGTACACTTGAAACTAATATAATGTTTGTTAATTATACTTCAATTTTAAAAAAGTAAAGGACACATGAGGAAAAAGAAAAACCAGTGCCTCAGGTATATCCCATAGTTCTGGGGTCACTTTTAGGTATTAAAAGTCCAACCTAGTCCAACCTATTTTAAAATTTCAATTCATTATCTATTTACTTTTCATTTTCTTTCTTCCTCTAGTAATAGCCAGACTTCAGCTCAAGAGACTTGGAGTGGTGAGGAAAGACTACTGGCTCTTTTATTTTTTTCTTCTCTTTTTAGATTCCCTTTCTCAGATGGGAAGTACTCTCGGGAAAATACATGTTCAGTTGTCACTGCTTCCCTGACTATGAATGACCAGTCATCAGTGACCTGTGCAAGGCACATATTCAAATTATGGGTGCATGTGAAGTCGTCCAGAACCATGTGGACGTGTGACTGATCTTTGCCCTAGTCTGTGACATCCAGTTGCAAACCCTGCCAAGCTGGCCTTGGTAGTACACTCCAGAGACTCTGGCTGTTGGGAATACCTTCATCAACAGGCTGTCTTCTTGGGTAGCATCCTAGCAAGAACACTCAACACTGGCTATCTTTGGTGGCATCCATTTGACCAATAGGAAACCCATACATAATTTCTATGCCACACTGGAAGTTCAGGCTGTTCCACTGACAAATCTTCTCTTTGCCCTGCCATCTCTCTTCTGTTATTTTCTCCTGTTGCTCAGAGTCATAAGGGATAGACCAGATGGTCTACTAGATAAGCAGAGGTGAAAACAAAAAATGACATGCCAGCACCCTCCTTTTATCAAGTCTTGCAGTTTCTGGCAAGCAGTTATCTTGGAGTCCTTTCCACCTTCACTTGGTATTGGAGTACCCATCCTCTTCCCCTTTAAGAAGAAAGAGCACTTATTGTGATAACAATTTTGCAATATATACAAATATTCAGTGTTTGTGTTGCACACCTGAAACTAACATAATGTTATATGTCAATTATATCTCAAAAATAAAATTTAAAAAGAGGAAAATAAACACTCCATTTGTATGAAGTGAAGTGAAAGTCGCTCAGTCATGTCTGACTTTTTGCAACCGCATGGACTACACAGTTCATGGAATTCTCCAAGCCAGAATACTGGAGTGGGTTGCCATTCCCTTCTCAAGGGGATCTTCCCAACCCAAGGATCAAACCCAGGTTTCCCACATTGCAGGCAGATTCTTTACCAGCTGAGCCACAAGGGAAGCCCCCCCTACGTGTATAACTTTTTACATATAGCTTCACTTATCATCTTCCCAATAACACTATGAAATGGGTAGCAAATGTATCATTGACCCATTTTACAAAAGAATCGAAAACACCCACAATGTTGTGTTTTCAAAGGCCCCCTGTGTGAGTGGCAGAGCCAGTAATGAACTCTGGTTCCCTGCTTCCCAGGCCTGTGCTATTTGCTGGAGCCCCACTCTAAGCCTCACTGCAGGCACTGTGCTTTATCCTTGTAACTAAACTGACATGAAAATCTTTGGGACTTAAGTAATGACATCTCCTTGGGCAGGTTGTTGCAAGAGAGAGATGCCTTATTCACAGTTTCATCATAATATATTAAAGCAATGTTCTGGTTAAAAAAAAAAAAGGGCCATTTTGTATATACACATCACTAGGTGCTTTGGAAGCTGTGGTAAGTCTTTCTCAGGAGTTAGAGTTCAAGAAGACAATCATGTGCTAAATAAGTATGGATCTAAGTGCTTGGATTATTGGGTTAGCCAGGGGGAGTATCACAGGAGGTGTAGGATAAGCCTTGACTGAAAGGCTTAGGGTTTATGGGACAAAATAACTAATCAGGCAGCAATGAGCATAAAGCAGCATGATACAGGTCTGACTAAAGCAAACAATTTTGTGTGGGAGAGGGGGAGTGGACAAAATGTTTGGCTCAAAGCAGTGGGATTACCACACTGCAAGGTTCAAGAAGAAGGGACCTTGTCTTGTTCACCACTGGATCCCTGGTGCCTTGAAGAAGGCTTGGAGAATAGCAGGCTCAATAAATATTTGTAGCTTGCTGAGCCTAAGAATAGAGATGCTTGCATCTGGATTCCACCTTGTAGGTAAGAGGGAGCCTTTGGAGTTATCATCAAGAATAGAATCACTTGAGCATTTCACAAAGTGCCTCTAGAAGTATCCCAAATTGTATTTTGTATCCGGGCTTCATCCTACCTCCTTATCCTATCTAAGGAAATCTCAAAGTAGATAAGGGCAAAAACAGCAGTCCCAGTCTGTGAAACGAGGCTGAGGAATGGTCAAAGTAGCATTCACTTTTCTTATTTGGCTGACGTTAGAATCAAATTTATGGTAATATTTGTATAATTTCTTGTGGTTTGAAAATCTAGATTTACATTTATTTGCACATTTAATAAGACTGTAAATTGAGTTTGGCAACATGTATCAAAACTTTGAAAAATGTTCATACTCTTTGACCTGGTACTTCTTACTACTAGGAATGTAGTCTAAGAAAACAAAGATATGAACAAAAATTTAGCATAATCAAGAAAAACTAGTAACACACTGAATAAACATTTTGTGAATGTTTCAGTTAATTTTATATTATTCAACCAAGAAAATTTCTGTTGTAGAATAATTACATACAAAAATAAGCATGTACCCAAATATACTGGAAAGTCTGGAAGAAATTATGCTAAAATATTAGGGATGGGAGCTCTCCAGGTGATGAGATAATAGCTCATATTTCCAATTACCATATGTATTTTTTATAATTAAAGAAAAACTATACTTTCTGAATTTGTTTCTTAAAATCTACCTACTCATCCTTTCTGCAGAGGCAAAAAAAAAAAAAAAAAAAGAAAGGGGACAGAGAAATAGAAGTGACAGTAAATTTAGTGTAATTGAGGAACATATCATAAGTATTTATGAACTATGTCAAGGTACCCTAAGCCCATTCTTGGAGTAATCCTGCAAATTACCTCTTATCTTAACATTCTTGCCCCAGTATGACTGTCCATGAAAATGACAACAGAACAACAACAAAAATGGAGTGTAATTTTGATGGTTCTCTGCTTTCTGGTGTCCCAAGGAGGAAAAAGTGATATATGTAGTTCTAACCCTGGGACTCTCTTTGAATTCTAGTATGAATGTCTATTCTTCTGCTTCTTGCCCTTAAAGTTGGTATAAAATTTAAACAGAAAATGAAGGAAATGGACTCTAGCAGCCTTGACAGTGTTTACTCTACTTCCTCCCAACTTTGCAGTAATTGGGAGTATTAAGAAATATGACTAATAACCTCAAACAGACATTCCCTGCTAGCTAACTTTCTGATGACATCATCCAAGGCAATGCCTGGGTAGCAGATATGAGGGGAGGGTGGTTCTTTTTTTTTTTTTTTTTAACTCTGTGCCCTATGGCTCATCAACTTTCCTCTTTCCTTCTCTCATCTCTTTCCTCTGCCCCATGTCCACTACTCACATGTGCTCAATCAGCCAGTTGGAGTGAAAACACTACTGACAGACCATGGCAGTTTCAAGTTATAAACTATTCACAGACTAGGTAAATTGCAGGTACACAGGTTTATTATTTAAATTAGCTCAACACAACTTGCTTGTTAATTAGGCATTTAAAGACGCTGTTGCTCTAGATTGTTCTCCAAAGTGGAATGACTTGCTTACTTGGCCTTCTTCTTTCCTCACAGACCAGCAGTCCCACCCCCAAGCCTGAGGTAAAACAGTGCCTTCTTTAAGTACTCCAAAATGGCATAGCATATATTATAAGAAGTGAAAAATCACTGGGATAAAATATAAATGTACATTTCAGAAAATATACGTTGAGCATAAAAGCAATATTTTGGGGAAAGTCATGTACACATTTCTGTATTTAAAATGGATAACAAATGCCTATTGTATAGCACATGGAACTCTAGTCAATGTTACATGCCAGCCTGGATGGGAGTGGGGTTTGGGGGAGAATGGATACATGTGTGTATGGCTGAGTCCCTTTGCTGTTCACTTGAAACTACCACAACATTGTTAATCAGGTATACCTCAATACAAATCAAAAAGTTTATAGTTAAATAAATAAATAAATATTTTTTTTTAAAATCACAAAATAAGAAAAGTATAAAGTAAAAACAAAAATCATTCATAATACCTCCATCCAGATACAATCACTGTTGTTCAGACATACATTTTATATCTATGTAAATGTGTTTATATGTATATATAAACAAAATAAAATCAGTTTCATGTTGCTAAAAAAAGTTTTGCATACCTTTTTTTTTTGCCCCTAGTATTATATTTTGAGCATCTTCTTAGGTCAACATTCAAAAAAATGACTTCATAGCATCTCTTTACAATGGGTATGACAATATATTTGACCTACTGGTAATTTATAATTTTTCAAGTTTTCATTGCTATAAATAATGTTTAGATAATAATCTTTGTCTATAAACTAGTAAGGATTATTTCCTCAGGATAGAAGTGTGATTTGAAATCAGAAGGAATGACTGTTTAAAGATTTAAGACATATTTTTAAGTTACCATCCAAAATTGTACCAATTCACATTAACTTCAGAAGTATATCAGAAACCTTGGCAATTCTTAGAAATATTTTCAGTACAGTTTGAGAATCCTGACCCAGTCCCAGATATGCAAAGGTCTTATCTAATTATTTGCATCTCAGATTTACTACAATTTCCTACCTATAAACAGAAAGACTCTCCATTGACCTTTATGAAAAATCACTGTTCAAAATGACCATGAAGTCAAATTAGTGGGTTTGCTATCTTATACCTCTTAGTCACATTTCTCTGTGAATTTCACTTACATTGTAAATCTCACCAGAATGTAATAAAAATTATAGGACAAATGTCCATGTGAATATTTCACTGACTGATTTCAGATGACTGAACAAGCCACCAAATAAATGTAAAATGTAATTCCCTAATGTTTTGGGTACTTTTAATTAATTTCAGTCAATTTCTGTGAAAATTATATGAGAGAAGCCTAACATTTTATGAACATTAACATGTGCCAAAAGTGTGTACTTCTTACCTTACATGAATAATCTCATTTAATTTTCACAAAACTCTTAGGTGAAGTTCTGATGAGGAAACATAGGCTTAGAGAGTGTAAGTAACTTTACTCCAACCACTAGAAAATGGCAGAACCACATATGAGGCCCTGGTATATTTGACAGTATGGCTAGAGCGTTTTCCACTTCCCCACTTGACATTCTGAAAGGTAAACTGAAACAGAAATATCATCTCTGAAGATCAATAATTTTCATCTTTTTGCTACTTTAACATGTCTTTTACTATGTTTAATTCTATTCAATCTAAAAACCTTCTACCACAAACTAATACTACCCCAGGAATATTCTGAAAATGAATCAATAAGTGACTGCAGAGCCCACTAGAAGTCTAAATACAGCCACTCAATTTAAAAACACATCTATATCAAGTATGTGACATTGAAGCTGCTGTAAAAATGACTTAAAGCCAGTGGCTCCAATTTTAATGTTGTCTATTAGCTTATGTGTAGATGTACACTTTCTTATTTAACAATATTGGGAGAGACTATTTATCCTCAGATACCTTCATTGTGTTCATCAGAGATAGACAGAATGAAAACAACAATCGCAGAAAACTAACCAACCTGATCACATGGACCACAGCCTTGTCTAACTCAATGAAACTATAAGCCATGCCATGTAGGGCCACCCAAGATGGACAGATCATGCTGGAGAGTTCTGACAAAACATGGTTTGCTGGAGAAGGGAAAGGAAAACCACTTCAGTATTCTTGCCTTGAGAACCCCAAGAAGTGTATGAAAAGGCAAAATTGTATGACACTGAAAGATGAACTCCTCAGGTCAATAGGTGCCCAATATGCTACTGGAGAAGAGTGGAGAAATAACTCCAGAAAGAATGAAGAGATGGAGCCAAAGTGAAAACAACACCCAGCTGTGGATGTGACTGGTGATGGAAGTAAAATCTGATGCTGTCAAGAGCAACACTGCATAGGAACCTGGAATGTTAGGTCTATGAATCAAGGTAAACTGGAAGAGGTCAAACAGGAGATGGCAAGAGTGGACACTGACATTTTAGTAATCAGTGAAGTAAAATGGACTGGAATGGGTGAATTTAACTCAGATGACCGTTATATCTACTACTGTGGGCAAGAATCCCTTAGAAGAAATGAAGCCCTCATAGTAAAAAAAAAAAAAAAAAAGAGTCCAAAATGCAATACATGGGTGCAATCTCAAAAATGAAAGAATGATCTCTGTCCATTTCCAATGAAAACCATTCAATATCACAGTAATCCAAGTCTGTGCCCTGACCAGTAATGCTGAAGAAGCTGAAGTTGAATGGTTCTATAAAGATCTACAAGACCTTCTGGAACTAACACCAAAAAAAGATGTCCTTTTCATCATAGGGGACTGGAATGCAGAAGTAGGAAGTCAGATACCTGGAAAAACAGGTAAGTTTGGCCTTGGAGTACAAAATGAAGCAGGGCAAAAGCTAACAGTTTTGCCAAGAGAATGCACTGGTCATAGCAAACACCCTCTTCCAACAACACCAGAGACTCTACGTATGGACATCACCAGATGGCCAATACTGAAGTCAGACTGATTATATTCTCTGCAGCTGAAGATGGAGAACCTCTATACAGTCAGCAAAAACAAGACTGGGAGCTGACTGTGGCTCAGATCATGAACTTCTAATTGCCAAATTCAGACTTAAATTGAAGAAAGTAGGGAAAATCACTAAACCATGCACATATGACCTAAATCAAATCCCTTATGACTATACAGTGGAAGTGAGAAATAGATTTAAGGGACTAGATCTGATAGACAGAGTACCTGAAGAAATATGAATGGAGATTCGTGACACTGTACAGGAGGCAGTGATCAAGACCATCCCCAAGAAAAAGAAATGCAAAAAGGCAAAATGGTTGGCTGAGAAGGCCTTACAAATAGTTGAGAAAAGAAGAGAATCAAGTAAGACCAGAAACTATAAAACTCCTAGAGGAGAACATAGGCAAAACACTCTCCGACATAAATCACAGCAAGATCCTCTATGACCCACCTCCCAGAATATTGGAAATAAAAGCAAAACTAAACAAATGGGACCTAATGAAACTTAAAAGCTTTTGCACTACAAAGGAAACTATAAGTAAGGTGAAAAGACAGCCCTCAGATTGGGAGAAAATAATAGCAAATGAAGAAACAGACGAAAGATTAATCTCAAAAATATACAAGCAACTCCAGCAGCTCAATTCCAGAAAAATAAATGACCCAATCAAAAAATGGGCCAAAGAACTAAACAGACATTTCTCCAAAGAAGACATACAGATGGCTAACAAACACATGAAAAGATGCTCAACATCACTCATTATCAGAGAAATGCAAATCAAAACCACAATGAGGTACCATTACACGCCAGTCAGGATGGCTGCTATCCAAAAGTCTACATGCAATAAATGCTGGAGAGGGTGTGGAGAAAAGGGAACCCTCTTACACTGTTGGTGGGAATGCAAACTAGTACAGCCACTATGGAAAACAGTGTGGAGATTTCTTAAAAAACTGGAAATAGAACTGCCATATGACCCAGCAATCCCACTTCTGGGCATACACACTGAGGAAACCAGATCTGAAAGGGACACATGCACCCCAATGTTCATCACAGCACTGTTTATAATAGCCAGGACATGGAAGCAACCTAGATGCCCATCAGCAGATGAATGGATAAGGAAGCTGTGATACATATACACCATGGAATATTACTCAGCCGTTAAAAAGAATTCATTTGAATCAGTTCTAATGAGATGGATGAAACTGGAGCCCATTATACAGAGTGAAGTAAGCCAGAAAGATAAAGAACATTACAGCATACTAACACATATATATGGAATTTAGAAAGATGGTAACGATAACCCTATATGCAAAACAGAAAAAAGAGACACAGAAGTACAGAACAGACTTTTGAACTCTGTGGGAGAAGGTGAGGGTGGGATGTTTCAAAAGAACAGCATGTATATTATCTATGGTGAAACAGATCACCAGCCCAGGTGGGATGCATGAGACAAGTGCTTGGGCCTGGTGCACTGGGAAGACCCAGAGGAATCGGGTGGAGAGGGAGGTGGGAGGGGGGATTGGGATGGGGAATACGTGTAAATCTATGGCTGATTCATATCAATGTATGACAAAACCCACTGGAAAAAAAATTAATTAATTAATTAATTAAAATAAAATTTAAAAAAATGAAAACAGAAAAAAAAAAAAGAAGAGAATCAAAAGACAAAGGAGAAAAGGAAAGATATATCCGTCTGAATGCAGAGTTCCAAAGAATAGTAAGGAGAGATAAGAAAGCCTTCCTCAGTGATCAGTGCAAAGAAATAGAGGAAAACATTAGAATGGGAAAGACTAGAGATCTCTTCAAGAAAATTAGAGATACCAAGGGAACATTTCATGCAAAGATGGGCACCATAAAGGATAGAAACAGTATGGACCTAACAGAAGATATTAAGAAGAGGTGGCAATAATACACAGAAGAACTATACAAAAAATATCTTCATGACCCAGATAACCATGATGGTGTGATCACTCACCTAGAGCCAGACATCCTGAAGTCCAAAGTCAAGTGGGCCTTAGGGAGCATCACTACAAACAAAACTAGTGGAGGTGATGGAATTCCAGCTGAGCTATTTCAAAAGATGATGCTGTTAAAGGGCTGACACAATATGCTAGCAAATTTGGAAAACTCAGCAGTGGCCACAGGACTGGAAAAGGTCAATTTTCATTCCCATCCCAAAGAAAGACAATGCCAAAGAATGCTCAAGCTACTGCACAATGACACTCATCTCACATTCTAGCAAAGGAATGCTCAAAATTCTCCAAGTGAGGCTTCAACAGTACATGAACTGTGAACTTCCAGATGTTCAAGCTGGATTTAGAAAAGGCAGAGGAACCAGAAATCAAATTGCCAACATCTGTTGGATCATATAAAAAACAAGAGAGTTCCAGAAAAACATCTATTTCTGCTTTATTGACTACGCCAAAGCTTTTGACTGTGTGGATCACAACAAACTGTGGAAAATTCTGAAAGAGATGGGAATACCAGACCACCTGACCTGCCTCCTGAGAAATCTGTATGCAGGTCAGGAAGCAACAGTTAGAACCAGACATGCAACAGCAGACTGATTCCAAATTGGGAAAGGAGTATGTCAAGGCTGTATATTGTCACCCTGCTTATTTAACTTATATGCAGCGTACATCGTGTGAAATGACAAGCTGGATGAAGCACAAGCTGGAATCAAGATTGCTGGGACAAATACCAATAACCTCAGATATACAGATGACACCACCCTTATAGCAGAAAGCAAAGAAGAACTAAAGAGCGTCTTGATGAAAGTGCAAGAGGAGAGTGCAAAACTTGGCTTAAAACTCAGCATTCAGAAAACTAAGATCATGGCATCTGGTCTCATCACTTCATGGGAATTAGATGGGGAAACAATGGAAACAGTGACAGACTTTATTTTCTTGGGCTCCAAAATCACTGCAGATGGTGATTACAGCCATGAAATTTAAAAAAAAAAATGCTTGCTCCTTGGAAGAAAAGTTATGACCAACCTAGGCAGCATATTAAAAAGCAGAGACATTACTTTGTTGACAAAGGTCCATTTAGTCGAAGCTATGGTTTTTCCAGTAGTCATGTATGGATATGAGAGTTGAGCCATAAAGAAAGCTAAGCACCAAAGAATTGATGCTTTTGAACTGTGGTGTTGGACAAGACTCTTGAAAGTCCCTTGGACTACAAGGAGATCAAACCAGCCAATCCTAAAAGAAATCAGTCCTGAATATTCATTAGAAGGACTGATGCTGAAGCTGAAACTCCAATACTTTGGCCACCTGATGTGAAGAACTGAGTCATTGGAAAAGACCCTGATGCTGGGAAAGATTCAAGGCAGGAGGAGAAGGGGACAACAGAGGATGAGATGGTTGGATGGCATTACTGACTCAATGGACATGAGTATGAGAATGCTCTGGAAATTGGTGATGGAGTTGGGGTCCTGGCAAGCTGCAGTACCTGGGGTCACAAAGAGTTGGACATGACCGATCAACTGAACTGAAATGACCTTCACTGAAACTCTTGCTGACATCTACAAAATGCCACACAAATATCTGGGGGCAGAATTTGACTATATTTACATCAAGGTATAAGTTACTAAATATGAGGTCAGGACTAATCTAATGTATGAATCAACTTCTTTCAGAGCATCTTGCTCCCTCCTCTTCCCTTAAAAGGAGTGGTTTGCTTTTCAAGTGTCTATTTCTTGTTCCTTTCAATAAGTTATTAACCACTTGTATGAGAATCCTGTAAACATTTGGGAAACAATCTCTGAGACAATTCTTTTTGTCCACAGGAGCCATCTTGAGTACATTAAAACTGTTGGAATTTACAAGATAGCACTTAGTTACAGCACTGGTATTGTTCTAGATAAACTCATCCAACAAGCCTTGTAAGGCAATTGATGATTATCCTCCCAGTCAGTGTTTCTCAGACTCAACACTACTGACACTTTGGGCCAGATGGTTTTCTTTTGTTTGGAGGAATTTCTGTGTTCATAGGATGTTCAGTGGCATGCGTGCGTGCTAAGTCATGTCTAACTCTTTGCACTGGCCTCTATCCAGTAGGTGCCAGAAGCAACACCTTCCCCCCAAGTTATGATCATCAAAAATGTCTCCAGACACTGATTAGTGTGCCTGAGGGTGGAAGATAGTAGACAAAATCTTGCCAGTTGAAACCACTGCTCTCACTACAGTGTCCCCAACTTCTTTGTAACAAGGTGTTGTTTCTGATTTCCACTCAAAGCTTGAGATTAAGGTAAAGAAGAAAGGAATGGCTACAGAGAGGAAAATGCTTGAGTTGGGCAAAGATGGTCAAGAGGGTAGAGTATATCCATAAGGAAGTAAAATATTAACCTCTTCCCTTCCCTACTTCCCATACTTCCTTTTTTCTTGTTTTAAAGAAGAATCAAGGAAGATATTTCTGTCTTTGTGCCAGTACCATACTGTGTTGATGACTGTGGCTTTGTAGTAGAGTCTGAAGTCAGGCAGGTTGATTCCTTGATTCCTCCAGTTCCATTCTTCTTTCTCAAGATTACTTTGGCTATTCGAGGTTTTTTGTATTTCCATACAAATTGTGAAATTATTTGTTCTAGTTCTATGAAAAATACCGTTGGTAGCTTGATAGGGATTGCATTGAATCTATAGATTGCTTTGGGTAGAATAGCCATTTTGACAATATTGATTCTTCCAATCCATGAACACGGTATGTTTCTCCATCTGTTTGTGTCCTCTTTGATTTCTTTCATCAGTGTTTTATAGTTTTCTATGTATAGGTCAGTTCTAATGAGATGGATGAAACTGGAGCCCATTATACAGAGTGAAGTAAGCCAGAAAGATAAAGAACATTACAGCATACTAACACATATATACGGAATTTAGAAAGATGGTAATGATAACCCTATATGCAAAACAAAAAGAGACACAGAAGTACAGAACAGACTTTTGAACTCTGTGGGAGAAGGTGAGGGTGGGATGTTTCGAAAGAACAGCATGTATATTATCTATGGTGAGACAGATCACCAACCCAGGTGGGATGCATGAGACAAGTGCTCGGGCCTGGTGCACTGGGAAGACCCAGAGGAATCGGGTGGAGAAAGAGGTGGGAGGGGGGATCGGGATGGGGAATACGTGTAACTCTATGGCTGATTCATATCAATGTATGACAAAACCCACTGAAATGTTGTGAAGTAATTAGCCTCCAACTAATAAAAAATAAAAAAATAAAAAATAAAATAAAATAAAGTAAACAACTAATGAGAACAAAGAACTCTATCCACATAGGAGGAAATCCAGAAAAAGAGGGGATATATGTATGTATGTGTATAGCAGATTCACTTTCCTGTACAGTAAAAATGAACATTGTAAAGCAGCTATACCCCAATAAAAGTCAATTTTTTAAAAAATGGAAAAAAAAGAAAGAAAGATATATTTGCACTATTAAATAGCACATATATTTGGGAACTATACTGGAATGGTTAAGAATGTGATCGCTATAATAGTATGAATCTTTGTGAAAATCCTAGCTCTGCCACTTCCAAGTTGAATGACTTTGGACAAGTTTCTTAAGCATCCTATGTCTCAGTTTCTTCATTTGTAAAATGGGGATAATAATATAGTACTTTTTTAACCAGACTGTTATGATTCAATAATAGAATGCAAATAAACTGCTATTAGGGAAAAACAAGGAAAGCTCCCCAAAAGGTAACTCCTTTTATGTAAGCAACATAAAAAGGTTCTTGGAAAGTTTAGGGAAATTCCTTGGGGGTCCAGTGGCTAAGACTCTGTGCTTCCACCACAGGCAGCAAGGGTTTGATCCCTGGTCAGGGAAATAAGATCCCACATTCCAAGGCCCTTCCCTCAACAAAAAGAAAGAAAGTTGTTTGACAAGTTCTTTTTCTACCTTGATTTTTTTATTTTGGAAATTTTTAAAAAAGTACTATATCTATTTTTGGAGCTAACATATAGAAAATTTCCTGAATAATTTCTCTAATAACCTTCCTGCTTAAATGGAATTTTAGCTTTCTATTTTTAACGTGAAAATGACTTCTTAAATTTTTAATCCAAACCTGATAATTAAAGAATAGGCTAGAATAATGGTTGAACTACCAAAGCTGCCCAAAGGACCTGTACTTATGCACCCATGCACCCAGAACTAGAGAGACCCAGCCACTCTGGAACCACTACAAGGATTATTAAAAACTTGTGAAGTAAGAGACAGTGCAGCAGAGGCTGGCTGGATTTTGCCTAGTAAAATCATGTTAGACCTGTTTGGTTCATCTGTGATTGACTTGGCTTGTGACAAAACATTTAACTAGGGAGGCTAAAACTTTGACCTCTTCTAGATGACTAAGAAAAATGCAGCAGTTAAACTGAAAACATTGAAGTCCAAGTTCACGTACCCTCCTTAAATCATAACAAATTTAATATCTAAAGTCCAACTACAAAGTAGGCAGCTATGCATTTGAAGAGAAAATAAAGAAAATTGATTTCAATATGCATAGAGATTTACTAGTCATAAGTTGTGTTATAAATATCTCCTATATTTTTCAGTACCTCCTTTAGGTATCAAGTCTAAGATCCCTTAAGAGCCATGAAAATAATGTGAAAAATGTTTTGTTCTTATCACCCTCCCTAAATCTCCTTTAAGTTTTAGCATCAATATTAACCAACTACATGAGTGCTTCAAGAAAGAGAAGTGTTTACTGGCAGAGAGGAGATCTATACTGAGCCTTTGACAACTGCCTCTTGCACAGACCTTGAGACACAGAGGTTTCTTCTGTTGATGTCATGATTGTAACTAAAGAGAACCTGAGTTATTTCTCTGGCATTTGCCTCTCTTGTCAGTCTGATTCAAATCTGTTCAACTTCAAGACATAGTATAGACAGTATAGAAACTCAAGGTTTGGACTATACCTTCACAATGTCCCTGTGTTTCTTTCTACATCACTCCCACACCCAATAAAGAAAAGTAAGCAGAAAATCAAAACCATCAATAATCCCATTCATCAAAATGTAACATTTTGGTAATAAATAATTTAAAACTTTTTCTATGGAGATAATGTATTTTAAAAAAGCAAAGGATCATTTGATATTTTCTTTTAACAAGTGTTTTTCCTTATATATTATTAATATATATACATATATATTATATATTTTGAAGAACAACATGCATGTATGTATGCTAAGTTGCTTCAGTTGTGTCCAACTCTGATCCTTAAGAACAACATACTTATAGACAAATACACAAACTGTAAGTATACAGTTGCCTGATTTTTCACAAAGTGAACATGCCCCATGTAATCATCACCCAAATAAAAAAATAAAATATTACTGGCTCCCCAGTGCCACACCACACATGCCAAAAGTAAAACACCATCCTGTCTTCTTTCATGATTCACTACTTTTAAGTTTCTGAAATTTTTATAAGTGGAATTATAGACTATGCACTTGTTTTCGTATCTAGCTTTCTTCAGGCTTTATTAGAAGATTCATCCAAATGGTTGCATGTGGCAATAATCACCCTTATTACTGTACAGAAGTCCATTGTGTGAGTATACAACGTTATTTATTCATTCCATATTGGTGAACATTTGGAAAGTTTCCAATTCTTGGTTCTTATGAATAATGCTGCTTCTGAGTATTCTTGTACATATATTTGGTGTATTTACGTTCATGTTTCTCTTAACATAATTAAAAATGCAATTGCTGAGTCATAGGCTATATTAGCCATTTTCCAAAGTTGTTGTGTAAGTTTACACTCCCATCAGCAGTTCACGGCATCCTAGTCATTTCACATCCTCACCAAAACTTATTATCTCTCTTTTCCATTTTAGCCATGCAAACAGATGCATATTTGTGTCTCACCCTGTTTTCAACTTGCAATTCTTTGATAACTGATGATGCTGAGTAGCTTTTCATAAATTCACTGGTTATCCTTTTTTTGTGAGGTGTCTGATCAAGTATTTTACCCTTTTGTCTATTGTGTTATCTATCATTATTAATGTGTAGAATTCTTTAGATATTCTGGTTACACCAATCCTTTAGATATTCTGATTACATCTCTCAATCTCTGACTTGTTTTTTCATTCTTTTAATGATGATTTTGATTAACACCATTCTTAATTTAGTGTCCAATTTTACTGTATCTTTTGTAGTTTTTTTTGTCCTGTTTAAGAAATCTTTGCCCAAAGTCAGAAAGATATTGTCCTATTTTTGCTAGAAACTTTACCGCTTTATCTTTCTCATTTAGATCTGCAGTCCATCTGGAATTGATTTGTATATGGTGATATATGGAGGTGAGAGTTCCTTTTTTTTCTGTGTGTAACAAAATAAGCTATGCATCTAGCACCATTTTTTGAGGTCATCTTTCCCTGTTACACTGCAGTACCACTTTTGTCATACATCAAGTAACTATATATATATATATGCAAATCGGTTTCTAAACTCTCTATTCTGCTCCATTCTTCTATCTAATTTTATGCCAACATCATACTATCTTAACTCTTGTAACTTTATAATATCTTGTTATCAGGCAGTCCATGTCCTCTATCTTTGTCTTGATTATTCTTGGTCATTTCCATTTTCATAAAAACTTTAGAATAAGCATTTCAATTCCCACAAAAACACCTGCTGCAGTTTTTATTGAGACTGTTACAGAATTTATAGGTCAGTTTGGAAAAATCATTACAATAGTGTCTTAGAAACTATGTGCGTGGCATATACCTCCATCTATTTAGGTCTTTTTAATGTCTCTTGGTGACTCTTTGTAGTTTACTATGCATTGATTTGACATAGATTTTGTTTGATTTTTCCTAGATATGTGCTATTTTGTGGTATTTTAAATGTTAATTTTCTATGATTGTTTCTGACATATAAATACAGTTGTATATTTGATCTTCTGGTATGACATTAATAATTCACTTATTAATTGCAATAGCTTGCTTACAGAGTCTTTTGGATTCTCTACATACACAATCTCATTTGTGAATAATGACAGTTTTATTTCTTTCTTTCCAGTCCTTACACCATTTTTTCCCTATTTTGTTGCATTGGCTAAGACTTTTGGTACAATGTTAAATGTGCATCTGTGTCTCATCCACAATCTTGGTGTGTACTAGGGCAAGAGCCTTTCAGTATCTTATTGTTAAACATGTTTCCTGTAGGCTTTTGATATATCCTCCTTATCAGACTAAACAATTTCTCCTCTCTTTCTAGTTTCCCATAAGTTTTATTATTTTTTTAGTCTTGAATGGATTTCATCAAACGTTGAGTGAGATAAAATATTAATTTTGCCTTGATTCTGTTGCTGCTAATTACATCCATTGATTTAAAAGTGTTAAATCACTTTTGCATTTTTGAAATAAAATTAACTTATTTATGATATGGGCTACCCTGGTGGCTTAGGGGTAAAGAATCCACTTGCAGTGGATGTAATCCCTGGGTCTAAAAGATCCCCTGGAGAAGGAAATGGCAGTCTTCTTGCCTGGGAAATCCCATGGACAGAGGAGCCTGGTGGGCCACAGTCCATGAGGGTCTCAAAGAGCTGGACATGACTTAGCAACTGAACACAACAATTTGGGATATGTTATCTTTTTAAATATAACACTGCATTTTATTTAGTAATATTAAGATTTTTCATTATAAAGAATTTTATATGTTGTGAGTATATGACCATGTCAATAAATATGGGTCTATTTTTATCAATTTCAATGACTGAATTTGTTCCCATATTTATGTACCATAATGAAAGCTGTTTACAAAATTTTGCCATCATAAACAGCACTGTGCTGAACACCCTTGATCATATATATGTTACTCAAAGTTTTCCAAAGTACTAAGTAGCACTGCCTTCTTAGTGTTATTTGAACTCAGCGGTAGCTTTATAAGTATCAATCATCAAGAGTTAGAACCCAGATTTCCTGCTTGCTTTCTATAGGTTTCCTGGATAGCAGAAGCTCCCTAAAGTATAACCTTGAGCTTTCTTGGCTCTGGCTAAAGATTGATATCTATTCAAAGGACAGAAGACCTGGGAAGTGAAAAATCTAAACACCTTAGTGTTAAAACATGGGAATATACTTTATGACACAATTGAATATGGTCTCAGGAAAACTCAAGTAAGTAATGACAAGACCAAGGCTAATGACCTTAGAGACACTGGATTCACATACCAATTACCAGCTATGTAATCTTAGGCAAATTAGTGCTTGCTGTAACCAGGAGTTTCTTCACCAATAAAAGAGAAATATATTAATAGTAGAGGATTGTTAAGATATTTACTTATTTATAAGAAGCTCATACTATAGCATTATTTTACAGAGTTGGCATTCAGTAAATATCAGTTCTTTTAGTTTCTCTTTAGTTAAGAGAATGTTTTAAAAAAGAAAAGAAATACTCTAGAAAGGATTTGCTAATTTTTCTTTGAAAAGGCTCAGGGAAAAAAATCTCCTTTCCAACAGGATCTCCCCTTAAACTTTAATACATGTAAATAAATAGAACACTTCTTATGCTTGAAAACTACTTGGTGAAAAAACTATACTATTAATGGTATAATTTATTTTATATCATCATCAAAATGCCCATGTAAATGTCTTCTCTATATGACTTTTTAACTTGTCATGCAAGCCAGGGTGAAGTCCTAGTTCAGAGATGACTAATTAGGATCAGATTAGGTACTTCTTAGTTATGAAATAGTTGAGTCACACTCCCAGCCTACATCTTTTGATCTGAGGGTGGTGACATAAAATTTGCAGAAAGCATTTGGGGTATGATGCACTGGTTAATTATTTAAACTTACTGACACTTATGCCAGAGATACCTGATCCTTAAGTCTGTGAGGCAATGACCAGATTGTGTTTCCACTCTTGGTTCTAGTTTTACCCTCTGGAGCTATTACAAGAGTTAGTGGAAATCTTATTTATGTGACAGTCCTTCAACTATTTAAAGTCAGTGCTTGGGGGAGGGATAAATTAGCAATATTGGATTAACAGATACAAACTACTATACAAAAAATAGATAAGCAACAAGGAATTTATATTACAGGGAAATATATTCACTATCTTGTCACAACCTATAATGGAAAAGAATTATATATATATATAGCTGAGAGCTTCCCAGGTGGTGTTAGTGGTAAAGAACCTACCCACCAATACAGGAGATGTAAGAGATAAGGATTGAATCCCTGAGTCAGGAAGATCCCCTGGAGGACAGCATGGCAGCCCACTCCAGTATTCTTGCCTGGAGAGCCCCATGGACAGAGGAGCCTGGCAGGCTACAGTCCATAGGGCCACAAAGAACTGGGTCAGACAAGACTAAGGTGACTGAGCACACATGCATATAGAGCTGAATCAATTTGCTATATACCTGAAATTAACACAGTATTGTAAATCAACTATATTTCAATACAAGAGAAAAAAAGAAACCTATGAAACTCTGAATGAAGTATTACTTTAACTAACAATAATGTAAAAAATATAAAGTCAATGTTCATTTCTCAGTGCACTTTTCAATAAGGATTATTATATAAAACAGTTTATAGAAGAACAATAAATTTATAAAAGTACAAGTAGAATCAATTTTCAAGAAATAATTCACGATATCTGGTCCTACACGATGGGACATTTCCAACATTTACTAAATAATCCAAATCAATACTCCTGTAAAATAAGTAATTAGTTTTAAAAAATCATGATAAAGTTGAACTTTTGTTTATATCTTTTTATATAGTATCAACATTTGAATATCTGTACAATTTTAAAACTTCTTAATAAATGCTGACTTTTCAAAATGTTGAACTGACATTTCAGGGACAGGAAAGGAGAGGTTATAAATGTCCTTTTTCCTGTCTAAGTTATTTTTGTTACAGAGTAAAGAATAATTCCCTGGTGGCTCAGATGGTAAACAGTCTGCCTGCAATGTGGGAGACCCAAGTTTGATCCCTGGGTCAGGAAGATCCCCTGGAGAAGGAAATGGCAACCCACTCCAGTATTCTTGCCTGGAAAATCCCATGGACAGAGGAGCCTGGCAGGTTACAGTCCATGGAGTTGCAAAGAGTTGGACACAACTGAGAAACTTGACTGCTGACAGCTGAAAGAACAGTCCAGGCTGTAAGAAAACTGCTGAAGTACTATTGATGCTGGAAATTACTCTTCGTTAAGCCAAAAATGTTGGCGCTCCCTAGGCGCCATTCGCTAGTGGTAAGGAACCCGCCTGACAATGCAGGAGACGTGAGAGATGCAGGTTCGATCCCTGGATCAGGAAGATACCCTGGAGGAGGGCACAGCAACCCACTCCAGTATTCTTGCCTAGAGAATCCCATGGACAGAGGAGCCAGGTGGGCTATGGTCCATAGGGTCACAAACAGTCGCACAAGGTGAAAATGTTAGAGCTCAAATTTAGTTCAGTTCAGTCGCTCAGTCATGTCTGACTCTTCGCGACCCCATGGACCGTAGCATGCCAGGCTTCCTGTCCATCACCCACTGCCAGTTTACTCAAACTCATGTCCATTGAGTCGGTGATGCCATCCAACCATTTCATCCTCTGTCATCCCTTCTCCTCCCCCCTTCAATCTTTCCCAGCATCAGAGTCTTTTCAAATGAGTCAGTTCTTTGCATCAGGTGGCCAAAGTATTGGAGTTTCAGTATCAGTCCTTCCAATGAATACTCAGGATCAATCTCCTTTAGGATGGACTGATTGGATCTCCTTGCTGTCCAAGGGACTCTCAAGAGTCTTCTCCAACACCACAGTTCAAAAGCATCAATTCTTCAGCACTCAGCTTTCTTTGTAATCCAACTCTCACACCCCTACATGACTACTGGAAAAACCATAGCTTTGACTAGAGGAGTTGTTGGCAAAGTAATGTCTCTACTTTTTAATATGGAGTTGTTGGCAAAGTAATGTCTCTACTTTTTAATATGCTGTCTAGGTTGGTCATAACTTTTCTTCCCAGGAGCAAGCATCTTTTAATTTCATGGCTGCAGTGACCATCTGCAGTGATTTTGGAGCTCCCCAAAATAAAGTCTGTCACTATTTCCCTTGTTTCCACTTCATTGTTGCCATGAAGTGATGGGACCGGATGCCATGATCTTAGAGCTAAAAATAGACCTTTAAAATCACTGGTTCAGCCCTCTCTCTTATTTTACTGATGAGGAAGCCTAGCCACAGGGAAAGAAAATGGATTTAAGATTATTCAACCAGAGGTGGGACTGACTTTCCAATCTGAATTTAGTGCTATTTCTACCATTCTTTGTGGTTTTCTTTTGGTGAGAAAAGTGCTGTTATGAAATCCCTAAGAATCTGAAGGTTTTTATATTTCAGTAAAGAAACGCTTAGCCAGACTTGACTTGTATGGTCTGGCTTTTGGCGACAAATATATGGTGGACACACTTTCTGGGAAACTTAATCAAAGAGATCATCCTATAAGTAACTTGGACTTCAAGATTCCTGGGTTAAGAACTGTAGGGAAGAACAGAGTATATGAACCTCCACATCACTAGTCAAGCTTGACTACAATGTTAACTCATGCATGCTGCCCTTTGCAAGGCTCCCTGGGGTATTAAAAAACCACTTACAGAGGTATTTGTTATTCTCCTTTTGCACCACCTTTGCAAATTCCTTAAACTCTTTTCTCTGCCGAACGTGGTTGTACCAGCAGTAGCTGTGTTCCCTTGTGACTCCAGCTTGTGCCTGGTGCTCCTCAACCCCCTCTGCAGATCCCAGCTCTCCCTGGCCTGAGGGGTGAGAGCTTCCCACTGTTGTTACTGTCACTGGGTACCTCACCATCCCTTCTTGGTTCCCTTAACCCTGTCTACACCTCTGATACAGACCTTTCATTACATTTTATTCAGAATTCAGACTGAATATATGTTACATTTCTTGCTGGAATCCCAACTGATACACAAACCTCTCTACCTCCTTTCCATAAAATACCTCAAATTGTAGTGAGGTTTTAGGTTGCATCCCTTAGGAAGATAAAAACAGGCACACTGTGACCCACACAGAGAATTGACCCACACAGAGAGTTGGCCTCTCAAGAATCCTTTTGTAGAAATCACTAGCTATTCCTATTCGCTAGTGGCAGAAAATAAACATCAAATATTAACTTTATATAAATATTAATCAAAAAAATCTGTAAACAACAGACAGCACCAGTTCTGCACATTTTAACAACAGGCTTCCATTTTAAGAGGGTTTGAATATAATGTAACAATTTAAAATTGGGAATACATGTAAATCCATGGCTGATTCATATTAATGTATGACAAAACCCACTGGAAAAAAAAATAATAATAATAAAAATTAAAAAAAAAATAAATGTCTCATCAAAACTCATTGCAGTACAATGCATCTGTGTAGCTACTTCCATCAAGAACCATTTTTAGACAGTAAACGGCAAAATGTTTTGTTTTTTTTTTTAATGAAAAATAGCCATAATATTCCCCAAAGTGCTCCTGCTTCTCTAGGAACTTTGGAGTATCTATCTCCCACATGCTTTAGTCTCATGGAGAGATAGGGAGAGACCTGAGTATGAACCCAAAGTTAATCAAGGCCAAAGAGAGAGTAATTTGCTTTTTCTGGAAATAAGGAACTTAATATAGCTATTTTGCCACGAGAGCTAAGGCAACAATTACACACATGCATACAAACACACACATTCATCAAGTTCTATTAAGGATCTTCTACACACTTCTTCTCCACTTTGAAGCTTTTTTTTTTTTTTTTTTTTAGTGACATGTCTCAACAAAAGCCCTTGTCACACAACACACAATCATGGACTTTCTGATTTGGATATTGTGGAGACCAGTCCTCTAATCAATTCATAGATACCCTCCACAAATCACTCCTGACACCCTCAACACCTTGTAATTGCTTCAAATCTTCCTCATGGGCTTTCTTCCAAAGCACTGTAACAGTTTCTTAACCCATAAAGTCACTTTCCTGAGTTTAAAAAACAAAAAGACAAAAACCCCTTCAATACAGGGTCAGCCTGAACTAATGCTACAGATACATTCCTGAGTATATTCAAATGCCAGGGAATTAATACCTTCATTCATTGAACAAATATTTATATTCAGTATTTTATATATAAGGCAATGTTCTAGGCATTGAAGACACAGCACAGTTAATAACACAGACAACAATCCTTGCCCTCACAGAACTTATATTCTAGGTGGGGGACGACTGGCATAAAACAAAATGAATAAGCTATATCAGTTATTAGAATGTGATGAGTACTAGGAAGATACATAGAGCAGGGGAGAGTCAGAGGGAAAGCCAAGAGGAGATAAAATTACAAGACAGAATGAACCTGGTAGGTATCTCATTGTTCTAAGTAAAGAGAATAGTAGATGCAAAGATTCTGAAGCAAAGTTATTCCTGGGGAATCCAAAGAAAAGCATAGAGCAGTGGTCCCCAAAGTTTTTGGCACCAGGGCCCAGTTTTGTGGAAGATAGTTTTTCCATGAACCTGGGGGTGTGGGGGATGGTTTCAGGATGACTCAAGTGCATTCTATTATTGTTATATCAGCTCCACCTCAGATCATCAGAGATAGATCCTGGAGGTTGGGGATCTCTGGCACAGAGTCCAGTGTGCCTCGGCAAAGTGAACAAGGGAAGGGAGTAGGAGAGATACAATTAAAGAAGTAGTGAAGTTGGAAGGCATATAAGGCATTGTAGACCATTGTAAGGACTTTGACTTTCACTCTAAATGAGATAAGAAGCTACTAGAGGGTTGTGAGAAGTGACATGGTCTGATTTAATGTTTTAAAAAGATTACTCAGGAAGTTGTGTGGAGAACAAGCTATATTGTACTATATTAGTTAAAAGATTATTATAATAACTCAGCCAAAAGACAGTGGAGCAGGGAGGCAGCAGTAGAAGCAGTGAGAAGTAGTCAGATTCTGGATGCATTTTTAAGGGAAGAGTCGATATAATTTCTAACAGATTGGCTGTGAAATGCTTAGTGAAAGAAATAGGTCAAAGCTTCATGACTAGAAAAATGGAGCTGCTATTAATTGAGATGAGAAAAATTGTGGGAGGAGCAAGACTAGCAGAGGTAGAAATGGAAGATCATGAATTTGGTCTTTGATATGTTGACTCTGAGATGCCTATTGTATACCTAAATGGAGGTCTTGAGTAAGCCATTGGATATATTTGGGGTTGGAGTTTTGTGGAGAGATCTGGGACTGAGATAAACTTAGAAGCTAGCAACAGATAAATGAAGTTTAAAGTTATGATAAGGGATTAGACCACCAAGAAAGTGAGAACAGAGGAGATAAAAGTTATGAGGACAGAGCCACTGAAAAGTAGAGTATCACTTCAATGTTGAAAGTCAGGATATATGGGAAAGAACCAATAAGAAAAATGAAGTAGAAGCAACTTTTACAGGGAAATAATACCAGAAAAGGGTGGTGTTCTGGAAGCCAATGTAAAGAGTATTCCAAGGAAAGGTAGTGATCAACTGATCAATGCTGCTGATAGCCAAGTGAGATGACAGATAAAAAATGACTACTGCTTTTTAACTGTGGAGGTCATTGATGTTCTAATGAGAATAATTTCAGTTCATGGTGGCAACAATAACCTGACTAGAGTTGGTTTATAAGAGGATGAGATCAGAAGAAATGGAAATAATGAATATTGTCAACTCTTTCCAAGACTGGAACTGACTCATTGGAAAAGACCCTGATGCTGGGAAAGATTGAAGGCAAAAGGTGAAGGGGGTGGCAGAGGAGGAGATGGTTGGGTGGCATCACCAACTCAATGAACATGAGTTTGAACAAACTCCGGGAGATAGTAGAGAACAGAGGAGCCTGGCGTTCTGCAGTCCATTGGGTCACAAAGAGTCAGATATAACTTAGACATAACTTAGGACTGAACAACAACAACAACATATAATACCTTGCTGTGCTTAGTCGCTCATTCGTGTCCAACTTTTTGCAATCCCATGGACTGGAGCCCGCCAGGCTCCTCTGTCCATGAGATTCTCTAAGCAGGAATACTGGAGTGGGTTGCCACTTTCTTCTCCAGGGTTTCTTCTCAACCCAGGGCTCAAACCCAGGTCTCCCACATTGCAGGCAGATTCTTTACTATCTGAGCCACCAGGGATACCTTGAGAAACTACTATTAAAAAACTATACTTATACAAAGATAAAACAATAGATACAACAAAATGGAATTCTAAAAGTGTTGATGCAATCCATAGGAAGATGGGGAAAAAACAGAGAAATGAAAACAAAGAGAAAAAACAGATAACAGAAAATAAAATGGCATATTGAAATCTTATCAAATCAATAATTGCATACAATGTAAAGACTAATGACACCAATCAGAAGACAAAGATTGGTAAAGTGGATTAAAAAAAAAGAACCAAATTTTATGCTGTTTATGAGAAACTCACTTCAAAGGCAACATCATATGTGGGTTTAAATGAAAAGGATAGAAAAAGATATTTTACAAACATTAATCAAAGAAGCAGGATTGGTTATAATATCTAGGTAGAGTGTACTTAGGGGGCTTTCCAGATGATGCAGTGGTAAAGAATCCACCTGCCCATTGCAGGAGATTCAGGTTTGATCTCTGGATTGGGAAGATCCCCTGGAGAAAGAAATGGCAACCGACTCCAGTATTCTTGCCTGGAAAATCCCAAGGACAGAGGAGCCTGGTTGGCTACAGTTCATGGGGTCGCAGAGAATCAGACACAACTGAACATGCACACACATGGGCGCCAAGTGGCATTAAGTAGTACAAAGATCAGTTGATGTAACAAAGTTGCCTTGAGCAGTTACTATGCGGTGACCATTGTGCTAAACTGAGAGGCATACAACACTGAATAAGACAAAGGTCCAGGCCCTCAAACCCTGTTGTTGTTCAGTCACCCAGTTGTGTCCAACTCTTTGTGACTCCATGTACTGCAGCATGCTAGACCTCCCTATCCCTGACCATCTCCCAAAGTATGCCCAAGTTCATATCCATTGCCCTCAAGCCCTAAAGAATTATAAAGCAGAAAACAGTAGAAAAATCCTAGTAGTTTCCACTGTCTCTTTGACCTTGTCTCCTACCTTTCTTCTCCTTTATCATTTCAATCCAGCCCACTGGGATGGCCTGCTCAAATTCTGGGTCTTTGTTGTTTCTTATGCCTACAATTTTCATCCCTCAGATATCTCTGTGGTTCATTTCCTCACCTTTTTAAGAACTTTCCTCAAATATTACCTTACCCAAGAGGCTATCTATAATCAACTGATAGAAAGTAATATCCATCACTCATAATATCCATACTCTGCTTTTTCTCCACCACATTTAACATTTTATGAAATTTTATTCAGATACTTGTTTAATTGTTTATTATGTATCTCCTCCAATAGAGAATGTAAATATAAAATAGATACTTGGTCTGTTTTGTTTATTACTGTATCACCAGCATAAGCAACTGTGCCTAGCACATAGTAGGAGATCAATGTTTGTTTAATGAATGGTCATGCATGGGCGTGCTTAGTCTCTCAGTCATATCTGACTCTCAACAACCCCATGGATTGTAGCCCACCAGGCTCTTCTGTCCATGGGATTTCCCAGGCAAGAATACTGGAGTGGGTTGCCATTTCCTTCTCCAGGGGATGGATATTCCTGACCCAGGGGTGGAACCCGCATCTCCTGTATCTCCTGCATTGCAGGCGGATTCTTTACCCATTGAGCTGATACTGTCAGTTTTTTTCTAGGAACTATGCTAGGCAATCTAGACATATGAACTCATTTAATTTAATCTTCACTACAATCCTATGATGTAGGTAGTATTCTCATTTTTTAGATGAAGAAACTGAAACTCAAGGATTAACTGAGTGTGGTAGGCAAAATAATGTCTCCCTTCTGAAGATGTTCATATCCTAATCTCTGCTATCTGTGAATGTATTATGTTACATGGCAAGGAGGTATTAAGGATTACAGATGGAATTATGTTGTTAAGGAACCTAATTTTGCCTTAAAATAGGGAGATATCTGGGTGGCTCCAATGTAATCAAGAGGGTCCTTAAAAGTGGAAGAGAGAAGCAGAATAAAAGGTCAAAGTGATATGTGAGAAGGACTCAACTTGCCATTGTTGGTTTTGCAGATGGAGGAAGGGGGCATAAACTAAGAAATATGGGCAGCTGGAAGGGAAATGGCACAGATCCTACACCGCAGCCTACAGAAAGGAACAAAGCCCCACTCACATCTTAATCTTAGCTCAGGGACGCTGATATCATACTTCTGTGTCCCAGAACTGTATAACAATATCTTTGTATTTTATTATGCCACTAAAGTGAAAGTGAAAGTAAGTGAAAGTTGCTCAGTCGTGTCCAACTGTTTGCAACCCCATGGACTAGAATTCTCCAGGCCAGAGTACAGGAGTGGGTAGCCATTCCTTTCTCCAGGGGATCACCCCAACCCAGGGATCAAACCCAGGTCTCCTGCATTGCAGGCGGATTCTTTATCAGCTGAGCCACAAGGGAAGCCCATTAAGCCATTAAATTAGTGGAAATTTGTTACTGCAGGAACAGAAAACAAATATACTAAGTTACTTAAAATCAACTAGTTTGTGATAAAGACGTATTTTAAACCCAGCTCTATTTGACTCATATATTTTACATTCTTTCAAATAACACAAAATGCTATGAGAGCTCAGTGAAAGTAGATCACTTACAACCAGGGAATGAATATAGATTTCATGATAAAGTTAGAATTTGAACTGGGCCAGAGTGGTGGAAATAGATCAATATGATGACAGCACTTTATGAATTAAAAACTGGGAATATGGTAGAGATATTTGAAATAAGCCTATTACAGAAAATCAGGGCTATGCAGCTGCTAAAATCATAATAAAGACTACTTTATAAAAAAAAGTTGAACTGGGCCTTGAAAGATTGGTAGGGCTTAAAATGATGAATATATCAAAACAGACCAATGTCCTTTAATCAATAAATGAATAAACAACTGTTGTATACTCATACAATGGAATACAACCCAGAAATAAAAGAAGAAGCAATTACTGGACTTACAATAATGTATTGTAATGTATTATAAAGACACTTTTTTGAGGGAAAGAAACCAGACAAAACATGGTATACATCATGTGGTTTCAATTATATGAAGTCTAACAATAGGCAAAACTAATATATATTGTTAGAAATTCAGAAGTAGTTTCAGAGTTGGGGAAGGGAACTAACTGCAGAGGGGCACAAAAGAACTTTCTGGAGTGATAAAAATGTTCTTATTTTGTGTGGCAGTAATATGGATATCTAGAATTTTCAAAATGGATAAAATTAAATACTTAAAATTTCTTCATTTTATTGTTAATTATATCTTTTAAAATATTTTTCAAAGTGAAAGCATGACCAATAGCTGAGAAGCTAGATATGTGGGTCAAATTTAGGAAACAAAAATTAGTGCAGTTGGCTGAAAGAAGTTGTCAATCCCAGGTGCATGTTAGAATCACCTGGAGAGTTTTTACAAGTATAGATGCCTATGCCAATCCAGAGATTCCAATTTAATCTGCTTGTGGTGAGTCCCAAACATCAGTATTTTTATAAGCTCCCCAGACAGTTCTTACATGAAGTCAGATTTGAGAAGCAGGGACTGAGAGCATGGATGATGTAAATAGACAAAATTGTGTATGTCCTGGGATACATGCTAAGGAGTTTTAGTTTGCTTAGATGGAGATACAGATATACTGAAGCTTTTTAGACAGGAGGGAGCAAATAATTAGAGCTGCCCATTAGGAATATTCCTCTCATACCTGTGTCCTCTGGATAGTAGACCTAGAGGTGGAGAGTTGAATTATAAGGCTGGCCCAGTGATCAAGGCAAGAGATAATATGAGACAGAAACAAATTGGTTGCTTTGGGAATGAAAGAAGAGCAGATGAATTTTTTTAGCCATTCAGCTAGTGAATTATTCGTTTACCTAAAGAGATGGATGAATAGATTAGATAGATGAATACATTCATTTGTGCAGATAATCAATATGAATTTATTGAGCATTAATCTGTCAGCCTCTAGAAATAAAGTGGAGAAAAAGTCACGCCCTGCCTTCCTCAGACTTACATTCTAATGAAAGGCACTAACATTTTAAATGTCAGAGGTATTTTGGTTATATGAGGGAGAGATCAAGAGTGGAAGAGAAAATTTAAGGAAGATTATGGACCTAAATCAGAGAAGGCAATGGTAACCCACTCCAGTACTCTTGCCTGGAAAATCCCATGGACAGAGGAGCCTGGTAGGCTGCAGTCCATGGGATCGCTAAGAGCTGGACACGACTGAGCGACTTCACTTTCACTTTTCACTTTCATGCACTGGAGAAGGAAATGGCAACCCACTCCAGTGTTCTTGCCTAGAGAATCCCAGGGACGGGGGAGCTTGGTGGGCTGCCGTCAATGGGGTCGCACAGAGTCGGTCACAACTGAAACAACTTAGCAGCAGCAGCATGGACCTAAATAAGGAAGTCAATAGGAGGAAAAACTCTTCAGATAAAGAAGGAAAGGAAAAAATGTTTATTTTGTCTTGTTTTTACTTGTTTGTGGGATCTGTGGTATATCTAGATAGGAATCACTGCTAGATAATAGAAGATTTGGAGTTAGCTAGGATAGTGACATGGATGTTAGAGTTACTCAAAGCCATGATTGTGGTTAATAATTGTGAAAGTATAAGGAAGAAAGAGGAAAGGAACAAAGACTAAGTCCTCAGGGACACCTACCTCAAAGACTGCAATAGAAAACATTAAATAAAGAGCAATAAGTGGGAGAGTGTAGTGATATGTAAGCCAAGGTAGGGGATTAATGATGTAAAATGCTTGGGTGACAATGATGATCTAGGTAACCCTGTTGAATTTAAAATTAGGAACTCATTGACAAAGACACTTCATTAGAATGGGTGGGGGTAGAATTAAGATTAGAAGGAATCGTGTCTGTGTTCAGTTCTCAGTTGTGTCAGACTCTTTGCAACCCACTGGACTGTAGCCTGCCAGGCTCCTCTGTCCATGGGATGGCATGCAGCATTCAAAACCATCCCTCTGCCGCGGTACTGCTGAAGGCGAGGCTGGTCCCCATGGCCGCCAGAGCCGAGCTTAGCTGCTCCGACCTCATCCAGCAGCAGCAGCAGCAATGGCAGCAGGAGGAAGCTAAGGAAGAGAGGCCAGAGGTGCCTGGGGCATCCTCTACAGCCTCTGCTCCAGATGGAGAAGTCTTGAGGCTACTGTAAGAATAAGACTGAAATCCAGAGGCAGGAGGCTTAAGTTCAAAACCTGAGAACATCAGAGAACTCCTGACTCCAGGGAACATTAATAGATAAGAGCTCATCCAAAAGCCTCCATACCTACACTGAAACCAAGCACCACCCAAGGGCCAACAAGTTCCAGAGAAAGATATACCACACAAATTCTCCAGCAACACAGGAACATAGCCCTGAGCTTCAATATACAGGCTGCCCAAAGTAATACCAAACCCACTGACATCTCAAAACTCACTACTGGACACTTCATTGCACTCCAGAGAGAAGAAATCCAGCTCCACCCACCAGAACACCAACACAAGCTTCCCTAACCAGGAAACCTTGACAAGCCACCTGCCCTCCCCACCCACAGTGAGGAATCCCCACAATAAAGAGGAACCACAAACTGCCAGAATTCGGAAAGGCCACCCCAAACACAGCAATCTAAACAAGATGAAAAGGCAGAGAAATACTCAGCAGGTAAAGGAACATGATAAATGCCCATCAAACCAAACAAAAGAGGAAGAGATAGGGAATCTACCTGAAAAAGAATCCAGAATAATGATAGTGAAAATGATCCAAAACCTTGGGGAAAAAAATGGAGCTACAGATAAATAGCCTCGAGACAAGGATTGAGAAGATGCAAAAAATGCTTAACAAGGACCTAGAAGAAATAAAAAAGAGTCAATCAATAATGAATAATGCAATAAATGAGATAAAAAACACTCTGGAGGGAACCAATAGTAGAATAATGGTGGCAGAAGATAGGATAAGTGAGGTAGAAGATAGAATGGTAGAAATAAATGAAGCAGAGAGGAAAAAAGAAAAAATAATTAAAAGAAATCAGGACAACCTCAGAGAACTCTGGGGCAATGTTAAACACCCCAACATTTGAATCATAGTAGTCCCAGAAGAAGAAGACAAAAAGAAAGACCATGAGATAATAGTTGCAAGCTTCCCTAAAATAGGGAAGGAAATAGTCACCCAAGTCCAAGAAACCCAGAGAGTCCCAAACAGGATAAACCCAAGGCGAAACACCCCAAGACACATATTAGTCTAATTAACAAAGATCAAACACAAAGAACAAATATTGAAAGCAGCAAGGGAAAATAAAAAATAATACACAAGGGGATTCCCATAAGGATAACAGCTGATCTTTCAATAGAAACTCTTCAAGCCAGAAGGGAATGGCAGGACATACTTAAAGTGATGAAAGAGAAAACCCTATAACCCAGATTACTGTACCCAGCAAGGATCTCATTCAAATATGAAGGAGAAATCAAAAGCTTTACAGACTAGCAAAAGCTGAGAGAATTCAGCACCACCAAAGCAGCTCTCCAACAAATGCTAAAGGATCTTCTCTAGACAAGAAACACAGAAAGGGAGTATAAACTCGAACCCAAAACAACAAACTAAATGGCAATGGGATCATACTTATCAATAATTACCTTAAATGTAAATGGGTTGAATGCCCCAACCAAAAGACAAAGACTGGCTGAATGGATACAACAACAAGACCCCTATATATGTTGTCTTCCAGGAGACCCACCACAAAACAAGGGACACATACAGACTGAAACTAAAGGGCCGGAAAAAGATATTCCATGTAAATAGAGACCAAAAGAAAGCAGGAGTATCAATACTCATATCAGATACAATAAACTTTAAAATAAAGGCTGTGAAAAGAGACAAAGAAGGACACTACACAATGATCAAAGGATCAATCCAAGAAGAAGACATAACAATTATAAATATACATGCACCTAACATAGGAGCACCGCAATATGTAAGGCAAATGCGAACAAGTATGAAAGGGGAAATTAACAATAACACAATAATAGTGGGAGACTTTAATACCCCACTCACAACTATGGATATATCAACTAAACAGAAAATTAACAAGGAAACACAAACTGTAAATGATACCATAGACCAGTTAGACCTAACTGATACCCAAAACAATGAATTTCACCTTTTTCTCAAGTGCACATGGAACCTTCTCCAGGATAGATCACATCTTGGGCCATAAATCTAGCCTTGGTATATTCAAAAATATTGAAATCATTCCAAGCATCTTTTCTGACCACACTACAGTAAGATTAGATGTCAATTACAGGAGAAAAACTATGAAAAATTCCAACATATGGAGGCCGAACAACACGCCACTGAATAACCAACAAATCACAGAACAAATCAAAAAAGAAATCAAAATATGCATAGAAATGAATGAAAATGAAAACACAACAACCCAACCTTATGGGACACTGTAAAAGCAGTGCTAAGGGGAAGGTTCATAACAACGCAGGCTTACCTCAAGAAACAAGGAAAAGCCAAATAAATAACCTAACTCTACACCTAAAGCAACTAGAAAAGGAAGAAATGAAGAACCCCAAGGCTAGTAGAAGGAAAGAAATCTTAAAAAATAGGGCAGAAATAGATGCAACAGAAACAAAAGAGACCATAGCAAAAATCAACAAAGCTAAAAGCTGGTTCTTTGAGAAGATAAATAAAATTGACAAACCATTAGCCAGACTCATCAAGAAACAAAAGGAGAAGAATCAAATAAACAAAATTAGAAATGAAAATGGAGAAATCACAACAGACAACACAGAAATACAAAGGATCATAAGAGACTACTATCAGCAACTATATGCCAATAAAATGGACAGCTTGGAAGAAATGGACAAATTCTTAGAAAAGTACAACTTTCCAAAACTGAACCAGGAAGAAATAGAAAATCTTAACAGACCCATCACAAGTGCAGAGATCAAAAATGTAATTATAAATCTTCCAGCAAACTAAAACCCAGGAACAGACAGCTTCACAGCTGAATTCTACCAAGAATTTAGAGAAAAGTTAACACCTATCCTACTCAAACTCTTCCAGAAAATTGCAGAGGAAGGTAAACTTCCAAACTCATTCTATGAGGCCACCATCACCCTAACACCAAAACCTGACAAAGAGACCACAAAAGAGGAAAAACAAAAAAGGAAAAATACAGGCCAATATCACTGATGAACATAGATACAAAAATCCTTAACAAAATTCTAGCAAACAGAATCCAACAACATATTAAAAATATCAAACATCATGATCAAGCTGGCTTTATTCCAGGGATACAAGGATTCTTCAATATCTGTGAATCAATCAATGTAATACACCACATTAACAAGTTGAAAGATAAAAAACATATGATTATCTTAATAGATGCAGAGAAAGCCTTTGACAAAATTCAACACTCATTTATGATTAAAACTCTCCAGAAAGCAGGAATAGAAGGAACATACCTCAACATAATAAAAGCTATATATGACAAACCCACAGCAAACATTATCCTCAATAGTGAAAAGTTGAAAGCATTTCCCCTAAATTGAGGAACAAGACAAGGGTGCCCACTCTCACCACTACTATTCAACATGTTTTGGAAGTTTGGGCCACAGCAATCAGAGCAGAAAAAGAAATAAAAGGAATCCAGATTGGAAAAGAAGAAGTAAAACTCTCACTGTTTGCAGATGACATGATCCTGTACATAGAAAACCCTAAAGAATCCACCAGGAAATTACTAGAGCTAATCAATGAATATAGTAAAGTTGCAGGATATAAAATTAACACACAGAAATCCCTTGCATTCCTATACACTAACAATGAGAAAACAGAAAGAGAAATTACAGAAACAATTCCATTCATCATTGCAATGAAAAGAATAAAAACTTAGGAATATATCTACCTAGAGAAACAAAAGACCTATACATAGAAAACCATAAAACACTGATGAAAGAAATCAAAGAGGACACAAATAGATGGAGAAATACACCATATTCATGGTTTGGAAGAATCAACATAGTGGAAATGAGTATACTATCCAAAGCAATCTATAGATTCAATGCAATCACTATCAAGCTACCAATGGTATTTTTCACAGAACTAGAACAAATAATTTCACAGTTTGTATGGAAGTACAAAAAACCTCGAATAGCCAGAACAATCTTGAGAAAGATGAATGGAACTGGAGGAATCAACCTGCCTGACTTCAGACTCCACTACAAAGCTACAGTCATCAAGAGAGAAATACTGGCACAAAGACAGAAATATAGACCAATGGAATAAAATAGAAAGCCCAGAGATGAATCCACCTATGGACACCTTATCTTTGACAAAGGAGGCAAGGATATACAATGGAGAAAAGACAATCTCTTTAACAAGTGGTGCTGGGAAAACTGGTCAACCACTTGTAAAAGAACGAAACTAGAACACTTTCTAACACCATACACAAAAATAAACTCAAAATGGATTAAAGATCTAAATGTAAGACCAGAAACTATAAAAGTCGTAGAGGAAAACATAGGCAAAACACTCTCCGACATAAATCACAGCAGGATCCTCTATGACCCACCTCCCAGAGTAATGGAAATAAGAGCAAAAATAAACAAATGGGACCTAATGAAACTTAAAAGCTTTTGCACAACAAAGGAAACTATAAGTAAGGTGAAAAGACAGCCTTCAGAATAGGACAAAATAATAGCAAACGAAGCAACTGACAAAGAATCAATCTCAAAAATATACATGTATCTCCTGCAGCTCAATTCCAGAAAACATAAATGACCCAATCAAAAAATGGGCCAAAGAACTAAACAGACATTTCTCCAAAGAAGACATACAGATGGCTAACAAACACATGAAAAGATGCTCAACATCACTCATTATCAGAGAAATGCAAATCAAAACCACAATAAGGTACTATTTCAGGCCAGTCCGAATGGCTGCTATCCAAAAGTCTACAAGCAATAAATGCTGGAGAGGGTGTGGAGAAAAGGGAACCCTCTTACACTCTTGGTGGAAATGCAAACTAGCACAGCCAGTATGGAGAACAGTGTGGAGATTCCTTAAAAAACTGGAAATAGAACTGCCATATGACCCAGAAGTCCCACTGCTGGGCATCCACACTGAGGAAACCAGAATTGAAAGAGATGCGTGTACCCCAATGTTCATCACAGCACTGTTTATAATAGCCAGGACATGGAAGCAACTGAGATGTCCATCAGCAGAAGAATGGATAAGAAAGCTGTGTACATATACACTATGGAATATTACTCAGCCATTAAAAAGAATACATTTGATTCAGTTATAATGAGGTAGATGAAACTGGAGCCTATTATACAGAGTGAAGTAAGCCAGAGAGAAAAATATCAATACAGTATAGTAATGCATATATATGGAATTTAGAAAGATAATAATGATAACCCTATATGCAAGAGAGCAAAAGAGACAAAGATATATAGAACAGTCTTTTGGACTCTGTGGGAGAGGGCAAGGGTGGGATGATTTGGGAGAACGGCATTGAAATATGTATATTATCATATGTGAAATGGATCGGCAGTCCAGGTTCAATGCATGGGACAGGGTGCTCAGGGCTGGTGTGCTGGGATGACCCTGAGAGATGGGATGGGGACGTAGGTGGGAGGGGGGTTCAGGATGGGGAACACATGTACACTTATGGCTGATTCATGTCAATGTATGGCAAAACCACTGCGATATTGTAAAGTAATTAGCCTCCAATTAAAATGAATAAATTTATTTAACAAATTAAAAAAAAATAAAAATAGTGAAATTCAGTATAGAAGAAAAAAAAGAAATCTCTAACAGACGGCCCAGCCTCTTGTTCCTGGAATGCCCTGGTTCCTTTTTCATCTGACCTTAAAACCTTCCAAGGCATGCCTTTGAATTTGCAAGACAGAGAAGTGAGCAATTAATGAAAAGGGAACATTCTATCAATGGTAAAATATCTATGTTCAAACTCTGATTGCCATTTATAGTGTATGAGTGTAGATATTTTACTATTAAAAATAATGTGCAGGAGTGACATCAGCAAAATGGCAGTATAGGAAGTTTTGTTACTGAACCAAAGTTGGATCTGCTTACCAGCATGCAATAAAGCCAATAAAGCAATAAAGCCACTGACACCGAGTTGTGGTGAAGGGAAGTGCAGCATTTATTGCAGGGCACCAAGCAAGGAATTTGGGACTTTCCAGGTGGAGCTAGTGGTAAAGAATCTGTCTGCCAATGCAGGAGACATCAGAGATGTGAATTCAATCCCTGGGTTGGGAAGATCCACTAGAGGAGGGCGCAACCCACTTCAGTTTTCTTGCCTGGAGAATCCGATGGACAGGGGAGCCTAACGGGTTTGCCAAGAGTCGGACACAACTGAAACAACTTAGCATACACGCATGCAAACAAGGAGTTGAGGACAGATAGTGTTGAAAGAGTCCAAACTCTCTAGTGGGTTTTAGTAAAGCAGTTTTTAAAGGCCAGGTGAGGGACGGGGTAACAGGACAAGAGATCATCTTGTGCAAAATTCTGATTGATTGATGGTGAGGTACAGGGCAGTGTCATAGGGGTTAACATGATCAATACTGAGGTTCCAATAGGTCTAGGCGCTATGTAGTCAAGGTCATCAAGTAGTCAACTTCTATTTAGTGCAGGTTTTATTTAGCATCTGTAAAACAACTCAAGAAATATGCATCAGATACTATTATTTGGGTTTCCCTGAGAGCTCAGTTGGTAAAGAATCCACCTGCAATGCAGGAGACACTGGTTCAGTTCCTGGGTTGGGAAGATCCACTGGAAAAGATAGGCTACCCACTGCAGTATTCTTGGGCTTCCCTTGTGACTCAGCTGGTAAAGAATCCGCCTGCAATGTGGGAGACTTGGGTTTGATCCCTGGGTTGGGAAGATCCCCTGGAGAAGGTACCCACTCCAGTATTCTGGCCTGGAGAATTCCAGGGACTGTATAGTCCATGCAGTCACAAAGAGCTGGACACAGCTGAGCGACTTTCACTCATTCACTCACTATTATTTAGGTACTTGAGAGAGGGGCAAAAGCAGAGGACATGGGGGAAGGGCCTGCTCCCACTCAAGACCCCACAGATTCCTGCTCGGTTAATTTCACCTAGGCACTGGCCAGCTCGGAGACCCCAGACAACTCCCTGATACCAGACCCCAAGCAGTCTCACACGAATCAAGAAACCTGCTCACTCTGGCATCTACCTACTCCTGCAGCCCCAAGCACATCACGTGGATCTGTTTACCTTCGACAGGGGAGCTCCCTGTGGGAACACAGGCCCCTGCTACCCCTCCCTCAAGCCCAGGTAACCCAGTGTAGAGACACCTTTCCCATCAGAGCAGGAGAGTGAGTGCTCAGTTTCACTGCAGATCCCAGAACAGACCACCTCAGCACCAGATCAACTCCCCCAGCCTCAGCGGCTCCCTGTCGGCTCCTGCTAATCTAAGCTCCTCCTGGCCCTGACACTTACAGGCTCCAATGGCCCCAGGTGGGCCCAGTAACCCCACACAATGTCCTTGGCACAGGTTTCTGGTGGGCTTCTGTGAATCCAGACCCTGGTTCACTCTGGCACCTACCTACTCCAATGGCCCCAGGTGACTTCCACAGCAGGGCTCCCTGTAGGCTCCCAGAACTCAGACCCCCATCTTACCCCTGTAATTATTTGTTCCAGTGGCCACAGACAGCTCCTGTGACAGCAGGCCCCTGGCAGGCTCACCCTGCTAACTGCCTACTCCAGAGGCCCCATGGCCCCAGGAAGCTTCCACAGAAAGCTCCCTCCAAGCTCACAGGAATCCAGGCCCCTGGCTCAACCCAGCACCTACCTTCTCCACCAGCCCCAGGCACCTCCCATGGTTCCAGGCAGCTTACCTGGTAGGGCTCCCTCCAGCTCCTGGGAACACAGGTCCCTATCTCACCCTGGCACCAATAAAATATTAAAGAACAGCCAAGTGGTGTTAAAGACCCAGTTGAGGGCATCATGCATTTTCATTAAGCCATGTTAGTATGGCCTTTACTTCAACAATCTTGGGATTCTTGATTGAGGCTAGAGCAAATGGTGGCTGCCCAGGTTTGGAGGCCAGCAAAGAAGTATGGGATAAACTCAAGAGGGTCAAAAATTATAGGGATTAAGTAAAGCACTGTTGAAATGATTCCCCATGGGGTCCAACGGGCTTCCCAGGTAGCTCAACTGGTAAAGAATCTGCCTGCAATGCAGCAAACCCCGGTTTGATTCCTGGGTCAGGAAATTCCCCTGGAAAATAGATAGGCTACCCACTCCAGTATTCTTAGGCTTCCCTGGTGGCTCAGATGGTAAAGAATCTGCCTGCAATGCAGGAGACCTGGGTTCCATCCCTGGGTTAGGAAGATCCCCTGGAGGAGGGCATGGCGACCCACTCCAGTATTCTTGCATGGAGAATCTCCATGGACGGAGGAGCCTGGCAGGCTACAGTCCATGAAGTTGCAAAGAGTTGGACATGACTGAGCGACTAAGCACAGTACAGCATAGCACATGTGGTCCGACTGGGGAAAGTGGTAAAATAAAGTCAATCAGGATGAAGGATTGGATAAACAGAGGATTAAAGTAACTGTAGACCATGATGAAGACAATAGGAAATAAGCATATTGAATGAATTCAGTAGATGGGAAAGAGGGGGTATGGGGAAAAGGTTATAGTGAGTTCTGGTTCCTAAATAGAAAATTTTTCTTCCTGTGTTTTCTATGGAATATTAATTCTAACATTTTCCAATACCCTATTGTACTTTATGAGAAAGAATGACCTTAGGTAATGTAAAAATCAATCCAGTCATATTAACTTTCTTTTTTTATTGTTGTTTTTAAGTTTTTTATATTGGAGTATAGCTGATTAGCAATGTTGTGATAGTTTCAGGTGTACAGCAGTGATTCAGTTGTACATATACATGTATCTATTCTTTTTCAAATTCTTTTCCCATTTAGGTTGTTATATAATATTGAGCAGAGTTCCCTGTACTATACAGTAGGTCCTTATTGATGATCCATTTTAAATATAGCAGTGTGAACATGTCAATCCCAAATCCCCTAACTATCCCTTCCTTCCACCTTTCCCCCTTGGTAACCATAGGTTCCTTATCTAAGTCTGTGAGTCTGTTTCTATTTTGTAAATAAGTTCATTTGTATCACATTAACTTTCTTTCAGGTTCTCAATATGCTATACTCCTTCTCACCACAGGACCTTTGCACATGCTAACCCCTCAGTCAGTGCCACCCTCCCTCACTTAGTTTTTAACTCATATTTGTCTTGTTCCTGATCCTTTATACTTTGAACTATTCTAGCCTAGGAACAATGATAAAATCACAATAATAGTGACAAAGCATGGCTCTGCCTTGTCTTATTCTGTTAGAAGTGACAACCCCCTACTCCAATAAGACATCTTTCAAATATCTCTGGAAATGCATAGGGAGTATTTCCTATGTACCCTATAGCTACCCTATGGTATTCACAATGCCCCTTCCCCTTATCCTCCTTGCCTGCTCTAACTCTCCTTTACCAGTTGCCACTAATGCCAAAAAGTCACAGCTATGCTGCTGATGCTCAACAAAGGGACCACTGGTGCTGATGCTTGATAGGGACACTGCTCTCTGTTCTGGTGTCTATCCACATCTACATCAAGTCTGCCACTGTCCACTTTGGAGGGTGCTCACATCTACAACAGGGGCACTGGCTCCTGCTGCTGCTGAAATCACTTGTTTGGTCCTCTGTCTCTGTAGGAGCTTCTGGCACCACAACTGCTGACACAGAGCTTTCTCATATATCTAAGAGATTAGAATGAAAACAGCCCTTTTAGCTTTTATTCAATGCCATTTCAGCCTTTCAGACAGAAGTCCAAATGGCTACGCCAGAGGACAACCAGCATTTACAGTGCATGGACTGAGTTCAGAAAACAATGCATGGACTAAGTTCAGAAAACCATCTCTTCTCAAATCACGGCCCACTGTACTTTTAACCAAGCAAGTATGCATCTCACTTCTTTTCAGTTAAAGTGAATTCCAACTTTTGGAGATGATGGGTATGTTTACAGGAGAGATTGTGGTGACAGTGTCATCAGTATATACTCATCTCCAAACTCATCAAGTTGCATACAATACATGTGTACAGTTTTTTGTATGTCAATCATATATCAATAAAGTGGTTTAAAAAATAAAACAAATTAAAGTGTATAATATCCATTCTATCCCAGAGTTCCTTTCAAATAAGCCCCCTGGTGGGCACATTTTTAAAATTAGTTTGTTTAATTGGAGGCTAACTACTTTACAATATTGTAGTAGTTTTTGCCATACATTGACATGAATCAGTGATGGATGTATATGTGTTCCCCATCCTGAACCCCTGTCCCACCTCCCTCCCCATCCCATCCCTCGGGGTCATCCCAGCACACCAGCCCTGAGCATCCTGTCTCATGCATTGAACCTGGACTGGCGATCTCTCACATAGATAATATACATGTTTCAATGCTATTCTCTCAAGTCATCCCACCCTCGCCTTCTCCCAGAGTCCTAAAGTCTGTTCTTTACATCTGTGTCTCTTTTGCTGTCTTGCATATAGGGTCATCGTTACCATCTTTCTAAATTCCATATATATGCGTTAATATACAGTATTGGTGTTTTTCTTTCTGGCTTACTTCACTCTGTATAATAGACTCCAGTTTCATCCACCTCATTAGAACTGATTCAAGTGCATTATTTTTAATAAATGAGTAATATTCCATTGAGTATATGTATCACAGTTTTCTTATTCATTTGTCTGCCGATGGACATCTAGGTTGCTTCCATGTCCTGGCTATTATAAACAGTGCTGCAATGAACATTGGGGTACACGCGTCTCTTTCAATTCTGGTTTCCTCGGTGTGTGTGCCCAGCAGTGGGATTGCTGGGTCATATGGCAGTTCTATTTCCAGTTTTTTTAAGGAATCTCCACACTGTTCTCCATAGTGGGGTGTGCACATTTTATCTGATGATCTGCTCAGATGTATTATACATGAATTCTCAGGGGAAAAAATGTTTCTGCTATTAATACATATCTACAATCACATAGGGGCATCAAAATATTAATTCAAATACATAATAGGAGAAAGGAAAGCATCTGATTAGTGAAATTTTATGGGCTATATATCCTTTCAACATAAAACTTCAGTTTGAGGATAAGGGTCTTAATATATACAGTACACATAAATGCTATTAAGCTCTGGGGCCAAGGGAATAATTGGTAGATTATGTAGAGGTGATAAACTCAAGGCAATAAAACAAATAAAAGTGCATTTATATAAATCGACTAAAACTCTCCTTTACTTGTTTTCAGCTTTTATCCATTTAATAATACTTATTCATTGTAAAAGAATTAAGTAATGTACATTTAATGTGTTATATTGAATAACCCTTGCTATGGCTGTGCTTACATAAAATCTACATATACTACTACTAATAATAATAGCTAATATTTACCTAGCCAACACATATAACTGTTTAAGCATTATGTGTAGATTATTTTGCTCCATTCGTATAAACCTTTGAGACAGGTTCTATGATCACTCCCACGTTACATATGAGGAAACTAAGGCTTAGAACAAACAAGCAAGCTTCACAAGGACACAAAGCTGGTGAACAAAGAAACCAGGAATCAAACCCAGTCAGACCACAAAGCCTATGTTTGTAACAGCCTCCTCTTAAAGCTGATGAATACTACTGACATCTGAGGTACAAGAGCAAAAGGTGATGTGCTCTTACCCTGAGGGACTAGAATGGATGATTTCCAGGGTTCCACTGGTCTGCTATGGTGGATTATCTTGTTACGGATTGATGCTCCCACTGAAGTCAACCAGAAAAGACCATTTCTTGGGGGCATTTGAGAGGTGGCAAAGACAACTGGAACTTGAGGGAGCAAAACCTCAGAAAATGGAAGCACAGAGAGGTGAACCAACAAGCAGCTTTTCCCTTCAGGATATTTGTCGATTCGGTGTGTAAGCAAGAGACTCACAGGGCAGAGGGCTGTGATTAAGTCAGAGAAGTCAACAGACCTTTTGGCAAATACAAAACTAGAAGAAGAAAAATGGATTTGGGGCTTTCAAGGGAACCAGGACTTTAAAGATCAACATTCCAGATAGAAGAGAGACAAAGAAAAGTGAGCCTGACATTCTGTTCTTTTCCATCTTGAGAATTTGCTGAATTCATCACCTGTGCAGGTCAGCAAGCTAGGTAAGAAGTTGAAAGCTGCCGAAAAGTGGAGCCAAGTTTTCAAGTAATTTCTTAGTTTTGCATTCCCACACAGGAGAAGAGGCCTTAGTAATCAGAGCTGCTCTTCGTTGAGACCCATAGGGATCTGCACTCCTGGCCTCTAGGGGTGAAATAGAGATAGACTGAGACTCAAAGGAAAAAAAAAAAAAAAAATTACCCAGCAACCAAGCTCAGTCCCTGACTGGATGAAAGTGATCTGCCCTGAAATAGTCTGAGCACTAGAGATTAGGGTGAACCTGCTCTAGAGGAAGATGTCATCCAGAATCTCTACAATTTCTCACATACAATATCCAAGCTATTTTTCATTCATAACGTTCAGCAATTTCTCAAGCATAAAGACTAACATTCAATCTGGTAGCAGAGAAATCATCTCTTATCAAAAGACATAAATTCAGGAAAGGATGAAGAACAATGAAAAGATTCATATCTTGGAATGAATGGGAAGATTCATGTCATTTCTTAAATAATATTGACCATATAAAAAGTTAAAAATAAAGTTTTGTGTGGTCAAAATATGTGTACAGTTAAGAAGCATCACAACAATACGAAAGACTGAAAGCGAATGAGCTTAAGTTACTATCAGGGCATACCATTATCAAGGAAGAGGTAAAAGTACTAATTTATATTAAACTGTATGAAGTCAACAATTCATGTGAAGAGGCGGTTGTTGTTGTCTAGTTGCCAAATCGTCTCCAACACTTTTGCGACCCTTGCCAGGCTTCTCTGCCCATGGGATTCCCAGGCAAGAATGCTGGAGTGGGTTGCCATTTCCTCCTCCAGGGGATCTTCCCAACCCAGGGACTGAACCCAAATCTCCTGCATTGGCAGGTGGGTTCTTTACCACTGAACCACCTGGGAAGCCCAATGTCTAAGGTAGTGGTTCTCAAATTTTTGTCTCAGGGTTCCTTTACACTCCCAATATCTATTAAAAACCCCAGTGAGCTTTTGTTTTATGAGTTAGATTTGTTGACACTTACCATATTAAAAATTAAAACCGATGTTCCGGTCTTCTATATTCTTGCACTTTTTGTCTACTTGTTTTATTGTTTATTGAGTAAGTTATCTCCTATTATGAAAGTAAATATCTGTATTTTTCTTTTAGTTCCTCCAGGTTTTTGTTCTATATATTCTGAAGCAATAAGTTGGGGCAACTCTTGGAAAACTGATTGGCAATATTTACTAAACTTGAGGATAATGTACATCTTATGATCCATCAATTTCACTCTCTGGTATTAACCCAACAGAAATGCATATATATGTGCAATCAAACATATATTTTTTATAATAGAAATAGATTTATAGTGACTCACTTAAATAGTTCACAGCCAGTAACAGCCCAAATATCTAGCAACAACAGAATGGATAAATGTGTGGTGTATTCATACAATGGAAAATTATTCAGCAATTAAAAGTCATAAACTCGTATTACACAAAACAATGTGTATGAATCTCACAAACATTATGTTGTATTAAAGGAGATGGGGCCGTTCACAGAACAAAGGGACCAAGAAAGTCCAGAGAAGAGCTCGCAGGCTGCGGACCGGCCCAGCCCCGCTGGAGGCAGGAGGCAGGGGGGAGGGGAAGGGGGCAGGCTCGGCCCCAAGGACCGCATCCCCTGCCGCACTGCAAACAGGCCTCCAGTTTCTAATCAAAGACCTCCTGAGATTCTGGATGGTCGACATCCGCCGGGAGGGTCGTGGCGAGACACAGGGCGCAGGCACCCGACCAGCGCGGGCGGGGACTGGGGCTGGGGACGCAGAGGGCAGAAGGCGCACGCACCCGACTGGCGCCAGCGGAAACTGAGACTGGGACCGCGGAAGGGAGTGGGTGCGCCGCACCCGGGGAGAGTGTGCCAGTCAAGCCCCTGGCTGCCTGGACCGCTCTGATGGGGAAGGCACAAAGAGCAGGCGCAGCTTTTTGTTCCACGCTTTTGTGGAACACCCGAGGGCTGGAACCGCGCGCAGCGCAGGGGCGCGCTCCATATAGAACAGCTGGGAGCCTGAGCAGCGCAGACAGAGAAAGCAGCGCCAGCCCCTCCCGGCAGCACCAGCCCCTCCCCGCAGCACGACGGAACTAGCTACCTGAATAAGAGTCCACCTCCACCCGCCTGTGTCAGGGCGGAAATGAGGCTCTGAAAAGACCGGCAAAAAGAAGCCAAATAAACAAAGGGAACCGCTTCAGAAGGGACCGGTGCAACAGATTAAAATCCCTGTAGAAAACACCGACTATACTGGAAGGGGCCTGTAGATATCGAGAAGTGTAAGCTGGAACAAGAAGCTATCTGAAACTGAGCCAAACCCACACTGACCGCAACAGCTCCAGAGAAATTCCTAGATATATTTTTACTTTTTTTTTTAAGTAAGAAAAAAATTTTTTTTTTAATTTTTTCTTTTTTCTTTTTTCTCTTTTATTTTCCTTTAAAATTCCCTATTACTCCCCCATTACTCCTTAACTTTCATTTTCATAGATTTTTACGATTTTTTTAATTAGGGAAATTTTTTTTCTTTCTTTCTTCTTTTTTTTTCCGTTTTCTCTTCTATTTTCTATTTTTCTTTTTCTCTTATTTCTTTTAAAGTCCTCTAGTACTCCTCTACTACTCCTTAATTTTCATTTTCAATACACTATAACCTTACAAAAAAAAAAAAAAGAGAGAAGCCCTATTTTTAAACCAAACTTCATATATATTTCTAAAATTTTTTGTGTGTGTTTTGGTTTTTGTTTTTAATATAGTATTTTTAAGAGTCTAACCTCTACTCTAGATTTTTCATTTTTGTTTTTCAGTATATGATATAAATTGTGAACATTTAAGAATCCAATATTCAGTTCCCATTTTTATTCAAGAGTGTGTTGATTATTCTCTCCCAATCTTGACTCTCTGTTTTCTACCTCAGAACACCTCTATTTCCTCCTTTCCCCTTCTCTTCCCAATCCAATTCTGTGAATCTTTGTGGGTGTCTGGGCTATGGAGAACACTCTGGGAACAGACAACTGCGTAGATCTGTCTCTCTCCTCTTGAGTCCCCCTTTTTCTCCTCCTGCTCATCTCTATCTCCCTCCTCCCTCTCCTCTTCTTCATGTAACTCTGTGAACCTCTCTGGGTGTCCCTAATGGGGGAGAATCTTTTTGCCATTAACCTAGAAGTTTTATTACCAGTGCTGTATAGTTGGAGAAGTCCTGAGACTACTGGAAGAATAAAACTGAAATCCAGAGGCAGGAGACTTAAGCCCAAAACCTGAGAACACCAGAAAACTCCTGACTACATGGAACTTTAAGTAATAAGTGACCGTCCAAAAGCCTCCATACCTACACTGAAACCAACCACCACCCAAGAGCCAATAAGTTTTAGAGCAAGACATACCACGCAAATTCTCCAGCAACGCAGGAACATAGCCTTGAACATCAACATACAGGCTGCCCAAGGTCACACCTAACACATAGACCCATCTCAAAACTCATTACTGGGCACTCCATTGCTCTCCAAAGAGAAGAAATCAAGTTCCACGCACCAGAACACCGATGCAAGCTTCCCTAACCAGGAAACCTTGACAAGCCAATCGTCTAACCCCACCCACTGGGTTAATCCTCCACAATAAAAAGGAACCAGAGACCTCCAGAATACAGAAAGCCCACTCCAGACACAGCAATCGAAACAAGATGAAAAGGCAAAGAAATACCCAAGAGGTAAAGGAACATGAAAAATGCCCACCAAGTCAAACAAAAGAGGAGGAGATAGGGAATCTACCTGAAAAAGAATTTAGAATAATGATAATAAAAATGATCCAAAATCTTGAAAATAAAATGGAGTTACAGATAAATAGCCTGGAGACAAAGATTGAAAAGATGCAAGAAATGTTTAATAAAGACCTAGAAGAAATAAAAAAGAGTCAATTAAAAATGAATAATGCAATGAATGAGACCAAAAACACTCTGGAGGGAACCAAGAGTAGAATAACAGAGACAGAAGATAAGATAAGTGAGGTAGAAGATAAAATGGTGGAAATAAATGAAGCAGAGAGGAAAAAGGAAAAAAGGATCAAAAGAAATGAGGACAACCTCAGGGACCTCTGGGACAATGTGAAACACCCCAACATTTGAATCATAGGAGTCCCAGAAGAAGAAGACAAAAAGAAAGGCCATGAGAAAATACTCGAGGAGATAATAGCTGAAAACTTCCCTAAAATGGGGAAGGAAATAGCCACCCAAGTCCAAGAAACCCAGAGAGTCCCAAACAGGATAAACCCAAGGCGAAACACCCCAAGACACATATTAATCAAATTAACAAAGATCAAACACAAAGAACAAATACTAAAAGCAGCAAGGGAGAAACAACAAATAACACACAAAGGCACTCCCATAAGGATAACAGCTGATCTATCAATAGAAACCCTCCAGGCCAGAAGGGAATGGCAGGACATACTCAAAGTAATGAAAGAGAATAACCTACAACCTAGATTACTGTACCCAGCAAGGATCTCATTCAGATATGAAGGAGAATTCAAAAGCTTTACAGATAAGCAAAAGCTGAGAGAATTCAGCACCACCAAACCAGCTCTTCAACAAATGCTAAAGGATCTTCTCGAGACAGGAAATGCAGATAGGTTGTATAAACGTGAACCCAAAACAACAAAGTAAATGGCAATGGGACCACACCTATCAATAATTACCTTAAATGTAAACGGGTTGAATGCCCCAACCAAAAGACAAAGATTGGCTGAATGGATACAAAAACAAGATCCCTATATATGCTGTCTACAAGAGACCCACCTCAAAACAAGAGACACATACAGACTAAAAGTGAAGGGCTGGAAAAAAATATTTCATGCAAACGGAGACCAAAAGAAAGCAGGAATCGCAATACTCATATCAGATAAAATAGACTTTCAAATAAAGGCTGTGAAAAGAGACAAAGAAGGACACTACATAATGATCAAAGGATCAATCCAAGAAGAAGATATAACAATTATAAATACATATGCAACCAACATAGGAGCACCGCAATATGTGCGGCAAACGCTAACGAGTATGAAAGAGGAAATTAATAGTAACACAATAATAGTGGGAGACTTTAATACCCCACTCACAACTATGGATAGATCAACTAAACAGAAAATTAACAAGGAAACACAAATCTTAAATGACACAATGGACCAGCTAGACCTAATTGATATCTATAGGACATTTCACCCCAAAACAATCAACTTCACCTTTTTCTCAAGTGCACACGGAACCTTCTCCAGAATAGATTACATCCTGGGCCATAAATCTGGTCTTGGAAAATTCAAAAAAATTGAAATCATTCCAGTCATCTTTTCTGACCACAGTGCAGTAAGATTAGATCTCAATTACAGGAAAAAAATTGTTAAAAATTCAAACATATGGAGGCTAAATAACACGCTTCTGAATAACCAACAAATCATAGAAGAAATAAAAAAAATGTATAGAAATGAATGAAAATTAAAACACAACACCCCAAAACCTATGGGACACTGTAAAAGCAGTGCTAAGGGGAAATGAAGAACCCCAGGGTTAGCAGAAGGAAAGAAATCTTAAAAATTAGGGCAGAAATAAATGCAAAAGAAACTAAAGAGACCATAGCAAAAATCAACAAAACTAAAAGCTGGTTTTTTGAAAAAATAAACAAAATTGACAAACCATTAGCAAGACTCATTAAGAAACAAAGAGAGAAGAACCAAATTAACAAAATTAGAAATGAAAATGGAGCGATCACAACAGACAACAGTGAAATACAAAGGATCATAAGAGACTACTACCAGCAGCTCTATGCCAATAAAATGGACAACTTGGATGAAATTGACAAATTCTTAGAAAAGTATAACTTTCCAAAACTGAACCAGGAAGAAATAGAAGATCTTAACAGACCCACCACAAGCAAGGAAATCGAAACTGTAATCAAAAATCTTCCAGCAAACAAAAGTCCGGGACCAGATGGCTTCACAGCTGTATTCTACCAAAAATTTAGAGAAGAGCTAACACCTATCTTACTCAAACTCTTCCAGAAAATTGCAGATGAAGGTCAACTTCCAAACTCATTCTATGAGGCCACTATCACCCTAATTCCAAAACCAGACAAAGATGCCACAAAAAGGAAAACTACAGGCCAATATCACTGATGAACATAGATGCAAAAATCCTTAACAAAATTCTAGCAAATAGAATCCAACAACATATTAAAAATTCATACACCATGACCAAGTGGGCTTTATCCCAGGAATGCAAGGATTCTTTAATATCCGCAAATCAATCAATGTAATACACCACATTAACAAATTGAAAGATAAAAACCATATGATTATCTCAATAGATGCAGAAAAAGCCTTTGACAAAATTCAACATCCATTTATGATAAAAACTCTCCAGAAAGTAGGCATAGGAGGAACATACCTCAACATAATAAAAGCTATATATGACAAACCCACGGCAAGCATCACCCTCAATGGCGAAAAATTGAAAGCATTTCCCCTGAAATCAGGAACAAGACAAGGGTGCCCACACTCACCACTACTATTCAACATAGTGTTGGAAGTTTTGGCCACAGCAATCAGAGCAGAAAAAGAAGTAAAAGGAATCCAGATAGGAAAAGAAGAAGTGAAACTCTCGCTGTTTGCAGATGACATGATTCTCTACATAGAAAACCCTAAAGACTCTTCCGGAAAATTACTAGAGTTAATCAATGAATATAGTAAAGTTGCAGGATATAAAATTAACACACAGAAATCCCTTGCATTCCTATACACTAACAATGAAAAAACAGAAAGAGAAATTAAGGAAACAATACCATTCACCATTGCAACAAAAAGAATAAAATACTTAGGAGTACATCTACCTAAAGAAACAAAAGACCTATACATAGAAAGCTATAAAACACTGATGAAAGAAATCAAAGAGGACACAAACAGATGGAGAAACATACCGTGTTCATGGATTGGAAGAATCAATATTGTCAAAATGGCTATTCTACCCAAAGCAATCTATAGATTCAATGCAATCCCTATCAAGCTACCAATGGTATTTTTCACAGAACTAGACCAAAGAATTTCACAATTTGTATGGAAATACAAAAAACCTCGAATAGCCAAAGTAATCTTGAGAAAGAAGAATGTAACTGGAGGAATCAACCTGCCTGACTTCAGACTCTACTACAAAGCCACAGTCATCAAGACAGTATGGTACTGGCACAAAGACAGAAATATAGATCAATGGAACAGAATAGAAAGCCCAGAGATAAATCCACGAACCTATGGACACCTTATCTTTGACAAAGGAGGCAAGGATATACAATGGAGAAAAGACAATCTCTTTAACAAGTGGTGCTGGGAAAACTGGTCAACCACTTGTAAAAGAATGAAACTAGAACACTTTCTAACACCATACACAAAAATAAACTCAAAATGGATTAAAGATGTAAATGTAAGACCAGAAACTATAAAACTCCTAGAGGAGAACATAGGCAAAACACTCTCCAACATAAATCACAGCAAGATCCTCTATGACCCACCTCCCAGAATATTGGAAATAAAAGCAAAACTAAACAAATGGGACCTAATGAAACTTAAAAGCTTTTGCACTACAAAGGAAACTATAAGTAAGGTGAAAAGACAGCCCTCAGATTGGGAGAAAATAATAGCAAATGAAGAAACAGACGAAAGATTAATCTCAAAAATATACAAGCAACTCCAGCAGCTCAATTCCAGAAAAATAAATGACCCAATCAAAAAATGGGCCAAAGAACTAAACAGACATTTCTCCAAAGAAGACATACAGATGGCTAACAAACACATGAAAAGATGCTCAACATCACTCATTATTAGAGAAATGCAAATCAAAACCACAATGAGGTACCATTACATGCCAGTCAGGATGGCTGCTATCCAAAAGTCTACATGCAATAAATGCTGGAGAGGGTGTGGAGAAAAGGGAACCCTCTTACACTGTTGGTGGGAATGCAAACTAGTACAGCCGCTATGGAAAACAGTGTGGAGATTTCTTAAAACCTGGAAATAGAACTGCCATATGACCCAGCAATCCCACTTCTGGGCATATACACTGAGGAAACCAGATCTGAAAGAGACACATGCACCCCAATGTTCATCGCAGCACTGTTTACAATAGCCAGAACATGGAAGCAACCTAGATGCCCATCAGCAGACGAATGGATAAGGAAGCTGTGGTACATATACACCAAGGAATATTACTCAGCAGTTAAAAAGAATTCATTTGAATCAGTTCTAATGAGATGGATGAAACTGGAGCCCATTATACAGAGTGAAGTAAGCCAGAAAGATAAAGAACATTACAGCATACTAACACATATATATGGAATTTAGAAAGATGGTAACGATAACCCTATATGCAAAACAGAAAAAGAGACACAGAAGTACAGAACAGACTTTTGAACTCTGTGGGAGAAGGTGAGGGTGGGATGTTTCAAAAGAACAGCATGTATATTATCTATGGTGAAACAGTTCACCAGCCCAGGTGGGATGCATGAGACAAGTGCTCGGGCCTGGTGCACTGGGAAGACCCAGAGGAATCGGGTGGAGAGGGAGGTGGGAAGGGGGATCGGGATGGGGAATACGTGTAACTCTATGGCTGATTCATATCAGTGTATGACAAAACCCACTGAAATGTGAAGTAATTAGCCTCCAACTAATAAAAAATAAAAATAAATTAATTAATTAATTAAAAAAATAAAACATGAAGAAGGACTACTTAGTTTATAGCACAGGGAACTGTACTTAATATTTTTTAAATAACCCATACAGAAAAAGAACCTGAAAAAGAAAACACACACACACACATACACACATACATATGTATGTGCTAAGTCACTTTAGCTGTGTCCAACTCTGTTGGACACTATGAGCTGCAGCCTGCCAGGCTCCTCTGTCCATGGGATTCTCCAGGCAAGAATACTGGAGTGGGTTGCCATGCCCTCCTCCAGGGGATCTGGACTCAGGGATCGAACCCATGTCCCTTATGCTTCCTCCATTGGCAAGCAGGTTCTTTACCACTACACAGACCACCTGGGAAGTATATGTTGGCAAGCGAGTTCTTTACCACTGAGCCACCAGGGAAGCCCCCCCCCACCCATGGGAAGTATATATATAACTACATCACTCTGCCATACACGTGAAACTAACACAGCATTGTAAATCAACTATACTTCAATTTTAAAAAATAATTGATTGAAAAAGGGAAGATATGGGAAAAAAATAAAGGAGATGGACACACACAAAAATACATATTCTATGGTTCTATTTATATAAAGTTCAGAAGCTTGCAAATGTAATCTAAAATCATGGAAGTGCAAATAATGCTTAAATTTGAAGGTGGATAATAACTGGAAGAGGGTATGAGGGAGGCTCTGGTGCTCTGGTAATGTTTTATGTCTTAAATTTGGTGATGATTACCTAGGTGTGTTTACAGTGAAAGCTCATCAAGCTGTACACATATAATCTGTGTACTTTTTTGTATGTTTATTATACTTTGATATAAAAGTTTAGGGGAAAAAAAAAGCCCTTTATCTCCATCCCAGACTGCTTTCCTCAGCTCCAGACATCTCCACTAGGATGTTTCTTGGGTGATTCTTAACACATTCACACCTGTATCCAGGAGGTTCTCTGGTGGCTCAGCAGTGGAGAGTCTGCCTGCCAATGCAGGAGACGTGGGTTTGATCCCTGATCCAGGAAGATCCCACATGCCGCAAAGCAGCTGGGCTCATGTGCCACAACTATTCAGCCTGTGCTCTGGAGCCCGGGAACCGCAACTAATGAGCTCAGGTGCCACAACTACTGAAGCCTGCACACCCTAGAGCCTGTGCACTGCAACTACAGAAAGCCCACACAGCAACAAAGACTCAGTACAGTCAAAAATAAATAATTTTTTAAAAATACCTGTACCCTTCATTTTCCCTTCTTTCTTTCAAATCTATCCCTCCTAAGATATTGCTAACCCAAATGAATGGTATCCCTTCCAGCCTATTTACCTAAGACAGAAACATGGGAATCAGCTGACTCTCCTCTCTCATAACACCCTAGGCTGTGTCAATTTCTCAACAAATACTTCTCACATCTTACCTCCTGAATCTATCTAAAGTCTACTCCTGTTTTCCATTCCCAATTCTCAGCATTTCTCATTTAGACTTTCAAAAGCCTCCTAAAGTGATCTCTGGGCCTCCAACCATGTGGTCTTACTAATTCACTCTTTGCTTTTAGCACAAGTGACATTTCTAGGACACAAATTTGATCATGCCATTTTCTTACCTAAAATCCTTCAACAACTCTCCATTGCTTTCAATATAATGATAAAACAGTATACCATTGCTGAAAAGTACAACCTGTCCCCAGCCCAACTTTCCAGCCTCACCTTTGCTTGACTGTTCCTGAGCCCTCCCGCCAACCCCAGAACTCTCAAGTCACTTTCTCAACCTTGCCCTTTAGTGGTAGTGAACTACCAATTGGTGTTTCCCCAATTCGCTCTTCTAAGAAAGAAGAAGAGTGAATCTTTTCTCTTCTATACCCTTCAAATTTTTCTTAAGTTGAACTGAAACACCGCCTCTCAAAAACCTCAACACCATCCTCCCTTCTTAAAAACCACCACAATATTGTAAAGTAATAATCCTCCAATTAAAAAAATAAAATTTTTTAAGTTATAAAACATTCTTGATCCAAAAAAAAAAAAAACCACCGCCACTTGAATCTGGTTAAGATTCTAGCTATACCTGTCAACTTACAGAAAACACAGATAGCTGAGGGACATGAAGATGAAATCAGTAAAACAGAGAATGTGGGAAACTCCAAAGAATAAGCTAATCAGCTCCTTCAACAGATAAGTTTCAAGAACAAAAAAGGAATTGGAAGAAGAACTCACAAGTTAGACTTAGAAAAGATACAAATAATCATATATAGATCTTAGTGTCAGAATTCAAAGAAACAATCATTATACAATTTTGACATTTGAATGCTTATTAAATATTTGATAACATTAGGGAAATACTGTTAATTTCTCATGTGTACTAACTTGTTCTATTTCTTTTAAAAATTCCTACATTTTAGAAAATCATACTGAAATATTTGCAGATGAAATGACATGATGTCTGAGTTTTGATTCAAAATAATAAGGGGGTAAGTATTAATGATACAAGATTAGCCATGAATTGATCAGTGTTGAAGCTGAGTAATGGGTACCTAGGAGATCTTAATACTATTATCTCTGCTTTTGTATGTGTTTGATATCATTCATTATAAAGTTTTAAAAGCAACAATATCTAAAGAAAATTTGATAGAGAACTTAGCTCTTCACTAATACATTTGGCTATTTGTGTTATTATAGACTTTTAATGCTTTTTAGATACTTTTCTTCCATCTAGATTGAAGCCAATAGACTTCAAGTGCTAGTGGGTTATTTTTAGCTCTGCAGGCCCAAGAACTTGTCAATGAATTTGTAAGCAGCCCCTGAAAGCTAACAGACAGTCCGACTTAACCAAGACATATTTTAACTCAACCTTTACACCTGGTGTCCCCATGCTGCACTAACCTCCAACCAAAGTGTACCTCTTAAATCTTTTCATCACACAATGCCTTGCCTAATGTTGATTCTTTTCTTAGATTCCCCTTCAGTAACCCCACAAGCAAACTCCATGAACAAGATAGCATCTAAAGAGGGATCACAAGGGGTCAGCAAGCCTGCACACAGTGAAATATGACAAAGACTCTGACCCCCTCCCCAAATGATTAACTGAGACTAGCTTCCCCCTTTTCCCTTTAAAAACTTTCTTGGTTGAGCAGAATCTTTGGAGTTTGTTCTGGAACACAAGTCTGCCTTCTCCTCAGGTTGTCAGCCTCCTGAAAAAAACAACCCTTCCTCTTCCAACCAACACTTGTCTTTCAAGTGGCGTGCAGGCAAAACCTGAGTTCAGTAACAGATTCAGAATTTCATCCCAACTCATCTCAAGACTCTGGTCTTTAGCAGAGAGGTTTTGATCTTGCAAGTATTGGTGTAAATTATTTTAGTGAGTTGTGTAGTTCTTTAGTAGCAGGTGGACAAAATGTTTAGATAGGGATTTCTACTGATATACATTTATGAAATCAATGAAGAGTCAGTTCTTGTTGGGGGAGACTGATAATTAAGACATTATCCTAACTCCTCTGGCAGCTTATACTATAGTAATGAAAACAAGAACTATACACAAATCATCAGAAAACAAAGCTGCTAGTATGGAGAATGTACCAGATCAGAGGAAGGAGAGACTCAAGGCAGGGAGATCACCTCAAGGAATGCTATTATACAATAATCCAGGTAAAATATAATGAGGAGCTGATGGCCAGGACAGTGGTAGTAATGGAGAGGAGGGATAAGCTCAGGGCAGGGATGTGCCCTTCCTAGATGTCATCTTCTTGAGCCTTGGTGATAGTGGCTGTTCTCAACCCCCTGACTCACATCCTTTAGTCTCCTTAGTTCCTGTTTCAATGCAGGGTCCTGGAGTGTGTATAGCCATCAGGATCAACCCCAACAGTGCCCATGTTGCTTTGCTAAAACGTGTCAAGATGCAGAAACCCTCCAGACACTAAGGCATGACATCTCTTAGGGGACACTGAAGATGGCATGCCCCACATTAAGTGTAAAAGGCATCCCCTCGAGGAGCTGTGGGTACCATTAGGGGAGGGGTTGGGGAGGGGGCCTATAACAATCATGTCCTCATGATCCCTAAGAGAATATCAATACTAGAAAGCCATTGAAGTGAAACACCATATTAACAAATTGAATAAAAATCATCTCAATAGATGCAGAAAAAGCTTTTGACAAAATTCAACATACATTTATGAAATTCATTGAAATTACAGTTGCCACTGACCCTCTCCCCCAATCCCATGCAATTCACTGCCTAATAAACTATGAAGTGATGCTGAGCAATGTGGTATCACACTGACATTTTGTCCATTTCTAGAACCTTCCAAGTTCCTTACCACTTCAAGCTATTTCAACATATCACTAACTAAAAAGCTTTTCTTCAAGCTCTTTGTCTCTCTCACATTCTCATTTTTCAGGTCTCAGGTTAGGAGTCACAGCCTCAACAGAGGCCTCATCTCATATAACTCTAAACCAGGTGCCCCTAATCTCTTTCTATCAAAACACCCTTTTACAGTATACTTTTTAGCAGCAATCACCTTCTGAAATTAGCCTATTCCTATTTTTTCTTGTCCTTTTTGTTTCTCTCCCCCATCAAAACACCAGCTACCCAAAGGCAAATAAATCATACCAACCTTGTTTTCTGTTTTATCTGCATTGCCTTTAGTATTCAATAAATACTTGCTGAATGACTGAGTAAATATTTAGGTTTTCTGATTAACCTTTGCAACTTAATGGGAGCCACCACCAATCCTTCCTTTGACTAGCTTCTTAACAATGGCTCAATCAATAAGGTATTAAATGTTTACTTCTAATCATGATGAGATCTGTGGGGTTTTCGCATTAACAGTCTTGCTCTTCAAAATGTCTACTAAATTCACAGTCCTATAGTCTTCTGAATTTTTTTTTCATTTATTTTTATTAATTGGAGGCTAATTACTTTACAACGTTGTAGTGGTTTTTGCATACATTGACATGAATCAGCCATAGATTTACATGTGTTCCCCATCCTGAACCCCCCTCCCACCTCCCTCCCCATCCCATCCCTCTGGGTCATCCCAGTGCACCAGCCCGGAGCACTTGTCTCATGCATCCAACCTGGACTGGCGATCTGTTTCACACTTGATAATATACATGTTTTGATGTTATTCTCTCAGATCATCCCACCCTCACCTTCTTCCATAGAGTCCAAAAGTCTGTTCTATACATCTGTGTCTCTTTTTCTGTCTTGCATATAGGGTTATTGTTACCATCTTTCTAAATTCCATATATATGGGTTAGTATACTGTATTGATGTTTATCTTCTGGCTTACTTCACTCTGTATAATGGGCTCCAGTTTCATCCACCTCATTAGAAGTGATTCAAATGTATTCTTTTTAATGGCTGAGTAATAGTCCATTGTGTATATGTAACACAGTTTTCTTATCCATTCATCTGCTGATGGGCATCTAGGTTGCTTCCATGTCCTGGCTATTGTAAACAGTGCTGCGATCAACATTGGGGTACATGCGTCTCTTTCAGATCTGGTTTCCTCGGTGTGTATGCCCAGCAGTGGGATCACTGGGTCATATGGCAGTTCTATTTCCAGTTTTTTAAGGAATCTCCACACTGTTCTCCATAGTGGCTGTGCTAGTTTGCATTTCCACCAAGAGTGTAAGAGGGTTCCCTTTTCTCCACACCCTCTCCAGCATTTATTGCATGTAGACTTTTGGATAGCAGCCATTCTGACTGTCGTGTAATGGTACCTCATTGTGGTTTTGATTGGCATTTCTCTGATAATGAGTGATGTTGAGCATCTTTTCACGTGTTTGTTAGTCATCTGTATGTCTTCTTTGGAGAAATGTCTGTTTAGTTCTTTGGCCCATTTTTTGATTGGGTCATTTATGTTTTCTGGCATTGAGCTGCAGGAGTTGCTTGTATATTTTTGAGATTAATTCTTTGTCTGTTGCTTCGTTTGCTATTATTTTCTCCAATTCTGAAGGCTGTCTTTTCACCTTGCTTATAGTTTCCTTTGTTGTGCAAAAGCTTTTAAGTTTAATTAGGTCCCAGTTGTTTATTTTTGCTCTTATTTCTAATATTCTGGTAGGTGGGTCATAGAGGATCTTGCTGTGATTTATGTCGGAGAGTTTTTTGCCTATGTTCTCCTCTAGGACTTTTGTCTTCTGAATTCTTATGAAATAAACTTTTGGTTGAGCTATTTGCCATATATCAGTGCTTGTTCTGAGCCAACGGTATCCAAAAGTGCTTTGACTACCATTACCAATTGGGAATATTAAAGAATACATAGAATATATAGACATAGAGAGTTTATACTCTCCATAGGTCCAGCACATAGCTCAGTAACAAAATAAATACATTTCAGAGACATTCAAAGTCAATAATTCAATAAGCTCATATTTTCTCTCTGCTCAGCCTACTCTGCAACTTTGCCATCTGACTTCTAAGACTTAATCATCAACAAAACACTTCCAAGGAGGTTTTAAACTAATTACTATTTGCAACTTGATTAAGGAACTATAGTTAAGAAGTTAAAAAGCAGAGAGGAGTTGTAAATAATAACTGGTCACACCATCCCAAAGCAACTAGGAAAGCTCCTCATGGGTGTTTCAAGCTTCAGTAGTTCCTCTTTCTCCATTGAAATAGAGCAGAAGGACAGAAACGTGAAACCCTGCTAGCATAACACTGAACCCTGCAACACATGATTTTCCTGATAGCCCCATTTACTTCTTAAGAGGCCACTCATCGTTTTGAACATTCTTTCCCCCTAGAGTACCCTTGGGAATTCCTGCTGGCAGGGACATAGAGTAAATCTATTGTTCACCAGCTCAACAATCCAGCATTAATGTTTTGAGTTTGGATCTAAGATCAAATAAAGCAGCCCTCCATTGCACATCCTCAGGGGCCCAGAAAAGGCAGGCATCCGGGAATCAAATTGAGATAACATTGAAATTTGTTTCAAAAAGTATAAAGTAATAACAAAGTAATTTGTTTTTGTAATGTATATATAGAGTCTTCTAGGTAATACTCAAGATAGACTGGCAGGTATTAGTATTAAATACATTATAAGTCAAACCAAGGAAGAACTTAGGTAAAATATGTGTACTTGGGTTTTGTGTTCTATTCCAGTTACAGAATCACAGAAAATCAAAGACCAGCTCATTACTACACAAAGGTGGTCTGTGGACCAGCAACATTGGCACCACTCTGTATCTTGTTTTAAATGTAGAATTACAGACCCCACTCCACACTTACTACATAACAGTTCCATGTGTCCTGCCTAACCTAGTGGATATAGAGCCCATCTTTAGAAGCATCTAGTTCTTCTCAAACTTTAATAGATATGAAATACATGAGAATTTGTAAAAATTCAATTACTGATTCTTCCATAGGACTGGCATAGAAAGTGGCATCTCCTGTAGGAGCCATTATTAAATATTCAAGAATGTCTTTTATGTTAGCTAACACTATAGAATAAAAGCACCTTCATGTTGATGCCTCTCAGAGAAGTACCTTTTCTTTAGCCCTGGAGTAAGCTTGCTGTTAGACTTCCTGATGGTTCAGATGGTAAAGAATCTGCCTGCAATTCAGGAGACCCGGGTTCAATCCCTGGGTCAGGAAGATCCCCTGGAGAATGGAATGGCAACCCACTCTATTTTTCTTGCCTTGAGAATTCCAAGGACAGAGGACATGACTGAGCAACTAACACTTTCACTTTTGGGGCTTCCCTGTTGGGATGTGCTTGAGAGAAACATCCAAGAAACTTCCCAGTGATCATTCTTAATGAGCGAATTTGGACTGACAAGCAGACAGATATACTGACTGAAAAAAAAAAAAAAAAAACAGTGAAAGTCACTCAATTGTGTTCAACTCCATGACCCCATGGACTATACAGTTCATGGAATTCTCCAGGACAGAATACTGAAAAAACAAATGCATGACCTAAAAGTTGAGAAATATTTTTTATTTGGTGGACGAAACTGAGGACTTAAGCCTGGAAGATGTTGCTTTTCAGTCGCTTAGTCATGTCCAACTCTTTGCGACCCCATGGACTGCAGCACGCCAGGCTTCCTTGTCCTTCACCATCTCCTGGAGCTTGCTCAAACTCACGTCCATTTAGTCGGTAATACCATCCAATCATCTTGTCCCTTGTCATCTCCTTCTCCTCCCGCCTTCAATCTTTCCCAGGATCAGGGTCTTTTTCAATGAGTCGGCTCTTCATATCAGGTGGCCAAAGTATTGGAGCTTCAGCTTCACCATCAGTCCTTCCAATGAATATTCAGGACTGATTTCCTTGAGGACTGACTGGTTGGATCTCCTTGCAGTCCAAAGAACTCTCAAGAGTCTTCTCCAACACTACAGTTCAAAAGCATCAATTCTTTGGTGCTCAGCTTTCCTTATAGTTCAACTCTCACATCCATTCATGACAACTGGAAAAATCACAGCTTTGACTATACAGACCTTTGTTGGCAAAGTAATGTCTCTACTTTTTAATATGCTGTGTAGGTTTGTCATAGCTTTAATTCCAAGAAGCAAGCACCTTTTAGTTTCATGGCTGCAGTCACCATCTGCAGTGATTTTGGAGCCCAAGAAAATAAAGTCCGTCACTGTTTCCACTGTTTTCCCATCTATTTGTTATGAAGTGAAGGGACCGGATGCCATGGTCTTCATTTTCTGAATGTTGAGTTTTAAGTCAGTTTTTTCACTCTCCTCTTTCACCTTCATCAAGAGGCTCTTTAGTGCTTTCTGCCATAAGGATGTTGTCATCTGCATATCTGAGGTTATTGATATTTCTCCTGGTAATCTTGATTCCGGCTTGTGTTTCATCCAGCCCAGCATTTTGCATGATGTACTCCACATATAAATTCAGGACTGTGAAAAGCTGGATCCTGGCCCCAGATAGCTAAAGTGCATATCAAAGGAATGATTTCAGTAAGTCCAGACTCTTGCATCTTCCCATACATAGAAAAGTGCTAAATACATGAACTTGAAGTGTCTGATTTTCTTGAATTAACAGTAATCTTTGGAATTTCCAACCACCTGGTTTTTCTATATATCCTGACTCCTCCAGTATCTCTTTTAAACAGTTCCTCAGAGCTATCTAGGGGCTCAGAGCTATCTGAGGAACTGTTCAGAAGAGGTAACAGAGGAGCCAGGATATATAGAAAAACCTGGTGGTTGGAACTTCCAAAGATTACTGTTAATTCAAAAAAACCAGACACTTCAAGTTTATATATTTAGCACTTTTCTATGAATGGGAAGATGCAAGAGTCTGGGCTTACTGAAATCATTTTTTTTTTTTATATGTTCCTTAGCTATCTGGGGCCAGTATCCAGCTTTTCTCAGTCCTGAACTCCTCAGGGTGACAGTTGTGGGTGGTTGCAGTGGCTGATGGCTTGGTGGCAGGTGGCCTGTTTGTTTCCATCCTGAGTTTCCTCAAGGCTCACCTTGGGGGGACACTACAGTGGCTGTAGATGGCTTGATGACTGCAACATCTTTTGTTTGCTGATATGGCAGGCAGCTTTCTTTTACACCTAGTCCACATATAGGTGTAATTTTGAACATCCCTAAAATACCCTAAGTAGTATGCAATTCTCTGTCCATTAAGTTTATTCATAGTTTTACCAACAGGAGTTCAAGTGTAATTGGCTGATGGGCCACTGGCTGGAGCTCAAACCCTTAACATCGTCATGATTTTTACTATATTCCAACTGCTCTTTTCATTTCCTTTATCATAGAAATACTTGGAAGAGTTCCAAAAATATTTAAGAACACTGGATAGCAAGGAAAAACATATAATGCGCTATACGGATAAAGTGCTGACAGCAGGAGCAATTTGAGACCTAACCATTCAAAATTTAGAATTAAATGTTCTCCTCACCCATCTAGCCGCAGTGTCACACTGGGTAGATCAGAAGTCAGCAGCAAAACGAGCCCAGTAGGCAGCAAGAGAGGCCTAATTGTTTGGTTCATGTATTGAGGTTAGAAAGCAAAAGGCTGTGAATTTCCCTAAATGTCTCCATACAAACTAAACAGCCTTCAGCAAATGACATCAATTTATGTGATAGTCAGATTTTTTGCCATCTATCAGAGCACCACAACTATACATCTAAGCAGCCAGTATACGCAGATGGTTACAGGTTTTACTATCTCCAAGATTAAGTTCATTCTTTAATGTGATTCTGTTGTGGTCATATCCTAAGCTTATATACCATAGCTATATTAGAGGAATGTTGTAGAAATTTTTGTGGTGCTGGTTGCACGACTCTTGAATATACTAAAATCCATTGAATGGTATACTTTAAATATGTGAATTATGTCTCAATAAAGCTGTTATTTATTTTAAAAATTATTATTCAAACATCTTCAATAATTCATCTATATACAAACTGCTACAATTTCAAAATTCATAAAGAAGTCTTTTTTAAGCCACATTTTGAAGGCCATTGAGGATAAAAATATTGTGTCTTATCCGTTATTTCAGAGATTATTAAAATATGTTAAAATTAACTTTGAGAAAACTCATTAAAATGTAAAATCTATAGAAGACCCTTTAAGATTTATATCCCCAGAAATAAGTGACAAAGTTTGACACAGCTTAGCTGAAACCAACCCACAGATCAGAGCTTTCTGTCAGACTTTTGAAAGTTATTTTTATAGATCATAGAATATTGGAGCTTGAAGGGACCTTAAAGAAAGTCCAATCCAATCCTCTCATTTTCCAATGGGGGAAAAAAAAAAACATAAAGGAGAAAAAAGAGTAGCGGCGGGCTTCCCTGGTAGCTCAGTGTAAACAATCTGCCTGCCAATGTAGGAAACGCAGGTTCGATCCCTGGTCCAGGAAGATCCCACATGCAGCAGGGCAACTAAGCCCATGCACTGCAATTATTGAGCCTGTGCTCCAGAGTCCAGGAACTGCAACAGCTGAGCCCATGTGCTGCAATTACCAAAGCCTGTGTGCCCTAGAGCCCCTACTCCACAACAGAAGCCACCATAATGAGAAGCCAGCACACCACAAATAGAGAGTAGCCCCCACTTGCCACAACTAGAGAAAAGCCCACACAGCAAAGAAGACCCAGCACAGCCAATAAATCAAATTATAAAAAAGAGCAGATACTCATTAAAATAGACACATAAATTCATGACAGAATAATAGTAAAACACAGGCTTTCTTACTTCCAATCTGAGGTTCCCTCTAGGGAGTTGGATCCCAGCCACAAAGGGAAGCTTCCAGCATGCTATGGTCATGAAATTGAACCAAAGATCTGGTCCCTGACCACATCTCCAAACGTATCTCGTGTCATTCTTCTCTTGCTCACCATTCTCCAACCCTATGACCACCGTTCTGTTCCTCTCACACACTATAGGACTTTTTTTTTTTTTTTTCCACTTGCTGTTTCTTCTGCCTAGAAAGCTCTTCCCCCAAATGCATCTTTGTATGACTGGCTGGTATCTAACCCACAGATCTGTTTAAGTGACAATTCTTTAGAGAGGACTTTCCTTAATACCCTATTTCCAGTAGTCACTAGCCTGTCTTCCTCCATCATAGCACTGGCCTAGTTCCATTACTCGTTCTTCTGGACCTCATCATATTACATTTGTTTGTGCCTTTAAAAAAATAATAATAATACAACTCTCCCCCACTAGACTGTAGCTTTATCAGAGCAGAGTTCCTGGCACACAGTAGCTGCTTAATATATTCATGTCAAAGGAAGAAATACATCTCTGAAGTACTTCCTGAGTAGACTCCCTATTGCCTGATGTCTAAATTCTTAAATGCCCTATTTTGATTTCCCAGGAACCAGGAAAAGCCTAGACAGAATGGGACTCATGAACAGGAGAGCTAGACCAAGTTGCCCTGCCTGAGGTCTCCAGGAATAAAAAAGATTCAAAGAGGTAAGTAAGCTAAGCTAAAGCCCTTAGAGACTCAAGCTTGATATGTAATGATCAGTTGAGATCGACAAGTCTAAAGGGCAGGAACAGCATCAAAGAATGTGAAACAAAGTCAAGAATCAGTAACAGTGGCACAGGAATGGAATGGCAGGCAAGTCCAGAGACATGCATGTTAGTTCCTACGTGAATGTTGAAAAATAAGACAACTTTATTGGTTTTGGGGCATGTGATGTGTGTGTGTAGGACTGAATTAAAGCTATATGGTCAGGGCTAAAATGAACCATAATTTTAGAAGATTCATTCCCCGCCCCCCCAACTTCCATGGTGGATTGGCAGTGTGAAATTCTGTTAAAGTTAAGAGCATCAATTAGGGTCACTTCTTACCTTTGGTAGCAGTTTTACTATAAAAGTCCCTGGAGGAGAGATACCATATTTTATTCACATATTATACACATAGTAGATGTTGAATAGATAGTTGATAATTGAATAAACAATTGAATGAATGGATTGTTCAAACAAATGAATGTTCAGCAGGGCCAGCCATGGCAACATTCTAAAATGTGCATGGGAAAGATGCAGAGTATAAGTTGACTCAATCTTCAGAAAGATTTTTCCTTCTTCAAAGGTTAAATTATACTCTGTATTATATTTGAACACTGTATACTAGCTGTGACTCACTTCTTGGCCTGCTTCATCCTTGGGTGTCTGTCCTCCTTTTCCATCTGAACCTTCTTCAACCTTTCTCTCTGGCTTTCTACGAGGGTGTGGCACTTCTTCACTCTAAAGTATGTTGTTTCCTGGAGATGGCATAGAGGACTATCTATAAGTGATCTGTAGACTTAATTAAGCTATGAAAATAAATATTAATTTTCCCAAAACACACTGAATATCAAATTTTAAATAACACATAGCTCTTTAAAGGCCTATCTGTGTTATAATGATGAATATTCTCTCTCTTTCTCTTTTAAACTCTCCCTTTCCATCTCTCTCTTTCAATTCTGAAGCTCTGGAAGAGAAGTATCTAACAAAAAATGACTATCCCTTGGAAGTGGTGATAGAGTTAGCTTGTTTCTACTTACTCTTAGCACTGGAGTAAATATGAACCTACTCACTTCAACCTGTTTTCTTAAGATAGCTCAAGTGTGATTCTTTTTTTTTTTTCCTGTTTCCAAAGTTTACTGGTTACAGACACTGATCAAACAGCCCCTGTCATCCTTGAGGGCCATTAAAAGGAGCAGTCCCCTGTGGTAATGGTGTGGAGAAATGTGTTAGCATATGAGGGAGGAGAAGGAAAGAACACATATTTATTGAGCAGCTACTATGAGAAAGTCTCACATGTATTATCTCATTTAATCTCTACAAATACTCAATGCCATAGGTACCTCTATTATTTCTGTTTTCAAGATGAGAAAGCTCATTTGGAATTCTTCAGCCAAGATAGAATAATAAGGATGGGATTTACCTTCTCACTTAAAACAATCACAAAAACAAAACCAGACAAAATACATGAAACAGTTTTTGAAACACTGGTTATCAATCAGTGAAGGGCAGTGATAACTAGGATGGGAAACATGTAAGCTGAACCCTATAATTGCCCCCAACTTACTGTCTTTAGATATTTTCTGAACTATGGCATAGAAAATGGGAACTGAAGCAAAGGCAGTGGACTTGTTTGGTTAAACATGTATAGCTGTAAGTCTTATGACTGTAATACAGCCCTAGAGTTCACAGGATAGACCACTAGGGAGGAGAGAGCTGGAGAGAAAGCACTGGAGATCTGCAGAGGGCCACCGTTAAGTATTCAGCACAGTAATTACTGATACGTGTATGAGGAAACTAACCAAGTCTGGAAAAGAACCATCTGAAAAAAATTAGAAGAAACTGTCTCGTGCTTACACAGGGCTGGAAATAATCCCTATCTCCACCATCCAGACTGGAAAAACTCATAATTGATGAGAACTGGGCAGAGTATACAGAAGGGTCATTCCTCAGTAGTCCTAGACTACTAGTAGTAGTCCTAGACTGAACACTGTTCCAGATCTACCCAGCAAATCATCAAAGCAAGACCCAAATGGATAAGAATATTTCCAGGTAAATTAACTGCATCATAGGAAAAGTCTCAGGAATATTTATAGAGATACAAAACCATCCAGCAGTCATCAAGGTGAAATCACAATGTCTGGCATCAAATCAAAGGTTAATAGCCACGAGGAGCCTGGTGGGCTGCAGTCCATGGGGTCGCTGAGAGTTGGACACGACTGAGCGACTTCACTTTCACTTTTCACTTTCATGCATTGGAGAAGGAAATGACAACCCACTCCAGCGTTCTTGCCTGGAGAATCCCAGGGACGGGGGAGCCTGGTGGGCTGCTGTCTATGGGGTCGCACAGAGTCGGACACGACTGAAGTGACTTAGCAGCAGCAGCAGCAGCAGCAGCAGCAAGAGGCAGGAAACACGATCCATAATGAGGAGAAGAGGCAACTGAAACTGACTCAGAAATGACACATATGCTAGAATTAGCAGAGGAGGACATTGAAACGTGTATAACTGAAGTTGATATGTTCAAAAAGTTACTTAGATACATTTGTTGTTGTTGTTCAGAAGCTCTAATTTTCTTAAAGAGATCTCTAATCTTTCCCATTCTATTGTTTTCCTCTCTTTTTTTGCATTGTTCACTAAGAAGGCTTTCTTATCTTCCCTTGCTATTCTCTGGAACTCTGCATTCAGATGGATATATCTTTCCTTTTCTCCTTTGCCTTTCACTTCTCTTCTTTCCTCAGATGTCTGTAAGGCCTCCTCCAACAACCATTTTGCCTTTTTGCATTTCTTTTTCTTGAGGATGGTTTTGAACACTGCCTCCTATTCAATATTATGAACCTCCATCCATAGTTCTTCAGGCACTCTGAGAGCTTCATCTATTTGTTCATGGTCACATACCTTAGAGTATTCTATCCAGTATCCAAGCCCAGATCTTATTTCAGAGACTCTGCTCTTAGCATCACATTATACTAGGGTACCTTTTGTTAACTGTTTTGTCAGAGATTTGTAGTTGAACACTGTCAGGAAGAAAATCACACTCACACACACACATGCACACCTCCCCCCTATATATATATATATATATATATATATATATATATATATATATATATATATGTGTGTGTGTGTGTGTGTGTGTGTGTGTGTGTGTGTGCATGTGTGTGTGTGTGTGTGTGTGACACACACAAGAGTCCAAAGAATACCACGTTAGGGGTAATAGGAGAGATTTCCTTTCTAACCTTGGTTTTGCTTCTGTTTACGCATAAAAACAGGAGTGTGTTACTGATCCACTCTAGGCCACAGTGATGCTTCCACCAAATTAGATCTTGGATGCAGAATCTGAAATGAAATGATACAAATGAACTTACTTACAAAACAGAAACAGATTCACAGACTTAGAAAATGAATTTATGGTTACCAGGGGGGAAGTATGGGGGGAAGGGATAGTTAGGGTGATTGGGATTAACACATACACACTGCTATATTTAAAATGAATAACCAAAAAAGACTTATTGTAGATAACTCTGCTCAGTATTTTGTGGCAGCCTGGATGGAAAGGGAATTTGGAGAATGGATACATGTATGTGTATGGCTGAATCCATTTGCTATCCACCTGAAACTATCACAACATTGTTAATGGCTGTTTGTTGTTGTTTAGTCACTAAGTAGTGTCCCACTCTTGTATAACTCCATGGACTGGAACCCACCAGGCTCCTCTGTCCATGGGATTTCTCAGCAAGAACACTGGAGTCCACTGCCATTTCCTCTCCAGGGGATCTTCCCAACCAAGGGATTGCACCCACGTCTCCTGCATTGCAGACAGATTCTTTTTTTTTAATTAATTTATTTTAATTGGAGGATAATTACAATATTGTGGTGGTTTTTGCAGTACATCGACATGCATCAGTCATGGGTGCACATGTGTCCTCCCATACTGAACCTCACTCCCACTTCCCTCCCCATCCCATTCCTCTGGGTTGTCCCAGAGCACTGGCTTTGAGTGCCCTGCTTCATGCACCAAACTTGTACTGGTCATCTATTTTACATATGGTAATATACATGTTTCAATGCTATTCTCTCAAATCATCCCACCCTCCCCTTCTCCCACATAGTCCAAAAGTCTGTTCTTTACATCGGTGTCTCTTTTGCTGCCTTGCATATAGGATTGTCATTACCATCTTTCTAAATTTCATACATATGTGTTAATATACTATATTGGTGTTTCTCTTTCTGACTTACTTCACTCTGTATAATAGACTCCAGTTTCATCCACCTCATAAGAACTGACACAAATGCGCTCTTTTTATAGCTGAGTAATATTCCATTGTGTATATGTACCACAACTTCTTTATCCATTTGTCTGCCAATGGACATCCAGGTTGCTTTCATGTCCTAGCTATTGTAAACAGTGTGCAGGTGAATATTCTTTACTGCTGAACTACCAAGGAAGCCGTGTTAATTGACAATACTTCAATATAAAATAAAAGTTTAATATTAACATAGGATCTTGGGAAATATCTTTCCAACAATATATGTGTAGTCATTTCCACAGCCAGTATTTGACCCTGGTCTAAGACCTGCCTTCCCTGTAACACAGGTCTTGGCACCAGATACCAACAAGACGATGCAGGAGACTATACTGACTATACAACATAAGAAGTTCTTAGGAACCTGGAATACTGGAAGATGGGGTATGAGCTGGTGAAGCACTGGAGGGATGCACAGGTCTGGAGATGGATCTGGAAAAGGCAAAGTTTATGATCTTGGAAAGGGTCCTGCTCAGGTTTTACTGGGGTGATGCTAAATTCTGCCATGCAGCAGGCCTTCAGCAACCGGGATGATGACGCATTCAAAGTTCATTTCCTGACTCCCAGTCAGTCTCAGATGTGGATCAATGATCTCCCAACTCCCTTCCAGTCCCAACAGACCTTTGGGAATTAGGCTGGTGATGTTGCAATATCCTTGGAGAAAATTCAGCTACACATTGAATAAGTCTTGAAATATGTCACTACATTAGACTGGGGCCATTTGAGTATTTTTCTGGATATGTGAAAAACAGACATCAGCATATTCATTCAACTAAATACATGTTTGCCTTAAGCAGAAACAAAGAGAAAATGTTCTCAAGGTTTTCACACAGAAAGTGCTGTTCAAACATAATATTTTGAAAAATCATTAGTCTTGCCTAATAGATTCAAGTTTCTGATCCAGGGACTATTTTTATTATCTGTTGAACAGTACACACTTTTGTTTCTTAGTTCTATGAACAAGCCACAATTTCTCTAAAGCAAGTCTTACCTCTGTCTATGGCTGCCTCTAACTTTCTGGCACGGCTTATCAAAGATATCTATTGTTACCTGTTCCTGCTTTGGGGCCTTTCATCTTCCAACTCTCACGGGAAAAAAATAAAAATAAAAAGCAGCCGAATCTACTGTCTTTACTAGTTTTCCCCAGTTTAATTGGGTGATAGGCAGGGAGGAGAAGAAATAAAGTATTCATGGAACCACAAGTGCAAATCATAGACGCCTGGAGTAACAGCACTGCAAAAAGACCTTAGAGTTTATCTAGTCCAACCCACCTCATTTTCTAGATGAAGACTTAAAGAAGTCATGTTGAGAGTCACACAGTGAATCTGTAGCTGATCTAGGACTGGAATGTAAGTTTCTGAACATGTCAAAAATATATACTGATTTTTGTCCACTTCATTTTCACAAATGATGCTACATTTTCATTACTTTTTAGTAATTATTTTAGTGCTGTTCATTCAGACAGGCTAAGAAAGGTTTGCACAATCAGACAGCTGTGCATACATGGTCATCACAACACAAAACCCATAATTACAAGCAACCTATAGTTTGTTCCTGAAGTTTATTAAGACTAGAGACTAGCAAGGAGACCCTGAGATGTGACTGTCAGTTGGTCAACATATACTATTTTGGAAAAAAATAAAGATGATCTGCTACAGGAAGAGGTATATACCTCCAGTAAAGGTAATACCACATTTTTTTTTCAAAATGAAATTGTAGACCTAAATTCAACCTATAAATAATAACATTATATAGGTAAATGGTCTAAATACATCAAATAAAATCTAAGAATTCTTTTGATTATTAAAAATATCCTTCTATGTACTATCAGAAATAAACTGGAATCATAATGATATAAATAAAAGGATGCTAAAGAAAATACTACACCAACAGCAATTTTAAAAAGTGCTTAGATCTTTATTAACATCAAAAAAAGCAAACTTTGGGATAAAGAAAATGATCAAGAGTGGAAAAGTACATCAGAAAATGATAAATATATATGCACATATACATATATATATACACACACACACACACATACATATACATAGTGGAATACTATTCATCCATAAAAAAGAATGAAATGTTATTTGCAACAACTTGGGATTGAAGGGTATTAAGCTTAGTGAAGTAAATCAGGCAAAGAAAGACAAATACTGTATGTTATCATTGATGTGTGGAATTAAAAAATAAAACTAGTAAATATAACAAAAATGAACAACAAATTGTGAATCACTATGCTGTGTACCCAAAACATATAAAATGGTAAATCAGCTATCAGTTCAATTCAGTCACTCAGTTGTGTCCGACTCTTTGCGACCCCATGGACTGCAGCATGCCAGGCTTCCCTGTTTCATCACCAACTCCCGGAGTTTACTCAAACTCACGTCTGTTGAGTCGGTGATGCCATCCAACCATCTCATCCTCTGTTGTCCCCTTTTCTTCCTGTCCTCAATCTTTCCCAGCATCAGGCTCTTTTCAAATGAGTCAGTTCTTTGCATCAGGTGGCCAAAGTATTGGAGTTTCAGCTTCAGCATCAGTCCGTCCAGTGAATATTCAGGACTGATGTCCTTTAGGATGGACTGGTTGGATCTCCTTGCAGTCCAAGGGACTCTCAAGAGTCTTCTCCAACATGACAGCTCAAAAGCATCAATTCTTTGGCACTCAGCTTTCTTTATAGTCCAACTCTCACATCCATACATGACTGCTAGAAAAACCATAGCTTTGACTAGACCAACTTTTGTGGGCAAAGTAATATCTCTGCTTTTTAATAAGCTGTCGAGGTTATAACTTTTCTTCCAAGAAGAAAGTGTTTTTAATTTAATCAGCCATACCTCAATAAAATAACTATACACTGGGGTTGAAAAATTAGAAACCAAAAATTAGAAAAAAAATACATATTACAAAATCCTCCCCATCCAAGTGAAATATTTAGGTATTAATCTAACAAAAAGGTGCAAGATTTGCATGCTGAAAACACAAAATGTTCATGACAGAAATAAAAGAAAATCTAAAAAATGGAGAGGAGTGATATTCTGTTAAGAGAAAGATGTAATATCAATCCTCCCTAAATGATCTGTAGATTTAATTCAATTCCAATCAGAATCCTAGCAATCCTAGCAGAATTCCTTGTACAGATAAATAAGCTGATTCCACAATTTATGTGAAAAGCTCATAAAAAATATCAGAATCAAGTTGGAGAACCCATACTACCTGATATTAACACACTTTAAACTACAGCAATTTCTAGACAGTGTGGTATTGGTCAAAAGATGGACACACATACCAATCAATCAAAATACAGAATTCTGAAATAGAACTTCAAATATGATCAATTTATTTTTGACAAACAGGCAAAGAAAATCAAGGTAGAATGGGCAGTATTATCAACAAATGATGAATGGACAATTAGACATTCATATAAAAATGGAGCTATATTAATATCTCATATTGTAAACAAAAATTAATGCAAAATATCCATAGACATAAATGTAAATTGTAAAACACTAAGAAAAAAAATAAAATAAAATCAGTGTTTTGGAATGGTCATACTTTACTTTCCACAATTCACAGTTGACATTCCCATTCCCCAAAAGACTAGGCAAAAGTTATTAGGAAAGGTAATACAGAAGAAAAGTCTTACTTTGTGATTTTATGCTTTGGATAACTTGTGTGTGGCATATACATACATATATATGTACACACACATATATTTCTGTGTATGTTGAGCAGGAATTAAGAAAACAATGTGGTCTACAAAACACTGTCATTTATATAAATTTTAAAATACATGTGCATAAAATAAAAATAGGCATTTTACAAATAAATAAAACTATACATATCAAATGCATTAGAATGACTGCCAATGGTAAAAGGAGGATAATAGAAGTGGAGAATGGAGGTAACAATGGAATAGACAGATGACAGATAGATGATGATAGATTGATAGATACCAAAAAAGAGCAGGGCCTTGCAGGGACCAATGGGGATGGTGTTCTGTAACCGAGGCATGGATGAAGTCAGCTCTCAGCCTTTGAAATCTAACAAATCAAAACAAAACAACACAACCTTTTTCTGAATCTCACTCTGGGAAAGAGAACCAGTGAGGAACATTCTATTGTTCCTTCTGTATAAAACAGGTGATAAGTTTCAGAGACAAAATTGAAATGACTTACACAATAGGTGTATTTGTATAATTCTGAAACTAGTTATTGCCTATATTGTATATAAGCAGGTTGCATTCCACTTGAGCATAACTCCAGCGTCTCTCACCAATATACAAATGGCAATGTTGTTTTTGTTAAAATTTAGAAAATTAAATCTTTAACCAGCTACATATGTGTATTTAATTTGATTGGGAAAGGTTAGAAGCTTTCTTTGGTTTTGCCAATTTATGCTTTAACTAACTTTAGTCTAATTTGGTCATTTGGGTCATTGTTTTCATTTTTTTTTCCTTCTAGTTAAGTGTTTGGCCACACTGCTGGTCCATATTGCATCAATAATGTGTTTCATTTTGAAGTTGTTAAACAGAGAACACATTTCCATTACAAGCATGTAGTGATATAAATTTCCATTTTGGGTCCTGAAACACATCAGAAAAGGTCTCCTCATACTTTGTTAATTAAAAAAGTAAACAGGTCCTTAGTAGAGACAGTCCTCTTCCTTCCCCAGCTTCCCAGCAATGCAGTCTTCTTGGTTAGCATTTCAACTCTTTAGTTAAGAGAGAGAAGAAACAGGTTGAGAAGGGTGGCCCATTCTGGCTACATTTGTGTTTTTAATTAGATTTCTTATGGACTGTAGGCAAAGAAAGTATTAATATACAATAGGAAAAGGAAGTATACCATGTGGTATAGTAGTTTTTAAGCACTGGGGCTTTGACATTAAAAACTTTGGAACTGAATCCAGCTCTATCACTGAGTGACTCTGGGAAAGTTATCTAACCTCTCAGAGCCACTGTACCAGTAAGATGGGGAAAGTGCCTATAATATTCTGGTAATGTTACCTATCTTGTTAAGGCTGTTATAAGGATTCAGATGTTCATCTAAAGCACAGACTGTGAAACACATGAAAGCACTCAATATATGGTAGCTCTTACTAAGTAAATAGTAGCAGTAGTAGTAGTTAGATTGAGACAGTGATAATAGTATAGTAAAAGTCTCTGCCATAAACTGCCAAGTAGAGTTCAAAATTCAATCTTATAAATTGTAAGGCTGCATTGTCAAAAAGTTAAATGTAGTGACGTGGTAATCTGGAAGAGCTAGCTGGCATCCATTTTCAAAAGTCCAGTTGCACTAATAAAATCCATCTGGCTCCTGGATGCAGCTTGGCATCTATTAATGGAGGTCATCCATTCAATTTCAATACCTTTATTTGTCCCTCAGTGCCCCTATGCCCACCTCAGAAAGATAACCCACTCCTACTTGAAAAGAGACCAGAGTGGAATATGGGAGACAATCATGAATTAAGTTATATTCATGGTTATCATGAGATTTGCTGTAGTAATAGAAAAAGTAAGATATTTTATAGAGTCACAGATGTAGAGAACAAATTTATGACTACCAAAGGCAGGAGTGTGGGGTGAATTGGGGGATTGGGATTGACAAATATACACTGCGATACATAAAGTAGATGGCTAATATAAGAGCCTGCTGTATAGCACAGGGAACTCTGCTCAAAGTTCTGTGGTGACCTGGGTGGGAGGGAAATCTGGAAAGAAGTGGATGTATATACATGTGGCTGGTTCACTTTGCTGTGCAGTGGGAGCTAGCATGGCGCTGTCAAGCAATTATACTCCAATAAAAATTAATTTAAAAAGTAAAATATTTTAACTGTTTTATTCTCATATTATGTACTATTTATTCAATGTGGGTGAATATTAATTTTTCTATTATATATTAAAATATACATGGCTACTCTATCCATTTATGCCAGTGTTGTATTTGGTTTATTGGTTTTGAGAGGGCAAGGACTCTTCCATTATTTTTGGTTTATATAGCTGATTAGAGACTGCCCTTAAGTAATGATGGCAATGCTTTTCAGTGCTGTCAAGATGGCTCTTAAGAAATAAGACTGTTCCTTTCTCACAGTGGGTGTCAGAGGCTACAGTTTAAAAGATGTCTGTAGTTTTATAATGCTTATAGGATATTTGGAGTAAGACTTTCTTATCCCCCAGTCACCAAAACAAGATTTGCCAAGTTTATTAAGATGCTTTTCATCACCTTGGCTGGTCACATGGGTCAGAACAGAACAGAAGCAAATCAACCCCATGCTGTAACAGGGAAACCCCTGTAGATGTCCAGAGACAAGAAGATGCCTAATATGCTGGTCTACATTTTTGAGGTAAGATAACTAGATCTCCAGTTTTATTTTATAAGCCCCAATACATTCTCAGGAATACTGGAGTGGTTTGTCATTTCCTCCTCCAGGGGATCTTCCTGACCCAGGGATTGAACCTGCATCTCCTGCATTGGCAAGTGGATTCTTTACCACTGCACAACCTGGTGCTGGTGCCAGTCAGCTCTTGCAGTGAAGTTGGGCACTCATTCACTCTCCTTCTCCCAGAAAGATGGTGCCTCTCTCTGCCCTGGGCCACTCAGGATTGGGCCAGGAGAGATAGGCGTAGTGAGAATCTATGTTTCCTTCCTCAGTGCATCTTTTCCTATTTCTGTGCTTCAGAAATTACTACCCAGAGTGGTAATCCCTCACCCAGAATCCTTTACTCTTGAGAAGGTAGTCTTGTTCACAGCTGTTCAAATGGATGTTTCTGGGCTGAAGGGGAATGAGCCTTAGACATTCTTATACTAATGGCACTTGACAATTGAATTTTCTTTTCTATTTTCATGACAATGAATCAGTAAATTCTAAGGAGTGGAGACCCACATTTCATTCTTCTTTTCATGTCCCATAGCATTATTTCATGCCTATTTGTTGCTGTTGTTTAAAGTCCTTATTGAATTTGTTACAATATTGCTTCTGTTTTATGTTTTAGTTTTTTGGCTGAGAGGCATGCGGGAATCTTCACTCCCCAACCAGGGATTGAACCCACACTCCCTGCCTTGGAAGGCAAAGTCTTTAACCACTGGACCACCAGGGAAGTCCCTTTATTTGTTGTTGATAAAGTTGTATATGACATCCCCAGCATGCAGTATTTACCTTCCATACCAACTTTGGATCATTGATTATTTCTATAATAAAGCAGGCACGTAAGTAGCACTAGATATGATTTATATTAAATCACTTTGAAAACATCAAATACAAGCTCATATTATCACTAGAATGGAACTCCAGTTTTGAGCAAAGGAAATTATTGCAAGAACTCTGGATACAGTCATCATAATAAAACTTTAAAGTTATCTTATGAGGCCTGAGGGAAGCAGTTTGAAAATGGGCAAGTTGAAAATACCCAGAGCTAAGAGCAAATAGGTGGAGTACTCTTTAGTGAGGCCTACCTGAGGAGGTAAGGGCAGGTCAAAGGCTATAAGCCTACTCAGGCTTGAATAGCTTTTGTTTTCCACTGACATAGCTCTCCTTTTAGGGCCTCATTTTCCTTCAAGCATTTAGCACTCTTATGTTGCTCCAGATCTCTCCTAGTAGAGAGAAAATCTATGTGATTAACTCAAGCACACTGATAAATAGGCAGACACTGACCCATTCATTCTTTATGTATTCATTCATTCAAAAATATGTATTAAGTACCTACTATGTAAGACACTGTGCTAGGCTCAGGGTAGTTCCCCTCTTACAAAGGAATCAACCAATACCTGCCTATTAAAATTTTATCCATAGTTCAAGGTTATGTGAAATGCTTTCCTAATTCTCCCAACAACGAATTTCTTCTGAGTACCCAAATACCTCTCTTTTCTTTGATTTATAACTTGGTAAACTCTCTTTGGCTCCCCTACAAGATTCCAACACAGAAAACATCATGAACAAAGTCATAGCGGCAGACTTATGTGTTGGATGGCTGTGGGAAGATGAATAGACCATTTGGGCTGCAGCAGAGGCAGGGAGTAAAAGAGGATATTTGCAAAGGATTCAGGTCAGCATCCTCACAAGAGCTTTGAACAAAGCTTTGAAGATTAGTAGTTTTGCAATAATCAAATTTAATAGATGGTAGGTGCTCCAAAGAGAGGCAATGACAAAGACTTGCAGTTCAGAAATAAGTAGGACATAATTAAGGAAGATCAAATAATCCTGTTTGGCTGGAAAGAAAGGTATACATGTAAGGGAGTAACAGAAAATGAGCTCAGAGAATAGGAGGAGGTTCCAATGTGGACAACTTTGAAATTTTGGCTGGAGATTTGAAGGCTAATTTGGGTAGTATCACTTAGGGGCACAGAAAAGAATTTCCCCTCATGATCTCTTGTGACCTAAGGCATCAGTGGTATCTCTGGGAACATAAATGGATTTGAGTGGTGGCAGTATGAAGTCAACGTAAATAGAGATGAAAACTGTGAGCCTGATGCCATCAGACATTTATTAGCACTAGATCTAGGGAGTACTCCTTGTAACATAAGGCAGTTTTATGAACAATAGGAGGAAGTACATTGTTACACAGCAGGAAGTATGCATATGGGACCTCTTATTGCAAGATGACACACAAAGAAACAGAAAATAAACAGAGACTCATGAGTGACAGATCTGTAACAGGTAGCTGGACTCTGAAAGTGGCATTGCAGGGGAACAGAATATGTCACTTTGGCAGCAGTACAAGAAGGATACTCTGATCCTCCTTGGTCTCCCTGAAAGCATATGAAGGTACCTTGCCTATAACAGGAGGGTAGAAGGTATCCTTATTGCCAGAGATAGGAAACTGCCTGAGAAGGCTCTGTAAACAAACTTTGTTACTTTCTTGCTAATTTATTATTCCAATCCCAAACTTCACCTAGTCAATTCTTCACAAATTTATTGTTTTCTTTGTCTAAAAGGTATAAAAGTTGTCTGCTTTTGTCACTTTCTTTAAGCCTCATATCTTTGGGGATCCCATATATGTAAAACTAAATTAAATTTGTTTTTCTCTTGTTAATCTATCTTGAAAAGTGAAAGTTTAGTCACTCAGTTATGTCTGACTCTATAGCCTGCAAGGCTCCTCTGTCCATGGGATTCTCCAGGCAAGAATACTGGAGCTGGTTGCCATTTCCTTCTCCAGTGGATCTTTCTAACCCAAGGATCAAACCTGGGTCTCCTGCATTGTAGGCAGATCCTTTATTACCTGAGCCACCAGGGAAGCCCATTAATCTGTCTTATGTCAATGTAATTATTAGACCAGCCATAGTACCTAGAAGGGAAGAAGAGGAAAGTTTTCCTTCCCAACAGCATAAGACAGACAGCCACCATATTTTCCCACAAAATCTCATGGCATCATTCTGCTATGGAAAACAGTATGGAAGTTCCTCAAAAAATTAAAAATAGAAGTACCATATGATCCAGTAATTTTATTTCTGGGTATATGTCAAAAAGAATTGAAAATAAGATCTTGAAGAACTATTTGCCTTCTCACATTCATTGCAGTATTAGTTATAATAGTCAAAAAGTGGAAGCAACCCAAATGTCCACTGACAAATGAATGGATAGAGAAAATGTTGTATATAAAACATTATTCAGCCTTAAAAAAGAAAGAAATCTTATCATATGCTACAATATAGATGAAGCTTGAAGACATTATGTTAAGTGAAACAAGCCCATAACAAAAAGACAAATACTGCATGATTCCACTGATAAAAGGTATCTAAAGTAGTCAGCCTCTTAGAAACAAAAAATAGAATGGTGGTTGTCAGGGAGTAAGGAAAGAAGGGAATGGGGAGTTGCTATTTAACAGATATAGTTTCAGTTTTGCACAATAAAAATGTTCTAGGGATGTGTTGCCCAACAAATCATATAGTTAACACAAGTGTACCCTTAAAAATGGTCAAGATGGTAAATTTTGTTGTGTTTTTTAATTACAAAATAACAACAACAAAATACATGAGGAAAGGGATATTATTGAAAGACCAGTGTTGAAAATGCCATAAATTAGTTCCTGAGAAAATTAGTTCCCTGTATGGTTTCACATACATGTGAATTCTAAAATATCAACCAACCAAACAAACAAAACCAAGCTCATCAATACAGAGAATGGATTGGTGACTGCCAGAGGGCAGGGAGTAGGAAGTGGGTAAAAAGGGTGAAGGGGGTCAAAAGGTACAAACTTTTCAGTTACAAAATAAATGTCATGGCTATATAATGTATAGCATGGTGACTATAGTTAGTAATACTGTACTACATATTTGAAAGTGGCTTAGAGAGTAGATTTAATGGGCCAAATGGGACCCCTTACAGGTCCCCAACATTAAAAGTCAAACAAGTTTGCTCTATTTACCTCAGTTTTCAGTTATACACTTATTGAGTGCAGCACTCAATATGCCAGCAAATTTGGAAAACTCAGCAGTGACCACAGGACTGGAAAAGGCCAGGTTTCATTCCAATCCCAAAGAAAGGCAGTGCCAAAGATTGCTCAAACTACCACACAATTGTACTCAACTCACATGTTAGCAAAGTAATGCTCAAAATTCTCCAAGTGAGGCCTCAACAGTACATGAACTGTGAACTTCCAGATGTTCAAGCTGGGTTTAGAAAAGGCAGATGAACTAGAGATCAAGTTGCCAACATCCATTGGATCATCAAAAAAGCAAGAGAGTTCCAGAAAAACATCTATTTCTGCTTTATTGACTATGCCAAAGCCTTTGACTGTGTGGATCACAACAAATTGTGGAAAATTCTTCACGATACGGGATTACCAGACCACCTGACCCGCCTCCTGAGAAATCTGTATGCAGGTCAGGAAGCAACAGTTAGAACTGGACATGGAACAACAGACTGGTTTCAAATAGGGAAAGGAGTACGTCAAGACTGTATATTGTCACCCTGCTTATTTAACTTATATGCAGAGTGCATCATGAGAAACGCTGGGCTGGAGGAAGCACAAGCTGGAATCAAGATTGCCAGGAGAAATATTAATAACCTCAGATATGCAGATGACACCACCCTTATGGCAGAAAGTGAAGAAGAACTAAACAGGCTCTTGATGAAAGTGAAAGAGGAGAGTGAAAAAGATGGCTTAAAACCCAACATTCAGAAAACTAAGATCATGGCATCTGGTCCCATCACTTCATGGGAAATAGATGGGGACATAGTGGAAACAGTGACAAACTTAATTTTTTCGGTCTCCAAAATCACTGCAGTTGGTGACTGCAGCCATGAAATTAAAAGACACTTGCTCCTTGGAAGAAAAACTATGACCAACCTAGACAGCATATTAAAAAGCAGAGACATTCCTTTGCCCACAAAGGTCCATACAGTCAAAGCTATGGTTTTTCCAGTGGTCATGTATGGATGTGAGAGTTGGACTATAAAGAAAGCTGAGTACTGAAGAATTGATGCTTTTGAACTGTGGTGTTGGAGAAGACTCTTGAGAGTTCCTTGGACTGCAAGGAGATCCAACCAGTCCATCCTAAAGGAAATCCTGAATACTCGTTGGAAGGACTGAAACTCCAATACTTTGGCCATCTGATGCAAAGAATTGACTCATTTGCAAAGACCCTGATGCTGGGAAAGATTGAAGGTGGGAGGAGAAGGGGATGATAGAGAATGAGACAGTTGGATGGCATCACTGACTCAATGAACATGAGTTTGAGTAAACTCCGGGAGTTGGTGATAGACAGGGAGGCCTGGCATGCTGCAGTCCATGGGGTCAAACAGAGTCAGACACGAATGAGCGACTGAACTGAACTCAATTTTATACTTAAGGGGCTAGAAAAATTTACACGGAGATATCTGAACAACAATTATTTGTGACAGTTAGGCCAAGGGGCCTGACCTCCTTGGCTTAAACCCTACTCTGGGGATCCCAGAACTTTTTATAAAAAGTATGTAAAATGAGAACAACAACAATAACAAAGAAAAAGCCTTTTAAAACCCCTCTTCTAAGACCAAAACGTGTTGATGAGATCCTAATGAAAACTAAAGATATAAAAGTTGACGGAATTGTGATAAAGGTATATAAAATTGGTATATTTAAATAGGCTTTATGGGCTTCCCAGGTGGGGTTAGTGGTAAAGAACCTGCCTGCCAATACAGGAGACCTAACTAATGTGGGTTTGATCCCTGGGTCAGGAAGATGCCCTGGAGGAGGGCATGGCAACCCACCCCAGTATTCTTGCCTAGACAGAGGAGCTTGGAGGGTTATAGTCCATAGCGTTTCAGAGAGTCAGACATAACTGAAGTGACTTAGAACTTTTGCAAGAGAGAAGATACTAACAGTGCTCGCACAAGAAAAAAAAAAAGGGAAAAAATTTAATTATGTATTGTGATCGATGTTAACTAGCCTTTCTGTGGTGATCATTTCACAATATGTACACAAACAATGAATCATTATGTTGCACACCTGAAACTCATATAATGTTATATGCCAATTACACCTTAAAAAAAAAAAAAACAAACAAATAAGTCCACAAACCACACCTCACTCCACACCTTGACAGCCTCTGGCCTCTTTTTTCCTTTTTGATCAAGAATCTCTAACTTACCCCAAACAGTAACATAAACCTCGGTTGAATCAGGAACCAGATCTACAGGGAGCTCTAGGGAGACAGTCTGAAGCCCACTCTTTCTGTGAAAGGCAGAGAAAAGATGAAACAACAAAAGATGAAAATAGTGGGGGTTCTCAAGCCCAAACCATAGAAATCCATAATCCAGGATGTCCTGTACCCTGTGCACTCTGTGAAATGGAGGTAAATTTTTTTAACCTATTAATAGTGATCTTTGTTGAAAATAAACTCCAAAAAAAAGAAAAGAAAAATTATTCCCAAACTTTAGAGATTTAAGTATATTTAGTAATAAGTGATTGGTTTCCGAGGTGGCAGGAATGGTGAATAACTTGCCTGCCAATATAGGAGATGTAAGAGACATAAGAGATGCGAGTTTGATCCCTGAATCAGGAAGATCCCCTGAAGGAGGGCATGGCAACCCACTTCAGTATTCTTGCCTGGAGAATTCCATGGACAGAGGAGCCTGGTGGACTGCAGTCCATGGGGTGGCATAGAGTTGAACGGTACTGAAGTGACTTAGTACAAACTCACACAGTAATAAGTGATTAGAGTAAGTCATAGTCTCACAATTGTTTCCAGGACCAGTATGCTACCTTACAATTTAAAATATCCATTCAAGTTGGCTAAATGAATGTTACATAGAATACTTCTGAAAACAGAGAGAAAAAATTACCTGAGAGTAAGACACTGAGCATGTTTGTCTTTTTTTTTTAAATTAAACCTATTTCAGTATATATTGGTTTGGAATCATAGGCAGTATTTGGCACTACCTAATTTTATTTGGTCTGCAAGTTCCTTTCCAGAGATAAAATCCCTAGTGAAACTCAATTTTTACATTGTAATAAAACCTGTCTTTGCTAGGAACATTAGATGATTTTTTTGCTCTCTTAAGACTCATAACATTTTATATTGAGTTTTTCTTTTTTTCAAATTGGAAAAAAATTTATTTTTACAACTGAGGAGAAAGGCAGCACATTTTTTACTCCCTCATATTGGAAATACACAAATATTTGGGGTTTTTATCCATGTATACTACAGTTACAGTGTTATATTTCAACCTCTATCAATATATACACTACAGTGTGACACCACCAAAGCAGAAAGGCAAAACAGGTAAAGGGGGTCAGCTGGATGGTTACACTGAGTTTTATATGTATTTTGAAAAATCTGTTTAAGATATATCTTGAATTTGGGGATTAAACTTAGAAGCATCTCTTTCACTTTCACAGATTAAAAATAAAAACTTGTTCTAGGCAAGATTTCAATGTCTTTGTTCTGTCCATTAGTAATTTTCTATAATAAAGTTTGAATGTATAATGATAGCAAATAACTCTATTTTTTCAATTTGATTTGGCATACAAAGCAATATAGCTCATAGCAGATATGCTTCTGCAAAATATGCACACAAGACTGACCAAGAAAATTCTGGAGATGTGTTATACTCAGGACACACCAGCCTAACACTTTCCTAGCTCCCTTGTCCCTGTTGAAGTACTGCATGTATGTAGCAGTCATTGAGATTTGCTGTGTCCTAGGGTTTACGGACTGAGTTATAGTTTTGATATATGCCTAAAGTGACTCTTAAACCAAGACTGCATTTGGACACAGATGCAAATAAATGATGGTACATTCAGGCAGTAGCTAGGCATTTTCACACTTGCTAAGCAGGTTTCAAAGAGCCACTCATTCCTGCCTGCTGTATTACAATTTGGCCTCTCTGAAGCTAATTGGAGAAATAATATAGAAAATCTAAGGCCAGGCCCTTTGCGTTGAGAAAGGCTATTTTAATTTCCACAGCAGTGGTAACTTGAAAATGAGACAAAAGCATTATTTGAATTGGATCTTGTCAAAAACTCATCACAATCTGAAATACATGTGCACTTACTTGAGAGAGAAGCAGGGACTGCTTTGTACATACAAGGCTTAGTATGAGAGATCCTTAAGCATTCAGAGGTAGTGTGGAGCAGTCATTACAAACATAGTGATGTGTACTCATGGAGACTTGTGCCACTTCCTGTATATGTGACCTTGGGAAATGTGTATGACCTTTCTTTTGTATTAGCTATGCATGTGAGGCAATAATAATATCTATCTGATAAAGCTGTTGTAGAGATGTCAAATGAAATATGCAAAGTGCCCAGAACAGTAGCTAAAATGTGGTAGATATTTAATAAACAGTAGCTTAAACCATTTTGAAATGGCAGTGTGACCAACATACTGGAAAAGAAACTTATGTGAGAAGAAATAGCTGTACCTTGGATCTCCTTTATATTTGATGAAATATTTTATCATAGGTGCAAATTAAACAGACTTACTGAGATAACTCTGGCTATTAAACTGCAATTTCTTTCAGTAATCAGGAAAAAAAGCATACTTCACTCCTTCGGCAAGTGCAAGAGTCTTAAAAACTTCAGCAGAAGACTCAGCAGCACTGATTTATTTGAAGTTCAGTCCAAACAAATTGACACCTGAACTGTCTATATAAATCATCATTAGAACATATACTCAGTGAAACAATGAGGTAGGGCAAAGTTCCATCTTTTAACATGTTAAAGATTGGTATTTGCACATATTTCAGCTGCTCACATTACTTCAGTTTTAATCCTCCATTCAAAGAAGATGGTGTGGACCATCTGCAAAAGAGCCCACTAGAGCATTTCTTTAGAGGAAAGGTACTAGGTCTGAAGTTACAGAAGTTGGAGTCAGATGAGGATATCTTACTTGAGATATTCAGGAGTAGAAACAACCAGAAAGTGAATATGAACCAGAGTTCTTTAAAAGTTCTGAGACTGAATTAGAAGCATGCAAGACTGGTGAGTCCAAAGGACTAAGAACTTGGGAAAATACGGAAGATCAGTAGTCAGAAAAAGAATGGAACAAAATAGGAGAGGGTCACAAGTGAACTGAGAAAAAAAAAGGGGGGGCCATTATTGTGGGAAAAAAAAAACCTATCAAAATGGCATACTTGATGAGATATGTTGTTCAGTTCAGTTCAGTCGCTCAGTAGTGTCTGACTCTTTGCGACCCCATGAACCAAAGCATTCCAGGCCTCCCTGTCCATCACCAACTCCCAGAGTCCACCCAAACCCATGTCCACTGTGTCGGTGATGTCATCCACCCATGTCATCCTCTGTCGTCCCCTTCTCCTCCTGCCCTCAATGTTTCCCAGCATCAGGGTCTTTGCAAATAAGTCAGCTCTCCGCATCAGGTGGCCAAGTATTGGAGTTTCAGCTTCAACATCAGTCCTTCCAATGAACACCCAGGACTGATCTCCTTTAGGATGGACTGGTTGGATCTCCTTGTAGTCCAAGGGACTCTCAAGAGTCTTCTCCAACACCACAGTTCAAAAGCATCAGTTCTTCTATGCTCAGGTTTTTTATAGTCCAACTCTCACATCCATACATGACTACTGGAAAAAACCATAGCCTTGACTAGACGGACCTTTGTTGGCAAAGTAATGTCTCTGCTTTTTAATATGCTGTCTAGGTTGGTCATAACTTTCCTTCCAAGGAACAAGCATCTTTTAATTTCATGGCTGCAATCACCATCCGCAGTGATTTTGGAGACCAGAAAAATAAAGTCTGACGCTGTGTCCACTGTTTCCCCATCTATTTGCCATGAAGTGATGGGACCGGATGCCATGATCTTAGTTTTCTGAATGTTGAGTTTTAAGCTAACTTTTTCACTCTCCTCTTTCACTTTCATCAAGAGGCTCTTTAGTTCTTCTTCACTTTCTGCCATAAGGGTGGTGTCATCTGCATATCTGAGGTTATTGATATTTCTCACAGCAAACTTGATTCCAGCTTGTGCTTCCTCCAGCCCAGCATTTCTCACGAGGTACTCTGCATATAAGTTAAATAAGCAGGGTGACAATATACAGCCTTAACATACTCCTTTTCCTATTTGGAATCAGTCTGTTGTTCCATGTCCAGTTCTAACTGTTGCTTCCTGACCTGTATACAGGTTTCTCAAGAGGCAGGTCAGGTGATCTGGTATTCCCATCTCTTTCAGAATTTTCCACAGTTTATTGTGATCCACACAGTCAAAGGCTTTGGCATAGTCAATAAAGCAGAAATATATGTTTTTCTGGAACTCTCTTGCTTTTTTGATGATCCAGCAGATGTTGGCAATTTGATCTCTGGTTCCTCTGCCTTTTCTAAAACCAGCTTGAACATCTGGAAGTTCACAGTTCACATATTGCTGAAGCCTGGCTTGGAGAATTTTGAGCATTACTTTACTAGTGTGTGAGATGAGTGCAATTGTGTGGTAGTTTGCGCATTCTTTGGCATTGCCTTTCCTTGGGATTGAAATGGAAACTGACCTTTTCCAGTCCTGTGGCCACTGCTCAGTTTTCCAAATTTGCTGACATATTGAGTGCAGCACTTTCACAGCATCATCTTTTAGAATTTGAAATAGCTCACCTGGAATTCCATCGCCTCCACTAGCTTTGTTCATAGTGATGCTTCCTAAGGCCCACCTGACTTCACATTCCAGGATGTCTGGCTCTAGGTGAGTGTGAGTGATCATACCTTCGTGATTATCTGGGAAGTGAAGATCTCTTTTGTACAGTTCTTCTGTGTATTCTTGCCACCGCTTCTTAATATTTTCTGCTTTTGTTAGATGCATACCATTTCTGTCCTTTATTGAGCCCATCTTTGCATGAAATGTTCCCTTGGTATCTCTAATTTTCTTGAATAGATCTCTAGTCTTTCCCATTCTATTGTTTTCCTCTATTTCTTTGCATTGATCGCTGAGGAAGACTTTCTTATCTCTCCTTGCTATTCTTTGGAACTCTGCATTCAAATGGGTATATCTTTCCTTTACTCCTTTGCTTTTTGCTTCTCTTCTTTTCACAGTTATTTGTAAGGCCTCCTCAGGCAGCCATTTTACTGTTTTACACTTCTTTTTCTTGGAGGTGGTCTTGCTCCCTGTCTCCTGTACAATGTCACGAACCTCCATCCATAGTTTATCAGGCACTCTGTCTATCAGAGATATGGTGACTTAATGATATAACATTGTGGTAGATAGTGCTGTAAGTGGCGCTAGTGGTAAAGAACGTTCCTGTTAATGCAGTAGACATAAGAGATGCGGGTTTGATCCCAGGTTCAGGAAGATTCCCTGGAGGAGGGCATGGCAACCCACTCCAGTATTCTTGCCTGGAGAACCCCTGTGGACAGAGAAGTCTGGATGGCTACAGTCCATTGGGTTGCAAAGAGTCGAATGCAACTGAGCTACTTAGAATGCATGCACGGATGCCTTCAGAGAAGTTTACGCTCTTAACATCATTGAAGGACTTTGGGCAGAATGCCACACCTAGGCATGTGGTTAGCTCAACTAGTTAGAGTGAGTTAACATAAGATTTGACTTTTACCTAGCCAATAAATGGTGTTTTTAAGTTGCTGCTATTAATTGAGCACATATTACATGACAGGAAACTGATGTACATTACCCCATGTGGTCCTTGCAACAGCCTATGGGATAGGTACTAGCATTGCTAACATTTTAGAGATAAAGAAACTAACGATCAGAGAAGTTAAATAACTTGCCCCAAATCAGCAGGCAGGAAATGATCTCAGGATTTGAGCCCTGGTTTGTCTGACTTCAAAGCCCATGCTTTTAGCTATTATGTATGGTTATTTTTTAATTCACAGACTCCAATCATAGCCCAGGGTGAGCCATCTTACAAATATGTATCACTAGCCATAGCAGGGATCTGAATGTGGTTGGCCCAGAGCAAATCCATCACCACCCAAGGGAAAAAAAAAAAACACAACAATTAAGGCCAAGTCCTAATGATGACCTTCTTCTTGGGTACATGTCCTTTTGGCTGCCAAATTTCACAACAGAGTGCCAACACTAAATTGTCATTTAAAGATCTATTTAATTGGTAATTTGAAATAGCTACCACCCAACATATATTAAAGCTAAGTGAAAAAAAACATATTTATGAAGGTTTATATGTGTTTTTATAAAGGCATTTGTGTTTTTGTTTTCTTTTGTTTTTATTTCATTATTCAATATCCTTTTAACATGAAATTAGAGAGATATTTCTCCCTGGTCTTAACTATCAGGAATAGTAGTGTTTCTTCAGGGAACACTCATTAGTTTTTGTTTGTTTATTTTTGTTTTATTGCAAGTAGGTGATGGTGGGGCTTTGTGGACCAAATATTCCAATGGCTTTAAATCCTGACTACGCATTAGAACTACCTGGGGAGATTTTCAAAAATATAAATTCTTGGACCCAATCCCCAAAGATTCTGATACACTCTGTCTAATTTGGTCCTAAGAATCAATATTTTAGGTCTCTCCAGGTGATTCTAATACATAACCAAAGTTGAGAGCCACGATGCTGCTTATCAAGTTTAGATGTTCCTTCTTTGAGAAAATGCTTGTAAAACATAGAGTCAGAGCCATGGTCCCCTCATAGCTAGCATGTTAGGACATTGAGGTATGTATTATTATTATTTTTTAATCTCATTCCTAGCTCCATTTTATGTCTCATCCTTGTTTTTTTCTCTTTTAGTTTCTCACCTACTAACCAGAGGGAGTTTTGTAATAAAACTATCTCAATATTCTAGGTTTCCATGCAAATTACATTTTTAGAACATGTTAATGTGTACAATCAAAATAATGTATTGAAAATTATGATGTTTACAGGTTATAAAATATAGTTTAAGGAAGTTATCATGTTCACAGTTTTTGCAGAATTTTAAGGATGCAAAGTTCTACTCTGCCCTCACCTTTTCATTATTGATGTTACAAGTAATGAAAATAAAAATAAATCTAAATAATACTGGCTCAATTAACTCCTGATTCATTTTCCCATGTTTCAACAGCACATAAAGAGCCAGTATATTGTTCAAATAAAGCATGCCATATTAGACTAAACACTGGCAACTATGGAGCTCTGTGATCTTTGACAAGTCAATTAACATCTCTGTTTTTTTTAACCCTAAACAAAAAAAAAAAATGGAAAGTGGTGAGAACTGGATTAAATTCCTTTTCTCTATACCAATTACAAAATCTGTGAGTATTAGACCCAATTTTGCATTTTGGATTTTTTATCTTTTTTTCTATTAAATTAAAGTTAGTGGAATCAGAGCATCTATAATGACAACTCTATTGCTATTAGTCTTATCACACAATAATATGCGTGGCTACATTTTTAAGGACTTCCTGAATGGCACCAGTAGTAAAAAACCCACCTGCCAGTGCATGAGACATAAGAGACATGGGTTCAATCCCTGGGTTGGGAAGACCCCCTGGAGGAGGGCCTGCCAACCCACTTCAATATTCTTACCTGGAGAATCCCATGGACAGAGGAGCCTGGAAGGCTACAGTCCATAGGGTCCCAAAGAGTCAGACATGACTGAAGTGACTAAGCATGCAGCACACACATTTTTAAATAATTTGTGAAAATTCAAAGCAAATGTTTATTGTATTTAGTAAATGAATTAGTCAGAAGAGAGTTTAATATTAAAAGTATATCAGGAGCTTCCCTGGTGGTCCAGCTGTTAAGAATCTGCCTTGCAATGCAGGAGACATCAGTTTGATCCATGGTCCAGGAAGATCCCACGTGCCGTGCAGCAACTAAGCATGTGTACCACAACTACTGAGCCCACACTCCAGAGCCTGTGTCTGGCAACAAGAGAAGCCCACACATCACAATGAAGAGTAGCCCCTGCTCACCGCAACTAGAGAGAGCCGTGTGCAGCAATGATGACCCATCACAACCAAAAACAAATAAATAAATGAATCTTTTTTTAAAAAAAAAAGTATATCAGAGTACTGAAAAGGCAGAAAGTATCACTGAGGTATCACAGACATAGTAACTTCAAAGGAGCAGAGATATCTCCTAGGGTTGGGGCAACTATTAAGCCAGGTGGGCTTAACTGGGGATTCCTTGATCAGAAAACTCTTTAGCAGTATTTTGAAAGGACAAATCCTGATCAGACAGCAGGATAGGGTGATTTTTATCATGTGAAGCAAATATTATTTGAAGCAAAGACATCTCCTGTTTTCCACCTCCATTGCTACCACCCTAGCTGAAGTCACTGTCGTTTCGTGCCTAAACTGACTGAGTAGGCTCCTACCTGGTATCTCTCTTGGCATATTTACCCACAAACAAATCATCCTCTGTTTGTGATCCAAAAAGATAATTTAAAAAATCAGATTATGTAGCTTTGCTGTTTGCAATTCTTAAAAATGACTTACCTCTTCACTTGAAAAACTAACTTCAAACTCTCTTCCATGGCTTACAAGCGCCTATTTGACCCCACTCATGTCTAGCTCCCTCACCTAATTTCATGTTGTGTTCTCTGCATTCCAGCCACATTGACCCTTTAGCTCCTCAGATCTCTTATAATTCATTCTGCTACACAGTCTTTGTACACGTTGTGCCTGCTTTATGGGATGATTACTTTTCTTTCATCTAGTTAACACTTACCTGTCCTTCAGATCTTAAGTCAAAAGTCTCCTCAGGGAAGCCTTCCCAAATTAGGTTGGGTTCCCCTCCTATGGGCTGTCAGGAAACCAAAGCACTCTTTCCTCACTGTTTATAATTACACACTTGTTTGACTAAATCTGTCTTTCCCATTAGACTATAACCTCTTTGCGGACTGAACCAGGTCCATGTTGTTCACTATGATATATCCTGCATGTAGCACATGGGAGGTGATCAACACAGCTACAATATTTTTTAATGAATAAATTAATGGATTGCTTTAAGGACACAGGCTGGGTCTTACTCCCCACTGCCTAGTGCAGTGCTTACATTTCGTATATACTCAATAAAGGTTTGTTAGAACATCAATAGGCCTGAACCCAGAGAAAGTTAGATTCCCCCCCCCCCCTAGTTATCCAATTGTCTGTCAGGGGTCATCATAAATGTGTTTTTAGAAGCCTCTTCATTTGATTTTGTTGGGGTGAGTGAATGATTCCTTAGCAGAGCAAGTCTTATATGGAGATTTTGAAGTCTATGAGATGAGCAAGAAATTCTAGTCTCTAAAAGCCTGCTCAAACATTCTCCTCTCTAACTCATAACCAGATTTTATTTCTGTGACCAGTAGCACAAATGAAAATGCTCAGAGTACAAGGCAAAAAGAAAAAGATTGTGATGATATGTTTTTCCAATAAGAAGCAGAGAGATGACATGCTACTTACTTATAAATTCATTTATAGTTGCTTTTTTCACAGAAAAGCCAAAAGGCCAATTTATGATTTTACATCTATTTGTCAGCAAGACCACATTGTTGAATCCAATTTCACTGTACCTTCAAGGAGATGCAAAGTTCTTTGTCATTTGAAAAAGAAGATGCAGACAGTATTAGAATACCAGAATTACCTGACTGCTCAGATATTTTATGTGTAAACCCAATTAAGTTTGAATCATTAAAAATGATCACAACAAAATCAATCCACACTAGTGATAATACTCACCTTTAATTGAATGCTTACTCTATGCTAGGAACTGAATAAGTGTTTTGGATTTATTAGTCCTATGGGATAAGTATATTTATTTAGCTTCATTTTTATGTAAAGGAAACAGGAAGCTTAGAGATGTTAAAATACTTCCTGGAGTCCCAATTATAATTGGTTCTGTAGTTGCAAACACAAAAAGACTGTGTTACTGTTAGTTAGTTTACTAGTCATGTGCTCCTGTCTTTTTCAGTAATTTGACTCCTGCATCACCCGCCTTCCCTCAATTATCCTAACCCATGAAACAATGCTTATTTTGCCTCTCTTTGTCACTGCTTTGGGAATCTACTTCCCATACGAATGACTATAGTGAATAATTATTGTGAACCACTCAGAGACGTGATCTCATCATGGGTAGATTTTAATTTCATGTTTTTGTCCTGATAAGGCAGCAGATTACATGTAGTATTTGTGTCTCTTTCATAGTAAACACTTAGGAAAGGAAAGCAAATAATGTGATTCAATGGAAAGAGCTCATGTCTGGGATTCCAGTTCCCAGGCCCCACAAACTAGGTATATTATCTTAGGCAAACCACATAAACTCTCAGCATCTTCAAATTTGAATGAGTTAAATTTCTTCTCACTCTAAACCACTCTGGGTATATGATTTTTCCTGTAACTGAAGTTCATCTTTGAAATTCAAGGAAGAGATATGAAATGAAGTCACTCTCATCCTACTCTGGGCACTGAAAAAGAGAATTACCAATCCTTTTTTCCATGGCCATCTACACAGTTCAATGAAGAACTAAAATTCAGAAACAATAAGATCCCAATATAATAATAATAATCCCTTCTCCCTTTGTAAAACATGGCATGATTTGCCCTAATGACTTTGTAAGCATAAGAGGATGGGACTCATATACCAGCACAGCACTGAGTAAGTAGAAGTTTATTAATAAAATTTTGTTGAACTATAGGACTTCCCTGGTGGTTCAGTGGTTAAGACTCTGCACTTCCACTGCAGGGAGTGAAGGAAATTTACACGGCTCAAAATAGCCTGGAGTTAAAACTCCCCTCCAGGCCCTCTTCACGATTCTATGCAAAACAAAGAACTCTCTCACCCGAAGAAAAAAAATGTACTTGAAGAAAAAAATGAACTTTAAGATTGATTATGCCCAGCTCCCAGCCTGTCCCAGCCTCTGGCCAATCTCCAGAATTTCCTGCCCCAGCCGTTTAAGAGATAACTAACCTGAACAACCTTGGAGAAGAACAGGCCCCCTTAAGACAGTAGATTTCCACATATATGCCTATATATACTTACTCTTTTCTTGGGTTAGTGTAGCATTCACTAATCTAACTGCTGCCCCTTCTTGCCTCATTAAAGGTGATCTGTTCCTGTAAAGTGCCGGTCTTGTTCTTTTTCTGAACCTCGTCTTCTCTAACTCCCTTACGCTATATTTTTTGGTGTCGAAATCCAGGAGGTTGAGGTTCCTTCTCATTCTCCTCAGCCAGCTCTTCAGAGGAGGGAAGCCTGCTGAGCTCACTTTCCTGCCCGGGCTTTCAAGACCTCCTCGAGAGGACGCTCTGTGCCTTCGTGAGTGGTACAAGTCCTGTGTAAGGGCTTTATTGGTTTTCCATGTAACCTGAGGAATATTGGTCTCACTCTCTTCCTCTTTTCTCTACACTTTCTTTTCTGCGAGACCGACCAACTCCAGGACAGAGGCCTTTTGCCATTTGACTTCCCTCCATCCACCATGAATTCTCGCCTAACCCAGTAGCCCAGGTAAGCTCAGACAGTACTCTAAGGTGCCATAGACTATCATCCTTTCCGGGTTCCCAGGGAACCCTCCGGCCAAAAGGCCTCTGGGGAGGTACTTGGGGGATGCCCCTCCCTCCTTCAGAGTTTCTCTCTATCTTTGCCCGGTCAAAAGATTAGGTGACAATCTTTTCTCTCTACCAGACAGTCGCTCACCATTTGCTATGGGGGTCAAGTCAATCTGTCCCATGGGACTCTCCTTTGGCCTGTGTAAAATGAAACCTCAAACCTCTACTCTTGACTGATCTCAAGGTTCATAAACTCAAGTCACTTTGCACTCAAATTTGGCCTCAATACAAACTGGATAACCAAAATCGCTGGCCTGAGTTTGGGACTTTCGATTTCAATATTTTATCAGATCTTACATACTTCCTCAAACGGAATGGCAAATGGTCAGAGGTCTCCTATATTCAAGCTTTCTGGGATCTTAGAAGCCGTCCTTCTTTCTGCAAAGACTGTTCCACCTATCAAATCCTCCTCTTCTCTCTCTCTCCCCCTCCATTACAAAAGAATCCAAATCTAAAGCCTAGTCTAAAAGGCCCCCTAAACCCCCAGCCCCCAATTTTGACCCAGCAGATGTGCCTCCTCACTACCGCCCTGGAGAGAAAACTTCCGGAGACAAGACCCCATTCTCTAGCTCTTCCTCCTCCAAAACAGGAAGCAATGACTCCAAAACCCCAAAAGAGACTTCCACCCCACCTCCATTGGCCAGGACCCGGAGCAAACACATATTTCCTCAGAGAGTTAGCAGGACCAGAGGGCCCTACACAGGTTCATGTGCATTTCTCAATTTCTGATATGAGCCAAATTGAAGAAAAAATGTTTTTTTTTTTTCTTCAGAAAATCCTACTAGATAGAGAAAAGAATTCCTCCACCTTACACAAGCATATCATTTAACCTGAAATGATCTTTATTACATCCTAAATGCCGCTTTAACCCCTGATGAAAAGGAACGGATATGGCAGGCAGCCCGGACTCATGCTGATCAGCTCCATAACCGAAATAGGACTAATCCAGTGGCTGATTATGCAGTCCCTTTAACTGAGCCACGGTGGACATATCAAGCAGGCGATGCCAGCATCCAGTACCTGCATCATATGATTACCTGTTTATTAAAAAGAATGCTAAAAAGCTCTCATATTCATGTTAACTACAATAACATTAGGGAAGTGACTCAAGAAAAAGATGAAAATCCTGTCCTTTTTCTTTCACAGCTTACAGAGACAGTCCAAAAATACACTAATCTAGATATTTCCACCCCTGCTGGACTTCTGTACCTACACGTCCAGTTCATAAGCCAGTCAGCCCCTGATATTTGCCAAAAACTACACCAGTTAGAGAAGGGCCCCTAAACCCCTCAGCGAGATCTCCTAGAAATAGCCTTTAAAGTTTTCAACAATAGGGAGGAAAAAGCAAAAAAAGAAAAGGAAAGAAAGGACAAATATGCTTTATTCGCTGCAACTATCCAAGAAAGAAATTCAACCCTTTTGGCCCATCAACCTTGGCCTACCCATATGGGACCTAACCCTCCAGGCCCCTGCTTCAGATGTAAACAAATGGGACACTGGGCTAATAAGTCCTGCCCAAACCCCCAGCCACCCACCAAACCCTGCCCCACTTGCAAACAATGGGGCCACTGGAAAATGGATTGTCCTCAGACACTACCCACCAAATCTCAGGGTCCACCCCAGGCCCAACAACAACGGGCCAGGAACCAGACTCAGGGGGGCCCTGGCACCCCAGACCACAGTTCCTCGGATGAGGTGAGAGATGATCCAATTGTGCCTGAGTTATTCCAGTGATGGAGCCCAAGCTCCAGACCCCAAGTCCGCCCCATATAGATGGACTCAGAGCTTCGGGTAATTGGCACGGTGACCAGACACAAAGTCTCGTTCCTAATAGAGACTGGAACAGCCTTTTCACTTTTAACCTCTTTTAAGGGCCCTCTCCAACCTTCAGAAGTGGCCATCGAAGGGGTCTTAGGCATCACTTTTTATCCCAAAATAATCCTTCCTCTCCTTTGTTCCTTTGGTAAGGCAACACTAACACATTCTTTTATAGTAGTTCCTCAATGCCCAATGGCATTGATGCGACATGATCTTCTGGCTAAGCTACAAACTTCTATAAACCTCCCATTCTTAGATCCCATATCAATTCTTTGCATCCAAATGGCACCTAAACCCTTGGTCAGCCCTCACTCCCAAAACTTGTCCCCTGACCTTCCCCCAATAGATCCTCAGGTCTGGGACACAAAAGCCCCGTCGGTAGCCCGACACCATTCCTCCATACGTGTCTTTCTTAAAAATCCCTCTCAGGTCATAACCCAAACTCAATATACCCTGACCACAGAATCCCGACAAGGACTTAAACCAATAGTCTCCTGACTGCTCAAAGTCAGCCTTTTGCAGCCTATCTGTCCTCCTCATAATACTCCTATACTGGCAGTCAAAAAGGGACCCCACTCCTGGCTAGTTCAAGATCTTCACAACATCAATGAGGCCATAATACCCGTGTACCCCGTGGTCACTAATCCCTACACCCTTCTCTCTCATATTCCCCCTGACAGACTCTACTTCATGGTATTGGACCTCAAAGATTCTTTCTTTACTATACCTCTACACCACTCTTCACAGCCCCTATTTGCCTTCACCTGGACGGATCCAGACACATATCAATCTCAACAATTAACTTGGATCGTTTTATTACAAGAGTTTAGAGATAGCCCTCATTTTTTCGGTCAAGCCCTTCAAAGGGACCAACAAACTTTAGACCTAAGCTCTACTATCTTACTCCGAAATGTAGACGATTTATTGTTATGTAGTTCCTCCCACCACAACTGCCTAGTCCACACTGCGATAGTATTAAATGCCCTAGGCAACTGGGGTTACAGAGTCTCGCTCTCCAAAGCACAAATTGCTTCCACCACTGTCAATTACATGGGATTGCTTCTCACTCCCACATCCAAAATAATTCCAGTTCAGAGACTTTGAGCCTTGACACAGTCTCCCAGGCCCCAAACCAAGAGGGAACTTCTTTCTCTAGTAGATCTATTAAACTTCTTCTGAATATGGGTCTCAAATTTTACCCTCCATGCAAAACCTCTTTACCAAACTACTTGTGGAAACTTAGATGAACCCTTATTGGCCCCCACCTCTCTCCACACTCCAATACAGACTCTAATCAAACATTTACTACAGGCCCCTTCTGATTACTCCAAGAATTACCTGATTACGCCAAGCCTTTTTTCCTTTTTGTACATTCTCGACAAGGACATGGTTTAGGGATTCTGTGCCCAAAAAAAGGGGGGGCATATGGAGACCTCTAGCTTACTTACCTAAGCAACTCAATCTCATCATGCTCGGATGGCCGCCTAGTCTCCAGACATTAGTTGCAACTACCCTCTTAATACCTGAAGCCCAAAAACTAACCCGAAATTCTCCTCTAAATGTATGTTCACCTCATTCCTTCAAAGATTTACTCTCTCATCGGGCTTTCCTTTCTCTGCCCCCTGCTTGACTACAGAACCTCCACGCACACTTCCTCGACCCATCCCTTTCTTTTATGCCTTGTAAAACTCTTGATCCTGCTAACTTACTCCCTATACCAGATCCAGAAGCAGAACACCTATCCCATGATTGTGTTCAGAGCTTAGATATGACACTTAATCCCTTTGAACATATAACCGATCAGCCCCTTACTGACCCCAAAGTCCCATCCTGGTTCATAGATGGCAGTGCCCAGAAACAAGCCCCACTTGGGGCTGGATACACTATAGTCCAGGGATAGCTCGACAAAGTTATCCCCCCTAGCCTCATCAAGTCAGCCACACTCTCAGTTCACACATCCTCACAACAAATTGAACTGATAGTTCCTACACAAGCTTTGACCCTAGACAAAGACCAAAAGATAAACATTTACACTGACTCCAAATATGTCTATAACATATTACATTCTAACATTATAATCTGGAGGGAGAGGGGATCCCTGACTCAGAAGGGCATACCTATTCTCAACGTTTCTTTTATTTCTGAACTCCTCCATGTGACTCAGCTCCCAAAACAAGCTGCTGTAATACATTGCTGGGGACATCAGTGACATAGCCCTATCTCCTTTTATAACAATATAGCAGATCACGAAGCAAAGTGGCAGGCCACCTCTGTTAGTCCTGTCTTTACTATAGCCCAAATTGACGAGCCTAACATCTGCACATTACTTTCATATTTACTTTCCCATTTCCACCCCTCTACAAAAGTACTTAAGGCTTTCCTTCAGAACTTTATTGAACTGACTAAGGACGATGTGACTTATTTAAATAAACTGACCCAAACTTGTACCAATTGTCACCAGACAAATCCTAATTCTAACATTCGCCCCCCTCCTTTCCCCACCAAATTTGTGGACATCTTCCTGCACAAGACTAGCAGGTAGATTTCACCCACATGCCACTTATAAAAAGGGTTAAATTTCTCCTAGTCTTTGTAGATACATTTTCTGGATGGATTGAAGCTTTCCCGACTACTAACAAATGAGCCCCTACTGTGGCTCGCCTTATTCTTACTGAAATCCTCCCCAAGTTTGGAATGCCTTCCTCCCTTGAGTCTGACAATAGGCCCGAGTTCACATCCCAAATCACCCAAAATATTGCATGAGCCCTTCAAATTCCTTGAAGGTTTCACATTCCTTATCATCCCCGGTCTTCCAATAAGGTTGAGAGAGCCAACTGAGTCCTAAAAGAAACTCTGACCAAATTAACGATGGAACTTCATCAAGACTGGACTAAACTTTTACCTTTAGCCCTCTTAAAGGTCCGGGCCTTACCAAAAAACCTCTTAAATATCAGTCCTTTCAAGGTCATGTATGGGAGGCCAGTAATACCTTTGGGTCTCCCCCTGCCCCCAGGACGGTCCCAAACTGCCATCTCACCTTCCTTTTCCTTTACTTGCCCAGATACGAGATGCCCTTTGGCAGCATATGGATGACTTACTTCCTCGACCACACCCCAATCTTTCATACTCATTCCTTAAAATAGGAGACAAAGTTTATATGACAACTCAGTTCCACTCAGATCTAACCCCAAAATGGCAAGGTCCCTACACGGTAATTCTGCTGACCCCTACCACTGCAAAATTAAAAGAAATCACCCCTTGGGTACACATCACTCAGTTTAAAAAGGTTATGCAGCCCAATGATGAAAATGCTTGCCAGAGTAATACTTATCAAGTTTCTCACACAGGCCCTACAACTCTAAAGTTCTCACAGCTTCCACCGGCCCCAACTGGTGACGGATGAGCCTGTTGGTTTCACGGCTGCAGTTATTCCTGGAACACCTTCTGGCAGAAATCTGGGTCTCGAGTCCTCAAAGATCCATGTTTGAACACGTTGAAGATTACATTTCCACCCTGTGACTACAGGGAACCTTTTATAATTTTTACTCCTTCAAAATCCAATTCTTTTCCATAGTAGTCTGTCTTATACTCACTTCCCCAAAAGTTTAACATCTTCTTCTTATCTTCTCTTCTTCCTCTGACCCACGAACTCCTTCAAAATCCTAACCTCAACTATCTATTCCGGACCCTTAATTTAACTCATACCCTTGTCAATGCTTCTAACGGGCAATTGGCTAAAGACTGCTGGATATGTCTATCTGTGGATTCAGCCCTCCCCATATCCATCCTCGACTGGACCACAGGGATTCCTCCAAGACTGAATCCAAGCCATTTCCCGAGACCAAGTCAACACTGTTCTTTTGCTTGAGACCCTCATGGCTAGAATAGAAAATCAACTGAGAGTTGGACTATAAAGAAAGCTGAGCAGCAAAGAATTGATGCTTTTGAACTGTGGTGTTGGAGCAAGGAGATCCAACCAGTCCATCCTAAAGGAAATCAGTCCTGAATATTCATTGGAAGGACTGGTGCTGAAACGAGCTCCAATACTTTGGCCACTTGATGTGGAGAACTGACTCATTAGAAAAGACCCTGATGCTGGGAAAGATTGAAGGCAGGAGAAGGGGACAACAGAGAATGAGATGGTCGGATGACATCACTGACTCGATGGACATGAGTTTAAGCAAGCTCTGGGAGTTGGTGATGGACAGGGAGGCCTGGCATGCTGCAGTCCATGGGGTTTCAAACAGTTGGACATGACTCAGCGACTGAACTGAACTGAATAAACAGATATTGCTATATTCCCCTAGCACATGTCTCTCTCATCTCTTCTGAATCCAAATGTCATATTTTCTCCAAATTCGAATTTGGTAGCCCTTAGACTCTATTTGTTGTTGTTTGTTTGTTTTTTTTTTTCATTTATTTTAATTAGTTGGAGGCTAATTACTTTATAATATTGTAGTGGGTTTTGCCATACATTGACATGAATCAGCCCCTTAGACTCTATTTGAAGGACCACAATCAATCAGAAAATCTGCATACTTCTGACAATTGCCGATGTCTCTATTTGAGACAAAGGTTCACTAAGCCATGGTATATTCTAGTTCGGCATGTGAAGTGAAGTGAAGTGAAAGTCGCTCAGTTATGTCTGACTCTTTGCGACCCTATGGACTATACAGTCTAGGGAATTCTCCAGGCCAGAATATTGGAGTGGGTAGCCTTTCCCTTTTCCAGGGAATCTTCCAAACCCAGGGATTGAACCCAGGTTTCCAGCACTGTGGGCAGATTCTTTACCAGCTGAGCCACAAGGGAAGCCCCTAATTAGGCATAATCTAGCCTTAACAAACAGCATAAATGAACTTGAGTAAACACAATATAGTCTCCATGAAAATAATACCAATGGCTGCTTTCTTCAGCATTATATCCCCATTACTTAGCACAGTATCTGGAACACAGTAGACTATCAGTAAGTATTTATTGGGTGATTTTGTGGAATACAGATACATCATTTGTCTTCTCATTGATCATCAAGATTGATTGGATCTGTATAGGTAAGGAGACTACTGGAATCAATCAAATAAGAGAAGTACATTTCACTTTTAAAAATTTGTACACAGACATTCTATACTATAGAGCAGAATCAGTGAACTTTTTCTACAAAGAGCCAGAAAGTAAATATTTTAAGCTTTGTGGGTCATACAGTATCTGTCTCAACAACTTAACTCTGCCACTGTAGCACTGAAACAGCCATAGACAATTCATAACAAATGGGTGTAGATGTGTTCTAATAAAACTTTATTTGTAAGAACAGAAGAGCATCTGCAGGTTGACCTGTGGGCAGTAGCTTGCTGATCCCTAGTAGAGAGGAATTCACATTGTAACTATAGCTTTGTAATCTAATTTCCAGACCAGCAGTTCTCAATATTTTGGTCTCAGAACCTCCTTATACTCTTAAAAATTTAGTACTCCAAAAAGCGTTTTAATTTATGTGGGTTATACCTATCAATATTTACATATTAGAGAGTAAAATTGTAAAATTAAAATAATATATTTATTTTTGTTCACTTAAACAACAATAATAAACATAGTATGCATAATTAGTATGTATTTTCTTGAAATGTGATTATATTTTCAGAACTTTAAAAAATAGCAGAATGGCACTATTTCACATTTTTTACTTTATAGAAGACAGCAGGATCCTCATATCTGCTTTTGAATTCAATCAGTTGTTTGGCTGAAGTATATAAAGAAAATACAACCTTACACAGATATTTAGGTAGAATTGGAAAGACAGTGCAGATCCCTAGAAGAGAACTCAGGGACCTCCCCTCCTAGGCCCCTTAAACCATAGTCTGAGAACTGCTATTTCATAGGCAAATAAGTGGCTTTGAGTGTGATTGTATCTTGACTACAGTAATGCTTCTTATGAGAAATCTATTTTTCCTACTTGCATATGACCTCTCAACCTCCTTCCATCACTACAACACTAATATTGGCACATCTCACTTATTAATAATACTTCAAGAGTTTTTACCCAAAGTAAAATTGGCCTTCTGAGATGACCTGGTAGAAAGCAAGAAAGCATAAATCCATAAACAAGTCTCCAAACCAATAGCAGTCAAAGTTTTTGATTAACATACAGGGATAGAAAAAGAGCTAAACAGCTAGCTAGAGACCAGAAAAGCCTGGCAAGGGGTGGTGGGAAGGAATGGGGAGGAAATCAGCATTTACTGCTAGCACTATGATTTGTTTTATAATGTGAGATCATAACAACCACAGGAGAGAGGTATTATTATCCTAATTTTTCAGAGAAGGGAATGATATTCAGAAAGGTTACCTGCCTTGACCAAAGTTATACAGTTCTTAAGGGCAGAACATATTTTCATTCTTCTATATCACACTGGCACAGATATTCAGTCAGTGTTTGGAAAACAGATAAACCATGTCTTAGAAGTTAGAAAGTTGATTCGGGAGTAGCGGTGAAGAGGGGTCTTCTAATTGCTGAGTCACTGTCTACAAGAAAAATGGGCTAATTATATCAAGATATAAGCACTCACAACATGGACCCTCACTTGTACAGTGAGGACATTGGTTCAATTGATTATTCATATCTTCTTCCCATTTTAGTATTATGTAAGTTGGTAAGTCATAAATCTGATGTATACATAAACTATCTGACCAAGAATTCCTTACATAGCCTCCACCAAAGTAGGAGACAATATCTGGGCCTGACTCTACAGCTATAAACTATGACATGGATACAGTGGTTTAGAAAATGAGAGATAAGTACTGTCATTTACTGAGTGCCTAGGATATGCCAGGCACTATGCTAGGTACTGCTTTCTGCTGTTGACTTACTAGGGAAGGAGAAATGTAGCTATCCACTCACCACTAATCCCAGTTGCTTGTCAGCAAGAGTTTACTTAACACCTTCTAGGTTCACAGAATTTTGAATAGGTGCTAAGGAGGTTGAAGAGTAGAAATATCAAAAATAAACATGTGACTGATGATTTCCTACCTGTTTTTATGCTACTTATGTGTACCATTTGTACTTTATGAAGAAACTTTTTCAATGTCCATTTGAGATGGACTAGAAAAGCACAATTTTATTGGCAGAAATAATACAATAGGTGAAAAATTAATTAATTCAGACATGAGCTAGAAGGAAGCAAATGAAGAAGTATCAATAAATAGGGACAAGAAAGGGTTAAATTCACCAATACTCTGAGAAAGAGGTAGAGACACCTCTCTGAGAACCAGATAGAGAACACGCCCACTCAGAGTACTGAAAACCACTCTGCATTTGTCATTCAGAGTAAATATAGGACTTATAGCTATAGAACCAATACGAGTTAGCAAATTTTCCCAGTGTTCAGAAAGAGAAAGAGTACAACAGAATTAAGATGACACTTCTCCATAGGTCAAACAAGGGGGGAAAGTAACAGAAATTAGAAAAGCTATATTCTAGCTTTGGCTCTGCCCCTAGAAGGTCTATAAACTTAGAAAAATCACATCCCCCTTTCTATGGCTCACTTTCCTCATCAATAAAATGATTTCACACATAATTTTCTCTGTATAATTGTGTGATAGCTTCTAAAAGGAGGTTAGATTCCACAAAACATGCCACATACATATAATGTGTACCTATCCTATTTTACTGAATCTAAGAAAACATTGATTTTAAGACATGCTATCATTCTATGTATCACTAAGGAAGAAAGGAAGCTGTCAATAGTAATTATAAGATATCATCAATTGTAAGGTCCATCTTGATGTTAGAGCTTCTCAGATGTGAAAAATATACATTTCAAAAATCAATGAACTATGGCAATTCATGCCAAAAAAATTCTTCATTTGGTAGGGAACTAACTTCCTATCTGTAACCATCAGATGATATGCTATCGCTGAAAACTCTATTGAAGTAAAAAAAAAAATGAAAGAGAACTTAGCAGCAACAGTTTTTGTTCACCACACGTACCTTAAACAGAGGCTCCTAAAACTGTGAGTTGTCATAGAGGGTACACTGGTAAGGAAAGGGAAGAAAGAAGAAATAAACATGGCACTGTGCTGGGCCATTTGTAAACCTGATATTCTCTATTCCTAAATATAACACTGAGAAGTCATTATTATTATAGCACTATTGGATATTTTGGGAAAAGTGTGGGATTTCTATTCAGAAAGAACCATATTCAAATATAGGCTCTACCATTTGCAGTGTGATCTTGGATAAACCACTTAACTTTTTGAATCCCAGTTTCTTCATTTGTAAATAAGAGGGAAACTAATACTTACCATGAAAATTTATTGTAAGAATTAAAGACAATATGCATAAAGCATCTGGCCCTTTAGTATTCAACAAATATTGGCTATTTCTATTACAGATGAGATACAGGCAATATGGGATCAATTGACTATGTATCTAAGATCACATTCTAATGAATGGGCAGATCATGACCCAGACTGTGTCTGTCAGGCTTTCCCTAGGCCATGCTATAAAAGCTAGGAGATTCCAGCATGCCTGGGCCTTGATGTGGCATAACATAACATAACAGGCGTAACATAATGCCTGCTCTGGAGTGGTTCACAAAGGAAATATGGACATAAAAGGAATGTATGAACAATAATGCAGTGATCTGAGTAGCCCAAGGCTCACAGCATTTGAGCTTTCTTAGCAGAAGAGAATTTTAAGCCCAGCACAGAAAGAAATAATGATCTGGATTTGGAGAGAAGATAAGGGATTGTTTCAAGCGAAAGCATAGAGTCAAGAATTAGGCAAACTCTTGCGATCCTCAGCTAGGATGGAGGGTTTCCAACCATTTTCAATCATGTCAAGTATCTCTTGAGGGTCTTGCTTGACTGATGAAAGATGACAGTCCTCCAAAAGTAACATGCTATTGTGTAAAAAAGCAGTGAATGATTGTAGTACCAATACTTCCCTTCATTAGTTACAAAAACCTGTTGAAATTCTGAGTCTCAGTTTCTTTACCAGTAAATATGAATAATCACAGCTCCTCCTACTATTTCATGATATTAACATAAGCATCAAATGAGACAAATTATGAAGTGCTATATAAACATCAGAAATTATTAGTAGGATGGCTTTAAAAAATGGGATTATCTGTTCACATCAAATCTTCCAAAAAAAGGAAACCTACAAAACTTTAGGAAAGGTATTCCAAAACCCAGGAATTTGAAGGAAAAAAAATTGCCTTTTCAAAATATATTGCCTCTTTCAGGAGGGACTTGAAATCCTACTTTTGTGAAATGGACTGACCAACTGAGAAGAGTCTATTCCAGGCAGTACCAAAGAATTCATGGTCCCACTTAAAGTACTATATTCTGTCCTTAACAACAAAAAATCCCAATAGTTGTCTTACAGGGACCATCTCAGTTTTACTACCTTGAGAGAATCTTACTTGGTACAAGTTTTAAAACACTGATGAATTGTGTCTGAAGCCTCTCTGATTCACGTTCATCTAGTCAACATGCTGCTTCTCTAGTTCTACTCCCAAACTTAAGCTTAAGATCTGAGTAGTGCTTGAAGGTAAACACACTGTGGATATTTGAAATAACTGAAGACGAATGTCAACACATGCTGTATATGATAAAATATAGAAAACAATAGAAAGAGAAAAGGAGCTTCAGAAAGGAAGAAATGGTAGGAAGGAAGACAAAGCATTAAAACAATGAAAGATTTAAATTTACCTATTATAAAATAAAGATCTTCACATTGGATTAAAAATCAAAATACAATGGTGTGAAAACTATGAGTAAATAATTATTAGATGAAAATACTTACTGTGTTCTAAGCAGTAGGCAAAACACTGTATGTACACTAAACCATATAACCTGCATCAACAGTCTATGAGTTGGGCTCAGTTGAATGATGAAGCATGATAGGATTATGTAATTTGCTCAAGGCCACAATTAGTAAATGGTAGAGTTGGATTTTTAAATCACATCTTTCAAATGCAGAAGAAATAAACAAGAATAAATAATATAAATAGGAACAATAATAAGGTGATTTGTTAGATACTGAACATTGTGCCTTTTACAATAGGAGAGCAACTTCCTTCGATGGATTAGGCTATGATAATTTCCCCAAAGCACAAAATATACAGATCACATTCACTAACCTAAATGAAATAAAAGTAGAAATAAACAAGAATTAAAGAAAATTGAATTATGAAAATAAGAAATGCACTTCTAAATAACTTATTGTTCAAAGAAGAATAATAAAAGATACTATAATTATGTCAATGATTTAGAAAACTAATTATCAGTGATTTAAAAATCCAGTGACTTAGAAAACAACAATATATCAAAAGTACGGAATAGTCCAATAGCTGTACTCAAATAATTCGTTGCTATAAATACTCTTCTTAATAAATATAAAGGATGAAAACATACATTACTTCGAATCTAACTTAAAAACTTGCAAAGGAAAAAACAGGTCCAAGAAAAATAGAAATGAAGAATTAGTAAAAATTAAATCTGAAATTTATGATTTAGAGAACAGAAGAAGTAATAAGCAGTACAAAAGGTAGTTCTATTCCAAGAAAATATATAAACTTTTGGGTAATTTAGTCAAGTGTAATATAGAGAAGTAACAAATATATGAAGAAATGAAAAAGGTAATATAAACATAGCTATGGAGGCAATTCAAAATTAAAAGATAAAGTATCTAAAAAAATGATAATAAATGTACAAGGAGAAATATTTAACATTTTACTGAAAGCATAAAAACAGTTTAATAAATAAATGCATAAATAAACTTAAACACCTATCTTATATCTTGTTCAGGGATAGGAAAAGTAAATCCTTAAAATAATCTATACTTTTAACATAATCCCAATAAAAATTCTGAAGTATGTATTTGGAACCAGCTAAGCTGATTCTCAGCATCAAACCAAAAAATAAGCACATGAAGATATCCAGGAGAATATCCAAGCTAATACCCACAAAGGTGATGGCTAGCCTTACCAGATACTTTCAAAAGTATTATAAAGCTCAAGTAGTTAAAATGTTTTTACACCATGATGAAGATACAGATACAGTAATGAAACCCAAAAGAGAGTTCAAAAAATAAATGCTAATGACTTGAGAGTTTAGCATAGGATATGATATTTAAACTCAGTGGGTAAATGGTGGAATGTAAAATTATTTTGGAAAAACTGACTAGTGCTTTGGGGGAAAATACGACTCTATTTTTAACAAAAGAATCTGATCCTTTTTGTCTGCTAGTCTCCAGCACCACAGCTGGTGGCTATGAATTCTTCCACTCCATAGCAATGGGTTATCACAAGCCACCAAATATGCACTGTAAATTATAAATTTTGTGGCATGGTCAAAGAAGGGCCATGAAGAATCATGCCTAAGGCGCTGTCCTGATTTAACTGGGATAGTAGGGGTTGTGACTAAGTGGTTATATCAGTAAGGATTCTTCTGAGAGAACCTACATATATTATCTGCCCTCTGCAAGTTGAAGACCCAGGAAAGCCAGAAGTGTAGTTCAACTGGAGTCCAAATGCCAGAGAACTGGAGCTCTAATGTCACAGGGCAGGATTATAGATGTCCTAGCTCAGGCAAAGAGCAAATTCCCTCTTTCTCCATAACTGTTCTGGCCCTCAACTGACTGAAATGATACCTACCCACTTTGGAGAGGGCAATCTTCTTTACTTCCGTCTACCAATCCAAATACTAATCTCTTCTGGAAACACCCTCACAGACACATCCAGAAATAATGATTTTCCAGCTATCTGGGCATCCCTTAGCCTAGTCAAGTTGACATATAAAATTAACTATCTCAGTGGTGGACTAGGACTTTCTCATATAATCCCTTTAGGTCCCTTGTAGCACTTAAGCCAGTACTGGGCACATAATAGAACATTCATAGTTGAATTGCATCTGAATTGAAGTTTGAATGTGACTGAATGTGAAAATGAAGAAAATTGCATTTATACCCAAAACTAGTTAGGAAAACTTGATAAAAACAGCAACTGGCTATTTGAATTCTCTATTTGTTGAATCACCAGAAAAACCCTATTTGTAAGGACAAACTTCTTTTCAGGAGAGAAATATGGAAATAGAATTTACATATTTAACTGGTATCAGGAAGAATTGGATTAGAGAATCATTTAGCTTCCTTCAAACTTTGTTTTTATTTCATTTTCACCAAACAGCTTTGGACTACATATAAGCACTCATAGGGAGAAAATATGCTGGAGAAAAATGACGGCTTCCAGCATTTCAGAAATTGTGATAGTTATTTATCACTGTGAATTAATAATATTACAAATGATTATTAATTTAGTCAGTCAGATGACAGATGCTTACTTAACTCGCAGTATAGTTAATCATGTTTCATGTTGTAGGAAGTAGGGGATCATGTGACATTTGACTGGAAAATGGTGATAAGCTGAAAGAACAAATGATCTCTTCCTATCCTATTAAGGCATTTCCTAATGTTTCTTCTTTTAGACGCCCTGCCTTATTGTGTCACCCCCCATGTTCTCCAGCACCGAGCCAAAACCAGCTACTTCCCTTTACCGTGATAAAACAGAGCAGTTGGTCTTAGGCAGTTAATCAGGAACAATGTATATTAATGAACGGATTCACATGAAGTGTGAATCATTCTCCCAGAAGTATCTTCCTTTTCAAAACATATGTCCTACATCCCTAATTTAGACAGTATGACAAATTAAAGTGAAAGTAGTAATGCACTAGGAAGAAAGAGACAGAATCTAGGGCAGGAGACCAACCACAGGTAGGCTGGGCTTCCCTGACAATTAGCCGTTGTGCCTGTTCTAAACTGTCCTGCTCTTCACAGCTCAACCTGAACAACTCCTAAAAGTTCTAAGATTCTTTGCAATGTATCTTGATGAATAAATGACATCAGGACTCCAACCTTGGTGTAGAAAGTCAAGACACAGAATCCTGTTCTTTACATGTGTGTTTTATAAGCTGGTTATTTCAAAGTTTGGGTTCCCATGCATTTGTGCTAAGAGCTGCTGCCCTAGTGTTAGGAATGGTCCTTCTTACTTACAAATTTTGTGAACATCTTCTTTGGCCCAAGGAGTATTTTGATTTCCTACTGCCGAGGTTTCATTTATACATTGTATAAAAGGAATATGCTACTAAAACTAAAGCAAACAAATAATCAGTAAGAATAGTATATCTGTATTGAAAACAAACTTATGGTTACCAAAGGGGAAACACAGTGTGGGGGAGGGGTGGGGGTGGGGATAAATCAGGAACTTGGGATGAAGATACACATACTACTATATATAAGATAGATAACCAACAAGGAAGTCTATTCAATATTCTGTGATAACTCATATGAGAAAAGAATCTAAAAAAGAATGAATATGTGCACACATTAATATATAACTGAATCACTATGTTGTACACCTGAAACTAACACAACAGTGTAAATCAACTACACTCCAATAAAATTTTTTTTAAAAACTGAAGAAAAAAACAGTGCATCTGCAATGCAGGAAAGCTAGCTGAACCAATTCCCTTCTTATTGCTTGCGTGAAAATGGGGGTGAAAAAAAAAAAAGGAGAGCTATGATATTTTGGTATCAATAGCAGTTTATTTCTTTGGAAACTGGGAAGCAGGGATCAAGGAAGGATAAAGCCACACTTCTGTTCTCTCAGGTAACTTGTGTTTTATTGATGTCACTGTCCCCAGATTTCTGATATCCTAGCCTCTTCACTATTGCTATTTCTCAAAACACACTTCCAATCCTCAGTAACTGCTAAGCAAAAGAGGGGGAGATCTGGAGCATACAGACAGCACATCATCAATTAAAAGTCATCAGGAACTGGAAACGAGTTGGTTGCCAAATCTCTGAGAAGCACATCCTATTAGGACTTTAATAATTCATTTAGTGAATAAATCTTATTTGAACTTCCCTAAAAGGTAACTTTATCTTGTCTTCAAAAGCCAGTATACTTCTGAACATGTAACTTCATTTGTATATCTATTTAACTGAGTCCAATTAAGCGTTTTTTTTCCTCCAGTCAATTCCTACAGCAATCAAATATAGCTTGAAAAAATCCACTTTGAAGAACTACTTTTTAAATGAAAACTTGGTCAAGAAGAGGCACTTATACTATATTGATTAAAAAATAATGACAAAATAAAACAAAATTTTATCTCCAAAGATTAACAAGCTCAGTTTAATAGAAATGTTCAAATAACCTCTGACCAATCAGCATATCAGGACTGTAAAGCATGGCAATTAATTTTTAAATATAACATAATGTTTCCTCCAGCCAAAACTTATCCCACTGATGAATTCCTATAGTATAATCTAGATTACCACTAAGCAAGTTTCTCTTTCTCTGTCCCTCTACACACACACAAACACACATACACACACAATGCACACACACCTGTGTGATACTGAAAATTCATGTTCAAAGTCACATGTAATTTCCTGCTGACTTTGAGAGAATTTAATGTCATGTTGCTTATAACAAAAGTAGTTTCAGATCACAGTGGGCATTCAGGGCCTTCTTTGCCATTTCTAAAGGTGAATATTTCTCTCTAACTTTTCAGTGTTTTCTTAAAGTATCATGTCTTCCTGTCCATCAGCTTTTTCAAGTACAGGTAGCATAATTCAGTGAAGAGTTACTTTTTTATTCCTGAAACTGCCTTTTGTCTGATTCTAATTTAATGTGAATTGATTTATATGAAAGTCAGGCAAGCAGACATTGTGTGGTGAGAACTATTTCAAAAAGAGGGCAGTGAGGAAATAGATTTAACAAGTCAATAATCATAGAGATGTAAAAGTTGACATGGAATCAGGCTGAGAAAAGTTCTAGTTGACTTTGAATTATTTCCAAGGCCTCTTTGTATGATACAACAATACTATCTCATGACAGGATTTTCTTGAAAGCAACACTGCATTTATTGCAACCAATGCCACTTTCTAAAAACAAAACATATTAACTGCATAAGCCCATCAGAATGAGAGGAAATATGGTCAATCATATAGCAAACATCCCAAAGAAAATCCCAAAGAAAGGCAATGCCAAAGAATGTTCAAACTACCGCACAACTGCACTCATCTCACACACTAGCAAAGTAAAGATCAAAATTCTCCAAGCTAGGCTTCAACAGTATGTGAACCGTGAACTTCCAGATGTTCAAGCTGGATTTAGAAAAGTCAGAGAAACCAGAGATCAAATTGCCAATATCAGTTAGATCATCAAAAAAGCAAGAGAATTCCAGAAGAACATCTACTTCTGCTTTATTTATTTATTTGACTACTCCAAAGCCTTTGACTTTGTGGATCACAACAAACTGTGGAAGATTCTTCATGAGATGGAAATAACAGACCACCTGACCTGCCTCCTGAGAAATCTGTATGCAGGTCAGGAAGCAACAGTTAGAACTGGACATGGAGCAATAGACTGGTTCCAAATTGGGAAAGGAATATGTCAAGGCTATATATTGTCACCTGCTTATTTAACTTATTTTCATTGTACATTATGTGAGATAACGGGCTGGATGAAGCATAAGCTGGAATCAAGATTGTTGGGAGAAATATCAATAACCTCAGACACACAGATGATACCATCCTTACAGCAGAAAGTGAAGAAGAGCTAAAGAGCCTCTTGATGAAAGTGAAAGAAGAGAGTGAAAAAGTTGGCTTAAAATTCAACATTCAGAAAACTAAGATCACAGCATCCAGTACCATTACTTCATGACAAATAGATGGGGAAACAATGGAAACAGTGACAGACTTTATTTTTGGGGGGCTCCAAAATCCATGCAGATGTTGACTGCAGCCATGAAATTAAAAGACATTTACCCCTTGAAAGAAAAGCTCTGACCAACCTAGACAGCATATTAAAAAGCAGAGACATTACTTTGCCAACAAAGGTCCACCCAGTCAAAGCTATGGTTTTTCTAGTAGTCATGTATGGATATGAGAGTTGGACTTATAAAAAAGCTGAGGGCTGAAGAATTGATGCTTTTGAACTGTGTTGTTGGAGAAGACTCTTAAGAGTTCCTTGGACTGCAAGGAGATCAAACCAGTCAGTCCTAAAGAAAATCAGTCCTGAATATTCATTGGAAGGACTGATGCTGAAGCTGAAACTCCAATAATTTGGCCACCTGATGTGAAGAACTAACTCATTAGAAAAGACCCTAATGTTGGGAAACATTGAAGGCAGGAGGAGAAGGGGATGAAAGAGGATGAGATGGTTGGATGGCATCACCAACTCGATGGACATGAGTTTGAACAAGCTCTGGAAGTTGGTGATGGACAGGGGAACCTGGCATGCTGCAGTCCATGGGGTCGCGAAGAGTTGGACATGACTGAGTGAACTGAACTGAACTGATAGCAAACATTTTCTTTTCAGACTAAGCTAGACTTTCATTAAGAAATAAGTCCTGTTTGATTTAGTTGTGGATCAAAATTAATAGTCTGTAGCAATCTAAAGAAAGGCAATAGATCTTGCTAATAGTTGAAAAAAGATGGGTTATTTGTTATGTTGGACCCTTAAGACAAAATCTGAGATAATAGAGCTCCAGGTTCCCATGATCATCACATTTATTCTGTCTTTGCCTCTGGAGCAGCATTTCTCAAACTGATATTTAGTGGCACTATGCTTAAAAGTGTGTTAGTCGCTCAGTTGTGTCCAACTGTTTGTGACCCCATGGACTATAGCCCACCAGGCTCCTCTGTCCATGGGATTCTCCAAGCAAGAATACTGGAGTGGGTTGCACTCCTCCCGGGGATCTTCCCAGGGATTGAACCCATGTCTTCTGTATTGGCAGGTGGATTTTTTACTGTGTGAGCCACCAGATAAGCCCTTAAAAAATGTGTTCTCTGGTCACCTATGGTTGCTGTCTTCTACACATTCTACTCCCCATTGGAGATACACCATGAATGCCAGCATATTTAAATTTCTAAGAATTCTTCCAGTAAAGGAATGTGCTTAGCCTAACATTTGCCAAGCTTATTTGACAACAGAAGTAATTTTTGTTTTCTTGGAATACCAATTAACATCTCATAGAATTATTATTTCAAGAAAGACCTTCATAGAGGATGTTGTGATGCCTTCAAGTCATCCACTCAAGGACTTCCACTTAACGACTGAAGGACTTATGCCCCAGCTTCTGGGAATGCCTCTGGCTGAATGCCCTCAGCTGCCAGTCCTCTCCAAAAATTACCTTTAGCTGAAGAGACTGCCTCTTCTAAGTTCATAATCCCTTCCCAGGAACCAAATGGAGTAAAAAATGGGTCAAGACAGAAGCATAAATCTCACCATGTGTGCCAAGTCTCTTCAGTTAGGTCTGACTTTTTGTGGCTCTATGGACCATAGCTTGCCAGGCTCCTCTGTCCATGGCATTTTCCAGGCAAGAATACTGGAGTGGGTTGCCATGCCCTCCTCCAGGGGATCTTCCTGACCCAGGGATTGAACTCACGTCTGTTATTCCTCCTGCATTGGCAGATGAATTCTTTACCATAAACACCACCTGGGAAACCCAAAAGCTCACCATAATTTGGGACAACTCCAAAAGACTGTCCCAGTTTTGGAGCCCACCTTGGGGTTGGCTGAGGCCTTTGCTGTGCCTGTTTCACAGCTCAAGTTTTCTCTATCTGCCCACTCTGGTTTTCTTCCCTTAACCTCCCCTCCCTTGCATAGTTGTCGGTCTTGATAACATGGCTTAATAAACTTCCTGAAACTCTGAGTTTGCTTGTGGAAGAACCCAACCTACAAAACATTTTAGGACACTTAGTCTAATGAAGATTGCAAGGAAAGAAGGAATGTATGCCAAACCATTTGTGGAAGAGAGCATTCCAGGCTTGGAAAGATTTATAGAAAACATAAAGTGAACAATGAACCTCCAATTATTTTAAGAAGCACAGGCTTGGAGTGCCAGCTGAGGAGGGATAGGCTTATGAGAAATCTATGAAGACAGCTGGTTTTGAGGAAACAAAGATTCTGGCTATCTCAAAAGAGATAAAAGCTTGAAATGCTAATGAAGAGTCATAAGTCTTCATTATTATCATCTGAATTACTGGTTTCTTAACAAGTTCTCCTCCCTCTAATCCTGCCCTCTTTCTACCCATTCACCCCTAGGAGCCAGAGTGATGCTTTTAAAATGTAAATATGATCATGTCACATCCCTAATTAAAACCCTTCAATTGTGTGCATTCTCTCAAAGTTCTTAGGCTGACACAGAAGGCCCTTTGTGATTGAACCTCTTGAGTCACCCTGACTCAGTAATCCGTATACCTCCTCTGTTGAACTTTAGTTCCTAGAAATGGAATGCTCTAGAATGATTCTGTGTCTCTGCCTATGCTATTACATTTGCTCAGACCCCTTCCGGCCACTCCCATTTATTCATCATTTAGATCCCAGCTTAAGAGTCATCTCCTTTAGGAAGTTTTCCATGACTGCCCGAATCAAGCCAGAGTTTAGTACCCATCATGCTTCTATATCACTCTGTACTTCCCCTCATTTAGCATGCAGCATAATGTAATTGACTGTTTAGTAATATGCTCCTCCTTCCAGTAGATTTTAAGGTCATCAGTGATAGGGACTATATCTTACTCATGGAACCTGTTCAATGGTGATTAGCACATCGTAGTTACTCAATAATTATGGGAAAAAACATACTAATAAACATCTAGCTCCCTAGCATTTCTTGACTCTAAAATAGTAATGCAGAGCCTCCCTAATGGCTCAGTGGGTAAAAAATCTGCCTGCAATGCAGCAGACGCAAGAGACACGGGTTCAGTTCTCAGGTAGGGAAAATCCCCTGGAAGGGAAACGGCAACCCACTTTGGTATTCTTGTCTTGGAAATCCTATGGACAGAGGAGCCTTGTGGGCTACAGTCCAAAGGGTCGCAAAGAGATGGACATGATTGATGACTAAGAACAGACATTGTGACAAAGGCCAAATCAATGTCAAATTCCTATCTTTCCTTAATAAAAGTAATGTTTAGAGATTATAAAAAACTAATGCCTTCCTCTGTAGTCACTCCTGGCTTAATAATCTATGTTCCAGCTCAACTAAATTATTGAGTATATATATTTGGGAATACTATCTATTTATGTAACTAGCTAGCTACCTACCTAAAATACAACATATTAAGCATTAGATATATATTAGACACAGTTCCTACCTCTAGGAGACCTGCAGTTTTGTTGAGAAAAAAACTAGAGAATATATCACTAAGCTTTTTGGTTTAAATGAACAGTTTCTGAATTGGGTGTCATGATCAATAGTAAAGTGTATCACACATAACTTATTACTAATAAAAACTATCAAAATACAAAAATATTTTTTAATAAATAAGAGCAATTTCAAGATATTGCTTTAATATCTCTCATGCTTTACAATCCAATAGGCTTTCTTGAGTGGAAGAGGAGGAAGTTAATGCTAGTTCATTAAAAACTATTCCGAGTAGCAGCAGCAGCAGTCCTGACTGAATCCATAGAACTTTGTCTTACAAGTGAATCCATCCATGTGTGATACATGGTGAGAACCTCTGGTTTAGACTATAAATGTGATACATAGACTTTCATAGGCTTTCAGAGAATTTCATAGACTGCAGAAATCAGTTTGGGCTAGAGGTATGTAGGAAGGCTACAGGTAAGATGTCTGCTCTATTGAGCATCTAGCCAGTCCAAAGGTTGACCATGGCAGTAAGTTGATATGTGTAACTTGTGTAAGTCAGGATCTGTATGTTTGAAATAGGGAATGATTTGGTTTAATTGCACTAAATTTTAGCATAGATTTCTTTTATATACAATGAGATATCTAGTGGGACTTTTCATATCACCCCAGCATAGGCAATGAAGCTTCAAAGATGGAAAACAGACTCTAAACACTTGCACATTCTTAGGAGACCCAACAACACCTGGGGCCAGAAACTCTCATACAGACTTACAAAAAAAGGAAAAACTGACCATAAAACCATTAAACACTGTCCCAAGCCTCTACTCCTTGGTCAATCCATAAACGACGAGGAGAGTGGGAGACAAGAGTGAATTAGAGTTATCAAGACTGCCAGTTTACAATGAAAAGTCTTTTCCCTTTCTTCACTATGTGGGAAAGGGCAAGACTTACTCCCTCCCAAAGTCAAGTGGAGAGAAGAGCCAAGAAAATAAGGGCTCCCTGCAAGAAAGTGAAGTTGTTATCTCATCTCCTGGCTGGATACTTGCTAAGCTATAAACTGCAGGCCCATCTCTGTGCTTCTATAAGAATAGAGTAGACCTTAATGAAGGAATTCTTGGCAGAGCTTGATGTATTTCCCTATTAATTGAAGTATATATGAACATGTAGAGGTTGGCTGCTTATCTGAAGGTGACAGGCTTTCATAAGTAGCTTGTGCAGAGGGATAAGAAAACACCATGATACAGTCTTCCAAGGAAGAGATTAGACGTTAATGCTTGAGGACATGGAAGAGGACTTCAGCTGTGCCCATGGCTCATCATGAGGAAAACAGAGATTACAGAGGGAGACAGAAAGCCAGAGAAGACATTAAGGATGTGGACCACAAGCAAGACATTTTTAAGAGGCCGTTCCTCAGTAAAGGAAGCTAAAGTGATGCTGAACACTGCCCCTTCCCAAGAAAATGATACCAACTATCTATGTATATCAGTGGCCACCAGTAGGAGATGGAACCAGATAAAACCAGAGTGAACCCAGAGAAGCCTCTTTGTCAACAACAGATGACTAGTTGTATAAGGAGAAACCAGCCATCTCTCCTATTTCTCTTCTCAAATCCAATGATACAAGAGTTTAGACCTTAGAAAGGAAAGGGAAACCAAGTCATCTCTAGCCCTGCCTTCCCCTCCAACCACATCATGCCTCTTTGCACTCCTTAAGTCTTCCAAACACAAGGCTAGCCAACAATTCAAATCAGTTCAGTTCAGTCGCTCAGTTGTGTTCGACTCTTTGTGACCCTATGAACCACAGCATGCCAGGCCTCCTTGTCCATCACCAACTCCCAGAGTCCACCCAAACCCATGTCCATTGTGTCAGTGATGCCATCCAACCATCTCATCCTCTGTCGTCTCCTTCTCCTCCTGCCTTCAATCTTTCCCAGAATCAGGGTCTTTTCAAGTGAGTCAGCTCTCCGCATCAGGTGGCCAGAGTACTGGAGTTTCAGCTTCAATATCAGTCCCTCTAATGAACACCCAGGACTGATCTCCTTTAGGATGGACTGGTTGGATCTCCTTGCAGTCTAAGGGACTCTCAAGAGTCTTCTCCAACTCCACAGTTCAAAAGCATCAATTCTTCTGCACTCAGCTTTCTTTATAGTCCAACTCTCACATCCATACATGACCACTGGTAAAACAACAGCCTTGATTAGACAGACCTTTGTTGGCAAATTAATGTGTCTGCTTTTTAATATTCTGTCTAGGTTGATCATAACTTTCCTTCCAAGGAGTACACCTCTTTTAATTTCATGGCTGCAATCACCATCCGCAGTGATTTTGGAGCCCAGAAAAATAAAGTCAGCCACTGTTTCCACTGTTTCCCCATACATTTCCCATGAAGTGATGGGGCCAGATGCCATGATCTTAGTTTTCTGAATGTTGAGCTTTAAGCCAACTTTTTCATTCTCCTCTTTCACTTTCATCAAGAGGCCCTTTAGTTCTTCTTCACTTTCTGCCATAAGGGTGGTGTCATTTGCATATCTGAGGTTATTGATATTTCTCACAGCAAACTTGATTCTAGCTTGTGCTTCCTCCAGCCTAGCGTTTCTCATGAGGTACTCTGCATATAAGTTAAATAAGCAGGGTGACAATATACAACCTTGACATACTCCTTTTCCTATTTGGAACCAGTCTGTCGGTCCATGTCCAGTTCTAACTGTTGCTTCTTGACCTGCATACAGGTTTCTCAAGAGGCAGGTCAGGTGGTCTGATATTCTCATCTCTTTCAGAATTTTCCACAGTTTATTGTGATCCACACAGTCAAAGGCTTTGGCATAGTCAATAAAGCAGAAATAGATTTTTTTTTTTTGGAACTCTCTTGCTTTTCTGATGATCCAGCAGATGTTGACAATTTGATCTCTGGTTCCTCTGCCTTTTCTAAAACTAGCTTGAACATCTGGAAGTTCATGGTTCACATATTGCTGAAGCCTGGCTTGGAGAATTTTGAGCATTACTTTACTAGCGTGTGAGATGAGTGCAGTTGTACGGTAGTTTGAGCATTCTTTGGGATTGGAATGAAAACTGACCCTTTCCAGTCTTGTGGCCACTGCTGAGTTTTCCAAATTTGCTGGCATATTGAGTGCAGCACTTTCACAGCATCATCTTTCAGGATTTGAAATAGCTCAACTGGAATTCCATCACATCCACTAGCTTTGTTCATAGTGATGCCAACAATAGATGAGGGCAAAATTTTATGGCAGATATGACATTGAAGGGTTAAACTGAACTGGGTTGGACTGTTCACTTTTAAAAACTCCTAGAAAGGAAGCTGGGGGCTTTCTGGGTAGTGCTAATGGTAAAGAACACACCTGCCAATGTAGGAGACATAAGAGATTCAGGTTCAATCCCTGGATAAGGAAGATTCCCTGGAGTACGAAACGGCAACCCACTCTAGTATTCATGCCTGGAGAATCCCATGAACAGAGGAGCCTGGCGGGCTACAGTCCATAGGATCACAAACAGTCGGACACAACTAAAGTGATCTAGCATGCACACACAGAAAAGAAGCTATATAAATTTCCCAAGAAATTTGAATTAATTTGCCCTCAGTTAATTATTCCAAGAAACTAATAATACATCCAACTCAGAAAAAACGGATGTTGTCTGCTTATCACCCATTTTCTTTTCTATGTAGAGAACATTTTCTTTTAGAATAAATGTCAGAGTTTAAGCAAATAAACTGCAATCTCACAGCAAATGCTTACTGAGACCCTAAAACATATAAACAGACCTTGGGCCTCTGTCTGTGTCTATGCACATCAAATCTCAATATTTGCAAATATCCAAATATTCAACTGGTTCCTATCTTCACTCAAATACTTAGCATAGTTACAGAACTCATGCCTTTATTGAATACCAGAGCCCCATGCTGAGTTGAGTAGAGAAACAAAAGAAATAAAAAATGTGGTATTTAAGGAATTCAGAAGATCCCTCCATGAACATAGGCCAATGTTGTGCTTTTTATCCACACAGCAATCTGCCTCACTATAAGTAGCATCTCACGCCTGCTCTTCTTAGACATGAGATAATGCATGCAATCTCTTAGTACAATGCCTAACACATACCAAGTGACATGTATCCAGCTCATTTCTCTGACCCTAAATATCTCTTGCCCCCAAAGCCTATAAGGAATTCTCAATCTTTTGCTTATTATCTTACAGATATTTGCTATCTAACCTATGAAAGTGAAAGTGAAGTCGTGTCCGACTCTTTGTGACCCCATGGACTGTAGCCTACCAGACTCCTCCCTCCAATGGGATTCTCCAGGCAAGAATATTGGAGTGGGTTGCCATTTTGTATCAATAGGATGGGCATCACTGCAGTACTTTTAAAAAATACAGAATCTCAGGCACCATCCAAAACCTTCTGAATCAGAATATGCATTTTAACAAGATCCCCAGGTGATCTGCATGCTCAACACATAGGCTGTCAAACTTCACCCAGTCAGAATCACCCCCAGATACTCAGTCTCAGTTTGGTGTGGGCCCAGGCATTTTTTCAAAATACTTCCAGAAGCTTCTCAGATGATTCTAGGGTGCATCCAGGGTTGAGAATCACTGCATATTCTTGCTTATGCTACTGTGTGTCCTCCACGTTGGATGGCAACTTCAGGTGAAAACAATCTTTGCTCAAAAGCAAGCAAATGTGTTTTTGCTCTCATTCATTCATTAATTCAAAAACCATCGAGTGATTACTCTGTTCAAGGCACCATGACAGCTACAGAGAATACCACTATAAACAAGAGTGACACTGCCCCTGCTTTTATGGAGTTTACATTCTAGTGGGAGAGAATGGAGAGATTCATTGACAATTAAATATATGGTGAGGATGAGTCTTTTGGTAGGAGAACTACAGATGATTGGAAAGCTGACATAGAGGTCACTGAACAATTATAGGGTCACTCTTTCTTTCCAGATAAATATTTGAAAGTAAAATATCCAAATTAGTATGTCTTATATTGTACCTGCCTCTCAGAGATGAAATTAAGATTGTAGTCCTCAAAAAGGTGTTCTGGATCAGAACCTACCACACAGCTACCTGAAGTAGAACTGACTACCCTCCACCCTCAAATAGTGGCCTAAGTAGTTCATACAAGAGAGAAACAGAAATTTTGCCTCATAAAGGTTAATCAGGGCATTGTATAGACTACTCAAAAGCCATTGAAGAATTATATTAGGGTTTCTGTGAGGTCTTCAGGCTGCTTTTTCCTATGAATTTCCAGATTGGCCACTGTAACGGAATTGACTGGTCATTTGGTAAACACATCCAAGTATCTGGTCTGTCAATTTGCCAAATAAAATTATCAAATTGAATTAACAGTGTATTTGTTTGATCCCATGTTGTACACAAGAATACAGATTTTAAAATAGCAAAACTGAAGTTACAATTCAATTGTAACTACTGCCACTCCTGATCGTCACAATTAAGCAGTTTAGTGAAGGAATGGTTAATTCAAGGGCTCTAGAGGGAGGAAAAGATAGATTGGAATCCAATCCCTGCAATTGAGCAGCTCCCTGGCCTTGGGCTCATTGAGCCTAAGTTTCCTCATCTCTAAAGTAGGTATGATAACAGTACCTACCTCACAGAAGTACTATGTAAAGTTAGTTGCCCTATCTAGAACAAAGTAACACTTAGTATTAAATGTTGTCATTGTTATAAATTCTCTGAATACATGAGTTCCAGGCAATATTTAGAGTTAACTAGTTGAAGATGTTTTTATCATATTTTTTTCTATGAGAGCTTCATTGTTTGATTAAAAATATTTCTGATTACAGTGCAACACATGAAATGTTTCACCAGCATCATTAGACAAGGTACCAGAAAGAAAGCACCATTGGAACAAAGATTTGTAGAAGACTGATACACTGCTAACCTTACTCAACCTCTTTTTAAAGGATTTTTTTTGTATGGTCCAGTGATCAATGATTATGTCACAAATGAGTCCCTGCTGAGGAATAATACATCCTGAGTCTGGGGAAGCCATTAGTACCACATTTGGAGTTTTTATTTAAGTCATTATACATTTCCCATGATGTATAGATTTCAGCTTAAGTACACTTGGCTAACAAAGCTCTTTGCTTAAATTAGCAAAGGATTGATTTAAAATACTAGTAAATGTAAATGATATCTTAATGAGCATCACAATAATTATACAACAGCCTAAGTCTTATATCCGTAGAAACTTTGAACAAGAAGTTGATTATGATCACAAATAAACAGATATTAGCCATAGGTCAGACTTCCTTTCCTTTTTTCTTGTCTTGTGACCAGAATAGTTTCATATAAACAAAATAATTTTTCTTCCTTATCTTTCTGTTCCTTCTGCCCTATTAATTCAGATTTGACATGTCCCCATATACTGTTTATGGCAAAAATGAGATGAGTGGACTGATTCAGATCAAATAGCTGACTTTTTTGCCCAAATCCCATGCCAAAGACAAACTGACCTTTTAAGAGCTTGGAGATATGAATTTATCTTTGCAATGTTCTTTTTCTTTTCACATGAAGCCATCATGGTATAATTTTAATTTTATACATTTTGTGGTGGTTGGAAATGAAAGGGATTTGGAGAGCTTATTTAAGTTAGTTCAGTAGAAACTCTATGCAAGTCATCTTGTTTTTAAAAACTACAGAAGGGGATATCAGTGTAAATGTGCATAAACGCATACATATTTTACAGTCCTAATGATGTTTTTAAAAGTCTTTACAATGTTGACCACAGTCCAACACAAAATATTCAATTATAGAGAAAGAAAAAGATCAAACTAGGCCCAAGATTGGGACTATGAGCCCCTAAACTTTAACCTCAGCTATAAACAAGATTCACTCTCCAATGTTTTCCCACAACCAACCAAAAACATTAAAAAAAAAAAAAAATGAGAATAGGAAACAGGCTGGAATTACAGTATTTATAGTTTTCCTTTAAATCTTGTTTATGTACATTTGAGTGGCCAGACACAATTATCTTGAAGCTAAATGTAAATAATCCAAGATCAGTGCCTTCAAATGGTTTACAACCTAAGATTAGACAGCCCAGATAGGTCAAAGAGTTATAGTAATTTGTGAAACAGTGCTAAACCAACTTGCTGCCTTGCTCTGTCTTATTTTGAAGGAGAATGAAAGTGTGATGCAAAGTTAAATTGGCCATAGAGAAATACTGTAACTTGTGGAAATTTTCTCCCATCTGCATCCTGGATAAATCATCATCATCAGTAACATTATCCTCTTTGCCATATTCACAGTAGAACTCCAAGGGTCATTATTCACATTTCAAAAGATGCACATTTGTACATTACTAATGAATTCTCTATCAGCTCCTCCATAGAGATTTTCATAGCCCAGTGCTCCTCAAATGTTAATGTGATTAAAAAAAATCACCTGGGGATCTCATTAAAAACACATATTTCTTGACCCTATCTCCAAGGATTTTGATTCAGTAGGTATAGGGTGGAGCCTAAGATTCTGCATTTCTAACAAGTTCCCAAGTGATGTTGATGATGCTGGTTCAGGGACCCATAATTTGAGTAGTACTGATCTAGAGTTTCTTTCATTCTCTAATATTGAATCTGAGCCCCACCTTCAGATAATAACTTCTTTTTTTAACTGAGATAGTTGAAATCATGTAAAATGAGATGGTATTTCAATGTCAGAAACATTCTAGATTCCTAAACATTCTCTATTCTTTCTGTCCTGTCTCAGGTAAGGGACTTACCCTCCCTCCTTGTCAAGTAAAACCTATCACTCTAATTTCAATCCCACCCTTCTATCAACTATTTTTTATACTAGTTATGATTAGGTTCAGTTGCAAATGATTAAAAAAAATAACAATGGTTTAAACAAGACAGAACATTTGTATCATTTTTTTTAGATTCCACATATAAGTTGATACCATATGATATATATATTTTTCCATTTATTTTTATTCGTTGGAGGCTAATTACTTTACAATATTGTAGTGTTTTTTGCCATACATTGACAAGAATCAGCCATGGATTTACATGTGTTCCCCGTCCCGATCCCCCCTCCCACCTCCCTCTCCATTGCATCCCTCTGGGTCTTCCCAGTGCACCAGCCCTGAGCACCCATCTCATGCATCCAACCTGGGCTGGTGATCTGTTTCACCCTTGATAATATACTTGTTTCAATGCTGTTCTCTCTGAACATCCCACCCTTGCCTTCTCCCACAGAGTCTAAAATTCTGTTCTGTACATCTGTGTCTCTTTTTCTATTTTGCATATAAGGTTGGAATATTACTTAGCCATTAAAAATAATTCATTTGAATCAGTTCTAATGAGATGGATACCATATGATATTTGTCTGTCTGACTTACTTTCCATACACACACACACACACACACACACACACACACACACACATGCCACATCTTCTTAAGCCACTCCTCTGTTGATGGAAGTTTATGTTGCTTCCATGTCTTGGCTATTGTGAAGAGTGTTGCAATGAACACTGGAGTGAATGTATCTTTTCAAATTATGGTTTTCTCTGGATATATATACACACTTGTGGTGTGCACAATCACTACAGTCTGTCTGACTCTTTGCAACCCTGTGGACTGTAGCCTGCCAGGCTCTTCTGTCCATGGGGATTTTCTAGGCAAGAATACTGGAGTGGGTTGTCATGCCCTCCTCCAGGGGATCTTCCCAATCCAGGTATCAAACCCGCATCTTTTACATCTCCTGCATTGGCAGGTGGGTTCTTTACCACTAGTGCCACCTGGGAAGCCCATATATACACACTACTATATATAAAATAGATAACCAGCAAGGCCTATTGTATAGCATAAGGAACTATACTCAATATTTTGTAATAACTTATAAAGGGAAAAGAATTTGTAAAAATAGACATATTTGTTATGTATTACTGAATCATTTTGTTGTACACCTGAAACTAACAAAATAATGTAAATCAATTATACTTAAATTAAAATAAAAAATTACAAACATAAGCATCTCAGGTCTGGTATATTAGCTCCATAACCATCAAGTCACATATTCCTTCTATCTTGTTTCTCTCCCATCCCCAGCATACTGTTTCCACCTTAAAGTCTATCTTTTAAGGCCAAGAACTATAGCTATAGCCATTAGATTCATATTCCAACTAATAAACAAATAGGATAGAAAGGCACACTCTTTCCTTTTAAGAACACTTCCTGAAAGGGCATATATCACTTCTGCTTACATCCATGGATCAGAACTTAGTTATACAGTGATAGCTGGCTGCAAAGGGGATTGGGGAACATATAGTACCTTTCCACATGCCCAAATAAAATATGAGATTTCTCTTACGGAGGAAGGAGAGGATAGATATTGAGGTACAATTGGCAGTCTCTATGGCACCTCCTTTCTTGATATTTATATTTATAATTACTTCTAATTTTTCTTTCTAATCTTATAAATATTCCAAAATAAAAATTTATTTCAATACTACTCCTTTCTCCGACTATCACCCAACTTTAAATCTTTCATGACTTTTAAACTTGTCAAAAACCAAGAATTTGTTTCTATTGCTTGCATTTTGTTACCATCATTTACTTCTCAGCACCTTATAATCTGGCCAAGACCCCATTGCTACTGAAACTATTAATACTTTGTGCTATATCACCAGTGACTCTCTTTCCCCAAATCCACTGATTTCTAAGTTCTTGTAATAATTCCCTACATACAAATTATTGCCATGGGAAACATGATAAAGCAAATTGGTTGGATATCAAATGAGTTTTGTATCAAGGATGTTGCATTTTGAATGCAACCCTAAAAAGCTTTGCCTTTAAGAGGTACATTTTAGCTCAATATGTGTCATAATTTTTCTTGTGAAATGAATGTAGAGAGGGACACTTAGAAATAAGTCTGCTTAGCCATAACTAAATAGTATCTCACAGAAATACATATGAATATATAATACATAATACAAATACATAATAAAATCTTCCAAAGGAAATGCTATATGTAACAAAATGTTTGGCACACATAAAAAAGTATTTTAACTTGTTTTTCAGATCTCTAGTATTAACTGAACATGTCAATCTACTTATATTTTTAATGTACTAGATTAAAGTCATTGGATTTTTATATCCAAGGGTTCTTTCACTTAACTTTGGCCGGACATGATTACTGAACCAAAAATAATAATAGTAAGTAGGGGCAAAGGAGAGATTTTGTTGGAAACTGTTTTCCAAAATCGCTTCTCAAAACTTTCCAGTGTGGGTGAGAGAAATACCATGATGAAGAAGGACTGTATACACAGATAAAACTTCTGGTTTTATAATAAATCCAATTTGTTTTGGGGATGCTCAACAGCTGAGGTGAGACTCTGGGAATTTGTCAAGCTAAATGGACCCAAATCACAGCTTGAAAAGAACTTATAATCTCTAAAACTAATTGTTACAATTAGAAACTTTGCTCTCTGAGCATCTCTGATCTCTGCATGTCTAACTCCTGACACTTATCTGGCTAAATATTACTGAACTTTGCATTAACCAGCCTTTTATTTTGAGTGCTGATTTGGGCTCCTCCTTCTTTCATGGATTTAGACCAACCTTGATTTCATTCCTGAGTTCAAGTTCTTTGACTCATCATCTCCTCTCTTGTTTCCATTTCAGTATGAACACTATCTGATAACTCCGTGTTCTTCAATCTCAAGTTCAATGGTACTCAACTGTGGCTGTATATTAGATTTAAATATCTATCAATGCCTGGGCCCTAGTCCAGGTACTCTGATTTAAGTGGGTCCGAGATGGGGCCAGGCATTGATAGTTTTAATGGCTCCCCAACTGGCTCTAATCTGCAGCCAGGTTTGAAAATTACCATTCTAACATCTGTTTCTGTCCAAAATAACTAGATTCTACTTAGGGAACCACTCTATTTCTGTCTCCTGGCAGCAGGCCAGACTGCCTGCAATGGTCCCATGAAACTCAGTAAATGTAGGTGTTAACAAGGATCAATTAGATCTAAGATAGTAACCCATTGATTCAACAAACATGTAATGCGTATCTACTTTTTTCTAAATAGAGAAAACTAGAATATAGTTCCTTTCCTCCAGAGCCACGCATGCTAGTGGAGGAGGCCATGATGAAATAAATATATAAGTGATTTAATAGATGTATGAATCAAATGCTATGGGAATACAGAGAAGGAAGCAATTATCTCTTTGTAAAGATTTGGAAGACTTCCTGATGCATATTTGAGTCTCGAGGAGTAAGCAGAAGTTTACTAAAAAGGCAAGGGAAGATAATGAGAATCCAAGAAGAGAGGACAAACTAAGCAAAAACACAAAGAAAAGATATTTTGTATAAATATACATGGATAGTTCAAATTTTTCATTGAAAAGTGTCATGAATTTTAAGAAAACCCATAGACTTTGGGAGTATTTTATAAGCATATTTAAAGAAAATCAAAACAATACCCGGTGTCTGCAGAGTACTTTATCATTTTTGTGAAGAAAGAAAAGGGAGTGTTAGTCACTCTGTTGTTTCCAACTCTCTACTACCTCATGGACTGTAGCCTGCCAGGCTCCTCTGTCCATGGGATTCTCCAGGCAAGAATACTGGAGTGGGTTACCATTCCCTTCCCCAGGGAATATTCCTGACACAATGATTGAACCTGGGTCTCCTGTATTGCAAGCAGATTCTTTACAGTCTGAGCATCACTTTTGTAAACAAGACTGAACCACCTTGATAATCCAACAAAAGAGAAAGACTAATAAAACTATAATAGCAAAAACAAGAATGAACCTATGATATTTATTTTTAATATCACTTCAGTTTGTTTGCAAATTCTGACTTTGGGGCAATGCAAAGATGGGTTGATCTTTCTGTATGAGTGACTGATAACCAAACTGGTGCATTTCTTCTTGGCTCTATCTCAAATCTGAGTGATTTATACTTGGAATTGATTGATCCCAGCACCCACTTAAAGATACAATCTTCTGTCTTTTAAGGTTCAAGACTCAGGACTTTAACATTGTTGAATATTCAAAAAGCTTGTTTTGTAGCAAACTATTCAAGCTTTTTCATAATATATTGGCTGGTTTGTCTATAGAAATGTATTACTAGCACTTATGTTGTTATGTCACTTGGTCTTAATCTCTGGGAGCCCCATGCAACACATTTTTACAAAATTTGAAAGGCATCTCAGACAACAGCAAGATACATACCTTATATGCTTTCATTTGTCTTCTCAAAATCAAAATCCCTACCAAACTTTTCCTGTTCTTTATCTTCTAACTAGGCTTAGTACTTCATGACATTCAAAAATCCCAATCTGAAGATTAGAAAGAAAGGTTTTTACAAGTTAGAAATGACCTCAACAGGGGTCTTGGGTTATGCTAATGAAAGATAGCTATTCTAGGGAGAAGAGGAACTTCTTCCATGATCCCTGAGTTAGGGTATGCTTGAGCAGAAATAATACCTAGGCTGATATCCAAACAAAGTCAAAATTATCCAGAAAGATGGTTTAGAGTCACAAAGAGTTAATGACATATATACGAAAAGCAAGAATAGTATTACAGGAATAAATAAGGGTGTGGCCAATAGAAACAGGAGATTATCACAATGAAAGATGAACTCAACCAGCTCTTAAGTCAAATTATCACTTACATTTAAAATATATTGATGTAACTAACAAAGAGAAAACAGAGAAATTACAGAAACAATTCCATTCACCATTGCAACGAAAAGAATAAAACACTTAGGAATATATCTACCTAAAGAAACAAAAGACCTATACATAGAAAACTATAAAACACTGATGAAGGAAATCAAAGAGGAAACAAATAGATGGAGAAATATACCATGTTCATGGACTGGAAGAATCAATAGAGTGAAAATGAGTATACTACCCAAAGCAATCTATAGATTCACTGCAATCCCTATCAAGCTACCAATGGTATTTTTCACAGAACTAGAACAAATAATTTCACAATGTGTATGGAAATACAAAAAACATCAAGTAGCCAAAACAATCTTGAGAAAGAGAATGGAACTGGAGGAATCAACCTGCCTGACTTCAGGCTCTACTACAAAGCTACAGTCATCAAGACAGTATGGTACTGGCACAAAGACAGAAATATAGACCAATGGAACAAAATAGAAAGCCTAGAGATGAATCCACGCACTTATGGACACCTCCTGTTTGACAAAGGAGGCAAGAATATACAATGGAGAAAAGACAATCTCTTTAACAAGTGGTGCTGGGAAAACTGGTCAACCACCTGTAAAAGAATGAAACTAGAACACTTTCTAACACCATACACAAAAATAAAATCAAAATGGATTAAAGATCTAAATGTAAGACCAGAAACTATAAAACTCGTAGAGGAAAACATAGGCAAAACACTCTCCGACATAAATCACAGCAGGATCCTCTATGACCCACCTCCCAGAGTAATGGAAATAAAAGCAAAAATAACAAATGGGACCTAATTAAACTTAAAAGCTTTTGCACAATGAAGGAAACTATAAGCAAGGTGAAAAGACAGCCTTCAGAATGGGAAAAAATAATAGCAAATGAAGCAACTGACAAAGAATTTTTCTCCAAAATATACAAGCAATTCCTACAGCTCAATTCCAGAAATCATAAATGACCCAATCAAAAAATGGGCCAAAGAACTAAACAGACATTTCTCCAAAGAAGACATACAGATGGCTAACAAACACATGAAAAGATGCTCAACATCACTCATTATCAGAGAAATGCAAATCAAAACCACAATGAGGTACCATTTCACACCGGTCAGAATGGTTGCTATCCAAAAATCTACAAACAATAAATGCTCGAGAGGGTGTGGCAAAAAGGGAACCCTCTTACACTGTTGGTGGGAATGCAAACTAGCACAGCCACTATGGAGAACAGCATGGAGATTCCTTCAAAAACTGGAAATAGAACTGCCATACGACCCAACAATCCCACTACTGGGCATCCACATCGAGGAAACCAGAATTGAAAGAGACACGTGTACCCCAATGTTCATCACAGCACTGTTTATAATAGCCAGGACATGGAAGCAACCTAGATGTCCATCAGCAGACGAATGGATAGGAAAGCTGTGTACATATACACAATGAAATATTACTCAGCTATTAAAAAGAATGCATTTGAATCACTTCTAATGAGGTGGATGAAACTGGAGCCTGTTATACAGAGTGAAGTAAGCCAGAAAGAAAAACATCAATACAGTATAGTAATGCATATATATGGTATTTAGAAAGATGGTAACGATAACCCTATATGTTGAGACAGCAAAAAGAGACACAGATGTAAAGAACAGTTTTTTGGACTCTGTGAGAGAAAGTGAGGGTAGGTTGATCTGAGAGAATAGCATTGAAACATGTATATTATCATATGTGAAACAGATCACCAGTCCAGGTTCAATGCAGGAGACAGGGTGCTCAGGGCTGGTACACTAAGATGACCCAGAGGGATGGGATGGGGAGGGAGGTGGGAGGGAGGCTCAGGATGGGGAACACATGTATACCCATGGCTGATTCATTTCAATGTATGGCAAAACCACTACAGTATTGTAAAGTAATTAGCCTCTAATTAAAATAAATAAAATTTTAAAATAATAATAAATTTAAAAATTAAAAAAAAAGATTATTGAAACAAACAAAAAAAATGATATTCATGTAGAGAGGTCAATGAAACTGATTACCTTCAGTCTCTTCCTCCTAAATGTATACCTGACCTTCACTTTGCTTTTATTGTATTTCAGTTTTCCAATAAATTTCAATAGTTAACCACCACTGAACCTATTTAAACAGAATTATTAATAGCATCATTGTTAGTATGTCATGTAATAAGGTATGTTCCACCTTTTTCCCCACAAGTGTAACAAAGGTTATGTTTCCTTTCCTCCTTACATAAATTTGAACAATAAATAAAGAAAAGTGATGTCTCAAATGTCAAATTAAACTTTAAATGCTCTCAAATAACTCCTGTATAGAATTTCCAACACAATAGGTTGATATTCCATGATTCATCATATATGCATTAACCTGTTTTTCCTTGTCTGTAACAATACTGGTAGAACTAACAATTATATTTTTTCTCTTTTCTATAGGATTTTTTCTCTTTCTCTTTTCTATAGGATAAAGAAACATGCAATTTTAACCTCCTCAGGCCCAGCTTTAATTACACTGGTTTATTTAAACTGCCAAAGCTGTGGAAGGTGTGGACAAGTATTTTTCCAGTTATCAATAAAACCAATACTAAGAACTTGCTTTACATATAGTTTTATAACCTTTATAAAGTTTTAGTAAATAATTTACCACAATAATTTAGTAAATAATTTAGGACTACTCAACTAGCCCTTTAAGTTGAACAAGGCCAGTGTTTTTGTTCATTTTATAAAGGTAATTAAGCCCACAAACATTAACTACCTTCCCGAACCTGAAATTTTATTTTTAACCACAAGTCCAAATGTTCATAATGAACAGAAAAGCTTGAATAATATTAAGGTAGATAATCCACATAAGAACTTTAGCAAAATTCTTGATCTGTAGTACATACAGTAAAAGCTGCCACAGATTACATCTACTACTTACATAGTTTATTACTAAATTAATGATTTTGTCACTAGGAGCCAAAAGCTGGTGTTTTAGGACAAGTTTGAGAAAAATTAAAAAGCTTACTAAGGATCTGACTGGGCAATGCCCAACATGTGAATGGAGAAGTGTGCCCAAACCGTATCTATCATAAGATCAGGGTAAAAATCCATGCACCAAATAATCCCATTGTGGAGTCAAAAATCTTTCCTCAATGATCATGGTATTTCTAGGAATCAATCCCAGGAAGGAAAAAAATCCAAAATAAAGGGAAAATTTTATGCACAATAATGCTCATTATATTTTTATAAAAGCAAAATGTTTGGGAAAAGCTAAATACATAAGACAAAGGCCCATTGTGCAGGCATTAAAAATCTCATTAAAAAGAATATACAACATGGGGAAGTTACTACTTACTATGCTAGAATTTTTTAAAACTCTATATTAAATTATATTCCCAGTATAATCTCGTTTAAGTATAAGATATATAGAAAAGGAAATATGCCAAATTATTAATTATGGTTATTTATGAAGTTTTAGAACATGCATAGCTTTCATTTTTTATACTTTCAAAATTTTGCAAATTCCCCCAAGGCACAGAGGAAAATAAATGCTAGTTCTTAAATAAATGAATAAGGCTAGTGACCATCCTGTTTGCTGTCATGAACATGGCTTTGCATGTTCTGTCTCCATAATGTGTTGTTGTTTCGTTGCTAAGTCATGTCCAACTCTTTGCGACCCCAGAGACTGTAGCCCACCAGGCTCCTCTGTCCATGGGATTTCCTAGGGAAGAATTCTGGAGTGGGTTTCCATTCCCTTTTCCAGGGGATCTTCCTGACCCAGGGATTGAACCCACGACTCTTGCATCTCCTGCATTGGCAGGTGGATTCTTTACCACTGAGCCACCAGGGAAGTCCTGTCTTCATGATACAAATGCCTAATTGAGTGATTCTCCCAGTTCCTTGATGCTGGAATCACATTTGCTATCACTATTGACCAAGACAAACTCTTTGGGCTTTATTGAGGTGTCATGGAGTTCAAAGTAAAATATGGCTCCATTCTGAATATTACAAAAAATATATATAGAATATTCAAAAACTTGGTTAACTTTCTTTAAATTTTTAATACAACTCTCTGGTGATGTTCAGATCTGCATCCACCATGTGAATTTTAGGGCTGTTGTGCTAAGCACACAGATGGTCTCTCAGTTGTCTGCTTCCTGATTGCTTCCAATCAAAATCTCCTTCCACTAACAGCAAAAGCAAAGCTGATAACCTGCTGTTTATCCTATTGAGATAAGAAGAGGAAGAAGCTGCGATCATGTCCTGTGCACACTAGTGCTCTTCAGTTAGTGCTATCAAACTCCAGAGTAGGTAAATTGAATGGAACCAATCACAGACATTGAAGGAAATTGCCTTCAGTTGTTATTCTATAGTGCTCTCTCTTGTCTTCAAGGTCTGTGAATAAGGTTAATTCAAATCTTAAAGCAAAGTTCAGGAAGATGCCAGCTTATCAAAAAGCTCCCAGAGAAACCTGGGCAATCAACGACCAGCACAGTTCAGTCTGTATTACTATCTAGCTGCACTCCACACCTTCTTAGTATTAGTCTCCCTAAAGCAGGAGAAAGAAACTCCTTCATATCTACGTGCTTGCTAAATCTTCTGGAGAAAAAAATATCAGCCTTTGGGGAATCAATTAAAGGAGTATTGCTGCATTTGTTCATGTGTGAAAGTTGGGAGGCAGGAAGAAAATTGGGTGCTTAGGTTTAGCTGGTACAGCTCAACAAAGGATGAAAATGGATCACTGGAACCCAAGGAAAGGGAGGGGTGGATGATGAGTAAAGAAAAATGGGACAGAGGATGGGACAAGTGTAGCATATAGAGTAGCTGGGTGTAGTTAGCAGAGCAGCTGGAAAAGAATCCTATGGATCTAGAGAATGTTGCTGCTCTGGAGCCTGAGGGTTCTCAGCCATTCTAATTTACTCTGTCTAGTGTGGCTGAAAGGAGACTAGAATGCCAGTCAAATTCACAGATGAAGGTAAATAAAAAGGCAAAACAAGGATGAGAAATGGAACTTCTCACTCAGTGAAGCCAAGAAGGATGTTGGCTGCAATTAGATGAGAATTGGGTCATTCGCTTTACCTAAAGTTATCTTTCTTCAAGGATGGCTAACAAGTGATCACACTCACTGGCATGTTTCATTTGCCTTCCTAAAGCTGACATCACAAGGGCCCTTTCTTTACCTGTAGCAAAACTGTTTTGTTGTATTGCTCTGACTGGCCAACAAATGATATCGCTCATGACTCTGCTAAGGAGAGAAACCACACCTTGAAAGTGTCTTCTGATGGTTGCAGTAGGTGTGTTCATGGCACAGGCTAGCAGCTGGAACAATTTGCCACTTTGTGGATCAGAGGCTAGGAGGTGTGGAACCATAGATCTCATTCTGTGCAGAATATTTATAGTGTCTTTTTCATCTGAAATAGTTGCTCTCTTTCTTTCAGTAACCACACCCAATTTTAGAAGCCATCAATCATCTGCTATTTCTCCCCACAAAATTGTAATGAAATAATGTGGAACTCTTACAGTAGATGCAGTCTCACCATACTAAAAAAAAAGGTGAAGTCTGAGTAAATATTCATAGAAGTTAGTTAAATTAAACCTAAACCTGGATTTGATATTTCTACCAGAATCAGACACCTCTGATTCAAGGGCTTCCCTGGTGGCTCAGTCAGTAAAGAGTCTGCCTGCAATGTAGGAGAGCCATGTTCAATCCCTGGGTTGGGAAGATCCCCTAGAGAAGGAAATGGCAACCCACTCCAGTATTCTTGCCTGGAGAATTCCAAGGACAGAGGAGCCTGGTGGGCTACATTCCATGAAGTTGCAAAGAGTCGGACATGACTGAATGACTGACACTTTCACTTTCACTTCCAGACACCTCTATTTGGAGAAAAAGCAATATCCACTCTGTTCCTAATAAGCAGTGTGATTTGACCACATCACTTGGCTTTTTTATTAATAGATTAATAATATTAATATATTAATAACATGATAATTAGTATTGGTGATATTAATAGATCTCAGTTTCCCCATCTTTAAAATGAGAGGATATGAATAGATGAGGTATGATTCTATGAATAATAGATAAGGTATAAATACATGAATGAGTGAATGGTGTGAAATAGCAAAATTATATTCTGACTTTTTTTATGAAGACTTGTGACAAAACTAAGTAAAACTGAGGGCTTTCAGTCAATCTGGCTCTTGCTTTAGAGCACATAACCTGTGGGAGGACATTGTTATCCATGATGTGACCCTTGCTTCATCTCACACTGCTTCCAAACATGGACTATATGTTCAGTCATACAGATCTAACTACAGGACACAGATACAGTGTGCTCATCAGAGGGGCTTACCCTAAAATTTATGGCTTAGAGGAGCAGAAGAAACTATGGGATCCCTGTGGGCAGGCTCACTCCCAAGAAAAAGAAGAAAGGGACTAGACTATATATGCCCAGTTTCTATTGGATGGTTTGGCTGGAATGAAGGTAGGGTCAATTGAGTCTTACTTCTGGATCCTCTGTTCAAAATCAATTAATGTGAGTTTTCAACAACATGACTTCTGTTTGCCACTTATTTCAACTTTTACTAAATATTTATTTTCAGGTCTAAGTGTCTATATTCCTTAAAGCTACATATCTTTGTGAGTAAAGGGAACTGTTTGCAAAGCCAGAAAGTAAAGAGAAAGGAGGAAAGCATAAAAATCATTACAGCTTTTCTGTTCCAGGACCCACACTGAGTAGGGAGGCTATATTCCAGTAGTCTGGCCCTGGAGATAATTTGCATTAGCAACTGGGAGATGGTATAGCGAGATTTGTGGTCACAAAGCAGTTTAGTTGAGGCAGTTCTGAGTCTAGTTTTTAGTATTTTTTTCTAGTGAGTCAAGCAACTAATCAGTCCCTTTCTGTTGGGAATGCATCTAGAATACTGCTGGCTTCGATTAGACTCAGTTCTGTAAGGGACTTTAGAGATTGTATAGTTTAACACTCTCAGTTGTCATAATTATGTGTCTACTTATTAATCACCATTTCTCCAGCACCATGTACAGTGTCTGGCACACAGTATGTGCTCAGTATCTGTTGAATTTGCAAGTCAGGAAACTGACTTCTAGGATGATTAGCTACAAGACTAGCTACTAGCAGATTTGGGGGCCAGAACCCAGGCAACCAGCCACCTAATCTTTCCAATCTGTTTTCTAGTGAAGGAATTAAACTAAATACAAGGAACCATCTTCACTTAAAGAATTTCACAATTTCTTAAGATCTTTTAAAATTATTTGTGTCTTTTTAAATCAGGAGAAGGGGACGACAGAGGATGAGATGGTTGGATGACATCACTGACTCTATGGACATGAGTTTGGGTAAACTCCGGGAGTTGCTGATGGACAGGGAGGCCTGGTGTGCTGCGATTCATGGGGTCACAGAGTCAGACACGATTGAGCGACTGAACTGAACTGAAACTCTTGTAAGCACGGTGGCTTAGAATGCAAGCTATAGTTTGGATATGGACAGAGATCCAATGATAACGCTTGTTACTCCTTCCAATTCTGGAAGCAGGCTGTCTAGGTACAAATCTGGGCTTAGCCACTGAACCAGTCCTGTGACCTTGTTCAAGTTATTTAAATACTCTGACTGAATTTCTTCATCTATAAAATGGAAGAATAGCACCTACCTCATAGGGTTGAGGCAAGGATTAAAATAATAAGCAAGTGTAAAGTACCTAGAACTATGTATGATACACAATAAATGTAAGCTATTATTATTGTTCTTGCAATTATTGTTGATAACTCAATCTATAGGACTTTGACAACTTCACATTTATTTATTAATCTTGCCTATTTGACGTTTGAGGAGGACAATGATATAAGTGAGCTTCTTCAGATTCATTTTTGACTGAAAGGTTCAGAGACTACACTTCAGTACTGAAGTTACTGGATTTGGTTCACCAGCCAAGGCATATTAAGCAACCTCTCATTAGATTATGTGTATGAATCAGATCTTGGAAAAGTGAGATATAATAGCTAGAGCTTGTCCAATTGATAAAAATCCCATGTTTTATGTCCCCTTCATTACTGACAGAAACTCAAAAAAGGGAAGGAGATTCACAACCCCACCTTTTGGTTTGATGTTTGAGGCAGGGGATTTGTGTGACAGTCAACCACACCCAACAGTGACAAGTGCTGAAGTAATTCTGGCAGGTTCTCAATGTCAAACCTTAAATGAAAAATTAGCTTTCCTTTGCCTGACTAGTAGATAGAAAAAAGTGAGAAAATTCTAGGAATGGAGAAGTTACAGCAGGGTTTAAGACACATGCTTTTAAAGAAATAACTAAAATTAAGATGAAGAGGAACTGTTTTGCATTTACCTGTCTGACTCCAATACCTGAATGACTGAAGGCTAAATGGAAGGAATCGCCAGTCAACTTCATCTTTTTCATGACAGGTCCCACGATTCTCAGAAAGGCTTTGAAATAATCACAACTGGAATGTAAGAAACAGGGTGGCTTTGTCCCACTTAAGAATCCCTTGAGTGCATGTAAATTTCAACACCTGATCCTACTGCTATGTTGTTGAGCACTGTATTGAGAAGTAATTACTTCCTGGAAGAAGGTCTGGCTCATTTCTCACATTCTTATACCTATGACAAACTTTCCTGCTCAGGCATAGCTATTCTTCTCTGAACTGAAAACAGAAACTTCTCAGAGAATGACCAGACAAGGGGCTAAGTCACTTCACTGATATCATTATTGCCCTTTAAAATAAATAAAGCAACTATAACTGTGAAATGTTATACCTTTTCCAAGTCAACTGTTCTAGGCTCTATTCTCCAAGAGTCTTTCCCTAAGCAGTGATAGGGGTTATTGAGTCTGGGGGCAAGAACATCAGACAAGAAGAAGAACAAAATTCAAGTCTTGGTTCTTCTATTTACTAGATATTTGACCTTAAGCAGATAATTTGCTTTATTTTCTGCCCCACCTGCCTCAAAATGAAAGAGTTGTTTTGGAATAATTGTTAAGGTCCTTTCAAGTCCATTATAAAATAACTGGTTGCACTAAACCATTGTAACTACACCCCTGAGTGTCTAAAACTTTAAAAAGGACATTAAGAGAGTGTTGTCTTCAGATCTCTGTGTTAGACTGTGGAGGGGGAAGAGACTTGCTTGTAATGGTACATCTTTAGCACCTATCAAATCTCTAAATCTAGAAAACTATTTAATTGGAGAGGCAACACAGTATAGTGGAAAGCACAGGGGCTTTAGAATTAGATGGCCTAGCTTTGGACTTCGGCTCAATCATTTAGCATCTCATAACTTCTATGAAGTATCAACAATGATAATAATAATACTTGGAAATAAATTTGCATAAGAAAGCAGAGAGATATCTGCTTCTATTTATGAAGGAGTGACTAGTACCAAAACTGCCCTCTTCCTATTTAAAAAAACTATAAGACTGAACATAATATAAAGCAAGTGTTTTAAGGCATTGAACAACAATAATTTGATCACTAAGAAAAGAAAAACATATAAAGTGAGCCCCAAATTCATGTCATTTCTCTGCTTTGGGACAATTTTGAGAACAAGATACAGGGAAATAAACACCAAGCAGATCATAACAATCCTGCTGGGCTGAGTGAGCAGATATCAGAGTTCAGGGAAGGATACCAGAGAGAAGGGAACTATGCAGTAGGGTTCACAAGTGACTCTATTGTGGTTCTCATAAGTTATTGGCTAAGAGTTGGGCTATACAGGTGTAGGGCACAACTGTGCAAGACCTAGCAGCAAAAAGCCGTTATGGGGTTAACAGTGGAATAGATTCTAGAGGTTGGTGGATTCTAGAGGTTGCACAGTACTCAAAAACATTGGAATTCCACTACAAGCAGAGTGGAAAGACATCAACAAAATTTCCAGCATTCAACTAAGACAACAGAAAGGCCATGCATTAGGAAAAGTATCATGTTATAGCGTAAAGGCTACTCTGCTGCTGCTGCTGCTGCTGCTAAGTCACTTCAGTCGTGTCCGACTCTATGTGACCCCATAGACAGCAGCCCACCAGGCTCCACCGTCCCTGGGATTCTCCAGGCAAGAACAATGGAGTGGGTTGCCATTTCCTTCTCCAATGCATGAAAGTGAAAAGTGAAAGTGAAGTCACTCAGTCGTGTCCGACTCTTTGCGATCCCATGGACTACAGCCCACCAGGCTTCTCCGTTTATGGGACTTTCCAGGCAAGAGTACTGGAGTGGGGTGCCATTGCCTTCTCTGAAAGGCTACTCTACACTCACCTTAACAAAGTCTATAACCAAGCCCCCACAAAAGCAATGAGAACTTCCAATAAAGGAAGACAGCATATATAATCAATTTCTAACAGTATATAATCTGAAATGTCTAGCAACACATTCAAAATGTTTTTCAACAGGCAAAGAAGAAAATTTGCTCCTAAATCAAGGAAAAAAAATCAATATAAAACAACCCTAAGATGGTCCAGATTTTGGAATTAAGATATAAAAGTTTGAAAGCTGCAGTTAAAATATATTCAAAGATATAAATGAAAATATGGTTTGAATAAAAGAACAGTTTAAATAGGAAAACAGAATCAGTCTCATCAGAGAAATGAAAACAACATAGAAGAACCACGTTAAAATTCTAGAATCTAAAATATGTAAAATGAAACAAGTCATTAGAAGAGCTTGAAAGCAAACTGGAGTTAGCAGAAGAAGGGATCTGTGAGTTTGAAGACAAATTTATAGTAATTACCCAATCTGAAAAACAGAAAAATATTGAAAAGCAATTAAGTGCCTCAGTAACCTGTTCAATACAAAGTTCTCAATACACATAATTGGATCCCCAGAGGTAAGAAAAGAATGGGGCTGAAAGACTTTTGAAGAAACAATGTTCAAACTTTATTAAATTTGGTGGAAAAAAACAACCTGCATATCCAGGAGCTCAGCAACTATAATGAAAACCACATTCAGGCACATCTTAGTCAAATAGCTAAAAATCAAAGATGCTGCTGCTGCTAAGTCACGTCAGTTGGAGAATAATGATATATTGCAACAGGGGAATAGCAATGTGATATGAAGTCAATTGACAGTAAAACTAATTGTGTTTCTACATACTAATAATAAGCAATTAAAAATAAATTTCATAAGCAATTCCATTTAATATATATAAGAACACTTAAGGACAAAATTTCCAAAATATAAACTAGACTTGTATGCTGAAAACTATAAATCATTTCTGAAAGAAAGTTGAAAAAACACTAAATGGAGAGAGATGCCATGCTCAAGATAGAAGACTTAGTTTTGTAAAGATGTCAATTCTCCCCCAAACTGATTTATAGTTTCAGTGCAATTTCAGTCAAAATTTTAACAAAACTCTTTATATAAATGGACAAGTTATGTTAACATTTATATGAAAATACAAAGAACCTAAAATAGCCAAAGCAAGCCTAAAAAGGAAAAACAAAGTCAGAAAGTTTATTCCTACTCCATATCAAGACTTAACTGTAAAGCTACAGTTAATCAAGGCAGTGTGGTATTGGTGAAAAGATATTTTTCACATAAGATCAGTGGAATAGAATAGAGTCCAAAAATAGATCCATTCATGAATGCTCAATTGAGTCTTAACAAAGGTTTCAAAGTTATTCGATGTGTAAATAATAGTTTTTTCAGCAAATAGAACTGGATCAATCAGATATCCAAATGGGGGGAGAAAATGAAACTTTACTTCACACCATACATACAAATTAACTTGAAATGTATCATGTACTTGAATATAAAACATGATACATGTATATGGATGGCCAAAAAGTTAGTTTGGGTTTTTCCATACTCAAAAGAGCTTTTTGGCCAACTCAATATATATCTAAGTACTGGCATCCAGAATATATAAAGGACTCTTCAAACTCAATATTAAGAAGACAAGTAACCTAATAAAAGAAAGGGATGCTAAAGATTTTGAACACCAAAAGATATATGGAAGACCAAGGAGCTCATGAAAAGATGCTCAACATCTTTAGTCTTCAAAGAAATGTAAATTAAAGCCAAAATGAGATCAAATTAATGCTCATTAGAATAGCTAAAATTTAAAAGAGTGTTAATATCAGGTGTTGGTGAGAATGTGAAGAAATTGGAACTCTCATGTATTGTAGATAGGAATGTAAAGCAATACAACCTCTTGGAAAAAAATTTTGCCATTTCTTATCAGTTTAAATGTACATCTGCCCAATGACCCTGGTAACTTTATATTTAGATATTTTGTGTAGCATCACAAAATATTTTCATTTGTCCATAGCAGTTTTATTTGTAATAGCTAAAAACTTGGAAACAACCCAACTGTTGATCACAGATAAACTGTAGCATATTCTACAAAGAAACATAAATTAGAAAGCAGTGAAAACAATGAATAACACATTAAAATGAATAGAAATAAAAAATGGACAAATTACTGATGTGTGCATGGATGAATTTCCAAAAACCAGATTAAAGAAAGTAACACTGTATGATTTCATGCATATAAAGCTCTAAAGAGGGCTTCCCAGGTGCAGTGGTAAAGAATCTGCCTGCCAATGCAGGAGACACAGAAGGGGGTCAGTCTCTGGGTCAGGAAGATCCCCTGAAGTAGGAAATTGCAACCCAATCCAATATTCTTGCATAGAGTTGGACATGACTGAGCGACTAAGTATGTATGCACACAAAGTTCTAAAAAGGGGCAAACTATATTCTAATACTGCCAGAAGGTAGGAGCTACAATGGGAATTTTGACTTCAAAAGGGTAGGAGGGAATTTTCCAGGATGATATTTCTTTTTCTTTTTCCTTCAGTCATGCTGCCTTGCTTTTGGGATCTTAGTTCCCCAACCAGGAATAGAACCCAGGACTCCCAACTGTGAAAGCATTGAGAATTCCTGATGTTCCACTTGGTATCTCAAGAGGAGTGATGTTACTAAGGTGTATATATTTGTCAAAGTAATTAAACTTCACGTTTTATTTTATTTTTTAAAATTAATTTATTTATTTTAATTGGAGGCTAATTACTTTACAACTACTTTACAATATAGTGATTTTTTGCCATACATTGACATTAATCAGCCGTGGGTGTACATGTGTGCCCCATCCTGAACCCTTCTCCCACCTCCCTCACCATCCCATCCCTCAGGGTCATCCCAGTGCATCATCCCTGAGCACCCTGTATCATGCATCGAACCTGGACTGGCGATCTGTTTCACACTTGATAATATACATGTTTCAATGCTATTCTCTCAAGTCATCCCACCCTTGCCTTCTCCCATAGAGTCCAAAAGTCTGTTCTTTACATCTGTGTCTCTTTTGCTATCTCACATATAGGGTCATCATTACCATTTTTCTAAATTTCATATATATTCATTAGTATATTGTATTGGTGTTTTTCTTTCTGACTTACTTCACTCTGTATAATAGGCTTCAGTTTCATCCACCTCATTAGAACTGATTCAAATGTATTCTTTTTAATGGCTGAGTAATATTCCATTAAGTATATGTACCACAGCTTTCTTATCCATTCGTCTGTTGATGGGCATCTAGGTTGCTTCCATGTCCTGGCTATTATAAACAGTGCTGTGATGAACATTAGGGTACATGTGTCTCTTTCAGTTCTGGTTTCCTTGGTGTGGATGCCCGGGAGTGGGATTGCTGGGTCGTATGGCAGTTCTATTTCCAGTTTTTTAAGGAATCTCCACACTGTTCTCCATAGTGGCTGTACTAGTTTGCATTCCCACCAATAGTGTAAGAGGATTCCCTTTTCTCTGCACCCTCTCAAGCATTTATTGTTTGTAGACTTTTTAATAGCAGCCATTCTGACTGGCATGTAAACTACACATTTTAAATGGGTGTATTTTATTTGGTGTAAATTCTACCTCAATAAAGTTGATTTTAAAAGAAAGAGAATTCTAGGTTTGAGAAATGTGTACTCCGTCTTCGCTGGAGCAGCATGAACACATTTTCAGGCTGCAAGGTGATAGCTTTACTTGTAAACAAATGTCAGTTTTTACCTTGATGCCAAAAATGAAGCAGTATGCCCTTGAGGCACGTGATGGACGGGGTGTATGTGTGTCAAGTCAGAAAAGGAGCAAAGGATTCTAAGGAAACGGGAGGAGGGGGGTGGAGAAAAGAGCAGGACAGGGTAGTAAAAACTTGAAGAGGGAATTTATGCATTCCAGACAAGATCACGGACTTGGAAAAGGTTATGCCAGCACCTGATTCATTAAGAAGATTCTCTGAGGGTGTGTCTATGTAGAAGAAGATCAGGAAGAAGTGGCTTGCACCGATGCACAGACCTTGCTACAGAATGCCTGGAATATGGAGGCTTGAGCCATTTGACCAAATGTTGCTCAGTAACTGCCCCGAAGCCAGTTGAATTTGTATAAACCCTTTAAATAGGCACCTGAAATGCAAGAACCCATGTATCTCTCTTTGAGATAAATCATGATGACTTTACTAACTCAGGGCTTGAAGAGAATCTCACTGATATCTCTGACCTAGTGAGGAGAGAGGGCTGCTGTTTGAACATAAATATTTTTTTGTTCAGAAACAAAAAACAGCAGAAGTCTTTCCCCTCTTAACCACTGGCTGCTGTTTTGACCCAATGTAAATTACAAACCTCCTCCAGCCTAAACAAATAAAAAGCCAGTCACCCTCTGATTATTCCAACTGATTTATCCTATCTTGCAAAGGATACTTTCTCTTGCCTCCCAGATCTCTGCTGAGTTCTCTGGTAAATTCCTTATCAACACCAGCATGAGATGAAAAGCAAGGCATCACAATCCTATTGGCCACTTATTAGCTAGTTCTTTACAGTGTCTCTAGGGATTTTGGAAGGGGTATTGAAATATGATGAAGAAAGAGACTGAAATGTCTGATTCAAGTGAGATTTGGGGATCTTTTGACTTTCTATTACACTCAAACTCCCTGGCCCCTGTTTCTACACACAATTGGCAGTTTCACTGAATGAGTTTTTTATGACTATGGTTGATATTTAACAACATAGCAATAGGGGCAGTGTAAGCCATGGGAAAGACATTAGCTGGAGACAAGCTGACTTGTGTTCAAAAATCTGACTCTGCCACTCTGCCATTCACACCAGCTGTGTGATCTAAAATAAGTCAATTGATGTCCCTGAATCTCAGTTTTATCACCTCTAATATGGGGATAATAATACTTAGCTTAGAGAGTTCTTACAATGATTGAATGAAGTAACATGAAATGCATGAAACACTGTGACAGGGTAAGCATTTGGCCTTGTGAGCTATGGTTATTTATGAGTTCTTACCCTTGTTGACTTCTTAGAAACCTTTTATCCTATTATCCTATCCACTCTTCCTGAAATTCCAGGCTCTCTTATCTAAATCATTTATTACAGTGCCTTATAAGTAAGCCTTCAATAAATGGTACTTATTACTAAATATTATTATTAAATTGGATTTCTGAACATGTACAAAACTGACATTAAGATATCAAGTGGCTTAGAGACACCTCATCTGACTATGTTTTTTTTTTCAAATGGGAATGTGGAAATCTCAAATATTTCTTTGAAAACTAAGGTCTTGGCCCAAAAGGGGATTTTCTCTGTACTTGGACTGCATAATTCTCTTTGAGCTTTGGTGATGGTCAGGAAAAGGGTTCTATCCCTGCTTTTTATCTCAAAGCAAGTTTCCAGTTAATCCCTGTTGATCTTTCCTGTGACTCATATTATCTCTTCATTGACGTCTTACTTTTTGCTTACTTAATCATGTTTTGACCAGCTCCTTCCCTCTCCAGCATAGCCTTCAATAGCTTATTCTTAACATCTATCTTCCTCCCCAGCAACAGATACAATTCTCTCTACATCAGATGGTATTTTTCATCCCTTCTAAATTGCCCTTATCTAACATTATTCCTATTCAAATCCTACTACACAAAGTTCAAGTCTCTTGTAAATTGTGGATCATGCTAGGTTCCACAGAGATTGTGGCAGATGAAATGTTTCAAAAGTTCTTGTCCACAAAAAGCCTATGGTTTCTTTAGGGAAATCGGACAAACATGAAAAATGAATGTCATAGAGAAGAACTAATTTAACATCTGTGTACAGGATACTTTACTGGGCCCCCGAGGTGAGTACTCTAGGAGCCCTGGTTGCCTGCTCTCCTGGTGAGGAGACAGAATGGACACAGCAAAAAAAGGCCAAGCAATGTCACTTACATTGAAGAAGGAATTCATAGGGCCTGGACTCCATCTTAGGCCTGTTCATGCTGATCATGCTCGGTCACCTCTCCAATGGACTCTGAGCTCTGTGCTTAGTGCCTATGGAAACTACAACAGAAGGGTAAGACCCCCTCTGGACAGGGGAGTCTTGACTATCATATCCACGTTACTCATCGCCTAAGAGAAAACATACTCTAATCACCCCTGCCTCTGGACAGGTCATAAATTTTTTTCTGTATCTATCGGAATGTAACCACAGGCTTATTGGTTATTAACTGGTTGGAATGTAACCACAGGCTTATTGATTATTAACTGTTTGAACACATAACACGTGAATAATGGGGTTATTGTGATTATATTTACCCTTCCTTTGTTTATGTAAGTCTCAAGGAATTTGAGGTGGTGGGTTTGGACACGTACACATGGGGTATAAAAGATTTTCACAAATGCTGGTCGGGGTCCTTGGCTAAGAAGAGACTCTGCCTTGGGCCCGCTGGTGTAATAAACTGCACTCCACTATCTGCATTGTCCTTCTGAATGAGTTTGTTTCCTGGAACGTGTGGCTACAACACTTGGTGCATTGGCCAGGAAACACCTCACTTTGAGGAGACAGGTCTCATTTGAGGCCACCCTGAGGCTTTGTAGCTCGAATCTCCTAGATGGGGGAAGGCACCTCACCCCTCTGGAATAATTCGGCCTTTCAACACCTGGTTTCTTCGCTTTGGCAGGTAGTGAATGGCAGCAAGGGAATTGAGTGCTCAGGTGAGGAGGAACCCACCCAGCAGGGTGGAAGAGGGGGCCTGATCACTCCCCCTGGGAGGGACTAGAAGGGGCACAGACCCACAGGAGCCTGGAATAGGCAGGCAGCAGCGATTGCTTGGTACACAGGTCGACGAGCACACTAGGGTTGAGGAAGAAAATTTGTGAAGGTCATTTAGGAGGTGTGTCCATGCCGTCTCAGGGAAAATTATTACCAGCGATCACCAGGGAATTTTTAGAATAGGAAACTGGTTCTTGTATGCTCGTATTCTGCCCTCCCCCAGGAGGTGTCCTGTTTTCTGTGAAATTCTTGACCCCCTCGGAATTGTCAGGCTAGAAGGAGGGGTATACATAAGTGAGTATGAATTGGCTTTTCCAGAGATGGCCTGGGACATGGGATATTTAACCCATCTGTGTTTTCATCCACACCTGATCAAGCCCACCAAGGCAGAATGGACTTTAAAAGTTAAGGGAGAAACAGTCTAGGACCATGTGGTGTTCTGGCTGACCGGCAGGTGAAGACATGCCAATCCCCCTTCTCCCTCTGGGATCTGGCAGGTAAGTCTCTTCTCACCCCAATTAGGAAGGAGGCAGAATGGCAATTTAAGTGTCATTGAGTGGAAATATCAGAAGTACATAGGGTACTGAGAACTTCGTAGACAGAACGAAAAGGAAAAGTAGAAGAAGGTCCGAGAAAGTAAGCAAGATGGGGGGAAGTGAATCTAAGGCAACTGTATTGGAGTGCATGATTAAAAATTTAAAGAGGGGATTAGGAGGAGACTATGGGGTGAAGATGAAGCCTAACTGCCTGCACATACTCTGTGAGGTCAAATGTCCCCCTATGGGAGTAGGATGGCCACCAGAGAAGACCATGAACTTAAAAATAGTGGAAGCAATCTATACAGTAGTCACAGGAGAGCCAGGACACCCAGATCAATATCCATATATTGACTCATGGCTAGGGTTAGCTCAAGACCCTCCTACTTGGACAAGGTTCTGTATCCAGAAGGGAAAGGGAAAAATATTAATGGCACAAAAATTGAAGATAAAAAAGGAAATTCTACAGGATTTGGATGGGGATGACCTGACCCCTCCCTGATACTGGATAATGACATGCCTGCCTCCCAGTGCTCCACCAGGACTGGAGCCCACCTTAATGCCCAATCCAGAGCCAGGTGAAGTTCCTGCAGCAGCCACTGCTCTTCCACCAGCTCTCCCTGAGTTTGTAGAGCCGCCATTTTGGCAGGCTCCAATTCCGGTAACAGAAGCCTCTGGCCAACACTTCCAGGATCCGGCTCCACCCGAACCGTCCAAGCTATACCCGCCTCTCCCGGTGAGTACTGACAAGAAGGGGAGGGAGACGTTGGAATTAAGCAGAGACTGCGCTCTGCCAGGAGCAACCCCACATCCAAGGAGCGGTGACTGCGTGGGCACAGGAGGGCTGAGAGGAGCTACTCCACATTCCAGGTCAGGAGGGGTGGCCATGAGGAGATACCCCTCGTCCAAGGTAAGGAGCAGCGGCTGCGCTTTGCTGGAGCAGCCATGAAGAGATACCCACGTCCAAGGTAAGAGAAACCCAAGTAAGACAGTAAGTGTTGCGAGAGGGCATCTGAGGGCAGACACACTGAAACCATAATCACAGAAAACTAGCCAATCTGATCACACAGACCACAACTTTGTCTAACTCAATGAAACTAAGCCATGGCGTGTGGGGCCACCCAAGACAGTCGGGTCATGGTGGAGAGGTCTGACAGAATGTGGTCCACTGGAGAAGGGAATGGCAAACCACTTCAGTATTCTTGCCTTGAGAACCCCATGAACAGTATGAAAAGGCATAATGATAGGATACTGAAAGAGGAACTACCCAGGTCGGTAGGTGCCCAATATGCTAATGGAGATCAATGGAGAAATAACTCCAGAAAGAATGAAGGGATGGAACCGAAGCAAAAATAATACCCAGTTGTGGATGGGACTGGTAACAGAAGCAAGGTCTGATGCTGTAAAAAGCAATATTGCATAGGAACCTGGAATGTTAGGTCCATGAATCAAGGCAAATTGGAAGTGGTCAAACAGGAGATGGCAAGAGTGAATGTCGACATTCTAGGAATCAGTGAACTAAAATGGATTGGAATGGGTGAATTTAACTCAGATGACCATTATATCTACTACTATTGTCAGGAATCCCTTAGAAGAAATGGAGTAGCCATCATGGTCAACAAAAGAGTCCGAAGTGCAGTAATTGGATGCAATCTCAAAAAAGACAGAATGATCTCTGTTCGTTTCCAAGGCAAACCATTCAATATCATGGTAATCCAAGCCTAGGCCCCAATTAGTAATGCTGAAGAAGCTGAAGTTGAAGGGTACAACACCTTTTAGAACTAACAGCCAAAAAAGATGTCTTTTTCATTATAGGGGACTGGAATGCAAAAGTAAGAAGTCAAGAAACACCTGGAGTACAGGGACATTTGGCCTTGGGGTATGGAATGAAGCAGAGCAAAGGCTAATAGAGTTTTGCCAAGAGAACACACTGGTCATAGCAAACACCCTCTTCCAACAACACAAGAGAAGACTACACATGGACATCACCAGATGGTCAACACTGAAATCAGATTGATTATATTTTTTTCAGCCAAAGATGGAGAAGCTCTATACAGTCAGCAAAAACAAGACCAGGAGATGACTGTGGCTCAGATCATGAACTCCTTGTTGCCAAATTCAGACTTAAACTGAAGAAAGTAGGGGAAACCACTAGACCATTCAGGTATGACCTAAATCAAATCCCTTATGACTATACAGTGGAAGTGAGAAATAGATTTAAGGGACTAGATCTGATAGACAGAGTGCCTGATGAACTATGGATGGAGGTTTGGGACATTGTACAGGACACAGCTTTTCCCTGGTGGCTCAGACGGTAAAGTGTTTGCCTGCAATGCAGGAGACCCGGGTTCAATCCCTGGGTTGGGACGATCCCCTGGAGAAGGAAATGGCAACCCACTCCAGTACTCATGCTTGGAAAATTCCATGGACTGGGGAGCCTGATAGGTTACAGCCCATGGGGTCACAATAGAGTCAGACACGACTGAGCAAGTTCACTTTCACAGGAGACCGGGATCAAGACCATCCTCATGAAAAAGAAATGCAAAAAGGCAAAATGGTTGCCTGAGGAGGCCTTACAAATAGCTGGGGAAAGAAGAGAAGTGAAAAGCAAAGGAGAAAAGGAAAGATATTCCCATTTGAATGCAGAGTTCCAAAGAATAGCAAGGAGAGATAAGAAAGCCTTCCTCAATGATTAATGCAAAGAAATAGAGGAAAACAACAGAATGGGAAAGACTAGAGAGCTCTTCGAGAAAATTAGAGATACCAAGGGAACATTTCATGCAAAGACGGGTTTGATAAAAGACAGAAATGGTATGGACCTAACAGAAGCAGAAGATATTAAGAAGAAGTGGCAAGAATACACAGAAGAACTGTACAAAAAAGATCTTCACGACCCAGATAATCACGATGGTGTGGTCACTCACCTAGAGCCAGACATCCTGGAAGGTGAAGTCAAGTGGGCCTTAGAAAGCATCACTACGAACAAAGCTAGTAGATGTGATGGAATTCCAATTGAGCTATTTCAAATCCTGAAAGATGATGCTGTGAAAGTGCTGCACTCAATATGCCAGCAAATTTGGAAAACTCAGCAGTGGCCACAAGACTGGAAAGGGTCAGCTTTCATTCCAATCCCAAAGAATGCTCAAATTACCATACAATTGCACTCATCTCACACGCTAGTAAAGTAATTCTCAAAATTCTCCAAGCCAGGCTTCAGCAATACATGAACCATGAACTTCCAGAAGTTCAAGCTGGTTTTAGAAAAGGCAGAGGAACCAGAGATCAAATTGTCAACATCTGCTGGATCATCAAAAAAGCAAGAGAGTTCCAGAAAATCATCGATTTCTGCTTTATTGATTATGCCAAAGCCTTAGACTGTGTGGATCACAATAAACTGTGGAAAATTCTGAAAGAGAAGCGCATACCAGACCACCTGATCTGCCTCTTGAGAAACCTGTATGCAGGTAAAGAAGCAACAGTTAGAACTGGACATGGAACAACAGACTGGTTTCAAATAGGAAAAGGAGTACGCCTAGGCTGCATACTGTCACCCTGCTTATTCAACTTTTATGCAGAGTATATCATGAGAAACGTTGGGCTGGAGGAAGCACAAGCTGGAATCAAGATTGCCGGGAGAAATATCAATAGCCTCAGATATGCAGATAACATCACCCTTATGACAGAAAGTGAAGAGGAACTTAAAAGCCTCTTGATGAAAGTGAAAGAGGAGAGTGAAAAAGTTGGCTTAAAGCTTAACATTCAGAAAACTAAGATCATGGCATCTGGTCCCATCACTTCATGGGAAATAGATGGGGAAACAGTGGAAACAGTGTCAGACTTTATTTTGGGGGGCTCCAAAAGCACTGTAGATGTTGATTTCAGCCATGAAATTAAAAGACGCTTACTCCTTGTAAGGAAAGTTATGACCAACCTAGATAGCATATTAAAAAGCAGAGACATTACTTTGCCAACAAAGGTCCGTGTAGTCAAGGCTATCATTTTTCCAGTGGTCATGTATAGATGTGAGAGTTGGACTATGAAGAAAGCTGAGCGCCGAAAATTTGATGCTTTTGAACTGTAGTGTTGGAGAAGACTCTTGAGAGTCCCTTGGACTGCAAGGAGATCCAACCAGTCCATCCTCGGGGAGATCAGTCCTGGGTGTTCTTTGGAAATACTGATGCTGAAGCTGAAACTCCAATACTTTGGCCACTTCATACATAGAGTTGGCTCATTGGAAAAGACCCTGATGCTGGGAGGGATTGGCGGCAGGAGGAGAAAGGGACGATGCTGGATGGCATCACCGACTTGATGGACATGAGTTTGAGCAAACTCCGGGAGTTGATGATGGACAGGGAGGCCTGGCGTGCTGCAGTTCATGGGGTAGCAAAGAGTTGGACATGACTGAGCGACTGAACTGAACTGAACTGTACTCTGACAGAGAGCTGGAGGGAACGAAAGAGAACAGACAAGAGATTTACAATGCTAGCTGCTGCTCTAGGAAAGTCTATCTCGGGCCCTCCGGAAAACCTCATCTGCCCCAGGGAGAGGGCAGTCCTTCAACTGGTCCCAACGGAGGCCCCGGGCTCCGTTACAGCCAAACCAGTGTGCCCCCTGTGGAGCTTTGGGCCACTGGAAGAATGAATGCCCTAATGCAAGGAAGGAAGAGGAAGCTCCCGCAGTTGTGGGGCTTGCTGACTTGGAAATTAAATAGGGCTGCCAGGGCTCAGAGATATCAGGTCCCTGAGAGCCCTTGGTAACCTTAAAAGTGGGGGACCAAAACAATGACTTCATGGTGGATACAGGAGCAGAACTGTTGGTAGTTACAAAACATGTGGCACCACTGTCCAAAAAGACTATCGCTGTAACTGGGGTATCGGGAGAAGAGATGATTAAATTGTTTTGCCAGCCCAGAAAATGTCAGATGGGGGGACACCAAGTGATTCATGAATTTCTCCACATTCCTGAGTGCCCAGTACCCCTGTTGGGAAGAGACTTGCTCTCCAAACTAGGAGCACCAGTGACTTTCTCCCCTGAGGAGAGGCCCACCTTCCAGATGGACACTATGACTTATTTGCTCTCTCTCTCAATACCACCCCAAGATGAGTGCAGGTTGCATGAGCCTCCGAAGGAAGAACCGGGTGGGCTGGAAGAGCATGAGAGAGAGCTAACTCAATTATTCACTGAGGTCTGGGCGGAAGACAACTGCCCCCTCCCCCCAGGCTGGCTAAACATCAAGCCCCAGTGATAATAGAACACAAAACAGGCACCATCCCAGTTAGAAAGCACCAGTACCCGCTATTGATAGAGGCCCAGGCCGGCATACTGCCCCACATCAGTAGACTGAAACAATTGGGCAATCTAGTAGAGTGCCAGTCGGCTTGGAATACGCTGATCCTGCCAGTCAAAAAGGAAGGAGGACAGGACTATAGGCCTGTACAAGATCTCAGGCTAATCAACCAGGCTACTGTGACTTTACAGCCCACTGTTCTAAACCCCTATACCTTACTTAGCCTCCTCCCACCGAGGACTAAAGTTTATACTTGCCTAGATCTCAAGGGTGCCTTCTTATGAGTATGCCTTGCCCCAGCGTCACAGCCCATCTTTGCCTTTGAATGGGAAGATCCAGTCAGGGGCACCAAACAACAGCTCATCTGGACTCCCCAAGCGTTTAAGAACTCCCCAGCCATCTTTGGGGAAGCCTTGGCTTCTGACCTGAACTCATTCCATCTGGAAGAGTATGGATGTTGGCTCCTACAATACGGGAATGACCTGCTGCTGGCTGCCGAGACCAAGGAAAAATGCTGGAAAGGGACAAAAGCACTGCTCGAGCTGCTTACCCAGCAGGTTACCAGGTGTCAAAGAAGAAGGCACAGATCTGCAAGGAGGAGGTAAGGTATCTGGGGTTTGTTTTAAAGAAGGACACAAGGTTCCAGACCCTAATTGGGTCCTATATACCGATGGCACTAGCCTGATAAAACAAAGACAGAGGCTGTCAGGTTAGCCAAAGCAGAAGGGGCCATTATGACTGAAAAGGGATGGTGGGACTTGCCAAGTGGCAAATTATTGGTACCGGAGGAGCTGGCACATACTCTGGTAAGCCAAACATACCAAGCGACCCACCTAGGCCGTGCTGCCTGCTCACAGGTTAATGCTACCTCTCAGGTATTCAGACAAAAACCTCCAGGTATTCAGCTGAAAGGCACGCTGCCCTTTGAACACCTGGGAGTGAACTTCACTGAAAAGAAACCTCACTGACACTACCATTAGCTGCTGGTCATGGTATGTACGTTCTCGGGATGGGTAGAAGCTTTTCCTACCTGGACCGAAAGAGTATCAGAAGTAGCCTGGTGCCTGCTTAGGGAAATAGTTCCCAGATTTGGACTTCCTACCAGCATTGGTTCAGACAATGGCCCGGCTTTTGTAGCTGATTTAGTACAACATGTAAGCAAAACTTAATTTTTCATTTTTTTTATTTTTTTGTCTTTTATTTATTTTTACTTATTTATTTAAGTATAGAGTATTTACAATGTTGTGTTAGTTTCTGATGTACAGCAAAGTGATTCAGTTGTACATATACATATTATTTGTCATTATATTATATTGAAAACAGTTCCCTGTGCTATGCAGTAGGACCTTATTGTTTATCTATTTATTATTTTTTTAAAAAATTAATTTATTTAGTTTATTGGGAGATAATTACTTTACAATACTGTAATGGTTTTTGCCATAAATCAACATAAGAATTTGTGATATCACTCTATGTTTTTTTTTTTCCATTATGAGATTATCTTTATTCCAGAGATGTTAAAATCAAGGAAATAGGGTGGGACAGTGGGGGTGATAGGTAGGGGTCCTTGCACCCACTTTGTAAGCAAAACTTTAAACATCAAATGGAAACTGCACAGTGCATATAGGCCCAGAGTTCTGAGATGGTGGAATGAACCAACCAGACACTTAAAGAGACTCTCCAAGTGGATCATAGAGACTGACTGCTCCTGGGTGGACTTGCTTTCGATGGCTCTGCTCAGACTCAGGATGACCCCACAGTCCCAAGGCTATTCTCCATATGAAATTGTGTATGGGAGGCCCCCTCCCATAATAAAACAGGTGTCAACAAATTTGCCTCAGGTAAGGGGGGATAGGATTTCACAGCAGATGGAACTGGGTAAGGTAATAAATCGGGTAACTAAGTTTGTAAGAAACGATGCTGTTCCCCCTTGGGGAACCAAAGATTGGAAACATGATTTGCTAGCCCCTCGGTGGAAGGGCCCTTATACTGTTATTCTAATTACCCCTACTGCAGTTAAAGTTGCAGGTATTGTCCCTTGGATCCATCATACGAGGGTGAAGAGAACATACCATGCAGACCCCAAAAAACGCTGAGTGTACTGCACAGAGGGACCCCGCTGACCCTCGAGAGACTAAGACTATCCTTAAGAAAAAGGAAAAGAAGATCCCGGAAGAGCCCCTTCAGGATGAAACCGCACAATCAACTCCTGCTGCTTGGCCTCATCAACGTGATTTTGAATTTAATTTCTGTTTTAACTCAGGACAGTGTTTTCATCTCATGAGCACATTCCTATGCAGACTTCCACAACACTTCCAACTGCTGGGTATGTGAGGCTATGCCTCTGTCAGTGATGGATGGACTTCCTTCGTGGGTGTCACCACTCTGCCAAGGAGATTTTAAACAACTCTGCTCTTTTCTGGGATGACAAAAAGAGACTTTCCTCTCTTTTGTCAATCATAACCTCTCCTTGCTCTCTCGGTGTAAGACCTACAGTCAACAGACTCGGGTCATGGGGTTACATTTGATATAAATGCCAGTGTAACAAAAGCCTAACCTACAACAAGCCCCGGTAAATCTACCTTATTTACATGCTAGGTGAACAAGATCTGTGTTTCGATGGTATAAGTATATTGCTGCCTTATTCGTACCCTCTATAGGGACAACAGATATTATGATTAAAGTAGAGGCCTTGACTAATTTCACAAAACAGGCCCTCCTAGATAGAACAAAAACCATCCAAGCCTTAAATGAAGAGCAAATCTGAATGAGAAAAGCAGTAATTCATAATAGAATATCTTTGGACATACTCACAGCTGCTCAAGGAGGGACCTGTGCTATAATTAAGGTTGAATGTTGTGTATACATTCCTGACTTATCTGGCAATGTATCAACTGCTTTAGATGACATGAAAAACCAGGTAAAAGCAATGTCAAATGAAAACATTCCTTTCTTGACTTTGGTTCTATCTTGGGTGAAGGGCAATTGGTGGAAAACTATATTTACCACTGTTATAGTTGCCCTGATAGTTCTGCTTTGTGGGCCCTGCTTCTTAAAATGCCTTGTGAATTTTGTAACCCAGAGGTTGATAGCGTTCTCTCATGTGGGTGGCCGGAGGACTAATATATATCTTAATAAATGATGCTTGTTACACAAACTAAGAGCATCAAGAGGAGGGAATGAAGAAGGAATTCATAGGGCCTGGACTCCATCTTAGGCCTGTTCATGCTGATCATGCTCGGTCACCTCTCCAATGGACTGAGCTCTGTGCTTAGTGCCTATGGAAACTACAACAGAAGGATAAGACCCCCTCTGGACAGGGGAGTCTTGACTATCATATCCACGTTACTCATCGCCTAAGAGAAAACATACTCCAATCACCCCTGCCTCTGGACAGGTCATAAATTTTTTCTGTATCTATCGGAATGTAACCACAGGCTTATCGGTTATTAACTGGTTGGAATGTAACCACAGGCTTATTGATTATTAACTGTTTGAACACATAACACATGAATAATGGGGTTATTGTGTTTATATTTACCCTTCCTTTGTTTATGTAAGTCTCAAGGAATTTGGGGTGGTGGGTTTGGACACGTACACATGGGGTATAAAAGATTTTCACAAATGCTGGTCGGGGTCCTTGGCTAAGAAGAGACTCTGCCTTGGGCCCACTGGTGTAATAAACTGCACTCCACTATCTGCATTGTCCTTCTGAATGAGTTTGTTTCCTGGAACGTGTGGCTACAACAACATAGTGTCAAATGCAGAGAAGTCTTAAAATGAATCAGAGGGCAGGAACAATCACCAAGGGTGACTGATCAGAGAATACTTCTTGGAGGAAGTGGAACCTGATTTGAACTCAAAGAAGGATATAGTTTAGGGAAATGGCAGAGAGGAGGGCGTGTAGGGCATTCCAGACTAGGGAGCAGTGTGAACAAAGGTGTGGTGTCAGGAATGTTGTGGGTAGTTTGGAGACAATGAGTGCTCAGTTGAGCAGCAGCTGAGAGGTAAGATTTTACATGGCATTGAATGCAAGTCTAAGGAGCTTATATTTGATCCTGTGTTTAACAGAGCCCCAGAGCTTTTCAGAAGCGATAGCACAGTCAAAACAGAGACTTCAATTCAATGCAGGTGGGGAAGAAGAAAGGTGGTGAGTGAGGAAGCTAAGCAAGCAGAGATCTAGGGCCTCCATTTCTATGTAAACATGATCCCATTTTTTTCTGTTTGATATAGTGAGGGATCATGTAAAATTTTCTTTTGAAGAAAGTCTTCTGCTGCTTAAAAAAGTAAAAATCCCTGAGGTAAATAATAAAAGTCATTAAACAGTTTTCAGCATAGATTATTATAATTAGTACCATGGGGAGTTTCTCTCATCCAGTATGTAACCAAAGCTGGAATCCTATTTAAACATCCCTAACAGTCTTTCTTTAAAAATTGTTCTTGTGACATTAAAGACACATTACATGACTTTGCATTCCACTATTGGATACCTCTAAATCAGAAGATCTTATCATGGAATCCACAAATCCCTTAGAGGTACCATAAACTTCAATGGGAGAAAATATATATTTTTCTTAATCTCTAACTGAAATTTACCATTTTTTTCTATTATGAATATAGGCAACAAACCCTACCAGTGTTATCAGTAACCAAAAAACAGATATTTTCAACACACTTTTTATGCACTTATAAACATTCCTTTGAGAAGAGTTCACAGGCTTTTCCAGATTTGTAAAAGGGTCCAAGGCACAAAATAATGTAATGAAACTGTGTCACATTTATGAATTTTTCTGTTGATTTAAAATTTTTTTCCCCTAACATCTTTCAATTGTTTCCACATTTCCCCTATAAAGCTATATAGAATAAGCCTAATGCTGATTCCATGTGGCAGTCTATAAACTATTTAAAGACAGTAAGTTACCATGTGTCAATAGACTTTTCTTCTTGAACTAATCATCTCACAATTCTTCATCTGTCTCTCAAAAGATAAGCCACTGGGTCCCTTCATCATTGTGACCAGCTTCCATAGCATCCTTCATAGGACCCATATTCTTCAAGTCTTCCTCTTGAAGCATGGTGGTTGTACATGAACAAACATCTATTGGGTTGTCCAAAAAGTTTGTTCAGGTTTTTCTTTCCATAACATCTTATGGAAAAACCCAACCAATCTTTTGGTCATACCAATAGAAAGGGAAGATTTAAAGACAGGAATTGGAGTCTGTCTCAATATAGTCTCAGTATTTCTTATTCTCCAAATTATAATAACCTGAGTTTAGGGACTGAGATATAACCAAATGTGGTCATTTACTTTCCTGCTTATGAACACCCTGGAACCCAGAAGAGATAGATCGACTCAAGACAGTATACTAAACTGGTTAAACAGGGCTACACAGGTCTATGTTTCTATCCTTTTTTTTTTTTTAATGCATATTAGATGGGTGACTTTGGGAAAATTATTAGATCTTTGAAACAATTTTCTCATCTGTAAAATGAGTGAAATAATAGTACTTATCCCATAAATTTGTGTTGATTAAATGAGGTAACACATATAGTGTTTGGCACTTTGTCCAGCACATGCTTACTATTGTTGATCCAAATAAGATAAGCTTTACTACCCTCCTTATCTCATCTGGGCCTTGGGCACTTCCTTCTAATCTGAATTTCATTATGGCTTCACTTCCTCTTTCTGGATCCACAATTTGAATGTGTTCCCCACCAAGAATCACTGTTTTCATTGCAAGGCTTGGAAAAGACCCACCTCCTCCTCTAAGCCTCACTCTCCCTTGAATGCCTATAGGATTAAAAAAACACACACTAAGACTGAAAATGATTTCTAAGGTTTATGTGGAAATGTGCTCCCAATGGTTATCAGCCCTAAGAGATTAGGGTTATATCCCAAATAATTAACTTCCCCTTATTTTATTAGCCTAAAAATCACACTTTGAAATCCACTTCTTAAAACATTTCTCAGTCTACCTCTCACTTCCTCCAGTAGTGTCTTAGGAAAGATATCAGAAGCACAATAGAGGAAGAGATAGAAGATCTCCTAGAAATAGGAAATGGGGCAGCTAAAAGAAGTTATACAAACATATTTTCCACCTACATCACTTCAATGATGACAAATGCCCTAAATTCAAATTCCACCAGACAAAGTAGTACACTCTTTCATTTGCTTGAAAGCTTCCTTCATATTTAATCAGATGTTTTCTTGCTACAGGGTCCCAGAGTTTGCATGGAAATCTTGTATTCCACTTCATACTGTTCATGGGGTTCTTAAGGCAAGAATACTGAAGTGGTTTGTCATTCCCTTCTCCAGTGGACCACATTTGCCAGGAGAAATATCAACAACCTCAGATATGCAGATGATTAGGAAGCATCATTACAAACAAAGCTAGTGGAGGTGGTGGAATCCCAGCTGAGCTATTTCAAATTCCCAAAGATGATGCTGTTAAAGTGCTGCACTCAATCTGTCAGAAAATTTGGGAAACTCAGCAGTGGCCACAGGACTGGAAAAGGTCAGTTTTCATTCCAATCCCAAAGAAAGGCAATGCCAAAGAATATTCAAACTACCACACAATTGCCCTAATTTTATATGATAACAAGGTTATGCTCAAAATCCTCCAAGCTAGGCTTCAACACTACATGAACCAAGAACTTCCAGATGTACAAGCTGGGTTTAGAAAAGGCAGAGGAACCAGAGATCAAATTGCCAACATCCGCTGGATCATAGAAAAAGAAGAGAACTCCAGAGAAACATCTACTTCTGCTTCTTGGACTACTCTAAAGCTTTTGACTATGTGGAACACAACAAACTGTGGAAAATTCTTAAGGAGATGGGAATACCAGACCACTTTACCTGCCTCCTGAGAAACCTGTATACAGGTCAAGAAGCAACAGTTAAAAAGGGACATGGAACAACGGACTGTTTCCAAATTGGGAAAGGAGTATGTCAAGGCTATATATTGTCACCCTGCTCATTTAACTTATATGTAGAGTACATCATGCAAAATGTCAGGCTGGATGAAGCACAAGCTGGAATCAAGATTGCAGGGAGAAATATCAATAACCTGAGATATGCAGATGACATCCCCCTTATGGCAGAAAGCTAAGAGGAACCAAAGAGCCTCTGGATGAAGGTGAAAGAGAAGAGTGAAAAAGCTGACTTAGAACTTAACACTCAAAAAACTAAGATCATGGCATCCAGGCCCATCACTTTATGGCAAATAGATGGTGAAACAATGGAAACAGTAACACACTTAATTTTTTGGGCTCCAAAATCATTGCAGACAGTGACTGCAGCCATGAAATTAAAAGATGCTTGCTCCTTGGAAGAAAAGCTATGACAAACCTAGATAGCGTATTCAAAAGCAGAGATGTCACTTTGCCAACAAAGGTCCATCTAGTCAAAGCTGTTGTTCTTCCAGGAGTCATGTACAGATGTTAGAGTTGGACCATAAAGAAGGCTGAGGACCAAAGAATTGATGCTTTTAAAACTGTGGTGCTGGAGAAGACTCTTGAGAGTCCCTTGCACAGCAAAGAGATCAAAACAGTCAATTCTAAAGGAAATCAACACTAAATATTCATTGGAAGGACTGATGCTAAAGCTGAAGCTCCAATATTTTGGTCACCTGATGGGAAGAGCTGACTTATTGGAAAAGACCCAGATACTAGGAAAGATTGAAGGCAGGAGGAGAAGGGGGGCGACAGAGGATGAGATGATTGGATGGCATCACTGACTCAATGGGCATGAGTTTGAACAAACACCAGGAGATAGTGAAGGACAGGGAAGCCTGGTGTGGTGCAGACCATGAAGTTGCAAAGAGTTGCACACAACCTAGCAACTGAAAAACAACAAACACACTTTTCAGTTTCTTTTCCATTATAGGTTATTACAAAATACTGAATATAGTTTCTTGTGCTATACATAAGTCTTTGTTGTTTGTATATAGTAACAGGTATCTGTTAATCCTAAATTCCTAATTTATCTCTTCCCACTTCCTTTCCCCTTTGATAACCATAAATTTGTTTACTATGTCTGTGAGACTTAGCAACTGAACAACCTGTATTCCACGGGTTTGTCCTTTGGTTACTTACACATCCAGGGTTTGCTCTTCCAAATGGAACAGCCAGAATCATTTTATTCTCTCCTCAGGTTGTAGGTTTTCTTCAGTACCTAACCCAGTGCTGAGGGCATCCTCCACATTGGATAAAACTTCTAATAGCTCCAAAAAATAATCAACCAAAAATTGAATGTCCCTCTGAGCTCAGTGAGGTAACCAAGACTTAGCTCAGAGGGGAGGTGAGGGTGGGATGGGAGTGGCATGAGTGACAAATGATAAGTGTAAGAAAGTCCCTAATCTCCAAAATGCTGCAGGTTCATTAGGTAAAAAAAAAAAAAATAAGGCAAATACAAAAAGATAAACAATATATATATCATAGGTAGTTTCCTTTCCAACTTGAGTTCTCTTTCTGTGGATTTTCTCTTCAAGTCCTAAACATGGGTCAAATTCTAATGCAAGTGAGTATATTTTCATCTTTTTCCATCCAGGTTCTTTGTCTCTTCTACCTTTCTCCTTCTCTCTCTCTCCTTCTCTCTCACTGTTGTTCTTGCTCTCACTCATACTCACACTTTTGCTCTCTCTCTCTCCTCCTTCTTCTAACCTCAGCTCACCCAAATAACAGGTTGCTCTGCTATATCTTAAAATAAAAATCTATGGTGCACATTCCTCCAAATTTTTATCGTTCCCTTACTGGGTAAAACTTATCCCCCTTCCTATGATTTAAAATCTTACTACTGTATTTTGGGAGCTATATGTCTTTTTAAATGGCCTTATTAATTGAAACAAATGAATCTGATACTTTTGGAGAAGACTTACTGGAGCCTTACAAATTCCATTATCAAGGGACTTCCTCCTCTGATAGAACGATTCCAATATCCTTGTTGAGGTTGTGTCTTACTTGAGGATTATTACCCCGGGCTATGTCTAGTCTTCCATATGGGGCTGCATCGTTAAGTACAACGTAACATTGGGCTAACCTAGGCATTTATCCATAAAACTTTGGACCCATGAGATGCTAAATAAATGGTTGTTGGATGTAGAATAAATGACATGAGCTATTGCATATAAGCAAAATAGGCCTTTAGGAAATACAACTAACAGTGTACATTAAGCAGAGTGTTGAAGGAAGGGGAATCTTGAAAGTTGTATGTTGTCCACTAAGGTTCAGGAGGCATTTGGAATGTCTTTTCAGTCACCTAGGAATGGCTTCTTGAATAAGGTAGGCCTGTCAGGAGCTACAGACTTAAAGATTGAAAAGCCCTGGGAACATTCCAGGCATATGGTACAGCTTGGGAAGAAGGCTCAAGGGTGAAAGTAACATATTTAGGTTTGAAAAAATAAAAGAAGTATTTTGCCAAACATGTTTTTCCCCTCAGTGTTCAAAGTAAAAAAAGGAAATGCAATCCATATGGTTTGGACTCATTTATGCTCAATTATGAAGAGTTTCAAGACATTTCTAACCCCTTAAGTTTTTAGGCCCCTTTTCTCCCTGAAGAACAGGAAGTCTTAATTTTCCTAGCTTAAGGGAACTTGAAAACTAAACGATTTATGTTGAACTTAAATATGAGAGTTCATGAGTTTAAATTCTGACAGATTTGGTATAATCTGATGTCCAAACTGTTGCCAGTGATGTTTTTTCTATTCAGAACCCTCAGTCTGATATCTTTCAGAGAAATTCTGATTTGATTTCTGCTTTTAACTGGAGGAGAACATACTTTGAAATAAGAAAATGCAGGGGGTTCAGAATTTATAACGGGGTTAGTGATGGCTTCAGCCCAGTTGTACATCTGAACAAATTGCCTCCATATGCTAACATAGCCTTGTTTGTTTTTTTTTTTTTTTCATTTCTTATATCGGCAAGGAAAAAACATATCAGAATATACTAGTAAACGAGAATACCATTTGATCTTTAAATCTCATATAATCAGTTTAGTCCAAGAGAATTCTTCCACACAGAACTAGCATTTTTACTGACTTTTACATGCACCAATTTTAAAACATTCATTTTGTTCATCACTAAGAATTGCCTTATACATTAATATACATAGTTCATTATTTCTGCTATAGATTATATGAAGGGTACTCATTTAAGAAGGTAATAAAGAGGGAAAGGTCAATTAAAGTGAAGATTCAGACCAATAATGGGACCACAAAGACAATATTTAGGTCTCTGACTTTAAATCCAGTGTTCTTTGTTTTATTCTACAAGACACTTGCAATGACAATTTGTTCCAGGTGTTTTGAGGGGTGACACAGTGAAAAACGTTGCTTTGTTTTTGCTGCAGTACTCAATTTTGATGATGAGCTTCAGCTGTACCATTCTACCCTGCCCTTCAAGCTCATCCCTAAAGGGACATTCAGCATTCTAGTTTGCTCCTACATCTCTTCAGTTTCTATCTTGTTATGACACTTTTCAGGGTGGAACCTGCAGTCAGTAACAGTTAACCAACCTAGAGAAGTTGTGACGAAAGGAAATATAGTAGCCTAATCACCCCACTCCAGTACTCTTGCCTGGAAAATCCCATGGATGGAGGAGCCTGGTAGGCTGCAGTCCATGGGGTCGTGAAGAGTCGGACACCTCTGAGCGACTTCACTTTCCACTTTCATGCATTGGAGAAGGAAATGGCAACCCACTCCAGTGTTCTTGCCTGGAGAATCCTGGGCACAGGGGAGCCTGGTGGGCTGCCGTCTATGGGTTCGCACAGAGTCGGACATGACTGAAGTGACTTAGTAGCAGCAATCCTTCTGTATGAAACAACTATTGTAAAAACTATACTTTCATACTTTTCCTTGGCTCCTCAGTTATTCCCACATTCAAATAAAGAACTTTAAACTTAAGTTTCAAGTCCCTTGAATTGGTATGGTCCAATTGTTCCAAATGAGACCACTTTTTTTTTTCTTACCCACTAAAGCAGCTGGATCCAACTCTTCTGTCTGATATCATTCCACTTGTCTAGAAATAGGATGCTTATATGTAGGTCTCCTAGCACCCAAATACTCTTTATCAATTGCCATAGTTCACCAGGACTGTTATCTGCTTACATCAACTGAAGGGGCTGTTTTCTTAGAATCACAGTGCTGCATTTTTAGTGAGCCTGGAGTTTAGGGAGGGGAAGTCGGATACAGTGGGTTCTGGTTGTGATCAAAGACAGAATGACCAGAATTAAAATAAGGGTAACTAGATTGATGACTTTTTACTTTACCAAAGTGAATTGTAATTTATGATGTGACTAGAAACACATTAAGCACTGTTAAAAAATCATTTAATTAATTTAATCTTAGAAACAACCCTTTGAGGTAGACCCTGTTCTTAATCTCTAATTTAACAATGAGGAAATGGAAGCTCAGAGAGGTTCAGTCACCTGTGCAAGGTTGCATGGTTAGTAAGGTATTAATATGGGAATCAAGCCAAGGTCATCCAGTGTTCTTTTTTTTTATTCTACAAGACACCTGCAATGACAATTTGTCCCAGGTGTTCTGAGGGGTGACAGTGAAAAAAAGTAGCTTTATTCTTATTTCAATTCCCTTCCTTCAGGAGATGGTTCTCTTTTGCTCAGTGTAAGGTTTTCCTTTCTTTAGTGAAATATTCCACTTTTTAAAGATGTTTACATTTTTGAAATGCATTCCAAGAGTCATATATTTAGCTATCTCATCACTTAGTTGTGGAGAGATTTAGCTTTAAAGGATCAAGTTGCTTAAGAGAAAGATAAATGAGTAGCAACAATCACAAGTCCTAAAGCTCTTTATGGAACATGTCATTCTAAGAGTCTTTATAGTGTATCTCAGTGGGAAATAAACTAGAAAAAGAAATGCACAAGAGGACCTGTGGAACCTGACATCTCTTTCTTTCAGATCCCAGATCTGCAGAACACCACCCTCCTGCTTGATTGCAGTGAAGCCCTTGAAGGGAAGGAAGGAGGCAATAAACTTCAGACAGGATTCTCAAGGGTGATCTAGTTCAACTCATTCTTTTAAAATAGATGAGGGAGTGTGGTTTAATGATTTAAATACAGGCTCTCCAATCAGATTCACATTTAAGTCCAGTCTCCAGCACTTCCAAGTTATACAGCCTTGAACAAGTTACTTAAACTCTCTGAGCTGTAGTTTCTTCATATACAGAATAAGGATAATAACAGTAACTGCCTTATAGGATATTTGTGAGTATTAAATAAGAAAATATGTGCATATATGTGTGTGTGATTATATACATGAAGAAGTAAAGTGGTCATGGTTGAGCTTAAATAGAGGCAGAGCCAACAATCACCCAGGCATCTCCTGTTATAAGTGATTAGTATAGGAGGAGGCCTACAGGAAATAATATATTGAGGGGAAAAAATTGAAGGTATAAAGCAAAGAAAAGGAACTTCCTTTGATTCCACATTGCTGAGGGTGTTATTCCAATTGCTGTTTATGTACAGAAATTTAAATTAAGAAGAAACTTGACGACATATTTATATTAATCTCTTCTCAAGAAAGGGCCACACCTAATGTTCAGCCCAGAAGCCTGAGGGTAGCTGAACAACTGGTTATTTTGCTGCAACTCTGAGGTCAGTGTAGTTCAGAAAGAGTCGTATAAGTTAGGAAATATAATTATTGTTCATTTAAATAACATTTCTGAATATCTACTATGTGTGTAGGGCTGAGGGCACTAGGTATGTCAGGAGAGGAGGGGGATCAACCATAGTTCTGACATTCAAGAAACTCACAGGTTGTAGAGATAGATTATAGACAGATATTTATACATGTAATAAGAAAAGTACTATAATACAGGTATGTGCAAAAGAGAGAACAAATAATAATGGATGGTAAGTTAGGGAAGCAGTCACTGAGAAGGTGAGATTTGAGTCATCTGACAAGATGGAGAAAAGTGCACCAGTTAGAGCTCAGAAGAAGGTAGAAAGACAATCCAGGCAGAGTATGCGCAAAAGCACTGTGAATATATATATATATATATATATATATATATATATATATATATATATATATATATATATATATATATATTCACACTTGTGAATATATCTGCACTTGTGGATCTGTAAGGATTTGAGAAAGGTTGGAGGTTAGAGTATAAGAGATAGAAGATGGGAGTAGGTAACAGTAGGAGCTGAAACTGGAAAAGCTAGGAAGGAGACGGATCATGAAGAGTTCTTTTTCTAAAGCATGCCAAAAGGGCTCGGCATTATACTACAGACACACAAGAGTTTTAATACAGGTGGGACATTATCAAATCTGTGTTTTTAGATAGATCATTCTGCCTGTAGTATACAGAATAGACTGAAAACAGCAGAGGACTGAGCCAGGGAAACCAATTAGGAGAATGTTGCAATAACGTAGATGTGAGATGATGATGATCTGGACTAAGGTACTAGCAGTGTACGTGTGGAAAAGCATAAAACATTGCCTAGGTGCAAAGTTTCTTATCTTATCAGAAATGCCAAAAGGTGAAAGGTAGTAGGGAAGTAGTCTCAAGGAAGCACACCAGGAAAGTCTCAAAGCCATACTTGTGAATGCAAATCACATCTGTTTTGTCTAACCTTCCCTGACTAAACAGAACAAGTTGATTACTGGGGCCTCAACCTCTTTGGTTTATCAAACATGATTAATAGTGTAATTCTTCCCTAAAGTACACATACTTCAGGTTACAAAACTCAAAAGAAAAACAAGACAGGATTAACATAGCATTGGTTCTCACTTACATTGGACACAATGTAAACCATTGTGTTCAGCACCTCACCAGTATGGCTTACACAGCAGAGCTAAAGGTACAGACTTTCACATTCTTCTCTTGGGAAACTCCTTCCATTCCTATTGACATCAAGAGTGGAGGATGCAAAGTGAATCAACCCACCAGTATTTCCTGAATGCCTCTTAGGTATACCCAGCCCTACATCAGTACTGACAGAAGTTAAGGGGTGTATGAGGGTGTGGGTGGAGGGTATAGAACCATTAGATAGACTCCTTGCCCTCAAGAAGCTCACATTCTAATTGGGAAGACATACCTAATATACGACAAGTACCCCCACAACAAAGGAGTGAAAAGCTCTATGACATAAACTAGAAATGTCTTAGTAGCCTAGGGAAGGTTAAGCTCAGTGTGGGCTGACCAATCCAAAGAAGGCTTCTTGGAGAAGACAAGATGTGCATGAGTTTCAATGGTGAGGGAGATCTGAATTGGCAGAGAAAGGGAAGTTCTACCCTGCAGGGGTGGTAATGGAAGAGGACACACATGGGGGGCGGTGGGTAACATATCAGAATAACAATAGAGTTTATTTCCTTCAATAACACCTTCACTTAGAGCAGGATAAGTTATTTCTGGATTCTCTATTGTAGCTTTAAGAGGGACAGGACAAACTGGGAAAGAAGAGATGGAGAAAAACACCCTGTGAAATTTTCCCAGAACGAATTCTGTGATGACTCTCTTCCCTCATTGTTGCTACTACAAAACAGAGACAGACTTGTAGGGAAGTCAGGAAGCAGAGAGAGAGAATGAATTAGCATCTACTGAGTGCTTCTATTTCCATATATTTTCTTAGTTTGTCCTCTCCCAGAGCTACACAGTTCTCTCGCTGTGTACACACTGGACTTGCCCTCAAAAGAGCTTAGTTCAGGACTTAAGTCTGCCACTTAGAACTTGTGTAAACATTAATCACAACTCTTCTGAACCTCAATTTCCATATATATATATATATATATATATATATATATATATATATATATGACAACAAAACTACCTGACTCAATCTACAAGATTGTTATGAAAATTGTGTGAGAAAACTGATATGAGAATAATTTGCAGTGTAAAAATTATACAAATATATATCTTATTGTGTACTTCATAGAAAATGAGCACACACTTGATTCTGCCACTTACTTCCTGTGCAAACTTCAGATAGAGCTTTCCTCTGACATTTTCCACATGGCTGTAAAGATGAGAGCATAATGTAATGTGTGTGCTTGTGCTCAGTCGTGTCTGACTCTGTGACTCCATGGATTGTAGGCTGTCAGGTTTCTCTGTCCTTGGAATTTTCCAGGCAAGAATACTGGAATGGGTTGCCATTTCCTACTCCAGGAGATCTTCCCATCCCGGGGATTGAACCCACATCTCTTGTGTCTCCTGCATTGGCAGACAGATTCTTTACCACTGCGCCACCTGTAAAAATGAGACCCTCTCAAAATGCATCCATCCACTCATCCATAAGTGCTCATTGGTTATCTACTCTCTGCCAGGCACTGTGCTGAAAGTTGGTATAAAAAGATTATCTGCCTTTTCAAGGAACTGCCAATCTAGTTGGAAATACAGGCTAAGAAATCAATAAACATAGTAGAATAAGACTTGCTTTTTTGGGGGGGGTGTATATATGCAGAGAATGTAGTGAAGTTTAGAAAAGTTAGCTCTAACAATGAGTGAAGGAGTCAGAGAAAGAGTCACAAAGTCTAAGTTTTAACCAAGGCTTGACAGAGGAGAAAAGATTTGCCTAGGGGCCAAAAAGTAGAGTGGGAGAGCTTAGCTAGCTATAGTGTATAGGAAAAGAAGAGCCTGGGCCAAAGATGAAATTCCAATATTTAAAAGATAGGCTGAAATAAAAGAGGCTGTAAAGTAGACTAAGAAAAAAGTAGGACACAAAGAAAGAGCAGTATCATGACACCCAAAAAGGGGGGAGTGGCCAAGAGTGTTCAAGGCTATCAAGAGCCCAAATAGGACTAGAAAAATAGCTACTGAATTTTGTGACAAGGGGATCTTTGGTGACCTTGGCAAGATTCATATTTAGTAAGGTTAGGAAGTGAACAGGAATTGAGGAAGTAGAGATTACAGGTGGAGAATACTGTTATTCTAAAACTTTGCCTGTAATGCTATGAACCTTCCCCTTAGCACTGCTTTTACAGTGTCCCATAGGTTTTGGGGTGTTGTGTTTTAATTTTCACTCATTTCTATACATATTTTGATTTCTTTTTTGATTTCTTCTATGATTTGTTGGTTATTCAGAAGCGTGTTATTTAGCCTCCATATGTTTGAATTTTTAACAATTTTTTCCCTGTAATTGAGATCTAATCTTACTGCACTGTGGTCAGAAAAGATGACTGGAATGATTTCAATTTTTTTGAATTTTCCAAGACCAGATTTATGGCCCAGGATGTGATCTATTCTGGAGAATGTTCCGTGTGCACTTGAGAAAAAGGTGAAGTTGATTGTTTTGGGGTGAAATGTCCTATAGATATCAATTAGGTCTAGCTGGTCCATTGTGTCATTTAAGGTTTGTGTTTCCTTGTTAATTTTCTGTTTAGTTGATCTATCCATAGTTGTGAGTGGGGTATTAAAGTCTCCCACTATTATTGTGTTACTATTAATTTCCTCTTTCATACTCGTTAGCGTTTGCCGTACATATTGCGGTGCTCCTATGTTGGGTGCATATATATTTATAATTGTTATATCTTCTTCTTTGATTGATCCTTTGATCATTATGTAGTGTCCTTCTTTGTCTCTTTTCACAGCCTTTATTTGAAAGTCTATTTTATCTGATATGAGTATTGCGACTCCTGCTTTCTTTTGGTCTCTGTTTGCATGAAATATTTTTTTCCAGCCCTTCACTTTTAGTCTGTATGTGTCTCTTGTTTTGAGGTAGGTCTCTTGTAGACAGCATATATAGGGGTCTTGTTTTTGTATCCATTCAGCCAATCTTTGGGAGAAAATAATAGCAAATGAAGAAACAGACAAAGGATTAATCTCAAAAATATACAAGCAACTCCTGCAGCTCAATTCCAGAAAAATAAATGACCCAATCAAAAAATGGGCCAAAGAACTAAACAGACATTTTTCCAAAGAAGACATACAGATGGCTAACAAACACATGAAAAGATGCTCAACATCACTCATTATTAGAGAAATGCAAATCAAAACCACAATGAGGTACCATTACACGCCAGTCAGGATGGCTGCTATCCAAAAGTCTACAAGCAATAAATGCTGGAGAGGGTGTGGAGAAAAGGGAACCCTCTTACACTGTTGGTGGGAATGCAAACTAGTACAGCCGCTATGGAAAACAGTGTGGAGATTTCTTAAAAAACTGGAAATAGAACTGCCATATGACCCAGCAATCCCACTTCTGGGCATACACACTGAGGAAACCAGATCTGAAAGAGACACGTGCACCCCAATGTTCATCGCAGCACTGTTTATAATAGCCAGGACATGGAAGCAACCTAGATGCCCATCAGCAGATGAATGGATAAGGAAGCTGTGGTACATATACACCATGGAATATTACTCAGCCATTAAAAAGAATTCATTTGAACCAGTCCTAATGAGATGGATGAAGCTGGAGCCCATTATACAGAGTGAAGTAAGCCAGAAAGATAAAGAACATTACAGCATACTAACGCATATATATGGAATTTAGAAAGGTGATAACGATAACCCTATATGCAAAACAGAAAAAGAGACACAGAAATACAGAACAGACTTTTGAACTCTGTGGGAGAATGTGAGGGTGGGATATTTCAAAAGAACAGCATGTATACTATCTATGGTGAAACAGATCACCAGCCCAGGTGGGATGCATAAGACAAGTGCTCCGGCCTGGTGCACTGGGAAGACCCAGAGGAATCGGGTGGAGAGGGAGGTGGGAGGGGGGATCGGGATTGGGAATACATGTAAATCCATGGCTGATTCATATCAATGTATGACAAAACCCACTGGAAAAAAAAAAATAATAAAAAAAATAAATAAAAAAAAATAAAACTTTGCTTATAAAAATAGCTAAAGAAAATAAACAAACAAAAAAAATACCTAATTAAACTTTTAAGTTTTTGCACAGCAAAGAAAACTATAAACAAGATGAAAAGACAACCCTAGAATGGGACAAAATAAATTCAAATGAAGCAACTGACAAAAGATTAATCTCCAAAATATATAAGCAGTTTATACAGCTCAATATCAGAAAAGCAAACAATCCAATCAAAATATGGGTAGAGGACCTAAACAGACATTTCTCCAAAGTAGATGTACAGATGGCCAACAAATGAAATGATGCTCAACATTGCTCATTACTAGAGAAATGCAAATCAAAACTACAATGAGGTATCACCTCACACCAATCAGAATGGTCATCATCAAAAATCTACAAACAATAAATGCTGGACAGGATGGGGGGAAAAGGGAATCCTCCTACACTGTTGGTTAGAATGTAAATTGATAGAGTCACTATCGAGAACAGTATGGAAATTCTTTTAAAAATTAGGAAAAAAACTACCATATGACCCAGCAATCCCACTATTGGGCATATATCCTGAGAAAACCACAATTCAAAAAGACACATGTACCAAATGTTCATTACAGCACTATTTACAATAGCCAGGACAAGGAAACAACCTAGATGTTCATTGACAGATGAATGAATAAAGAAGATGTGGTACATATACACAGTGGAATATTACTCAACCATAAAAAGGAATGACTTTGAGTCCATTGTAGTGAGGTGGATGAATCTAGAGCCTGTTATACAGAGTGAAATATCAAAAAGAGAAAAACAAATATTGTATATTAATACATATATATGGAATCTAGAAAAACAGTACTGATGAACTTATTTACAGGGAAGGAATGGAGATGCAGGCATAGAGAACAGACTTGTGGACACAGAGAGGGAAGGAGACAATGGGACAAATTGAGAAAGTAGTGTTAACATATATACACTATAATGTGCAAAACAAATAGCTAGTGGGAAGCTACTGTATAGCACAGGGAGCCCAATGTGGTGCTCTGTGATGACCTAGAGGGGTGGGAAGAGGGGGTTCAGGAGGGAGGGAATATATATAATCATTGCTGATTCACTATTGTACAGCAAAACCCAACACAACATTGTAAAGCAATTTTCTTCCAATTAAAAAATAAATTCAAAAATAGCTAAAGATAGGAAGTAATGGAGGGGAGAAATATCAATAACCTCAGATATGCAGATGACACCACCCTTATGGCAGAAAGTGAAGAAGAACTAAAGAGCCTCCTGATGAAAGTGAAAGAGGAGAGTGAAAAAGTTGGCTTAAAGCTCAACATTCAGAAAACCAAGATCATGGCATCCGGTCCCATCACTTCATGGCAAATAGATGGGGAGACAGTGGAAACAGTGTCAGACTTTATTTTGGGGGGCTCCAAAATCACTGCAGATGGTGACTGCAGCCATGAAATTAAAAGACGCTTACTCCTTGGAAAGAAAGTTATGACCAACCTAGATAGCATATTAAAAAGCAGAGACATTACTTTTCCAACAAAGGTCCATCTAGTCAAGGCTATGGTTTTTCCAGTAGTCACGTATGGATGTGAGAGTTGGACTATAAAGAAGCCCAAGCGCCGAAGAATTGATGCTTTTGAACTGTGGTGTTGGAGAAGACTCTTGAGAGTCCCTTGGACTGCAAGGAGATCCAACCAGTCCATCCTAAAGGAAATCAGTCACAAGTGTTCATTGGAAGGACTGATGTTGAAGCTGAAAGTCCAATACTTTGGCCACCTGCTGCGAAGAGCTGACTCATTTGAAAAGACCCTGATGATGGGAAAGATTGAGGGCAGAAGGAGAAGGGGATGACAGAGAATGAGATGGTTGGATAGCATCACTGACTCAATGGATATGAGTTTGGGTAAAATCTGGGAGTTGGTAATGGAGAGGGAGGCCTGGAGTGCTGTGGTCCATGGGGTCGCAAAGAGTTGCACACGACTGAGAGACTAAACTGAACTGAATGGAGGGGTATGTAGGATCCAGGGACATGTTTGTTTCTTTATTATTTTATCTTTTCAGGTCACAGAGATTTGAGCATTATATCTTGAAGGGAAATATTAAATGGTGAGAGTAGTTGAGGCTATAGGAAAAACGAAAGACAACTGATAGATTAAAATTCAAAGGAGGCAAAGGGTGTAAGTAAGAATGCAGGGAGTAACGTTTTTGACAAGAGAAGAGATACCACTTCACCTGGTCAGAAGAAAGTGAAGCTGAGTACAAAATAATTGTTTGTATAGCACCTACCATGTATAAGGGCCTTTGCATATACTATTCCCTCTGCTTGAGATGCTCTTTCCCCCTATCACTAGGCCAGATCCCTACTCATCATTCTGACTTCATCTCAACTGTCTGTCATTTCTGCAAAGAGGTCTTCTACTTCCCAGAGACAAGACTAGGTCCACCTATTGCATGCTCTCAAGGCACTGTTGTCTTCTCCCTCATAACACTTTTGACGGTTTGTAATTGTGCATTCATTAATGTGATCATTTGAATGTCTGTTTTATCCATTAGACTGTAAGCTCCATGGAGGAACGAAGTCAAGCCTTCTTTGGGTCATTTCATTATCTCTAGTAAGTAGTACACAGTGCCCAGCATAGAGCAGGTATTTAATAAACACATGAATTATCTTAAATGCATACAATTAATTGCACTAGGTGCTGGCAAAATAGAAAATCTCTATTTTGTTTCCTACAAGGGGCAGTTCCTATAAGGAAACTTTGATCTAGGAGAGAAGATAAGCCACATATTTAAATGTTTGTAAGGCAGAGAGGCCATTTGGTTCAAATACCACTCCTTCCATAAAGTGGGACACTCATCCTACCCAGAATCAATCACTCCTTCCTCTTGACTTTCATCGCACTTTTCTCATACTGATAGTCGAGTACTATCTTTGGTTTACAGTTCACTGGCTTAGTTCTTCAGTCTTCCCATCCATTCTGTACATTCTTCTTCTGTTTAAATCAAGAGTCAGGCTCAACTGCTTTCAACTGAGAATCCTAATACATGTGATAATTTTCCTTAATCATTAAGCAATTAGACTCAGAATCATTTCAAAACCAGATTTTCTCTCTAGTTGTGTTCTTTAATCAAAGGCAGTTTTGAAATACATTTGATAGAAATTTTAAATTTTGATCAAACAAATGGATTTTTTGCCTTTGCTTTTGCTTATTCAGTGGCAGATTAGATTTCTGCTGGATATTCAGGTAATTGAATACAGTGTACTTAAAACAGCTGGCTGTCTGGCATAGTTACAATGGTTTAAGATTATGCTGTGTCATGACAGATTTGGCTATTTCTTTTCTTTTCTCTTTTCTCTGAAATAAAGATACCACTAGACCTCAAAACACAAGAGCATCTATACTTCTATGTATTTTTTCTCAGTTCAAATGAGTTATAATTACCCATAAGGGCACAAATTCTAGCATTCTTTGAGACGATTAGTGAAAGTAACAGAGAAGAAGCTGCTAGCAATTTTCAAAGTGTATGAAAAGTGTTAGTCACTCAGTCACTTCTGACTCTGCGACCCCATGGACTGTAGCCTGCCAGGCTCCTCTGTCCATGGGATTCTCCAGGCAAGAATACTGGAGCGGGTAGCCATTCTCTTCTCCAGGGGATCTTCCCCACCCAGGGATTGAACTGTATTGCAGGCAGATTCTTTACCATCTAAGCCACAAGGGAAGCCCTAGGAATCTTGAAAGGTCTATCCAAAACCCTGGAATCCAGAGAAGACATTACCATGCTTCTGAGAAATATTTTAGGATATTTTGGGAAGCACTGGGCTAGAAGTTAGGAATTTATAACATTTGGCTGGAAGGCCTAAGTGTAACATGATATTTAGCACCTACTGTCTTTGGCAAAATCTTGACAGTACTTTGTCATTGCCAACAATTTCCTTAGTCTTTGAGTCAAATTTGGCGGACGTCACAGAGTCGTTTAGTCTGATATGATCTGGTCTGCTGCTTGGAAGACTAGGTCAATGGTGTCTAGGGGGCAGTATTTTCACCAAAATTGCCAGAAAATAGTATATAACATTATACCTGATTATAGCCAATAAACTGTAGCTGATAAAGCCAGGAATTTCTAATTTCAGCTAAGCTATGGAAAAAAAATTCCCCATTTACATTCCATGTTTTTAACCTGACCAAAAACAAATGACAAAAAAAGAGCATAGGCTCTGAAGTCAGACACGCTTGGGTTTAAATTCTGCTTAACTTAGTAGTCACCTTCAAGTAAGTCACTTTCTCTCTCTAATCCAAATGGGAATCATGCCACCTTCCTCATGAGATTTTTGTAAATAATCCATGAAAAGTCTCTGGAACACAATATCTAGCTCATAGAATATACTCTTCAAATATTACTGTTCTTTCCTTCTTTTGAAAAATGAGGCTGTAATTTAAGGCTTTATTTTGCTTTCATGTAGAAATTAATTATATTTTGGATATAAGGATATATATCCTTATATATATATATATGTGTGTATATATATATATATACAACTTATTGTATCCTCAAATTATCTTTGGGAAAGTGTACTCATATTTCCTATGGTGGCATCTAATGCATATGACTTTACATTCCAGAAAATCATAACATGAGGACTTCTAATTTTTACAATTAAAAACAGCATAGACAAGACAGAAATTCAAAAAGTATAGTATATTACTTGTGTTACTTTGTCAGCATACAACCAGATCACAGGTTATACATGTGGTTACACTTGCAGAGGGGAGGCCAACCCCTATCTAGTTCTGTCTAAGACTAGGTGGGTATATTTGCCTAATTCTGGGGATCAGTGGGCAGGCCCACTAGGATACTAAGCTTAAAGACTAATCCTCAAGTTGGAACTTCCCAGTAAAGGTGATATCATGTATCCATATTAGTCTTTGTTTTGTTTCTCAAAATATTCATAACCTGGGGTAGAAGAAAGTTTGTATTTATTGCATGCCTTTTCTCCTTTCCCTGGAGAGTACATCATCTAAGAAAATTGTTTTTTCAAAATATTAATTAAAAAAATACTAACTAAATGCTGTATAGATCTGAAATAGCATGTTAACATTTTCTCTTTTAACATGTGTTGTAACATTATATCTACTAATTTTCTCCACATTTATTAGTAGGAAATTGAGAATTGAGGCTTGAATGTTCTTCACAAACAATGACTAATGCTAACTCTTTATTTAGTGAATTATGGGAAAAAAGCCAAATCAGTGAAACAGCAGAGAGGAAAGACTGGTATACAAGAAAAATTAATGTTCACAATTTGGAAAGAGTCTAGAATAGCATATGATATCTGGCATCTAAAAACAATCCTCCATTTCATGATTAAAGGAACATATTTTGAACCATAACCAAACACAAATGCAGCATTAAATACAATTCAGATGGTCACCTCTCAACCTTAAAGGGAGGGAAAGGCAGTGGTTTACTTTTTTAATTACTGGTAAAATGAAGACAATCAATGGGATGGGAGTGTTTAAAAATGTTTCCTGAGTTCTGTAGTGCTGGGCATTAAACTAGTTAACAATGACTACTTGGTATTTTACAAAGGCCAAAGCCCAAGATTAAGTTCCTAAATCATCATGTTCTGATATTTTCACCAGAAATATACTTGTTTTTATTTATTGGATTGCAGACTATGGATAGGACCCAATAGGAGTGACTATAAAGTATTATTCTTGTCTCTAATAAACATGGCAGAACCAATATGATCATACTGCCTCTTTAAAGGAGCACTTTGTGGATTTATTTCAGCGATGCTGCTGTTCAACAAAGTGTGCTCAGATTCCTCTTTTAAACTGATGAATAACCACAGCAGAGTGTACAAATCTTAAGTATACAGATCAATTTGATGTACATATGTGTACATCCATGGAAGCACCACTGAAATCAAGATGTAGAACATTTCAAGAAACTCAGAAGCCTCCTTTATGCTAACTACCAGTCAGAGCACTTCCCCCACACAAAAAATCATTTTTCTAAGCAGTATCAACATAGACTAGTTTTGACAGTTTTTGAACTTTTTATAAGTAAAATCACACATTATATACTCTTGGGTATCTTGTTTTTTTCTCAGCATTGTGTTTTTAAAGTAACCCATGCTTGAGACTTCCCTGGCAGTCCAGTAGTTAAGACTCTGTGCTCCCACCTAAGGGGGTGTGGGTTCAAAACCTTGTCAGGGAACTAAGATCCTTCATGCCTTGCAGCATGGCCAAAAATTTTTTTAATTAATCCTTGTTCTTGCTCTGTTTATTGCTATGTAGTATTATAATACAGTGTGGCTATACCTCAGTTTATGTATGTATTCTATTGCTGAAGGATATTTCGATTATTTCTTTTGTAGAGTGATTATGAATAATACCACTATGCAAGTTATTCCACATTTTTTTAAAGACATAAGCATTCCTCATACAAAAGTGGAACTGTTAGGTTATAGAAAGCTTTTTAAGAAAAACACTACCAACCCAAAAGAACTAAAAGCAGAATCCTGAAGAGATATTTGTACACCCATGTTCATAGTAAGATTAATCACAAGTGTCAAAGAGTGGAAGTAACTCAACTGTCCATGGACGGAGAAAAGAATAAACAAAATCTGGTACATACATACAGTGGAATCTTAGCCTTAAAAAGAAATTCTGACATGCCACAACACTGATGAAACTTAAGGATATTATGCTAAATGAAATGAGGTAGTCACAAAAAGACAAAAAGTGTATAATTCCACTTATGTGATATAGCTAGAGTAATCAACTTCATAGAGATAGAAAGCAGAATGTTAGTTGCTAGAGGCTGGGGGAGAGGGAGGAATAGGGAGTTGCTGTTTAATGGATGCAGAGTTTCAGTTTTGCAAGATTAAAAGTGTTCTGGAGATGGATGGTGGAAATAGTTGTACAGCAATGTGAATGTACTTAATACCATTGAACTGTACATTTAAAAACAATTAAGGTGGTAAATTTTACATTATGTATATTTTACCATAATTTTTAAGCATTTTAAATACTACAAAATATTTTTCAAAAGTGATTATAGTAGTTTATACTTCCACTAACAATGTGTGAGAGTTCCAATTGTTCCACATTCTCACCGAGGTAGTATTATTCATCCAATTTAATTTTTAACCATAATACTGTATACCAATATTTTGTTGTGGTCCTATTTTGCAGTTCAATCCCTGGGTTGGGAAGATCCCCTGGAGGAAGACACGGCAACCCACTCCAGTGATTCTTGCCTGGAGAATCCCTTGGACAGAGGAGCTTGGTGGGTTACAGTCCATAGGGTTACAAAGAGTTGGACACGACCAAAGTGACTTAGCATGCATCCAGTGACCAATGATGCTGTTGTTGTTCAGTCAGTTATGTCCAACTCTTTGCGACCTCCTGGACTGCAGCACGTCAAGCTTCCCTGTTCACCACCTCCTGGAGCTTGTTCAAACTCATGCCCATCGAGTTGGTGATGCCATCCAACCATCTCATCCTCTGTCATTCCCTTCTCCTCCTGCCTTCATGCTTTCCCAGCATCCGGGTCTTTTCTAATGAGTCAGCACTTTGCATCAGGTGGCCAAAGTATTGGAGCTTCAGCTTCATCATCAGTCTTTCCAATGAATATTCAGGATTGATTTCCCTTAGGATTGACTGGTTTGAGCATCCTCTAACATGTTTATTGCTTATTTGGATACTTTCTTTTATCAAGTGTCTTGTTCAGCTCTTTTGTCCACATACTTCTTTTGGTTTGTCCTTTTTCTTTTTTGATTTGTAGAAGTTATTTATACATTCCAAATAAAAATTTTTCACCAGGTTGATAGATTTCAAATATTTTCTCTCACACTGTAGCTTGCCTCACTTAATGGTATCAGTTGGTGAATAGTTCCTACAGCATATTCTTTTGGATTTCCTCATGGGAAAATATTCATATACTTGGGGGGGGGATTTGATCCCTAGAAAAAAATGTTTTAATCTTCAAAGCTGAGATGATGATGACGACATCACATCCTCTGCCCCAAGTCTAATCAAGATGATATAAGGATTGTGAGCTCAGCACACAGATAAGGGTGGAATTAAGTTCTCATTATAAGTAGCAGACATAGAAACTGCCTTGGCAGGAACTAATCTGTCATATGTAACTTGTTTATATATCTTGGCTTCCTCCTTGGAGCTGAGGGGGACCCTTAAAGATGCATGACTATGTCAAATAGTAACAAATTTGATGAAGAGTATTAATAAAGTGATATAGCCATGTATTACCATTTGGAGTTTAATATTATTCAAGAACATGAAATAACATCTGGGTGTGGGTATATGTGCATGCATCTGCAAGAGGAAAAGGGAGAAGGAGCAAATGTCCCTGAAGACAACACAAAAGGACAAGTTCTAAAAATAATTTGGATGATGCCACAACTACTGAACTAGGTATAAATTTTCCAATGAGATAGCATCATTTGGATGTATGTCTCATTACTTTTTTTTTTTTCTTTTTTTCTTTTTTTAATTTTTTTATGAGTTGGAGGCTAATTACTTCACAACATTTCAGTGGGTTTTGTCATACATTGATACGAATCAGCCATGGATTTACACGTCTTCCCCGTCCCAATCCCCGCTCCCACCTCCCTCTCCACTCGATTCCTCTCGAAACATCCCACCCTCATTACTTTTTAGTCATAAATACAGTTGGACAAATATCCACTAGACCCCACTAGACATGGATGAATGGACAATGGTGACCTTTGTGAGGGGAATTCCCTCACTTCTTGACTACCCCACCATTTCAATCCTCAACCAGGAACTGAGCGAAACAACTGCCTGATCCTAAAAGGAAGCTAGGCATAGCTCTAGCATCTGAAATAACACACTTATTGACTGCTAAAAATTCTAAGAGATATCTCGGAAGTTCATGGGTTGACTCAAGTTCAGACTTGAGTTAATACCAAAGAAATTATCTTCCTGTTTTATTTTTTTGCTTATTCATTTAATGAGTAAAATCATAAAGTAAGGATAAAATAGATTGTTTTGCATTATATAGAGAAATGGGACTGTTTATGGCAAACACAAAAACAAGCATCAGTGAAAAGCCCAGGAATCAACCATTGTGATTGAGACAAAACTTACACATGCATTGTTAATACGAGCAAACGTAAACCTCTTTTGAAACACTTATTGTTCACCATACACTGGGGTAAGTTTTTTATATTAATTATCTCACATTAGCCTTCAATAACACTATGAGTTCACACTATGATCATCCCCAATTTATAACTGAAAGAACTGAAATATATGGAGGTTAGGTAACTTACCTGAATAACTTACATGAATAGAGTATTACACAGCCAGAACTTAAACCTGATCTATCTCATCTCAGAACTCCAATGCTCTATTGACTCCATCATTGAAACTTACCTAACCTGAGTACAAGCACACCTTGGAGATATTGAGGGTTTGGTTCCAGACCACTGATCACCACAATAAAGCAGAAATTCGATAAAGCAAGGCACAAACTCTACTGTAACCTATTAAGTGTGCAGTATCATTATTTCTAAAAAAAAAAACCATGTAAATACCTTACTTTTAGAATATTTTATTGCTAAAAACTGTGAACTGTCATCTGAGCCTTCAGCAAGTCACAATCTTTTTGCTGGTGGAGGATCTTGCCTCACTGTTGGTGGCTACTGACTGCTCAGTGTGGTGGTTGCTGAAAGTTGGGGTGGCTGTGACAATTTCTTAAAGTAAGACAAAAATGAAGTTTGCTTCATCACTTGACTCTTCCTTTCATGAACAGTTTCTCTATAGTATGTACTGCTGTTTATAGCATTTTACCCACAGCATAACTTCTTTCAAATTTGGAGTCAATCCTCTCAAACCCTGCTGCTGCTTTATAAACTAAGGTTACGTATGATTCTAAATCTTCTGTTGTCATTTCAACAGTCTTCACAGCATCTTCACCAGGAGTCAATTCTATCTCCAGAAACCACTTTCTTTGCTCATCTGTAAGAAGCAACTCCTCATCCATTAAAGTTTCATCACAAGATTTCAGAAATTCAAGTCACATCTTTAGTCTTCACTTCTAATTTTACTTCTCTTGCTATTTCCACAGTATCTTCATTCCCTAGTCCAACATGAAAACTCACACTTCAAAACCAAATTTAGGAGTCAACTTTCTTTATACCTTCCTTATCTTACCAGGTTTCCAAAGTTCTCTGGTCAGATGTCTAGTATAACATTAATAACATTCTTTTTTTTTTGCTGTTGTTCATGAGTGCTGTCTCTCTCAACTAAACTCCAAGTTATTAGTGGGCAAAAGTCATCATTTTACTCCTGTCTGTATCTATAGCAACTCACATTCTGCCAGATACATAATAGATAGTAACTGTCTACTGAACTGATCTAAAGAGAAGTCTATATAGGGGATATGATCTGATCTATATTTTGATTTTGATTTATCATTCTGTCAAGGATTATATTACTAGTTCATTTTCACCATTGGGGTTATTAGATTCAACTAGTTTATTATTTTTAAATGTGGTAAAATATATAATTTAAAATTTACCATCTTAACCATTTTAACTGCACATTTCAATAGTGTTAAGTATATTCATGTTGTCATGCAACCAATGTCTAGAAGTTTTCATCATGCAAAATCAAAATTCTATGCACGTTAAAAGCAGTTCCCCATTCCCCTCTTCCCCAGCCATTAGCAACTATCATTCTACTTTCTGTTTCTATGAATTTAACTACTGTAGCTACCTCATATAAGTGAAAAATACAATATTTGTCTTTTTGTGACTCCATCAATTTATCTTTAAACTCCAAAAACGTTACATAACCAATGAGCATCAGAAGAGTAAAACTTTAAAGTGGAATATTTCACATTTTAATTATTTGATTCACTTACAGAGGAGTTTGTCCTTCTAGGATATCTCCAAGCTTATCAGAATTCTCTATTTCCTGTATTTGAAAAAAGCTAAAGTGCATTTTTTATGGTACAAGTTTTCAGATCCCTTGGAGAAAAGACAAGATAGCTGTTGGTATTGCCTAGGAGAAAAAATTCCAGTTAAGGTCAGTAAGCTCTTTAGTACATGCTATACAGTGGGAAAAAATAAACAAGTGTCAGAAAAGACAGCAAGCAAATTAAAGAAATTCCAGAAACATGACAGCAACCATTCTAGGGAAAAATGGTATCTGTTTCATTCACCTTCAACAATTTTTTGAATAGATGTTAAACTTATGGTTTGTCTAGAGTTGTCCTGGGGGGAAAGAATAACAATGGGAAATGTGCGATGTTGAAATTTTCATAATTTAATGCCATAAATGACTATCTATACACAATATCAAATCATCTAAATTAAAATGACAGATTCAAGCCATCTTCCAAATATTGTCTAATACTTTTTTGTATTGCTCAAGTCTCATCTTCTTCACAGTAAAATCCAGTCCTTATGATAGTCTGCAAGGCTCTACATGACCAGGCTCCTGTTAACCCACTGACCTTATTTCCTGTCATTCATTTTGTCATTCATTCACTGTTCAGCCTTCACTAGCCACGGTGACAGAAACACTCAAAATAAACCTCAGAGCCTGTCCATTTCTCTACATAGAAAGCTTTACCCCAAGGCATTTTCATGGTTTACTCTTTTACTTCATTCGACTATAAAGTCTTTGAAAATGTCCCTTGTTCAAACAGTTTCCCTAGATCACCTTTTACAAATTAGTACCCCACCCCTATCATTTTCTATCCTTTTACTTGATTTTACTTTTATTCATAGAATCTATCATTATCCGGTACATTTCAATATTTTTTGTTGTCTGTCACTCCTTACTAGAATGAAAACTCTATGAGGTCCATTAGACTTGTCTCATTTGTTTATGTTATATCTCTAACACCTAACATAGTGCCTGACAAAGAGCATATATTAAACTATCCATCGAACTGACAGCTTAAACTTCCATTTGCCAAGTCGTTATGCAGTAGGTAGAAACTCAGTCTCCATGCTGTAGGTGAATAAATATTAGATTCTGTCCTCTAATTAGCTAAAAATACAAAATCTCTGTGACCCTTCGTTATTTGAATTCAGGTGTTCTCCATGTATAGTTCCTGAACCCACAAAATCTACAGCATCGGGAAACTTGTTAGTAGTAGTTCCCAAATGAACTAGAAATTTGGGGACTGGTGCTCAGCAATCTGTATTTTAGAAAGCCCTCTAGGTAATGCTTAGAGAACTATCAGTCTGATTTAAGTCCTTTTGCACAAGTGAAATTTCTAAGGGTAGCTAGAAGGAAGTTTTCTTAAGGGTAAAAAACAAAAGAGAATAAATGCATAAAATCTAAGTCCACAAAAGGCAAGAACAGAATGATAGCTGCTGCTTTTTCTAGAATTTATTTAATATTAGCAGAGCTTTTTTTTTTTTTTGTATGCCTTGTTAGATCTGGGTTAATATGGCTTTTTGTGGATGTCACTTAAAAGGACCCTTATACCTGCCTCCTCACAATGAACCTAAGTATTTACCATTAAGTCTAAATTTGGGCTTTCTTTTTGTAGATGTCTAAAACCTTTTGATTCTAAATGATTTTTATTTTCTTCAGAAACATGAAAAATACTTCAAGGATATAACCTGGTATTCTGGATAATGACATGTGAGTTCAGAGGTCACCATTTTCAAAATTACATATTGCAACTTGCTAAGCCTGAATGTAAAGCCTAAGATCTCACTAGACAAAACTGGAAATAGAAATGGCAGGCATCCTGAAAGCAGGTGCATGTCTACATCAGGGACCATTCCAGTAGGAAAAAGTACTGATAGCCTTGAAAACTCTCCCGTTGGTTTTGACTTTTTTTTTTTCAAGATTGTTAAGACATTTGAATAAAATAAAGTTTGAAAGAACTTGAAAAACTATATAGTAATATACAAGTAAAAATAATCCAAATAATAGCTAACCATTAACTGGATACCTTTCTGTGCTAGGTTCTATGCAGAGCATTTTACATACACTATCACAGTTTCTCAGTAATCTTCCAAGGTAGGTATTATTACCTTAATTTTACAAATGACATTACGTAACTGCCCAAGGCCATATAATTAATAAATAGTACAGGTGAAATATGAACCAAGATCTGCCATATTTAAAATCCTATGCTGCTAACCTCATTGACTCAGCACCACTTTCACTGCATCTATAACTTATCCACATGCATATATTTAGATAAATTTCAAATATAGCACACTCTCATTGTAGAAATTAAAATATAAAAGAAGCATTTAAAACAAACAGTTAAACTCCCCTTTGTCATTAATTCAATTGCAATTCCACTTTTTTTTCCATTTATTTTTATTAGTTGGAGGCCAATTACTTTACAATATTGTAGTGGTTTTTGTCATACATTGACATGAATCAGCCATGGATTTACATGTATTCCCCATCCCAACCCCCCCTCCCACCTCCCTCTCCACCTGATTCCTCTGGGTCTTCCCAGTGCACCAGGCCGGAGCACTTGTCTCATGCATCCAGTCTGGGCTGGTGATCTGTTTCACCCTAGATAGTATACTTGTTTCGATGCTGTTCTCTCGAAACATCCCACCCTCGCCTTCTCCCACAGAGTTCAAAAGTCTGTTCTGTACATCTGTGTCTCTTTTTCTGTTTTGCATATAGGGTTATCGTTATCACCTTTCTAAATTCCATATATATGCGTTAGTATACTGTATTGGTGTTTATCTTTCTGGCTTACTTCACTCTATATAATGGGCTCCAGTTTCATCCATCTCATTAGAACTGATTCAAATGAATTCTTTTTAATGGCTGAGTAATATTCCATGGTGTATATGTACCACAGCTTCCTTATCCATTCATCTGCTGATGGGCATCTAGGTTGCTTCCATGTCCTGACTATTATAAACAGTGCTGTGATGAACATTGGGGTGCACGTGTCTCTTTCAGATCTGGTTTCCTTGGTGTATATGCCCAGGAGTGGGATTGCTGGGTCATATGGCAGTTCTATTTCCAGTTTTTTAAGGACTCTCCACACTGTTTTCCATAGCGACTGTACTAGTTTGCATTCCCACCAACAATGTTAAGAGGGTTCCCTTTTCTCCACACCCTCTCCAGCATTTATTGCTTGTAGACTTTTGGATAGCAGCCATCCTGACTGGCGTGTAATGGTACCTCATTGTGGTTTTGATTTGCATTTCTCTAATAATGAGTGATGTTGAGCATCTTTTCATGTGTTTGTTAGCCATCTGTATGTCTTCTTTGGAGAAATGTCTGTTTAGTTCTTTGGCCCATTTTTTGATTGGGTCATTTATTTTTCTGGAATTGAGCCACACAAAGCCACATTTTTCTGGAATTGAGCCACTACAAAGCCACTGTCATCAAGACAGTATAGTACTGGTACAAAGACAGAAATATAGATCAATGGAACAGAATAGAAAGCCCAGAGATAAATCCACGAACCTATGGACACCTTTTCTTTGACAAAGGAGGCAAGGATATACAATGGAAAAAAGACAACCTCTTTAACAAGTGATACTGGGAAAACTGGTCAACCACTTATAAAAGAATGAAACTAGAACACTTTCTAACACCATACACAAAAATAAACTCAAAATGGATTAAAGATCTAAATGTAAGACCAGAAACTATAAAACTCCTAGAGGAGAACATAGGCAAAACACTCTCCAACATAAATCACAGCAGGATCCTCTATGACCCACCTCCCAGAACATTGGAAATAAAAGCAAAAAATAAACAAATGGGACTTAATGAAACTTAAAAGCTTTTGCACAACAAAGGAAACTATAAGCAAGGTGAAAAGACAGCCCTCAGATTGGGAGAAAATAATAGCAAACGAAGCAACAGACAAAGGATTAATCTCAAAAATATACAAGCAATTCCACTTTTATTCATATTTGAAATGGGCAAAATTCTGCATCTGCCTCAACAGGAATATTTTTCTACTGAAAGTTAAGCAGATATATTCTGAAAACATCTATTTTAATAGCTCCCCTGGGGGAAAAAAGCAGTCTGTTTTAATTACAATAAATGAAATAGTTGTTACATTTTTTAAACATGATTCAGTGAAGTGCACTGCAATTTTTAAAGCAAACATTTGGACTATTAAGATAGTACCAACTAAACTTGTTACTTGCAAAACAAATAATTTAGTTAGTTGAGCTGTCAATGTGGACACATCCCAACATCTGCCTTCCCATTAAGCGAGGATTTCTCCTCTGTCAGGTCTATCATGTGACAAATTAGTCAGAAGCCTGGCAGTCCATTCAAATTGCTTCATTCTCCAGCAAGGCAGGTGTATTTATTTAACAACTCTTTGGCAGTAGCAGTTTTCTTTTTCAGTCTGCTGAAAAAAGACTCTCCAGTTGACTTTAATGAAAGCAGACTGATCCTAATTTGGAGGATTCTCATCATGAGGTATCTACAAGTACCACATGTCAACCTGAACAATCCATTTCCATACCCACTACACTGATACTGCCCTTTAGGACTTAGAGTAACACAACAGAGAATGAATTGGGTGAAATCTTGTCTTCTTTCTTCATTCATTTGGGCAATACCTGTTCAGTTAAGTTCCAAGTTGGGCTTCCCTGGAGGCTCAACGGTAAAGAATCTACCTACCAAGGAGGAGATGTGGGTTCGATCCCTGGGTTGGAAAGATCCCAATGGATGAGGAAATGCAACCCACTCCAGTGTTCTTGCCTGGTAAATCCCATGGACAGAGGAGCCTGGTGGGCTACAGTGCATGGAGTCAGCATGACTTAGCAACTAAACAACAACAAGTTCCAAGCTGGCTTAGTGATATTTAATTATTCTTTGGTGCTTTTGTCTGCCAATTAGAAGAGAAAGGTAGCATGCTGCCACCATCAACTTTTCCCTGCAATCAGCAAAATGCAAGGCAGTAAATGACTGACTCAGCTCACACAAGCTGGGCCCTGAACTTTCATTCAGTTTTAGTGCCCAACTTTCAAAAAGTTGGCTCCAAAACCCAATATGCTCTTATTGAGCCATCCTGTTGCCAGGCTATTTAGAGTTTCTGGATGATCCCATCTTGATCCTTCTTTGTCCATAGGCAACAGGATTCTAGTTCCTAGCAGAATGATATTCTGGCTAGAGATCATCTGAACACATATTCACCTGTTCATGCCATTTGCTAAAGCTGCATGTGGATTGCTTTATTCCAATGTAAAGAGAAGCAGTCCCAGAATCCTAGGATTAAAACCTAATCACCTGAGTCTTAGTGAGGGAGTTAAGAGACAACCTTATCTTACAGCCCCACCCACCAAGATTTCTACAGATATTTAAGACCGAAAGGACTTAGTACAAATAGAGAAAGGGAAATACTTAGACCATGCTTACTATGTAGTCCATTAACAATTAGGAGCAAATGGGTAGAGATCAATTTCCTAAGGACAGAATTTTTAGACACAATAGCATAGATGGAAGTCCAACAGAGGCACTCCATCCAGTAGGCTTTCTACTGATTCATCATCCCCTTAGTTTCTCCTCACTCTTACCCTGAGATTTTCCAGTGGTAGACACTCTCTTCCCTGTGCACTTCAAAATTGCTATAACCATCATGAGGAATCCAGATCCAAACATTAATTGAAATTCTACTAGGTATGTCCGTGAAATTCCAGATGTTCAAGCTGGTTTTAGAAAAGGCAGAGGAACCAGAGATCAAATTGCCAACATCCACTGGATCATTGAAAAAGCAAGAGAGTTTCAGAAAAACATCTATTTCTGCTTTATTGACTATGCCAAAGGCTTTGACTGTGTGGATCACAATAAACTGTGGAAAATTCTGAAAGAGATGGGAATCTCAGACCACCTGACCTGCCTCTTGAGAAACCTGTATACAGGTCAGGAAGCAACAGTTAGAACTGGACATGGAACAACAGACTGGTTCCAAATAGGAAAAGGAGTACATCTAGGCTGCATACTGTCACCCTGCTTATTCAACTTTTATGCAGAGTATATCATGAGAAATGCTGGGCTGGAGGAAGCACAAGCTGGAATCAAGATTGCTGGGAGAAATATTAATAACCTCAGATATGCAGATGACACCACCCTTATGGCAGAAAGTGAAGAGGAACTAAAAAGCCTGTTGATGAAAGTGAAAGAGGAGAGTGAAAAAGTTGGCTTAAAGCTCAACATTCAGAAAACTAAGATCATGGCATCTGGTCCCATCACCTCATGGGAAATAGATGGGGAGACAGTGGAAACAGTGTCAAACTTCATTTTTCTGGGCTCCAAAATTCCTGCAGATTGCAGCCATGAAATTAAAAGACACTTGCTCCTTAGAAGGAAAGTGATGACCAACCTAGATAGCATATTAAAAAGCAGAGAGATTACTTTGCCAACAAAGGTCCGTCTAGTCAAGGCTATGGTTTTTCCAGTGGTCATATATGGATGTGAGAGTTGGACTATAAAGAGTGCAGAAGAATTGATGCTTTTGAACTGTGGTATTGGAGAAGACTCTTGAGAGTCCCTTGGACTGCAAGGAGATCCAACCAGTCCATCCTAAAGGAGATCAGTCCTGGATGTTCACTGGAGGAACTGATGTTCAACATCAGCTGAAACTCCAATACTTGGGCCACCTGATGAGGAGAGCTGACTCATTTGAAAAGACCCTGATTCTGGGAAAGATTGAGGGCAGGAGGGCAAGGGGACGACAGAGGATGAGATGGTTGGATGGCATCACTGGCACAATGGACATGGGTTTGGGTGGATTCCGGGAGTTGATGATGGACAGGGAGGCCTGGCGTGCTGCAGTTCATGGGGTCGCAAAGAGTAGGACACGACTGAGCGACTGAATTGAACTGATACATATGTAATGTGCTACAATAGAATGGATGGAATGATAAGATAGATGTCAGAGATGGTATTTGGATAAAGACTTGAATCTGTGTAAAATATGAAATAATCATATTTCCACAAGAAATACACTGAAGGGGACACAGGTGTTTTCAGCATATCAGACATACACTGATGCTCAAAACGTGAGAAGAAAAAACAATTAATTCCCCCTGACAAACAAAGCAAGGCTTTCTTGACCACTTCTGTGAGCTGATCAGGGAAAAGTAATGAAAATTGCCTAAAGGTTAATGGAGTTCCAGTCAGGGAGTCCTAGTGAGCCTGCTACTCAAGGTTTAGGGAAAGGTGCTATGTGTATTAAAGTGTGGGTCAGCTGTGAGCACCTGCCACAATTCTGCTTTTATAAGACAAGATTGAGATGAGGAAAATCCCAATATCAGTGGTCAAGAAGTTAGCAGCGAATGGTGGCCTTGAGAAAGTGCATGGTCTCTATGGCTATTCCTTGATATAATAGGATATGGAAAGATAAAGGTGGAAAATGTCTTTGTTTTGAAAAGATACTTTACTACATCTAGGACAAGGTGCCTCACTGATACCATAAGCAAAAAGACTTGTGAGTACAAAGGAACTTTGTTGTTAGACATTACCCCAGGCCTGGTTGTCTGCCAGTATCAACAAAGTGAGGTATAGGTGTGGTCTGTAAAGTTGGGAAAAGACAGAGAGGAAGGACTAAGAGGAAGAGAAAAAACAAGAGTTACACAAGAATGACCATTTGTTCCACTACTGACTTGGACAGGAAAGAAAGATAATAAGCAGCCATATTCTACAAGATGTATGGCTTTGGCCAAGACTTTAACTCCTTCAAGCCTCAGTTTCTCAAAAAAAGAGAGATTATCTCACCTTACCCAAATAGTACTTTTAGAAGGATTATTTACAGTCCTCTGTGAAAACACTGCCCCTGCAAATGTATAGTACATTTGTTCCTTCTGGAATCCATGAGGTCATACTTTCAACTATTTCTCTAACTAGAAAGGAAGGAAGTGGATCATTCTGATGTAGATTGTCCCTCCTTCCAACACCCTCTACACATACACAGAAACACACAGAACTATGCTTGGGGTGGAAGTAGTTACTGGATATGCAAACCACAAAGTTTGCAGAGGCATACAATGCTCAGCTTGGTTCTGACACCTTCTATTTATGTGCTATTTTTTACTTTTTGCACTGTTTGTATCATGACTGAGAGCAGTCTAAACTAGTACAGCCGCTATGGAAAACAGTGTGGAGATTTCTTAAAAAACTGGAAATAGAACTGCCATATGACCCAGCAATCCCACTTCTGGGCATACACACTGAGGAAACCAGATCTGAAAGGGACACGTGCACCCCAATGTTCATCGCAGCACTGTTTATAATAGCCAGGACATGGAAGCAACCTAGATGCCCATCAGCAGATGAATGGATAAGGAAGCTGTGGTACATATACACCATGGAATATTACTCAGCCATTAAAAAGAATTCATTTGAACCAGTTCTAATGAGATGGATGAAACTGGAGCCCCTTATACAGAGTGAAGTAAGCCAGAAAGATAAAGAACATTACAGCATGCTAACACATATATATATGGAATTTAGAAAGATGGTAACGATAACCCTATATGCAAAACAGAAAAAGAGACACAGAAATACAGAACAGACTTTTGAACTCTGTGGGAGAAGGTGAGGGTGGGATGTTTTGAAAGAACAACATGTATATTATCTATGGTGAAACAGATCACCAGCCCAGGTGGGATGCATAAGACAAGTGCTCCGGCCTGGTGCACTGGGAAGACCCAGAGGAATCGGGTGGAGAGGGAGGTGGGAGGGGGGATCGGGATAGGGAATACGTGTAAATCTATGGCTGATTCATATCAATGTATGACAAAACCCACTGAAATGTTGTGAAGTAATTAGTCTCCAACTAATAAAAAAAAAGAGCTAAAAATAAATAAATAAATAAATAAAAATAATAAAGGTGACTGGAAAGTAATTGGAGTTGTTTAGGTCATTTGCCTGGAAAGCATGGATACAAAAGAGACCCAAGACAGGACAATTAAAAGATGGAAACATAATTCCTGGAGAAAGAAATATTTTCAGAATGATACAAGATTCCATTTGGACCTCTGCTTCCATGCTCTGTACCCCATTTCTCTTTTCTTAATGTCTTGTATACCCCTGATGTCTGTGCAAGAACTGGACAGAGGGTCAAGAAAGCCTACTTGCACACTTGCTAAGGAGTCACTGGGCCAAAGACTCACACAGCTGCCACATTCCTCTTTTTCTTGCAAAACAAAATGTGAATAACTGCAAGTGGCAGAGGTAATAGTGTTAAAAATAATTATGTTTTTAGTAAATTGTTTAGAACCTCCAGCAACTAAAAATTATTGGTAGGAACTGACGTGTGATGCATTTCACAAATGCATTGTATTAGGATATGGTCTTTGAACTTGGTGACCAGTCTGTGGGCATCCTGTCTGGATCACATATTTTATTTTTGTTTTGTTTTGTTTTGTTTTATTGTGAACTTTAAACATACAACTGAAGTAAGGTAAAACATTCCAGATTGCAGGTATTACAGACATAAAGAATCAGATACGTATTCCAGATAGTGAAGAGTTAGAGGTACAGTCTTTCTGCTTACTTAGTGGAGAGATTTGGGGGAAGCTTCAGCCCACAGTCTTGAATGCCTTGTCTCTTGTTCATCTGTTCAGCATTTTCTTTAACCTTCAATATACCGCTCAGGTGTCTCCTCCTCTGAGAGAAGTTCATTAACTCACTGTGGCAGGGATGTTAACTCTGTCATTTGTCCTATCTCTTGGGCATATTTGCACTTGTTATCCTGCTGAATGGGACTTCCCTGGTGACTCAGTAGTTTAAAAAAAAGAAAATCTGCCTGCCAATGCAGGAGACGCAGGTTCAATCCCTGGGTCAGGAAGATCTCCCCAGGAGAAGGAAATGGCAACCCACTCCCATACATTTTTCCTGGGAAATCCCATGGATGGAAGACCCTGGAGGGCTACAGTCCATGAGGACACAAAGAGTCTGGCATGACTGAGTGACTAAACAGCCACACCAACATCTTGTTGAGTTAGAACTGCTTGTATGTTTTTCTCCCCCACCAGCTGATGGTCAGCTCCCTTCAATTTTGATGGTCAGCTCGCCTCAATTTTGAATCCACCACCCTGGAAGGAAAAGTTTCTGGGAGTTACAGAGTAAAGTTTAGGAGAATAAGGTAGAGAAGAAGAGGAGGGGAAGTGAATGGCAGGAACATTGCAGAAGGTGGAGGAGGTGTTTACCATGGTCCTAATATGGACGAGGTGGAGGATGGAGTCGGAAGGGAGGGAGCCTGGGAGAAATCTGTCTTCTTGGAAAAGTAAAGACAAACAGATGCAAAGGAAAATATTCCTTCTTTAACGAGGATATTTTCCCTGATGAACATCACATATTTTAATTTGATAACATGTTTCATGTTCCCAATGGTATATGGGCTGCTTGAGGTCAATATCCAAATTATCCATCTTTGTATTGTCTTCAGTGTATAGCATAGTGATGCATACAAAGTAGGTAGCCAATCGGTATTTATTTCATCCCTCTTCTACAGCTGAATAGGTTGAGTAATATTTAGATTGGTGCAAAAGTAATTACAGTTTTGTATTGTTGACCTTTGCCTTTTGATACTGAAATATGCTTTTAAATAAATGTGGTTATGCTATACATGCATTTCTCATTTTATGTTTTGTTTCTATTGACATTACTTGCTATTTATTTTATATATACTTTAGGGAAATGATGTTAGACAAAAAGCAATTTGAGCTATTTTCTTATTCAAGTTCAAAATGGGTTGAAAAGCAGTAAAGACAATGCACAACACCAACAATGCATTTGGCCCAAGAACAGCTAACAAGTGTACAGTGCACTGGTGGTTCAAGAAGTTTTGCAAAGGAGACAAGAGCCTTGAAAATGAGGAGCACAGTGGCTGGCCATTGGAAATTGGCAGTGACCAACTGAGAGAATCATCAAAGCTGATCCTCTGAAAACTACATGAGAAGTTGCCAAAGAACTCAACATCAACCATTCTATGGTCATTTGGCACTTGAAGCAAATTGGAAAGATAAAAAAACTCAACAAGTAGGTGCCTCATGAGTTTAGAGAAAATGAAAAATATCATCACTTTGAAGTGTCATCGTCTCTTATTCTACACAACAACAATGCACCATTTCTCAATCAGATTGTGACCTGCGATGAAAAGTGGATTTTATATGACTACCAGCAATAGCCAGCTCGTGGCTGGACCAAGAATAAGCTCCAAAGCACTTCCCAAAGCCAAACTTGCACCCAAAAAAGGTCATGGTCATTATTTGGTGGACCGCTGCTGGTCTGATCTATTACAGCTTTCTGAATCTCGGTGAAACCATTACATCTGAGAAGTATGCTCACCAAGTCGATGAGATGTACCGCAAACTGCAACGCCTACAGCCAGCATTGGTCAACAGAAAGGACCCAATTCTTCTCTGTGACAATGCCTAACCACACAATCAACACTACAAAACTTGAACGAATTGGGCTACAAAGTTTTGCCTCATCCGTCATATTCACTTGACCTCTTGACAACTGACTTGTTCAGTCGCTAAGTCGTGTCCCATCTCTGCGATCTCATGGACTGCAGCACACCAGGCTTCCCTGTCCTTCACTATCTCCTGGAGTTTACTCAAACTCATGTCTGTTGAGTCAGTGATGCCATCCAACCATCTCATCCTCTGTCGCCCTCTTCTCTTGTCCTCAATCTTTCCCAGCATCTTTTCCAGCAAGTGAGCTGTTCGCATCAGGTGGCCAAAGCATTGGAGCTTCAGCCTAAGCATCAGTCCTTCCAATGAATATTTAGGGTTGATTTCCTTTAGGATGGACTGGTTGGATCTCCTTACTGTCCAAGGGACTCTCAAGAGTCTTCTCCAACACCATAGTTCAAAGGCACTAATTCTTTGGTGTTCAGCCTTCTTTATGGTCCAACACTCACATCTGTGCATGACTACTGGAAGAACCACAGCTTTGACTATATGGAGCTTTGTCAGTGAAGTGATATCTCCGCTTTTGAATACACTAGGTTTGTCATAGCTTTTCTTCCAAGGAGCAAGCATCTTTTCATTTAATGGTTGTAGTCACTGTCTGCAGCTCTTTTGGAGCCCAAGAAAGAAAATCTCAGTTTACACTTTTCCCCCATCTATTTGCCATGAAATGATGGGACTGGATGCCATGACCTTTGTTTTTTGAATGTTGAGATTTAAGCCAGCTTTTTCTCTCTCTTCTTTCACCTTCATCAAGGGGCTCTTTAGTTCCTCTTTACTTTCTGTCATTAAAGTGGTATCATCTGCATATCTGAAGTTGTTGATATTTCTCCCAGCAACCTTTTTTTTAATTAATCAATCTATTTTAATTGGAGGCTAATTGTTTTACAATATTGTGGCTTTTGCCATAGAAAGACATGAGTCAGCCATAGGTGTACATGTCTCCCACCATGCCACCTCCCTCCCCACCCTATCCCTCTGGGTTGTCCCAGAGCACCAGCTGTGTGTGCCCTGCTTCATGCATCAAATTTGTACTGGCCATCTATTTTACAAATGGTAATATACATGTTTCAACGCTATTCTCTCATATCGTCCCACCCTCACCTTCTCCAACATAGTCCAAAAGTCTGTTCTATACATCTATGTCTCTTTTGATGTCTTGCATATAGGGTCGTCATTACCGTCTTTCTAAATTCCATATATATGCATTAACACACTGTATTGGTGTTTCTCTTTCTGACTTACTTCACTCTGTATAATAGGCTCCTGTTTCACCCAGCTCATTAGAACTGACTGAAATGTGTTCCTTTTTTATAGCTAAGTAATATTCCATTGTGTATATGTACCACAATTTCCTTATCCATTCATTTGCTGATGGACATCTAGGTTGCTCCCATGTCCTAGCTATTGTAAACAGTGCTGCAATGAACATTGGGGTACATGTGTCTCTTTCAATTCTGATTTCCTTGATGTATATGCCCAGCAGTGGGATGACAGTTCTATTTCCAGTTTTTTAACGAATCTCCACACTGTTCTCCATAGTGGCTGTACTAGTTTGCATTCCCACCAACAGTTTAAGAGGGTTCCCTTTTCTCTACACCCTCTTCAGCATTTATTCTTTGTAGACTTTTTGATGGCAGCCATTCTGACCTGCGTGAAATGGTACCTCACTGTGGCTTTGAATCGCATTTCTCTGATAATAAGTGATATTGAGCATCTTTTCATGTGTTTGCTAGCCATCTGTATGTCTTCTTTGGAGAAATGTCTGCTTAGTTCTCAGTCCCATTTTTTGATTGGGTCATTTTTTTTTTTTTTCTGGTATTGAGCTTCAGGAGTTGCTTGTATATTTTGGAGATTAATTCTTTGTCAGTTGCTTCATTTGTTATTATTTTCTTTCATTTTGAAGGCTGCCTTTTCATGTCGCTTATAGTTTCCTTTGTTGTGCAAAAGTTTTTTAGTTTAATTAGGTCCCATTTGTTTATTTTTTGTTTTTATTTCCATTACTTTGGGAGGTGGATCATAAGGGATCTTGCTGTGATTTATGTCAGAGAATGTTCTGCCTATGCTTTAATACAAATGTTTTATAGTTTTTGGTCTTATTATCCTGGCAATCTTGATTTCAGCTTGTGAGACATCCAACCAACTACCACCTCTTTAAGTATCTTGACAACTTTTTGCAGGAAAAATTTTTTGTGTGTGAGAAAGCTCTTTCACAACCAGCAGGAGGCAGAAAATGCTTTCCAAGTGTTTGTTGAATCCTGAAACATGGATTTTTACACTAAAGGAATAAACAAACTTATTTCTTATTGGCAAAAATGTGTTGATTGTAATGGCTCCTATTTTGATTAATAAAGATGTGTTTGAGCCTAGTTAAAATGATTTAAAATTCACTGTCCAAAACCGCAATTATGTTTGCACCAACTTAAAAGAAACTGTCTTAAGACTTGCACTATGAAAGTTTTCTTGCTTACATCCTGGTGACCATCCCCTAAGGTGGAACAGAGAGTACTGACAAGTGGAAAGCAATTATAAATGTATCAGAAATAAAATCTTTTTCTTTGAAATAAATGCTTTTTCTGGAAATTTTCTGCCTTTTAGTAGGCCGGGGAACATTCTTCTATATCAAATGGAACTACAGCACATTATGACTGTAGACTCCAAGTTGTATAGGTGAATTTTATTACTATACCCTGAAGAGCAGTTATTACAATAGTAGGTTTAAAATGGAGTTTTCAGTTTTCTTTTTTTGCTGCATAAAATTAGCTTATTTTGTTTTCTCTGAGCTTATTTCTGGGTCCTCAGTAGGACATCTATCTAAGATAATGTCTATTTAAGATATTTTCCATCAATGAAACTGTATGTTGATTTCATAATTATTAGTTTAAGTTTCTCTTGGGAGTAGTTATAACTCTGAAGGTTGAAAAGATCCTTATTAAAAACTCTTTTTTAAAAAAAAAAAAAAACCCTTCTATTTCTAAAAATGGTTTCCTTTTCCATTTTGGAAATAATTCTAACACTAGCCATCATGTTTCAGAAAGAAATGATTTTTCAGAAGCATTTAGATATATGTAGCAATGTAAATATTTTTCATTAACACAAATTGTTTACCACAGCTGGAAAGTCATGGACAAAAAACAATAAAAAAAAAAAACTCTTGGAAAATTTCCTTCACATTTCAATTAGTCTGTATCCATCTTGAGAAACAGCGCAGGCATAGGAAGAGGAGATGGTTAAGAATGTAGATTGCTGATATTAACAGGAGACTTTCAATCAAAACAGACACAAATATGAGTTGATAACTGAAGTTAAACTGTTACATAAATGCTACCTCATTTGAACATCTGAGGGAAGGGCTTAGATAAATGCACTTCTATGAGATAGTTCTTCAGAGGTGAAAATGGTAGCAAAGCAGCTCAACATGATTCATGCCCCTCAAACTGTGGGAAAATAATTTATCTGGTTTTGACCAATTAATTTGCTAGATACTGATTGCTTCATTATTTCAAGTATAACTCATAAGGGTTAATGGAGATTATCTAATTTTTAGCCACCAGTTCCTTAGATAACAGACACCAAGATCTCATAGCATGCAACAAATTAAACTAATTTGATAACAGAGTGCCTGATGAACTATGGACAGAGGTTTGTGACACTGTGCAGGAGACAGGGATCAAGACCATCCCCATGGAAAAGAAATGTAAAAAAGCAAAACGGCTGTCTGAGGAGGCCTTACAAATAGCTGTGAAAAGAAGAGAAGCAAAAAGCAAAGGAGAAAAGGAAAGATATTCCCATTTGAATGCAGAGTTCCAAAGAATAGCAAGGAGAGATAAGAAAGCCTTCCTCAGCGATCAATGCAAAAAAATAGAGGAAAACAATAGAATGGGAAAGACTAGAGATCTCCTCAAGAAAATTAGAGATACTAAGGGAATATTTCATGCAAAGATGGGCTCGATAAAGGACAGAAAAACTATGGACCTAACAGAAGCAGAAGATATTAAGAAGAGGTGGCAAGAATACACAGAAGAACTGTACAAAAAAGATCTTCAAGACTCAGATAACCACGATGGTGTGGTCACTCACTCTAGAGCCAGACATCCTGGGAGGTGAAGTCAAGTGGGCCATAGAAGGCATCACTACGAACAAAGCTAGTGGAGGTGATGGAATTCCAATTGAGCTATTTCAAATCCTGAAAGATGATGCTGTGAAAGTGCTGCACTCAATATGCCAGCAAATTTGGAAAACTCAGCAGTGGCCACAAGACTGGAAAATGTCGGTTTTCACTCCAACCCCTAAGAAAGGCAATGCCAAAGAATGTTGAAACTACCACACAATTGCACTCATCTCACATGCTAGTAAAGTAATGCTTAAAATTCTCCAAGCCAGGCTTCAGCAATATGTGGACCGAGAACTTGCAGATATTCGAGCTGGTATTAGAAAAAGCAGAGGAACCAGAGATCAAACTGTCAACATCTGCTGGATCATCAAAAAAGCAAGAGAGTTCTAGAAAAACATCTATTTCTGCTTTATTGACTATGCCAAAGCTTTTGACTGTGTGGATCACAATAAACTGTGGAAAATTCTGAAAGAGATGCGCATACCAGACCACCTGACCTTCCTCTTGAGAAACCTATATGCAGGTCAGGAAACAACAGTTAGAACTGGACATGGAATAACAGACTGGTTCCAAATAGGGAAAGGAATATGTCAAGGTTGTATATTGTCACCCTGCTTATTTAACTTATATGCAGAGTACATTATGAGAAATGCTGGGCTGGAAGAAGCACAAGCTTGAATCAAGGTTGCTGGGAGAAATATCAATAACCTCAGATATGCAGATGACACCACCCTTATGGCAGAAAGTGGAGAGGAACTAAAAAGCCTGTTGATGAAAGTGAAAGAAGAGAGTGAAAAAATTGGCTTAATGCTCAACATTCAGAAAACTAAGATTATGGGATCTGGTCCCATCACTTCATGGGAAATAGATGGGGAAATAGTGGAAACAGTGTCATACTTTATTTTGGGGGGCTCTAAAATCCCTGCAGATGATGATTACAGCCATGAAATTAAGACACTTACTCCTTGGAAGGAAAGTTATGACCAACCAAGACAGCATAAAAAAGCAGAGACATTACTTTGCCAACAAATGTCTGTATAGTCAAGGCTATGGTTTTTCCAGTGGTCATGTATGGATGTGACAGTTGGACCATAAAGAAAGCTGAGTGCAGAAGAATTGATGCTTTTGAACTGTGGTGTTGGAGAAGACTCTTGAGAGTCCCTTGGACTGCAAGGAGATCAAACCACTCAATCCTAAAGGAAATCAGTCCTGAATATTCACTGGAAGGATTGATGCTGATGCTGAAGCTCCAATATCTTGGCCACCTGATATGAAGAACTGACTCACTGGATAAGAAAGACCCTGATGCTGGGAAAGATTGATGACAGGAGGAGAAGGGAACAACAGAGGATTAGATTATTGGATGGCAACACCGACTCAATGCACATGAGTTTGAGCAAGCTCCGAGATTGGTGATGCACAGGGAAGCCTGGCATGCTGCAGTCCATGGGGTCACAGAGAGTTGGACATGACTGAGAGACTGAACTGAACTTAAAGAAGACTTAATACTTATCCTTCTCAAACTATCCAAAAAAAATTGAAGAGAAAGGAAGGCTTCCAAACTCATTTTGTGGGGTCAGCATTACTATGATACTAAAACCAGACAAAGATACACAAAAAAGAAAAAATTACAGGCCAAGATTCCTGAACATAGATGCTAAAAATCCTCAACAAAATATTGGCAAACCAAATTCAAGAATACATTAAAAGGATCAAACATCTTGATCAAGTAGAATTTTCCCCAAGGATGTGGGGATTGTTCAATATCCACAAATCAGTCAATGTGATTCACCACATTAACAAAATAAAGGATAAAAATTATGTGATTCCCCTTCAAACCACTCTGTGAGCTGCCGCCGGGAGCCAAGTGTGTGTGTGGAAAGAACCCTGCCAAGTACTACACCTTGTTCGGTCGTAGTTACTGAGGCATAAAACAAAACCCCAGGTCCTACCCTCCTCACTTTTAAAAAAAAGAATTGATACTAATCTTCCCAGATAGAGACAGTTTTATTATTTTTTTAAAAATAGAAGTTCTAAAAGGAAGTCACACGAGACAAATACCTATTCTTATGCCTAAATCAACAGTGGAAAAAAGATTTTTCTGTAAACAGCCCCAGTAATAAATATCATGAACTTAAAAAAAAAAATTATGTGATCATCTCAATAGATGCAGAAAAACATTTAATAAAATCCAACATCTATTAGCAATAAAAACTGTTAACAAAGGGGTTATATATCTCAACATAATAAAGGCCATATATGACACACCCTAGAGAAGGGAATGGCTACCCACTCTATTATTCTTGCCTGGAGAATTCCATGGACAGAAGAGCCTGGCAAGCTACAGTCCATGGGGTCACAAAGAGTCAGACAAGATTGAATAACTAACACTTTCACAACACACCTACAGCTAACATCACACTCAATGGTGGAAAGCTGAAAGCATTTCCTCTAAGATCAGGAACAAGAGAAGGATGCCACTCTCATCACTTTTATTAAAAATAATATTGTAAGTCCTAGACTCAGCAGTAAGAGAAGAAAAAGAAATAAAAGGAATTCAAATTGGAAACAAAGAAGTAAAATTGACACTATTTACAAACGACATGATACTATATAGAAACTATGAACTCCACCAAAAAACTATTAGAACTAATAAATAAATTGAGTAAAGTTTCAGGATACAAACAATGTACAGAAATATGTAGTGTTTCTATACACTAATAACAATCAAAAGAGGAATTAAAAAAACAATCCCATTTACAATTGCATCATAAAGAATACAATACCTAAGAATAAATGTAACCAATGAGGTGAAAGATCTGTACTCTGAAAACTGCTGCTGCTGCTGCTAAGTCGCTTCAGTCATATCCGACTCTGGGCGACCCCATAGACGGCAGCCCACCAGGCTCCTCTGTCCCTGGCAAGAATACAGGAGTGGGTTTCCATTACTCTGAAAACTGTAAGACATCAATGAAAGAATTGAAGCCAACATAAATAAATGGAAAGATATACCATGTTCATGAATTGGAATAATTAATGTTAAAACACCTATCTTACCCAAAGCAATCTATAATTCAAAGCAATTCCTATCAAAATGCCAATGGAATTTTTCACATAACTAGAAAAAAAATCCTAAAATTTGTATGGAAGCATAAAAGATCCTAAATAGCCAAAGCAATCTTGAGAAAGAAGAACAAAGCTGGAGGTAAAATTATACAACAAAACCATAATAATCAAAAAACATATGGTACTAGCATAGAAACAAATGCATAGATCAATGGAACAAAATAGAAACTCCAAATAAACCCAGCTTATGCAGTCAGTTAATCTTTAAATAAGCCCATGTTTACATAGTCAATTAATTTTTGACAAATGAGGCAAAAATATAGAATGGGGAAAAGGTAGCCTCTTTAATAAATGGTGGTGGAAAAACTGGGCAGCTACATGCAAAGAATCGGACTGGACTATTTTCTTACACCATATAAAAATAAACTCAAAATAGATTAAAGAATTAAATGTAAGATCTGAAACCATAAAACTCTTAGGAGAAAAAAATAGGCAGTATGATCTTTGACATTAGTCTTATAAAAAAAATTTTGTCACCCCAGGCAAGGGCAACAAAAGCTACATTAAATGAATCTACAACAAATTAAAAAGCTTTTGCACAGTGAAGGAAACTATCAACAAAACAAAAAAGTAACCTACTGAATGGGAGAAAATATTTGCTAATGATATATCTGATAAGGGGCTAATATCCAAACTATACAAAGAAATTACACAACTCAATATCCAAAAAACAATCCAAGTAAAAAAAAGAGCAGAGGACCTGAGTAGGCATTTCTCCAAAGAAGACATACTGACAGCCAACAGACACATGAAATGATGATCATCATCACTAATCATCAGGGAACTGCAAATCAAAACCACAGTGAGATATTGCCTCACACTGGTCAGAATAGCTATTATCAAAAAGACAACAAAAAACAATTGTTGGCAAGGATGTGGAGAAAAGCAAACCCCTGTGCACTCCTGGTGGGAATGAAAATTGGTACAGCCACTATAGGAAACATAGTGGAGGTTTCTCAAAAAATTAAAAATAAAACTACCATATGATCTAGGAATTCCACTTCTGGATATTTTTCAAAAGAATACAAAAACACTAATTTGAAAAGATACATGCATTTCTATGTTCACTGAAACATTATTTACAATAGCCATGAAATGGAAGCAACCTGTGTTCATCACTAGATGAATGGATAGAACATCTGTGTTCCTGTTGATGGATTTTAGGACACTGGGGTGATTCAGTGTCTCAAGCTAACTCAGGCCAAAGCAGGAACTCCTAAGAAGATAATACTTCCTCAGATTTCAGTGATGCTTTATTGTGACTGTGCTGCTAAGTACGGTTATCATCTTGATTTTACACACTTTCATCAGCCTTTTTGGAGAAGGAAATGGCAATCCACTCCAGTATTCTTGCCTGGGGAATCCCATGGACAAAGGAACCTGGTGGGCTACAGTCCACGGGGTTGCAAAGAGTCAGACACAGCTGAGCGACTAACACACAACACACACAGATAAATTGTAAAGAAGATGTGGTATATTCTCTCTCTCTCTCTCTCTTTATATATTATACACACACACACACAGACACCTATCATGGGGCATGGGTATGAATTCATTGCATAACAAACTGATAAGATTAGCCTCAGTCATTGCCTAAACTGATATATTGCTTTTAAGTAATAGAAGAGCTGGCATCACTTATTAGAACAGGATAAGACCTCACCTTTCCCATGGTAATATATAAGGAATTTAAGAATTACCTGTTCTTTAAGTAGAAGTGTTGATTAAACTCCTGGTTCCCCTATCATACAGTAGCTATGATTGTATGGTATTGCATGGTAAGACATTAGTCATATGATCTTGAGAAAGTTACACACCTCTCTGAATCTCAGATTCCTTGGCTATAAAATGTGACTAGTAATCATGACAATTACATATGATACTGTATGTGAAAGTTCCTACCACAAGGCTTAAAAGAGTCAACAAATACTGAATACCTTCCATTACCACCGATCCCACGCCCCCCAACCCATCCCATAATATGACAGTCCAAGAGACAATACTGAACCAGCACTTCAGCAAAGCTGACCGCATTACAAAACAACATACTTCACCATTGGAGAGCAGGACTCTCCATATTAACAGAACTCTGTAAATTCCAGTATGGAGAAAACTTCCTTCCTGGAAGTATTACAGGAGAAACTACTTATTATAGAACAGGATATGGGACTTCCAGGTACTTATGACTAAACTCTTTCTCTCTTTTAAGGAGACATCACTCGGCATCATTATGACCAGAGGGCCTATCAGTTGAGAGCAGTTGGTTTCCCAGTACCAATATTAATCACTCTACCAGTAGGCAACTAACTCAAGAAGCAACCTGGGCCTCTCATATCAGGCCTCTCTAAGACATAAATCATTGATAGCAAAGACTAATAAAGAACTTAGTTCACATCGGGCACCATTTAAAATGTTTTAGTTATATTAACTGGTAATCATTTTACATTTGCTAAAAATTAAGGCTCAGAGACATTAGATAACTTAAGCTTACACAGAGATGGGATATAAATCCTGGCAGGATGGCTCCAGGGTCCACATTTCTAAATTTTCTACTGTACTGTCTATACTACTATGACCATTCTGTAACTGAGCACTCTGCCAGGTAAGCCACATGTTTAGCATAGAAAAGTAAAATAGACTTGTTACCCATAAGGACTTTATAATATAAAAGATAAAATTTCAAAAGACATAGATATACCATAGCTCCAGACACTGCCTAAAGGGAATGGTTTGGACAGCAGATGTGATAGGAATTCAGAGGAAATGAGAAAGGATTTCATAGAGAAAGCTGAGCTTAAAGAGCAATGTTTTGCGCCTGACAGACTTTTCTAAAATGGCTTTCCTCTCATGGTATGGCTCTCTTAATGATTACTGTGGTTTACTGAACAGTTGATTCAACAACCAAGAAGAGCATCATTGCTGGGATGATTAATTAGCTGTAATGAAGCTTGGTTCCCTCATCTAAACTATACATTTCCATTCTTCTCCAAGACTGCAGCATAGCTTTTTATATAGCTTGTGCTTTCTATGTTTAATTTGACTTTAATAAGCCTTATCCAGGACTTTTTGGCTAATAATCAATACCATTCTACCAATAACTTTAAAAATCTATAACCCCCCAAATCTTGACTCTCTCTATATTAATATTTGATGGCAGGTTGCTATGTACCATGGTTTTTACAAATGTGTATACTGACAGAACAAAATTTGAAATTCAATTTGTACTGCATTCGAGATAAAAAGGATTTCTAGACAACACTGCCTACCTACCTTTGTCATATTCAAATGACAATGGCTTAACTGCCATCTTGTGGCAAACAACACACACTGTTAAAAAAAAAAGTATTCAACATTTCACAGTAAGAGTCAAGATTTCCAATTTAATGTCTTCTTAATGGGTAGTTCTGTATTTCTTTCACCTGTCCTTAGGATTGGATGGTTCTGTATCCCTTTCACCTGTCCTCAAGATAAACATTTTCTATTTTTTCTGGTCTGAGATTTGTTGTATGCCAGAGTAACTTCAACATCTATACTTCAGTAGTTCTTTTATGACACCAATTTTGTTCTCTATGAAAAAGAGACCTTCCACTGGTTGGATAAATGCTTATAAATGCACAAGAATTTAATATTGCCCTTTTTTTGAGACAAACTATGAAGAAGTAGAGAAGTAGTGGAATATGAGACCATTATCCACACCCCCTCTCACACACAGGGTTTTTTAAACAGCATTGTGTACTTCATGCTGAAAGACCACCAATTAGTAACAGTAAATGAAATCTACCTTCACATTTTACTTCCAGTGATTTTATTTTCACTGTTCCTGAAGTTGGTCAATTCAATTTTTGAGCTTTTTAAATATGTGTTGAGAACAGCCTGATTTCCACCTCTCACAAACTTTGATTTGCCCTTGGGTCTACTTATTTATTCCAACCTTTAAGTTAGTACTTACATATTTAGATCTTAGCTATACCTCTGGCTAGAGAATGTATGAAGAAGAATATGCTTCAGAATCAAGTTTGTTTTGTTGAGTTGCTGTGCAACCAAGGAAGGCAATATGCATTCATAATTAAGTGTACTCTTTGTGGACTCAGATTATTTAAATCTATATCCTGAATCCCACTTTCTCTTTACAAGCTATTTGACCTTGGGCAAGTCACTTAACATTTTCATGCTTTCTATTCCACAAATGTAAAATGGGTATCATAATGACATCTACCTCATAGGGCTATTGAGAGGATTAAATGAGTTAACACAGATTAAAGTTCTTTGAGCAGTGCCAGAGAGTGAGCATTCAAAAAAATGAATTATTATGACTTGTTATTGACTGCTTATTGTTAGACATTGCATATTTTAAATAACATTAATATTGTTTATGCCTTTTCATCTCTCTTAAATCAGGTCATTCTGCTGATGTCTGACTCTCAATGTTCAATCATCTTGGCCTTTTAATTGGTATAGCAATTGTTTATTGAGTCCCTAATATGTGGTCACACTTAATTCTAAGTAATGGAGCTACAAGAGTGAAAAGGACAGGCAATGTCCTGGCTCAGCTCACAACTGAGATGGTATTGGATGATAAATAGATAAATTCATGAACAGCTTAACTTCAGGAAGTAACTTGTACCAGAAAAAGTAGGACAGGGTGATATAATAAGAGGTAAGGGAATCAGAAAATATAAAGACTCCAAAATAGTTCAGATTATCTACAAAGTCAAAGGAATAAAGAAGTCATAGGAAACGAGATTAGAGAAGGAGTTAAGGACCAGATAACACTGGACTTCTAGAGCATATTAAAGACTTTAGATTTTATTCTAAGTGCAATGTAAATCCATTAGAGGGTTTTAAAGCAGGGAGTTACATGATCCACTGTATGTTTGCTTTTGAAAATATCATATTTTCTGTTCCATCATTTTAAAAGCTGACAAGACTTATCTTTAGAGAATGAAGCATATATATAAATAAAAATAAATGTCAGAGATGACAAGAGTCCCTTTCTCAAGATGAGTTGCATTTACAGCCATAAGTTCCTTGAGATACCTCTTTATAACAAATTCCCCCTTTTGTCCTTAAGATATTTTTCAATGTTTTCCACTGATTTCCAACCAGCCAAAATATTTCTAATTACTTAACTCTACTACCTCTAAACTTGCAAAATTCATCCTCTCTGCCTTTCTCAAAATACTGATTTCACCTTTATTTCCCTTAAAAACATTTCACTGGGGACTTCCCTGGTAGTTCAGTGGTTACGACTTTGCCTTGCAACACAGGGGATGCGAGTTTGATCCCTAGTCAGGGAGCTAAGAGCTCACATGCCTCTGGGCCAGGAAAAAACAAAACATAGAGCAGAAGCAACACTGTAATAAAAATTCAATAAAGACTAAAAAATGGTCTACATCAAAAAAATATTTTTAAAAAATTTCACTGAAAAAAATATGGTCTTCTAATGTCCTACAAGTTCAAAGCATCTGAATCAACAGTCCTTTTTTTCCCTTCTTTTTGATTAACTGCACGGCTTGTGAGATACTGACCAGGGATTGCACCTGAGCCACAGTAGTGAAAGCCACCTAATCACTGGACCACCAAGGAATTCCCAGAATCTACAGTCTTTTGATGACACTCCTATGTATTCTTCTGTCTTTTTCTGTGACAGAACTAAGAACGAAAGGATTAACAAATATAAGGCACATTGGGGTGCTGCAGACTGTGGGAAACTGATAAAATGTCAAGTAATGGGAATAGACCCCGCCATAGAGAAGAAACGTGCCCTCCAAGTAAATAAAATAACAGTCACATGGCATGGATGAGCTGCTGACACAGTGATACTAATGGATAAAACAATTTCTCAGATATAACAGTACAACCACAAGGTGTTAAGGAGTGTGGTATTCCAAGGTCTAAGCTGGCAGGTAGCACCAAAGAAAGTCTGGTAGCTGGTAACAAGGCTTCAGTCACAGGGATATAGCTTGGGGTTAGCATGGATAAGAACAAGGCAGGGTCTCCATCCCTCAAGATTTGATAGCTTATCAGAAAAGTCTTAGGGACCAGGTAGAGACCTAGTTACTTGCACTAGGATAAAAGTTGGAAAAGAACTACAATCAAGTTTGCTGTAATATTAAATTCCTCTGTCTTATGTAACAGCTTGATGTACTTGTCCCAAAGCAGGAGATATGCATGTATCTACAGTTGGTAGGGGACTGAGACCAAAGACCCAAAATGTAGCCCAACTTACTATATTGCCTTCATTTATGAATTGAATATTGATGGGGAGAGCAGCTTCAAGCAGTGAATACTCAATCTATTTGTAGCTTGAACTACTGTTCTCCTTGGTAAGGGTCAATTTTTTGAGATGCAGACCTACTCCCTAACAACTCAAATGAGACCAACGAATAGCTTCTCAGAGGCACTAAACACTTCCCATTTGATAATGTTTTTCGTCTCAAGTCATGGAAACTTTATAGAAAAGCAAGAAAGGAGGTCTGTGTGCACAGGGAATCAGGCAGGTCACTGAACACATTGCTGGCCAAACAGCTAACTGCATAATAAAGTAGTTCAGAGTAACATCACTGAGAAATTGCATTTTTATACCCTATCTTCCTCAATCTAAAGGGACTCGAGGCAAAGTGAAACCAATATATGGCCTCAAACAAAAAGCAAAATCTAATGTTAGCTTTCAAGTCTCAAATTAATGTTTATACTTACCTCCTCTCAAAATGCTGCTGCTTCAGTCAAGCAAGTAAACTTTTATCATCTTAGTGGAGCTTTCTAGTTTAAGATTAAAAGAAAAATGTATGTTTCAAATGAGTTATTGACTTTCTGGACCAGAGCAAATCTTTCTGATCTTACAGTGGTTGGGCTTCTTTCCTAGGTCTTTGTGAAAGGGACTGAAACTTGCTATGAAATGCTGTTTTTTATTTTCAACTATGCCTAATGCCAAAATCACTGAAGTGCCCGAACAAATATTACAAAAGTCAGAACAGATTCTATATCCTCCATTACCCTACAATTGGAGAGAGTCACACAGAGATGGTGAAGTAATCTAAACCATGTAGCCTTGAAAAGCTAAATGTAAAATGTTGACTAGGTGAATACTGCAGAAGTTTGAGGACTCTCACTTTTGGTGTCAGGGTCAACACTTTCAAGGAATCTTTGCTTAGTGACTCTTCCATTAAAAAGCTTTATTAATCACATAAAGGCTGCTTCCTTGATTTCAGTACTGTATTTCCATCATACTCATTCTGAAATCACTAGGAATGAATACATTGATGCTGAATGCTTCTAGAGATGGCACATTACAGTTTAAATTAGAGCCAATCCAAATGCATGAACATTGCTTGGAGATCCTATTACATACTCCATCTCCCATTCCATTGAGGCATTATTCCAAACCCTAACTGTCCTCCAGAGGGCCTGTAATCAGTGCTGGTTCCATAATTTGCAGGGCCCAGTGCAAGATGAAAATGCAGGACCATTTATTCAAAAAGGAAGATAAAAGCATTTTTCTTTGTTCTGCAGTTTCTGTCTCAACTTCTCAAAATGTTCTTTTTATTTTTAATTTTTATTGGAATATAGTTACCTAACAATGTTGTGTTAGTTTCTGCTGTATAGCACAATGAATCGGTTTTAGGTATATATTTATCTCCTCTTTTTTAGATTTCCTTCCTATACAGGTAACCACAGAGCATTTAGTAGAGTTTCCTGTGCTACACAGTAGGTTCTCATTAGAGATGTTCTTTTAATTACTATAAAATGCAGCACTCCCTTAGGTACAGAGATACTCCCAGGACACTCATAGCAGTATGAGTGTAGACAATCATAGTTGCCCAGTCCCCTGCCCCACCGCTTAAGGAATGGGATGTGCACACCTGACCCCCACCCTTCAACATGCCATACCAGTGCCTTTGTCAATGATGGATGGTGGCAGCAGAAACTAGGCAGAGGAGTGGACAGGAAAGGATCAGACCTGGGGAGGCAACTGGAGGCAAACCATGCCTGGGTTGAGTCACTTCTGATCCAGTGCTCCAAAATCAGAGCAATGCTCCACTTTCCAATTGGAATTTGCTTATAAAACAAATTCAAAAGTAAAATGATCAAGAATTTCAGGATAGCAATCACAGATTACAAAACTCTAAGTGCAGAAAGAACCCCCTTCTAATTAGGGGCCCCATGTGGCTGCATAGGTCACTCTGCGATGAAACTGACTTTGGCCCTAACACACCCTTGCCCCACCACAAAGAAAATAGAGGTATTTAGGCATGGATTTCTTCACTTTCTCAATCTGCCATCAACAAAGATAGCAGTATCCTATACCCATCCTTTCTTCTCACCATTTCATCAAGTGGCATATGCTTCCTCCTCGTCAAAGCTAATTCATTTAGATGTGCTCTGTGTCCCATCCAATTATCATTTCCTCCTATATTTTCCTCTGTCAAAAGTATTTACTTTCCTAATTTTCAAATCTTCCTCCTTCTTGGCTCTTTTCCTCCAGGTTAGAAGTATATTTAATCATTACCACAACTTTAAAACCCTCTACTGACCCTGAATATCCTTCTAACTATCCTATTTCTTTAACTTTCTGCAGTCAGGGCTCTAGAAATAATAATTTATCTTGAAAATGTACCCCAAATCTGGCATCCTTTAACTATCTCCATTATTCCCCTAGTCCAAGCCAGAATCATCTCTTTCTTAAATTACTGCAATACCCTGCTAATTAGTCTGCTGCTGCTGCTGCTGCTAAGTCGCTTCAGTCGTGTCCGACTCTGACTCCACAGACGGCAGCCCACCAGGCTCCCCCGTCCCTGGGATTATCCAGGCAAGAACACTGGAGTGGGTTGCCATTTCCTTCTCCAATGCATGAAAGTGAAAAGTGAAAGGGAAGTTGCTCAGTCGTGTCCGACTCTTGGCGACCCCATGGACTGCAGCCTACTAGGCTCCTCCGTCCATGGGCGTTTCCAGGCAAGAGTGGGTTGCCATTTCCTTCTCCGGGCTAAGCAGTTTATTTGCTTCCAATTCTTGCGTTTCTAGAATCCATTCTTCACAAAGCAATCACGGTCATTTTTTTCCCCAAATATAAGTCAGGTCCTATCAATCTTCCACTCTAACCCCATGGCAGAAACCATCTATGGGGTACTTTTTATACACACAAGGTTTTAAGTTTTATGTAGTATTATTAATCAATTTTTTCCTTTGTGATTTCTTCTATTAGTTTATGCTCAGAAAGTTCCTTCTCAGATGTAGTTAAATAAATATTCATCTTTTCCCTTGGTTTAAATTTTTTTCTTCATATTCAAGTATTTAATTATATATTTAATTATAAACTGATTTTTCAAATATTTAAACAATTGTACCAGCAACACTTACTGAATAACCCTTCCATTGCCCCTACTAATTCATAAGGTCATATTGGTCATATTCTAAATTCTTCATAAAATCAAGGGTTTTGTTGTTGTTGGTAATGGTAGTGGTAATGGTGGGGGTTGTTTTTCTGCTAGACTATTTATTTTCATTGATGCAAATACTGATTCTTATACCTGTTCCACATCTTCTCAGCTATTGGGGTTTGAAGTGAGGCAGGAGTGGGAATGGGATGAAGTTAGAAAATGTGATGTGACAAGGTCTCTCTCCTTTTAAGAATTTCCTTGGCTCATCTCACTGTTTATTCTGCCAGATGATCCTTAGAATCTTTTCATACCATTCCAATATACATTCTTCAGGAGGTTGGAATAAAAATTGCATTGGGCTCATAAATTATTTTGAAAATAATTTAGCAATTTAAAACTATTCACTGTTGCTGTCCAGAATTATAGCCTGCTTATGAATTTGTCTTCTTAAATAGCTGTCTTTTTTTTTTTTCCACACAAATCTCAAGCCTGGTTAGGTAAACTTAATTTTAGGTTTTTAGTTTTTTGTTTTTTGTTTATCTAACCCTGGAAAACAAACTTTCTTGGTAATATTTTCTAATGAGGTTTTGGAATTTAAGTGCAAGCTATTGATTTTATATGTGTGTCCAACTGTTTGCGACCCTGTGGACTACAGCCTGCCAGGCTCCGACATCCATGGAATTCTCCGGGTAAGAATATTGGAATGGGTTGCCATTTCCTCCTCCAGGGGATCTTCCTGACCCATGGATTGAACCCACATCTCCTGTATTGGCAGTCAGACGCTTTACCACTAGTGCCACCTGGGAAGCCCCTTACTTCCCTTACTGGGAAGGTATATATATCCACCTTATTCTTATTCACTCTTATTCTAATAATTTTTAAGTTAAACTTCATAAGATATTTTTCAGAGAACAATGATATAATCTATGAATAATGAAAATGCTTTTTGCTTATTTTCAATAGCTTTACTTGTCATTTCTGTTTCATGGTATATTGTTCTTACTAGAGCTTCCATAATGTGATGACAATAATAATAAAATAATAAAAATAAATGATAATAATAATAACAGCAGTAGCAGGGATAGAAGGCATTCTTATATTGTTTCTGACATTAATGACTTTAGTATTTTACCTTCTGAATCATTGCAGCAAAATAATCTGAACTCCAGTCAGTTCAGTTCTGTCGCTCAGTCGTGTCTGACTCTTTGTGACCCCATGAACCACAGCACACCAGGCCTCCCTGTCCATTACCAACTCCCGGAGTCCACCCAAACCCATGTCTGTTGAGTCAGTGATGCCATCCAACCATGTCATCCTCTGTCATCCCCTTCTCCTCCTGTCCTCAATCTTTCCCAGAATCAGGGTCTTTTCAAATGAGTCAGCTCTTCGCAGCAGGTGGCCAAAGTATTGGGGTTTCAGCTTCAACATCAGTCCTTCCAATGAACACCCAGGACTGATCTCCTTTAGGATGGACTGGTTGGATCTCCTTGCAGTCCAAGGGACTCTCAAGAGTCTTCTCCAACACCATAGTTCAAAAGTATCAATTCTTCGGCGCTCAGCTTTCTTCATAGTCCAACTCTCACATCCATATGTGACCACTGGAAAAACCATAGCCTTGACTACACAGACCTTTGTTGACAAAGTAATATCTCTACTTTTTAATATGCTGTCTAGGTTGGTCATAACTTTCCTTCCAAGGAGTAAGTGTCTTTTAATTTCATGGCTGCAGTCACCATCTGCAGTGATTTTGGAGCCCAGAAAAATAAAGTCAGCCACTGTTTCCACTGTCTCCCCATCTATTTGCCGTGAAGTGATGGGACCAGATGCCATGATCTTAGTTTTCTGAATGTTGAGCTTTAAGTCAAATTTTTCACTCTCTTCTTTCACTTTCATCAAGAAGCTCTTTAGTTCTTCTTCACTTTCTGCCATAAGGGTGGTGTCATCTGCATATCTGAGGTTATTGATATTTCTCCTGGCAATCTTGATTCCAGCTTATGCTTCCTCCAGCCCAGCTCTGTATATAAGTTAAATAAGCAGGGTGACAATATACAGCCTTGACGTAGTCCTTTTCCTATTTGGAACCAGTCTGTTGTTCCATGTCCAGTTCTTTTTCTATTAACATATATTCATCATAAACACACCAATCTATTAACTAATGATGGGAATATAGTACATATTTTTCTCAGACAATAACTTTTTATTGATATATACTATACAAACCATAAAATTTACTTTAATTGGAAAATTTGGTTGTTTTTGGTATATTTACATAGCCATGCAACAGTAACACTAATTCCAGAACGTTTTCATTATCCTCATAAGAATTTCCATACACACCGGCAGTCTTTACCAATTAGCCCCTAGTCCCAACCCTGGCAATCATTAATCTACTTGCTATCTCTATGGATTTTCCTATTCTGGACATTTCATATAAGTGGAATTATACAATACAAGGACTTTTGTTTCCAACTTCTTTCACTTAGCATACTTACGAGGTTCATCAATGTTGTAGAATGTATTAATATTAGTGCTGCATACATTTTTATAGCTGAGTAATACTCTACCATATGGTTTTACCAAATTTTCTTTACCTGTTCATTCTTTGATGGATACTTGAGTTGTTTCCACATTTTGATGGTTATGAATAATGCTTCTATCAACATTCGCATACAAGGTTTTGTGTAACTATATTTTCACTTCTCTTGAGTATATTACTTAGGAAGGTTTTTTTTTTGTTTGTTTGTTTCATTAGGGACTTAGTGTATTCCTCAAGATTTTATAAGATCATATTCCTGTAAGTAGAAATAGTTTTACTCATTTCTTTATGATCTGGGTGCCTTTTGTTTCTTTTTCTTGCCCAATTTTCCTTGCAAATTCACCACTAAAATAGAGGTGGTGGGAGTGGACATCCTCGTCTTCTTCCTGACATTGTGGCATTGTCGGGGGGCACTCTCAGTCTTTGGTCAAGTATGATGTTATCTGTGGGAATTTTTCAAATGCCCTTTATCAGATTCAGGGATTTCCCTTATATTCCTAGTTTTTATCATGAAAAGATAGAAGATTTTTGTCAGGTGGCTTTTTCTATCTATTGGGATGCTTGTGGGGTTTTTATTGTTTTATTCTATTGATATGATATACTCTATTGATTTGGCATATTAAACTAACAATTCAACCAAACAACCATGGTTTAGATAAATCCTCACTGGTCAAGTATACAAGCTTCATACAATATATATAATCACATAATATATAACTATATAAATAAATGATTATATATAAATATATAATATATATGATTATATAGTATACACAATACATATAATCCTTATATGTTTCTGGATTCTGTTTACTAGCATATTACTGAGGATTTTTGTGTCTATATTCATAAGGAATATTGGTTTACAATTTTCTTTTCATGTGATTTTCCTGTCTAGGTAATCTGGTCTTATAGAATGAACTGACACATATTTCCTATTCTTCTACTATTAGAAAAGTTTGTGAAGGATTGCTTCACAATAATGTTAATTCTTCCTTAAATATTTGGTAGGAATCACCTGTGAATCCCTCTGGTCCTGAGTTTTTCTTTGTGGGATGCTTTGATTACCAGCTCAATTACTGTATTTGATATATACATATACATTTTCTATTTTTTCTTGAGTCAGTTTCAATATTTTGTATTTAAGAAAATGTCTATTTCATCAGTTATCCAATTTGTTGGCATACAACTGTTTAGTATTCCCTTATAATCTTTTTTATTTCTGAAAGGTTGATAGGAATTTCCTATTTCATTCCTGGTTTGAGTCATTTGAGTATTTTTATTTTTCTTGGTCAGTCTATCTAAAGTTCTGTTAATATTGTTGATTTTTCATTCAAATTTTGGTTTCTTTGATTTCTCTCTTTTTTAAATTTTCTATTTCCTTTATTTCCATTCATACTCTTCCTTTTGCTTATTTTGGATTTAGTTTGTTCTTTTTCTAGTTTCTAAAGGTGAAAGCTAAGGTTAATAACTTAAAGTAAATTTCCCTCTAGTTAAACCTTTAGTTAAACCTCTTAAGTTTTAGTATATATGTTTAATTTTTCACTCACCTCAAAGTAATTTCTAATTTCACTTATGATTTCTACTATGACCCACTGGTTACTTTAAAGTGTGTTATTTGATTTTCACATATTTGTGAATTTCCCAAAAATTTTTTGTTGATTTCTAAATTTCATTCCATTATGATTGGAGAACATTATATCATATCAAAAATTGAATTTAACTGTGGTTTTTCTGTGGACCTACAGGGCAAGATTTGTTGATGGTGGTATGTTACTTATTTACTGATATTTCTGAACTAGTTCTGAAAAGTCTATTATTTTTCATATGCAGCCACTGAACTCTCTGCTTGGTTAGCTTAGTGGTCAGCTAATGATTAGACAAAGATTTCATTAAGCATTTGAACCAATAAGTCTCCCAGTCTTTGCCAGGGGCTCTGTGTGCATGTTAGGGAAAAATATCAAGACTCAGGCTGCTTTAGTTTTCATTTCCTGCTTATGCACAACCTCAAGATCAGCCAGAGTTGAAAGCTTAGTGTCTTCTCAGATCTTTCCTGAGCATGTGCACAGTTGCACAGGGCCTTGGGCATGCACACAGGCTTCTAAATTTCCAGGATTGTGTCAAAGCTTTTCAAAGCCCTTATGGACCTCATTCCCCAGCTTTTCTTTTTAAACTTCATGGTTAGTTTATTGTTTGCCTCAACTGTTATCCACAACCTCAGGCAGCTGCAAAGTTAATTACTTCCCTGTAATTGGTTTCAACAATTACCCCTGAGGAAAAGGCTTTTCACACTGGGTTGGCACTGGGTCAGGTCAAATGAAGATAAATCTTAAAACTGGGGTTATCTATGAAACTTACAGATGAGTCAAATAATAGCAATTTGCCGAAAGTGGGGGTTTGAAAGTTCCAATCTCATTCTGACTGCTCCAATGGCTGCTGAGCTGTCGGTTTTCACCATGATTGTGGGCTTTGGGGTTTAGAGGCTAACAATGGAGATTGGGAGAGGAATTTAAGAACAGGATATGTTAGTATGCCACAATGTTTACTGTTCTTACCAAGATTCAACTATTTTTCTTGAATAAACACAGTAGAGAATGATCCAAACATGTGATTTATATCCAGAGTCCTGAAAAAGTTGATTCTGACAATTTGTTGTCAGTGTTCTCATTTTGTCATAGTGGAGAGGATTTTCAGAGTTTCTTTGTCTGCCATTCCCACTGACATCACTCTACTTGTTTTACTTTTTGAGAGAACAATTTTAACCTAAATTTTATTTTTTAAAAATACATGTCATGTAAATCCATGGCTGATTCATGTCAATGTATGACAAAACCCACTACAATATTGTAAAGTAATTAGCCTCCAACTAATAAAAATAAATGAAAAAAAATACATGTCATAAATATTCATGAAATATCATTAGAAAATAAAGCAGAAAAATTTTAAATCTCCCAAAACATTACCTTCTATTTTTAATATTTGATGTATATAAGAGATGTCAAAAGTATTTCATCTCAAGTGCCAATTTTAGTTGATTTATAATAACTACATTGAAAATGGGATCAACAAAGTTTTTGAGACTGTACCTAGGCTTGTGTGCATGCATGCTCAGTCATTCAGTCATGTCCGACTCTTTGCGACCCCATGGACTGTAGCCTGCCAGACTCTTCTGTCCGTGGGATTTTCCAGGCAAGAATACTGGAGGGGGTTGCCATTTCCTTCTCCAGAGGATCTTCCCGCCCAGGGATCAAACCTATGTCTCCTGCATCCCCTGCATTTGCAGGCTGATTTTTTTTACCACTGAGCCACCTGGGAAGCCACGTAGGCTTGTGTGAACAGCTTGATTAGTTATGTTTGCCATGAATGTGAAACAAGAAGGGGCCGAAAGGTGCTACAAATTTGTTATCTTTGGCAAATATGTTCAACTATTTGCCTTATGTGAATGCATAATAATTTCCCCCTAACAATGAAATATTATGATGTGCATGTTACCTTCTTTTTACACATATCTTCTTTTTCACTTAGTAATATATAGTGATTATTTGTGTCAATTAATATCTATATCTGCATTTTTTTAAACATAGTGATTAATTTTGCTTATCTTTTGTTATTCAATTTGCTTTCAATTTTTACCTGTAAAAATAACACTGTGATGAAAAGCTTGCATGCAACCTTTGTACATTAGATAAATCATTTCTTTCAGACAAACTTGTAGAACTGAAATTGCTGGTTTAGAATGTATTATAATTTTAACATTTTTATTTATATTATTCAATGTCACTCCATAAAATTTGTAGCAATTTATAATTCTACCAGCAGCATATTAAATAACTGATACCCTAAAACTTTATCAACATTGTATGGCATCATTATTATAAATTTTGTCATATGATAACACAAAGTGATTCTTTTATTTTCTTATTTTTCATTTCTTTATTAATGATCTTGATCTTTTAAAAAACTTTTTGCTATATTCATCTTCCCTTTTGGAAGGGCCTATTTTGATGTACTGGAAGATTAATCTTTTTCTAATTGTCTTGAAACTATACTAGCTATATATTTTAAAAATGTATCTTGTATATGTAAAAACACATTTTTCAACTTGAAAAGTTTTTCTCTTAGAATTTAACAGTAAATTAAAATTGCTCTGGAATGAAAAATAATTTTTTATAAACTCTCAAAGTATAAATTCACATAATCCTGGCACTCTTTATTTCCCATTTGTCTACATGTAGCTTAAACAGAATTTATTATTATTCAAAATTATTTTATTTCTGGCCAAAATAAAAGCCTCACAGAGACTTTTAAGCTATTACTACCACATTATTGGACTGATGATCATCACTGTCTTTTAGGGGAGGAAATGTTTTGTTTCATTAGTGTATCCCAAGTAACTAGAAAAGTGTCTGGTATTTAAAAAGCTACTCCATCAACATCTGTTGAATACTTTGACAGATAAATGATATAATAAATATTTAGGCACAATTACAGATTGCCTTCTTCCTTACTTTACATAGCTATGTGTAAGTATACAGTTTTCCTCTTGTTTTTGTCACCATACTAAACAAATTGCTTTACAATTTAATATTTTTTTCCATAAATTATAACTTGAACATCTCTCCACTAAATTTTGATCTCCCTTATTTTTCTAAGAGCTGCATGTTACTCCATAGTGAACATGGATCATTATCCATTGAACCATTCTCTATTGACATAAATTTCCCACACAATATTTTGTTATCTAAAAATTATGCAAGGAATATTCCTCTGTGTATGTATCACATGTCAGTATTTCTATAGGATAGATTCATCCTTATGCGAAATTTTCTATCAATGTAACCCAAATAGCTCTTTAAAAGTTTTACTAATTTACTCTGCCACAAACAGAGGGCTGATATTCCACTGTTGTATACTTGTGGAGTGCACTGGCTAGTGTCCATCATTGGTCTGAGCCATGTCACATAAATTATTAATTTATTCAGCATCATCCCTACTCCCCACAAAAATTATACAAAAGTTCCTTTCCCCCACACACTTATCCACACCCATTTGTATGTTCACAATCTTTTAAGTTTTTAAATCCAGTGGGTGAAAAATAAGACCCATTATTGATTCAACTTGACTGATTCAATTATTGATACCCCCAATTTGATTGATTCAATTATTGATATCCCACATCCAAGGTAAGAGAAACCCGGGTAAGACAGTAGGCACTGAGAGAGGGCATCAGAGGGCAGATAGATGGAAACCACAATCGCAGAAAACTAGTCAATCTGATCACATGGACCATAGCCTTGTCTAACTCAGTGAAACCAAGCCATGCTGTGTAGGGCCACCCAAGATGGATGGGTCATGGTGGAGAGTTCTGACAAAATGTGGTCCACTGGAGAAGGGAATGGCAAACCACTTCAGTATTCTGGCCTTGAGAACCCCATGAACAGTATGAAAAGGCAAAATGATAAGATACTGAAAGAGGAGCTACCCAGGTTGGTAGGTGCCCAATATGCTACTGGAGATCAGTGGAGAAATAACTCCAGAAAGAATGAAGGGACAGAGCCAAAGCAAAAACAACACCCAGTTGTGGATGTGACTGGTGATTGAAGCAAGGTCTGATACTGTAAAGAGCAATATTGCATAGAAACCTGATATGTTAGGTCCGTGAATCAAGGCAAATTGGAATGGGTCAAGCAGGAGATGACAAGAGTGAACATTGATATTTTAGTAATCGGCAAACTAAAATGGACTGGAATGGATGAATTTAATTCAGATGAACATTATATCTACTACTGTGGGCAGGAATCCCTTAGAAGAAATAGAGTAGCCATCATAGTTAACAAAATGGTCCAAAATGCAGTACGTGGATACAATCTCAAAAATGACAGAATGACTTCTGTTTGTTTCCAAGACAAACCATACAATATCAGAGTAATTCAAGTATACGCCCCGACCAGTAACGCTGAAGAAGCTGAAGTTGAATGGTTCTATGAAGACCCACAAGACCTTTTAGAACTAACACCCCAAAAAGATATCCTTTTCATTACAGAGGACTGGAATGCAAAAGTAGGAAGTCAAGAAACACCTGGAGCAACAGGCAAACTTGACCTTGGAGTGCAGAACGAAGCAGGGCAAAGGCTAATAGAGTTTTGCCAAGAGAATACACTGGTCATAGCAAACACCCTGTTTCAACAACACAAGAGAAGACTCTACACATGGACATCACCAGATGGTCAACACCGAAATCAGACTGATTATATACTTTGCAGCCAAAGATGGAGAAGCTCTATACAGTCAGCAAAAACAAGATCGGGAGCTGACTGTGGCTCAGATCATGAACTCCTTATTGCCAAATTCAGACTTAAATTGAAGAAAGTAGGGAAAACCACTAGACCATTCAGGTATACCGTAAATCAAATCCCTTATGATTATACAGTGGAAGTGAGAAATAGATTTAAGGGACTCTGATAGACATAGCACCTGATGAATTAAGGACAGAGGTTTGTGACACTGTACACAAGACAGGGAGCAAGACCATCCCCAAGAAAACAAAATGCAAAAAACCAAAATGGCTGTCTGAGGAGACCTTACAAATAGCTGTGAAAAGAAGAGGAGCAAAAAGCAAAGAAGAGAAGGAAAGATATACCCATTTGAATGCAGAGTTCCAAAGAAAAGCAAGGAGAGATAAGAAAGCCTTCTTCAGTGATCAGTGCAAAGAAATAGAGGAAAACAATAGAATGGGAAAGACTACAGATCTCTTCAAGAAAATTAGAGATACCAAGGGAAAACTTCATGCAAAGATGGGCTCAATAAAGGACAGAAATGGTATGGACCTAACAGAAGCAGAAGATATTAAGAAGAGGTGGCAAGAATACCCAGAAGAACTGTACAAAAAAGATCTTCAAGACCCAGATAATCATGATGGTGTGGTCACTCACCTAGAGCCAGACATCCTGGAAGGTGAAGTCAAGTGGGCCTCAGAAAGCATTACTACGAACAAAGCTAGTGGAGGTGATGGAATTCAAATTGAGCTATTTCAAATCCTGAAAGATGATGCTGTGAAAGTGCTGCACTCAATATGCCAGCAAATTTGGAAAACTCAGCAGTGGCCACAGGGACTGGAAAAGTTCAGTTTTCATTCCAATCCCAAAGAAAGGCAATGGCAAAGAATGCTCAAACTACCACACAAAAGCTGAGCGCAGAAGAATTGATGCTTTTGGACTATGGTGTTGGAGAAGACTCTTGAGAGTCCCTTGGACTGCAAGGAGATCCATCCAGTCCATCCTAAAGGAGATCAGTCCTGGGTGTTCATTGGAATGACTGATGCTGAAGCTGAAAGTCCAGTACTTTGGCCACATGATGTAAAGAGCTGACTCATTGGAAAAGACCCTGATTCTGGGAAAGATTGAAGACAGGAGGAGAAGGGGACGACAGAGGATGACATGGTTGGATGGCATCACCAACTCAATGGACATGAGTTTGGGTAAACTTTGGGAGTTGGTGATAGACAGGGAGACCTGCAGTGCTGCGGTTCATGGGGTCGCATAGAGTTGGACACGACTGAGCGACTGAACTGAACTGAACTGAACACATGCTAGCAAAGTAATACTCAAAATTCTCCAAGCCAGGCTTCAGCAGTACATGAACTGTGAACTTCCAGATGTTCAAGCTGGTTTTTAAAAAAGCAGAGGAACCAGAGATCAAATTGCCAACATCTGCTGGATCATCGAAAAAGCAAGAGAGTTCCAGAAAAACATCTATTTCTGCTTTATTGACTATGCCAAAGCCTTTGACTGTGTGGATCACAATAAACTGTGGAAAATTCTGAAAGAGATGGGACTATCAGACCACCTGACGTGCATCCTGAGAAATCTGTATGCAGGTCAGGAAGCAACAGTTAGAACTGGACATGGACCAACAGACTCCAAATAGGAAAAGGAGTATGTCAAGGCTGTATATTGTCACCTTGCTTATTTAACTTATATGCAGAGTAAATCGTGAGAAACCCTGGGCTGGATGAAGCACAAGCTGGAATCAAGATTGCCGGGAGAAATATCAATAACCTCCGATTTCAGATGCTAAGCTGCTGCTGCTAAGTCGCATCAGCCGTGTCCGACTCTGTGTGTCCGACTCTGTGTGTCCCCATAGATGGCAGCCCACCAGGCTCTCCTGTCCCTGGGATTCTCCAGGCAAGAACACTGGAGTGGGTTGTCATTTCCCATATGCAGATGACATCACCCTTAAGGCAGAAAGTGAAGAAGAACTAAAGAGCCTCTTGATGAAAGTGAAAGAGGAGAGTGAAAAAGTTGGCTTAAAGTTCAACATTCAGAAAACTAAGATCATGGCATCTGGTCCCATCACTTCATGGGAAACAGATGAGGAAACAGTGGAAACAGTGGCTGACTTTATTTTCTGAGGCTCCAAAATCACTGCAGATGGAGATTGCAGCCATGAAATTAAAATACGCTTACTCCTGGGAAGGAAAGTTATGACCAACCTAGACAGCATATTAAAAAGTAGAGACATTACTTTGTCAGCAAAGGTCCATCCAGTGAAGGCTATTGTTTTTCCTATAGTCATGTATGGATGTGAGAGTTGGACTGTAAAGAAAGCTGAGCACTGAAGAATTGATGGTTTTGAACTGTGCTGTTGGAGAAGACTCTTGAGAGTCCCTTAGACAGCAAGGAGATCCAACCAGTCCATCCTAAAGATCAGTCCTGGGTGTTCACTGGAAATACTGATTTTAAGGCTGAAATTCCAATACTTTGGCCACCTGCTGCGAAGAGCTGACTCATTTGAAAAAACCCTGATTCTGGGAAAGATTGCGGGCCGGAGGAGAAGTGGATGACAGAGGATGACATGGTTGGGTGGTATCACTGACTCAATGGACATGAGTTTGAGTAAACTCCGGGAGTTGGTGATGGACAGGAAGGCCTGGTGTGCTGCAGTCCATGGATTTGCAAAGAGTTGGACGTGACTGAGTGACTGAACTGAATTGATTGGTTCAATTTGCATTTACTTGATTACATATTAAGTTAAGCATTAACTTTTAATGTAATCATATTGGTTATTTGTACCAGTTTTTCTATAAAATGTCTTTGATTGCTTTTCCATTGGATTATTTACTGTTTCTTGATTTGTAGAGGTTCTTGAGATATTATAGATATTAATCACTTTCTATTATATGCATTATAAATATTTTGTCACTGTTTTGTTAGTTTATTATTGGTGTTTCTTGCCATATAGGAAATTTTGTGATTTGGGGAAATTATGTTCTGTTGGACTTTCCAGGGGGCACTAGTGGTAAAGAACCCACCTGCCAATGCAGGAGATGCAAGAGACATGGGTTCAGTCCCTGGGTCAGGAAGATCCCCTGAGAAGGGAAGGGCAACCCACTCTGGTATTCTTGCCTGGAGAATCCCATGGACAGAGGAGCTTGGCAGGCTATAGTCCACAGGGTCACAAAGAGTCAGACACAACTGTATTGTATTGCATTGCATTGTCCTGTTGGGAGGCACTTCACCATGCCAAAGTTATAACACATAACTCAATAACTGTGTGCAAAATTCATATTATTTGGCTACATATCAAATTATAGGTTTCAAGTTATTTCCTTTGAAATTTTGAAGATCTTGCTTCACCATTTTCTAGATTTAATGTTACGAGATCAGCTGAATTTTGTTCCTTTCTAGGTAAATTGTTTCTCCTTGGAAATATCTTTATAATATTGACATTCAGAAATTTCACTAAAGTATGTTTTGATAAAATGTCTTTCATTATTCTTACTCTGTATTTTGTGGGCCCTTTCAAGGTAAATCTTTCAGGCTTAAATTATCTCATAAAATTTATCTTACCTGGTGGCTCAGATGGTAAAGCATCTAGCTGCAATGAAGGAGACCCGGCTTTGATCTCTGGGCCAGGAAAATCTTTCCCTGGAGAAGAAAATGACAACACACTCCAGTACTCTTGCCTGGAAAATCCCATGGACGAAGGAGCCTGGTAAGCTACAGTCCGTGGGTTTGCAAAGAGTCAGACATGACTAAGTGACTTCACTTTCACTTTCCTTTCATTTCTTTAATCATTTTTTTCCATTCTGGCATTCCTTTTAAATAGATGTTGGAACTTCCAATTCTAATCTCTATGTCTTTTAACTTTTTCTAAAACTTTTTCGTCTCCTTGACTCTTTTTCTTCTGAAAGAATCCAAATATTAATTCTCCTAATCCAGTAATTAATTTTCAGTTGTATCAGTTTTGTGATTCTGTTTATCAATTGTGGAGTCATGTTTAGCTTTTGGCTTAATACTTAGTATTTTGAATATATAGTATGTAAATAAGATTAAAAATACAAAATTAAAAAAATTAAAGGGTACACTGAAAAAATAAGATGCTCAACCACTCATTTCTCTGAGATACCCAGTTACTCATCACAGGGTGAATACTGTGACCAGCTCCTTGCATCAATTTCCAGAGATATTCTCTCTATATAGAATGTTCATGTATATGTGTGCATTCAAATACATTGACTCTATATACAAAATTTACAAACAAATGGTAAAAATCTGTACGTACTATTCATCAGCTTAAGTTCATGAGGATTTTGTTTATTTTTTGAACAATTTATCCCAAAGATTCTCCTATATTAGCTCTCAAAACTGCCTTATCATTTCTAACAGCTATAATGTCTTACATTGTGTGAATATAACATAATTTATTGCAAAATTCCATTTAAATAGGCATATGAGTTATATTTGATATATTCCCTTTATAAACAATACTTAAATAGATGTCTTTTCATGAATTACATTCCTCACATGTGCCAACATAAACTTGGATAAATTCCCAGAACTGAAGTTACTATGAGAAAAGTTATGTACATTATTGCCAAATTGTCCTCCATGAGAGTTGCACCAGTTGACCATCCAGGCTCCAATGTATGACAATCTCTATTTCTATTTACCAACAAAGTATTCACTTGTCAAATTGATAGGTTAAACTTTATATTGTATTTTAAATTTACATTCTCTTAGGAGTGAAAATATTGTCTTAAACAATATATTTTCTCTCTGCATACCATCTTTTTCACTACATCAAAGCTTCTTCCATCATTTCTTAGAATACAGTGTAGTACATTTCCAGAAAGTACAGGTAAGTGTCAGTCAGCCAGCTCAGTCACTCAGTAGTGTCCAACTCTTTGTAACCCCATGGACTGCAGCATGCCAGGCTTCCCTATCCATCACCAGCTCCCGGAGCTTACTCAAATTCATGTCCATCGAGTTGGTGATGCCATCCAACCATCTCATCCTCTGTCATCCCCTTTTCTTCCTGCCTTCAGTCTTTCCCAGCATCAGGGTCTTTTCAAATGAGTCAGTTCTTCACATCAGGTGGCCAAAGTATTGGAACTTCAGTTTCAGCATCAGTCCTTCCAGTGAATATTCACGACTAATTCCTCTAGGATGGACTAGTTAGATCTCCTTGCTGTCCAAGGGACTCTCAAGAGTCTTCACCAACACCACAGTTCAAAAGCATCAATTCTTCGGCACTCAGCTTTCTTTATAGTTCAACTCTCACATCCATACATGACTACTGGAAAAACCATAGCTTTGACTAGATGGACCTTTGTTGGCAAAGTAATGTCTCTGCTTTTTAATATATTGTCTAAGTTGGTCATAGCTTTTCTTTCAAGGAGCAAGAATCTTTTAATTTCATGGCTGCAGTCACCATCTGCAGTGATTTTGGAGTCCCCAGAAATAAAGTCTGCCACTGTTTCCCCATTTATTTGCCATGAAGTGATGGGACCAGATGCCATGATCTTAGTTTTCTGAATGTTGAGCTTTAAGCCAACTTTTTCACTCTTTTCTTTCACTTTCATCAAGAAGCTCTTTAGTTCTTCACTTTCTGCCATAAGGGTGGTGTCATCTGCATATCTGAGGTTATTGATATTTCTCCCGGCAATCTTGATTCCAGCTTGTGCTTCTTTCAGCCCAGCGTTTCTCATGATGTACTCTGCATATAAGTTAAATAAGCAGGGTGACAACATACAGCCTTGACGTACTCCTTTTCTGATTTGGAAACAGTCTATTATTCCATGTCCAGTTTTAACTGTTGCTTCTTGACCTGCATAAAGATTTCTCAGGAGGCAGGTAAAGTGGTCTGGTAATCCCATCTCTTTCAGAATTTTCCACAGTTTGTTGTGATCCACACAGTCAAAGGCTTTGGCATAGTCAATAAAGCAGAAGTAGATGTTTTTCCGGAACTCTCTTGCTTTTTCAGTGATCCAACAGATGTTGGCGATCTGATCTCTGGTTCTTCTGCCTTTTCTAAATTGAGCTTGAACATCTGGAAGTTCACCGTTCACATACTATTGAAGCCTGGCTTGGAGAATTTTGAGCTTTACTTTGCTAGTGTGAGATGAGTGCAATTGTGCGGTAGTTTGAGCATTTTATGGCAATGTAGCTCTTTCGGATTGGAATGAAACTGAACTTTTCCAGTCCTGTGGCCACTGCTGAGTTTTCCAAATTTGCTGGCATATTGAGTGCAGCACTTTCACAGCATCATCTTTTAAGATTTGAAATAGCTCAGCTGGAATTCCATAACTTCCACTATCATTGTTCATCGTGATGCTTCTTCCGCCCCCCCCCCATTTATTTTTATTAGTTGGAGGCTAATTACTTTACAATATTGTAGTGGTTTTTTGTCATACATTGACATGAATCAGCCATGGATTTACATATATTCCCCATCCTGATCCCCCCTCCCACCTCCCTCTCCACCCGATTCATCTGGGTCTTCCCAGTGCACCAGGCCCAAGCACTTGTCTCATGCATCCAGCCTGGGCTGGTGATCTGTTTCACCTTAGATAATATACATGCTTCAATGCTGTTCTTTCGAAACATCCCACCCTCGCCTTCTCCCACAGAGTCCAAAATTCTGTTCGGTACATCTGTGTCTCTTTTTCTGTTTTGCATATAGGGTTATTGTTACCATCTTTCTAAATTCCATATATATGCGTTAGTATACTGTATTGAAACGAGAACACTTTCTAACACCATACACAAAAATAAACTCAAAATGGATTAAAGATCTAAATGTAAGACCAGAAACTATAAAACTCCTAGAGGAGAACATAGGCAAAATACTCTCCAACATAAATCACAGCAGGATCCTCTATGGCCCACCTCCCAGAATATTGGAAGTAAAAGCAAAAATGAACAAACGGGACCTAATTAAACTTAAAGGGTTTTGCACAACAAAGGAAACTATAAGCAAGGTGAAAAGACAGCCCTCAGAATGGGAGAAAATAATAGCATACGAAGCAACAGACAAAGGATTAATCTCAAAAATATACAAGCAACTCCTGAAGCTCAATTCCAGAAAAATAAATGACCCAATCAAAAAATGGGCCAAAGAACTAAACAGACATTTCTCCAAAGAAGACATACAGATGGCTAACAAACACATGAAAAGATGCTCAACATCACTCATTATTAGAGAAATGCAAATCAAAACCACAATGAGGTACCATTACATGCCAGTCAGGATGGCTGCTATCCAAAAGTCTACAAGCAATAAATGCTGGAGAGGGTGTGGAGAAAAGGGAACCCTCTTACACTATTGGTGGGAATGCAAACTAGTACAGCCGCTATGCAAAACAGTGTGGAGATTTCTTAAAAAAACTGGAATTAGAACTGCCATATGACCCAGCAATCCCACTTCTGGGCATACATACCGAGGAAACCAGATCTGAAAGAGACATGTGCACCCCAATGTTCATCGCAGCACTGTTTATAACAGCCAAGACATGGAAGCAACCTAGATGCCCATCAGCATCGCGATGCTTCTTAAGGCCCACTTGACTTCACATTCCAGGATGCCTGGTTCTATGTGAGTGATCACACTCACAGATAGTCACCATGACTATCAGGGTCATGAAGATCTTTTTTGTATAGTTCTTCTCTGTATGACTTCCCTGGTGGCTCAGATGGTAAAGTGTCTGCCTACAATGTGGGAGACCAAGGTTCAATCCCTCAGTTGGGTAGATCTCCTGGAGAAGGAAATGGCAACCCACTCCAGTATTCTTGCCTGGAAAATCCCATGGATGGAGGAACCTGTGTAGGCTGCAGTCCATGGGGTCCCAAAGAGTTGGACACTGAGAGACTTCACTTTCACTTTTTCTGTGTATCCTTGTCACTTCTTCTTAATATCTTCTGCCTGTTAGGTCCATACACTTTCTATCCTTTATTGTGTTCATCTTTGCAGGAAATGTTCCCTTGGTATCTCTAATTTTCTTGAAGAGATCTCTAGTCTTTCCCATTATATTGTTTTCCTCTATTTCTTTTCACTGATCACTGAGGAAGGGTTTCTTATCTCTCCTTGCTATTCTTTGGAATTCTACATTCAAATTAGTATATCTTTCCTATTCTTCTTTGTCTTTTGCTTCTCTTCTTTTCGCAGCTATTCGTAAGGCCTCCTCAGACAGCCATTTGGCCTTTTTGCTTTTTTTTGCGGGGGATGGGCTTCATCACTGTCTCCTGTACAATGTCATGAACCTCTGTCCATAGTTCTTCAGGCACTCTATCAGATCTAATCCCTTGAATCTATTTGCCACTTCCACTGTATAATCGTAAGGGATTTGATTCAAGTCATACCCGAATGGTCTAGTGGTTTTCCCTACTTTCTTCAGTTTGAGTCTGAATTTGGCAATAAGGAGTTCATGATCTGAGCCACAGTCTGCTCCCGATCTTGTTTTTGCTGACTATATAGAGCTTCTTCACCTTGGGCTGCAAAGAACATAATCAATCTGATTTCAGTATTGACCATCTGGTAATGTCCATGTGTAGAGTCTTCTCTTGTGTTGTTGAAAGAGGGTGTTTGCTATGACCAGTGTATTCTCTTGGCAAAACTCTATTAGCCTTTGCCCTGCTTCGTTCTGTATTCCAAAGCCAAATATGCCTGTTGCTCCAGGTGCTTCTTGACTTCCTACTTTTGCATTCCAGTCCCCTATAATGAAAAGGACATCTTTTTTGGCTGTTAGTTATAGAAGGTCTTGTAGGTCTTCATAGAACCATTCAACTTCAGCTTCAGCATTACTGGTTGGGGCACATACTTGGATTACTGTGATATTGAATGGTTTGCCTTGGAAACAAACAGAGATCATTCTGTCGCTTTTGAGACTGCATCCAAGTACTGCATTTCAAACTCTTTTGTTAACTATGATGGCTACTCCATTTCTTCTGAAGGATTCTTGCCCACAGTAGTAGATACAATGGTCATCTGAGTTAAATTCACCCATTCCAGTCCATTTTAGTTTGCTGATTCCTAAAATATCAATGTTCACTCTTGCCATCTCCTGTTTGACCACTTCCAATTTGCCTTGATTCATGGACCTAACGTTCCAGGTTGCTATGCAATATTGCTCTTTACAGCATTGGACTTTACTTTCATCTCCAGTCACACCCACAACTGGGCGTTGTTTTTGCTGTGACTCCATCTCTTCATTCTTTCTGGAGTTATTTCTCCACTGATCTCCAGTAGCATATTGGGCATAAAGAATACACTAACTTAAAAATACACTAGAGGAGTTGACCAGCAGTTTAGATGAAGTAGAAGAAAGAATTAGTTGACTTAAAGACAAGGCAGTGGAACTCACCAAATCAGAGCAACAAAAAGAAAAAAGAATTTAAAAAGTAAAGATAGCTTAAGGAGCTTTTAGGACAGCATCAAACAGATTAACATTCACATTATAGGGATCCCAGAAGAAGAAGAGAAAGAAGGAAGAAAAATCTTATTTGAAGACATAATGGCTGAAAACCTCTAACTGGGGAAGGAAACAGATATCCAAATCCCAGGAAGCCTAAAGAATTCAAAAAAGATGAACCCAATGAGACCCACTCTAAGACACATTATAATTAAAATGTCAAAAATTAAAGAGAGAATATTAAAAGCAGCATGAGAAAAACAATTTGTTATGTACAAGGGAACCCCCACAAGAGTATCAGCATATTTTTCAGCAGAAACTTTTCAGGCCAGAAGAAAGCATCTTCATATATGCAGAGTGCTGAAAGGTAAAAACTTCCAACTAACAATACCCTATTTAGCAAAGTTATCATTCAGAATGAAGGACAAAGAGTTTTCCAGACAAGTATTTCTGAACAAGTATTTCTAAAGAATTTCATCACCACTAAACTAGTCTTACAGGATATGCTAAAGGGACTTCTTTATGCTGAAAAGAAAGATTAATAACAAGAAAACATATGAAAGAATAAATCTCACTGAAAAGGTAGATATAGAGTAAACTAATGGATTAATCAGTTATAAAGCTAGTATGAAGGTTAAAAGAAAAAAGCAGTAAAAGCTATGCTACAATAGATATAATAACTATTGTTATTAGTTAATGATATACAAGATAAAAAGATATAAAATGTGACATCAAATCCATAAAGCATGAGGGTGGAGGTAAAAATGTTTAGCTTTAAAATGGGACCAACTTAAGTTGTTACAAAGTTAAAATAGACTGCTATAGCTATAAGTTGTCATAAGTACCCCCTTTTGTTTCTAATGTGTGCAAGATATGGTAATAAGTGCTTTACATACACTATGTCACTTTATTCTTACAAGATTAGTATTATTTTTTCAATGGATGAGGTAACTAAGTTTCAGGAAGATTTAGTAACTTGCCCAGACCCTCCACTCTGATACCATTACTCTTACCAACACTACAATTCTGTCTCCCCAAATATCCAACTATTTATCATTCTGCATTGGTATTTTCTATGAAGACATTTAGGTATCCAAGCTTTCCAAGAAGATGCTATTTCAGGATAACATTAAGTGGAGTTAATATAATAAACTATTATAAGCTATAACAAGCTATTGTTAATTATGGAAGTATGTCATATTTGAAAAGATCTTAGGATAGAAAAATGAGGAGAATGACAAGTACAAGAAAGGAGAACAGTAAGAAATTTATAAACTGCCAATCATTCAACAAATGATTGAGAACTTGACTTAGTAGAGCATTGCACTAATAATAAGGGGGGAAAAAACCTCAGTTTCAGGAGAGCAGTCAGAGGACATTGTGATATGGAGTTTGTCCAATGCCAATTTTAGATTGAAAGGATCTAAAAACAAGAGTAGTGCCTTGAAGTATATCTGGAAAGTTAGTTCTGATTTCTATTTAAGAAAATATTGAAGCTAAAAAATAATACAAATGGACTTACTTACAAAACAGAAACAACAGATATACAGTCATAGAAAACATGGTTACCAAAGGGAAAGGAGAGAATGGATAAATTAGGAGTATGGGATTAACAGATAGATATGCACTACCATATATAAAATATATAAACAACAAAGATTTGCTGGATAGCACAGGGAACTACATTCAACGTCTTGTAAAAACCTACAATGGAAAAAAATCTGAAAAAGAATATAAATACATAGTCAAATATATAGCCAAGTCACTTTGCTATACATTTGAAACTAACATAATATTGTAAGTCAACTAACTCCAATTTAAAAATATTAGTGAGATGGAAACTGAAAGCAAAATTTGAGATCTTCGTAGTGTATCTCCTACATGTCATACATAAGAACAACCAAAATCTGTAACCTCTTACCTAAGATTCATCAAGCTTTATCTTAAAAGCAAACTGATCCAAAATATAATATTTCAAGACAGAGTAAACCTCTTTAGCTACTTGACTTTCATAAATATCAGCCTTATAAGAATCATAGCCACTGATGAAAATTTGATAAAAACTATTGACTTTCTCCCAAGAAAATTATATATTATCTACACATATTTTAACTTTTATAAGTAATGTCAGCAATTTCAAAACTGTCTACCCATGGAACTTATAAGAGTATTTGAACTTCTTAAAAGAAGATCCACTTTATCAGAGGATATTCCGAGAGTCATGGTGTGCAGATATCAGTTCTGGGATTTGGCGAAATCTGTTTATTTGGAAGTTACTGCATGGACACATTGCTCTTTTAATCTTAACAGGGGGATATAACTTACTGATTTCAAAGCAGCCTCAAGCTCAGAAAGATAAACTTTTATTAGTGGGCCATGTCTTCTAAGATGGTGAGCAGGGGCCCACAAATGGTTGCAACTAGATTTCAACATATATTCTAGAATTTTCATATACTGAGAAATTCCTTAGAGGAAGTTCTATGATGATGATAAGTTAACAGACTCCCTGTAACCATAGTGGACAGTCACCAGGAAAGGCATGTAGGACTTAGTATTTCTGAGGACCTACAGAATCTGTAACCTCTTATTTTAGGAAATAATATCCCACAGAGATATAAAGTAGAATAAGGAGAACACCATTAATATGCAGGACCATTGAATGAATGTGCCCTTTTTGGATGAAGTTGGGTTATGACATGTTAAGATTAATATTAAAGTATTATGGCACAGTACTTGTAGAGTCTCAGAAAGACAGTTAAAAATATGAATCTAAAATTTGGAATACAGCTTGAGGTTGTACATACAGTTTTGTGAGTAATTCATTATCTAATTATCTTTTCACAGTCAGCCATTTCTCCTTGCTTCCTATCCTTGTTAATGGTATCACCATTTATCTGTTGGCCCAGACTAAAAATATGGGTGTCTTTTAACACTTTCTCTTCAGTCATCATCTGCATGAAGCAGGGCACTCAAACACAGTTTTCTTGGACAACCCAGAGGGATGGGGTGTGGAGGGGTGTGGGAGGGGGGCTCATGATGGGGGGACACGTGTGCACCCATGGCTGATTCATGTTGATGAATGGCAAAACTGTCACAATATTGTAAAGTAATTATCTTCCAATTAAAATAAATAAATTTAAAAAATCATCATCTACTTCTACCACATTTGAAGGATCATCAGTTGCTTTATACTTGTGTCACTACCTTAGTTCAGGCCATCATCAGTCCAGACTGTTACAACAGCCCTCTCACAGATCTACTAGAAGTCAAACTCTCTCCAGATCTCCTAGAAGTCAAACTCTCTCCGCTACAGGTCAGCCTCACCATAATAGCCAGTTATCTTCTTAATTTATGCTATTTCATTACATAAAAGGTCTGTTCTTTTTCTTGTAGATTCTTTTTTTAATTTTAATTGTTACTATTTTTATTGAAGTACAGTTGATTCACACAAAGTCTGCTGTTCTGATGAAAGGCAATGCTGCATGATCCACCTTTGAGGTCAAATAACTAGAAATTCTACAGGCTATATTTTCTTCTAAAAGATTCACATAACATATTATTATATTCAAGGCTCTGAGAATTCCTGCTCTTGCCATTCAATCCAGCATTTTCCACATGTATTTGCCCACAGAATTTTTTCACAGAAATTTATTAAAACTCTCTCAAGTTAATGTTAGCTGAAACACATTTTGGGAAATGCTTACCTATGGGTTAAAATACAAAATAGCTTGGACTGTGAGGCCACTTGAAGTTTGAGCCCCACACATTGTTACAGACATTCTTTTCTGTATTCAGGAAACTATAAGTTAGTGAGATTTTTAAACAATTTATAGCCTCATTCCTCCATTCTTTCTCTAGCTACATCAAACTTTTTACCATTTCTACCTACTGAAGATTATCATTATTTTCATTATTACTACATTTACTACAGTAACAATTTTGAAAGAAATAATATCATGGGTATCAATTTAGTTTACACATCTCTTATGCTCCTACTTAGGGCTTCCCTGGTAGCTCAGATGGCAAAGAATCTGCTTGCAATGCAGGAGACATGTGTTCAATCCCTGGGTCAGGAAGATGCCCTGGAGAAGGGAATGGCTACCCACTCCAATATTCTTACCTGGAGAAGCCATGGACAAAGGAGCCTGGCAGTCTATAGTCCATGGGGTTGCAAAGAGTCAGACACAACTGAGCAACTAAGCACAAGGCTGTATATTGTCACCCTGCTTATTTGCAGAGTACATCATGTCAAATGCCAGGCTGGATGAAGCACAAGTTGGAATCAAGATTGCTGGGAGAAGTATCAATAACCTCAGATATGCAGATGACACCACCCTTATTGTAGAAAGCAAAAAGGAACTAAAGAGCCTCTTGATGAAGGTGAAAGAGGAGAGTGAAAAAGTTGGCTTAAAGCTCAACATTCGGAAAACTAAGATCATGACATCTGGTCCCATCACTACATGGCAAATAGATGGGGAAACAATGGAAACAGTGACAGACTTTATTTTCTTGGGCTCCAAAATTATTGCAGATGGTGGCTGCAGCCATGAAATTAAAAGATGCTTGCTCCTTGGAAGAAAAGAAATGACAAACCTAGACAGCTTATTAAAAAGACTTTTTTTTTCTTTTAATAAAAGCAGCAGAGACATTACTTTGCTGACAAGGTTCCATCTAGTCAAAGCAATGGTTTCTCCAGTAGTCATGTATGGATGTGAGAGTTGGACCATAAAGAAGGCTGGGTGCCGAAGACTTGATGCTTTTGAACTGTGGTGTTGAAGGAGATGCTACTGCAAGGAGATCAAACAAGTCCATCCTAAAGGAAATCAATCTTGAATATTCATTGAAGAACTGATGTTTAAGGTGAAGAGTAGACTCATTAGAAAAGACCCTGATACTGGAAAGATTGAAGGCAAGAAGAGAAGGGGATGACAAGACAAGATGGTTGGATAGCATCACCAACTCAATGGACATGAGTTTGAGCAAGCTCTGGGAGATGGTGAAGGACAGGGAAGCCTGGCATGCTGCAGTCTATGGGGTTGCAAAGAGTTGGATACAACTGAGTGAATGGACAACAACAACATAACTTCAGTAATAAAAACTGTGATATGGCATAAAGATAGACATACAGACCAGTAGAATAGAAAAGCCCAGAAATAATGCCTCACATATATGATCAAGTGATTTTGACAAAGATTCCAAGACCATTCAATGGGGAAAGGACAATGTTTTCAACCAATTAACTTCTTCCACCTGGTGGGGATTTCAATATCTATAAGATAGCTCACAGGATATGGCTCAGAATATTATCTATAGACCATGAAGAGGAACTAAAGGTCTTTGCCTACCCTTAATGACAAAACTATTATTATTTAGTCTTGTTGGACTATTTTCCTTTGTTTTGGCATCTTCTCACTTCTCTGATTATTGAGAGATGGGAAAACTGGTTATCCATATGAAAAATAATTAATTTGGACCCTTACCTTATACTGAAATAGAGTAGGACCCTATGGTCCTTCTGCCCCTCCACCATGTCCTCTACCTGCATTTTGTCTGTGAAAACTTTCAGCCAAAGAATAATCAGAGAAGTGACAAGATGCAGAAACAAGGAAAGTAGTCCAACAAAACTAAATAATAATAGTTTAGTCATTAAGCATAGTCAAGGACCTATAGTTCCTCTTCATGGGTTACAGATAATATTCTGAGCCACATCCTGTGAGCTATCTTATAGATACTTAAATCACCACCAGGTGGAAGAAGGATAACTACATGCTGACCAAACTGTAGCCATGACACAAGCTGCCACAATTCAGAGAACTAGCTTCAAAGAAATGGGAACAAACTAACCTTGGAACTGAAGATTAACTGTACTTAAAACAATCAAGATGACACTGATCAGACCACTGCAGGACCAAATTCAAAATGACTGTCAGAGCTGACTAGGCTGTTTTTGCCTGTAGCCCCCTCCCTCCTTCTATCAAAGGCCTTGCCCACTGATTATCAGTGAGGGAGAGTCAGCCTTTGTACAGGAATCTGCCTTTCCCCATCCCCACTGGTTGCCAGTATCCAAAATAAAGCAAACTTTCCTTTCCACTAGCCTTACCTCTATATTGACTTTTGAGTGGCAAGTAGCCAGACCCCCACTCTCGGTAACAAATACTATATATAAAAATCAACTCACAATGGATGGAGGATCTAAATGTAACAGCTAAAACTATAGAACTCTTGGATAAAAACATAGGGAAATGCTTTATGACCTTGGATTTGATAACGCTTTCTTGGATATGACACCAAAAGCACAGGTAACAAATAAAAGAGAAATAAATTTGACTTAATCAAACCAAAAATTTTTGTACATCAAAGAACATCATCAACTAAATATAAAGAAAACCCACTTATCTGGATTGGAAGAAATTATTTGCAAAACTTATGTCTGGAAGGATTAATATTCATAATATATAAACAAGTTCTACAACTAAACAACAAAAAGTCAAACAACCCAATTTAAACATAGATGAAGGAGTTGAGTGGTCATTTCTCCAAAGATGTACAGATGGACAATAAGTCCATGAAAAGATGTTCAACATCATTAATCATCAGGAAAATGCTAATCAAAACCACAATGAGATACCACTTATACTCATTAGGATGGTTATTATCATAAAGATAGAAAATGACAAGTGTTGGTAAGAATGGAGTGAAATTATAATGCTTGTGCATTGTTGAAAGAAATGCTAAAATGCATAAAACAGTATTGTGGTTCCCCAAAAAATTAAAAATAGAATTAACATATAATTAAGCAATTTCACTTCTGGGTATATACCCCAAAGAATTGAAATTGGGGATTTGAAGATGTTTGCACATGTGTGTTCATAGTAACATTATTCACAATAGCCAGAAAGTGGAAACAATCCAATCTTTTCCAATCCAATGGAAACCTTCATCAATGGATGAATGGATAAACAAAACATGGTATATACATACAATGGGGTAGGAATTTCCTCTAAAAAGGGAAGGAAATTTTGACTAGTATTACAACATGGATAGACATTTTGCTATGTGAAATAAGCCAGACACAAAGGACAAATATGGTATGATTCTATATATTATGTATCTAGAGTAGTCAAATTCATAGAGATAAGAAGTAGAACAGTGGTTGCTAGGGATCAGGTGGAAAGTGAAGTGGACAGTTAATATTCAATGAATATAAACTTTCAATTTGTGAAGATGAAAGTTCTGGATATGGATGGTGATGATGGTTGAACATCAATGTAAATATACTCAATATCACTAAACTGTATAGTTAAAATGTTTAAAATGGTAAATTTCATGTTATGTGTATTTTACCAGAATAAAAAGTCCATCATACAAAAATAATCAAAGAGTAAAAAATGTTTAAGTTCAGAAAAGATGCAGAACCTTTCTGCCCGTGGAGGCCACTGAGAAAGCATCGTTGAAGACTTCCCCGCCTCCGCTGCAGTCATGTCTAAATCAGAGTCTCCCAAAGAGCCCGAACAGCTGCGGAAGCTCTTCATCAGAGGATTGAGCTTTGCAACAACTGATGAGAGTCTGAGGAGCCATTTTGAGCAATGGGGAAGGCTCACAGACTGTGTGGTAATGAGGGATCCAAACACCAAGCGCTCCAGAGGCTTCGGGTTTGTTACATACGCCACGGTGGAGGAGGTGGATGCGGCCATGAATGCAAGGCCACACAAGGTGGACGGAGAGTTGTGGAACCAAAGAGGGCCGTGTCAAGAGAAGATTCTCAAAGACCTGGTGCCCACTTAACTGTGAAAAAGATTTTTGTTGGTGGCATTAAAGAAGACACTGAAGAACATCACCTGAGAGATTATTTTTAACAGTATGGAAAAATTGAAGTAATTGAAATCATGACTGATCGAGGCAGTGGCAAAAAGAGAGGCTCTGCTTTTGTAACCTTTGATGACCATGACTCTGTAGACAAGATTGTCATTCAGAAATACCACACTGTGAATGGCCACAACTGTGAAGTGAGAAAAGCCCTGTCTAAGCAAGAGATGGCTAGTGCTTCATCCAGCCAGAGAGGTCGAAGTGGTTCTGGAAACTTTGGTGGTGGTCGTGGAGGTGGTTTTGGTGGGAATGACAACTTTGGTCGTGGAGGAAACTTCAGTGGTCAAGGTGGCTTTGGTGGCAGCCGTGGTGGTGGCGGATATGGTGGCAGTGGGGATGGATATAATGGATTTGGTAATGACGGAAGCAATTTTGGAGGTGGCGGAAGCTACAATGATTTTGGCAATTACAACAATCAATCTTCAAATTTTGGACCCATGAAAGGAGGAAACTTTGGAGGCAGAAGTTCTGGCCCCTATGGTGGTGGAGGCCAATATTTTGCCAAACCACGAAACCAAGGTGGCTATGGTGGTTCCAGCAGCAGTAGCTATGGCAGTGGCAGAAGGTTTTAATTACTGCCAGGAAACAAAGCTTAGCAGGAGAGGAGAGCCAGAGAAGTGACAGGGAAGCTACAGGTTACAACAGATTTGTGAACTCAGCCAAGCACAGTGGTAGCAGGGCCTAGCTGCTACAAAGAAGACATGTTTTAGACAGTACTCATGTGTATGGGCAAAAAACTCGAGGACTGTACTTGTGACTAATTCTATAACAGGTTATTTTAGTTTCTGTTCTGTGGAAAGTGTAAAGCATTCCAACAAAGGATTTTAATGTAGATTTTTTTTTTTGCACCCATGCTGTTGATTGCTAAATGTAATAGTCTGATCATGACGCTGAATAAATGTCTTTTTTTTTTTTAATGTGCTGTGTAAAGTTAGTCTACTCTGAAGCCATTTTGGTAAACTACCCCAACAGTGTGAAGTTAGAATTCCTTCAGGGTGATGCCAGGTTCCATTTGAAATTTATTTACAACTTGCTCGGTGGAGAAGCTGTTGTCTTCAGAACCTTGGTGTAGTTGAACTGACAGTTACTGTGTTGTGACCTGGAGTTCACCATTAAAAGGGTCACCCATGCAAAGTCATGGAGGTTTTTTTTTTTTTTTTTTGGTTATTAATGATTGTTGGCACATCCTATGCAATATATCTAAATTGAATTATGGTACCAGATAAAAGTTATAGATGGGAATGAAGCTTGTGTATCATCCATTATCATGTGTAATCAATAAAAGATTTAATACCCTCTTGAAAAAAAAAAAGAAAAAGAAAAGGTGCAGAAAAAGCACTTTACAAAGTTTAGCACACATTCATATAAATACTCTGTTATTTAGGAATAGAAGGGATCTTCCTCACCATGATAAAATGCATAAATAAATAAAATAAAACAGAAAAACAAATTCCAAACTCTTTAGCTAACATCTTGCCTAATCTTGAAAGACTGACTGTTTTCCCCTGAAGACTGGGAACAGTGCAAGTATGCATTCTCTCACCACCCCTATTCAATATTGTACTTGATGTCCTAGCTGCTACAATAAGGCAAGAAAAACAAGTAAAAGATGTACAATTTAAAAGTATACTCTTTTTTGTGGGACTGCTTTTTATTTTAATTTTAAATTAATTTATTTATTTTAATTGGAGGATCATTACTTTACAATATTGTAGTGATTTTTGCCATACATTTACATAAAACAATGAGAGGAAAACAAAAGTATACTCTTACTATTTCAGAAAATGGGATTATATACATAGAAACTCTCATAGAATACTTTTTAAAAATTCTACTGAAAATCATAAGCAAATTTAGCAAGGAAGTTCAATACAGTATCAATACACAAAAATTAATTATTTTTCTATATATAGAAACAAACATTGAAAAAAATGAAATTTCAAATAGCTCTTCAAATTTGTGTCAAAAATCATGATATATATAAGATAAATTTAGCAAAATATGTTCCAAGTCTATACATTGAAAGCTATAGTACAACTACAGTTAATGCTCTAGTACAACTACAGTTAATGCTGGAGGGAAGGCAGTTGTTTTCTTACAATTTATAAGTTTTGTTCTCGGCATCAGATCTGGTTTCAACTCGTGCAACTGATAGACTAAGTCATTAAGATAAATGCCCTGACTATTCTTGGGTTTCTTTGGTAAATGTTTGTATTGTGACTGATAAATTTTTACATTGTTTAAGGGCCAGCAACCTTAATATTGATTAAAAATAAAATAGCATACACTCATCTCAGATGGAAGAAGTGTTCCAACGGACATTTGTAGACTTCTCTGTTAGCATCAGTTTGGGCCATGCATGAACTGGTCAGAAGGGGTTAGAGCTCATGATTTAGCTAAGTAGAAGTGATCTACAAAATATTCCCTAGCTGGATGGTCACAAAACTCAAATACCAAAAAGAGAGATTAAGAGATCAAGAGAGTGAGAGAGAGAGAGAGAGAGAGAGAGAGAGAGAGAGAGAGAGAGAGAGAGAAAGCCCTGGACTGTATCAGGAGATTTGCTAAGGTAGGACAAGATATGTGATCTAAAGTCCAGAAGGAGACAGAGATTGTTGCAATAGCTACTCTTTTTTGGGTGCCTTCACTGTTGCAGAAACATTAGCCTTAAGAATGAGATATTATTATTCCTATTCAATCAATGAGGAAATTGCAACATAGATGGGTTACATACCTTATCCAGGGGCTTCCAGTGCTAGTGGTAAAGAATCTGCCCACCAATGCTGGAGGCTCAAGAGATTTGGTTCGATTCCTGGGTTAGGAAGAGCCCCTGGAGTAGGAAGTGCAACCCACTCCAGTATTCTGACCCAGAAAATTCCACAGACAGAGGAGTCTAGTGGGCTACAGTCCACGGGGCAGCAAAGAGTCGGATGCGACTGCGCTCATACCTTATCCAAGATGATACAGCTAATAAACGGTAGGTCTGGAATCTGAACCTCATCTTTCTTTAAAGCCAAATTATTGCCCCCCCCTTAATAAACAGGATTTTTAAATTTCAATTCCATCAGACAAACTATTTGCTTTCTGTTCGATTTTATATTATTTTCTGGCTGTAGGTGGCCTTGGGAGAGCTGGTATTGATTTGACTTTGAAAAAAGCAAAAGATATCCAGGTAAATTCTGATCTGAATGAGACAAGGATAGAAATTTGGGGATTATGTCATGGTAAATCTCTGTTTGCTTTTATTCGGAATGTACAGATATATTCCTGTCAGCAGATGGCTTAAGTGTTTACAACCGTTAATGTTAACACTAGATTTCTAGTCTCATTTTGTTGAACAGAGCAAGGGCTGAAGTGTTTACCTCCAGCAAATTGAGCTTCTTTTTTCCAGTGTTCTAAAAAAAAAAAATTCAGATATGTTAGATTATAAAACTGACACCCAGAAAGCCAATAGAATCTTGGAGTTGAAAGAAACCTTAAGAGATGAAAGGTGACCCAGTTTAGTCCTTGCACCCCAGCCTTAAGTTAGATTAATTTTTACTGGGATGAGGGGAGGTTTATATTGCACCTATTCTTCATGTAAAGCTATTTATATTTAAATGATTCTTATTATTTAGGAATGTTCAAACTAGACAGGATCCAAACAGATTGCCTAATCTAATGAAATTATTTCATTTTACAGATGAGGAAACTGAAACCACACCTACAGAAAGACCACACCTATTGTTGAATTATGGTACGGGATTTTTCCTTCTGGGTATAACACTGGCAAGATAAATTAAAGTCATGTCAAGGAAATTTCAACTCTAAACCCAGGAAATCAAAAAGTGTTCCTTCTCTGCTTCTCCAAGAGGGAGAATGGGGTTAGAACAATGGAGAGATACAGAGACAGAGAGGCTGTGTGTGTATGTCTGTATATGTGTGCGCATATGCCCCCAAGGGCAGACACGTGTACTTGGATGTGTGCTTAGGTGTTAGAGACTGCTAAAGTATAAGCATTACCGGCTTTGATAAAGAAATATCATGGACTTGAGCATTTGACTTAGATTGAAAATGACTTTCTGCCAAGAAAGGCTCTCTACTAGTTTTTGGCTAGTGGCAAATGAAAGACAGGATCACTCTTATTCCAGAGCCACCAACAATTCATACCAGTCATGGTTACTAACATAAACTCCAGAGGTGAGGAGGTCAGAATTCTTTCACATGGATTGATGGGGCGTTTGCCTAGAAGAAAATACATGCTTCCAAATACCTTCTACATCTGGATCCCACACTGTAAGACTTGGCAGTCCAACTGCTTTAAAAAATGTTGCAGCATTGTTAGGTAACCTGCCTAACAATAAGGATATGTTGAAGTAGTACATAGTTTGGAATATTCCACGTATGCATAAGTATGTAAGTCCTGAAATGCTGTTTTACTTGTCCTTAATCTGGCAGAGAAGTGTAAACATACAATCAGATGTTTAATCATGGTTCATATTTAGCATATTTATTCATCTTTGTTTTAATTATATTTTCTGAGAAAGTACCATTTAAAAGGTATACTGCTTAAGTAATAGTCTAGTTGCCTGGAAAATTTTGTATATAAAGATATCACTAATGTACTATATTTTCAATGTGTACATCTTTTTACATAATTGCAATTATATTTTTCATTGGGGATTGCTCTGGTTCAGTGGTAGTAAAAGCCTGGAACATTGTGTTGAGAAGGATTCTGAAGTTTCATCAGGGTTCTCAGTGGGAAAGAGTACCCTGAGTGGTTAGTGCTTTTGGTATCAGTGAAAAGGGAGAATAGTGAAAAATGCCATGTATCTAATACACTTGAAAAAATATTTTTTATAATTTTTTAATAGGCACTATAGAAACATAGTGGGCTTCCCAGGTGGCACAGTAATAAAGAACATGCCTGCCAATGCAGGAGATGCAAGAGACGTGGGTTCGATCCCAGGGTCGGGAAGATCCCCTGGAGGAGGAAATGGCAACCCACTCTGGCATTCTTGCCTGGAAAGTTCCAAGGACAGAGGAGACTGGTGGGCTATAGTCCATGGGGTCGCAAAGAGTCAGATATGACTGAGCACAGCACAGGAGTAGCATAGGAACATAGTAAACCATAGAAATAGCAGAGAAAAATACACGGCAAATTATATTCCTTTCCATTCTTCTCCCTCTGTCCCCATATGCCACTTCTTAGAGGGAACTATTGTTGAATTTCTTTCAGAGATATTCTATGCTTTTAAAAGCATTTCTGATAAATATCTACTTTGTATACAAATTTTAGTAAAGACATGTATTTTCTACACCATTCATTTTTAATATAGCAAATGTTACATATATTTTAAACAAAGTTTCTAAAAATAATCATATAGCACACTGCAAAACACTGAATTGTGCCCTTTACATGCATGAATTATATAGTATGTGAGTTATTCATATGGTTGGGTTAATATCTGCCATATTTTCATTGTTTTCTATTAGTTGTCTTTGTTCCTATTATTTTTATCTTTCAAACTTTTTCTGCCTTTGTAGTTTTAATGGCACACTTTGGAAATATAATTCTCTTTCCCTCCTTTCTTGACATATCAGTTATATTTTTTTCTTTATTTATTTTAGTGGTTAGCCTAGGGTTTAAAATATTCACTTACAATTAATTCAAGTCTACTTCAAATAACATTATACCACTTCACTGGTAGTATAAGTACCTTGTGATAACAAAATAATCATAATTCCTTCCTCCTATGCCTTGTATCATCACTGTCAATCATTTCACTGATATATATAACATATATATAAGATATATAATTGCCTACATTGTTATTTTTATTTTGAATAAGCTGCTATCTGTAAAATAAAAATAAAAATAAAAGTTTTTATTTTACCTTCCTTAATTTCTTCTCCAAAACCCTTCCTTTCTTTACATAGATTTGAGTTTCTGCTTACATCATTTTCCTTCTCTCTGAAGAACTTCTTTGAACATTTAATGCAAAACAAGTTTTCTGGTAGTAAATTCCCCTCAAATTTGGTTTGTCTGAAAAAGTCTTATCTCTCCTTCACTTTTGAAGAATAATTTCACAAAGTATAGAATTGTAAGTTGGTGGGTTTTTTTTTTCCCCTCAACAGTTTAAATATTTTATCTACTCTCTCCATTGTTTGTATGTATGAGGAGAAATTGGATGTAATTCTTATTCTTGTTTCTCTATAGGTAAAGGGTTTTCCCCTCTGACTTGTTTCAAGATTTTTATTTTAATCTTTGAGTTTGATATGCTTAGATGTGGTTGGGGTTCTTTTGTTCGTATTTGTTCTCTTCTTTATTTCCCCAAATATCCTGCTCAGTGTTCTCTGAGCTTCCTGGTTCTGTGGTTTGGTGTTGGACATTAATTTGGCAGGATATTCTCAGTCCTATTCCTTCAAATATTTCTTCTCTCTTTCCTTCTCTCTTTCTGACCCTTCTGCCATTTCTATTTTGCATAAATTTTACCTTTTGTAGTTGTCACACTATTATTGGATATTATGTTCTGATGTTTTTTCAATCTTTTTTCTCTTTACTTTTCAGCTTTGGAAATTTCTACTGACATATCCTCAAGCTCAGAAATTCTTTTCTCTCCTATGTCGACTCTACTAATGAATTCATCAAAGGCATTCTTCATTTTGTTATAGTGTTTTTGATCTTTAGCATTGTTTTTTAGTTTTTTCTTAGAATTTCCATCTTTCTGCCCATCAGCAGATGAATGGATAAGGAAGCTGTGGTACATATACACCATGGAATATTACTCAGCCGTTAAAAAGAATTCATTTGAACCAGTTCTAATGAGATGGATGAAACTGGAGCCCCTTATACAGAGTGAAGTAAGCCAGAAAGATAAAGAACATTACAGCATACTAACACATATATATATGGAATTTAGAAAGATGGTAACGACAACCCTATATGCAAAACAGAAAAAGAGACACAGAAGTACAGAACAGACTTTTGAACTCTGTGGGAGAAGGTGAGGGTGGGATGTTTCAAAAGAACAGCATGTATACTATCTATGGTGAAACAGATCACCAGCCCAGGTGGGATGCATGAGACAAGTGCTTGGGCCTGGTGCACTGGGAAGACCCAGAGGAATCGGGTGGAGAGGGAGGTGGGAGGGGGGATCGGGATGAGGAATACGTGTAAATCTATGGCTGATTCATATCAATGTATGACAAAACCCACTGAAAAAATAAATAAATAAATAAAGAGGAAAAAATATATAAAAAAAAAGAATTTCCATCTTTCTGCTTACATTACCCATCTATTCTTGCATATTGTCTACTTTGTACTAGAGCCCTTACCATATTAATCATAGTTGCTTAAAATTCCCAGTCTGATAATTCTAACATGCCTGAATATCTGAGTAGAGTGCTGATGCTTGCTGTCTCTTCAAACTGCGGTATGTTTTGTTTTGTTTTTGCTTTTTCATATGCCTTGTAATTTTTTTGTTGTTGTTGTTGAAAGCTGGACATAACATGCTGTGCAAAAGGAACTCTGATAAGTAGACTTTTAGTGATGTGGTGGTAAGGGGGGTGGGCAGGAAGAATTCTATAGTCCTTTGATTAAGTTCCAGTTTTTTAGTGAGCCAGTGCTCCTGGGCTATAAACTTTATAGATGTTTCTCAGTTTTATCCTCATCTTAGGAGGGACAGAACAGCTAGAGAGGACTGGCGTGGGTATTTTAGTTAGACTCTGATAAAACTCCAGGAGGTTAGGGTCACATAAAATAAATTTTCTTGATAACTGGCCTTGTAAGAAGAATAAAATGCTCTGGTATGTTTTATAATGGTTACATTTTTTCTTCTCCTGAAAGAAGCACAAGGGAATTTTTCTCTGATGTTTGCTCTGAGAACATGGTAGAGCTCCTAGTGGTAAAACTTACTAAAGTTTGGGGAACTTGCCAATGACTTGCCCCTCACTGGAGTTTTTAACTCTCAGATGTCTCCACACTAAGCTTCCAGCAATTAATCTATTACAGTTCAGGTTTTCCTGCCTCTGGTACTAGTTCTCATATCGGTTTCTGCTGATGGCTTTTTGCTCCAGTAAGTTATGATTCTCTTTATCTGCCTGTTTGCCTCTCCAATTTGGAGGGCAGTGGCTTTCCCTCACTTCTCTGACAGATCTAAGAAAAGTTGTTAATTTTTCACTTTATACAGCTTTTTACTTGTTGTTATGATGAAGTAACAACTTCCAAGCTCTTTACATGCTAGACCAGAAACCAGAAATATCTGCACCATGTATTTTTTTAGTTAATAATTGATCTTGGAAATTGTTTCATATTATAATACAGTACTTGGCTTTTTTTACAGGGGCACAGAATTATAAGAATTATAAGAATATCTTATCATTTAACACACCCCTATAAATGAATACTTAGGTTCTTTTCATTTTTTGTTATAAACAAAAAATAGTGAATCATTGCTAAATCTTCCTTTATAGAAATTGTATCAGTTTGGACTTTTCTGGGTTGGGAAGATCCCCTGGAGAAGGAAATGGCAACCCACTCCAGTACTCTCGCCTGGAAAATCCCATGGACAGAGGAGCCTGGTAGGCTACATTCTATGGGGTTGCAAAGAGTCGGACATGACTGAGCGGCTTCACTTTCACTTTCATAGTGAATATCCTTTGTACCAATATGCAAATAGATCCATAGGATATGTTGTTGGTACAAAGAATGTAGACATCATTGCTAAATCTTCCTTTATAGAAATTGTATCAGTTTGGACTTTTACCAACAGTGTATGTAAATGCCCAATTCTGTATATTCTCATCAATGTAGTATATTATCAAACATTCTAAAAAATCTCAAACAGTATAGGTGAGAAATGGCATCTCACTGTAGCTCTGTTTTGTGATTCTCTAATAATGAATGAATTTAACCATTTTTTAAATTTAATCGCCTTTTTTCATTTTCTTTGAACTCTCTGTTCCTGTCTTTCCCCCAAATTTCTACTGGTCTATTTATCTTTTTATTGTTGATTTCTAAGAGTTCTTTACATATTAAGGAAAATAGCCCTTTGTCTTGTGTATTGTACAGTTCCATTTTCCTAGAACGTAATTTTCTTTTAACTTTTTAACAGTATTTTCTTACCATGTAGAATTTTTTAAATATTTAGGTGGCTAAATTTATTAGTTTTTCATTTGATGTTTCTGGATTTTGCATTATGCTTAGAAAGGCCTTTACTTACTGTTTTTGTACTTTTGTTTTTTCTGTTTAAACTGTTGGTTCATCTGGAATTTATTTTGGTTAAATTTGGGAGTTAGGGATCCAACTTGATTTATTATTATTTTCTCTGGTGGCTACACAGTTTTGAGTTGTACTTCTTCAATAAAATACTTATTTTCTTATTTCTTCATAGCTTTTGGGTAATAGCATTTTAATATATCAATACCATAATAGGAATATCATGTTTTTTTAAAACTGTTAGTAGTTTTCAATTATGTTATTATACATTATGCTACAATGACATCCTTCATGTACATTTTCTTCTTTCTGATGAATTGTTTCTCTGAGATACATTATTAAGAGTGAAATAATTAAGTGTTGCTAACTATAGTCATGGGCTTCCCTGGTGGCTCAGCAGTAAAGAATGCTGAGCTTCAATGCAGGAGCTGCAGGTTTGACCTCTGGGTTGGGAAGATACCCTGGAGAAGGAAATAATAACCCACTCCAGGATTCTTACCTGGAAAATCCCATGGATAAAGGTGCCTGGCAGGCCACAGTCCATGGAGTCACAAGAGTCAGACATGACTTAGGAACTGAACAATAACAAAAATATGGTGGAGAGGGAGGTGGGATGGGGGATCGGGATGGGGAATATATGTAAATCCATGGCTGATTCATGTCAATGTATGACAAAAACCACTACAATATTGTAAAGTAATTAGCCTCCAACTAATAAAAAAATAAATGGGAAAAAAAAAAGAAAAAAAACCACAATTACTAACACGCAAAAAAAAAAAAAGTATGGTCATATTGCTTTCTAAAAGTGCGGCAGTTATTAATCCTGCCATTTAGTAATAAAACCTCATGAGTTTAAAGCGGCTTTTCTTTTACAATTAAACTGGAAAAATGAAAATCTAAGCTTGCTTTAATTGGCATTTATTTGATTATTAGAAGGTATGGACACTTTTTTGTGTGTTCATTTACTCTTTTCACTTAGTGGAAAGACCATGGGCTTTGGGGCCAAACAAATCTGGCTTTAAATTTCAACTCTGCCACTTCCTAGTGTAGGTATGCCAGATTAAAAAATGTGCATACCTGCTGTGTAATGGTTTTCTGATGGTCATATATGCAACATATAAAAAAAACCTAACTTGTGTACTGATTTAATGAATAACAGCTATTATTATTATTTCCCTTTGTGTGAGTTGTCTATCATATTCTTTGTAAAAAATAACATTGTTCAGAAATATTAAAGAAGCTGGATGAACACTAGAACAGGAACTGGAGACTTATTAGCCATAGGGTTTAGTCACTAAGTACTGTCTGACACTTGCAACCCCATGGATTGTAGCCTGCCAGGCTCCTCTGTCCATGGGATTCTCCAGGCAAGATTACTGGAATGGGTTGCCATTTCCTCCTCCATATTAGCCATAAGACCCTGACAAAATCACAGTTAAAAGTCTTTGACTGTGTGGATCACAATAAACTGTGGAAAATTCTGAAGGAGATGGGAATACCAGACCACCAGACCCACCTCTTGAGAAACCTGTATGCAGGTCAGGAAGCAACAGTTAAAACTGGACATGGAACAACAGACTGGTTCCAAATAGGAAAAGGATTACATCAAGGCTGTATATTGTCACCCTGCTTATTTAACTTATATGCAGAGTACATCATGAGGAACGCTGGCCTGGAGGAAGCACAAGCTGGAATCAAGATTGTCAGGGAATGTTTGATGGGAGGATTCCTACGTGCTGTCTCTCATGAGTCCTTTGTCCCTCTTCAAGCGGAACAGCACGCTGCTCCCAGGGACTGAGGTCATTGTGTGAGGCAGGCTTGGGTCTCCTTTAGTAAACATTCTCTTTAGGACAAAACTGCTTAGTCTCCTTCCCCTTTCTTGAGATATGGATTGTCTCCTGACCTTGTGACTAACATTACCCCTTGTTCCCTCGGTAACAGTTGCTGTACGTTTGGTTTTCTGATCTCTGTCATTCCCGAAAGAAGTTTCTTGTACCACAGCCTATATATACTCATAGAAAAATCATTAAAGCACCTTTGCTCCATCAGAGCTTAGGTCCCCGGGTCTTTTTTGTCTCTCTCTCTCTTTCTCTCTTTTACTTTCTTATCGTCGACTCCGTACCACCAGGTTCCGGTCCATTAAAGGACCCCAACAAAGATTGCCAGGAGAAATATCAATAACCTCAGATATGCAGATGACACCACCCTTATGGCAGAAAGTGAAGAAGAACTAAAGAGCCTCCTGATGAAAGTGAAAGAGGAGAGTGAAAAAGTTGGCTTAAAGCTCAACATTCAGAAAACTAAGATCATGGCATCTGGTCCCATCACTTCATGGCAAATAGATGGGGAAACAGTGGAAACAGTGGCTGACTTTATTTTTCTGGGCTCCAAAATCACTGCAGATGGTGATTGCAGCCATGAAATTAAAAGATGCTTACTCCTTGGAAGGAAAGTTATGACCAACCTAGACAGCATATTAAAAAGCAGAAACATTACTTTGCCAACAAAGGTCCATCTAGTCAAGGCTATGGTTTTTCCACTGGTCATGTGTGGATGGGAGAGTTGGACTATAAAGAAAGCTGAGCGCCAAAGGACTGATGCTTTTGAACTGTGGTGTTGGAGAAGACTCTTGAGAGTCCCTTGGACTGCAAGGAGATCCAACCAGTCGATCCTAAAGGAGATCAGTCCTGTGTGTTCATTGGAAGGACTGATGTTGAAGCTGAAACTCCATTACTTTGGCCACCTGATGCGAAGAACTGACTCCTTTGAAAAGACCCTGATGCTGGGAAAGATTGAGGGCAGGAGGAGAAGGGGACGACAGAGGATGAGATGGTTGGATGGCATCACCGACTCAATGAACATGGGTTTGGGTGGACTCCAGCAGTTGGTGATGGATAGGGAGGCCTGGCGTGTTGCAGTTCATGGGGTTGCAAAGAGTCAGACACGACTTAGTTACTGAACTGAACTGAAATGCTCTTGAGTGTTAATTTCCATGTAAAAATTGAGATAATTTCTATCTTGCCCACTTTGCTTTTGTGAATATTGAATAAGATAACAGATGTGACAGAAGTTGGAAAACATTAATTAAAAGTTACTGTATTTTTACTGTTACTGTTATGATGAGGAAAAATTGATGCTCAAAATCCCTATGGCTAAAACCGGCATCCAAAATCTATCACCTCTTTCCTTAATGGTCTGAATTATGAGATGCTATCAGTGTAGACTATGGTTCTCTCAGAGAATTCTCCATATCAGCAGCAATGTAAAGGGGGGAGGGGAGCAAGATTTTACTTTTGACATAAGGTATCACTAGAGAAAGAACACATACCTGAAGCAATTTAGCACACTTACAGGAAATTAAAATTTGCATATATTTATGAAGAATAACTCATAATAGGCTAAGATTATCTCAAGGGAAATTCTTAATCCCTGGACCTTTAGAAGTCAAGATCACAAAACCTTTTGATGTCTTAGAACAGTTGACTGGAAGAAACATAGCAATGACTCATCAGATAGGAATATATCCATAAAGCAAACTGGATACAGTTAAACTGAGCCAAGATAGTGGAGCATAAGGGTCAAGAATGCCATTTCTTGAGGCAAGCAGACTTGAATGCCAATTTTGTGTTTGTCACTTATGCTGAGTGACATTGGCCAAATTGTCCTAGTTTCCCCAAAGTGTTGTTATGAGGGTTACATGAGAAATATGGTGCTTGTAATGTGCTTACTTAGTACAGTTCCTAACACATAGTAAGTACCAAAGAAATTGTAGCTATTATTAAACACAGTTATTATTAGCAGTATTATTACTATCTCAATAATTAGCATAATCAAAAATTTTTGTTTGTGTGAATAGAAGTAACCATGATGGTTATTTCTTTTACTGAATAACAGCCCTGAGCAATACTCTTTCAAAGGAGCCTCATAAATGCAAAGGCTCAGAACTTTAGATGTTAGACCTAGATCAGTCTAGACAGGAAAAATAAACTGTTTCTCTCAAACTTTATAAAGGCACCTTCACACAGGTGGAAAATACAGGAGAAAGTAAAAGTTAGCTATAAGTGGACATTTGGTTAGAAATATGCTAAACTTGTGGTAATCATAAAAATTATGAGGAGATTTGAAAGGCCTGTTACAGTGATTAGCTTAATAGAGTCATCAATAGATAATGTATATCAGAAGTAAGTGGTTGATTGTGTTTAGAAAAAAAAGTTCAGATGCACACTAAAATCAATTTATTTCCAGAGGTCAACACTGCTTTTCTATAGACTACAACATAACAAGTAAAACTGTCAGAACTTTTTAGGAAGGGACAGCATGTGGATTATTAACCTAACCAATCTTTTCTTTAAACCAAACAAATTCTGCACATGCCGTGACTGTAGGGTTTGGTTTTTTTTCAAACTTTTCTTTTATGATAAATTTCAAGTCATATTTGAAATTGGTGAAGAACATAGAGTGTATATGGACTTTCACAGCAAATATCCTAACAGGTTGCATAGCTCTCATTTCTTGCACACTCATTTATCCTGCCGATTGTTGTCTTACCATTTCTTTTTAAAAAGGACCCAATCATGCTAATTTTTTGTTTAAAACTTACTCATTATCAGTAGATTAAATCTAAACCTCCTAGTAGGGCTAGGAAGGTGCGCGTTACAATGCTTTGACATATATCCTTTTTAAACTCCTTTCTTCCCTTTTCTCTGCCTGATAGAAATTACTCTCCCTTTGAAAGTTTTGCCAAAAGAAAATTAATGTTCCTTTTACACCTTCCATGCATGTTGAATGCTGATATTTTTATTAAAATCCTTCAGCAGTTTAGACTTGCTTCTAAGGGCTGAAACGTTCTTGGTCATCTTTATATCACACTCTAGAACTTAGCATGCTGTCTAAACTTATTAATTTTAAAAATGCTCAATAAATGCTTTTTGAAAGAATGAATGAGTTGGTGGAGGTCACGGGCTTTATATTCAACATCAGATAAAATAAATATCATAGCTTAGAAATTATTTGGTTGAATTCTGCCTTGGGCCATAGATATTAAGCAATTTTCCTTAATAATAAAAAATTAGGAATTTTGACAAACAGGTCATAATATAAGGTTTTATTTTATTTATCAGTATTTGAATAATTAAAATCCAGTTTTAATATTGTATTTGGTATGAAATTTTCTAAAATTTGAATAGCACAAATAAAGCTCTGTTGCCTATACCTGATTAATTTATTTAGCAAAAGAGAGCTTCAGATTGCATTTCAGTTATATAACTTTAAATAGACTTTGAAATGTTAATATATCAAAGCCAATGATGACAAACATTTGCCATAAAAGCTGGTATTATTCTGAACCTAGGAACAACAACAGTGAAAACCAATAGGAAAGAAATCTTTAGATCTACTCCAGTAATAAAACAAAATCCATATATGGGATACATTTTAGAATGGAGAGATGTCAGAAATCTATAACTGATATGAGAATTTTCCATCTGGTCCTTTGCTTCATACTAATGAAAAGCACTTCTAATTAAAAAGCAATTTTGTTTAAGTGACTGTTGTTCATTCAACAATTATTGAGCTTCTATTTTGAGTCAAGGTTGTGGCAACTCAAGGTTGCCTAGGACCTTTGGCTCTAGGCAAATTTGGCTCTAAGACCTAAGTTTACATCAGTGAACCAAATAGGCAAAGTTTTTATTAATAGAGATTATTTTCTTTTATAAGAAAAAAGTAAGTAAATAAAATATGATTACATATGTGTGTATGCATGTATGTGTGTTTGTGAATGCTATGTCAGATGGTGATAAGAACTATAATGTAAGACAAAGCAGGGTATGGGACTTCCTTGGTGTTCCAGTGGCAAAGACTCCACACACTCAATGTAGGGGGGCCCAGATTCAATACTTGGTCAGGGAACTAGACCCACACACCACAACAACAACAATGAAAAAGATACTGCATGCTACAATGAAGATACTGCATGCAGCAACTAAGATCCAGTATAGCCAAATAAATAAATAAATATTTTTTAAAAAGCAGGGTATGGAAGGATGAATGAGAAAGTTTCTGTAATAAGATGACATCTGAGCAGAGATGTAAGAGAAGTGAGGGAGTAGGTCACATGGCTCTCTGGAGAAAGAGAATGTCTCATAGTAGGGATAGCACTTGTGGCAGCCTTGAGTGCAAAATACACTTGGGGACTAGGTATTAATATACCAAGGAAGTCAGTGTGACTGGGTGGAATAAACTGGCAGAAAGATGTAGGTGCTGAGGTCTTAGAAGTAATGGTGATGATGCTTATGGGGGTTGGGGGGTGCAGATTATATCATGTGAGGCTTTGTAAGCCATGTTGAGAGAGGAGAAGTCATTGAGAAGTTTTGAACAGAGTGATATGATCTTACATTTATTTATATATTGTCTACATAAGCTGTGCCTTTCATTCTAAATTCTTCATTAGTCATTACTAGGCTACACTTTAGTTTATTACTTTGTTTAGAGGTCAAAGCACATGACCAGAAACAGTTTAGGCAGTTTTAGACAATCATTAATAATAATAGTCATGAATATGGTTAATAATAATAGTTATTAACTTTAAACATCATCAGAGCAGCAACAACAGCAAAAATGCACATGAATGTTACCACGTAGGTACCTGCTCTGTGTACTCTGCGTATATGTTGTTTCTTAGGATCCTCACAACTACCTATGAGGAAGTACTGTTATTCTGTCTATGTTATATTTGTTGAAATAAGAACATAAGTCGCTCAATCTCCAAAAAACATTTTATTTATGCTGCCATCTGCCTTATGCAAAACTACATTTATCTTGTTTTGGTATAAAATGACAACACAGAATAATATAGTGCACAGCTATTTGACTTGCTTTTGAGGAGTAATAACAGTAGTTTAATCAAAATAGCAAATATTAATTGAATATACTATGTTCTATATAGTGTATATATATGTGTGGGTACCATACTAAATGCTATATATATTATTTCATTTAATCCTTACAATATCCCAGACAGGGAAACTGGAACTCAGGGATGCAAAGTAAGTTATCCAAGGCAACACAGCTAGTGGATTACAACAAACTGTGAAATTTCTTAAAGAGATGGGAATACCAGACCACCTTATCTAACTCCTGAGAAACCTGGTCAAGAATCAAAAGTTAGAACCAGAGAGACATGGAACAACAGACTGGTTCAAAATTGAGAAAGGAGTTCATTAAAGCTGTATATTGTCTCCCTGCTTATTTAATTTCTATGCAGAGTACGTCATGTGAAATGATGGACTGCATGAATCCAAAGCTGGAATCAAGATTGCAGGGAGAAATATCAACAACCTCAGATATGAAGATGATACCACTCTAACGGCAGAAAATGAAGAGGAACTAAGGAGCCTCTTGATGGTGGTGAAATAAAAGAATAAAAAAGCTGGCTTAAAATTCAACATTCATAAAACTAAGATTATGGCATCCTGTCCCATCACTTCATGGCAAATAGATGAAGAAAAAGTAGAAACAGTGGTAGATTTTATTTTCTTGGGCTCCAAAATCACTGCAGATGGTGACTGCAGCCATGAAATTAAAAGATACTTGCTCCTTGGAAGAAAAGCTATGACCAACCTAGATAGCATATTAAAAAGCAGAGACATCACTTTACTGACAAAGGTCCATCTAGTCAAAGCTATGGTTTTTCCAGTAGTCATGTATAGATATGAGAGTTGAACTATAAAGAAAGCTGAGCACTGAAGAACTGATGCTTTTGAAATGTGTTGTTGGAGAAGATTCTTGAGAATCCCTTGGACAGCAAGGAGATCCAACCAGTCCATCCTAAAGGAAACCAGCCCTGAATATTCATTGGAAGGATTGATGCTGAAGCTGAAGCTCCAATATTTTGGCCAACTGATACAAAGAGCCCACTCACTGAAAAAGATCCTGATGCTGGGAAAGATTGAGGATAGGAAGAGAAGGGGCTGACAGAAGGTGAGATGGTTGAATAGCATCATCAACACAGCTGGTAAATGGTAAAACAAGGATCAAACCTAGGTTCATCTTACTCCAGGGCTTGTGTTTTCACTATTGTACTATATGAAAAAATGTGGGTGAAAATAGATTGATGCATTCAAAATCTTTTAAAAGTGTATTTGATATAAAATGTTTCAAAACCCTCTTTATTCAATTTATTTTTAATCTGTGAACATAGAGTCATCAGCAGTTGTATGTCCATTTGGAATGTCCTATAAATGTAAATCACACAGTACTGTTCCTTCTAGATCAGCCTCTATGACGATCAGTCACTTTATTACTTTGATCTGTCCACATGATCCATATGTTGTTTATCTAACCATTTGAACTGTCTGGTCCTTGAGATCAGTGATGGCCATGATGTGCCTATCACTTTGAATATGTAACGTGGAAAAATACATTTGTCATTTCAGTCTAACACAAGTTACAAAAATAGTAAAAAGGACACAATGCAAAGATGAATTGCTGAAAGAGAGGAAGAGGAAGGGCAATGAAAAGGAAGTGGATGACAGAGAGGGAGAGGAAGGGATTGGACTCTGCCAGTGATAAGTGGCAATAAAGAACCAGCATCAGTCTCCCAATACCCACCAGTCTGCTGTGCATTCTGAAACATTCTGCTTTCACTTCCCTCTCCTAGTAGAAAACACTCCAGAGGACAGGTGAACCTCATTATTTTTCCTCCTTGCTCATCTCCTTATCCTAAGAACTCCTTCTAAGGCTTATTCATATTCACAAAGTCAGAAAGAAGAAAAATTGTTAGAAAACATTTATTCTTTGTAATAAATTAGATGGGAAGCTCCTGGAACCAGGGGGCAAGTTTTATTTATCTCTGAGGTTCCAGTACTTGGCCTAAGCACTAGTGCATGCTAGGCCTTGAGGAAATGTTTATTGAAAGAATGAGTATTTTAATGAAGCTCAGACTATAAAATTGGTGTGGATAATGTAACAGTATCCTACATGGGCACACAGAGGGTTAGCATTATAAAATATTGAATCCAACTTTTCCAGTACTGACCCTACTTGGCCCAGTTGGCTGGTGGAGGAGATCATCATTTCATGCCTTCATTCTCCCTTCCAAAGAGAGAAGAACCATTCTTCTCTCTAGCTTCTGTGCTTGAACCTCCAAACCAGCACAGAACTAAGATAATTAATCTACTGGCCCAAATCACTGAAATATTCTCAAATATCTACTTTTTGATAGCTGAAGCAATGTGAGGAACTTGAATGTTCCTCACCTGCCTCCTCATCTGTCCTTTCCTGCCTAGAGTCACTGTCTTGTGCAGAGGAAAGGCATTATTAAGTTGTTTTTGCTGTTTAGTCACTAAGTCATGTCCAGCTCTTTACAACTAAAAAGCCTCTTGATGAAAGTAAAAGAGGAGAGTGAAAAAGTTGCCTTAAAGCTCAACATTCAGAAAACTAAGATCATGGCATCAGGTCCCATCATTTCATGGCAAATAGATGGGGAAACAGTGGAAACAGTGTCAGACTTTGTTTTGGGGGGCTCCAAAATCACTGCAGATGATGACTGCAGCCATGAAATTAAAAGACGCTTACTCCTTGCAAGGAAAGTTATGACCAACCTAGATAGCATATTAAAAAGCAGAGACATTACTTTGCCAACAAAGGTCCATCTGGTCAAGGCTATGGTTTTTCCAGTGGTCATGTATGGATGTGAGAGTTGGACTGTGAAGAAAGCTGAGTGCCGAAGAATTGATGCTTTTGAGCTGTGGTGTTGGAGAAGACTCTTGAGAGTCCCTTGGGCTGCAGGGAGATCCAACCAGTCCATCCTAAAGGAGATCAGTCCTGGGTGTTCATTGGAAGGACTGATGCTAAAGCTGAAACTCCAATACTTTGGCCACCTCATGCGAAGAGTTGACTCATTGGAAAAGACCCTGATGCTGGGAGGGATTGGGGGCAGGAGGAGAAGGGGATGACAGAGAATGAGATGGCTGGATGGCATCACCGACTCGATGGGCATGAGTTTGAGTAAACTCCGGGAGTTGGTGATAGACAGGGAGGCCTTGTGTGCTGTGATTCACGGGGTCGCAAAGAGTCAGACACGACTGAGAGACTGAACTGAACTGACTGAACTGATCCCAATATTTAATGGAGCTCACATTTCTCTTTGACTCTATTAGTATCTTAAGATACCAAGTCTTACATAGGAGTGCCTGTAGGGCCTGGATCTTCTCAGAGTATTTGGCAAAATTTCAAGGGGAAAAATATTAATAGAAACTTTTAGAAATTTTCAATCTGATTAAAAAACAAATTCATTTGGAAAGTATAGGACAAGTTGTATCTGCACTGTTCTTTTATTTTATATATTTTACAGTTTTAGATTTCTTTTAAAAGCTTTTCCAATACTCTGAAGAGATTTGTATAGTCAATTAAATTATATAAACAAAGAACTAAACTGTTTGCAGTTCAAGATCTTTTCATCTTACTGACTTCATCTTAGCTACATGCATTTACTTTAAGATTATGAAAAAAAAATCTTCCTTTTACAACATTTTACTTGTGAGATTTGCCCTGTTATCATATTTACCAATTATTTGCTTTTGCTGAGCTATTCTGCTTTGAAAACATTTTTCTGACTTTTACCCAGAGACTCCAAGAAGGCTTAAAAGTTCTGCTTGAGTTGGGGAAATGAATTCATCTAGTTCCTCATATTTAACAGAATGGTATAGGAGAAATAATGACTGGGGCTTGAACATCACTTCTATAATTTACTAGCTGTTTGAACTTGGGCAAGTTATTTAACCTCTTTGTACTTCAGTCTCCTAATTTCTCCTCATTTATAAAACGAGGATGATAAAGGTCTCTCAGATAATTGAGAAGTACATGGGAAAATTGTGTCTAGTACCCAGCACCATGCCTGGCACCCTTTCCTGTACTCTATTCACGTTCTTTAATGTCAGCACCTCCCTAACAAACCCAGGGGACTTCATGTCTGAGGAAGTGAAAAATGACTTCTCTTCATAAAAAGGTCGGGAACCTTCAGATGGAATCAACCCTGGAGCTATGTAAATGACGTTTATTTTTTGCATTAATTCCAAACCTCTTGACTGGGAGTTCAGAACAAATAACAAGAATGTATACAGTTAACAGGAAGTAGACTTAAATGAACAGTACTAAATGTTCACTGAATCAGTGTTTACTGCAATCTGTGGGGATTAACGTGATTGAAAATAACTAAATTACAATGAAAATAGTAATGTCATCTGTTCTTGAAGTTCATTCATTTACATATTGATTTGTTATCTCTTCCTCTAGACAATGTCTTTTGGAATCTCTAGGCTACAGCTCACTTTTTTTTTTTTCATTTATTTTTATTAGTTGGAGGCTAATTACTTTACAATATTGTAGTGGGTTTTGTCATATATTGACATGAATCAGCCATGGATTTACATATATTCCCCATCCCAATCCCCCCTCCCACCTCCCTCTCCACCCGATTCCTCTGGATCTTCCCAGTGCACCAGGCCTGAGCACTTGTCTCATGCATCCAACCTGGGCTGGTGATCTGTTTCACTATAGATAATATACATGTTTCGATGCTGTTATCTCAAAACATCCCACCCTCGCCTTCTCCCACAGAGTCCAAAAGTCTGTTCTGTACATCTGTGTCTCTTTTTCTGTTTTGCATATTACAGCTCACTTTTTTAAGCTTAAAATAAAAGGAGAATAGAGGCAGAGAGGGAGGAATCGGGGAGCTACAGCTAATGGGCATCATGTTTCTTTCAGAGGAGATGAAAATCTACTGAAATTATATAGTTGCACAACTTGTGAATATACTAAAACCCACTGAATTGCATGTTTTAAAAGGATAAATTTTATGGTGTGTGAATTATATCTCAATTTTTAAAAAATAAATTTGAAGAATTCAATTATGACCTATATGAAACAGGACCAATATAAAACATGGATGTTAATACTGTAATAATGTGCAATAACATAACTGTACAGAAATCTATCAACTTCTAAATATCTGAAAATTAACTGTTTTCTTTGGGGACACATTGAAAATTGTTTACAATAATAATTCTACTTTCAGTTATAGATTTTACAAATCTGTGTTGAACATCATGAATCTGAATATCTGTGCATGTGTGCTAAATCACATCAGTCATGTCCAACTCTGTAATCCTACAGACTGTAGCCCACCAGGCTCCTCTGTCCATGGGATTCTCCAGGCAAGAATACTGGAGTGGGTTACCATGCCCTTCTCCAGATCTTCTGGACCCAAGGATGGAACCCGTGTCTTTTATGTCTCCTGCATTGGCAGGTGAGTTCTTTACCACTAGCACCACCTGTAGGACTGGGAATTCCCTGGTGATCCAGTAGCTAGAACTCTGCACTTCCACTGCAGGGAACATGGGTTTGATCCCTGGTCAGGTAACTAAGATCCCCCAAGCCAAAAAAGGAAAAAACAAACAAACGAATAAAACACCCCACAAATATCTGTAAAATAAATGTCTAAAAGCTCAAGAAGTTTCAGAAGTTCCAATAATAAGTCTGTTTTTCACTTCTTTGGAATTAAGATCCCAGAACCCCACTCGCATACTTCCTGTCATCTTCCTCTGTCTTTCTATCTTAAATCATTTTATGCCTAAAAAGCAAAATATAGCCAAAGATGTACATCATTTTATTGTTTTTCTGTCCTTTTAGGGGCCTGATGGAGAGGTTGGGGTAAATAAGTCCCTCAAACAAAGCCAAATAGGCATTTGTTTTTATCATTTTCTGTGAACTGATGGCTAGTTTTGGAGAGATATTATTCCACCTTTTCCCCCTATCTTTGTTGTAGACAAACATCAGGGCATTGCTTCCCCTCCTGCTGCAACCCTCACCATCCTCCAACTTTGACAGTTTGTCTAATTAATCAATCAAGAGCTTTAATGTCTTTTAGGCTGCCTAGAGCAGGGACTTGACTATAGCTTCATCAGTAATAATATTTAAAATAATGTATCAATAGAATTGGGTGGCTACAAGAAATTACGGTTCAGAGAGGCAAAAGTAGTGGAGAGAATGGTTTGGGGGAATCATCAGTCTGGCTTCTAGAATGATAATCCCTGCCTTAGAATTTCCCAGAGCTGAAGTGACATATGCTCCCAGTTACCAGTTTTCCTGGTCTGATTTGTGTAGTCACCAAGCCTGATTTCCCTTCTTTACTGATATTGTGAAGGAGATAGAGTGCTTTAGATAAGGAACACAAGCCTTATGGTCATTGCAAAGTATTATATCCCTATTATAAATGAATACGTTAGCAGTCAAGGTGGTACATTAGTTTTCTAAAAATTTTGTTGGCACAAGTTTATTGCTGAGAGCCTGGATACCCTGATAAATTCAGTTTCTGGACTTCAAGCCTGAGGACTAAACTTTAAACTTAATGATTTGTTGATCTACTGTCCTATAAGAGATCCAACCTGGCAACATTTCCCCAGAACATCTTTGTTACCTAACAGTGGATTTAAAACTTAATAATAAAACTGGTTGGTTTGTTCAATTTAACTAACTGTTCATTTTGGATGATTTAGTCAAATTAATTGTAGGAGAAAAAAATTACCCACTTAGGTTCAGTGGCTATGACAGAAAAATTCACTGATAAAATATTAAGTAGAAAAAAAGCAGAGTTTATGAACATACACATTCTGCATTTGAGTAGGAGAGCTCAGTCATGAATAACTCAACTCAAAGGAGTCATCAGAGGGCTTATATAGCATCTTAACAAAGAACAATAAAATTGCAGAGCAGTGACAAGACAAAGGAAAGGGGGTTTAGATTTTGAGTGGCAAACTGTAGGAAAATAATACAGTTGACTCTTGAACAACACGGGTTTGAAATGCAAGGGTCCAGTTACATGCAGATTTTTTTCAATAAATTCTATTACCGTATATGACCCACTGTTGGTTGAATCTGCTGATGTGGGACTACAGGTATGGAGGACCCAATGTAAAGTTAAACATGGATTTCCAACTGCCCAGGGATTGATGCCCTATCCCCTGCCTTGTTCAAGTGTCAACTCTATATGAGGGAAACTAATGGAAGGTAAAAATTATTTAGTAAGGCTTGTTATGTAGATTCTTCTTGGTGTCCGCCTCTGAACTGATAGAGTCTAAAGTTTTCTCCTATTCATTAAGAATTCTGTTCTTCCTGGTAAAAGAAACAGAGACATATTTACAAGTTTATGTCCCACTTTTAGGCAGATGGGGGAAGGCAGAGAGCTTTTCTTGTGTCTGCTTCTTCTCAGTCTTTAGCTCAAAATAATCCTTATGCCAAAGTGGTATATTTTGGAATTCATTTTGTGATACCCTACATAATCAACTTAGTCAGATAAGTAGGAGAAAATGTCATATCAGTTAGTTGATATTTTGAATGTGAACAAAACTATATGTTCATTTGTAATTGTTTATCTTTCCAACAGTTGGGTTACATACATTGAGATGCTATTTGGTAGAATTAGGGTGTCTTGTGAGATCCTGCTCTGAACATGATGCTCAGGCCTGCAGATGCCTTTGAGGCAAAGGGAAATTGGAACTCTTCCTTCTCCTTATGTTTTTGTGATCAGGTTCAACTGGAAGCAACTGGCCTCAGGAATGTACTGAGTCAGACATCTATTCATTTCACTGCATGGATTCCACCTTATTAACTGATTTAATAGTCCTCTTACTCTCTGTGATGACTAGGCAGTCAGTTAATTTGATACAATCACTCATATTGACCATTTTACTGAATTTTTTAGGCTGGTTTATACAAAATGGTCAACATGATGGCTATTTCTGATCCTTATTGTTTTTTCTCACTTGCTTTCATCCTGACATTCTTGTTCTCATTATATTGAAAGCTAAAGAGAGGCACAAAAATTATCTGCAAAGACATAACGACAAGGCAATCTTCTTAATTCTCCCCTTTCAGGGACCCTCAGGTTTGGAAAAGTCCAGTGGTAATTAAAGTATACCTTCGCTATGATAACTGAATTGAAAAAAGATTCAGTTCAGTTCAGTCGCTCAGTCGTGTCCGACTCTTTGTGACCCCAGGAATCGCAGCACGCCAGGCCTCCCTGTCCATCACCAACTCCCAGAGTTTACTCAAACTCATGCCCATGGAGTCGGTGATGCCATCCAACCATCTCATCCTCTGTAGTCCCCTTCTCTGGCCCCCAATCCCTCCCAGCATCAGGGTCTTTTCCAACGAGTCAACTCTTTGCATGAGGTAGCCAAAGTATCGGAGCTTCAGCTGCAGCATCAGTCTTTCCAATGAACACTCAGGACTTATCTCCTTTAGGATGAATTGGTTGGATCTCCTTGCAGCCCAAGGGACTCTCAAGAGTCTTCTCCAACACCACAGCTCAAAAGCATCAATTTTTCGGCACTCAGCTTTCTTCACAGGCCAACTCTCACATCCATACATGACCACTGGAAAAACCATAGCCTTGACCAGATGGACTTTTGTTGGCAAAGTAATGTCTCTGCTTTTTAATATGCTGTCTAGGTTGGTCATAACTTTCCTTCCAAGGAGTAAGCGTCTTTTAATTTCATGGCTGCAGTCACCATCTGCAGTGATTTTGGAGCCCCAAAAAATAAAGTCTGACACTGTTTCCACTGTCTCCCCATCTATTTCCCATGAGGTGATGGGACCAGATGCCGTGATCTTAGTTTTCTGAATGTTAAGCTTTAAGCCAACTTTTTCACTCTCCTCTTTCACTTTCATCAAGAGGCTTTTTAGTTCCTCTTCACTTTCTGCCATAGTGTTAAGTGTATATATGGGTAATGGGGTGTGCTTTGTATTTGTGTGCGTGTGTGTTGACGTTGGGAAAAGTAGAAGTGCTACTGTTGAAGGAAGGGGGACCCCTTTCAAGGCCCGAGACTGGGCTCTTGTCTAACACTCGAAAGTGAATTGTCCAAGGAGACACATGTGCTGACAAAGCAAGAGATTTTATTGGGAAAGGGCACCCAGGTAGAGAGCCGTAGGGTAAGGGAAACCAGGAGGACTGCTCTGCCACATGGCCCGCAGTCTTGGGTTTTATGATGGTGGGGTTAGTTTCTGGGTTGTCTTTGGCCAATCATTCTGACTCAGAGTCCTTTCTGGTGGCGCACTCATTGCTCAGTCAAAATGGATGCCAGCGATAAGGATTCTGGGAGATGGTCAGACATGTGGTATCTTCCTTTAACTTTTTCTGAACTCTTCCAATTAGTGGTGACTTATTAGTTCCATGTTCCTTACTAGGACCTCCTGTCATAAAGTAACTCATGCAAATAGTTACTATGGTGCCTGGCCAGGGTGGGCGGTTTCAGTCAGTGTGCTTCCCCTAACACTACTGTTCTGGATAGGGACTCAGAAAGGTAGCTGGGGTGGAGGAAAATCAAAATAACCGAAAAACTAAAAAAGAAGGCCAGTATATATTTAATCATTTTATGATCTGCACCTCTATTCCTCACCTTTATAACTAGGGCACGTATATCCAGACTTTTGTACTGTATAGTTTCTTTTCTCCTTCAAAACTTCATCTGTGTGTGTGAGTGAGGATAAGAGAGACAGACAAGATTTTTTTTCCCAAGATTTTTAGCAGAGGAGAAATTCCTCTGGAGAACTTCCTTCTTCTTCTTTTTTTTTTTTAACCTGGCCCATTAAATTTTAGTGTTAAGTAATCTCACAATAAATGAAAAGTATTCACTAGAAAAAAGTTAATTCAATGTGATTTACCATTGTTTAATTCTGCTAGCCAAGCTGCAGTTGTCCTGAAGAGCTACATAATTTATTCAAATGACCTGGGGCTTTAAAGTCAATCTTCCAGCAGAAAAAGTTACTCTCTGCCCCCAGGAGAGTGAATTCTTTTGTGTTGTACTGCTCCTCCTGACCGACATTTATTTGACTCTCAAGTGTATTTACACTGTTAGTTTAACTTGGAGTTCTCTACTGAATCAATAATATGCTGTGTTTTTCCCTTCAAGTGGTATCAATATTATTATTCCTTTGCTTTTTCTTTTCTTGTTTCTTTTTTTCTACCTTATCTCTCTGTAGTTTTTCTTTGACCTGTGAAAATTTTTACTCCTAAAATTATAAAGAAACAGAGTAAATGTCCTTTAAATCTTCTGGGAAATGTGTGCCTTTTTAAACTTGATTTATGTCAGAACTTACTGTAATGAAGGACAAAAGCTCTAGACAAGGTCTCCTACTCCTCGGGGGTGTTCAAGGCTAGGTCTCCCGGAGGCGAGTCTGCAGTTTGTTCTCAAAAGTTTATAGCCACCTCCTGGCTATTTCTTTAAAAGGGGCAAGAGAAGGGGATAGAAATAGAGCAGGGTGGGAATCTGACCCATCGTGACCACTCAGGAGGCCCTGGCCTGGAAAATTCCCCTGTACATGGTAAAAACAAACATTTGAAATGGAGGGAGAAACCAGGCTTAAACAAAGAGTGAAACCAGTTCCCATTTAAACTCTCCTGCCGATAACCATATGTGCCCCCTCATTTGTTTTCCAAACATCAGTTTTCCATCATTTGGACAGAGCCTCAACCTGAATCTGTCCAGAACATAGGAAGAAAATATTCTGAGATTTTGTAAAATGCTGTGTCTGTATATCAGCAGCATTTGCTCCATGTTCAAACAATCTACTGAAAGAAAGAGTATTGTGCAAACTTTTGAATCATACTATGTTTTTCAAGCAATGGTGACCTCTTCTTGCTGATCCCATCTGTCTGTGTACTATAGGATCAACTTCAAAATGAATGGAAAAACAGACAAATGTCAAAAGCCATCTGTTTTGTTTCATGTCGTTTGTAATTTTGTCTTCTGTAACCCACCCTCCCTTTGCTGTGTTACTTCTGTGGGACCTTTACTTAGGTCCCCAGCAACCTCCTCAGAGCCTGCCTGCCCTCTTACTTCACCTGCAGCCTGAAGCCTGGCTAGGTGAACTCTTACTGCTTCCAGAAAGGAAAAAAAAAAAAAATACGATCAGTAGAAATAACTGGAATCCTTTATACTCATGTAAATGTCCTGGGTTCTCTGGTTTTCTGTACTCACTGCAGTTAACTAGTCATACATTTTGCCTACCTGTGGCCTCCATTTTGGGAAGAAAATGAAAAATATTTTCTCCCATGCAACAATCCTTCAAACCCTTCCCCCCTTCTTCAGTGCTTTTGTAACAGTTTATGAATGGCCAGCAAGGATTTTTTTTGTAAATGTTGCATGTTTTCTTTTTGCCAGGACAAAGGGTGAGATTAAAGGACCAGCTAATGCTGCCTCCTGTACTGTGGAGGTTAAGACTGTGGGTGCTGACATTAGACTGCCTTGGTTTCAATTCAAATGTCCCCATTTAATACCTATGTGATTTCAGAAAAGTTATTCAAACTCTGTGAGCCCTAGTGCACTGTTTTTTTTTTTTAAATGGAGGTAATATTAATAGCTTATAATTGTACCTAGTATGTGCTAGGCACAATTTTTAGGCACTCTAAATATAACAGCTCATTTAATTCTTATAACTCCATGATGTAGGTAATTAACATCATCTCCATTCCTCAGATGAGAAAACTGAGACAAGAAGAAGGAAAGTAACTTGGCCATAGTCATGGAATTATTAAGTGGTGTAGCTGAGCTTGTGAACCAGGTAATTGGAACCCAGAGGCCATGTACATACACTGGTATGCTATATTGCCTGTCTATTAAAGTATTGAGTATAAAGCACTTAGCACAGTGTTTGGCAAATGGCATTTATTGTCAATTGATATAATTACTACCATCACCTGTATTTATCTTTCTTTTGTCATTCTTGCTTCTACTATACTTATTGTGTAAGGCTAACCACCCTCAACCCCACAAAAAGAAAAACAACAGTAATCTGGGCTGCAATAGCTGCCTAATGCTTCTGATGTTGTATACTTTGTATTTAAACCACAAATACGATAAAGACCCATGAAAGGAGACACTACTTGTTAATATTTCTTTTAGAAGACATGAGAATTATATCCTTCCTGTCACTATCTCTCCAGAAAAAGCCAACAAAACTTGCTTAACACAAGGGAGAAATTTTAGAAATGTTAGACTTCAAGTAAAGTTGCTGCTGTTCTTTTATTAAACAGGGGTAAAATTTTTCAAAAAGTAATGAAAGTTGTAAAAGATGCTGGTGGAATTTAACTCTACTACTAGAATAAATTCCCTAGTCTCCACTCCTTAACTCATTTTAGAATGCCAAAATCAGGGTAAAAGAAAGAAAATTCTGCAAATAATTATATTCTTCTTTTAAAGTAAGCCACTGACTTAAAATTCTCTAACACATTTGTGGAAACTTCATGTTTTGTTTGAGATTTATTTGAATGAGCTGTTATGATTGGAGACAGTGAGAATTTCAGATTAATGTTTTGCAGCCAGAAAAAAAAAACCCACTGGAAAGCTGGCAAGTGTTCATAAGTCAGCCCTAGAATTATGTAGGTTGAAGGCTCCCAGTGGACAGACGGAATATATAAGAAGGAAACCAGAGATCTGGTGCTATTACGTCCCCGACTCTAAGGGAAGGAATAAGCACAAAATTAAAAGCATTCTTCAGCCTGAATTTTTAAGGTAGGTCTCCACACTTTATACATACTCTATTTGGAAAGTAAAACATACATTAAATGAAAATTTTTTTATGGATGCACTTTCCCTTTTTCCTGATTTTAACGCTGTATTTTGCAAAATTCTTAAATTATTAAAATACTGTTTCTCTTACAGGGGTGCACTTAAGAACGAGGCAAGCTGATTTATGATAACTAAGTTTTAAACTCGAACAACCAGTAAGTTTTCAAGTGAGTTTATTTTAGATTATTTCATGTTAATTTGTTAAGTCAAGATTATGACAGAGTAAAGCTCTAAACAAAAGTGATGTTTGTTGTTTATTAAGAGATTCTTTGCTGATTACATTTTCACTGAGTAGTTTATTTATATGTGTTTTGAAACTATCCAAAGGAATAGTCTTTCCCTTACTGTGCTTATCTTCAGCTAATTTTCTTTTGTTTTAAAATAATGTTGCTATTAAAAATAACAGTATCACAAAAATCTGAATATTGGTTATAATATTCAAGAGCCAAGTAGCACTTTACTACTTAGCTGTTAAACTAAAAAAAAAGAAATAGCAAAGGAAAAAGTGATACAATTATATTATGATTAATCTTTGATGTTCAATTCTTATTTCATTGAACAACACAATTTTTCATATTTGACCCTGAATCCAATTTGGCTATTTTTTAGTTTTCTTTTCCTAATTAAAAAAAGAAAGTAGATTTTCTTTTATATGGATTAAACTTAAATATCCATATGTAAAAGTAATAGTCTCTATTAAAATGTGATGGAGGTTTTAAAAATATGCACATATTCCATAACTACCTCTTAATTATATTATTATTGTGAAAACAGTGGAAAAGCAGAACTATAGGAATTATTTTTAATTAGTAAAAACCAGCCATAACCCACCATCTCAATATGTTCCTTTTGCATATTCTCTTTAAGTCTTTTGTATACTTACTTATTTTTTCCATAGTTTATTTTACTTGTTTCTCCATAGCTGGAATGATTTGTATATAATTAGTTACTTGAATAAGGCATTTCTCTACGCAATAGCAGGCAGTGGTGTGGTTTCTAGAAAGTATACAGAGTGAGATATGTGCTCATGTGTTTTTGAAATGCTAACTTTTCTTATTTCTTAGTTTCTTCTTATTTGTTTCATATATTTCCTATTCTGACTAACCTTTTGAAATATTAATTTTCTTTAAACCTTTTGACAATAGAAAAGAAGGGCAAAAAGTAGTTTTGCTTAGAATTTTCAGTCTTGATGTCAGAATGTCTTAATTTCTTGGTATTATTGAGAGAATTCTCTTCTTCAAGAAGTAAAGTCCTTCTTATTTCATAAGGCATGCTTCTGTTTCCCAATATTTTCTATAATCACCTATATTTTTTGCTTTCAACAAACTTTTATAATGCTAATGACTTGATAATATCCTAAATTCTGTATGTGTTCTATGAGTTCTTTTTTTTTCCCCAGAAGGTGTAAAAATTAGAAGCTGCTGACATTTCAATCAACATGAAAGCCAACTTCTCCCTTGCCACCATCAGCAAAAACATTACCAGCAATCTTCACGTTGGACTTGTGAACATTTCTAGCAATGAGTCTACCTTTAATTGCTCACATAAGCCATCAGATAAGCATTTAGATGCAATTCCTGTTCTTTATTACATTATTTTTGCGGTTGGATTTCTTGTCAATACTATTGTGGTTACACTGTTTTTTTGTCAAAAGGGTCCTAAGAAGGTTTCCAGCATTTACATCTTCAATCTAGCTGTGGCTGACTTACTTCTTTTGGCTACTCTTCCTCTCTGGGCAACCTATTATTCTCATAGATATGACTGGCTCTTTGGACCTGTGATGTGCAAAGTTTTTGGTTCTTTCCTGACCCTGAACATGTTTGCAAGCATTTTTTTTATCACCTGCATGAGTGTTGATAGGTACCAATCTGTCATCTACCCCTTTCTGTCTCAAAGAAGAAATCCCTGGCAAGCATCTTATATAGTTCCCCTTGTTTGGTGTATGGCTTGTCTGTCCTCACTGCCAACGTTTTATTTCCGGGATGTCAGAACCATTGACTATTTAGGGGTGAATGCTTGCATAATGGCTTTCCCACCTGAGAAGTATGCCCAATGGTCAGCTGGGATTGCCTTAATGAAAAATATCCTTGGTTTTATTATCCCTTTAATATTCATAGCAACATGCTATTTTGGAATCAGAAAACATCTACTGAAGACCAATAGCTATGGGAAGAATAGAATAACTCGTGACCAAGTTCTGAAGATGGCAGCTGCTGTTGTTCTGGCGTTCATCATTTGTTGGCTTCCCTTCCATGTTCTGACCTTCCTGGATGCTCTAGCCTGGATGGGTGTCATTAATAGCTGTGAAGTTATAGCAGTCATTGACCTGGCACTTCCTTTTGCCATTCTCCTGGGATTCACCAACAGCTGCATTAATCCCTTTCTGTATTGTTTTGTTGGAAACAGGTTCCAACAGAAGCTCCGCCGTGTGTTTAGGGTTCCAATTACATGGCTCCAAGGCAAGAGAGAGAATGGGTCATGTGGAAAAAGCAGTTCCCTTAGAGAAATGGAGACCTTTGTGTCTTAAACATGAGAGTGGAATACATGTTATCAATACAGCTACTTGGCTTAAAAGATCTCCCTGAATTATCTTTTAATGGCTTTAGTAAAATAACAAGTTTTTCCCCTTAATGTAATCTTTTCTCAGACTTCTAGAACAGGAAACCAAATGTAACTCTTAAGTTTTATTCTCCAGTGACTTTCAAAAATTGCCTCCTTTTTTTCCCTTCCTTGTCTATCTGTACAAGATGTCACTGGGGAGACGTATTTATAATCTAGAAGTAACTGGGAATTTATCTCAAATTATAATTAATAAGAAATTGTGAATGATGATTTGGGGTTTCAGATTTCTCTTTGAGAAATTCTGGAGTCTTTGTTGATTTTTATATCTATTTTCATCAAGCTTTTCTCTTGAACCAAGGCCAGTCTTTTAATTCATTGCATTATTTACAAGATAGTATTCTAAAAGGAATGAGCACTTCTACTTTATATTATGAATAATAATCTTTTTATATTTCACTTTAGCATAAATTTATATTTAAGATATAGCTACATATTGAGTAGGGCTAAGAATATAGTATAGATCACATGTACTCCTACATTTAACTTGTATTTGTAATCATAAAAAGTGAAATGTGTAACAACATAGATCTGCAATAAACAAATACCTGAGTGTTCACTAAAGTCTGAATTAAACACTTTTAAAATTTCTATTAATTTTAATGGTTTGAAGGTTTCTATGTCCTCTGATAATTTTTAAAAAAACAATAACTAAAAACTATTTAGTGTATAAAATGTAAAGGTCATTTTTTACATCCTTGACATTTTGGATATAGTGCTTTGATATATAGGAAGTTGACCTGAGTTTTTTTATTGATGCTTTGGTTGTGGGTTGCTTCCCAAAATATTTGGGTGGCTGCTTTAACTCTTTAATTTGTAATAAACCCTTAACTAGCATAGGAAAATGTTATTTCAGAATGGAATTTTGATACTCAAGGAGGACAAAGAGATCCAGCAAATGACAAGTTTGGTGTCACACAACAAACCTACCTGTCAGAGCAATGCAACATGGCTCAGAAAATATAGACCATGGGGTATACTTAAATTATACCTATGGATACTGTTTGTTCCAGAATTTATAGGATTCTTTGCAACTCTTCTATACCAGTGACTGGTTCATAGATTTCTTAACACTATTAGAGCTCCTAAGTTTGAGAAATACCTGAAACTGACTGAATTTACTTTACTTAGAGCATGAATCCTAATTTTAGAAGTTAGAGATTTCATTCTGCACCAGACCCATATTTTAACAGGTTATCTAGGACCTTCCTAGACCAGTACTGACCTCTAAGATAGAAGTAAAGTTTCAGGAGCTTGGCGTCTCCACCAGATTTCAGGGCTATAGATCCAACAATACTCTTGATCTACTTTCTGGAAAAGTCCTTATTTCATGTCATCTATTATTATCAATAAAAACAAATAGCTAAATGTATAACCAACTATGACTTCATATTTTAAATAACTTTGTAAAACATAAATAAAAGCTTTAATTGGAAGATCATGTGCACTTTACTTTTTTTGTTGTAACTACCTCAAGTTATAGATTCTTACCTTCTCTTGTATCCTAATCTTCCTTACAATCCCCACTGATACTTCTTAGTTTTACCTTCCATCATTCCTTATCTGGCTTCTTGCTATACTCTTCTAGTCTCCCGCTCTTGCATCTTCAGCCATAATCCCTTATTAATTATCAATGGAAACCCAGATTTCTTGCTATGGTCTACAAGACCACAAGGAATCTGATTCTTCCCTGCCTGTCTGACTTTTTTTTTCTCTGCCATCTCTTTCTTACACTGTATGTTCAAGCATCACAAAAGGACTCAAACTGCTTTTTTTCAAACCTAATGCTCTCTCATGCCTGTCTGCCTTTGCCCACACCACTCTGTTTCCTGAACACCCCTCCAGTCATCCCCGACCCTCAGGGTGTCTCACTCAACTGATGAACACCTACTCAGCTTCCAATATTCAGCTCATGTCAGTTCCTCTCCCACAATAACAATTATGATACTAATACAAACCTCCCTCCCCTGGATGTTCCCTTAATGAAAAGAATTATTTACCTAATCCCTGGGATTTTAAGCCTGGCCTCCAATTCCTTGTTAGTGAAAGTGTTAATCACTCAGTCCTATCTGACTCTGTGACCCCATGGTCTGTAGCCTGCCAAGCTCCTCTGTTCATGGAATTCTCCAGGCAAGAATACTGGAGTGGGTTGTCAGTTCCTTTTCCAGGGGATCTTCCCAACTCAGGGACTGAACCCTGGTCTCCAGAATTGCAGGCAAATTCTTTACCGACTGAGCCACCAGAGGAACCCAGTATTGATCCCTAAATAATTCTCTGAGGCTTGGACTACAGTGGTCTTTCCTGGGACTAAGAAGAAATGTCGTTTGAGAAGATGGTGCATGAATATGTGAACTCTGATTGCAGGAATATACAAAGGTATAAATGTCTTCTTTTCTTTACGTTAAGTTTCTCAGATAGCAAACAAAACTGTATTCTTCTCATTTTGGTTGTCTCATTTCCAAGTATTACCTAATTTGCTTCCTTTTCCATGGTTCTACCTTTATTTGTCTCACCCACATAATGCCCAAGAACCACATAGTAATAATAATAATAGTTATTACTATTAGGTGAGCACTATATGATATATACTTTTATAAGTATTTTACTTGCATTATCCCATTTTATTCCCAAAATGATTAAATTATTCTCATTTTACAAATAAGGACACTGAGGTACAAATGAGCTCATATTAATCTTTAAGTTTGTCTCTGATCAATGATCTGGGTAATCCTAACAGACGTATTTAGTAGTTTCAATGAATCTTAGGCTACAAGCTGATATTTCAGAGACAGTCCTGCTCAGACCTTCAACTTTCTCCCCAAACCACACTGCTTACATATCCCTGACCACAGCAATAAAAGAGTACTGGGCAGGTGGTATATTAGCACCTATGAAGAAAAAGAGAGAAAGCTAATGGATAAGGCTTTCTGCCTGGTTCTCCACTACTCTTTTCTCAAGCTTCATGCTCTACAGAACTACATGAAGTAACCACTACTCCCTGCTGCCCCCTCTACCTCCACACACAAAGCAAGGCCCTCAAACATTTATTTTGAGGGACAAAAATGTTGACATGAATGCTGGTTTTGTGAAATAAGATTATATAGGATTACCAGAGAAATTCATCTCTTGCAATTTGCAAAATGAATATATATTTTTATTATGAAAAGTCAAGTAAAATTACAGTAAGTCCCCTACATATGAACCTTGAAGTTGCAAACTTTAAAAAATGCAAATGTGTGTTTGTACATCTAATCACATAAGTTAGTTCACATGTCTGGCATATATGGTCATGTGCATGCTTGTCTATAAGTGGTTGTGCTTTTGTGTACTTTACTGTACACTATAGAGTACAGTAGTATAGTATCTTTATTCTGAACCCAGGATGTCCAGAAGCAAGTGTAAAAGCAGCAGTGATGTAGCTGGTACTAACATACTTTTCAAGGTACTGCACTGTAAGATGAAAATGTTTTCTTTATTTTGTATGTGTTTTTTATGTATTATTTATATGAAAAATATTATAAACCTATTGCAGTACAGTAGTGTATAGTCAATTGTGTTAGGTGCATATCTAGGCTAACTTTGTTGGACTTATGAACAAATTAGACTTACAAACATGTTCTTAGAATTCATACATAGGTAGGGGATTTACTGTATTTTTACACTTTATATCCCTAAATTATATCTAAGTAAAATGTTTTGGAAAAATGCTTTTTTTCTGATCTTTTGAGGTCTGTATCAAAATGAGAGGATAATCTAAAGGAAAGCACATTCTATTTTGACTTTTTTTCCCCCCACAGGGATCTGAGAATGGAAAACTGTTTGGTGGCTTCACCTATCAACAAAAGAAAAATCTAAACTGGGCAAGCTGAATTAACCACATGAGGTAACTGAAAAAAGAAAGGATTGAGATAATAAGAAAAATAAAGCACTTAATTATTTTGTTAATTCCTATATGAATCATATCAACAATGATGATTCACATAAAATAACAGAAATTCATATACTATCACACACACAAAAATCACTTTTCCTGAAAAAAAAAAAAAAAACAAAAAACAATGACCTAAAGCTGAATGGACTAGCCTTCTAGACCTTGATGCTCACTAGCACAGAGGATTAACATCCTCAGAATAAGAATTCTTTCTTTTTGAAATTCTTTCTTTTAGAAAGAGACAGTTTTTTTTAAAATTAATAACAATTTATATGTATTTCTTACTAAGAATCAATACTTCCTCATTGTTGAAAATTTTAACTGTATAGATAATTAGCCACAGACAAAATCACTGTTCAGTTCAGTTCAGTTCAGTCGCTCAGCCGTGTCCGACTCTGTGCGACCCCATGAATCGCAGCACGCAAGGCCTCCCTGTCTATCACCAACTCCCGGAGTTTACTCAAACTCATGTCCATGGAGTCGGTGATGACATCCAGCCATCTCATCTTCTGTCATCCCCTTCTCCCCCTGCCACCAATCCGTCCCAGCATTAGGGTCTTTTCCAATGAGTCAACTCTTCGCATAAGGCGGCCAAAGTACTGGAGTTTCAGCTTCAGCATCGGTCCTTCCAATGAACACCCAGGACTGATCTCCTCTAGGATGGACTGGTTGGGTCTCCTTGCAGTCCAAGGGACTCTTAAGAGTCTTCTCCAACACCACAATTCAAAAGCATCAATTTTTCAGTGCTCAGCTTTCTTCACAGTCCAACTCTCACATCCATACATAACCCCTGGAAATAGTAGCACTGAAATCGTTCACCTCAGACTGGGACTTGAACCCACATGTCTGGGACTCGAACCTGGTCAAAACCCAGTTTGGGACACTAACCCACGTGCCCAGGACTCAAACCTGGCCAAAACTCATGGTCTTTCCAACTGAGATCACACACTTCGTTTCAGGACCTAATGAAGCTCAGGTTCTTGATGTCTTATCACAGAAAGAATTCAGTGAGAGACAAAATAATAGGTAAGAAGTGGGTTTATTTAGAAACACGCTCCACAGAGAAGAGTGTGGGCTGTCACAGAGGGCAAGAGTAACCTCAAAATGTGGTGTGGTTAGCTTTTATGGGCTAGGCAATTTCATGAGCTAATGAGTGGGAGGATTATTTTAACTGTATTGGGACCAAATTAAACTTAAAAGCTTTTGCACAGCAAGAGAAAACATCAACAACAACAAAAAATGACTACCTGAATGGGAGAAAATATTTACAAATCAGATGACTACAAGGGATTAATATCCAAAATATATAAACAGTTCATACAACTCAATATCAAAAAAACAAACAACCCAACTTAAAAAATGGGCAGAATACCTGAATAAACATTTTTCCAAAAAAGACACACAGATATCCAACAGGCACATGAAAAGATATTCAACATCACTCATCATCAGGGAAATGCAAATCAAAACAACCACAATGAGCTATGACCTTACACCTGTCAGAATGGCTATCATCAAAAAATCCACAAATAAATGTTGACAAGGATATGGAGAAAAGGTAACAATTGTCCACTGTTGGTGGGAATGTAAATTGGTACAGTTACTATGGAAAACAATATGGAGTTTCCTCAAAAAATTAAAGACAGAATTACCATATGATTTAGCAATTTCATTCCTGGGTATGTAGCAAAAGAAAACAAAAACACTAATTGGAAAAGATACACACACTTCATTGTTCATTGCAACATTATTTACAATAGCTGAGATAGAAGCAGATGAAGTAGCCATCAACAGATGAATGGATAAAGATGTGGTGGTATAGATACACACAGAAATACTACTCCGCCAAAAGAACTAATGAAATTTTGCCGTTTGCAACAACATGGATGAACCTAGAGATTGTTATGCTGTAAAATAACTCATACAGAGAAAGACAAATATTGTATGTTATCACTTATATGTGGACTCTAAAAAATAAAATAAATGAATGAATATAACAAAACAAAAATAGACTCACAGAGAACAAACTAGTGGTTATCAATGGGGAGAAGGGCAACATAGGGGTAGGGGATTAAGAGATACAAACTACTATGCACAAAATAAGTAAGTTTCAAGTATATATTGTAGAGAACAGAGAATATAGCCAATATTTAATGATAACTTTAAATACTATATTGTTGTTTTGTTCAGTCACTCAGTTGTTTCCAACTTTTTGCAACCACATGGACTGCAGTACGCCAGGCTTCCCTGTCCTTCACCATCTCCCAGAGATGGTGATCTCCTTCTCAAACTCATGTCCACTGAGTCAGTGATGCCATCTAACCATCTCATCCTCTGTCGTCCCCTTCTCCTCCTGCCTTCAATCTTTCCCAGCGTCAGGGTATTTTCCCATGAGCTGGCTCTTTTCATCATGTGACCAAAGTATTCGAGCTTCAGCCTCAGCCTCAGTCCCGCCAATGAATATTCAGGATTAATTTCCTTTAGAATTGACTGGTTTGATCTCCTTGAAGTCCAAAAGGCTCTCAAGAGTCTTCTCCAACACCACAATTCAAAAGCATCAATTCTTCAGCACTCAGCCTTCTTTATGGTCCAACTCTCACATCCATACATGACTACTGGAAAAATAATAACTTTGACTATAGGGACCTTTGGCAGCAAAGTAATGTCTCTGCTTTTGAATATGCTGTCTAGGTTTATAAAAATTTTGAATTAGTATGTTGTATTCATAAAACTAATATTAATATAATATTGTAAATCAACTACCCCTCAATTTAAAAAAGACAAAAAGCAAAAAAAAAAAAAAAAAAGGAAAGGAAGGAAGTCCTAGCCAGAACAATCAGGCATGAAAGATATAAATGGCATGCATGCTAAAAAGGAAGAGGTAAAACTATCACTATTTGCAATGACAATATGAAAACCTTAGATCCCATTTAAAAAAACTGTTATAACTAAGAAACAAATTCAATAACATTTCAGGATACAAAATCGATATGCAGAAAGTTTGTTGTTCAGCCGCTCAATCATGACCTACTCCTTGCGATCCCATGAATGGCAGCATGCCAGGCTTCCCCATCCTTCACTATCTCCCAGAGTTTCTTCAAACTCAAGTCTATTGAGTAGGTGATGCCATCCAACCGTCTCATCCTCTGTCGTCCCTTTCTCCTCTTGCCCTCAATCTTTCCCAGCATCAGGGTCTTTTCCACTGAGTCAGCTCTTTACATCAGGTAGCCAAAGTATTGGAGCTTCAGCTTGAGCATCAGTCCTTTCAATGACTATGCAGGGTTGATTTTCTTTATGATTGACTGGTTTGATCTCCTTGCTGAAAATCCAAGGGACACTCAAGATCATGAGCTCCTTATTGCAAAATTCAGACTTAAATTGAAGAAACTTGGCCACTCAGCTATGACCTAAATCAAATCCATTATGCAAAAAGCTGTTGTGCCTTTTTAACACTAATAAAACGTTATCAGACAAAGAAACTAAGTCAACAATCCCATTTATAATTGCATCAAAAAGAATAAACACCTAGGAATAAATATAACCAAGAAGTAAAGTAATGCTCAAAATTCTCCAAGCCAGGCTTCAGCAATACGTGAACCAAGAACTTCCAGATGTTCAAGCTGGTTTTAGAAAAGGCAGAGGAACCAGAGATCAAATTGCCAACATCCACTGGATCATTGAAAAAGCAAGAGAGTTCTAGAAAAACATCTATTTCTGCTTTATTGACTATGCCAAAGCCTTTGACTGGATGGATCACAATAAACTGTGGAAAATTCTGAAAGAGATGGGAATACCAGACCATCTGGCCTGCCTCTTGAGAAACCTGTATGCAGGTCAGGAAGCAACAGTTAGAACTGGACATGGAACAACAGACTGGTTCCAAATAGGAAAAGGAGTATGTCAAGGCTATATATTGTCACCCTGCTTATTTAACTTATATGCAGAGTACATCATGAGAAACGCTGGGCTGGAAGAAGCACAAGCTGGAATCAAGATTGCCAGGAGAGAAATATCAATAACCTCAGATATGCAGAAGACACCACCCTTATGGCAGAAAGTGAAAAAGAACTAAAGGGCCTCTTGATGAAAGTGAAAGAGGAGAGTGAAAAAGTTGGCTTAAAGCTCAACATTCAGAAAACTAAGATCATGGCATCTGGCCCCATCACTTCATGGGAAATAGATGGGGAAACAGTGGAAACAGTGTCAGACTTTATTTTTGGGGGGGTTCCAAAATCACTGCAGATGGTGATTGCAGCCATGAAATTAAAAGATGCTTACTCCTTGGAAGGAAAGTTATGACCAACCTGGATAGCATATTAAAAAGAAGAGACATTACTTTGCCAACAAAGGGACACTGCCAATAGTCAAGGCTATGGTTTTTCCAGTGGTCATGTATGGATGTGAGAGTTGGACTGTGAAGAATTCTGAGCAAGGAAGAATTGAGAATTGAGAATTGAGGCTTTTGAACAGTGGTGTTGGAGAAGACTCTTGAGAGTCCCTTGGACTGCAAGGACATCCAACCTGTCCATCCTAAAGGAGATCAGTCCTGGGTGTTCATTGGAAGGACTGATGCTGAAGCTGAAACTCCAATACTTTGGCCACCTCATGCGAAGAGTTGACTCATTGGAAAAGACCCTGATGCTGGGAGGGATTGGAGGCCAGAGAAGGGGACTACAGAGGATGAAATGGCTGGATGGCGTCACCAACTCCATGGACATGAGTTTGAGTAAACTCCGGGAGTTGGTGATGGACAGGGAGGCCTGGCGTGCTGCGATTCATGGGGTCGCAAAGAGTTGTACACGACTGATCGACTGAACTGAACTGAAGTGTGTTCCTTTCTTTTTAGTTTTTGTGTATCTATTGTCAATTCTTGATTTGTGATTACCATGGGTTTCATGTATTAATATGTTAACTCATAATTATATCTACTTGATTTAAACTGATAGTCATGAAAGTTCAAACACATTTCTAAAAGAGCTACAATTTTTATTCCCTTCTCCCACATTTTGTGTTTTGATATCATATTTTAAATGTTGATGCTTATCCCTGTACTGTTTATTGTAGTTATAGACGCTTTTTACAATATTTTGTCTTTTAATCTACATGCTGGCTTATCTAAAAGTATTTTTAATAAAGGTATATACATTTTTTTGACATTACGCTATTGCATATTGCATACTTAATGGACTACAGTATAGCACAGACATAACTTTTATGTGCACTGGAAGACAAAAAAATTTGTGTGGTTCACTTTATTGCAAAACTCACTTTATTGTGGTGGTGTGTAACTAAACTCACAGTATCTCTAAGATATGCCTGTGTGTATATATTAGGTAGTGTTAGAATCTGTTTGGCATTACAGGAGATTAACAAAACAGAGCCCCTTCCCTCTAGGGGTCATAATATCTTGAGACATTTTAAAAAGTAAACTACAAAGCAATTTGTGATGTAAATATGTAAAAATTGTTAGTTTTGATTTAGGAGAGAAAAATCCCTCCCTCCTATGAGATCTTGAGAAGAATTATAGTAAATTTTTTATCTAATATGGACTTTGAAAATGGATAAGACTTCAACAGGTAGAAATGAAATGGAAGGATACCCTAAGTGGATGAAAATGCCCCCGTCATGTCATTGGAGTATTAATATTACAGTGGAAGAGTGCAGAGTTTACTTGGAGAAGTGTGCATAGTATAGTCTTTGGAGAAATCATGAATGACAGGTTACAAGGTAGTAGGATAGGAATTGTGGGAATTGTGTCTTTTGTCTATCACTCTGTACCCATCATGTTGCCTGGTAAAGATTAGCACCCAATAATTAAAGGACAGGAAATATGAATTTGGATATAGGCAAAAAATGTTGGATCTCAGAATAGTTAAAACAGATTGATTTTCAAGCACATGAAAAGAAAGCTGTATTCTTGAGGAACTAGCATGGATTTACCAATAATTAATTCTACTAAATTTTACTTCCTCACTTTTCTATTTCCCCAACTATTTTATTTTGAAAAAATGAAAAATTATAAAAAATTTGAAATAATAAATCAATGAACCCATTTATACTTCACTTAGATTTTCCAAATATTAACATGTTGCCACATTTGCTATCTCTGTGTGTGTGTTCTCTCTCTCTCTCTCTCTCTCTCTCTCTCACATATATATATATATATATATATATATATGTGTGTGTGTGTGTGTGTGTGTCTTTTTTCTGAACCTTTTGAAAGTGAGTTTCAGATACCACTTCCTTTTAAAATAAGGTTACTAAACTAGCATTAATAAACATAATGTATCTGGGCTTTCCAAAGCATTTGGCAAATTATTTTATATATTCATGAATGAAATGGGAAAATATGAGTTAAATGATATGATGAGGTGAGCTTACAGTTAAAATAACATCCTGAAGATTGTTGATTATTGGATGGATTTCACCCTTGAGGAATATCACTAGCACTGTACTATAGGGCTCTGCAATTACTGCAGTTAGAGTAAATATGTTATCTCCTACTGAAAATGTATTCTTTACAATATTTAATTCAACTCTTTCCAGCTGCAGTTTATAGAAATCATATTTAGAGTTTTCACAAATATATTCATTCTTGCCCACCCCCAGAGATTCTGCCTTAGTATGACTAGGAAAGGGCTCCAGGCATGTGTGACAGACCTTTGTGATTGAGAATCATTGATTTATGGTAACTCTCTTCATCTGATTGAATCTCTAGCTATCCTCTCTGCCTTGCAAGTAGTTTAGATTTTAAAACCTTAAGACATTTTAACACAAAGAATTGCTTGAGCATAGTGTATCTCCATCTGAACAAAATAGATTTGCCAGTTTCAGGTTACCTCTTTCAACCTGCAGCAAGAGTTTCAATTAAGACTAAAAAAAAAAAAACCTCATAACTTTTACCTCCTAGACAAGGTAGGGGCTTTTTAAAGTATCTTCTATTGGCTAAGATTTTTCCTCAGGAATATGGCTAAACTAGGCCTTAAAACATAAAAATTTTAATATGTGAGCTCTTCCTGTGAGATTTAGTAAGAGATGTTTAAAAGAGACCTGTATTTTATAAAAATGAATCCTTATATTTTAAGATTTTTAGGCATTTTACTTTCTACACATAAGATTAAAATATATTAGTAGAGGACCAGACAGTAATGTCTGGAGGACACTAAGATGATTATCATGGACTCATACAGCAAGAGTCTTTCCTTCTGTGTCATGATTTATCTCCTTAATAAGATAAATATAATATAATTGGGGTTTTTTATCTTCTCTTAAGGACCATGCTGTCTCTGAAGATCTGACTACAGTTTGAAAACCCTTTAATCTGTATGAAGTCTTTGTAAATTATAAGATAATAATCAGATGACTTCAATGTTGTGGTGGGTGGGAAGTTATCAAGACCTTGCACATGGACTCTCTATGGACTGGGAGGCTGATTTTCCCATTAATCCCTCATCTAGAGTCAGCTATATAAATCAGAAAGGGGCAAGGAAAAAAAACTTCTGAATTTAATACTTTTAAAAAACAGTTTATGGAACAAATCTGGAACAAATTGTGCACTTATCTGTATGCATCAGTTCAGCAGTATTGAATTACAGCTTGCCTTTTCTTGCCAGGGTAAAGAAAAGTAAACTACAGTGGGAATAGATTGTGTAAACAAAACAAAACAAAATCTTAAATTGCAAAGGGGAAGTTATGTTAATAAGAATATATAAAGGTAGTTTTCATTCACAGATAACTTTCCAATATTCTTTATAAAAAAGCTGAGAAAACTATTACACTAGCTTCTGAAGACTATGATAATAACCAACACCTACCAAATGCTGCCAAACAGTAAAGCGTCTGCCTACAATGTGGGAGACCCAGGTTCGATCCCTGGGTTGGGAAGATCCTCTGGAGGAGGAAATGGCAACCTACTCCAGTACTGTTGCCTGGAAAATTCCATGGATGGAGGAGCGTGGCAGGCTACAGTCCATGAGATTGTAAAGAGTCGGATACAGCTGAACGACTTCACTTTCACTTTCTTTTCACCAAATGCTTAATAGTTGCCAGGTACTCTTATAATTACTTTAGATCTGGGGTTTTACTAGGCTGCAAATTTGAATCATATGAAGAGCTACAAAATTCCATATAACCAGGCCTTGAGGGAAAGCAATTAAATTAGAATATTTGAGGGTGGTGTTAGCCCAAACATTAGCAGAGTCTAAAACTCACCATATTGATATTGATTGCAATATTCAGCTAAGGTTGAGAAATACTGCTTCAGCTACACCAACTTACTTCCTCAGAATAGCACTGTGATGTGGGGTGCTATCATCACTAACATCATGATCTCTAAATTACAAGTGAGAAAACTGTGTCAGAGAGATATGAAGTTAATATCCTAAGGCCATCACCTCATAAGTGACAGAACTAGGATCTGAATCCAGGCAGTTTGACTATTGTGCTATTATTATATTATTGCCATCCAAATTAAAAACTACAGATAAACCAAATTTCTGTCAACCTCCAATGTACCAGTCATAAATGTTGCCCTAGGATCCCTTAAATAATTTTAATTTATTTGGATGAAAAGTAGATAAATGTAATGTAGAAAAATAATGTCTTATGAGAATATTAATTCCTCTTCGTTGGTATTATAGTACAACCAAATTATGTGGTTTCTAATACATATCTTTTGTCATTGAGCAATATCAGGCCCTAATTCTTTAATATAGTCTCAAACTGAGTCCTATAGAGTTCTTATTTTTAAAACACTCCCAAAGTTACATTTATAGATTGCTGGAAGAAATATCAATAACCTCAGATATGCAGATGACACCACCCTTATGGCAGAAAGTGAAGAGAAACTAAAGAGCCTCTTGATGAAAGTAAAAGAGAAGAGTGAAAAAGTTGGCTTAAAGCTCAACAATCAGAAAAGTAAGATCATGGTATCTGGTCCCATAACTGCATGGCAAATAGATGGGGAAACAGTGGAAACAGTGTCAGACTTTATTTTTCTGGGCTCCAAAATCACTGCAGATGGTGACTGCAGCCATGGAATTAAAAGAGGCTTACTGCTTGGAAGAAAAGTTATGACCAACCTAGATAACATATTAAAAAGCAGAGACATTACTTTGTCAACAAAGGTCTATCTAGTCAAAGCTATGGTTTTTCCAGTGGTCATGTATGGATGTGAGAGTTGAACTATAAAGAAAGCTGAGTACTGAAGAATTGATGCTTTTGAACTGTGGTGTTGGAGAAGGCTCTTGAGAGTCCCTTGGACTGCAAGGAGATGCAACCAGTCCATCCTAAAGGAAATCAGTCTTGAATATTCACTGGAAGGACTGAAGCTGAAGCTGAAAGTCCAATACTTTGGCTACCTGATGAGAAGAACTGACTCATTGGAAAAGACCCTGATGCTGGGAAAGACAGAAGGCAGGAGGAGAAGGGGATGGCAGAGGATGAGATGGTTGGATGGTATCACCGACTCAATGGACATGAGTTTGAGTAAACTCCAAGAGTTGGTGATGGACAGAGAGGCCTGGCATGCTGCAGTTCATGGGGTTGGAAAGAGTCAGACACAACTGATTGACTGAACTGAACTGAACTTCTAAATAGTCTATTTTGTGGCCTTTAATTAAGTGAATAGATGAATTGTTATGGCCTATGTTATGTTAGTCCCTTGAAAAATTACCTTATCTTTGATGTTTAAAGATTCCATATTTATTTATTTGATGTTTTCTTCCTTGGAAGATGCTTGAAAAATTTGAGTCAGAGTTATAGATAACTAATCAGATATACTATTTATATCAATGACTTGCGTGAAGGTATACAAGGATTATTATTAATCAAATGAACTTAGAAGGTTTACCTAAAGTGTTGTACAACAAAATCGGAACTAAAAACAATATTCAAAGATTTGAGCAAAGTACTGAAATAACAATTATGTTGAGCATCTATTTTAAAAAGAAGAGACAGTTTTAACACTGCATCAATTCACTCTATATTTGCACAGAACTGGTTTAGAAAGTCCCTTCTCATATTGAACACAGCATCCTTGTCACTTTTACCCACTGGTCTTAGTTTTTCTTACTCAACCACACAGCAAAATACCAAATGATTTGGCAAGACATCAAATCACACCATATGACATCAAATATTTGAATACATCTGTCATCTCAGGGAAGTAATAGACTGCAATAATTAAGAACCTATGTCCAGGCTACAGATATACAGGGTTCAAGGCTGAGTAGGATGACCAACCATCCCAGTGTGTCCAAGAATAGAGATTTCCTGTGATACAATACTTTTGGTACTAAACTTGGGAAAGTCTCAGACAAACTGAGATGAACTGGTCATCCTAAATCTGAGACTATTTATTAGCTGTATGAATTTGAGCAAGTTATTAGGCCTCACATTTTCTTTCTTTGCAAAATAAAGATAATACCTTTCTCTTCTTCACAAGGTAACTGATATAAAGATAAAAGGAGTTAACACATACAGAGCACAGTACTCAGTAATAGTAGTGATAGCAAAATGAAAGAATCTCCAACTTTGAGAAAGAATTTTTGTTATAATTAGGAGAGAGTTACTGGCAGAGTCAGTTAATTTTTTTAAATGATTTGAAAGAAGGCCGCTGAGAGATGCTGAGGTGCTTAGAAATTTAAAAAGGTAAGACTCAAGAGAAAGACTATAGGGATGTGATATATTCTCTGCTGCCATATTTACTTGGGAAAAATTGTCAACTCTGAGTGCAAGGAGAAGGCTACAAATCCATTATAAATCCTGGTGCAAACAAGAGGGCCACTGCAGGGGGGCATGGAAATCAGTATCACTTTTAGCAGAGATTTGGAGATCAGAGCTCAAGCACGCAGTCAAAATTCTCCTCAAAATATGTGCTGCATACTGGAGATGCATGGGATAGAAGGGTGAAATCACAAGCAGAATGCCTCTGAAAATCAGAGCAGTTTCTCCAGCAGTCACATAAGACAAAGATTAGAGTTTCATGGATTAAAAACGATAGGCTATGGAAACACTAACCAGAAGATATCTGATAAATCTATATTAATATCAGATGGCTTCCCTGGTGGCTCAAACGGTAAAAATGTCTGCCTACAATAAGGGAGACCTAGGTTCAATCCCTGTTGGGAAGATCCCTGGAGAAGGAAATGGGAACCCACTCCAGTACTCTTGCCTGGAAAATCCCATGGACAGAGGAGCCATGCGACCATGGGGTCGCAAAGAGTTGGACACGACTGAGTGGCTTCACTTCACTTCACTATTAATATCAGACAAGCAGATTGAAAAATTTCATTATACAGAAATGATCAATCAAAAAGTAAAATATCAAAATCCTAAATCTGTTAGTACCTAGGCAGTGAAGAATTAACTTTACCCAAATAGAGTTATGATCATTGCCCTTAGCTACTTGGAGGTTATCTCTAGGTCCCTGGAATGTTCTTCCTGGTAGGAAGGCCTTTATTTGCCTGTGGGCTTTGGCCACCAGACAGTCTAATATTGTGATTTCTGATCGGGGTTATAAGTCAGACTGTATTGGTTCTGACCTGTGGAGGAACTGGAGACTCTAAAGATGGGGTCCTGGAGAATAAAGATCAGCCATGCAAGAAGTATGTTATCAAGCTGCATTACAAACCCTAGACAGCAAAAGCTCATGTCAGCTTCCCTAGTTGGCAGTATTTTTTTTTAATATTGTCATACAATGGTGCCAGGAGGTTAATACGCCTCTGAGGAAGATGTAAGCTTCGCATATGGAACACTCCCAGACTTCACTATATGCATATCTTTGGCTGGTTCTAATTTGTATCTGTTTGCTAACTGTAACCATAAGTATAGTCTTTTCTGTAATCATAAGGATAGCATTTTCCCAAGCTCTGTGAGTTAATCTACTGAGTTATTGAACCTGAGAATGATCATGGGAACCCTGAATTTGTAGCCTTCAGGGGTCCTGAACTTAAGCTGGTGTCTGATGTCAGGGCAATCTTTGGGAACTGTTCCATCACATTGTGTAGGTTTGCCTAATTCTCTACAAACCCAATAACCAAGTTCTGAAATACAAAAAGCAAACTTTGATAAAATCAAGAGGAAAAATTGACCATCATCATTGTTGAATATTTTAAATACTATATCTCTCAAAATAGTTCATGGTACAAGCAGGAAAAAGATCTGTAAAGACACAGAAAGCCTAAAAAACACAATAACACACTTTATATGTAAATTTTATGTGAAAAATAAATCAACTTAATTTGTACTACATACAAACTACAATAGACTATGCATTGTTTTAAAGTACCTACGGACTATTTTCCCAAATTGAACCAGCAAAAGCAAAATGTTTGAAATCATTCAGAATATGTTCTTTGAATGGAGTGAAATTAAACTAAAGACAATAAAAAGTTCAACTAGAATACTACAAAATGTTTGGAAAATAAGGAATACACTTCCTAATATCTTGTGGGTCAAAAGAAGAAATTAGAATGGAAAACAAAGTATTTTGAGAAAGCGGCTAATAAAAATATGGCCAAAAGTTTGAGATACCAAGCTAAAGCAGTGCTTAGAAAGAAATATTTAGCTTCAGATGTGTATCTTAGAAAAAAAGAAAAGCTAAATTTCAGTTATCTAAGTTACCATCTCAAGATAGCAGAACAAAACAGCAAATCAATCCTAAAAAAAAAGAAGGAAATAAATAATAAAGATAAGAAAAGGGTTGAATAAAATAGAAAAAGTAAATGTAATAAAGGAAATCAACAAGGTGTAAAGTTCAATCTTTAAAGGATTAATAAATTAATATATTTTACTAAGACTTGAGGGGGGAGAAAAAAGAGAAATAACAAATTACCACTGTCAGGAAAAGAGTGGGAGAAACGGGTACAGAAATCAAACATTAAAAGTATAATAAGGGGACACTTTTACTTCCAGAATTCCATCGTGCAAAGAAAAAAAATAATTGGTGAAAAATATTTTTTAAAATAACCATATAAACTCTCTGGAAACTGTCCTAAGGATACACATCAAATGAAGAATTTATTCAAGAGACTCTACTAAATGTTCACAAGAACAGTGATAATCTGTGGCACTTGAGTCACAACTCACTCCCTTCCTCCCCATCCCCAGATATGCTTGACAAGAAGCTCTACACCAGAAATTTCCACTATTTTTGACAGGACCCTTAAATTTAATTTCCCTATTGTTTTTCAGTCCATAAGTCATGTCTGACTCTTTGCAACCCCATGAACTGCAGCATGACAGGCTTCCCTGTCCTTCACTATCTCCCAGAGTTTGCTCAAATTCATGTACATTGAAACGGCGATGCCATCCAACCATCTCAACCTCTGTCATCCCCTTCTCCTCTTTCCCTCAATCTTTCCCAGCATCAGGGTCTTTTCCAATGAGTCAGTTCTTCACATCAGGTGGCCAAAGTATCAGAGCTTCAGCATCAGTTCTTCCAATGAATATTCAGGGTTGATTTCCTTTAGGATTGACTGGTTTGATGTCCTTGCTGCCCAAAGGACTCTCAAAACTCTTCTCCAGCACCACAGTTTGAAAGCATAAACTCTTTGGTGCTCAGCCTTCTTTATGAACTCTCAAATCCATACACTACTACTGGAAAACCTATCAGTTCAGCTCAGTTGCTCAGTCGTGTCCAACTATTTGCAATCCCATGAATCGCAGCACGCAAGGCCTCCCTGTCCATCACCAACTCCCAGAGTTTACTCAAACTCATATCCGTGGAGTCGGTGATGCCATCCAGCCATCTCATCCTCTGTTGTCCCCTTGTCCTCCAGCCTCCAATCCGTCCCAGCATCAGGGCCTTTTCCAATTAGTCAAGTCGTCACACGAGGTGGCCAAAGTATTGGAGTTTCAGCTTCAGCATCAGCCCTTCCAATGAACACCCAGGACTGATCTCCTTTAGAATGGACTGGTTGGATCTCCTTGCAGTCCAAGGGACTCTCAAGAGTCTTCACCAACACGACAGTTCAAAAGCATCAATTTTTCAGCGCTCAGCTTTCTTCACAGTCCAACTCTCACACCCATACATGACCACTGGAGAAATCATAACCTTGACTAGATGGACCTTTGTTGGCAAAGTAATGTCTCTTCTTTTTAATATGCTATCCAGGTTGGTCATAACTTTCCTTCCAAGGAGTAAGCATCTTTTAATTTCATGGCTGCAATCACCATCTGCAGTGATTTTGGAACCCCCCAAAAAATAAAGTCTGACACTGTTTCCACTGTTTCCCCATCTATTTCCCATGAAGTGATGGGGCCAGATGCCATGATCTTAGTTTTCTGAATGTTGAGCTTTAAGCCAACTTTTTCACTCTCCTCTTTCACTTTCATCAAGAGGCCTTTTATTCCTCTTCACTTTCTGCCATAAGGGTGGTGTCTTCTGCATATCGGAGGTTATTGATATTTCTCCCGGCAATCTTGATTCCAGCTTCTGCTTCTTCCAGCCCAGCGTTCTTCATGATATACTCTGCATATAAGTTAAATAAGCAGGGTGACAATATACAGCTCTGACATACTCCTTTTCCTATTTGGAACCAGTCTGTTGTTCTATGTCCAGTTCTAACTGTTGCTTCCTGACCTGCATACAGGTTTCTCAAGAGACAGGCCAGGTGGTCTGGTATTCCATCTCTTTCAGAATTTTCCACAGTTTATTGTGATCCATCCAGTCAAAGGCTTTGGCATAGTCAATAAAGCAGAAATAGATGTTTTTCTGGAACTCTCTTGCTTTTTCAATGATCCAGTGGATGTTGGCAATTTGATCTCTGGTTCCTCTGCCTTTTCTAAAACCAGCTTGAACATCTTGAAGTTCTTGGTTCACGTATTGCTGAAGCCTGGCTTGGAGAATTTTGAGCATTACTTTACTAGTGTATGAGATAAGTGCAATTGTGCAGTAGTTTAAACATTTTTGGCATTGCCTTTCTTTGGGATTGGAATGAAAACTGACCTTTTCCAGTCCTGTGGCCACTGCTGAGTTTTCTAAATTTGCTGGCATATTGAGTGCAGCACTTTCACAGCATCATCTTTCAGGATTTGAAATAGCTCAACTGGTATTCCATCACCTCCACTAGCTTTGTTTGTAGTGATGCTTTCTAAGGCCCACTTGACTTCACATTCCAGGATGTCTGGCTCTAGGTGAGTGATCACACCATCGTGATTATCTGGGTCATGAAGATCTTTTTTGTGCAGTTCTTCTGGGTATTCTTGCCACCTCTTCTTAATATCTTCTGTTTCTGTTAGGTCCATACCATTTCTGTCCTTTATCGAACCCATCTTTGCATGAAATATTCCCTTGATATCTCTAATTTTCTTGAAGAGATCGCTAGTCTTTCCCATCCTGTTGTTTTCCTCTATTTCTTTGTATTGATCGCTGAGGAAGACTTTCTTATCTCTCCTGGCTATTCTTTGGAAATCTGCATTCAAATGGGAATATCTTTCCTTTTCTCCTTTGCTTTTCACTTCTCTTCTTTTCACAGCTATTTGTAAGGCCTCCTCAGACAACCATTTTGCCTTTTTGCACTTCTTTTCCATGGGAATGGTCTTGATCCCTGTCTCCTGTACAATGTCACGAACCTCCATCCTTAACTCATCATGCACTCTGTCTATCAGATCTAGTCCCTTAAATCTATTTCTCACTTCCACTGTATAGTCATAAGGGATTTGATTTAGGTCATACCTGAATGGTCTAGTGGTTTTCCCTACTTTCTTCAATTTAAGTCTGAATTTGGCAATAAGGAGTTCATGATCTGAGCCACAGTCAGTTCCTGGTCTTGTTTTTGCTGCCTGTATAGAGCTTCTCCATCTTTGGCTGCAAAGTATATAATCAGTCTGATTTCGGTGTTGACCATCTGGTCATGTCCATGTGTAGTATTTTCTTTTCTTTTCTTTCATTTATTTTTATTAGTTGGAGGCTGAGTCTTCTCTTGTGAAAAACTATAGCTTTGATTATATGGAGCTTTGTCAACAAAGTGATGTCTCTGCTTTTTAATACACTGTCTAAGTTTGTCATACCTTTTCTTCCAAGGAGCAAGCATCTTTTAATTTCATGGCTGTAAGCACCATCTGCAGGGATTTTGGAGGCCAAGAAAATAAAATCTGTCACGGTTTTCACTATTTCCCCTTGTATTTGCCATGAAGTGATGGGACCAGATGCCATGATCTTAATTTTTTGAATGTTGAGTTGTAAGCCAACTTTTTCACTTGCCTCTTTCACCCTCATCAAGAGGCTCTTTAGCTCCTCTTCTCTTTCTGTCATTACAGTGGTATCATCTGCATATCTGAGGTTGTTGATATTTCTCCTGGCAATCTTGATTCCAGGTTGTGATTCATCCAGTCTGGCATGTCACATAAGGTACTCAGCATATAAGTTAAATAAGCAGGGTGACAATATACAGCCTTGTCGTACTCCCTTCCCAATTATGAATCAGTCCATTGTTCCATGTCTGGTTCTAACTGTTGTTTCTTGACCCACATACAGGTTTCTCAGGAGACAGGTAAGGTGGAATGGTATTTCCATCCTTTTAAGGATTTTCCACAGTTTGTTGTGATCCACAGTCAAAGGCTTTAACATACTCAATGAAGCAGAACTAGATGTTTTTCTGGAATTGCCTTTCTTTCTCTATATTCCAACAAATGTTGGCAATTTGATCTCTAGTTCCTCTGCCTTTTCTAAACCCAGCTTGTACTGCTGGAAGTTCTCAGTTCATGTACTGCTGAAACCTAGCTTGAAGGATTTTGAGCATAACCTTGCTAGCACATGAAGTGAGTGCAATTGTATGATAGTTTGAACATTCTTTGGCATTGCCCTTCTCTGGGGTTGGAATGAAAACTGACCTTTTCCAGTCCTGTGGCCACTGCTGAGTTTTCCAAATTGGTGGCATATTGAGTGAAGTATTTCAATAACATCATCTTTCAGGATTTTAAACAGCTCAGCTAGAATTCCATCACCTCCTCTTTGTAGCTTTGTTCATAGTACTGCTTCCTAAGTCCCACTTGACTTCACACTCTAGGATATCTGGCTCTAGGTGAGTGACCACACCATCATGGTTATCCAGGTCATTAAGACTTTTTGGTATAGTTCTGTTTGTATTCCTGCTACCTCTTTTTAATCTCTTCTGTTTCTGTCAGGTCCTCACCGTTTCTTCCTTTATTGTGCCCATCCTTGCATGAAATGTTCCCTTGATATCTCCAATTTTTTTGAAGAGATTTCTACTCTTTCCTACTCTATCATTTTCCATTATTTCTTTGCATTGTTCACTTTAAGAAGACTTTCTTATTTCTCCTTGCTATTCTCTGGAACTCTGCATTCAGATGGGTATATCTTTCCCTTTCTCCCTTGCCTTTGCTTTCCTTCTTTTCTGTTATTTGTAAAGCCTCCTCAGACAAACACATTCCCTTCTTGCATTTCTTTTCCTTTGGTCACTGCCTCCTGTAAAGTGTTATGAACTTCTGTCTATAGATCTTGAAAAGATAAAGTGTCTCAAATCAGTAATCTAGAAAAAGAACACCAGATTCAACCCAAAGCAACAGATATTGAAGAGCAGAAATCGAAGAAGTTAACAAAGGAAAAATCAGGATAGAAAGTCAAGGAAACTGAAAGCTGGCTCTTTGAAAAGATCAATAAAATTGATAAATGTCTATCTTTACTGACTAAGAAAAAATGAGACAAGATACAAATTGATGACAGGAACTGATAGAAGAACTATCACTCTGAGTCTGATAAACATTAAAAGAATAATAAGATAATATTATAAGCAAGATGAAGATCATAAGTTGAGTACATAGATTTTGACATAGAACATAGTACATAGATTTATGACATAGTACATAGAAACTGACAAATTCTATGAAAGTGACATACTACCAAAACTTCTTCAGAAATAAATACACTGAATATTCCTATTTCTATTAAGAAAATTGAATTTCATAATTTTAAATTTTCCAACAAACAAAACTTCAGGCCAGGATGCGTTCACATGTGACTTCCAGTGAATCTTTAAATCAAATCACAATAAGATACCACTCCACATCCACTGGAATGGTTATAATTAAATGATAAAAGCAAAATAATAAGCAAGTGCTGGTGAGGATACAGATCAAAGAGAACTCTCATACATTGCTGATGGGAATGTAAAATAGTATACAGTCAGCACTCCATATACCCAAGGCAAAACCCACTGATTCAAAGGTCAAATTGTACTACATCATTTTATATAAGGGACTAGAGTAGCTCTAGATTTTGGTATCTACATGCATCCTGGAACCAATTGCCCATGGATACCAGATGGCCGACTATAATCACCAGATAGTTTGGTAATTTCATATGAGCCAGCTATTACACTCCAAGATATTTACCCAAGAGACAGGAAAACTTATGTTCACAAAAAACCCTTACATGAATATTTATAACAGTCTTATTCATATTCACCAAAACTGAAAAAAATCCAAATGTCCTTTGAGTGACAAATGGACTATGAAACTGTGGTATATCCATATACTGGAATATCACTCAGTAGTAAACAGTAGCAAAATATTGATGCAGCAACAGGAATGAAAGCTAAACTCACTGCAGTAAGTGAAAGAAACTGGATTCATGTGGTTATATATAGTCTGGCTTCATTTATATGACATCCTGTGTTAGTCACTCAGTCGTGTCTGACTCTTGGCGACCCCATTGGGTGTTTGTTGCCCACCAGGCTCCTTTGTCCATGTGACTTTCCAGGCAAGAATACTGGAGTGGGTTGCCATTTCCTGGAAAAGGAAATACTATAAGGACAGAATGATTAGTGTTAGGGAAAAGATCTGGCTATGAATGAGCTACACAAGGGAACTTTATAGATGGGTTATGGAACTGTTCCTTAGCTTGGTTGTGGTGGTAAGAAGATAACTCTTTTCAATACTCAGATCTTTAGACAAAATGGAGCAAACTTTACTGTGTATGACATTTTAAATAAATTTTTAAAAAGAGAAGATGGCGAATGAATTGGATGGGGAGATCACTTTCTCCCCCACAAATTCATTGAAAAATCATTTGAGTGCTGAACAAATTCCACAAAACAACTTCTGAACGCTGACGGAGGACACCAGGCAGCCAGAAAGGCAGCCCATTCTCTTTGAAAGGAGGTAGGATAAAATATAAAAGATAAAAAGAGAGACAAAAGAGTTAGGGATGGATGGAGACCTGTCCTAGGGAGGGAGTCGTGAAGGAGAATTTTCCAAACACCAGGAAACCCTCTCACCGGCAGGTCTGTGGGGAGTTTTGGAATCTCAGAGGGCAACATAACCGGGAGGGAAAAAAAAAAAAAAAACAACCCACAGATTATGCACCTAACCTCAACTCCCAGCGGGGAAGTAGCCCAGATGCTCATGTCTGCCAGCAGTGAGTGGGGGTGGAACAGGGAGGCGTGGGCTGCGTGCTTAGGGTAAGGACCAGGCCTGAATGCCCTGAGGACAATCTGAGGGAGCTAATGTGAGACAGCAACCCAAACTGTGGGATAGCCAGAGAGAGAAGAAAAAAAAGAGAGAGAGAGAACTTCCCCATGAAAAGCTCTAAGGCACAACCTGGCCCGCTCACAGAACGAAGGATTAAGTGAACACCAGAGGAGACCTAGCCAGCTGTGGACTGGCCCCTCCCCCCGCCAGAGGTAGAGAGGCAGGTGGGCAGCAGCCAGAGCTGGAAGGCAAGGGGCAATCTTGGCCCTAGAGATGGCATCATCCACCAAACTGTGAGCAGGCTCCCAGTTGCTAACCAAGTCTTCCGGAGATCCTAGACAGTTGACATCTGCCAGGAGGGTCGCAGTCAGAGATCAGCTCCCCAGAGAAGACACATAGCGCACCTGAGACGGCACTCTTGCAGTGCACCCAGGAAACCAAGCGGCTGGGACTGGGGAGGTGATAATATGCACCACCCACCTGGGTAGAGTGTGCTTGCTCATCAAGCACCTGCTCACCTGACCTGCTCGGACCTGGGAAGGGCACAAAACACAGGCCCAACTGAGTCTGTGCCTTTGTGGAGTACCTGAGAACCTGCACCTGAGTGGCTTAGACCGGGGAAGTGCATGCAACCCAGGGCCTGCTTTAGACAATTCCCCTGCAGGGCAACCTGGAGCCTGAGCAATGTAGATTGGGAAAGCACACATGCATGAGCAGGGGCAAATCCAGTGTGGCCCAGACACTGTGAGCACTCCCCACACACAACAGTGACATTTGTTTGTAGTGTTCCTTCCTCCCCACAATTGGACAAGTGAGCCTAAATAAATGATCGCCTTTGCCCCCTTGTGTCAGGGCGGAAATTAGACACTGAAGAGACTTGCAAACAGAGGAAGACAAAATAAACAAAGAAGAGGGAACTGCTTTGGTAGTGACAGCTGCAACAGATTAAAACCCTGTAGTTAGCATTGACTGCATTGGAATGGGCCTATAGACCTTGCAAAGAAGTATAAACTGGAACAAGGAACTATCTAAAACTGAACTGACCCCACAATGCCCGCAACAGCTCCAGAGAAATTCCTAGATATATTTTAGTATTATCATTTTTTAAAATTTTTGCTATTTTTAAGTTCTTTATTACTCCTTTAATTTTCATTTTTATAACCTACTATTACCTTGCAAAAAAGACCCTACTTTTAAAGCAAATTTCATATATATTTTTTAATAATTTTTGCGATTTTGCTTTGCTTTTTTAATATTGTATTTTTTAGCATCTAACCTCTACTCTAGATTTTTAATCTTTGCTTTTTGGTATTATCAATTTTGTACCTTTAAGAATCCAATCTTCAGTACACATTTTTACTTAGGAGTGTGATTACTGGCTTGATTGCTCTCTCCCATTTTGACTCTCCTTTTTCTCCCCTGGGTCACCTCTATCTCCTCCCTCCTCCTTCACTTCTCTACTTAACTCTGTGAATCTCTTTGGGTGTTCCGGGCTGTGGAGAACACTTAGGGAACTGATTACTGGCTAGATTGGTCTCTTTCCTTTTGACTCCCCCTCCTCTCCCTGAGCAACTTTCACTTCACTTCACTTCCTTTCCTCCCGGTCACCTCTATCTCCTTCCTCCCTCTTCTCTTCTCTATGTAACTCCATGAACCTCTCTGAGGGTTCCAGACTGTGGAGAGCACATAGGAAATTGATTACTGGCTAGACTGCTCTCTCCCCTTTTGATTCCCCCTCTTCTCCTCCTGGTCACCTCTATCTCCCTCCTCCCTCTTCTCTTCTCCATGTAATTCTGTGAACCTCTCTGGGTGTCCCTCACTGTGGAGAATCTTTTCACCATTAACCTAGATGAATTATCATTGGTGCTGTATGGATGGCAAAGTCTTGAGGCTACTGTAAGAATAAAACTGACCAGCAACTGAAACTACAAAGGCTTATTTTTCAACTAGTAGTAGGACAGCTAAGATGAAAATGGTCCATGTTACATATCTGAAAATACAGTTGTATGTGATATCAGTCATAGAAGTAAAATATTTTAATATACCTATTTCTTCAGACAGTTTTCATATAAATTTTAATTCATTATAACCATTTAATAAAATTTACTGAATGAGTTAAAAAAAATGAATAAGACTGAAAGCCAGAGGCAGGAGACTTAAATCCAAAACCTGAGAACACCAGAAAACTCCTGACTTCAGGGAACATTAATCGACAAGATCTCATCCAAAAGCCTCCATACCTACACTGAACCAAGCTCCACCCAAGAGCCAACAAGTTTCAGAGCAAGACATACCAAGCTAATTCTTCAACAACACAGAAACATAACCCTGAGCCTTAAAATACAGGTGGTCAAAGTCACACCAAACCCATAGACACCTCAAAACTCACTACTGTACACTTCATTACATTCCAGAGAGAAGAGATCTACCTCCACCCACCAGAACACAGACACAAGCTTCCCTAACCAGGAAACCTTGAAAAATTACTCATCCAACACCACCCACGGGGAGGAACCTCCACAATAAAGAGGAACCACAAAATTCCAGCATACAGAAAGGCCACCCCAAACACATCAATCTAAACAAGATGAAAAGGCAGAGAAATATTCAGCAGGAATAAGGAACATGATAAATGCCCACCAAACCAAACAAAAGAGGGGGAGATAGGGAGTCTACCTAAAAAAGAATTCAGAATAATGATAGTAAAAATGATCCAAAATCTTGAAAACAAAATGGAGTTACAGATAGATAGTCTGGAGACAAGGACTGAGAAGATACAAGAAATGTTTAACAAGGACCTAGAAGAAATAAAAAAGAGTCAATCAATAATGAATAATGAAATAACTAAGACCAAAAGCAGTATGGAGGGAACCAACAATAGAATAACTGAGGCAGAAGAGAGGATAAGTAAGATGGAAGATAGAATGGTGGGAATAAATGAAGCAGAGAGGAAAAAAGAAAAAAGAATGAAAAGAAATGAGGACAATCTCAGAGACCTTTGGGACAATGCTAAATGCCACAACATTCGATTCATAGGAGTCCCAGAAGAAGACAAAAAGAAAGGTCATGAGAAAATACTTGAGGAGATAGTAGTTAAAAATTTTCCTAAAATGGAAAAGGAAATAGCCACCCAAGTCCAAGAAACACAGAGAGTCCCAAACAGGATAAACCCAAGGTAAAACACCCCAAGACACATATTTATCATATTAATGAAGATCAAACACAAAGAACAAATATTAAAAGCAGGAAGGGAAAAACAACAAATAACATACAAGGGGATTCCCATAAGGATAACAGCTGATCTTTCAATAGAAACTCTTCAGGGAACAGAAACTACAGAACAGAATGGCAGGATATACTTAAAGTGATGAAAGAGAAAAACCTGCAACCCAGATTACTGTACCCAGCAAGGATCTCATTAAAATATGAAGGAGAAATCAAAAGCTTTACAGACAAGCAAAAGCTGAGAGAATTCAGCACCACCAAACCAGCTGTCCAACAAATGCTAAAGGATCTTCTCTAGACAGGAAACACAGGAAAGGTGCATAAACTCAAACCCAAAACAACAAATAAATGGCAATGGGATCATACTTATCAATAATTACCTTAAATGTTAATGGGTTGAAAGCCCCAACCAAAAGACAAAAACTGGCTGAAAGGATACAAAAACAAGACCCCTGTATATGCTGTCTACAAAAGACCTGCCTCAAAACAAGGGACACATACAGACTGAAAGTGAAGGGCTGGAAAAAGATATTTCATGCAAATGGAGACCAAAAGAAAACAGGAGTAGCAATACTCATATCAGATAAAATAGACTTTGAAATAAAGGCCCTGAAAAGAGACAAAGAAGGACACTACATAATGATCAAAGGAACAATCCAAGAAGAAGGTATAACAATTATAAATATATATGCACCCAACACAGGAACACTGCAATATGTAAGACAAATGCTAACAAGTATGAAAGGGGAAATTAACAGTAACACAATAAGAGTGTGAGACTTTAATACCCCACTCACACCTATGGATAGATCAACTAAACAGAAAATTAGCAAGGAAACACAAACTTTAAATCATACAATGGGCCAGTTAGACCTAATTGATATCTATAGGACAGTTCACCCAAAACAATGAATCTCACCTTTTTCTCAAGTGCACACAAAACCTTTTCCAGGATAGATCACATCTTGGGCTATAAATCTAGCCTTGGTAAATTAAAAAAAAAAAAAAATGAAATCATCTCAAGCATCTTTTCTGATCACAGTGTGGTAAGATTAGATATCAACTACAGGAAAAAAAACTATTAAAAATACAAACATATGGAGGCTAAACAGCATGCTTCTGAATAACCAACAAATCACAGAAGAAATCAAAATATGCATAGAAATGAATGAAAATGAAAACACAACAACCCAACCAGATCTGAAAGAGACATGTGCACCCCAATGTTCATCGCAGCACTATTTATAATAGCCAGGACATGGAAGCAACCTAGGTGCCCATCAGCAGATGAATGGATAAGGAAGCTGTGGTACATATACACCATGGAATATTACTCAGCCATTAAAAAGAATTCATTTGAATCAGTTCTAATGAGTTGGATGAAACTGGAGCCCATTATACAGAGTGAAGTAAGCCAGAAAGATAAAGATCATTACAGCATACTAACACATATATATGGAATTTAGAAAGATGGTAATGATAACCCTATATGCAAAACAGAAAAAGAGACACAGATGTACAGAACAGACTTTTGGACTCTGTGGGAGAAGGTGAGGGTGGGATGTTTCGAGAGAACAGCATGTATATTATCTATGGTGAAACAGACCACCAGCCCAGGTGGGATGCATGAGACACGTGCTCGGGCCAGGTGCACTGGGAGGACCCAGGGGAATCGGGGGGGGGGGGGGGGGAGGTGGGAGGGGGGATCGGGATGGGGAATACATGTAACTCCATGGCTGATTCATGTCAATGTATGACAAAACCCACTGCAATGTTGCAAAGTAATTAGCCTCCAACTAATAAAAATAATTGAAAAAAAAAGAAAACACAACAACCCAAAACCTATGGGATTTAGTTAAAGCAGTGCTAAGGGGAGGGTTCATAGCAATACAAGCTTACCCCAAGAAACAGGAGAAAAATTAAATAAATAACCTAACTCTACCCCTAAAGCAACTAGAAGAAGAAGCAATTGAGAACCCCAGGGTTAGTAGGAGGGAAATCATAAAAAATTAAGGCAGAAATAAATGAAAAAGAAACAAAGGAGACCATAGCAAAAATCAACAAAGCTAAAAGCTCATTCTTTGAGAAGATAAATAAAATAGACAAACCGTTAGCCAGACCCATCAAGAAAAAAATAGAGAAGCAAATCAACAAAATTAGAAATGAAAATGGAGAAATCACAACAGACAACACAGAAATACAAAGGATCATAAGAGACTACTATCAGCAACTAGATGCCAATAAAATGGACAACTTGGAAGAAATGGACTAATTCTTAGAAAAGTATAACTTTCCAAAACTGAACCAGGAAGAAATAGAAAATCTTAACAGACCCATCACAGCAAGTTTTAAAAATAAGAACAGAACCAGCAACTATATCCACATTTAGCTTGAGCTGATTGATAATATGAAAATAATCAATATAACGTGTTTGCTCTGAAAGGAATAGAGAAAATCTCCCAGCAGAAAAAGGCAAAAAAGGAAATTATTATTGTATAATAACACCTTGACAAAGTGATAACTTTGGTTGCTTGCCTGCAGAAAGGGGAACTAGGTAGCTGGTATAGCGGTAATGAGAATATTTCACTATATACTCTTTTATGACTTTTGAATTATAAAAATGTATTCTCATAGTGTTTTCTCAGTCATGTCTGACTCTGCAGCCGCCTGGACTGTAGCCTGCCAAGCTCCTCTGTCCATGGAGTTTTCAGGCAAGAATGCCTACACTTCCCAGATAGCACTAGTGGTAAAGAACCTGCCTGCCAATGCAGGAGACTCAAGAGACTTGTGTTCTATCCCTGGGTCAGGAAGATCCCCTACAGAAAGGAATGGCCACACTCCAGTATTCTTGCCTGGAGAATCCCATGGACTGAGGAGCCTGGTGGGCTACAGTCCATAGGGTCACAAAGATTTGAACACAGCTGAAGTGACTTAGCATGCAGCATGCAAAACTTCAAAAAATAAACAGCAAAAGCAAAGTGGTAGATAGGAGACACTGTGGTGGAATAAATTGAAACATGCTAATATCCTCATCTTATATAGAGAAAGTGATAGAAAACTTTTAATTTTTTAAAAAATCTTTTTATTCTAATAATGATATTTGGGACTTTCCTAGTGGTTAGGAATCCACCTTGCAATTCAGAGGCTAAGAGTTCAATCCCTGGTCAGGAAATTAAGATCCCACATGCTGAGGAGCAACTAAACTTGCATGCCACACAGGAGCCTGTGTGCCACAACTAGGTCTATGTGCCACAAAGAACAATCCCACATGCCTCAACTCAGACACAATGCAGCCAAATAAAAAAAGTTTTTAATGTTGACATTTAAGAATTACAGACACAAATATGGTGTTACTGTTTTAAACAAGAATAAGCACTATTATATATAATAACATAAAAGAAACAAAGAAAAAGATTAAGCATATAATAAACTAAGATTTTCTTAACTAAAGGGAAGCATTAAATAAAGCAAAATTTAAGAGGCAAACTAAATTAAATAATTATTAAAATAAAAGCAGCCAGTTCAGGTACAATGCATGATACAGGATGCTCGGGGCTGGTGCACTGGGATGACCCAGAGGGATGGGATGGGGAAGGAGATGGGAGGGGGGTTCAGGATGGGGAACACATGTACACCTATGGCAGATTCAAGTCAATGTATGGCAAAACCAATACAATGTTGTAAAGTAGAATAAATTAATTAACTAATTTTTAAAAATAAATAAAAAATAAAAGCAGTTATTTAACCTCCTTCACTGAAGTTGAAGAAACTCAGATTGGGCTTCCCTGGTGGCTCAGTAGTAAAGAACCCTCCTGCCAAAGCAGGGGACACTGATTCAATCTCTGGTCTGGGAAGAACCCACAAGCCACGTCCATAGGGTCCATGGAGCAAATAAGACCATGTGCCACAACTATTGAGCCTGTTCTCTAGGGTCCAGGAGCCACAATTACTGAGCCTACACACTGCAACTATTAAAGCCCAAACGCTCTGGAGCCTGTGTTCCACAACAAAAGAAGCCACGGCAATGAGAAGCTCATGAACCACAACTAGAGAAAAATCCGCACAGCAATGAAGACCCAGCATGGCCAAATAAACAAATAAAATTATATATAAGAAACTCAGATTGGAACAAAACTATAAACCCAATGGGAAGATTTCCATCTATATCTAATCAACAACCATACATTTATAAAGGTGAACCAGGAATACACAAATGAGCCAAATGAAACCTTAATCATATACTAAACTATGTTTGGGGAATGTGGAGAGTTTTCTCTTCTGCATCATTTATATGAACGCTTATTCTAATACCAGCACCACATATAGCATTGTAGTTTTGGAAATTCTAATTTGAATTATATTAAATATATACATCTATATCTCTGGCATCAGAGCAATACTATCTTCTCGTTCAGAAACAGAATCTCTGCTTAGTCATGTTTCTTTTAACATAACATTTGTGAAGTCTAATAGCTTTCTTCATAAAGGTCCCTGAGCATTTCTTGCTATAATTTTGTTTTGTGAATAGGCTTTTTTCCCCATTATGTTTGCAAATTTACTATTGTAGGTATATGATCAAACTTAAATTTTGCCCTATATTTTGCAACTGGAAACTACTGAATTCTCTTATTTTTTCTAATGATTTTTTTCTGATGACTCTTGGGTTTACTAGGGAGCAATTTTACAATTGCAAATAGTGATGATTTTGTGTTCTTCTTTGTAATATGGATTTTTACTTCTCCTTTTGTCACACTAAGTAGAATTTCCAGAATAATGAGAGAAAAACGAAATGATGGCAGTGATAGATTTTAATAGAAATGTGTTTAATTTTTCACCATCAGATAAAAATTTAGATATTAACTAGAGAAAGTTTTATCATATTATGTAAGTATAATTGTATTCTTAGCTAAGAGTTTAGTTATTTGCTTGTTTAAATTCAGGAACAGATGTAAAATTTTAATTGACTATATTTTAATACATTTTATAAAATTATGATGAACTTTATTAATAGTGTTACAAACTCTGAAACACCAATGCCCCTTGTAAATACAATCTGCTTAGTCACAGTGTGTTATATTCTCAAAATAACCCTGGAAACCATCTGATAAATCACTTGGGATTTTTCCATATATATTCATAAATAAGATCGGTATGTTGTTTTGTTCTGCTATCTTTCTCAGATATCACTAACAGAGTTATGCTAACTTTGTAAGTATAAATTAAGAAGCTTTGAATCTCATATGTAACCCTGTAATTGCCTATTTGGAACAAGAATTATTTGCTCCATGGAAGTTTGGGAGGGGTGCAGGAAAACAAAACCTGTTTTAGTCTTTTATGTCAGTGGTCCCCAATCTTTTGGGCACCAAGGACAGGTTTTGTGGAAGATAGTTTTTCCACAGCTGGGTAAGGGGATGGAAGACAGAAGGTTCAGCTCACTTGCCTGCTGCTCACCTCCTGCTATGCAGCCAGCCTGGTTCCTAACAGTCATGGCCCGGGGGTTGGGGAACACTGTTTCATGTACATCATTATTTGACAGCTTTCCAGTATCTTCAGTGTACTCCTCTTGTGTTCATGTTTTTCAGTATTATTGACCAAACATTGATCATTTCTATCTTCTAACAAAATTTTCAATTTCATCAAAATTTTCAATTTTTAAAAAATAATGCCAGGCTGGATGAAATACCAGCTGGAATCAAGATTGCCAGGAGAATATCAATAACGTCAGATATGCAGATGACACCACCCTTATGGCAGAAAGTGAAGAGGAACTAAAGAGCCTCTTGATGAAGGTGAAAAAGGAGAGTGAAAAAGCTGGCTTAAAACTCAACATTCAAAAAACTAAGATCATGGCATCCAGTACCATCACTTCATTGCAAATAGATAGGGAAACAATGGAAACAATGACAGACTTTACTTTCTTGGGCTCCAAAATCACTGCAGATGGTGACTGCAGTCATGAAATTAAAAGATGCTTGCTCCTTGGAAGAAAAGTGTGAGAAACAGACAGCATATTAAAAAGCAGAGACACTACTTTACTGACAAAGGTCTATATAGTCAAAGCTATGGTTTTTCCAGTAGTCATGTTTGGATGAGAGAGTTGGGCCATAAAGAAAGCTGAGCACTGAAGAATTGATGCTTTTGAACAGTGGTGTTGGAGAAGACTCTTGAGAGTACCTTAGACTGCAAGGAGAGCCAACCAGTCCATCCTAAAGGAAATCAATCCTGAATATTCATTGGAAGGACTGATGCTGAAGCTCAAGCTTCAATACTTTGGCCACCTGACGCGAAGAGCTGACTCATTGGAAAAGACCCTGATGCTGGGAAAGACTAAAAGCAGGAGGAGAAGCGAACGACAGAGGATGAGATGGTTGGATGGCATCACCGACTTGATAGACTGGACTAGTTTGAGCAAGCTCAGAGAATTGGTGATGGACAGGGAAGCCTGGTATACTGCAGTCCATGGGGTTGCAAAGAGTCAGAGACAACTGAGTGACTGGACTGAACTGAATAATTTCTAATCTCACTAGTTTTTTTTTTTTTCATTTATTTTTATTAGTTGGAGGCTAATTACTTTACAATATTGTAGTGGTTTTTGCCATACATTGACATGAATCAGCCATGGATTTACATGTAGTTTGTTTTTTGACTTGATCTGCTTAAACTTTGTTTGAATATGTGTGTGTGATTCCATGAAAATGACTTTGGATTTTTTAAAATTAATCCTCCAACACTTATGGTTTTTTTTTTTATTTTAACATCCTTTTCATCTACATACATTTCTACATTCCATACATTTTTGTTATAACATCATGAGTTGAGTGCTTTATTCATTTATTTTCTTTCATATGCTTCCTGAATCATAACTATAAATTTATGAGTTAGAATATACATATATAGCATATAGGGCTTAAGAAGAATAAGGATATCTAACATAGAAATATATATAAGACACAGGTAAAGGAACATGAAAAATGCCCACCAAGTCAAACAAAAGAGGAGGAGATAGGGAATTTACCTGAAAAAGAATTTAGAATAATGATAATAAAAATGATCCAAAATCTTGAAAACAAAATGGAGTTACAGATAAATAGCCTGGAAACAAAGATTTAAAAGATACAAGAAATGTTTAATAAAGACCTAGAAGAAATAAAAAAGAGTCAATTAAAAATGAATAATGCAATGAATGAGATCAAAAACACTTTGGAGGGAACCAAGAGTAGAATAACGGAGGCAGAAGATAGGATAAGTGAGGTAGAAGATAAAATGGTGGAAATAAATGAAGCAGACAGGAAAAAAGAAAAAAGGATCAAAAGAAATGAGGACAACCTCAGGGACCTCTGGGACACTGTGAAACGCCCCAACATTCGAATCATAGGAGTTCCAGAAGAAGAAGACAAAAAGAAAGGCCATGAGAAAATACTCGAGGAGATAATAGCTGAAAACTTCCCTAAAATGGGGAAGGAAATAGCCACCCAAGTCCAAGAAACCCAGAGAGTCCCAAACAGGATAAACCCAAGGCGAAACACCCCAAGACACATATTAATCAAATTAACAAAGATCAAACACAAAGAACAAATATTAAAAGCAGCAAGGGAAAAACAACAAATAACACACAAAGGGATTCCCATAAGGATAACAGCTGATCTATCAATAGAAACCCTCCAGGCCAGAAGGGAATGGCAGGACATACTCAAAGTAATGAAAGAGAATAACCTACAACCTAGATTACTGTACCCAGCAAGGATCTCATTCAGATATGAAGGAGAATTCAAAAGTTTTACAGACAAGCAAAAGCTGAGAGAATTCAGCACCACCAAACCAGCTCTTCAACAAATGCTAAAGGATCTTCTCTAGACAGGAAATGCAGAAAGGTTGTATAAACGTGAACCCAAAACAACAAAGTAAATGGCAACGGGACCACACCTATCAATAATTACCTTAAATGTAAATGGGTTGAATGCCCCAACCAAAAGACAAAGATTGGCTGAATGGATACAAAAACAAGACCCCTATATATGCTGTCTACAAGAGACCCACCTCAAAACAAGAGACACATACAGACTAAAAGTGAAGGGCTGGAAAAAAATATTTCATGCAAACGGAGACCAAAAGAAAGCAGGAGTCGCAATACTCATATCAGATAAAATAGACTTTCAAATAAAGGCTGTGAAAAGAGACAAAGAAGGACACTACATAATGATCAAAGGATCAATCCAAGAAGAAGATATAACAATTATAAATATATATGCACCCAACATAGGAGCACCGCAATATGTACGGCAAACACTAACGAGTATGAAAGAGGAAATTAATAGTAACACAATAATAGTGGGAGACTTTAATACCCCACTCACAACTATGGATAGATCAACTAAACAGAAAATTAACAAGGAAACACAAACCTTAAATGACACAATGGACCAGCTAGACCTAATTGATATCTATAGGACATTTCACCCCAAAACAATCAACTTCACCTTTTTCTCCAGTGCACACGGAACCTTCTCCAGAATAGATCACATTCTGAGCCATAAATCTGGTCTTGGAAAATTCAAAAAAATTGAAATCATTCCAGTCATCTTTTCTGACCACAATGCAGTAAGATTAGATCTCAATTACAGGAAAAAAAAATTGTTAAAAATTCAAACATATGGAGGCTAAATAACACGCTTCTGAATAACCAACAAATCAGAGAAGAAATCAAAAAAGAAATCAAAATATGTATAGAAATGAATGAAAATGAAAACACAACAACCCAAAACCTATGGGACACTGTAAAAGCAGTGCTAAGGGGAAGGTTCATAGCACTACAGGCTTACATCAAGAAACAAGAAAAAAGCCAAATAAATAACCTAACTCTACACCTAAAGCAATTAGAGAAGCAAGAAATGAAGAACCCCAGGGTTAGCAGAAGGAAAGAAATCTTAAAAATTAGGGCAGAAATAAATGCAAAAGAAACTAAAGAGACCATAGCAAAAATCAACAAAGCTAAAAGCTGGTTTTTTGAAAAAATAAACAAAATTGACAAACCATTAGCAAGACTCATTAAGAAACAAAGAGAGAAGAACCAAATTAACAAAATTAAAAATGAAAATGGAGAGATCACAACAGACAACACTGAAATACAAAGGATCGTAAGAGACTACTACCAGCAGCTCTATGCCAATAAAATGGACAACTTGGATGAAATGGACAAATTCTTAGAAAAGTATAACTTTCCAAAACTGAACCAGGAAGAAATAGAAGATCTTAACAGACCCACCACAAGCAAGGAAATGGAAACTGTAATCAAAAATCTTCCAGCAAACAAAAGCCCAGGACCAGATGGCTTCACAGCTGAATTCTACCAAAAATTTAGAGAAGAGCTAACACCTATCTTACTCAAACTCTTCCAGAAAATTGCAGATGAAGGTAAGCTTCCAAACTCATTCTATGAGGCCACCATAACCCTAATTCCAAAACCAGACAAAGATGCCACAAAAAAAAGAAAACTACAGGCCAATATCACTGATGAACATAGATGCAAAAATCCTTAACAAAATTCTAGCAAACAGAATCCAACAACATATTAAAAAAATCATACACCATGACCAACTGGGCTTTATCCCAGGAATGCAAGGATTCTTTAATATCCACAAATCAATCAATGTAATACACCATATTAACAAATTGAAAGATAAAAACCATATGATTATCTCAATAGATGCAGAGAAAGCCTTTGACAAAATTCAACACTCATTTATGATTAAAACTCTCCAGAAAGCAGGAATAGAAGGAACATACCTCAACATAATAAAAGCTATATATGACAAACCCACAGCAAGCATCACCCTCAATGGTGAAAAATTGAAAGCATTTCCCCTGAAATCAGGAACAAGACAAGGGTGCCCACTCTCACCACTACTATTCAACATAGTGTTGGAAGTTTTGGCCACAGCAATCAGAGCAGAAAAAGAAGTAAAAGGAAGCCACACAGGAAAAGAAGAAGTGAAACTCTCACTGTTTGCAGATGACATGATCCTCTACATAGAAAACCCTAAAGACTCTTCTGGAAAATTACTAGAGCTAATCAATGAATACAGTAAAGTTGGAGGATATAAAATTAACACACAGAAATCCCTTGCATTCCTATATACTAACAATGAAAAAACAGAAAGAGAAATTAAGGAAACAATACCATTCACCATTGCAACAAAAAGAATAAAATACTTAGGAGTATATCTACCTAAAGAAACAAAAGACCTATATGTAGAAAACTATAAAACACTGATGAAAGAAATCAAAGAGGACACAAACAGATGGAGAAACATACCGTGTTCATGGATTGGAAGAATCAGTATTGTCAAAATGGCTATTCTACCCAAAGCAATCTATAGATTCAATGCAATCCCTATCAAGTTACCAACGGTATTTTTCACAGAACTAGACCAAAGAATTTCACAATTTGTATGGAAATACAAAAAACCTCGAATAGCCAAAGTAATCTTGAGAAAGAAGAATGGAACTGGAGGAATCAACCTGCCTGACTTCAGACTCTACTACAAAGCCACAGTCATCAAGACAGTATGGTACTGGCACAAAGACAGAAATATAGATCAATGGAACAGAATAGAAAGCCCAGAGATAAATCCACGAACCTATGGACACCTTATCTTTGACAAAGGAGGCAAGGATATACAATGGAAAAAAGACAACCTCTTTAACAAGTGGTGCTGGGAAAACTGGTCAACCACTTGTAAAAGAATGAAACTAGAACACTTTCTAACACCATACACAAAAATAAACTCAAAATGGATTAAAGATCTAAATGTAAGACCAGAAACTATAAAACTCCTAGAGGAGAACATAGGCAAAACACTCTCCGACATAAACCACAGCAAGATCCTCTATGACCCACCTCCCAGAATATTGGAAATAAAAGCAAAACTAAACAAATGGGACCTAATTAAACTTAAAACCTTTTGCACTACAAAGGAAACTATAAGTAAGGTGAAAAGACAGCCCTCAGATTGGGAGAAAATAATAGCAAATGAAGAAACAGACAAAGGATTAATCTCAAAAATATACAAGCAACTCCTGAAGCTCAATTCCAGAAAAATAAATGACCCAATCAAAAAATGGGCCAAAGAACTAAACAAACATTTCTCCAAAGAAGACATACAGATGGCTAACAAACACATGAAAAGATGCTCAACATCACTCATTATTAGAGAAATGCAAATCAAAACCACAATGATGTACCATTACATGCCAGTCAGGATGGCTGCTATCCAAAAGTCTACAAGCAATAAATGCTGGAGAGGGTGTGGAGAAAAGGGAACCCTCTTACACTGTTGGTGGGAATGCAAACTAGTACAGCTGCTATGGAGAACAGTGTGGAGATTTCTTAAAAAACTGGAAATAGAACTGCCATATGACCCAGCAATCCCACTTCTGGGCATACACACTGAGGAAACCAGATATGAAAGAGACACGTGCACCCCAATATTCATCACAGCACTGTTTATAATAGCCAGGACATGGAAGCAACCTAGATGCCCATCAGCAGATGAATGGATAAGGAAGCTGTGGTACATATACACCATGGAATATTACTCAGCTGTTAAAAAGAATTCATTTGAACCAGTCCTAATGAGATGGATGAAACTGGAGCCCCTTATACAGAGTGAAGTAAGCCAGAAAGATAAAGAACATTACAGCATACTAACACATATATATGGAATTTAGAAAGATGGTAATGATAACCCTATATGCAAAACAGAAAAAGAGACACAGAAATACAAAACAGACTTTTGAACTCTGTGGGAGAATGTGAGGGTGGGATATTTCAAAAGAATAGCATGTACACTATCTATGGTGAAACAGATCACCAGCCCAGATGGGATCCATGTGACAAGTGCTCGGGCCTGGTGCACTGGGAAGACCCAGAGGAATCGGGTGGAGAGGGAGGTGGGAGGGGGGATCGGGATGGGGAATACGTGTAAATCTATGGCTGATTCATATCAATGTATGACAAAACCCACTGCAATGTTGTGAAGTAATTAGCCTCCAACTAATAAAAAAAAAAAAAAAAAGAAATATATATAAGACATAATTGAGAGAAATAGAGGTAATTGGTATAAATATAGAGATATAGATACCATTCATGTGTACACATATTAACATATAATACTGCATATTTTCTATGGTGATATCTATAAATATTTGGAAGGATAATCACCAAATTCATAAGTGTGCTCATCTCTAGGGAGGGAGAATGGGCTCAAATTTTAGGATGGTGTCAAAGGGACTTTAACCTTACCTTTAATGTTTGAATTTTGCATTATATATATGATTAAAAATTAATTTTAATACTAAATAGTTATACATTGACCAACAAATTTTTAAAATTTTAACAAAAATCCAACACCTTTTATGATAAAAACACTCACAGAATTATAAATAGAAGGGAATTTCCTAAACCTTATAAAGGGTATCTGTGAAAAACCACAGTTTGTATCACACGTGCATGCTAGGTCTCATCAGTCATGTCCAACTCTTTTCGACCCTATGAACTGTAGCCCACCAGTCTCCTCTGTTCATGGGATTCTCTAGGCAAGAATACTGGAGTGGGTTGCGCTGCCGTCCTTCAGGGGATTTTCCCAACACAGGGATGGAACCTGCACCTCTAGATCTCCTGCATTGGCAGGTTAGTTCTTTAGCACGAGCACCACCTGGGAAGCCCAGCTCATGTTATAGTCAAAGGTAAAAGACTGAAGTCAAATAAATCCAAAGTAATACCAGTATATCTGCTTACAAAATTAACATGTTTTTAAAGTATAATATCTAAACTTGCAAGGGTGAGGGATACAAACACTTTAATACCTTGCTGGGGGAATGGAAATTAATACAATTTTTCTCTTCTAATTATATCAGTTATAATAATCACATAACTTGACCCATCAATTACTTTTCTGGAATTACTCTAAGGATAGAATTATAAACTTGTACAAAGATACATGTGGGTTTCCCTGGTGGCTCAGACAGTAAAGAATCTGCCTGCAGTGTGGGAGACATGGGCTTCATCCCTGGGTTGGGAAGATCCCCTGGAGGAGGGCATGGCAACCCACTACACTATTATTGCCTGGAATATCCCCATGGACAGAGGAAACTGGCAGGCTACAGTCCATGGGGTCACAAAGTGTCAGACACAACTGAACAACTACTTACAACACAGCATAAAGATATATGTACCCAGATATTTATTATAGTATTATTTATAATCATAAAATTTAGAAACCACCAAATATCTAAAATTATAGATTAAATATAGTACGCTTATATGATGTGGCAATATGTAGTCATTAGAAAACAATGCTTCTGAAGGCTTTTTAATGACATGTGAAAATATTTATGATGTATTCAGTGAAAAATTAGGTTATTAAATAGTATGTATAGTATCCCAATTTTATTTAAGAGAGGAAGAGAAACAACACATACTTGTTAATACTTAATATCTTTAGAATTAGATATTAATTTTGTTTTAGTGTGTTTACTCTATGTTCTAAATTGTACACAATGAACATGTATTAACTTTCCAATGAAAACAAACATGTCAGTTCTAAAAATCAGGTTCACCAAGAAGAACCAAAACAAAAGTCTTGAAAATGTTCATACTTTTTAAGCCAACTGATAGAACAATGCAACATCTAGGAATGTGTTCCAATCAGAATTTAGGAACTGTTTATCTAATCAGAGAAGACCACAGTGATTTAGGTCCAAAGTTGATTGTCACAGTATATTTTAGAACAGAAATTTAGAAAATTAAGTTCTAACAATGTATTACCAATTAAATTATGGTCTTGATAAATGTCAAGAAATTTTTAAAATTTATTTATTTTTAATTGGAAGATAATTGCTTTACAATACTGTGTTGGTTTCTGCTACATATCAACATGAAACAGCCATAAGTATACATATGTCCCCACCCTCTTGAACCTCCCTTCCACCTCCCACCCCATTCCACCCCTCTAGGTTGTCACAGAGTGCCAGATTTGAGGTCCTTATGTCAGTTGAAGAAAATATTTAATGTCATTGAAAAATATTCCTCTCATATTATTAAATAAAAAATTAGGTTACGAATAATATGTAGAGAACAAAATCACTATTGTAAAAAAAGTCCACATTCAATAAAGTTAGGTGTGTGTTCAGTCATGTCTGACTCTTTGCGACCCCATGGAATGTAGCCTACCATTTCCTACTGCAGGGGTTCTTCACAATCCAAGGATCAAACCTGTGTCTCTTGCATCGTCTACATTGGCAGGTGGATTCTTTACCACTAGTGCCACCTGGGATGCCCCCTTAAAAGTTAGTTGGCAAACTATATATAAATGTGGAATGTTTTCAAGCTAAAACCACACTGCATTGGGAATGTAGGAATAAATCAATCTTCCAGACCCGGCTGACACATAATAAGCACTCTGGAGTTGTAAAATTAGATTTTCTTCCATTTTTCTTCCCCCACCCCCATGTGCTATTACTTATAGACAACTATTGTTGGAAGTTTCTTCAGAGGATTTAAGGTAAGAGTTGGGGGCAGCATTCTCTGAAGAGGTTTTCCATGTAAGAGACTCATTTATCATGGAATAAGGATTTCAGAGGGCAAATTAAAAAATACTGGAGTGAGGTCAGCTATGGAAAGTAGAGTGAAGTTAAGAAGCACAGCATAGTGAAAAAGACCTAGATATTTGCATTTGGAACAATGATGACTAGTAAGAATGAAATTCATGATGGAGCTGACTCATTCAAGTTGTTTTAAGAGGAAAAAGGCTGTCAAAAACCTAGTGGGGCTATACTGTCAACTCTGAAAAGCATTCAAATTGGAAGTTGCAAAATTCTGGATTTTCCTCACTGTTAAGTGGCAGGCAGGATCATACTGACTTTAAACACAACCTTAGTGTGTAAGAGGCCTCAGTTAAAACCTAATGGGATTGTAGAATCTTGGAACATCTGAAAAAGAGATTAAGGATGAGATCCTGAAACATAGGAAGATATACAAGAGAAAACTGTGTCACAAAGGACAAAGAAGAATTTCAAGAGAAGAGTGGTCAACTCTGTCAAAAACTACAGAAGTTAAGTAGGATTTAGGCTAAAATTAGGCCACTAAAATAAAGACATCAAAACAATTTAGTCATATAAAAGTTCAGAACTCCATAAATCTACTAAAATGGTGAATTTGGAAGATACTAAAAAGTCAGAGAGATGTGTTTTGTATTGCCTTTATGGTTTTCCTATCTTTTGAACAAAACGCTTATCCAAAAGTGTACATGCAGCTGTCAGACTTATTTAGAGGTTTGAAATTATTTGTATTTTTAAGTGTGCTTAGTCTCATTTTTTCACTGAAGGTCAAATAAATAAAAATCAGGTACTGACAAGGTTGAATTGTCCCATCTTGTAAGAAAACTTTTGCCTGAAATTTTACTTTGGCAAGTCAGAAGGCCTTCCTTTGCATAGTCCTAGGTCTCCTTTCTAAAGAAGAGAGGGTCATCCTAAGTATATTCCTCCCATGGTCGTTTAATTTCTCTCAAGCCAACTGGATACTTCTCTGTCAGAGTGCTCCATATTTCTATCCAATGGAATCATAAACATATTTTAGGGGTCAAGCAGATGTTTCTTTGTATAAAAGCAGATGTTACTTTACATCAATGTGCTTGTAACAATTATAATTTTCATCCCCATTCTTAAATTCTAGATTACAATTACTGAAAGTCCCATCACAGGTTACTTTATTCCTTTTATCATGCCCTTTCAACTTCTGCTTTTAATTTTACCAGGCAGATGAGATAACATATGAAGAAAGATTATGAGGAATCAACCAGCCTGCACAAAATAGAAAATGACACAGAATCTAACATTCTGCCTCAATGATTAACTGAAATTAATTTCCCCTTTTTTACCTTTAAAAACTGATATGGGGCTTCCCTGGTGGTCCAGTGGTTAAGAATCTACTTGCCAATGCAGGAGACACTGGTTCAATCGCTGGCCGGGGAAGATTCCACATGCCATGTGGCAACTAAGCCTGTGTGCCACAACTGCTGAGTCCTCAAGCTCTAGAGTCCTTGTGCCACCACAATGAGAAGCTCGTGCACCACAGCAAAGAGTACCCCCATCTCGCCACAACTAGAGAAAGCCCTCGTGCAGTAATGAAGACCCAGCACAGCCAAAAATAAATAAATAAAAACTGTAATGACTGAGCAGAATCTTCAGAGCTAGTTTTGGGACAAGAGCCCACTTTCTACTCAAATTGCTGGCTTTCTGATTAAAGCAACTTTCCTTTCTACCAACACTTGTCTCCTGACTATTTGCTTTTGAGCGACAAGCAGCTGAACCTGAGTTCAGTAACAATATCTCTCATGCTTTGAAATTTGAACAAACTATTTTCTCGATTACAAATGCCTTTTCACCAGAGCTTCAGCTAATTAATTCATATTGTTTATTAAGTCAATCTGGAAATCATTTTTTCATGAAAACACTCTCTGTCTCTGCCTCTCTCTCTGTTTATCTCTGTCTCTGTCTTTTTCTCCCTCCCCTCTTATCTCCAACCTTGAGTTAGGTAGCTCTATGTTGTATCCCCATGTGCTCCTATTGCATGTATCATTCTGCATTAGAATTTTTAAACAACCCTGTTGAGGTATTATTTACAGACAATAAAATTCATGTTTTAAATATACAGCTTGATGAGTTTTGACAAGTGTATACATCTGTGTAATCACCACTTCAATCAGGATATAAAACATTTCCATCACCCAAGAAAACTCTTTCATGATCATGTCTCTTGCAGTCAATGCCACCCACATAAGCAGACATTAATTTTATTTCTATAAACATAATTCATTTTTATAATTCTAGACTTTCATGTAAGTGAAATCACACAGTGTGTGCTTTTTTTGAGGTTGGCTTGTTTGCTTATTATGATATTTTTAAGACATTCATATTGCTGGATGACTGATGGTTCATTTCTTCATTGTTTCAGGGTATTCCATTTACAGCTGTGCAATGCTTTGTTTATCCATTTACCTATTGATAGAAATTTGGGTTGTTTCCACTTTAAGGCTATTATGAAAAAAAAAACTGCTATCAACATTTGCACACAAATCTTTATGTGGATATGTGTCTTCACTTCTTTTGGGTAAATAACTAGGAATAGAATTGCTCAGTCATATGGTACCTATATGTTTGATTTTATTTTATAAAAACTGCTAAACTATTTTACAAAGTGTTCGTTCCATTGTATATCTCCACCAGAAGAGGAGGAGTGCCCCAATTGCTCTATACCCCAGACAACACTTGATATGGTCAAATTTTTAACTTTTATCATTCTAATGATTACAGTTTTAATTTTCATTTCCTTGATGACTAACAATGTTCAACATTTTTTCATTTGCATTGGGATTTCTTTATTTCCATGTTTGGAAAATTTAGCACATAATCTCTGAAAGAATCTGATTTTTAAATCAAAAATACATATGTGAATCCCAGGGCTGCAATTTGAAGTAATTTGATCTCAGGCCACTATTCAATCAGTCGAAGCTACAGTCAATTTATCTATGAAATGGGGATAACACTATCTCACAGCTAGATCTCACAGGTAGATAATATATATGAGGTATCTAGAACAATGCCTGTTATATAGTAGACCTTAATAAATGCTAAATATGATTATTACTGCCCAAACCATAAACCCTTACCAGTCTTCCTTCTCAAGCAATGGTCATAGCTACAGAAAGCTACTCTATTCATGTTGTTATAGCTCAGGGATTTCCTCTATAGTTTTCAAACTTCAAAATTTTAATTATTTCCTCAGTTTCTATCCTACTGTCTCACTAAAATGTATGTTCCATAAGGGAAGTAATACATCTGTATCATAAACTTCTGTATCCTCAACAATTAGAACAATGCAATAAATACTTGCTGAAAGAATAAAAGAATGAATATCTGCATCCACCTTTTCTTTCTCGCTTCTGTGCATTGACATACACATTGGTTGCTCTGTCTGGTTTTCTATTTTAATTTCTCCAGGAGGCATAATATGCTTTCTTTTGTAATTTCTCATGGGCAAGTCCTTCCTCACTGCCACCCAGCTTAGAAACTCTAAAATCACTGCATCCTAGCCTAAATCAACCTTTTAGACTCATGCTTATCTGGAAGAAGGCAAGATTTGTAGCCACAATTCTTTGATCAACCAGTTCACAGTAGCTTTTGCTCATTCCTATCACTGGGCTCCTGACCTAAAGAATTCCATACACATGCTGTAGTAAAATCATGAGCATAATGGGCTTCAGTACAATATGGCATTCTGTTTTAAAAAAAAAGAAAGAAAGGAAAATGTGGGCTGTAGCATGGAATGAACCTATGATAGAGACCAAACTCTAGCACTTACTTGCTATGTGACTTTTGGCAACGTAAATTCTCTCAGCAAATGTCTCTTTCAGTTGAGTTCAGTCGCTCAGTCATGTCTGACTCCTTTGACCCCATGAAAGCAGCATGCCAGGCCTCCCTGTCCATCACCAACTCCCGGAGTTTACTCAAACTCATATCCGTGGAGTCGGTGATGCCATCCAACCATCTCATCCTCTGTCATCCCCTTCTCCTCCTTCTCCCAATCCCTCCCAGCATCAGGGTCATTTCCAATGAGTCAACTCTTCACATGAGGTAGCCAAAGGATTGGAGTTTCAGCTTCAGCATCAGTCCTTCCAATGAACACCCAGGACTGATCTCCTTCAGGATGGACTGATTGGATCTCCTTGCAGTCCAAAGGACTCTCAAGAGTCTTCTCCTACACCACAGTTCAAAAGCATCAATTCTTCAGTGCTCAGCTTTCTTTATAGTCCAACTCTCACATCCATACATGACCACTGGAAAAACCATAGCCTTGACTAAACGGACCTTTGTTGGCAAAGTAATGTCTCTGCTTTTAAATATGCTGTATAGGTTGCTCGTAACGTTCATTCCAAGGAGTAAGCATTGTTTAATTCCACGGCTGCAATCACCATCTGCAGTGATTTTGGAGCCCAAAAAAAAGAAGTCAGCCACTCTTTCTGCTGTTTCCCCATCTCTTTGCCATGAAGTGATGGGACCAGATGCCACGATCTTAGTTTTCTGAATGTTGAGCTTCAAGCCAACTTTTTCACTCTCCTCTTTCACTTTCATCAAGAGGCCCTTTAGGTCCTCTTCGCTTTCTGCCATAAGGGCGGTGTCTTCTGCATATCTGAGGTTATTGATATTTCTCCCAGCAATCTTGATTCCAGCTTGCGCTTCTTTCAGCCCAGCGTTTCTCATGATGTACTCTGCATATAAGTTAAATAAGCAGGGTGACAATATACAGCCTTGACATACTCCTTTTCTTATTTGGAACCAGTCTGTTGTGCCATGTGCAGTTCTAACTGGTGCTTCCTGACCTGCATATAGGTTTCTCAAGAGGCAGGTCAGGTGGTCTGATATTCCCATCTCTTTCAGAATTTTCCACAGTTTATTGTGATCCACACAGTCAAAGGCTTTGGCATAGTCAATAAAGCAGAAATAGATGTTTTTCTGGAACTCTCTTGCTTTTTCAATGATCCAGCGGATGTTGGCAATTTGATCTCTGGTTCCTCTGCCTTTCCTAAAACCAGATTGAATATCTGGATGTTCACGATTCACGTATTGCTGAAGCCTGGCTTGGAGAATTTTGAGCATGACTTTACTAGTGTGTGAGATGAGTGCAATTGTGCGGTAGTTTGAACACTCTTTGGGATTGCCTTTCTTTGGGATTGGAATGAAAACTGACCTTTTCCAGTCCTGTGGCCACTGCTGAGTTTTCCAAATTTGCTGGCATATTGAGTGCAGCACTTTCACAGCATCATCTTTCAGGATTTGAAATAACTCAACTGGTATTCCATCACCTCCACTAGCTTTGTTTGTAGTGATGCTTTCTAAGGCCCACTTGACTTCACATTCCAGGATGTCTGGCTCTAGGCGAGTGATCACACCATCGTGATTATCTGGGTCATGAAGATCTTTTTTGTACAGTTCTGTGTATTCTTGCCACCTCTTCTTAATATCTTCTGCTTCTGTTAGGTCCATACCATTTCTGTCCTTTATCGAACCCATCTTTGCATAAAATGTTCCCTTGGTATCTCTAATTTTCTTGAAGAGATCTCTAGTCTTTCCCATTCTGTTGTTTTCCTCTATTTCTTTGCATTGATCACTGAGGAAGGCTTTCTTATCTCTCCTTGCTATTCTTTGGAACTCTGCATTCAAATGGGAATATCTTTCCTTTTCTCCTTTGCTTTTTGCTTCTCTTCTTTTCACAGCTATTTGTAAGGCCTCCTCAGACAACCATTTTGCTTTTTGCATTTCTATTCCATGGGGATGGTCTTGATCCCTGTCTCCTGTACAATGTCACGAACCTCCATCCATAGTTCATCAGACTTTCTATCAGATCTAGTCCCTTAAATCTATTTCCCACTTCCACTGTATAATCATAAGGGATTTGATTTAGGTCATACCTGAATGGTCTAGTGGTTTTCCCTACTTTCTTCAATTTAAGTCTGAATTTGGCAATAAGGAGTTCATGATCTGAGCCACAGTCAGCTCCCGATCTTGTTTTTGCTGACTGTATAGAGCTTCTCCATCTTTGGCTGCAAAGAATATAATCAATCTGATTTCGGTGTTGACCACCTGGTGATGTCCATGTGTAGAGTCTTCTCTTGTGTTGTTGGAAGAGGGTGTTTGTTATGACCAGTGCGTTCTCTTGGCAAAACTCTATTAGCCTTTGCCCTGCTTCATTCTGTACTCCAAGACCAAATGTGCCTGTTACTCCAGGTGTTTCTTGACTTCTTACTTTTGCATTCCAGTCCCCTATAATGAAAAGGACATCTTTTTTGGGTGTTAGTTCTAAAAGGTCTCATACGTCTTCATAGAACCGTTCAACTTCAGCTTCTTCAGCATTACTGGTTGGGGCATAGCCTTGGATTACCGTGATATTGAATGGTTGGCCTTGGAAACGAACAGAGATCATTCTGTCATTTTTGAGATTGCATCCAAGTACTGCATTTTGAACTCTTTTGTTGACCATGATGACTACTCCATTTCTTCTAAGGGATTCCTGCCCACAGTAGTAGATATAATGGTCCTCTGAGTTAAAGTCACCCATTCCTGTCCATTTTAGTTCGCTGATTCCTAGAATGTCGACATTCACTCTTGCCATCTCCTGTTTGACCACTTCCAATTTGCCTTGATTCATGGACCCAACATTTCAGGTTCCTATGCAGTATTGCTCTTAACAGCGTTGGACCTTGCTTCTATCACCAGTCACATCCACAACTGGGTATTGTTTTTGCTTTGGCTCCATCCCATCATTCTTTCTGGAGTTATTTCTCCAGTGATCTCCAGTAGCATATTGGGCACCTATTGACCTGGGGAGTTCTTCTTTCAGTATCCTATCATTTTGCCTTTTCATACTGTTCATAGGGTTCTCAAGACAAGAATACTGAAGTGGTTTGCCATTTCCCTTCTCCAGTGGACCACATTCTGTCAGACCTCTCCACCATGACCCGCCCATCTTGGGTGGCCCCACATGGCATGGCTTAATTTCTTTGAGTTAGACAAGGCTGTGGTCTATGTGATCAGATTGCCTAGTTTTCTGTGATTATGGTTTCAGTATGTCTGCCCTCAGATGCCCTCTCGCAACACCTACCGTCTTACTTGGGTTTCTCTTACCTTGGACATGGGGTATCTCTTTACGGCTGCTCCAGCATAGCACAGCCACTGCTCCTTACCTTGGACGAGGGGTATCTCCTCACGGCTGCCCCTCCTGACCTTGAACGTGGTGTACATAAAATAATGAGATATTATATATCTGACTAGCTTACTTCCCAGCTCATAAGTAAGCTTTCAATAAATGTCAGGGATGATTTATTTGAGAGAAAACTGGACTGAGATTTGAAAGATGAATAGAAGTTAACTAAGAAAAGAGTAGAGGAAGTATACCATAGGCAGAGGGAACAGTAGGTGCAACAATAAATGTAGGGTGACTCTTCACCAGTGGTACTCTTCTACAAGTGCAGTTTTGCAACAAGTAATTGTGTTACATATCCTAATAGAGTTTCTTCAGATTGAGATGATAGTAGCCATAGGGATATCTGGCAAATTTGTGAAACAAGTACTAATCCAGCACATCCAAACTAGGAGTATTAGACATTTACTAAGAAAGTCATCAGAAACTAGTCCCATAAGAATACATTAATAGAGTTTGAATTGGTGATACTTTAAAGAAGCTGAAGCTATCCACTGCAAATTGCCTCTATTTCTTCTTAGTTCTCTGCCTCTTTTGGCCAGAGACTCACAATTATTTCCTCAAAAACTCACTTTCCATTCATATTAGAAACCTGTAACCACTACAAACAATATCTCCCAGCAGACACAAACATTCTTGCCATCTTTAGGCCAGGGCTCCTGGGATAGTGGTGATATATTCTCATATATGAAGGTTAAAGAATTTCTCTGAATTGCATGTATGACCACAAAATCAGTCTGGTGCCAGAACCAACATATTTGCCAATAGGTCTATTCCACAGGCCTGATTTCCCAAGGCCCTTCACTAATTTATAGATATTAACTGTTCATAAGAACCATTGCCATGCCATGGTAAGGTAATCTTCTTTCAATATCATCTAGATTATAATGAAGCTACTATTTGAGAATGATAACACTTCAGGTGATTTCCTACCTCGGGTATAGCATTCTTAATGGTCTTCATAAAATTAGATCTCTGAAGTGTCTATAACTTTGCCAGTATCTAGAAAGGTGGCAAGTGGAAAATGGTGTTCCATGTACTCGTTGATAAACTGAATGTCCTATATTGCCATTTGGTCTGTGCAAAGCCCTGATCTTCTTCCAGAAATTAAAAAAAAAAGTGTTCTTGCACAAGCAGGAGTTCCACCAAAAGAAGTGAACTCCTGAAGATTTTTACATAGTTTGACTCTCTGAAGGTAGGAAAACCTTGCTCAGAGTACCAAACATGAGTTTGTAAAATGAATCAGTGATGTAAGGATGGATGAATACATGTATGGATAGATAGGTAAATGAATGGAAACAAAGGAAAAATAATCAAGCTATAACTATAACATGAAAATTTTGTTATCTATAAATTATATCTCAAGTTATTTTTGAGCACTTACTATATGCAGGCACTACTGTAAGTACTTTATGAGTATGATTTCATTTAATCCTCATGACCACAAAATATATGAAATGTTATTACTAGTTATATAGATAAGGAAAATGAGACACAAAGAGACAATTAATTTTCTCAAAGTCACTTGGATTATTAAGTGGCAGATCTGGTGCATGATCCCAGGCATTTTGGCTCCAGATCTTAATTTCTTATTTTCTAGTATGACCTCCTCTAGTTTATAACACATTTGCAAGAATATGTTATTTTAGTAAGAAGAGACAGTATATTGAAATATGACCACATGATAAGGTGAAAGAGGTACAGTCTCAAATTTGGGGGAAAAGTATTAACAGAAGCAAAGAAAATATTTAAAACAAAATTATACCTTGAGAAAACCATAATTCAACTGGAAATAAAAGCAAAAATAAACAAATGGGACCTAATTAAATTTAAAAGCTTTTGCACAACAAAGGAAACTATAAGTAAGGTAAAAAGACAGCCTTCGGAATGGGAGAAAATAATAGCAAATGAAGAAACAGACAAAAGATTAATCTCAAAAATATACAAGCAACCCCTGCAGCTCAATTCCAGAAAAATAAATGACCCAATCAAAAAATGGGCCAAAGATCTAAACAGACATTTCTCCAAAGAAGACACACAGATGGCTAACAAACACATGTAAAGATGCTCAACATCACTCATTATCAGAGAAGTGCAAATCAAAACCACAATGAGGTACCATTACACGCCAGTCAGAATGGCTGCTATCCAAAAGTCTACAAGCACTAAATGCTGGAGAGGGTGTGGAGAAAAGGGAACCCTCTTACACTGTTGGTGGGAATGCAAACTAGTACAACCACTATGGAGAACAGTGTGGAGATTCCTTAAAAAACTGGAAATAGAACTGCCATATGACCCAGCAATCCCACTCCTGGGCATACACACCGAGGAAACCAGATCTGAAAGAGACACGTGTACCCCAGTGTTCATCACAGCACTGTTTACAATAGCCAGGACATGGAAGCAACCTAGATGCCCATCAGCAGACGAATGGATAAGAAAACTGTGGTACATATACACAATGAAATATTACTCAGCCATTAAAAAGAATACATTTAAATCAGTTCTAATGAGATGGATAAAACTGGAGCCCATTTTACAGAGTGAAGTAAGCCAGAAAGATAAAGACCAATACAGTATACTAATGCATATATATGGAATTTAGAAAGATGGTAACGATAACCCTATATGCAAAACAGAAAAAGACACAGATGTACAGAACAGACTTTTGGACTCTATGGGAGAAGGAGAGGGTGGGATGATCTGAGAGAACAGCATCGAAACATGTATATTATCAAGTGTGAAACAGATCGCCAGTCCAGGTTGGATGCATGAGACAAGCGCTCGGAGCTGGTGCACTGGGATGACCCAGAGGGATGGGATGGGGAGGGAGGTGGGAGGGGGGTTCAGGAGAGGGAACACATGTAAATCCATGGCTGATTCATGTTAATGTATGACAAAAACCACTACAATATTCTAAAGTAATTAGCCTCCAATTAATAAAAATAAATGGAAAAAAAGAAGAAAAAAAAAAGAAAACCATAATTCAAAAAGACACATGTATAAAAAGAAAAGACACATGTATCTCCAGTGTTCATTGAAGCACTATTTACAATAGACAGGACATGGAAGCAACCTAGATGTCCATCAACAGATAAATGGATAAAGAATATGTGGTACATATATACAAAGGAATATTACTAGGCTATAAAAAGGAACAGATTTAGTCAGTTCTAGTGAGTTGCATGAATCTAGAGCCTATTATACAGAGTGAAGTATTAGGCTAGTGCAAAAGTAACTGGTTTTTGCATTGTTGAAATTTGCTGCTTGATATTGGAATGAAGCAAGGTGTTAGTCACTCTTTCATGTCCAACTCTTTGCAACCCCATGGACTATAACCCACCAGGCTCCTCTGTCCATGGAATTCTCCAGGCAAGAATACTAGAATGGGTTGCCATTCCCTTCTCCAGGGGATCTTCCTAACTCAGGGATAAAACCTGGATCTCCTGCATTGCAGGTAGATACTTTACTGCTGAGCCACCAGGGAAGCCCCTGATATTGGAATACATTCTAAATAAATGCGGATATGTTATATATCATTGTAATGTGCATTTCTCATTTTATGTTTTTTGCTAATGACTTGTTACTTACCATTTATTTTATATTTATTTTAGACTATGGAAATGATGTTAGTTGTTGTTGTTCAGTCGCTAAGACGTGTCCAACTATTTGCGACCCATTGACTGCAGCACTCAATACGTCGGCAAATTTGGAAAACTCAGTAGTGGCCACAGGAAACGATGTTAGATAAAAAAAAAATTGAGATATTTTCTTATTTGAGTTCAAAATGGGTCGTAAAGCACTGGGGGCAACTTGCAACATCAACACCGCGTTTGGCCCAGGAACTGCTAACAAACGTATATTGCACTGGTGGCTCAAGAAGTTTTGCAAAGGAGACAAGAGTCTTGAAGGTGAGGAGGGGCACAGTGGCTAGCCACGGGAAGTTGACGACAACAATTGAGAGTGATCATTGAAACTGATCCTCTTACAACTACAGGAGAATTTGCTGAAGAACTCAATGTTGACCATTCTGTGGCCATTTGGCATTTGAAGCAAATTGGACACAGAAACGTTTGATAAGTGGGTGCCTCATGAGCTGACCGAAAATAAAAAAAAAAAAAATCATCATTTTCAAGTGTCATCTTCTCTTATTCTATACAACAACACGCCATTTCTCAACTGGATTGTGATGTGAGACAAAAAAAAAAATGGATTTTATACAAAAACTGGCAATGACCAGCTCAGTGGTTGGATCAAGAAGAAGCTCCAAAACACTTCCCAAAGCCAAACTTGCACCAAAAAAAAAGGTCATGGTCACTGTTCGGTGGTCTGTTCCCAGTCTGACACACTACAGCTTTCTGAATCCTAGCGAAACCATTACATCTGAGAAGTATGCTCAGCAAATCGATGAGATGCACCAAAAACTGCAGTGCCTACAATCGGCATTGGTCAACAGAAAGGGCCCAATTCTTCTCCACGACTAACGCCCAACCACATGTCACACAACCAATGCTTCAAAAGTTGAAGAATTGGACTACGAAGTTTTAACTTATTTGCCATATTCATCTGTCCTCTCACGAACTGATAACCACCTCTTCAAGCATCTCAACAACTTTTAGGAGGGAAAATGCTTCTAAAACCAGCAGGAGGCAGATAATGCTTTCCAAGAGTTTGTCAAACACCAAAGCACGGATTTCTATGCTATAAGAATAAGCAAACTTATTTCTTGTAAGCAAAAAAGTGTTGATTGTAATGGCTCCTATTTTGATTAATAAAGATGTGTCTGAGTCCAGTTACAATGATTTAAAATTCGTGGTTTGAAACTGTAATTTCATTTGCACCAACCTAATAAGTCAGAAAAAGAAAAACAAATAGCATATGCTAATGTATATATATGGAATCTAGAAAAATGGTACTGATAAACCTATTTTCAGGGCAGGAATAGAGGCACGGACATAGAGGGCAGACTTGTGGACACAGCAGGGAAAGGAGAGGGGGGATGAATTGAGAGAGTAACACAGACTTATATACACTCATGATGTAGGAGATAGATGAGCTCCAGTTTAGACATTTACAACTAGCCTCCTGTTTGCATTTCCCTTCTCTTGATAGGTGGGCTCCAGCTGAGGCATTTACAATCAGCCTGTTTGCTCCCCAAAATGGAAGTAACAACAGAAACAGCATAAACAACCCGTGTTTATCTCTTGTAAACACCTTAAGGTAACAGTCATGGCAAGGACAAAGAGAAGCAAAATCTTGTTTCAGTAAAGGATTAAGAGATCTACACGCCTCCCTCTTTGGGGACAAGGAAGACACTACACATGTGCAGAAGGGCTCCTTGCGGGTCAAAAGTCAGGGGATAACACCAGGTCATAATGAGTCTTGCTCCCCCCAGAAGCCTTCACTTCAAGGGGTGTGTGTGCACCCCAGGGGAGGATCCTGGGGTTTGTCAGGTGTGGGAAAAGAAGTCAGATAATTGGCCTGAAGAAAGACAAAGGCCCAGAAGAACTGACCTATATAAACGACTTAACCACCTCTTTACTGGGCTCCTCTTCATTGGGGGGATGCCCACACCCTTTATCTCTGGGTGTGGATCTCTGCTTTGCTTCTATCTCAACTAAACAAATTGTTTCTCTATGTGCTCTCCCACATGTTGTTGTGCTGTGTCTAATAATAAACTTTGTACCTGCATTTACAGTTTCTGCCTCCATGATAAATGCATTTTTCACTGGGGGCAAAGATCCAGGGAAAATTAGCTTCTAGCTTCTAGCCCTTGCTGGTTTGATGGCTAGGATTCCTGGTTTTCATCCAGGCTTCCCAGGTTCAACTCCTTGGCAGGGAATTAAGATCTTGCTTCATGCCACCGTGTACTGCTGCCTCACCAAGATCACTACCATGTATAAAATAGATAGTGGGAAACAGCTGTATAGCACAGGGAACTCAGTTCAATGCTGTGTGATAACCTGGAGTGGTTAGATGAGGGGTGGGGTGACAAGGAGGGGATATATACACTTATAGCTGATTCACATTGTTGCACAGCAGAAACCAGCACAACATTGTAAAGCAATTATCCTCCAATAAAAAACAAATAAATAAAACAAAATTATCCCTATGAAAGAAATGGTATTTAATGATATTCAGGGGCTTAGACTTTGGGATACTTACAAAACTGATACTAATTCAAATTCCAGATCTGGTACTGTTAGGGGAAGCACACTGATTGAAACCGCCCACCCTGGCCAGGCACCTTAGTAACCATTCACATGAGTTGTTTTATGACAGGAGGTTCTGGTAAGGAATACGGAACTAATAAGCCTCCACCAACTGGAAGAGTTCAGGAAAGGTCAAAAGGAGACACCACATGTCTGACCACCTCCCGGAATCATCCTCTCTGGCATCCATCTTGGCTAAACAAGGCATGCACCACCAGGAAGGACTCTGAGTCAGAATGATTGGCTAAAGACAACCCGGAAACTAATCCCATCACCATAAAACCGAGACTGCAAGCCATGTGACAGAGCAGTTCTCCTGGGTTCCCTTACCCTCTTGCTCTCCGCCCAGGCGTCCTTTCCCAATAAAATCTCTTGCTTTGTCAGCACATGTGTTTCCTCGGACAATTCATTTCTGATTGTTAGGCAAGAGCCCAGTTTCCGGCCCTGGAAGGGGTCCCCCTTCCTGCAACAGTACTAATTAAGCCTTGCAACCTTGAGCAGACTAGCAAACTTCTCTGTGCTTCAGTTTCCTCAACTGTAAAATGTGGGTAACATTATAACTCACATTAAATGGCAATTGAAAAGATTAGATAATGCAAATAAAGCTTATAATACAGTGTCTAGGGCACAGCAAGAACTCAGTCATGTTAGCTATATTATTATCATTATTATTACTATTCTATTTTCTCAATTGTACAATAAAAATGGAAATGGAAAATTATTTTGACATTTCATAATATCTATAATATTTGGCATGGTGCTGACATTATCTTAAAATTCAGGCCAAATGAAAATTAATTCAACCCCAAGGAAGACAAGGAGCAAACTAATCATAATATCTAACAAGGAACACTGGAGAGAAGCACAGTTTAACAGAGAAATCATGAATTTTTCTGCTTATACGGTTTCAGGTGCCACAGAAAATCAGCAAATCCATGACACACCAGGCAGCAAGGCAGTATGTGTCAGGCAGGCAGCCAGAGATAGAGAACAGGATCCAGAGCCAGAGACAGGGATGGGTGGAGGGCAGGTCATGAGCAGATCAAGCAGCCTCTTAGGAACAAGAGTGAGCATGATTTGGACGAGCAGTGAGTCAAGGCAAAACAGGCAAATTGGAAGCCCTACGGGGTCAAGCAAGTAATCTACTTCAGGATCCTAAGGAAAGAGGGGAGGCCAAGGGTGAGGTGGTGGGATGGGGGGAAACTAGAGGGTGATGGGATAAGGGTAGATGCTGAAAACCAAAAGCAGAATGGGAACAAATTTCAAATGGAGAATGCAGCCGCATTGCGTCAGAATCAAGTGGACTTTGGCAGCTAAGAAAGCTCACTGTTCCAGCTTCAGCTGTTCTCTTTCCCCTGCTGCCACGGGAATCTGGCCTGGGGGCTTGCAGCAGAGGCAATGGAAACAGCTGGCTAAGTGAAGAGCATGGGGTTGAAGAGCTGACAACAGTGCCTGCAAAGAAAGAGCATGTTTTGCTTATAAAGGAAATTAGAAATGTGCTAACGGGGGTATTTAAATATGAATGAGGTATTTAGGTATTTAAATACCCAAAAGAAAATCATTCCACAGCAAGAATGCTTAAACTTAAAAAGATTTAACAGATACAAGCACACACTTCAGTAAATGAGTTAATAAACCATATAGCTAAACATGCCTGGCATTTTTGATTCATGCCTCTCTCTAGAAGCCTCCCAGTCATCTCCCACTCTTCCTAAGGGCAGAGAACTGTTTAACAACCCTTCAGTGTTCCAGGCAGCAACAGGCTGTCAACTATTAATGGCAAAGCTACCAGAAGCCAGATATACCTAGGAACAGATGAAAAGTTTCATTTGTTCAACTTTTAACGTTATACTAGTTCTCACTCAGAACCTCTGAGCACATCACTGGAAATTTTTTAAACATACAGTTACTGGTGTGAAGAGGTTTCTGAAAACATACAAAGCACACATTCAACAAGAAAGTCCACCTGAAGATCCTGTGAAGGTGAAACTGGATTGAAACATTACAGCATGCCTGTTCTTTTTACAAAGACCAAAGCAAGTTCAAAGACTCAGAAACTTTCTTGAAAATGATAGACACGTTATGGCAAATTAGGTTTCATCTTGCATGCCAAATCCAACCGATTGATAGCTGCTTCATGAAGCCCTGTATACCTGATCAAATTAGTGATGTCTGCCATAGCCCAGGGAGGAGGAAGGAGATAGTCACCGTTGTTAACAAGTTGGTCTTACTTTGAGCCTCAGGCCATCTGGGTATACTGCTTTCTATCCTAGAGGTTCACTCTGGCAGCTTATGGGCTGCGTTCCCACTGAAGATGTGCTTTGGCCCTCATAGTATTTTTTTTTTTAATTAGTTGCTGATATTTTAAAATGGGAGATTTCATATTTGTAAAAGATTGGAATTTTCCTTTAAAAATGGAAATTTCTAGCAATTTTAGACTGCAAGGAGATCAAACCAGTCAATCCCAAAGGAAATCAATCCTGAATATTCATTGGAAGGACTGATGCTGAAGCTGAAGCTCCAATACTTTGGCCACCTGATGTGAAGAGCCACTCATTAGAAAAGACTCTGATGCTGGGAAAGATTGAAGGCTGGAGGAGTCAGGAACAACAGAGGACGAGATAGTTGCATGGCACCACCAACTCAATGGACATGAGTTGGAGCACATTCAGGAAATGGTGAAGGACAGGGAAGCCGGGTGTGCTGCAGTACTTGAGGTCGCAGAGTTGGACATGACTGACCAATTGAACAACAATAAACCTTCAAAAATGCTCAATTTCAAGACTTAAGTTTTTTGTTTTTGTGTTTCCTTTGTTTTACCATAACTTCATGTCACTACAGATGTTTCTGTCTTTATTTCCAAGAAATGTGCCATTATTTGTCTACCAGATAGATTTGGAAAATATGAAACAGGTAATTTTTCATATTCTCCACATCTATCAGCCCCTTTCTGGATCTACTTTTGTTCCCATGGCCCATCATGTCACTGCTTCTCTTAAACATATTTTCATTTCTTTTGTTGCTTTGTCCTTCTCTCATACCTGGTTCACCAAACCTCATCCCTGGATCAATCCAATCACTCAGCTTCTCTAGGGTAATGAGCACTGCTGTATAAAATCACCCTACAAATTCCTGATCTTCAATCTCAATGAGGCTTAAGTCACTAAATATTACCTTCTCCTACTCCCCTCAATACCTACTTCAAAGAGTTGCTACTCTCCTCAAACTATAGTCTATTTTTGCTTGCATTGCTTTGAGAGGCAACTTTTGTTTTCTACTTGCTGAGAAAATCAAGGCCATCAGATGAGAGAAGTTCCATAGTTTGCTCCTCTACCACCTACAAATGTACTAGAAGGCTGTCATTTAACACTTTTGAAAGCACTGCTTTTGTTCATTGATTAAATATTGTCATTACCCAGGATTCCAATGTCAGCTCTATGTTCTTCTCATATTATACACTTTCCCTTGTTTTCCCATGCACTTACACAAAATTTACCTGTAAGGAGTGGCATCCAACCTATACCTCTCTCTCAAGCTCAAAACTCACATATCCAAGTGTCTTAGATATCTCTATTTGGATAATCTAAAGACACTGAGAATTCCACATGTCTCAAATTGAACTCTTCTTTCTCCAGTTCTGATTTCTTTCTCCATTAATGACATCAATACCCACTCAGTCTCTCAAGCCAAAGATGTATGAGTCATTGTGAAGGTCCACCCTTCTCTTCCTCACCCAAGTCCTAGTATTCCAGATCTTAAATGTAAGCAGTACAAGAGAGAAACAGTGAAGACACCATCTTGGCAATAAGAGAAACAAGATAACTTTGTGAAACCTGATTGTAGTTTGGCCCTGGGGAATCCATTCTCCCATAGAACTCCTACTTGAAATTCCTGAAATATGAATCTAATCATATCACTTCTTTACAATGACTGCACATAGATTTCAGAATAAAGCTAAAGCAGTAATTTAGAGTGCAGGCCCTTCCTGAACCAGTCCTTACCAACACAGCTAGCTCCACTTCTTGCCTCTTCTCCACATGCCCTCTATGCATTAGCCATATGGAACTGCTTGCACTTTCCTGAATGTATTGCACTGCTTCATATCTGTACGTTCACTCATGCAGTTCTGTCTGCTTAGAATTAGCCTACATTCCTAATCTTTTTTTTTTCCCCTTGTCTGCTGGCTAACTCTAAACTTTTCCTTCAAAACATAACTCAAATATAAACTCCTCCAAGAAGATTTCCCTGACCCTTGAAGGAGAGGAGAAATTGCCACCCTAAAATATGTCTCTTTATCCTAAGGATTGTTTTAAGCTGATCATGTTTAAGAAAAGGGCTTCCCTGGTGGCTCAGGTGGTAAACAATCTGCCTGCAATGCAGGAGACCTGGGTTTGATCCCTGGGTCAGGAAGATCCCCTGGAGGAGGAAATGGCACCCCACTCCAGTATCTTGCCTAGAGAATTCCATGGACAGAGAAACCTAGTGGGCTACAGTCCATGGGGCTGCAAAGAGTCAGATTCGACTAAGAGACTAACACTTTTTAAGAAATGGTAGACATTGGAGAAGCTCTGAAAACTGAGTAGAAGTTATCCTTTTGTAAGAGACATTTCCATTTATAAGGGAAATCTACATTTGTAGGGGTGTCTCCTCCTCTGTCCTTAAAGAAGAGTGGGATGACTAAATCTCTGGAAATTTTTATCAATGGAGAAGGTCATGACCTAAATCTGCATGACAACCTTACTCTTGTTTACTGTGTTTTTCCCAAGAGTCTGCTGTGACTGGCTCCCCTACTCCCCAACATCTTTTGTTTTTAGTTGGAGATAGTATTTACTACGATGACTTGGGCCATTTCAGGGAGTTAGTTTCCCTGGATATCTCCCATGTATATAAGAGGTACATATGCTATTAAACTTTGTTGTTTTTCTCCTGATAATCTTTATTTCAGGGGGGTCTCAGTCAAAAATCTAGAAGGGTACAGGGAAAATTATTTTTCCTCCTCCTTTTCTGTACCCTCAGTACTCTGTGTATAATGTTTATTACAGCACCTTATTACACTGACTTATGAATACTGATTTACTTGTATGATTCTTCTATCACACAGTAAAGGTCTGAAGGCAGGGACTTTTTCATTGATATTTCTGCATCTCTACTGCTTAGTACATTATTTGGTACATAGTAGATGCTTAATTAAAAGGGTCTTCCCTGGTGACTCAGTGGGTAAAGAGTCTGCCCGAAATGTAGGAGACCCAGGTTCAATCCCTGGGTCAGGACGATATCCTGGAGAAGGAAATGGCAACCCACTCCAGTATTCTTGCCTGGAGAATTCCATGGACAGAGGAGTCTAGGGGGCTACAGTCCATGGGGTCACAAAGAGTCAGACACGACTGAGTGACTAATACTTTCACTTTTCAGATGCTCAATTTTTTATAAATAAAAATTAAAAAACATGAATGGAAAGGTAATTAGTGAATAGAAGAGACTAGAAATGTATGCATCTATGATTTCTTTTTTACACTAACATCGAATTTATATTTTAATCAGGGATTTTTGTTTCAGTTATGTACATGTGAGAGGTAATTGAGGATTTATAAGAATTTATACCTAAAAAAAAAAAAAAGAATTTATACCTATGGTCACCTTTGTGTTACTTTATCATGAGTGAAGTTAGACTGTACTTTGCATAACTGAGGTGCTACCTGACTGGATGCTGATGGGTCCATTTAGGGTAACTAGGCTACAATATGGGCTTCCCAGGTGGCACTAGCAGTAAAGAACCTGCCTGCCAATGCAAGAGACTTTCTGAGAGACTCAGGTTTGATCACTGGGTTGGGAAGATCCCCTGGAGGAGGGCACAGCAACCCACTCCAGTATTCTTGCCTGGAGAATCCCATGGATAGAGGAGCCTGGCAGGCTGTGGTCCATAGGGTCGCACAGAGTCAGACATGACTGAGCAGGCATGCATGCAGGCTACATTATGTCACCAAGAATTTCTCTTTCACTTGCCAATCCTCTACCATCTTACAAAGAAAGTCAAGGCAAACTGTGCCCCAGTCACCATGCTTCCAGGAGTCTTCTGCCACCCCTCTGCCTGCCTTGCCTCATCTTATTCATTCTTGCTGCTACTTATACCTGCCACTTTAATAGAATGAGCCAATCAGGATCCCCAAGCAATGTGAGAACAGTTTCGCAGAAGAGCAAAATGATTGTTAAATCACAAGCTCTGCTAATCAAAATCACTGCTAAATTCACTCAAAGCCTCCTTTTGTGCCTGGAACAAATTTAATAGTTGTGCTTCTGTTCCCTTTACTACACACTCCCCCCATATCCTACCTCCAAAATCAACACCTTCTTGCCAATGAATAGCCTAATTCAGATCTCTCCTTTTCTTTTCAAGGAATGGGTAAGGAGGTAGACTCTGCTCCTTTCCTGCCTGTTTTAAGGCTGGTGTGCACTGTCCAGTTATGCTAAAAGCCCTGCCCAGAGTGAGAATGTGGTTTCTGTCTAGGGAGGGACATTTACCATTTTTATATAGCCAGAAATAATAAAAAGATTCTGGGCTATTCCTCTTGCAACACAGGTGAATCTCACTGGCCCACAATAGGCACAAGCCACCTGTCACACATTGACAAAAATCCACTGAGTGACTCAACCCTTCAAAATGTTCTAGCTTACCATTTCTGCATTATCTTGGGTGTGACTTTCTTTCCTACAACTATTTATGTGCTTCTAACTGTAACAGACGTGTTTTCAGAAGGTGTTTTTCTCTGTTAAAAAAAAATAGGCATCCTGCTGCCAAAATTGTCATATCTATTATTTTCCATAAGTCACATGAATATTTTTGCCAGTACTTTTGAAAGCCAGTACATTCATCTACCTGACTCCTCATTACACTCTTTCATTAGTCCACATTGTGATGTTCTTTTACTCTAAGTTAATACCCTTAAGATTTCAAAAGTTGCATCTGAGCAAAAATTCCCTGTTGACATATCTTCATATTAATACCTTAAATGCTCTATTTAAATAAATCAAATTAACCACTCTAGTAACCATGAAATCTTTCTTTTTGGCATTTTCAAATCTCTGTTCCAAAACTTTTGATTTAGTCCCTATTCAGATATTATAAATTCCCATGAGTCTTTGAAATTCTCAAATATCACCAGTCTCTTCACAAAGCCAAATAATTATATTGAAGCCATAGGGAAACATTTGTTACAAATATCTGTAAATATTCTCTCAAATGTTCCTGAATATAGTTAGATATAGATAGATAATTTAAGCTGAAATATGCAGCCTATTAAAGCTTAATGCTTTCCATGTTAAATTTAGGCCATGACCAAATCACCAAGCTTACTAATTGGATTTTCTGTTGTTTGATCAAACTAGAAAGTTCAAATCTTAAAGCTAACTAAATTGTCAGAATTCATTCCCTTTTTAGCAATTTGATTGATGTGAGAAATTTAAATCTGAACAGAAAAATGAGTTCTGAAAATCCCCCATTTTATGTTTTCCCATCTAATAAAAATCACATGTCTCTTTCTTCAGGCAGAAGTAATGAAAGTGGCCTTCCAAGTCATCTGATCCCCAAATTTACCTAAGCAGAGATATGTGCTTTTCAAAGCTCCAGTTATTAGAACTGTGTCTATACATTGGCTGGACTGTGTCAGTGGAAAGAAGGCATAGGAGAGGAACTGTCCTGAGCTATTATTTCATGTCAACCACTGGGTCTGGCTCAGGACTCAAGCAGCACCCTGCTGCCTTTCTAACTAGCAGTTTAAGATGAATAGAAGGGGAATTCCCTGGTGGGTGAGTGGTTAGGGCTCGTCACTCTCACTGTCAAGGGCCTGGGTTTGAGCCTTGGTTGGGGAGCTAACATCCCACAGGCTACATGGTGTGGCAAAAAAATAAATAAATAAAATAAAATACATCTTAGAAAAAGATGAGGAGGAAGACATCCCTATAACCACAGCTTCCATTCTACCTGCTGCTGTTGACAGATTATTTATTATTGTCTTCATCTGGCATGTTCAGCATTAGGGTTGGGACCTGACAAGCTATTTCCTGAATGCAGATGACCAACTTCAGTTGAGTGTGACAAATATTTTATAAATTATATATTTCTTTCAAGAATCGCTATGGAAACACTGTATAATTGAGATGTTAGACTGAGCGATTAAGCATTTTCTGAGGGTGAAAGGGGTAAGAGGAGTGGGATTCAACTACTTAGATGATTCTCAGGGCTAGGGTAGGATAGGGAAGTCTAATAATACAGTAAGTTCCCTACATATGAACTGTCAAATTTTGAACTTTCAAAGATGCGAACATGCATTTGCATGTCCAATAACGTAAGTTAGTTCACGTGTCTGGCGTACATTGTCACATGCGTGCATCCTCTACAAGTGGTTGTGCTTTTGTGTACTTTACTGTATACTACTGTATAGCGTACAGTAGGACAGTATCCCTATTTCAAGCCCAGGATGTCCAGAAGCAAGCATAAGAGCAGCAGTGGTGTAGCTGGTACAGTACTACCCAGACATCACTGAATCATTTTTTCAAGTGGGTAGATGGAATCGAATGTGGCAATGAACCAGAACCTGTGCCGTCGATGTCAGACGTGAGTGAAACTGCAGCTTGCTCTCCATCTCCTATTGCTGATGATCTTTCAGCTCTACCATCTCCCACCTCCTCTCCCTCTTCGCTCTTTGTGCCTGTTCACTCAGCGGCAGTCCCCATATGCCAGGTGTTTTACTGTACTACTGTACTTTATGGGCTTCCCTGATAGCTCAGTTGGTAAAGAATCCACCTGCAATGCAGGAGACCCTGGTTCGATTCCTGAGTTGGGAAACGCTGGAGAAGGGATAGGCTACCCACTCCAGTATTCCCTGGCTTCCCTTGTGGCTCAGCTGGTAAAGAACCTGCCTGCAATGTGGGAGACCTGGGTTTGATCCGTGGGTTGGGAAGAACCCCTGGAGAAGGGAAAGGGTAATACTCACTCCAGTATTCTGGCCTGGAGAATTCCATGGGGTCGAAAAGAGTCTGACACGACTGAGCAACTTTCACTTTCACTGTACTTTTCAAGATACTGAACTGTAAGGTTTAAAATGTTTTCTTTAAAAAAAAAATCACTGCGAAAATAAACCACTCCCCACCCCTATCATTTTATTTTGACAATAAGATGCTTTGTTGGGTAAAGAAACTTAAACTATTGTAAAACTATCAATGAGTAATTTAGTAACTCTTTATAAATGTTGGTTGGGCTTCCCTGGTGGCTCAGTCAGCAAAGAGTCCACCTGCAATGCAGAAGACATGGGTTCAATTACTGGTCCAGGAAGATCTCCTGGAGAAGGAAATTGCAACCCACTCCAGTATTCTTGCATGGCAAATCCCTTGGACAGAGGAGCCTGGGGGGCTACAGTCCATGGGGTCACAAAGAGTTGGACGTGACTTAGCGACTAAACAACAACAGTAAATGTTGGTTCCCAAGACTCAGTTATAGCATAAACATCTGCAGGAGCATATGTATAAATGGACCCAGGATTCCCATACATATAAATGGACCCAAAGCTAAAGGTATATAATTTAACACTGAGTTGATTTGGGGGCTGCGAAACACTAGTGCTTGAATAACTGCATAAATCATGAGTCAGATGAGGCATTTCTCTCTAGTTAATTATTAAAACAAAAAATTCAAGAGAGGCCTTGAGAGCTTATGCTGGATTCATACTATCCCAGAAAGGAAGGCTAGAACCACCCTGAGAAGAGTACAGCCAGAGCAAATAAAAGTGGGGCAAAGCCCTGGACATAGCCACCAATTGTAGAGCAGGACGTTTCTGCACTCCCCCTTCTCAAGCACATCCTGATTAGATTGACCAGTTAAACATCAAGGCCAATCCAAGGGAAAGGCGATATCTCCATCCGAACCCTATATAAATATGGAGATGGCACAAATGACTAGTAGCCTCACAAATTTTGGAGGAGGCTTACAAATCTGCGTCTATCACAAGCAATCCCAGATGATCCAGATGCAGGGGGTCCACAGGTCATGCTTTAAGAAGCACTGCCTCAGAAAATAATAAAATCATAATAATCATAGAATCCTAGAAATAGAAGGTCCCCAGAGACTCCCAAATCACTTCCAACAGTCAGAGTCAGACCAAAAAAAAAAAAATGATGCGGGCCACCCTTGGGAGGCAGTAAACAGCCTATTACTGAAGGTGTTCCAGCAGAAACTCAATAACTACTTAGCAAGAAAATTGTAATGGGATTTCACATATCACATAGGGAAGTTAGGCTGTGTGATCTTTAGGAAAATTTCATGTCTGAGATTATATTATTTCTAGCTCTGGGAAAAGTCAGAAATCCTATTCTCAGAAATAGAAATAATACTATCTCCCAACCTATCAGATCATGGGGGTGATTATTTTTTTTTAAATTTAAACTAAAATTATCCCAAATGAACTGAAAAATATTCTGAAAAACTATGTACTGAGAGTCCATGGAAAGAGAGTCTAGACAAAAGAGGTTGCTTGGTCTAATTTGAAGGAGCAATAGAAAAAAAGTTACTATGGATGAGGACATCTGACCTATACCTGACAAGTTTTAGTGCTTGATGCTAGTCGTCACCTGCTTTCATCATGTGGCAGAGGTTAGAAAACAGAATGGCAATGAGATAGACAATAAGTAGGAATAAGAGCAGGGAGAAATACCACCAGCCCACAAAGTAAATCACTGATGAAGAAGATATTCCATATACAATATCTGTTTGGGAAGGGGCTGAAGGGGCTGTAGTACAACACCCACATTTAATAATTCAAGCCATGTGTGTATATGAGCACTTCTAACTCAGGGCAAGATTCCTGGGCAGCCACAGTAATTGCAATAGTTTTAAGCTCTTCCTAGTATTCAAGCGTAGTGGAGAGGTGTAAAGAGGTTGGAAACTAGCATTTATGGAGCACTTTCTATATTCTGGGACTTCTTTGACACATCCATACAACAGCCCTGTAGGAAAGATAGCATGTTTATGCCCTTTTTACACATGAGAAAAATGTCTGAGACACAACAATTAGTAAATGGCAAGATTTGAACCCATGACTCTCTGATTCTAAAATCCATGCTTCTACCACCACCTCAGTGTCTCTTACATTTAATGTGTACATTAAAATCACCTGAGGAGCTTTTCAAACCTGCCACTGCTCAGACCTCTCTCCCAGAGACTCTGATTCGATTGTCTATCTGAGAAGAGACAGGACACGGGCATCAATATATTTTTCTTAATGTACATAGAGAAAATGCATAAAACAAATGTACAGCTGTATGAATCAGTGGTCCATTTCCTTTGTTTTTTTTTTTTTGCTATGTAGTAGTTTAGATGTACGTATGTACCACAAGACTTTTTTTTTTTTTCTTTTTGGTGGGATACTTGTTCCCCAACCAGTGAAAGCACAGAGTCCTAACCACTGGACCACCAGGGAATTCCCTCACAATACTTTAAACCACTCACTGGTTGATGTACAGTTTGGGGCAAATAAGAATAAAGCTACTAAGAACATTCTCACGCATGCCTTTTAATGAACATAGGCCCATATTGCTAGGCTTGAAACCATCCAGTGAAGCAATAGCACCCTCAAAAGGATAAAAATTGATTTTGGGGAGGCAAAAGAAACCTTAAGGTGTTAAAGTGGTTTGTGGCCCTCTAAAAGGCCCCAATACATAATAAACCAATATAGACTATGTCTGCAGTATCATGTTGGGGTGGGTATGATAAGGACAAAGGATCTAAAAAGATTCTTGGGGGATGATAATGAAAAATAGGTTGGGAAACATCGTTTTATATTTAAGAGTGAAATTGCATTGTATGTATATGTTCAATTTTATATATACTATCAAAGAATTTTCCAAAATGGTTATATTTTTAAAGCACCAGATGAGATTCTAATGTACACCCAGGTGTGGCCTTGACTACACCTATCTGTCACTGCCTGTTCTGAATAAGGAAAGAACAAGAGAAAAGCATTCTCCAAAAGTGAAGTGATTGTTATTCAGCAATATTTTTAACGTGCTATATATCGACATGACTATTTTTAAGTCTTGAGATACAGAGAAGGGAGTCAAGTATTGTCTTAAAAAAAAACCTGCTCACTCCCCTACCAGCTAACATCACATAAACTTCCATACAAGCCCATCCTTTGGTACCCTCCCTCTGATGATAGAAACAAGGTGAGACTTCCCTGTGGGTCCAGTGGTTAATTAAGACTTCACCTTTCAGTGCAGGGGGTGCGGCTTCGATCTCTGCAGGGAGTTAAGATCCCACATGACTCCCAGTCAAAAAAAAAAAAACAAAAAACCTAAAACAGCAATATTGTAACAAATTCAATAAAGAATTTAAAATAGTCCACATCAAAAAAAAAGAAAGAAAGAAAAAATCTTTTTAAAAAACAAACAAGGAAGGCTTCTGAACCTCTGCCTTCTCAGCTGGGCTTATTTTTATCACCTGAAGCTAGGCCTTTCCTCCAGCATCTGTTCCATTCCAAATATTTCAGGTTCCAGCCTCACCTAAGCATAAATTTTCTGTGTCCCAAAGTGTCTTATGGGTAATGGGCCAAGGCTCCCTTGTACTTCTTGAGTCTCAGACCAGTTTTGTATGTGAAATTCTGTTTCCTTAACTGAATTCTAATTTATACTCTTAATTTGAAGGTCATGAATGTTTCTTTTGGATCTTCCTATGTTCTTTATTTTCTAGACATGGCTACACCTAGACAATCAAATAATAACCTCTAATAAAGAAAAAATCATTTCACAATTATAAACTATTTAAAAAAGACTCAGTCTTTGCTTTCCCACTGCATTTTAGATTATTAAATTTCGACAGATGTTGAACTGAAATATTTCAAACTGAAGCATTTGGGTGGTAGTAATTGGAAAAAAGCAACTTTCTTTCACCATTGGCTGCCTCACTAAATCCAAGATCCTACAGAAATAACTCTGTGTGTGTGTGTGTGTGTGTGTGTGTGTGTGTGTTATATGAAGAGAAAGGGGCCTCTGTAGCTCAGGAAGCCAGAAAGCACTATCGTTGCTACTATAAATTGAGCAGGACTCTAGTCATTAGCTCTGGTGACTAATGAACATATGAAGGAATGTAAACTTTGTTAGCTTCCATTAGGTTCTCAGGCACAGATTAATCCTCTCAAGCATATCTAGACTTTCAGAGCCTCTGGAACAAGTAGAAGGAACAGGATTCCCTGGAAAGAAAATATTGGCTCAGAGTAGGAAGGGTGGAAAAACCAGGTCCACTTTGAAAAGTTGCATTTTTTTCAATTGAGTAAAAGTGAAGCATGATCCCCCTCTAGTGACTAAAGGAGAGTAGCCACCAGACTATTTTGAGTTCCTTTTTTTCTCCTTTTCAACAACCTAAGTGTAAAAATGTTCATACGTATCCTTAGCAAACTAAACACATACACACAGTATATGTATATGTATCTCTTTTGTTTCTTTATGACTAGACTACAAGACTGGAGCAAAATTAGAACATAGACAAATTATGGATGCTGTGGATACCACCTACATATGCACTAATTGCTTATTGCTGAACATAGCCAGAATGATCTCTGCTCGTTTCCAAGGCAAACCATTAAATATCGTGGTAATCCAAGCCTAGGCCCCAACCAGTAACACTGAAGAAGCTGAAGCTGAATGGTTCTATGAAGACCTATAAGATCTTTTAGAACTAACACCCAAAAAAGATATCTTTTCATTATAGGGAACTGGAATGCAAAAGTAGGAAGTCAAGAAACACCTGGAATAACAGGCAAATTTGGCCTTGGAGTACAGAATGAAGTAGGGCAAAGGCTAATAGAGTTTTGCAAAGAGAACACAATGCTCATGGCAAACACCCTCTTCCAACAACACAAGAGAAGACTCTACATATGGACATCACCAGATGGTCAACACCGAAATCAGATTGATTATATTCTTTGCAGCCAAAGATGGAGAGGCTCTATACACTCAGCAAAAACAAGACCGGGAGCAGACTGCAGCCCAGATCATGAACTCCTTACTGCCAAATTCAGACTTAAATTGAAGAAAGTAGGGAAAATCACTATACCATTCAGGTATGACCTAAATCAAATTCCTTATGATTATACAGTGGAAGTGGGAAATAGATTTAAGGGACTAGATCTGAAAGACAGACTGCCTGATGAATTATGGACAGAGGTTCGTGACATTGTACAGGAGACAGGGATCAAGACTATCCCAATGGAAAAGAAATGCAAAAAGCAAAATGGCTGTCTGAGGAGGCCTTACAAATAGCTGTGAAAAGAAGAGAAGCAAAAAGCAAAGGAGAAAAGGAAAGATATTCCCATCTGAATGCAGAGTTCCAAAGAATAGCAAGGAGAGATTTTAAAAAAGCCTTCCTCAGTGATCAATGCAAAGAAATAGAGGGAAAAAAAGAAATAGAGGAAAACAACAGAATGGGAAAGCTAGAGATCTCTTCAAGAAAATCAGAGATACCAAGTGAATATTTCATGCAAAGATGGGCTCAATAAAGGACAGAAATGGTATGGACCTAACAGAAGCAGAAGATATTAAGAAGAGGTGGCAAGAGTACAGAGAAGAACTGTACAAAAACGATCTTCATGACCAAGATAATCATGATGGTGTGATCACTCACCTAGAGCCAGATATCCTGGAATGTGAAGTCAAGTCGGCCTTAGAAAGCATCACTACGAACAAAGCTAGTGGAGGTGATGGAATTCCAGTTGAGCTATTTCAAATCCTGAAAGATGATGCTGTGAAAGTGCTGCACTCAATATGCCAGCAAATTTGGAAAACTCAGCAGTGGCCACAGGACTGGAAAAGGTCAGTTTTCATTCCAATCCCAAAGAAAGGCAATGCCAAAGAATGTTCAAACTACCACACAATTGCACTCATCTCACACGCTAGTAAAGTAATGCTCAAAATTCTCCAAGCCAGGCTTCAGAAATACATGAACCGAGAATTTCCAGATATTCAAGCTGGTTTTATAAAAGGCAGAGGAACCAGAGATCAAATTGCCAACATCTGTTGGATCATTGAAAAAGCAAGAGAGTTCCAGAAAAACACCTATTTCTGCTTTATTAACTATGCCAAAGCCTTTGACTGTGTGGATCACAATAAACTGTGGAAAATTCTGAAAGAGATGGAAATACCAGACCATCTGACCTGCCTCTTGAGAAACCTGTATGCAGGTCAGGAAGCAACAGTTAGAACTGGACATAGAACAACAGACTGGTTCCAAATAGGAAAAGGAGTATGTCAAGGCTGTATATTGTCACCCTGCTTATTTAACTTATATGCAGAGTACATCATGAGAAATGCTGGGCTGGAAGAAGCACAAGCTGGAATCAAGATTGCCAGGAGAAATATCAATAACCTCAGATATGCAGATGACACCACCCTTATGGCAGAAAGGGAAGAGGAACTAAAAAGCCTCTTGATTAAAGTGAAGGAGGAGAGTGAAAAAGTTGGCTTAAAGCTCAACATTCAGGAAACTAAGATCATGGCATCTGGTCCCTTCAATTCATTGGAAATAGATGGGGAAACAGTGAAAACAGTGTCAGACTTTATTTTTCTGGGCTCCAAAATCCCTGCAGATGGTGATTGCAGCCATGAAATTAAAAGACGCTTACTCCTTGGAAGGAAAGTTATTACCAACCTAGATAACATATTAAAAAGCAGAGACATTACTTTGCCAACAAAGGTCCATCTAGTCAAGGCTATGGTTTTTCCAGTAGTCATGTATGGATGTGAGAGTTGGACAGTGAAGAAAGCTGAGCGCCGAAGAACTGATGCTTTTGAACTGTCGTGTTGGTGAAGACTCTTGAGAGTCCCTTGGACTGCAAGGAGAGCCAATCAGTCCATCCTAAAGGAGATCAGTCCTGGGTGTTCATTGGAAGGACTGATGCTGAAGCTGAAACTCCAATACTTTGGCCAACTCATGCGAAGAGTTGACTCATTGGAAAAGACCCTGATGCTGGGAAGGATTGGAGGCGGGAGGAGAAGGGGATGACAAAGGATGAGATGGCTGGATGGCATCACCGACTCGATGGACATGGGTTTGGGTGGACTCTGGAAGTTGGTGATGGACAGGGAGGCCTGGCGTGCTGCGATACATGGTGTCGCAAAGATTCGAACACGACTGAGTGACTGAACAGAACTGAACTGAACATAGCCAGCCTTAAAAAATATTAAAACCTTGGGAACTGGAGAATTCAGTGTTTGGTAAAATGGTGTCTGAAAGAAGAGAAAATCTGACTTTCTAGCTATTGGACTAAATGAATTTACTTTTTATGAAATGCCTGGAATCAGATTATACTACAGAGTTTCTTTTTGTTTCCACTAAGTGCTTTCTATTGGTCAGTCTTTTCCTCTCCATGTTGTTTTAAAAGTGAAGGTTTTTTAAATGTTCTGTGGTATTTGCCCTTAACTTAAGAATCATGCACATGTCTATTTTTTTTTAATTGTTTAACAGTATTAACATCTGTATGTGTGTGTGTGTGTCTGTGTGTTCAGTCATGTCTAACTCTTTGAGACTCCATGGACTGTAGCCTGCCAGGCTTCTCTGTCCATGAGATTTTCCAGGCAACAATACTGGAGTGGGTTACCATTTCCTAGTCCAGTGGATCTTCCCGACCCAGGGGTCAAACCCAAGTCTCCTGCCTTGGCAGGCAGATTCTTTACCACTTGAGCCACCTGGGAAGCCCATTAATGATAACTTCTCCCAAATAAAATGAGAAATTCAGGATGCTGTCAAATTAATTTTGTCACATCTCATCTCCATTATGTTACTGTTGTCTGTAATTTTAGTTATAGGCTACGATGAATATACATTTTTCCTTCTCTAGTACTTGAATTATGTTTATTTTATTTTTAAGGCATAAATAAACCTAGCAAAGAAATTTGATCATATTAACTTGCTATATTTCTAGATCTATCATTTGAATTTTTTTTCTATTCTCATTTAAAGACTTCTTTTGATCAAGTTTCCAATATGGATTCTTGTGTAGCAGACCCTGTAAGGCCTAGTATCCCAAAGAATATTTTTATCGTTCCTTCACCTTTGAATAACAGTTTAGGTAGGTAAAAATTCTAGGCTCAAAGTTCTTTTCCTCAATATTAAACAAAGATATCTCTGTTGCCTTCTTGCATCCAGAATACTATTGAAAAGTTGGATAGCAATCTAAATTTAATTCCCTTATTGTTGATCTAATTTTTTCTTTCTGAATCAATTTAGGATTGTTGGCTTTTTTAAACTAACACAATTTATGTTTTAGAGCAGTTTTAGTTTTACCTAAAACTTGAGTGGGAAGTACAGAATTCTCATCTACCTCAATACATCCCCTCTACACATATACATTCAGGTACCCCATTATTAATGTTTTGTAACAGTGTGGCTCATTTGTTAAAACTGGTGAAGCAATACTGAAGCATTAAAATTCATAGTTTAAATTATTGTTCACTCTTTTATTGTACATTCTACTGATTTTGACAAATGTATATTACTGCTTTTGTTTTCCTTGTCTCAGGCTGCTGCTGCTGCTAAGTCGCTTCAGTTGTGTCCGACTCTGTGTGATTCCATAGACAGCAACCTACCAGGCTACTCTGTCCCTGGGATTCTCCAGGCAAGAATACTGGAGTGGGTGGCCATTTCCTTCTCCAATTTGTCTGAGGAGACATATGCTAAAAATTTTTATTAAAACCAATGTCAAAGAGTTTACTGCCTGTGTTTCTTCTAGAAGTTTTATGGTTTCTGGTCTTATATTCAAGCCTTTAATCCATTTTGAATATATATTTGTGCATGGTATGAGAGAATAATCCAACTTGACTATTTTGCATGTAGCTATCCAATTTTCCCAACACCATTTACTGAAGAGGTCATCTTTTCTTCATTGTATATTCTTGCCTTTGTCACAGATTAATTTCCATATAAGTGTGGATCAATTTTTCAGATCTCTATTCTGTTCCATTGGTTTATATTTGCTTTTGTGCCAGTACTATATAGTTTTGATTACTACAGCTTGTAGTACAGTTTGAAATAGGAAGTGTGATACCTCCAGCTTTGCTTTCTCAAGATTGTTTTGGCTATTTGGGGTCTTTCATGTTTCCATATAAATTTTAGAATTATTTGAGTTCTGTGAAAAATTTGTATTTTAACAGAGACTGCATTGAATATGTTGATTGCCTTGGGTAGTACAGTAATTTTAACAATATTAATTCTTCCAATCATGAATGAGGTATATTTTTCCATCTTCAATTTCTTTCATCAGTGTCTTATAGGCTTCCAAGTACAGATCTTCTACTTCCTTCATCAGATTTATTCAAAGGTATTTTATTCTTCTTCACATGATTTTAAACAGGATTGTTTTAATTTCACTTCCTGATAGTTCATTGTTAGTACATAGAAGTGCAACAAATTTCTGTATATTAATTTTTTATCCTGCAACATTACTGAATTTATTGACATATTCTATGTAGTACATGATATGTAAAGTGTCATGCCACTTGCCTCTTGTTCTTTCCAATTTGGATTCCTTTTACTTCTTTTCCTTGTCTAATAACTGTGACTAGGGCTTCTGTGTGTTGAAAAAGTGTTAATCACTCAGTCATGTCTGACTCTCTGTGACCCCATGGAATGTAGCCCACCAGGCTCCTCTGTCCACGGAATTCTCCAGGCAAGAATACTGAAGTGGGTTGCTATTTCCTTCTCCAGGGGGGGTCTTCCCAACCCAGGGGTTGAACCTGGGTCTCCCACACTGCAGTCAGACTCTTCTGACTGAGCTACCAGAGAAGCAAAACTTTACCAAAAAAATTAACAAATATTCCAGATATAGTAAAGCAGATTTAGGCTAAGAAAGGGCCACCAGATAGGGTTATTTGGAGTTCATTGTTGAGTTTTTACATAACCTTTCAGTAGAATGGTAGAAACAGACCAGTTCAAGCAACAAATGCCTATTGAGAATCCACTATTTTAAGATACAGTCTTCACATTCTGACTATTCTGTTCAAACATAAGCTGTCTTAAGGAGAGTACTTAGTTGTAAACTGTAGACTGTGTAATAAAGACTTTAGGTATATATGAAAGCCTTCCTCAAAGAGAATGCAGGTGGGAATGTAACATTGATAGGTCTTGAAATGATGGTAGTCAAGATTACAGAAGACTACAAAAGCCTTTTGGATCATTAAAAGTAATTGAAGATTTTCTTCATGAAAGGAAATGTGGTTCTAATGGTTAATTTTATGTGTCTACATAACTGAGCAACAGGGCACCCAGATATTTGGTCAAACATTATTCTGGGTGTTTCTGTGAGGGTGTTATTGGATGAATGAGATTAACATTTGAATTGGTAGACTGAGTAAAATTGATTGTTCTCCCTAATGTGGGTGGGCCTCATCCAATAAGTTGAAGGTCTGATTACAACAAAAATACTGATCCACCAATAAGAAAATTCTTCCTCTCTAACTGCCTTTGAACTGGGACATCATCTTTTTTCATGCATTAGGACTTGAAACACTGGCTCTTCCTGGGTCTCAAGAGTGTTGGTCTTCCAACTATAAACCATTGGCTTCACGGTTCTCATCCCTTTGAATTCAGACTAGAACTATGGCAAAGGCTTTCCTGAGTCTCCAGCTTGCCATCTCAGCCTGCAGATCTTGGGACTTGCCTGCCATGATAATCATGTGAGCCAATTCATATATATATAGATATACATACATCCTATTGATTCTGTTTCTCTGGAAAACAGAGAGTAACACAAAAGTGGGCCTAAGTTTTCAAATTAAAATGAAAATTTTCTATCAAAAACAGTTTTGCTTGTATAATACGTCCTGTCACAAAATATTTAGGCAACTTAAAAAAAAAACAACAACAATCTAATGCTTAAGTCTTTCCACACAAGGAAATACTCTGTCTTGGGGAAATCAGATTTGTAAAGTTATTTAAACTAAAATGTTAATATACCAGAAAGTCTGTTACTGGTCACATTTTCCTTCCATTTAACAGATAATTTTGTACCACATCTTGATATGATACAATATACATATAGTTTCATTCAGTTCAGTTCAGTTCAGTCGCTCAGTCGTGTCCGACTCTTTGTGACCTCACGGACTGCAGCACGCCAGGCTTTCCTGTCCATCACCAACTTCCAGAGCTTACTCAAACTCATGTCCATCGAGTTGGTGATGCCATCCAACCATCTCATCCTCTGTCATCCCCTTCTCCTCCTGCCTTCAATCTTTCCCAGCATCAGGGTCTTTTACAGTGAGTCAGTTCTTCTCATCAGGTGGCCAAAGTATTGAACTTCAGCTTCAGCATCAGTCCTTCCAATGAATATTCAGGACTGATTTCCTTTAGGATGGACTGGTTGGATCTCCTTATAGTCCAAGGGACTCTCAAGAGTCTTCTCCAACACCACAGTTGAAAAACATAAATTCTTTGGTGCTCAGCTTTCTTTACAGTACAACTCTCACATCCATACATGACTACTGGAAAAACCATAGCTTTGACTAGATGGACCTTTGTTGACAAAGTAATGTCTCTGCTTTTTAATATGCTGTCTAGGTTGATCATAGCTTTTCTTCCAAGGAGCAAGCATCATTCAGTTAGATTCAATTTGCTGGAATTCTGTTCCAAGTTTTTTTTTTTTAATCTTTTATTCCTTTTTTTTTGGCATCTTGGTTGTTTCATAAATGTAATTTTATTTATTTATTGGCTTTGCCCGATCTTCTCTTCAGTGTGGGCTTTTCTCTAGTTGCAGCAAGCTGGGGCTACTCTCTAATTGCTGTGCACCGGTTTCTCATTGTGGTGGCTTCTTTTTCTGCAGAGCACAGGCTCTAGGGCACATGGGCTTCAGTAGTTGTAGCACGTGGACTCAGTAGTTGCAGCTCCCAGGCCCTAGAGCACAGGCTCAATAGTTGTGGTGCATGGGCTTAGCTGCTCTGTGGCATGTGGGATCTTCCCAGATCAGGGATCGAACACATGCTTCCTGCATTGGCAGGTGGATTCTCTACCACTGAATCATGAGGGAAGCCCTGGTACCTTGTTTTCAGCTTAGGTTAGGTTCTTCATTTGTCTGCAATGATCATCACCATAAACACACACTTCATAACATAATTTTATGACAGTATTAAACAATATTACATATGAACTAAATGGAACATTCTTTTCTTGTTCCTAGCCCCTCACTCAAGATTATTTTCATGACAATTTAAAACCCCTATGTGAAGATGGGGCTAATGCTGGTGGTGGTAGTGGTAGTAATGAAGAAACATGCCCTAACTCAAGACAGACAAAACCATTTTTACCTCTGAAAAAGAAAAATTATAAAATTTGTTTAAGTGGATGGGCCATATTTTTTTTCAAGTATCAGACATTTTTATTGTTTGCTGTTGAAAATTAGATATCAATAATTTATGCTGTTTTTTAATGTTGTATACCACGTATTTAAGTTTAATAAATTAGAAAATGAAGACTAAAGATAAGCCATCAGTTCAACTACTTAAATACATTTCACCTTGATTTTCTAGCATTCTAAAAGATATACACCACAAAATCAGACAGTAGAATGATATTTGCCATAATAGCATTCTCCTCGAGATGGCATATTAAAACACTTGTATAAAATATTATAAGATGGAATGTGAGAGGTACAGTGCTAAGCCAGAGAGATCAGCTGAATGGTCAACATTCTTCTGCAATGTCCTGCCAAAGCTCCTATCTCATTCAAGCCTCTAAACAAGTCTAAACAAGCCTGCATACTTAGCATGATCACTTCTTAAGTTCAGCTAAAGAAGGACCATATTCATCTTATTTCATCTTTGTTTCTATGTCACCTCAAGTCATTTTAGAAGGCTGGACGCATATCATAACAATTCTACTTATGTTTCTAAAAGTGATAGATCTTGTCTAGAATTGTCGTCAGTTTATGTAGAACAATAAAAATTACCTTAACTCTTAGTAAATATTCATTCTTAGAGTATATTTGAACTTTAGAAATTATAAAAGGCATTCAGAGTCAAGTCTGAAGAGAGAGTTGGTGAGCAATATGGGGTCAAACCTGAAATACTAAATACTTAATAATTGTTTTATCCATTCATACTTGAATCCTTGGAAAATGTGCCACAGTGGATGATCCAAATCTTCTCTAGTTTCATTAAATTTTAAACCTTCCCCAGAGCTTTCATGATCAATGATCTGATTTCCTAGTCCACTGGGAAGATGTCAGCTTGTTCAACTTCACTTCAGTTGAGTCCAACTCTCTGTGAACCTATGGACCATAGCCAGGGTCCTCTGTCCATGGGATTCCGCAGCCAAGAATACCAGAGTGGGTTGCCATGCTCTCCTCCAGGGAATCTTTCCAATCCAGGGATCAAACCTGAGTCTCTTAGGTTTACCTGCACTGGCAGGCAGGTTCTTTACCACAAGCACCACCCTGTTCAACTTTACTACTATTAATGTCATGATTTCTCTGAATCCATATTCCCATCTCCTCTCCTGAAATTGGCTTCTCCCCTGGGCCTTTTGAGCATAGTGCCTACACAAGCACATTGTCCACAACTTTCTAATGTAAATGTTTCATTGTTACCTTTTCAGAGAAGCACACAATCATTCTGCTTACAATTTAAAACTAACCACACATAGAATCACACAAGCCTGAAATATGTAAGTGGGAAGAGGTCTTCTTAGAAGTCCACTAATCTTGTCCTCCACATTTGATGATGAAGAAGCTAAGATCTAAGAAGTGTGACTGAGATCAGATCTTACTGCTTATCATTCTGTAACTACTACTATTGCTACTTCTTTTGCTTTTTACTGCTTCTTTAAATGATTCAGAACAATAAAGGGGTACAAATAGTCTCTGGGAGAACACAGATGGTTTCATTCTAAATATTGGTGAAGAGAATAAAGCATCAAACACTGTATTAACTTTGTTATTATTTTTAAGTGTTCCTTTCCCCAAAATATATCCTTACAGAAAGCTTTGGCAGACACAGTCACAATTTGCTCCAGTCTTTGTGACTGGTCAAATTGCCTAAAACTAAGTAGATTCCAATATTCTCAAAGTGAGTGTTGAATGTGCTACTTAGAATAAGAACAATAGATACATAAAGGTCTATTAATCTGAAAGCTTGCATTTTTATCACCAATAAAACTGACAGCTTCATGCAAACATGTGATACTAAAGTTGTTAGAATTTATTCTCATGACATAAAAATCAAAGACATTTCTTCAGAAACCCTTAAGTAACTTTTGTGAGGCTCTGTAATGTCTTGAGTGATAGAGGAAAAGTGATAATTTAATCTCCATGAAAAGTAAAATTTGAAGAAATAACAAGATGAAAGCACTTTAGTCAGACAGATGAAAGCTAGAGCTTTTGGCTTCTGCTTCAATCCTTTTCCCTTCCACCAGCAGGAAAGAAATACTATATTAAAGATTCATAGTATGTAGAAAGAAAAGGCATGAAACTTTCAGTAGTATCTAGCATAACTGTAGCTATGCTTTCATTAAACAAGCAAAAGACAATCTAGGTATTTACAAAGCTGGCAAATGCTCAAAAGGATTTGCGTAAGACATTAAAAAGAAGACAACCTCAAATTTCACCAAGCCATATGAATTAGGAATATCATTTTTAAATGTGCAGTTGAAAATCCGAAGAAGCTGAATGATCTCACTCTAAGAAAAGGGGGTGGGGGGACTTGGCTTTCATTGTTATCAAGAAGAAGACCATAGAACATAGATAGAACTAGACAGCCATTTCGCAGATCTCCAAGGATCTACCCACTGTAAGCAAGTGAAAGCTGAAGGAATGCAATAGGGATGTATTGAGGTTGATTGCTTCTAATCATATCCTTTCGACAACCTACTTTTATTTCATTTCATTTATTACTTTAATATGGCTAGTGTTTGTCTTTTATAAGTATTGAAGGTGAAGAGTAAGGTATATAGATTACAGTAAGTTTAATTTACAGGGAAAAGAAATTTCAGAGGTTATGTTTTGGGTCCAGAAGTATAAAGTATTGCATAACTGAAACAATATTTAAAAGATCTTGCAAAAGAGAAAGGAGAAGAGGTGTGATAAAAATTTAGACTATTTTAATCTAGTATTTAATAATTCTTATCATTTTTTAAAATGTTTATTTCCTCCAAATTTTGACTAGTCCACACAAGAATTCATTAAAATTAAACAAAAGTGATTAGAAATTATAACATTAAATCCTACCCCTTAGGTGGCTGCCACCATCCTATAATTATTTGATGCAGGGTATCATTTGTTTTACTGTGATAAAGTATAATGATGGGCGTTTAGGACATGATATCCTAAAATATGGCACACTGACAGTATTGAATATTTTAAGTTGAAGAGGTTTGAGAAAAGGTAGAAACAAATTGGCCTCTTTGATCACCTCTCTGACATGCTTTTCTCCCCTGAAACAGGTAATAAAACCTTTATGTGACAGGTACCCTTCTTATACTTAGAGGAAGTGTTAGTCACTCAGTTGTGTTTGATTCTTTGTGACCCCATGGACTGTAGACTCCTCTGTCTGGGAGGAATTCTCCAGGCAAGAATACTGGAGTGGGTAGCCAATCCCTTCTCCAGAAGATCTTCCCAAACCAGGGATCGAACTTGGGTTTCCTGAATTGCAGGTGGATTCTTTACCATCTGAGCCACCAGGGAAGCCCATACCTGGAGGAAAGGAGCATCTTTATCTCAATTAGAAGGGACACCAAGAAGAATCCAAACAAAGAGGCCTTGATGAAATGACCCCCATTTATTAGAGTTACCTCATTTTCCTTAACCTATCATATTCTTCCATGATTTTCCATTCTTTCTCACACTTAGCATAAACTACACAAATCTAACCATTTCCTCAGGTCTTCATTTTCTTATGAAGACTCTCATCTCACATAAACCTTCTACCAAATAAATCTCTATGCCTTTCTCCTGTCCATCTATCTTTATCAGTTTCATTTTCAGACCTAGCCAGGGACCCTAAGAAGGTTGAAAAAAAACTTTTTACTTTCCTACAATACGTAACATAAAATTAACTGTTTTGTAGATGATCATTTTATGTCTATTGCCATTAAAGAGAAATTGGCCTATCCCACACAAATCGTAAGCTACCACATACTCTTTCCTTAGCCAACTTGTTGAATTCAACTTTAGGTCCTTGTTGAGGACCATAAGCAAGCATCCATAAATATATTTTAAGCACATTTTTACCATTTTTAAATGATTAAGGATTTTTCAACTTTTATGAATACAAAATTCTATAAAATTTCTTTTAAGATTTGTTATGGGTAGAAATATGCCAGGGACTACAAATGTACTAGGATTAACATTCAAAATGCCTAAAATGAAAGCATTGATAGGAGAATATATCATAACACTCATTAATATGAGAATCCTACAAAAGATTTTACTTGAGTAATATTTGATCTGGGACATAAAGTATCAAAAACACAAGAAAGAAATTTCTCAGACATATTCAAATAAACCAGGATCAAGTTTTTTCCCAACATATATAATTTTCATAATAATAAAGTATCCCTAGTTCAGCATGAAACAAAGAACTAGAGAACCTCTCTGTAGGAAAATTTAGTTCTCTTTACATTTATACCAAGGGAAGCAAAAAGGTTTTGGGGTGTGATGGATATGTTTATTATTCTTAGGGTGGTAGTCACATCTCAGGTGAAACATGTCAATAATTATCAAATTGTACATTTCAAACAGGACACTTTATCTTCTGTAAATTATACTCCTACTAATAAAGCCCCAAAGAAACAAACCTGTGTGTCCAGGGCAAAGTAACCAAGGAGGAAAGAGGTTAAGTAATCAGGGCAAAGAGTAGCCAAATCTTGTTCATTGCTGGCCATGCTTGGTAAATATTTTCATTCTAATTTCAGTGAGAAATTATTGGAGAGTTCCAGGCATGGATCGGATATGACTTGAATTATGGAAGGCACTAAAATGACAGATGTGTGAAACTGGAAAAGACCGTGACCTCCCTAAGTCCAGGTGCTCTTAAGAGAGGGCCATAGGTCCTTAAACTTCCTAAAGTAGCTGCTAATTGTATACATATGTACAGATACACACTTTTAAAAATTAATTTCCATACTATTCATCAGCTTCTCAAAAAGGAATTTGACCACAAAATGTAGGAATTTTTCATTTACGTACTCATAAATTAGGTGACAATATCAAAACCTGGAGAAGTAAAAGGATTTGTTCAAAATCTGAGGTCACAGGTTGATGAGGTCATAAGGGGTTTATGAAGCTGACCACCTTCTCTCTCCTCCCCTCATCTCTCCCTGCCCCAACCACTGATTCACAGAACATAGATGTCATAGAAAGCTAGGATACACCATATGAAGTCAAAATCTGCTGAATGCTCACCCTCACCCACATCAACAGGAGGGTGTGCCAATGATATGGTCCATAAGAGGTGATAGGCCGGTACAACTACTGGAAAACAGTCCTTTATGACTCCCCCATTAAACTAGTATAACTTTCTAAATCACCTGTGTGTGTATTACTATTAGAATCACAAACAGTACATCATAAATAATAACCTATTCCTCTTTCAATAATACTGAGCATGCCCTAAGCTATAAACCAGAAGAATAATACATAACAGGCATTTGACAATTCTAGTTTCTTTCTGTAAGGGAACAAGTGAGTTTCTGCTGTATCCTTCCTAATAGAGATTTCAATAATATATAAACAATGCTTCTTAACTAGGAGGCACTACAGCAAAGTACATTTCACATGGGAAATTTCACATCATCCTTCAGAGATTCCAACATAGAATGACAGGTCCTTTCTTCAACAACCCAGGGAACAGTTGAACCTCAAATTTCTTACTAGATCTAGGATTTGTGAAACTATCAGGTTATTTTGATAGCTTTAAAAGGTCTCAGGTTACTGAAATAACCCTGCCTTTGTTCAGTCTAAGCATTGAGAATGCACCACCATGGAACCAGTATAAATTAGATTAAAACACTTTAGAAAGTCATCTTTGGAAAAAGCATGGGAATAAAAGAAAAAGTACACCTGGGAGTTCTCTTCCATACCTATCAGATGTGTGAAATTGGCTACAGTAAAATAATGGTCTTTTCTGGGCTTTGAGTTGAAACTGAGTTCAGGGGTGCTGGAACTTACAAATAGGCTGATATTTGAACCACACAGGTAGAAAGAACTCTTCTGATCATTATGATGAACAACTATAGCGACTAAGTATACATGAACACCCCTGGAGAAGGAAATGGCAACCCACTCCAGTATTCTTGCCTGGAGAATCCCATGGACAGGGGAGCCTGGTGGGCTACAGCCCATGGGATTACAAAGAGTCGGACATGGCTGAAGTGACTGAGCACATACATGAACACACTACTAACCAGACACTAACCGAGGAAATTTGGTTAGAGACCTACCTTGAGAGGAGCCTACTGTACAGAAGGGGGAAACAGGATCAAAGCACAACTAAGGCCTGCATTACATACCTATCAGAAGTGTGAAGTCAGTGTCTGCTCTTGCACTCTGGGTCCAAACCAAGGCAATGTATGAGCTGTTGATCAAGCCCTTTGATTTTCTTAACTGCACCTGAAAAGAAAGAAAATACTGCTGAATACCTTTGCAACAGATACAAATTAATTTCCCTTAGTAGGAATTCAGCAAGAAAAACATAAGAAACAAAACAAAAACACACCAGTCTTCTAATTCCATTTTAAAAAATCCAGCCAGAAACTACCTACCCTTAGGAGAAATAAGCCCAAATGTACAGATGGTCTGGACTTCATACTACAAACCCATTGTGATATAACCCACTGTGACCATTTAGTCACTCCATAGAGTAATTTTCTGGGATTGAGGCTTGTGGTCAAACATACTGATGAGCCTTTCTGCTTACCTAAACTACTTGCCCTGAGGTTCCTGAAGTAAATAACCTGTTAGTCCTGCATCCACAGATACACAAACGTTCTTCTGCTTATAACTTATTGATTCCCATGAGGGATGAATGTCCTGGCACAAGGGACAAATGACTGGGGTTTATGCAGCACTCTCAGTCACTTAGCTAGAAACAAGTTACAAAACTGGAAGAAGTCACTTAAGTAAGATGCTCTGTAGAGACCAATCTCTACACCTGTTCCAAAAGGATCCATATTACAGGAGTACATACTTTAAATGCATAGCTAGAACCTGGATTCATTTAAAGTGGCAAAGGTCTTCAACCATACCCTAATTATGTGAATCATCAAAGTAATTCTGGCCATAACCTTGACCAATAACAAACTAACAGAATACATCACAGCTCCTCTTGCTTCAAAACTGGAGGGTAAATGACTATTTGTATTTATAACTATCTAAATGATTTAACAGCATAACTTCATAAGCAGCACACAGGATGTGATCCTCACAGGATGATGCCCCAGATTTCCACAGGGACATCCCCACACCACTTGGCCACTTCCTCAGGCCTTTATGTCCCCTTCTCAGGGAGGCCCTGGCCAGACAACCTACCTGCAAGTGCAGGTCCCTCCCCCTCCCCATGTGCTATTCCCCTTCTCTGCTTTTCTGTGGTAACAGCAGGTGTCATTATTTATCAGGATACACCTGTATCTCATTGAGCTTACTTTTCAGTATCCCCCACTAGAATGTGAGCCCCATGTGAAGAGGGATTTATGTCTCTTTTGTGTCTGTATTTCCAGCATGAGGAAGAATAGTTAGCCCATAGTAGGTGCTCAGCAAATGATGAAGGTTACCTTTGGCCACCAGCCCTAAAAGTTCATGCCATTTTCAGAGCTGACTCTGTTAAATGTACAGTATGTATCCTCCAGAACTTCTTCTCCATATTTACATTCTTACACAGGGATCATTAGATATAGATACTCCACATTATAATTAAGAGGTTGAATAATTCTACACTATTTAAAAATCACCTGTTTCCAGTCCTAACTGGAGATACAACCAACTACATCTTGGTAATGCAACCGGAATCAACTCTTTCAGGTTGATATTTTCACCCACATTACTCAATAGCATACTCAAAATGCAATGACCCATCAGTTTTGTTTGCATAGTTGTTTTTGGATAGTTTTAGCTCTTTATCATGAATCATTTCAAACAAAGAATATATAACAATATAATAAGAATTCTATATGTCAGTCAGTAGTTTTAACAATCAACATTTTGTCAAGTTTTCTTTTATTTTCTAGCATATTCCAAAGCATATTCCCAGTATTTTGTGATACCATGTCTAAACCTCAAGAAGTTATTTCCTCCACATGTGGTGGTGGTGGCTTAGTCACTAAGTTGTGTCTGACTCTTGTGACCCCATGGACTGTAGCCTGCCAGTCTCCTCTGTCCATGGGATTTTCTAGACAACAATACTGGAGTGGGTTGCCAATTCCTTTTCCAGGAAATGTTCCCGACCCAGGAATTGAGCCAGGGTCTCCTGCGTTGCAGGCAGATTCTTTACCAACTTAGTACGAGGGAAGCCTTCCTCCATCCACATACTCTACTGTAACAAATAGGACTTTAAAATATATAACCAAAATACAATTACTACATCTAAGAAAAATTACAATTATTCCCTAATGCCACATGAAACTATCCATGTCCAATATAGCTATTTGACCTAAATATCTCTCTTAAATTTGATTTGTTCTTAGGATCTGAACAGGTAACTTACATAGCATTAACTGAAATAGGACTTAGTCCTTTTTTCACCAATAACAGCCCCTGCTCTTCTCTTTTTTTTGCTATTCTCTTGATGAAAAGACTGGATTATTTGTCCTGTAGCATCATTCACATTCTGTATTTATATGCATCCTGTCCTGAACAGGTTCCATTAGAAACAGAACATCCTGTAGTGAGATCTATGAACTTGGTTAAATTCAGGCTCAGTTATTTTAGCAAGAACATTTTAGATGATGCTTCATACCCCTATTGTATCATATCTGAACACCTACTTTGTATCCCACACTTTGATGTAAAGGTTGATCAGTGGGTTGTAGTATTCTAACCTTAATGCACCCCCAATATAAAATTTCCCATCGACCTTTTACTGAAATTTTATTAAATGTATCATTGATTTACTATTTGAATTTTTGATATGCTCTTCACATACCATATAATTCACAATCTTAAAATGTACTGGTTACTGATTTTTAGTATTTTCAGAAAATTGTGGATCCATGACCACAATAAATTTTAGGACATTTTCAACATCCCCCAAAGAAAGTCTATACTTGCTATCAATGAGTGCCTATTCTCCTGATAGGACTGATAACCCACCTGAATGGTACAAAGATTAAGTTCAAATCGAAAACATCTGAGCTACAAGAGAGGCAGTGAAGTGAAATTAAAGTTGCTCAGTTGTGTCTGGTCTTTGTGACCCCATGGACTATACAGTCCATGGAATCCTCCAGGCCAGAATGGAATGGGTAGACTTTCCCTTCTTCAACCCAGGGATCGAACCCAGGTCTCCCGCATTGTAGGCAGATTCTTTACCAGCTGAGCCACAAGGGAAGCCCAAGAATACTTGAGTGGGTAGACTATCCCTTCTCCAGCAGATCTTCCTGACCCAGGAATCGAATTGGGGTCTCCTGCATTGCATTCAGATTCTTTACCAACTGAGCTATCAGGAAGCCCTTGAAAGAGACAGAAATAAGTCATTTCTGAACCTGTCTTATCTGACTAAAGCTGAACTTTGTAAGAGACAGCTGTTACAACCCCACCCACATTGCCAGGAGGTGGGAATGGGAGTTGGGGATGTGTGTCTCTAATCAAGGAGGCCTGAACTTGGATATTGGTTTAGTGGTTTAGTTGCTAAGTCCTGTCCAACTCTTTGTGACCCCATGGACTGTAGCCTGCCAGGCCCCTCTATCCATGGGATTCTCCAGGCAAGAATCTGGAGTGTGGTGCTATCTCCTTCTCCAGGAGATCTTCCTGATGCAGGGATCAGACTCAGGTCTCTTGCATTGCAGGTTGAGTCTTTACCGATTGAGCCACCAGGGAACATTTCAAGATTGCATAAATAAGCCTTATCAGATGCTTCCATCCTTTGAAGTTCTAATCCACCAAGCCCCTTGAAAAGTTGGTATATAAACTCCTATCTCTAGCCCATTAAGGAGCCTCTTCATATGAAAGTTCCTACACAGTTAATAAACCTTTCTCCTATTAATTTACTGTTAATTAATTTTCAGGACTCAAGCCAGTTGAGTCTGAGATGGTAGAGAAAAATGTTTTCTTTCCAACACTCCCTCTCACAAGCCCCTGAAAACCACAAGTTAATTTTTTAATCTCTGTAGATGTGTCTGTTCTGGATATTTTAAGTGAATGAGATCTTACAAAATGTGTTCTTTGGTGTCGAGCTTTTTTCATCTATCATAGTGTTTTCAAGATTCATTCATATTTCAGTATGTATCACTACTTCATTTCATATTATAGCTAAATAAAAATCCATGGTAAGGGTATATAGCACATTTTGCATAAAAATTCAACTGTTGGTGGACATGTGGGTTGTTTCCACTTTGGCTTTGTGAATAATGCAGCCATAAATATTCATGTACAAGTTTCCATTTGAATGTTTGTTTTAAATTCTCTGTGATATATATCTAGGAGTGAAATTGCTGTTGATGTGGTCACTCTAGGTTGAGATTTTGGTGGAAGTACCAAACTACTTTCTATAGTGTCCCCACCATTTTACATTCTCATAAGGCAGCATATAAGGGTTTCAATTTCTGCATATCCTTATTTCATTTATTTTCATATTTAAAATTAGAGCTGCCCTGGATATAAAATTAACACACAGAAATCCCTTGCATTCCTATACACTAACAATGAGAAAACAGAAAGAGAAATTATGGAAACAATTTCATTCACCATTGCAATGAAAACAATAAAACACTTAGGAATAAATCTACCTAAAGAAACAAAAGACCTATACATAGAAAACTACAAAACACTAATGAAAGAAATCAAACATGACACAAATAGATGGAGAAATATATCGTGTTCATGGATTGGAAGAATCAATATAAGAAAATGAGTATACTACCCAAAGCAATCCATAGATTCAATGCAATCCCTATCAAGCTACCAATGGTATTTTTCACAGAACTAGACCAAAGAATTTCACAATTTGTATGGAAATACAAAAAACCTCGAATAGCCAAAGCAATCTTGAGAAAGAAGAATGGAACTGGAGGAGTCAACCTGCCTGACATTAGACTATACTACAAAGCTACACTCATCAAGACACATGGTACTGGCACAAAGACAGAAATATAGATCAATGGAACAAAATAGAAAGCCCATAGATAAATCCACACACCTATGGACATCTTATCTTCAACAAAGGAGGCAAGATTATACAATGGAGAAAAGACATCTCTTTAACAACTGGTGCTGGGAAACCTGGTCAACCATTTGTAAAAGAATGAAACTAGAACACTTTCTAACACCATACACAAAAATAAACTCAAAACAGATTAAAGATCTCAACATAAGACCAGAAACTCTAAAACTCCTAGAGGAAAACATAGGCAAAACACTCTCTGACATAAATCACAGCAGGATCCTCTATGACCCACCTCCCAGAATATTGGAAATAAAAGCAAAAATAAACAAATGGGACCTAATTAAACTTAAAACCTTTTGCACAACGAAGGAAACTATAAGCAAAATTAAAAGACAGCCTTCAGAATGGGAGAAAGTAATAGCAACTGAAGCAACTGCAAAGAATTAATCTCAAAAATATACAAGCAGCTCCTGCAGCTCAATTCCAGAAAAATAAATGACCCAATCAAAAAATGGGCCAAAGAACTAAACAGACATTTCTCCAAAGAAGACATACAGATGGCTAACAAACACATGTAAATATGCTCAACATCACTCATTATTAGAGAAATGCAAATCAAAACCACAATGAGGTAGCATTACACGCCAGTCAGAATGGCTGCTATCCAAAAGTCTACAAGCACTAAATGCTGGAGAGGGTGTGGAGAAAAGGGAACCCTCTTACACTGTTGGTGGGAATGCAAACTAGTACAACCACTATGGAGAACAGTGTGGAGATTCCTTAAAAAACTGGAAATAGAACAGGCATATGACCCAGCAATCCCACTGCTGGGCATACACACTGAGGAAACCAACATTGAAAGAGATACGTGTATCCCAATGTTCATCGCAGCACTGTTTACAATAGCCAGGACACGGAAGCAACCTAGATGTGCATTGGCAGATGAATGGATAAGGAAATTGTGATATATATATACACAACAGAATATTACTAAGCCATTAAAAGTAATGCATTTGAATCAGTTCTAATGAGGTGGATGAAACTGGAGCCTATTATACAGAGTGAAGTAAGTCAGAAAGAAAAACACTGATACCACATACTAACGCATATATATGGAATTTAGAATGATGGTTGACGATGACCCTGGATCTGAGACAGCAAAAAAGACACAGATGTGAAGAACAGTCTTTTGGACTCTGTAGGAGAAGGCGAGGGTGGGATGATTTGAGAGGGTAGTGTTGAAACGTGTATATTATCATATGTGAAGCAGATCACTGGTCCAGGTTCGAGGCATGAGACAGAGTGCTCAGGGCTGGTGCACTGGGATGACCCTGGAGGATGAGATGGGGAGGGAGGTGTGAGGGGGTTTCTGGATGGGGAATACATGTGCACCTGTGGCTGATTCATGTCGATGTTGGGTAAAAACCACTACAATATTGTAAAGTAATTAGCCTCCAGTCAAAATAAATAATTTTTTTTAAAAAAGAAAAAAAAAATAAAATGAAAGAAGCCTGAAAAAAAAAAAAAAAAAAAAAGAGTTGCCCTGGTAGATGTGAAGTGGTATCTCTCAGGATTTTCATGTTGATTTCTCCAATGATTATTCATGTTGAGCATCTTCTCTTGCATTCAGTGGCTATTTGCATGGAGAGAGTAGTGGATCTGTACCATGAGAGCCCCCTGTGTGTGAACCAGGTGGAAAAGCCACGCAGCTTCTTTGGACCTCGATTTCCAGGCACAGTGAGTCATTATTTAATCTGTGTTCATGCAGGGAAGGGACACATTAAAAAAGAATTTGACTTGGATCTCCATGTGGAGAAACAGTCACTTCTGCCTAGAGTGAAGGAAAAGAAACTCACGGAGGAATCCAGAGAGGCAGCTGAGATCCAGAGCCCAGAGGCTGGTCAGGTAATTCCACCTGGAGAGGACGTGGACACTCCCTTCCCTTTCCACCCTCAACAAGGTAGGTAAGTTGTAGCAGGGCATGAACTCCTCCCTTCACTCCTTAGGAGTTGCAAGTGGCTGAGTTTTGTGAAATTTCCTTGTTGACCTGAAACGCAAGGAGGCAGTTGCCTGGGCAGAACTAAGCACCTGAGGGCCCTCATTGTCCTTCTCCTTTCTGCCCTGGAAATTCCCACCACCTCTGCCCACAAAACAGGGAATGGGGGCGTAAAGGGGCCAAGAGTCAGATCCTGAGCTAAGATTGGGACTAGCCAGACAGCAGGTTGGTCTTGGGGGCCCTGAGCCTGTGCAGGTCCTGTGTGGGGAGCAGAATGGGAGCAGGAAATCCTGAGGCATTAGGGGTAGGCAGCAGGGCAGTTGTGCTGCCCTGCAGTGGGTGCAGAGCTCATGGGTTTACTTCAAATGTTTCTTTGAAGGGTGGTTACACTGGGGAATCGATCTGGGTAGGGGTGACTTCAGTTCTCCCTTGAAAAACTTCTGTATTTGTGAAGATGTTTTTCCTTAAAGAATAATCAAGCTTGAATTACATTTGTCTATGGAAATAACCAGCTAATAAGACCATCTTCACAGTCTTGATCGTTTTAGCCACCAAAATGCTGCAGGTTACTCAAGCTCCAAGAGACCATTGTTTCTAAAGACAATCTTTATTTGTATCAATCTCCCACTTTCTAGGCTCCACTAATCCCTCTGTAAGGAACAAGGTACCAGGTAGACACAAGCCCCGATTTAATATCTGTCATCTCTGAGTGGAGGCATTATCTGTTACCCTCTTTTTCTTATCTGTGCTACATGTGTTTTCTCTGCCTTGCCTAAGTCGCTTCAGTCGTGTGGGACTCTGTGCGACACCATGGACTGTAGCCCACCAGGTTCCTCTGTCCATGGGATTCTTCAGACAAGGAGGCTGGAGTGGGTTGCCATTTCCTTCTCCAGGGGATCTTCTGAACTCAGGGATTGAACCCCTGTCTCCCGCACTGCAGGCGAATTCTATACCTCTGAGCCACCGGGGAAGCCCATGTCTCCTTTATTTGAAAGTTATTTCCCTAGAGGAGAATGTAACTTTCCTCCACAGGAAAAATTAGTCAAGGCACTCGTCAGACAGGAATAACCTGTGTGTCGCTGCGACTCTCAGATACATAACATCCCCACACCAAGCCGGTGTGGACACCACCTGAGGTAACCCCAGGAAAAGGCGCTTAAGAGGTAGTGGCTCCCTAACAGGCCCTTGACAAAGAGCAGAAGGAGACCAGGCACAAAGAGCATCTCCTCTTGGGACTCTGCCTCTCACCTGAGGAGGGATAATTCAAGTAATAATAACCTCAAGCATATGAAGGATACAAACTTATAACATCGTTTGATATTGTACTTACTTAAACATTTTCCTCTAAATAGTTTTGCAACTCAGTTCAGTTCAGTCGCTCAATCGTGTCCCACTCTTTGCGACCCCATGAACCACAGCATGGCAGGCCTCCTTGTCCATCACCAACTCCCGGAGTCCACCCAAACCCATGTCCATTGTGTCAGTGATGCCATCCAACCATGTCATCCTCGGTCGTCCGCTTCTCCTCCTGCCCTCAATCTTTCCCTGGATCAGGGTCTTTTCAAATGAGTCAGCCCTTCGCATCAGGTGGCCAAAGTATTGGAGTTTCAGCTTCAGCATCAGTCCTTCCAATGAACACCCAGAACTGATCTCCTTTAGGATGGACTGGTTGGATCTCCTTGCAGTCCAAGGGACTCTCAAGAGTCTTCTCTAATATCACAGTTCAAATGCATCAATTCTTCAGCGCTCAGCCTTCTTTATAGTCCAACTCTCACATCCATACACTGGAAAAACCACAGGCCTGACCAGACAGACTTTGTTGGCAAAGTAATGCCTCTGCTTTTTAATATGCTATCTAGGTTGGTCATAACTTCCCTTCCAAGGAGTAAGCATCTTTTAATTTCATGGCTGCAATGAACATCTGCAGTGATTTTGGGGCCCAGAAAAATGAAGTCAGCCACTCTTTCCACTGTTTCCCCATCTGTTTGCCATGAAGTGATGGGACCAGATGCCATGATCTTAGTTTTCTAGATGTTGAGTTTTAAGCCAACTTTTTCACTCTCCTCCTTTACTTTCATCAAGAGGCCTTTTAGTTCCTCTTCACGTTCTGCCATAAGGGTGGTGTCATCTGCATATCTGAGGTTATTGATATTTCTTTCCTGGCAATCTTATTCCAGCTTGTGCTTCCTCCAGCCCAGCATTTCTCATGATGTACTCTGCATATAAGTTATAAGCAGGCTGACAATATACAGCTTTGACGTACTCCTTTTCCTATTTGGAACCAGTCTGTTGTTCCATGTCCAGTTCTAACTGTTGCTTCCTGACCTGCATATAGGTTTCTCAAGAGGCTGGTCAGGTGGTCTGGTATTTCCATCTCTTTCAGAATTTTCCACAGTTTATTGTGATCCACACAGTCAAAAGCTTTGGCATAGTCAATAAAGCAGAAATAGATGTTTTTCTGGAACTCTCTTGCTTTTTTGATGATCCAGCAGATGTTGGCAATTTGATCTCTGGTTCCTCTGCCTTTTATAAAACCAGCTTGAATATCTGGAAATTCTCGGTTCACGTATTGCTGAAGCCTGGTTTGGAGAATTTTAAGCATTACTTTACTAGTGTGTGAGATGAGTGCAATTGTGCGGTAGTTTGAGCATTCTTTGGCACTGCGTTTCTTTGGGATTGGAATGAAAACTGACCCTTTCCAGTCCTGTGGCCACTGCTGAGTTTTCCAAATTTGCTGGCATATTGAGTGCAGCACTTTCACAGCATCATCTTTCAGGATTTGAAATAGCTCAACTGGAATTCCATCACCTCCACTAGCTTTGTTCATAGTGATGCTTCCTAAGGCCCACTTGACTTCACATTCCAGGATGTCTGACTCTAGGTGAGTGATCACACCATCGTGATTATCTGGGTCGTGAAGATCTTTTTTGTACAGTTCTTCTGTGTACTCTTGCCACCTCTTTAATATTTTCTGCTTCTGTTAGGTCCATACCATTTCTGTCCTTTATTGTGCCCATCTTTGCATGAAATATTCGCTTGGTATCTCTAATTTTCTTGAGGAGATCTCTAGTCTTTCCCATTCTATTGTTTTCCTCTATTTCTTTGCACTGATCACTGAGGAAGGCTTTCTTATCTCTCCTTGCTATTCTTTGGAACTCTGCATTCAAATGGGTATATCTTTCCTTTTCTCCTTCGCTTCTCTTCTTTTCACAGCTATTTGTAAGGCCTCCTCAGACAGCCATTTTGCTTTTTTGCATTTCTTTTTCTTGGGGATGGTCTTGATTCCTGTCTCCTGTACAATGTCACGAACCTTCATCCATAGTTCATCAGGCACTCTTTCAGATCTAGCCCCTTAAATCTATTTCTCACTTCCACTGTATAGTTTTGCGACTGCCGAACGGTAAAATTTCTGTTTTTACAGTTCCGTCACCTTCATCGCTGGCGGCATGGACCCTACAAGGGAGACAAGTGGGCTCTCCAGAGGTTTCCTGTCACCTTCCCAATCTCTCCTCTCCCGCTCACACTCCTGGGGCCAACTGAGAGCTGTCTCAGCCCTCCCCTGGGCGGGGCCAACAGCGAGGAACCCGATTCCGAACCCCTCCCTCGTCAGCGCCCCACCTCCAGTGCGTCTCCAAGGAGACGCCCAGGACGCGGGGCGAAGATCAACCCCTCCCACCTCAGCACTCTACCTCCATTGCGTCTCCGAGGAGACGCCCACGACGGTGGGCGGGTGGGGGATGGGGTCGCATTCGCCGGGTAACGCCGGCGACGCTTTACGGCAATGGTGAGCGGGGTTGCAGCCGAACCTCGCCGGCTGCCGCGCGAAGCTCAGAGGGGATCGGGTCTTTCCCGCCGGAGCGTGGCCTCAGCCACGTTGGTCCCCTCAGCCTCCTTCGTGTCCTTTCCCTGGGGCAACGCGAGGCGACGCGGGCCGGGACCGGCAGCCTTTCTGGTCCCAGGGACCCTCCCCATCCTCTAACGTCTGAGCAGCCTGTACCCTGCGTGCAAGGTAGGCCAGTGATGGCTGCAGCCCGGCCGTCCTGGGGGAGGCGGAGACGGGCAGCGGGGCGCCGCGTGGGCCGGGCCGTGGTTTGGCGTTTAGGCTGGGCTGGGTGAGCGTGGGCACCGGGGTTGTACTGCCGTGTGTGTTCTGTGCCCTCGCGCCAGTAGGGAGAGGGTCCAAGTAGGGCCCCCCGGGCCTCCCGGTCGGTGGGCCTGGAAGCGGTTCCCAGTGGGCAGAGGGCGGGGCGGGCCGGAGGAGTGTGGGAGGCTCGCCAGCTGCTTCTCCCTTCCTCCCCATTTATGTGGCCGCCCTGGAGTCCGCTTGGTCGGGTGAGATTGACGTGCTGCCCACGGGGACTGGGCATCTCGGAATGCATCCCTAGAGAAGTAACATTTCCTTTCATGAGTTTTTGACCTTAAAAAAAAAAAAAAAATGTAGCTCCATTCTCACGTATGGATCGAACCACGTGGAAGAATGTGCTGTGCTTAGTCGCTCAGTCGTGTCCGACTCTTTGCGACCCCGTGGACTGTGCCCGCCAGGCTCCTCTGTCCACGGGGTTCTACAGGCAAGAATACTGCAGTGGGTTGTCATGCCCTCCTCCAGGGGATCTTCCCAACCCAGAGATCGAACCGGGGTCTCCCGCATTGCAGGCAGATGCTTTACCAACTGAGCCATCGGGGAAGGAGGGCAATCGAAATAAAAGGGTCAGGGATTTTCATGTAAAGGACTGTACATTGTTTATAGTGGGATTATAAGCATTTCATGGGTAAAAAGGTTTTGGGGCCACTTGAAACAATTCTAGAGGTGAGGGAATGTCCGGTAGTACAGGCGGAACATGGACCTGGATCCCCTTGCCGGCTGCGGATGGTGACGCCCAACTCAGCGTACCAGTCAGGGGCCAGTTTCTTCCCACCGCGAGTGGGTCTGGATACCCTGTGTCATAAGGTACAGGAAGGGCCTCACGGGATCCTGTGGGGCATGAGATCCAGACTCTCTTTGCCAGTAGCAAAAGTAAACAAAAATTCAACTCCAAGCCGGACATAAAGTGCACATGTATTTGTCTGGGTCTGGGACCAAGTCTTCATCAGGCAAAATTCCACATCCTGTCTGCTGGATGTTTACCCCTAACAGGGTGGCCACCTCTTCCCGTTTCAGCTTTGTGCATGGTGGCGAAGCACTGCGCCTGCACCTGGGCAATGTGCCGGGGTCCAGCCCCAGCAGGATCCAGGGGAACCCTCTGGATGAACGGCGTCGGCGAATGAGAGAGAGAGAGAGAAAGAAAAAGAGAGAGAGAGAGAAAGAAAAAGAGAGAGAGAGACCAGACCAGGAAGGTGCGGCAGAGTCTGGCAGTTGCTTTATTTTTCACCATAGCCTTTATACCCTAAGTTGGTACATTTCTAAGGGGCAGATAAGCATACAGACTTAGTTTAACATTATATCAGCTTGTCCTTCACGAAACCAGGTGTGCTCTGTATATTTTTGTTTATGAGAGTCTTTTCCCATAGATTTTTTGTACATTATCTTCTGGCCTTGAGGTTAGCAGAAAACAGAAAAGTGGCAGTCTCATGGTACAGCAAGTTGTAACATAATAGACATACAATCTTGTTAACATAAAAGTCAGTCTTTTTGCAGAAATTCTCAGCTAAATTTATCCAAAAAGTTTAACACACAAAGACTCTGTGGCTCTGGTGAGGCAGCCCCTGTTTAGCGCTCTTGGTTAAAATTAATAATTATCTTATTGTTTTTACACTAGGGCTAAACTCTTATTTTACTAGATCTCCAACTGTATTAACAATAGTTTCCACTGCACAACCTCAGCACATTAACATCAATCAAACGTTGATCTAATAACCACTTTTAAAACAATATTTTTTGTATTTTTTAATAGGGCTTCCTCACCCCCCAAAGGGCTCTGTGCCTATTAGGGCCTTTTAATGGTTAATCTCTATGTATAATATCTTTTGGCTTTCAGGCCTGTTGACAATTTATGGTTTGCACCTGGTGCAACTTTAAGCAACTTCAGTAGCCGACCCTGTCTTTCTTATAATTAATCTATTTTCTTTCTAATAAGCGTCATCTCTATGGGAACTAGGTAGTATTACATTTTCACAGAACAGAAATGCAAAGGATTGCAAAAACAGCAGATATGGCACAAAACAGGCTCTTAGTCCAAAAGTTAATTACCTGCAAGAAGTCACCAGCTAATCTCTATCTAAACTATTTTCTATTAGGCGTATATGTGGCTACAATATTTGTGGGGCTTTTCTCACCCCGTGGAGGGACCTATGCTTAATAGTTTCTTTTGTTATCGTACTGTGCTTAGGATGTTTAGAACAATCATGAGCATTTTGTGCAATGAGAGCACACATTTATCAAACAAGCCAGAATGCCAGCAAAAGGGTTTGAACTGAAGCATTTCCTTCATCCCTGGCCCCTTCATAGGGTACCAGCGTCCAAGAGATTTATTAATTAGGGTTTTAAGTTGGTCTTCATTCAGTGAAAGAGGAGCAGGAGAGCTCTCGGCAGGCAACACAAGAATCGCAGCAGGGCAAACAAGAACAACAGCAGATAAGGGGGAAGGATATAGGGTAGGGTAGAGGCCGAGGCCAACCTGGAGGGTCCCTTATCCTAGACGGCCTTGCCTGTCAGGTATTTTCCTCATGACCTCGTCATGGATGGGGTCCCGGACGGCCTTGCCTGCCCGGCATTCTCCCCACGACCTCGTCACGGGCGGGACCTCCCATAACGGCTCCCGGCAGCAATGGATCCTGGATCCCCGGTAGCCCTGAGACCCCAGGGACTACACTGGCGGACTTAGCTCCTGCAGGACTGGCGAGGATCCCCTGGCCAGAGGCCCTGGGGCGGTAGCTTCAGCTCCTTGTTCCTGAAAATAGCAGCTGCCTAGGCCACGCCCCCGAGGGCCTGCAGCCTTGGTATCCTCACTGGGCCTGCAAGCCCGCACTCAACACCACTGCCTGTCCCTTCCACACCTGCTCTAGAGGGGTGCACCGTGGCCAGGTTCTCCCAGAATCCTCTGTGTGTTCCAAACCTTCCCTTCTTCCCCTCACAGGTCTTTCCCAGCGGGATCCAGGGGTAGGACCAGGAGTTCAGTTCAGTTCAGTCACTCTTTGCGACCCCATGAACTGTAGCACACCAGGTCTCCCTGTCCATCACCAACTCCTGGAGACTGCCCAAACTCATGTCCATCGAGCTGGTGATGCCATCCAACCATCGCATCTTCTGTCCTCGCCTTCTCTCCTGCCTTCATATTTCTCAGCATCAGGGTCTTTTCCAATGAGTCAGTTCTTTGAATCAGGTGGCCAAAGTATTGGAGTTTCAGCTTCAGCATCAGTCCTTCCAATGAATATTCAGGACTGATTTCCTGTAAGATTGACCAAAGGACTAAGAGGCCAGGCTCAAAATGTTTCCACTTGATGGCACTCTTGCCCCAGAAATGCTATCCACACTCTGGAGCCTGGCCTCTCCCTCCACCCTTTGCAGGTGAAAAAAGGCCCATGGGGGCCAAGAGTCTTCCAAGCCATCCACTGGAGTGTTGTGGAAAGAGATGTCTCCTCTTCTGCTCTGCAGTAAGAATGTACAGATAAGGATGAGCAAAAGAAGCCATCCATCTCTGTGTCCATGTCCATAGCACTCTAAGAGACTCTGAGTCCACATGGCCTGATCCCCATTTCCTGGTGACTGGGATGTGATGTATTCTGTAACTTTGTTTATTGTTTTTATTTTTCCTTCTGGTTAGGTTGCCCTCCGAGATTCGAAAACTTCCCCCAGAATCCCGGTGAGAGGGTTTCCTGGTGTTTGGAAACTTCCTCTATTAAGACTCCCTTCCCGGGACGGATCTCTGTCCCTAACTCTTTTGTCTCTCTTTTTATCTTTTATATTTGGTCCTACCTCCTTTTGAAGACAATGGGCTGGTTTTCTGGGACATCTGCCTGATGTCCTCTGCTAGTGATCAGAAATTGTTTTGTGGAGTTTGCTCAGCGTTCAAATGTTCTTTCAATGAATTTGTGGGGGAGAAAGTGGTCTCCCCGTCCTATTACTCCACCATCTTAGCTCCTCAGTCTGTAACTTTGCTATTACTGGTCAGGATTAGGGCCAGAATTAACCTTGATGATTTACATAAGTAGTGGCTGGTTGAAGACCTATGCTACTTGGAATAAATCTGGGTTCTAGCCACACATACAAAGGCTGTGTTCCTGTAATAGGGATCCTTGGGGAATAGGTATGGAGATTGGTGTCTACACAAAATTCTTACTTAAGTGGCTGCATCGAGTTTTGTAACTTCTTTCTAACTAGGTGACTGGGAGTGCTGAGCAAATACCAAACTGTCATTTCTCCCTTCTGGCAGGACACTCATCCTTCACAGGAATCAATAAGTGGTAATCGGGAGAAAGTTTGAGTATCAGTGGATGCAGGGCTAACAGGTTATTCATTTCGTAAAGCTCAGTGTTACTAGTGTAGGTAAGCGGGAAACATCATCACTGTGTGGAATTGCAACCTGACTCCCAGCAAGTGACTTTACGGGCAACAAAATGGTCACAGTCAGTTACATAACAATGGGTTTGAAGTATAAAGTCTAGACCATCAGGACATTTAGGCTGACTTCTCCTAAAAGTAGGTAGGGTGGCTCGATCATGTTTTTTTGTTTGCTTTCTGTTATTGGAACTAGGAGGTGACTGGTGTGTTTTTTGTTTTGTCTATTATATTTTTCAAGCTGAATTCTTACTGAAGGATGTTGATCTGCATATGTGGCAAAGGTGTAAAATGGTACTTTCTTTGCTTTCCAGGTGGAGGCTTCCTAAAGTAAGAAAAGAGTGTGATCAACGGCTCGTACGTTGCTTTGGTGTGGAACCATCGTTGAGTCATAGACCAGGAGCAAACACTGAATTCACATGTCTCGGAGGTGCAGAATACAGCCCTCAGTCATCCTTTGGTTCTCTTACCCGCTTCTGTACAGAAGTCTCAAGGCAGGTCTCTACCGAAGTCCTCGGGTTACTGTATGGTTAGAAGCTTGTCCAGGTATACTGAGTGGCTACAGTGTATGATCACAATGATCAGAAAAGTTTTCCCTGCTTGTTTCAACTATCACACATTTCAAAATCAAAGGTGCCTGAATTTAATTTAAACTCAAGCCTGGCAAGGGCCGTTTTTCTCCTGGAGCCGATTTCACACATCTGCTGGGTGTGGACGAGAACTCCCTGGTATACTTTGTGTTTTACTCCTTTGCCTTTGAGGAAGACGATGTTCCGAAGTATCTTAATCCACTTTACCCTGGTTCCATTGAGGAGCTTCGTTAATGCTAAGACTGAGCAAAGGCAGGGTTAGTTCAGAAACCTGAGTCCTTGTAAACCTATCAAAAGTAGCCTTCCTGCAGGATGGGCCAGGTGGCCGGGGGCAGGCCCTTCAGAGCCTTGTTCTTGAACATGGCCGCTGCCGACGCCATGCCCCCGAGCGCTTGACAGCCAGGGGCTCCTTGGTGGGTAAGCCAGGCCCCAGAACACTACTACCTGTTCCTCCCACACCTGTTCTGGTGAAGTGGCTAGCCACCAGGTTCGCCCAGGATCTTCTGAGTGCTCCAGACCCTCACTTCCTCCAGTCACAGGCGTTCCCCCAGCAGGATCCACAGGAAGTGCCTGCATGCTATGCTGAAAAGGTTTCCCCTTGATGCACTGTTGCTCCAGAAATGCCAACTACTCTCGGGAGCTGGGCCTCTCCCTCCGCCCTTTGCGTGTTAAAAAAGGCCCACGGTAGCCAGAAAAACCTTCCAAACCCTCCCAGCTGGGTTAGCTCCACTGGAATGTTGGCGGAAGTGGTGTCTCCTCTCAGGGGCTCTCCTGGGCGAGAATACCATAGAGAAAAGGACATCGAGAGGAGCCGGCGAGTGCTGGTCCGCATCAGCAGCAGAGTCTGAAATTCTGAGCCCTGTGTCCTGGCCAGCTGGTTCCTGGGGAGACCGGGATGTGATGGATTTTGTCAGCTTGTTGTTACTGATGACAATTAGGACCAGAATTACCTCGATGATTCATGTATTAGGGTTTGGTAGAAACCCCTTGCCACGTGGAATAAATCCAGGTTTTACCCGTGCATGATAGTGTGCTCTCCTGCAATAATGGATCCTTTTGGAACAGGTGTAGAGATTGGTACCCACAAAGCATTCTTAGTTATGGGGCTCCGTCCACTTTGGTAACTGGTTTCCAGCTAGGTGACTGAGCGTGCTGAAGAAACCCTAGACTTATGTCACGTGGCCCTTGTGCCAGGATACCCATCCATCCCTCACGGGAATCGATAAGTGGTAAGCGTGAGAACGGTTGTGTATCCGTGGATGCAGGCCTAACAGGTTATTCATTTCACAAACCTCAGGGCTACTAGTTTAGGTAAGCAGGAAAGGTCATTAGTATGTGGAACTGCAACCTCAGTCCCAGGAAGTGACTCTGCGGGCGACTAAATGGTCACAGTGAGTTACATCACAGTGGGTTTCCAGAATAAAGTCCAGACCATCTGGACATTTAGGCTGAATGCTGCTAGAGAAGGAAATGGCAACCCACTCCAGTATTTTTGCCTGGAATATCCTATGGACGGAGGAGCCTACTAGGCTCCAGTCCATGGGTTTGCAAATAGTTGGACTTGACTGAGGGACTTCACTTTCACTTTTACTCCTCAGGGTAGGTAGTGTGGTTCCATCCGGTTTCTTTGTTTGGTTTCTGTTAATGGAACTAGGAGGTGACTGGTGCGTTTTTTGTTTTCCTTCTTATATATTTCAAGCTGAATTCTTACTGAGGGATGTTGATCTGCATATGTGGCAAAGGTGCAAAATGGTGTTTTCTTTCCTTTCCAGGTGGCGGCTTGCTAAAGTAAGAGAAGAGTGTGATCACCAGCTCCTTCGTTGCCTTGGTGTGGAGCCAGCGTTGAGGCATAGACCGAGACCAGACACTGATTTCCCACGTCTCGTAGGTGCGGAATACAGCCCTCAGCCGTGCTTTGGTTCTGTTACCCGCTTAGTACAGTAGGCCACCCCTCTCAGGGCAGGTCTCTCACCGCATTTCTCGGGTTACTGTCTGGTTAGTAGCGTGTTCAGGTATCCTTAGTGGCTACAGTTTTCCCTGCTTGATTCAACTGTCAACCATTTTCAAGTTGAAGGGCGCCTGAATTCCATTCTAACGTGAGCCTGGCAAGGGCCATTATTTTCCTGGAGCCGATTTCACCTGTCCGATGGGTATGGAAGAGAACTCACCGCTGTACTGTTTGGTTTACTCCTTTGCCTTTGAGAAAGATGATTTTCTGAAGGGTATGAATCCAGTTTACTCTGCTTCCAATGAGGTGTGTCCTTAATCCTAAGACTGGGCAAAGGCAGGCTTAGTTCAGCAACCTGAGTCCTTGTAAACCTAGCGAAAGTAGCCTTCCTGCAGGATGGGCCAGGTGGCCGGGGGCAGGCACTTCAGAGCCTTGTTCCTGAACATGGCTGCTGCCTACGCCACGCCCCCGAGCGCTTGACAGCCAGGGGCTCCTCGGTGGGTATGCCAGGCCCCAGAACACCACTACCTGTTCCTCCCACACGTGGTGAGGCGACAGGCCTCCAGGTTCGCCCAGGATCTTCTGAGTGCTCCAGACCCTCACTTCCTAGAGTCACAGGCCTTCCCCCACAGGATCCACAGGAAGGGCCTGCACGCCATGCTCAAGAGGTTTCCGCTTGATGGCACTGCTGCCCCAGAAATGTCAACCACCCTCTGGAGCTGGGCCTCTCCCTCCGCCCTTTGCATGTTAAAAAAGGCCCACGGTAGCCAGGAAAACCTTCCAAACCCTCCCAGCTGGGTCGGCTCCACTGGAATGTTGGCGGAAGAGGTGTCTCCTCTCGGGGGCTCTCCTGGGCCAGGAGACCATAGAGAAAAGGACATCCAGAGGAGCCGGCCAGCGCTGGTCCGCATCAACAGCAGTGTCTGAAACTCTGAGCCCTGTGGCCTGGCCAACTGGTTCCTGGGGAGACCGGGATGTGACGGATTCTGTCAGTTTGTTGTTACTGATGAGAGTTAGGACCAGAATTACCTCGATGATTCACGTATTAGGGTTTGGTAGAAACCCCTTGCCACGTGGAATAAATCCGGGTTTTACCCGTGCATCATAGTGTGCACTCCCGCAATAATGGATCCTTTTGGAACAGGTGTAGAGATTGGTCCCCACAGAGCATTCTTAGTTATGGGGCTCCGTCCACTTTGGTAAGTTGTTTCCAGCTAGGTGACTGAGCGTGCTGAAGAAACCCTAGACTTATGTCACGTGGCCCTTGTGCCAGGACACCCATGCCTCACGGGCATCAATAAGTGGTAAGCGGGAGAACGTTTGAGTGTCTGTGGATGCAAGGCGAACAGGTTATTCATGTCGCAAACCTCGGGGCTACTAGTTTAGGTAAGCAGGAACGGTCATTAGTATGTGGAACTGCAACCTCAGTCCCAGGAAGTGACTCTACGGGCGACTAAATGGTCACAGTCAGGTACGTCACAGTGGGTTTGCAGTATAAAGTCCAGACCATCTGGACATTTAGGCTGACTTCTCCTAAGGGTAGGTAGTGTGGTTCGATAGAGTGTTTGTGTTTGGTTTCTGTTAATGGAACTAGGAGGTGACTGGTGCGTTTTTTGTTTTGCTTCTTATGTTTTTCAAGCTGAGTTCTTACTGAGGGATGTTGATCTGCATATGTGGCAAAGGTGTAAACTGGTATTTTCTTTCCTTTCCAGGTGGGGGCTTGCTAAAGTAAGAGAAGAGTGTGATCACCGGCTCCTTCGTTGCCTTGGTGTGGAGCCAGCGTTGAGGCATAGACCGAGACCACACACTGATTTCCCACGTCTCGTAGGTGCGGAATACAGCCCTCAGTCGTCCTTTGGTTCTGTTACCCGCTTCTGTCCAGTAGGCACCTCTCTCAAGGCAGGTCTCTCACCGAATATCTCGGGTTACTGTCTGGTTAGTAGCGTGTTGAGGTATACTCAGTGGCTACAGTTGTGTGATCGTAATGATCAGAAAAGTTTTCCCTGCTTGTTTCAACTATCACACATTTGCAAGCTCAAAGGCGCCTGAATTTAATTTAAACTCAAGCCCGGCAAGGGCCGTTTTTCTCCTGGAGCCGATTTCACACATCTGCTGGGTGTGGACGAGAACTCCCTGGTATACTTTGTGTTTTACTCCTTTGCCTTTGAGAAAGATGATTTTCCGAAGTATCTTAATCCAGTTTACCCTGGTTCTGTGGAGGTGCTTCATTAATGCTGAGACTGAGCAAAGGCAGGGTTAGTTCAGCAACCTGAGTCCCTGTAAACCTAGCGAAAGTAGCCTTCCTGCAGGATGGGCCAGGTGGCCGGGGGCAGGCGCTTCAGAGCCTGGTTCTTGAACATGGCCGCTGCCGACGCCATGCCTCCGAGCGCTTGACAGCCAGGGGCTCCTTGGTGGGTAAGCCAGGCCCCAGAACACTACTACCTGTTCCTCCCACACCTGTTCTGGTGAAGTGGCTGGCCACCAGGTTCGCCCAGGATCTTCTGAGTGCTCCAGACCCTCACTTCCTCCAGTCACGGGCCTTCCCCCAGCAGGATCCACAGGAAGGGGCTGCATGCCATGCTCAAAAGGTTTCCGCTTGATGGCACTGTTGCTCCAGAAATGCCAACCACCCTCTGGAGCTGGGCCTCTCCCTCCGCCCTTTGCGTGTTAAAAAAGGCCCACGGTAGCCAAGAAAACCTTCCAAACCCTCCCAGCTCCGTTGTCTCCACTGGAGTGTTGGGGAAAGAGTGTCTCCTCTCTGGGGGGCTCTCCTGGGCAGTAAGTCCATAGAGAGAAGGACATCGGGCTCTCCTGGGCAGTAAGTCCATAGAGAGAAGGGCATCGAGAGGAGCCGTCCAGCTCTGGTCCATATCGACAGCAGTCTGAGACTCTTGAGACAGCAGTCTGAGACTCTGAGCCCTGTGTCCTGGCCACTGCTTCCTGGGGAGACAGGGATGTGATGGATTCTGTCACTTTGTTGTTCTGATCAGGGTTAGGACCAGAATTAACTTGATGATTCACGTGTTAGGGTTGGGTTGAAAACCCTTGGCAGTTGGAATAAATCCAGGTTCTAGCCATGCATGCTAGTGTGCGCTCCTGGAATTGAGGATGCTTTTGGAGCAGGTGTAGAGATTGGTCCCCACAGAGCATTCTTAGTTATGGGGCTCCGTCCACTTTGGTAACTGGTTTCCAGCTAGGTGACTGAGCGTGCTGAAGAAACCCTAGACTTATGTCACGTGGCCCTTGTGCCAGGATACCCATCCATCCCTCACGGGAATCGATAAGTGGTAAGCGTGAGAACGGTTGTGTATCCGTGGATGCAGGCCTAACAGGTTATTCATTTCGCAAACCTCAGGGCTACTAGTTTAGGTAAGCAGGAAAGGTCATTAGTATGTGGAACTGCAACCTCAGTCCCAGGAAGTGACTCTGCGGGCGACTAAATGGTCACAGTGAGTTACATCACAGTGGGTTTCCAGAGTAAAGTCCAGACCATCTGGACATTTAGGCTGACTGCTGCTGGAGAAGGAAGTGGCAACCCACTCCAGTATTTTTGCCTGGCATATCCTATGGACGGAGGAGCCTACTAGGCTCCAGTCCATGGGTTTGCAAATAGTTGGACTTGACTGAGGGACTTCACTTTCACTTTTACTCCTCAGGGTAGGTAGTGTGGTTCGATCCGGTTTCTTTGTTTGGTTTCTGTTAATGGAACTAGGAGGTGACTGGTGCGTTTTTTGTTTTGCTTCTTACATTTTTCAAGCTGAATTCTTACTGAAGGATGTTGATCTGCATATGTGGCAAAGGTGCAAAATGGTGTTTTCTTTCCTTTCCAGGTGGCGGCTTGTTAAGTAAGAAAAGAGTGTGACCACCGACTCCTTCGTTGCCTTGGTGTGGAGCCAGCGTTGAGGCGTAGACCGAGACCAGACACTGATTTCCCACGTCTCGTAGGTGCGGAATACAGCCCTCAGCCGTGCTTTGGTTCTGTTACCCGCTTAGTACAGTAGGCCACCCCTCTCAGGGCAGGTCTCTCACCGCATTTCTCGGGTTACTGTCTGGTTAGTAGCGTGTTCAGGTATCCTTAGTGGCTACAGTTTTCCCTGCTTGATTCAACTGTCAACCATTTTCAAGTTGAAGGGCGCCTGAATTCCATTCTAACGTGAGCCTGGCAAGGGCCATTATTTTCCTGGAGCCGATTTCACCTGTCCGATGGGTATGGAAGAGAACTCACCGCTGTACTGTTTGGTTTACTCCTTTGCCTTTGAGAAAGATGATTTTCTGAAGGGTATGAATCCAGTTTACTCTGCTTCCAATGAGGTGTGTCCTTAATCCTAAGACTGGGCAAAGGCAGGCTTAGTTCAGCAACCTGAGTCCTTGTAAACCTAGCGAAAGTAGCCTTCCTGCAGGATGGGCCAGGTGGCCGGGGGCAGGCGCTTCAGAGCCTTGTTCCTGAACATGGCTGCTGCCTACGCCACGCCCCCGAGCGCTTGACAGCCAGGGGCTCCTCGGTGGGTATGCCAGGCCCCAGAACACCACTACCTGTTCCTCCCACACGTGGTGAGGCGACAGGCCTCCAGGTTCGCCCAGGATCTTCTGAGTGCTCCAGACCCTCACTTCCTAGAGTCACAGGCCTTCCCCCACAGGATCCACAGGAAGGGCCTGCACGCCATGCTCAAGAGGTTTCCGCTTGATGGCACTGCTGCCCCAGAAATGCCAACCACCCTCTGGAGCTGGGCCTCTCCCTCCGCCCTTTGCATGTTAAAAAAGGCCCACGGTAGCCAGGAAAACCTTCCAAACCCTCCCAGCTGGGTCGGCTCCACTGGAATGTTGGCGGAAGAGGTGTCTCCTCTCGGGGGCTCTCCTGGGCCAGGAGACCATAGAGAAAAGGACATCCAGAGGAGCCGGCCAGCGCTGGTCCGCATCAACAGCAGTGTCTGAAACTCTGAGCCCTGTGTCCTGGCCAACTGGTTCCTGGGGAGACCGGGATGTGACGGATTCTGTCAGTTTGTTGTTACTGATGAGAGTTAGGACCAGAATTACCTCGATGATTCACGTATTAGGGTTTGGTAGAAACCCCTTGCCACGTGGAATAAATCCGGGTTTTACCCGTGCATCATAGTGTGCACTCCCGCAATAATGGATCCTTTTGGAACAGGTGTAGAGATTGGTCCCCACAGAGCATTCTTAGTTATGGGGCTCCGTCCACTTTGGTAAGTTGTTTCCAGCTAGGTGACTGAGCGTGCTGAAGAAACCCTAGACTTATGTCACGTGGCCCTTGTGCCAGGACACCCATGCCTCACGGGCATCAATAAGTGGTAAGCGGGAGAACGTTTGAGTGTCTGTGGATGCAAGGCGAACAGGTTATTCATGTCGCAAACCTCGGGGCTACTAGTTTAGGTAAGCAGGAACGGTCATTAGTATGTGGAACTGCAACCTCAGTCCCAGGAAGTGACTCTACGGGCGACTAAATGGTCACAGTCACGTACGTCACAGTGGGTTTGCAGTATAAAGTCCAGACCATCTGGACATTTAGGCTGACTTCTCCTAAGGGTAGGTAGTGTGGTTCGATAGAGTGTTTGTGTTTGGTTTCTGTTAATGGAACTAGGAGGTGACTGGTGCGTTTTTTGTTTTGCTTCTTATGTTTTTCAAGCTGAGTTCTTACTGAGGGATGTTGATCTGCATATGTGGCAAAGGTGTAAACTGGTATTTTCTTTCCTTTCCAGGTGGGGGCTTGCTAAAGTAAGAGAAGAGTGTGATCACCGGCTCCTTCGTTGCCTTGGTGTGGAGCCAGCGTTGAGGCATAGACCGAGACCACACACTGATTTCCCACGTCTCGTAGGTGCGGAATACAGCCCTCAGTCGTCCTTTGGTTCTGTTACCCGCTTCTGTCCAGTAGGCACCTCTCTCAAGGCAGGTCTCTCACCGAATATCTCGGGTTACTGTCTGGTTAGTAGCGTGTTGAGGTATACTCAGTGGCTACAGTTGTGTGATCGTAATGATCAGAAAAGTTTTCCCTGCTTGTTTCAACTATCACACATTTGCAAGCTCAAAGGCGCCTGAATTTAATTTAAACTCAAGCCCGGCAAGGGCCGTTTTTCTCCTGGAGCCGATTTCACACATCTGCTGGGTGTGGACGAGAACTCCCTGGTATACTTTGTGTTTTACTCCTTTGCCTTTGAGAAAGATGATTTTCCGAAGTATCTTAATCCAGTTTACCCTGGTTCCGTGGAGGTGCTTCATTAATGCTGAGACTGAGCAAAGGCAGGGTTAGTTCAGCAACCTGAGTCCCTGTAAACCTAGCGAAAGTAGCCTTCCTGCAGGATGGGCCAGGTGGCCGGGGGCAGGCGCTTCAGAGCCTGGTTCTTGAACATGGCCGCTGCCGACGCCATGCCTCCGAGCGCTTGACAGCCAGGGGCTCCTTGGTGGGTAAGCCAGGCCCCAGAACACTACTACCTGTTCCTCCCACACCTGTTCTGGTGAAGTGGCTGGCCACCAGGTTCGCCCAGGATCTTCTGAGTGCTCCAGACCCTCACTTCCTCCAGTCACGGGCCTTCCCCCAGCAGGATCCACAGGAAGGGGCTGCATGCCATGCTCAAAAGGTTTCCGCTTGATGGCACTGTTGCTCCAGAAATGCCAACCACCCTCTGGAGCTGGGCCTCTCCCTCCGCCCTTTGCGTGTTAAAAAAGGCCCACGGTAGCCAAGAAAACCTTCCAAACCCTCCCAGCTCCGTTGTCTCCACTGGAGTGTTGGGGAAAGAGTGTCTCCTCTCTGGGGGGCTCTCCTGGGCAGTAAGTCCATAGAGAGAAGGACATCGGGCTCTCCTGGGCAGTAAGTCCATAGAGAGAAGGGCATCGAGAGGAGCCGTCCAGCTCTGGTCCATATCGACAGCAGTCTGAGACTCTTGAGACAGCAGTCTGAGACTCTGAGCCCTGTGTCCTGGCCACTGCTTCCTGGGGAGACAGGGATGTGATGGATTCTGTCACTTTGTTGTTCTGATCAGGGTTAGGACCAGAATTAACTTGATGATTCACGTGTTAGGGTTGGGTTGAAAACCCTTGGCAGTTGGAATAAATCCAGGTTCTAGCCATGCATGCTAGTGTGCGCTCCTGGAATTGAGGATGCTTTTGGAGCAGGTGTAGAGATTGGTCCCCACAGAGCATTCTTAGTTATGGGGCTCCGTCCACTTTGGTAACTGGTTTCCAGCTAGGTGACTGAGCGTGCTGAAGAAACCCTAGACTTATGTCACGTGGCCCTTGTGCCAGGATACCCATCCATCCCTCACGGGAATCGATAAGTGGTAAGCGTGAGAACGGTTGTGTATCCGTGGATGCAGGCCTAACAGGTTATTCATTTCGCAAACCTCAGGGCTACTAGTTTAGGTAAGCAGGAAAGGTCATTAGTATGTGGAACTGCAACCTCAGTCCCAGGAAGTGACTCTGCGGGCGACTAAATGGTCACAGTGAGTTACATCACAGTGGGTTTCCAGAGTAAAGTCCAGACCATCTGGACATTTAGGCTGACTGCTGCTGGAGAAGGAAGTGGCAACCCACTCCAGTATTTTTGCCTGGCATATCCTATGGACGGAGGAGCCTACTAGGCTCCAGTCCATGGGTTTGCAAATAGTTGGACTTGACTGAGGGACTTCACTTTCACTTTTACTCCTCAGGGTAGGTAGTGTGGTTCGATCCGGTTTCTTTGTTTGGTTTCTGTTAATGGAACTAGGAGGTGACTGGTGCGTTTTTTGTTTTGCTTCTTACATTTTTCAAGCTGAATTCTTACTGAAGGATGTTGATCTGCATATGTGGCAAAGGTGCAAAATGGTGTTTTCTTTCCTTTCCAGGTGGCGGCTTGTTAAGTAAGAAAAGAGTGTGACCACCGACTCCTTCGTTGCCTTGGTGTGGAGCCAGCGTTGAGGCGTAGACCGAGACCAGACACTGATTTCCCACGTCTCGTAGGTGCGGAATACAGCCCTCAGCCGTGCTTTGGTTCTGTTACCCGCTTAGTACAGTAGGCCACCCCTCTCAGGGCAGGTCTCTCACCGCATTTCTCGGGTTACTGTCTGGTTAGTAGCGTGTTCAGGTATCCTTAGTGGCTACAGTTTTCCCTGCTTGATTCAACTGTCAACCATTTTCAAGTTGAAGGGCGCCTGAATTCCATTCTAACGTGAGCCTGGCAAGGGCCATTATTTTCCTGGAGCCGATTTCACCTGTCCGATGGGTATGGAAGAGAACTCACCGCTGTACTGTTTGGTTTACTCCTTTGCCTTTGAGAAAGATGATTTTCTGAAGGGTATGAATCCAGTTTACTCTGCTTCCAATGAGGTGTGTCCTTAATCCTAAGACTGGGCAAAGGCAGGCTTAGTTCAGCAACCTGAGTCCTTGTAAACCTAGCGAAAGTAGCCTTCCTGCAGGATGGGCCAGGTGGCCGGGGGCAGGCGCTTCAGAGCCTTGTTCCTGAACATGGCTGCTGCCTACGCCACGCCCCCGAGCGCTTGACAGCCAGGGGCTCCTCGGTGGGTATGCCAGGCCCCAGAACACCACTACCTGTTCCTCCCACACGTGGTGAGGCGACAGGCCTCCAGGTTCGCCCAGGATCTTCTGAGTGCTCCAGACCCTCACTTCCTAGAGTCACAGGCCTTCCCCCACAGGATCCACAGGAAGGGCCTGCACGCCATGCTCAAGAGGTTTCCGCTTGATGGCACTGCTGCCCCAGAAATGCCAACCACCCTCTGGAGCTGGGCCTCTCCCTCCGCCCTTTGCATGTTAAAAAAGGCCCACGGTAGCCAGGAAAACCTTCCAAACCCTCCCAGCTGGGTCGGCTCCACTGGAATGTTGGCGGAAGAGGTGTCTCCTCTCGGGGGCTCTCCTGGGCCAGGAGACCATAGAGAAAAGGACATCCAGAGGAGCCGGCCAGCGCTGGTCCGCATCAACAGCAGTGTCTGAAACTCTGAGCCCTGTGTCCTGGCCAACTGGTTCCTGGGGAGACCGGGATGTGACGGATTCTGTCAGTTTGTTGTTACTGATGAGAGTTAGGACCAGAATTACCTCGATGATTCACGTATTAGGGTTTGGTAGAAACCCCTTGCCACGTGGAATAAATCCGGGTTTTACCCGTGCATCATAGTGTGCACTCCCGCAATAATGGATCCTTTTGGAACAGGTGTAGAGATTGGTCCCCACAGAGCATTCTTAGTTATGGGGCTCCGTCCACTTTGGTAAGTTGTTTCCAGCTAGGTGACTGAGCGTGCTGAAGAAACCCTAGACTTATGTCACGTGGCCCTTGTGCCAGGACACCCATGCCTCACGGGCATCAATAAGTGGTAAGCGGGAGAACGTTTGAGTGTCTGTGGATGCAAGGCGAACAGGTTATTCATGTCGCAAACCTCGGGGCTACTAGTTTAGGTAAGCAGGAACGGTCATTAGTATGTGGAACTGCAACCTCAGTCCCAGGAAGTGACTCTACGGGCGACTAAATGGTCACAGTCAGGTACGTCACAGTGGGTTTGCAGTATAAAGTCCAGACCATCTGGACATTTAGGCTGACTTCTCCTAAGGGTAGGTAGTGTGGTTCGATAGAGTGTTTGTGTTTGGTTTCTGTTAATGGAACTAGGAGGTGACTGGTGCGTTTTTTGTTTTGCTTCTTATGTTTTTCAAGCTGAGTTCTTACTGAGGGATGTTGATCTGCATATGTGGCAAAGGTGTAAACTGGTATTTTCTTTCCTTTCCAGGTGGGGGCTTGCTAAAGTAAGAGAAGAGTGTGATCACCGGCTCCTTCGTTGCCTTGGTGTGGAGCCAGCGTTGAGGCATAGACCGAGACCACACACTGATTTCCCACGTCTCGTAGGTGCGGAATACAGCCCTCAGTCGTCCTTTGGTTCTGTTACCCGCTTCTGTCCAGTAGGCACCTCTCTCAAGGCAGGTCTCTCACCGAATATCTCGGGTTACTGTCTGGTTAGTAGCGTGTTGAGGTATACTCAGTGGCTACAGTTGTGTGATCGTAATGATCAGAAAAGTTTTCCCTGCTTGTTTCAACTATCACACATTTGCAAGCTCAAAGGCGCCTGAATTTAATTTAAACTCAAGCCCGGCAAGGGCCGTTTTTCTCCTGGAGCCGATTTCACACATCTGCTGGGTGTGGACGAGAACTCCCTGGTATACTTTGTGTTTTACTCCTTTGCCTTTGAGAAAGATGATTTTCCGAAGTATCTTAATCCAGTTTACCCTGGTTCCGTGGAGGTGCTTCATTAATGCTGAGACTGAGCAAAGGCAGGGTTAGTTCAGCAACCTGAGTCCCTGTAAACCTAGCGAAAGTAGCCTTCCTGCAGGATGGGCCAGGTGGCCGGGGGCAGGCGCTTCAGAGCCTGGTTCTTGAACATGGCCGCTGCCGACGCCATGCCTCCGAGCGCTTGACAGCCAGGGGCTCCTTGGTGGGTAAGCCAGGCCCCAGAACACTACTACCTGTTCCTCCCACACCTGTTCTGGTGAAGTGGCTGGCCACCAGGTTCGCCCAGGATCTTCTGAGTGCTCCAGACCCTCACTTCCTCCAGTCACGGGCCTTCCCCCAGCAGGATCCACAGGAAGGGGCTGCATGCCATGCTCAAAAGGTTTCCGCTTGATGGCACTGTTGCTCCAGAAATGCCAACCACCCTCTGGAGCTGGGCCTCTCCCTCCGCCCTTTGCGTGTTAAAAAAGGCCCACGGTAGCCAAGAAAACCTTCCAAACCCTCCCAGCTCCGTTGTCTCCACTGGAGTGTTGGGGAAAGAGTGTCTCCTCTCTGGGGGGCTCTCCTGGGCAGTAAGTCCATAGAGAGAAGGACATCGGGCTCTCCTGGGCAGTAAGTCCATAGAGAGAAGGGCATCGAGAGGAGCCGTCCAGCTCTGATCCATATCGACAGCAGTCTGAGACTCTTGAGACAGCAGTCTGAGACTCTGAGCCCTGTGTCCTGGCCACTGCTTCCTGGGGAGACAGGGATGTGATGGATTCTGTCACTTTGTTGTTCTGATCAGGGTTAGGACCAGAATTAACTTGATGATTCACGTGTTAGGGTTGGGTTGAAAACCCTTGGCAGTTGGAATAAATCCAGGTTCTAGCCATGCATGCTAGTGTGCGCTCCTGGAATTGAGGATGCTTTTGGAGCAGGTGTAGAGATTGGTCCCCACAGAGCATTCTTAGTTATGGGGCTCCGTCCACTTTGGTAACTGGTTTCCAGCTAGGTGACTGAGCGTGCTGAAGAAACCCTAGACTTATGTCACGTGGCCCTTGTGCCAGGATACCCATCCATCCCTCACGGGAATCGATAAGTGGTAAGCGTGAGAACGGTTGTGTATCCGTGGATGCAGGCCTAACAGGTTATTCATTTCGCAAACCTCAGGGCTACTAGTTTAGGTAAGCACGAAAGGTCATTAGTATGTGGAACTGCAACCTCAGTCCCAGGAAGTGACTCTGCGGGCGACTAAATGGTCACAGTGAGTTACATCACAGTGGGTTTCCAGAGTAAAGTCCAGACCATCTGGACATTTAGGCTGACTGCTGCTGGAGAAGGAAGTGGCAACCCACTCCAGTATTTTTGCCTGGCATATCCTATGGACGGAGGAGCCTACTAGGCTCCAGTCCATGGGTTTGCAAATAGTTGGACTTGACTGAGGGACTTCACTTTCACTTTTACTCCTCAGGGTAGGTAGTGTGGTTCGATCCGGTTTCTTTGTTTGGTTTCTGTTAATGGAACTAGGAGGTGACTGGTGCGTTTTTTGTTTTGCTTCTTACATTTTTCAAGCTGAATTCTTACTGAAGGATGTTGATCTGCATATGTGGCAAAGGTGCAAAATGGTGTTTTCTTTCCTTTCCAGGTGGCGGCTTGTTAAGTAAGAAAAGAGTGTGACCACCGACTCCTTCGTTGCCTTGGTGTGGAGCCAGCGTTGAGGCGTAGACCGAGACCAGACACTGATTTCCCACGTCTCGTAGGTGCGGAATACAGCCCTCAGCCGTGCTTTGGTTCTGTTACCCGCTTAGTACAGTAGGCCACCCCTCTCAGGGCAGGTCTCTCACCGCATTTCTCGGGTTACTGTCTGGTTAGTAGCGTGTTCAGGTATCCTTAGTGGCTACAGTTTTCCCTGCTTGATTCAACTGTCAACCATTTTCAAGTTGAAGGGCGCCTGAATTCCATTCTAACGTGAGCCTGGCAAGGGCCATTATTTTCCTGGAGCCGATTTCACCTGTCCGATGGGTATGGAAGAGAACTCACCGCTGTACTGTTTGGTTTACTCCTTTGCCTTTGAGAAAGATGATTTTCTGAAGGGTATGAATCCAGTTTACTCTGCTTCCAATGAGGTGTGTCCTTAATCCTAAGACTGGGCAAAGGCAGGCTTAGTTCAGCAACCTGAGTCCTTGTAAACCTAGCGAAAGTAGCCTTCCTGCAGGATGGGCCAGGTGGCCGGGGGCAGGCGCTTCAGAGCCTTGTTCCTGAACATGGCTGCTGCCTACGCCACGCCCCCGAGCGCTTGACAGCCAGGGGCTCCTCGGTGGGTATGCCAGGCCCCAGAACACCACTACCTGTTCCTCCCACACGTGGTGAGGCGACAGGCCTCCAGGTTCGCCCAGGATCTTCTGAGTGCTCCAGACCCTCACTTCCTAGAGTCACAGGCCTTCCCCCACAGGATCCACAGGAAGGGCCTGCACGCCATGCTCAAGAGGTTTCCGCTTGATGGCACTGCTGCCCCAGAAATGCCAACCACCCTCTGGAGCTGGGCCTCTCCCTCCGCCCTTTGCATGTTAAAAAAGGCCCACGGTAGCCAGGAAAACCTTCCAAACCCTCCCAGCTGGGTCGGCTCCACTGGAATGTTGGCGGAAGAGGTGTCTCCTCTCGGGGGCTCTCCTGGGCCAGGAGACCATAGAGAAAAGGACATCCAGAGGAGCCGGCCAGCGCTGGTCCGCATCAACAGCAGTGTCTGAAACTCTGAGCCCTGTGTCCTGGCCAACTGGTTCCTGGGGAGACCGGGATGTGACGGATTCTGTCAGTTTGTTGTTACTGATGAGAGTTAGGACCAGAATTACCTCGATGATTCACGTATTAGGGTTTGGTAGAAACCCCTTGCCACGTGGAATAAATCCGGGTTTTACCCGTGCATCATAGTGTGCACTCCCGCAATAATGGATCCTTTTGGAACAGGTGTAGAGATTGGTCCCCACAGAGCATTCTTAGTTATGGGGCTCCGTCCACTTTGGTAAGTTGTTTCCAGCTAGGTGACTGAGCGTGCTGAAGAAACCCTAGACTTATGTCACGTGGCCCTTGTGCCAGGACACCCATGCCTCACGGGCATCAATAAGTGGTAAGCGGGAGAACGTTTGAGTGTCTGTGGATGCAAGGCGAACAGGTTATTCATGTCGCAAACCTCGGGGCTACTAGTTTAGGTAAGCAGGAACGGTCATTAGTATGTGGAACTGCAACCTCAGTCCCAGGAAGTGACTCTACGGGCGACTAAATGGTCACAGTCACGTACGTCACAGTGGGTTTGCAGTATAAAGTCCAGACCATCTGGACATTTAGGCTGACTTCTCCTAAGGGTAGGTAGTGTGGTTCGATAGAGTGTTTGTGTTTGGTTTCTGTTAATGGAACTAGGAGGTGACTGGTGCGTTTTTTGTTTTGCTTCTTATGTTTTTCAAGCTGAGTTCTTACTGAGGGATGTTGATCTGCATATGTGGCAAAGGTGTAAACTGGTATTTTCTTTCCTTTCCAGGTGGGGGCTTGCTAAAGTAAGAGAAGAGTGTGATCACCGGCTCCTTCGTTGCCTTGGTGTGGAGCCAGCGTTGAGGCATAGACCGAGACCACACACTGATTTCCCACGTCTCGTAGGTGCGGAATACAGCCCTCAGTCGTCCTTTGGTTCTGTTACCCGCTTCTGTCCAGTAGGCACCTCTCTCAAGGCAGGTCTCTCACCGAATATCTCGGGTTACTGTCTGGTTAGTAGCGTGTTGAGGTATACTCAGTGGCTACAGTTGTGTGATCGTAATGATCAGAAAAGTTTTCCCTGCTTGTTTCAACTATCACACATTTGCAAGCTCAAAGGCGCCTGAATTTAATTTAAACTCAAGCCCGGCAAGGGCCGTTTTTCTCCTGGAGCCGATTTCACACATCTGCTGGGTGTGGACGAGAACTCCCTGGTATACTTTGTGTTTTACTCCTTTGCCTTTGAGAAAGATGATTTTCCGAAGTATCTTAATCCAGTTTACCCTGGTTCCGTGGAGGTGCTTCATTAATGCTGAGACTGAGCAAAGGCAGGGTTAGTTCAGCAACCTGAGTCCCTGTAAACCTAGCGAAAGTAGCCTTCCTGCAGGATGGGCCAGGTGGCCGGGGGCAGGCGCTTCAGAGCCTGGTTCTTGAACATGGCCGCTGCCGACGCCATGCCTCCGAGCGCTTGACAGCCAGGGGCTCCTTGGTGGGTAAGCCAGGCCCCAGAACACTACTACCTGTTCCTCCCACACCTGTTCTGGTGAAGTGGCTGGCCACCAGGTTCGCCCAGGATCTTCTGAGTGCTCCAGACCCTCACTTCCTCCAGTCACGGGCCTTCCCCCAGCAGGATCCACAGGAAGGGGCTGCATGCCATGCTCAAAAGGTTTCCGCTTGATGGCACTGTTGCTCCAGAAATGCCAACCACCCTCTGGAGCTGGGCCTCTCCCTCCGCCCTTTGCGTGTTAAAAAAGGCCCACGGTAGCCAAGAAAACCTTCCAAACCCTCCCAGCTCCGTTGTCTCCACTGGAGTGTTGGGGAAAGAGTGTCTCCTCTCTGGGGGGCTCTCCTGGGCAGTAAGTCCATAGAGAGAAGGACATCGGGCTCTCCTGGGCAGTAAGTCCATAGAGAGAAGGGCATCGAGAGGAGCCGTCCAGCTCTGGTCCATATCGGCAGCAGTCTGAGACTCTTGAGACAGCAGTCTGAGACTCTGAGCCCTGTGTCCTGGCCACTGCTTCCTGGGGAGACAGGGATGTGATGGATTCTGTCACTTTGTTGTTCTGATCAGGGTTAGGACCAGAATTAACTTGATGATTCACGTGTTAGGGTTGGGTTGAAAACCCTTGGCAGTTGGAATAAATCCAGGTTCTAGCCATGCATGCTAGTGTGCGCTCCTGGAATTGAGGATGCTTTTGGAGCAGGTGTAGAGATTGGTCCCCACAGAGCATTCTTAGTTATGGGGCTCCGTCCACTTTGGTAACTGGTTTCCAGCTAGGTGACTGAGCGTGCTGAAGAAACCCTAGACTTATGTCACGTGGCCCTTGTGCCAGGATACCCATCCATCCCTCACGGGAATCGATAAGTGGTAAGCGTGAGAACGGTTGTGTATCCGTGGATGCAGGCCTAACAGGTTATTCATTTCGCAAACCTCAGGGCTACTAGTTTAGGTAAGCAGGAAAGGTCATTAGTATGTGGAACTGCAACCTCAGTCCCAGGAAGTGACTCTGCGGGCGACTAAATGGTCACAGTGAGTTACATCACAGTGGGTTTCCAGAGTAAAGTCCAGACCATCTGGACATTTAGGCTGACTGCTGCTGGAGAAGGAAGTGGCAACCCACTCCAGTATTTTTGCCTGGCATATCCTATGGACGGAGGAGCCTACTAGGCTCCAGTCCATGGGTTTGCAAATAGTTGGACTTGACTGAGGGACTTCACTTTCACTTTTACTCCTCAGGGTAGGTAGTGTGGTTCGATCCGGTTTCTTTGTTTGGTTTCTGTTAATGGAACTAGGAGGTGACTGGTGCGTTTTTTGTTTTGCTTCTTACATTTTTCAAGCTGAATTCTTACTGAAGGATGTTGATCTGCATATGTGGCAAAGGTGCAAAATGGTGTTTTCTTTCCTTTCCAGGTGGCGGCTTGTTAAGTAAGAAAAGAGTGTGACCACCGACTCCTTCGTTGCCTTGGTGTGGAGCCAGCGTTGAGGCGTAGACCGAGACCAGACACTGATTTCCCACGTCTCGTAGGTGCGGAATACAGCCCTCAGCCGTGCTTTGGTTCTGTTACCCGCTTAGTACAGTAGGCCACCCCTCTCAGGGCAGGTCTCTCACCGCATTTCTCGGGTTACTGTCTGGTTAGTAGCGTGTTCAGGTATCCTTAGTGGCTACAGTTTTCCCTGCTTGATTCAACTGTCAACCATTTTCAAGTTGAAGGGCGCCTGAATTCCATTCTAACGTGAGCCTGGCAAGGGCCATTATTTTCCTGGAGCCGATTTCACCTGTCCGATGGGTATGGAAGAGAACTCACCGCTGTACTGTTTGGTTTACTCCTTTGCCTTTGAGAAAGATGATTTTCTGAAGGGTATGAATCCAGTTTACTCTGCTTCCAATGAGGTGTGTCCTTAATCCTAAGACTGGGCAAAGGCAGGCTTAGTTCAGCAACCTGAGTCCTTGTAAACCTAGCGAAAGTAGCCTTCCTGCAGGATGGGCCAGGTGGCCGGGGGCAGGCGCTTCAGAGCCTTGTTCCTGAACATGGCTGCTGCCTACGCCACGCCCCCGAGCGCTTGACAGCCAGGGGCTCCTCGGTGGGTATGCCAGGCCCCAGAACACCACTACCTGTTCCTCCCACACGTGGTGAGGCGACAGGCCTCCAGGTTCGCCCAGGATCTTCTGAGTGCTCCAGACCCTCACTTCCTAGAGTCACAGGCCTTCCCCCACAGGATCCACAGGAAGGGCCTGCACGCCATGCTCAAGAGGTTTCCGCTTGATGGCACTGCTGCCCCAGAAATGCCAACCACCCTCTGGAGCTGGGCCTCTCCCTCCGCCCTTTGCATGTTAAAAAAGGCCCACGGTAGCCAGGAAAACCTTCCAAACCCTCCCAGCTGGGTCGGCTCCACTGGAATGTTGGCGGAAGAGGTGTCTCCTCTCGGGGGCTCTCCTGGGCCAGGAGACCATAGAGAAAAGGACATCCAGAGGAGCCGGCCAGCGCTGGTCCGCATCAACAGCAGTGTCTGAAACTCTGAGCCCTGTGTCCTGGCCAACTGGTTCCTGGGGAGACCGGGATGTGACGGATTCTGTCAGTTTGTTGTTACTGATGAGAGTTAGGACCAGAATTACCTCGATGATTCACGTATTAGGGTTTGGTAGAAACCCCTTGCCACGTGGAATAAATCCGGGTTTTACCCGTGCATCATAGTGTGCACTCCCGCAATAATGGATCCTTTTGGAACAGGTGTAGAGATTGGTCCCCACAGAGCATTCTTAGTTATGGGGCTCCGTCCACTTTGGTAAGTTGTTTCCAGCTAGGTGACTGAGCGTGCTGAAGAAACCCTAGACTTATGTCACGTGGCCCTTGTGCCAGGACACCCATGCCTCACGGGCATCAATAAGTGGTAAGCGGGAGAACGTTTGAGTGTCTGTGGATGCAAGGCGAACAGGTTATTCATGTCGCAAACCTCGGGGCTACTAGTTTAGGTAAGCAGGAACGGTCATTAGTATGTGGAACTGCAACCTCAGTCCCAGGAAGTGACTCTACGGGCGACTAAATGGTCACAGTCACGTACGTCACAGTGGGTTTGCAGTATAAAGTCCAGACCATCTGGACATTTAGGCTGACTTCTCCTAAGGGTAGGTAGTGTGGTTCGATAGAGTGTTTGTGTTTGGTTTCTGTTAATGGAACTAGGAGGTGACTGGTGCGTTTTTTGTTTTGCTTCTTATGTTTTTCAAGCTGAGTTCTTACTGAGGGATGTTGATCTGCATATGTGGCAAAGGTGTAAACTGGTATTTTCTTTCCTTTCCAGGTGGGGGCTTGCTAAAGTAAGAGAAGAGTGTGATCACCGGCTCCTTCGTTGCCTTGGTGTGGAGCCAGCGTTGAGGCATAGACCGAGACCACACACTGATTTCCCACGTCTCGTAGGTGCGGAATACAGCCCTCAGTCGTCCTTTGGTTCTGTTACCCGCTTCTGTCCAGTAGGCACCTCTCTCAAGGCAGGTCTCTCACCGAATATCTCGGGTTACTGTCTGGTTAGTAGCGTGTTGAGGTATACTCAGTGGCTACAGTTGTGTGATCGTAATGATCAGAAAAGTTTTCCCTGCTTGTTTCAACTATCACACATTTGCAAGCTCAAAGGCGCCTGAATTTAATTTAAACTCAAGCCCGGCAAGGGCCGTTTTTCTCCTGGAGCCGATTTCACACATCTGCTGGGTGTGGACGAGAACTCCCTGGTATACTTTGTGTTTTACTCCTTTGCCTTTGAGAAAGATGATTTTCCGAAGTATCTTAATCCAGTTTACCCTGGTTCCGTGGAGGTGCTTCATTAATGCTGAGACTGAGCAAAGGCAGGGTTAGTTCAGCAACCTGAGTCCCTGTAAACCTAGCGAAAGTAGCCTTCCTGCAGGATGGGCCAGGTGGCCGGGGGCAGGCGCTTCAGAGCCTGGTTCTTGAACATGGCCGCTGCCGACGCCATGCCTCCGAGCGCTTGACAGCCAGGGGCTCCTTGGTGGGTAAGCCAGGCCCCAGAACACTACTACCTGTTCCTCCCACACCTGTTCTGGTGAAGTGGCTGGCCACCAGGTTCGCCCAGGATCTTCTGAGTGCTCCAGACCCTCACTTCCTCCAGTCACGGGCCTTCCCCCAGCAGGATCCACAGGAAGGGGCTGCATGCCATGCTCAAAAGGTTTCCGCTTGATGGCACTGTTGCTCCAGAAATGCCAACCACCCTCTGGAGCTGGGCCTCTCCCTCCGCCCTTTGCGTGTTAAAAAAGGCCCACGGTAGCCAAGAAAACCTTCCAAACCCTCCCAGCTCCGTTGTCTCCACTGGAGTGTTGGGGAAAGAGTGTCTCCTCTCTGGGGGGCTCTCCTGGGCAGTAAGTCCATAGAGAGAAGGACATCGGGCTCTCCTGGGCAGTAAGTCCATAGAGAGAAGGGCATCGAGAGGAGCCGTCCAGCTCTGGTCCATATCGGCAGCAGTCTGAGACTCTTGAGACAGCAGTCTGAGACTCTGAGCCCTGTGTCCTGGCCACTGCTTCCTGGGGAGACAGGGATGTGATGGATTCTGTCACTTTGTTGTTCTGATCAGGGTTAGGACCAGAATTAACTTGATGATTCACGTGTTAGGGTTGGGTTGAAAACCCTTGGCAGTTGGAATAAATCCAGGTTCTAGCCATGCATGCTAGTGTGCGCTCCTGGAATTGAGGATGCTTTTGGAGCAGGTGTAGAGATTGGTCCCCACAGAGCATTCTTAGTTATGGGGCTCCGTCCACTTTGGTAACTGGTTTCCAGCTAGGTGACTGAGCGTGCTGAAGAAACCCTAGACTTATGTCACGTGGCCCTTGTGCCAGGATACCCATCCATCCCTCACGGGAATCGATAAGTGGTAAGCGTGAGAACGGTTGTGTATCCGTGGATGCAGGCCTAACAGGTTATTCATTTCGCAAACCTCAGGGCTACTAGTTTAGGTAAGCAGGAAAGGTCATTAGTATGTGGAACTGCAACCTCAGTCCCAGGAAGTGACTCTGCGGGCGACTAAATGGTCACAGTGAGTTACATCACAGTGGGTTTCCAGAGTAAAGTCCAGACCATCTGGACATTTAGGCTGACTGCTGCTGGAGAAGGAAGTGGCAACCCACTCCAGTATTTTTGCCTGGCATATCCTATGGACGGAGGAGCCTACTAGGCTCCAGTCCATGGGTTTGCAAATAGTTGGACTTGACTGAGGGACTTCACTTTCACTTTTACTCCTCAGGGTAGGTAGTGTGGTTCGATCCGGTTTCTTTGTTTGGTTTCTGTTAATGGAACTAGGAGGTGACTGGTGCGTTTTTTGTTTTGCTTCTTACATTTTTCAAGCTGAATTCTTACTGAAGGATGTTGATCTGCATATGTGGCAAAGGTGCAAAATGGTGTTTTCTTTCCTTTCCAGGTGGCGGCTTGTTAAGTAAGAAAAGAGTGTGACCACCGACTCCTTCGTTGCCTTGGTGTGGAGCCAGCGTTGAGGCGTAGACCGAGACCAGACACTGATTTCCCACGTCTCGTAGGTGCGGAATACAGCCCTCAGCCGTGCTTTGGTTCTGTTACCCGCTTAGTACAGTAGGCCACCCCTCTCAGGGCAGGTCTCTCACCGCATTTCTCGGGTTACTGTCTGGTTAGTAGCGTGTTCAGGTATCCTTAGTGGCTACAGTTTTCCCTGCTTGATTCAACTGTCAACCATTTTCAAGTTGAAGGGCGCCTGAATTCCATTCTAACGTGAGCCTGGCAAGGGCCATTATTTTCCTGGAGCCGATTTCACCTGTCCGATGGGTATGGAAGAGAACTCACCGCTGTACTGTTTGGTTTACTCCTTTGCCTTTGAGAAAGATGATTTTCTGAAGGGTATGAATCCAGTTTACTCTGCTTCCAATGAGGTGTGTCCTTAATCCTAAGACTGGGCAAAGGCAGGCTTAGTTCAGCAACCTGAGTCCTTGTAAACCTAGCGAAAGTAGCCTTCCTGCAGGATGGGCCAGGTGGCCGGGGGCAGGCGCTTCAGAGCCTTGTTCCTGAACATGGCTGCTGCCTACGCCACGCCCCCGAGCGCTTGACAGCCAGGGGCTCCTCGGTGGGTATGCCAGGCCCCAGAACACCACTACCTGTTCCTCCCACACGTGGTGAGGCGACAGGCCTCCAGGTTCGCCCAGGATCTTCTGAGTGCTCCAGACCCTCACTTCCTAGAGTCACAGGCCTTCCCCCACAGGATCCACAGGAAGGGCCTGCACGCCATGCTCAAGAGGTTTCCGCTTGATGGCACTGCTGCCCCAGAAATGCCAACCACCCTCTGGAGCTGGGCCTCTCCCTCCGCCCTTTGCATGTTAAAAAAGGCCCACGGTAGCCAGGAAAACCTTCCAAACCCTCCCAGCTGGGTCGGCTCCACTGGAATGTTGGCGGAAGAGGTGTCTCCTCTCGGGGGCTCTCCTGGGCCAGGAGACCATAGAGAAAAGGACATCCAGAGGAGCCGGCCAGCGCTGGTCCGCATCAACAGCAGTGTCTGAAACTCTGAGCCCTGTGTCCTGGCCAACTGGTTCCTGGGGAGACCGGGATGTGACGGATTCTGTCAGTTTGTTGTTACTGATGAGAGTTAGGACCAGAATTACCTCGATGATTCACGTATTAGGGTTTGGTAGAAACCCCTTGCCACGTGGAATAAATCCGGGTTTTACCCGTGCATCATAGTGTGCACTCCCGCAATAATGGATCCTTTTGGAACAGGTGTAGAGATTGGTCCCCACAGAGCATTCTTAGTTATGGGGCTCCGTCCACTTTGGTAAGTTGTTTCCAGCTAGGTGACTGAGCGTGCTGAAGAAACCCTAGACTTATGTCACGTGGCCCTTGTGCCAGGACACCCATGCCTCACGGGCATCAATAAGTGGTAAGCGGGAGAACGTTTGAGTGTCTGTGGATGCAAGGCGAACAGGTTATTCATGTCGCAAACCTCGGGGCTACTAGTTTAGGTAAGCAGGAACGGTCATTAGTATGTGGAACTGCAACCTCAGTCCCAGGAAGTGACTCTGCGGGCGACTAAATGGTCACAGTGAGTTACATCACAGTGGGTTTCCAGAGTAAAGTCCAGACCATCTGGACATTTAGGCTGACTGCTGCTGGAGAAGGAAGTGGCAACCCACTCCAGTATTTTTGCCTGGCATATCCTATGGACGGAGGAGCCTACTAGGCTCCAGTCCATGGGTTTGCAAATAGTTGGACTTGACTGAGGGACTTCACTTTCACTTTTACTCCTCAGGGTAGGTAGTGTGGTTCGATCCGGTTTCTTTGTTTGGTTTCTGTTAATGGAACTAGGAGGTGACTGGTGCGTTTTTTGTTTTGCTTCTTACATTTTTCAAGCTGAATTCTTACTGAAGGATGTTGATCTGCATATGTGGCAAAGGTGCAAAATGGTGTTTTCTTTCCTTTCCAGGTGGCGGCTTGTTAAGTAAGAAAAGAGTGTGACCACCGACTCCTTCGTTGCCTTGGTGTGGAGCCAGCGTTGAGGCGTAGACCGAGACCAGACACTGATTTCCCACGTCTCGTAGGTGCGGAATACAGCCCTCAGCCGTGCTTTGGTTCTGTTACCCGCTTAGTACAGTAGGCCACCCCTCTCAGGGCAGGTCTCTCACCGCATTTCTCGGGTTACTGTCTGGTTAGTAGCGTGTTCAGGTATCCTTAGTGGCTACAGTTTTCCCTGCTTGATTCAACTGTCAACCATTTTCAAGTTGAAGGGCGCCTGAATTCCATTCTAACGTGAGCCTGGCAAGGGCCATTATTTTCCTGGAGCCGATTTCACCTGTCCGATGGGTATGGAAGAGAACTCACCGCTGTACTGTTTGGTTTACTCCTTTGCCTTTGAGAAAGATGATTTTCTGAAGGGTATGAATCCAGTTTACTCTGCTTCCAATGAGGTGTGTCCTTAATCCTAAGACTGGGCAAAGGCAGGCTTAGTTCAGCAACCTGAGTCCTTGTAAACCTAGCGAAAGTAGCCTTCCTGCAGGATGGGCCAGGTGGCCGGGGGCAGGCGCTTCAGAGCCTTGTTCCTGAACATGGCTGCTGCCTACGCCACGCCCCCGAGCGCTTGACAGCCAGGGGCTCCTCGGTGGGTATGCCAGGCCCCAGAACACCACTACCTGTTCCTCCCACACGTGGTGAGGCGACAGGCCTCCAGGTTCGCCCAGGATCTTCTGAGTGCTCCAGACCCTCACTTCCTAGAGTCACAGGCCTTCCCCCACAGGATCCACAGGAAGGGCCTGCACGCCATGCTCAAGAGGTTTCCGCTTGATGGCACTGCTGCCCCAGAAATGCCAACCACCCTCTGGAGCTGGGCCTCTCCCTCCGCCCTTTGCATGTTAAAAAAGGCCCACGGTAGCCAGGAAAACCTTCCAAACCCTCCCAGCTGGGTCGGCTCCACTGGAATGTTGGCGGAAGAGGTGTCTCCTCTCGGGGGCTCTCCTGGGCCAGGAGACCATAGAGAAAAGGACATCCAGAGGAGCCGGCCAGCGCTGGTCCGCATCAACAGCAGTGTCTGAAACTCTGAGCCCTGTGTCCTGGCCAACTGGTTCCTGGGGAGACCGGGATGTGACGGATTCTGTCAGTTTGTTGTTACTGATGAGAGTTAGGACCAGAATTACCTCGATGATTCACGTATTAGGGTTTGGTAGAAACCCCTTGCCACGTGGAATAAATCCGGGTTTTACCCGTGCATCATAGTGTGCACTCCCGCAATAATGGATCCTTTTGGAACAGGTGTAGAGATTGGTCCCCACAGAGCATTCTTAGTTATGGGGCTCCGTCCACTTTGGTAAGTTGTTTCCAGCTAGGTGACTGAGCGTGCTGAAGAAACCCTAGACTTATGTCACGTGGCCCTTGTGCCAGGACACCCATGCCTCACGGGCATCAATAAGTGGTAAGCGGGAGAACGTTTGAGTGTCTGTGGATGCAAGGCGAACAGGTTATTCATGTCGCAAACCTCGGGGCTACTAGTTTAGGTAAGCAGGAACGGTCATTAGTATGTGGAACTGCAACCTCAGTCCCAGGAAGTGACTCTGCGGGCGACTAAATGGTCACAGTGAGTTACATCACAGTGGGTTTCCAGAGTAAAGTCCAGACCATCTGGACATTTAGGCTGACTGCTGCTGGAGAAGGAAGTGGCAACCCACTCCAGTATTTTTGCCTGGCATATCCTATGGACGGAGGAGCCTACTAGGCTCCAGTCCATGGGTTTGCAAATAGTTGGACTTGACTGAGGGACTTCACTTTCACTTTTACTCCTCAGGGTAGGTAGTGTGGTTCGATCCGGTTTCTTTGTTTGGTTTCTGTTAATGGAACTAGGAGGTGACTGGTGCGTTTTTTGTTTTGCTTCTTACATTTTTCAAGCTGAATTCTTACTGAAGGATGTTGATCTGCATATGTGGCAAAGGTGCAAAATGGTGTTTTCTTTCCTTTCCAGGTGGCGGCTTGTTAAGTAAGAAAAGAGTGTGACCACCGACTCCTTCGTTGCCTTGGTGTGGAGCCAGCGTTGAGGCGTAGACCGAGACCAGACACTGATTTCCCACGTCTCGTAGGTGCGGAATACAGCCCTCAGCCGTGCTTTGGTTCTGTTACCCGCTTAGTACAGTAGGCCACCCCTCTCAGGGCAGGTCTCTCACCGCATTTCTCGGGTTACTGTCTGGTTAGTAGCGTGTTCAGGTATCCTTAGTGGCTACAGTTTTCCCTGCTTGATTCAACTGTCAACCATTTTCAAGTTGAAGGGCGCCTGAATTCCATTCTAACGTGAGCCTGGCAAGGGCCATTATTTTCCTGGAGCCGATTTCACCTGTCCGATGGGTATGGAAGAGAACTCACCGCTGTACTGTTTGGTTTACTCCTTTGCCTTTGAGAAAGATGATTTTCTGAAGGGTATGAATCCAGTTTACTCTGCTTCCAATGAGGTGTGTCCTTAATCCTAAGACTGGGCAAAGGCAGGCTTAGTTCAGCAACCTGAGTCCTTGTAAACCTAGCGAAAGTAGCCTTCCTGCAGGATGGGCCAGGTGGCCGGGGGCAGGCGCTTCAGAGCCTTGTTCCTGAACATGGCTGCTGCCTACGCCACGCCCCCGAGCGCTTGACAGCCAGGGGCTCCTCGGTGGGTATGCCAGGCCCCAGAACACCACTACCTGTTCCTCCCACACGTGGTGAGGCGACAGGCCTCCAGGTTCGCCCAGGATCTTCTGAGTGCTCCAGACCCTCACTTCCTAGAGTCACAGGCCTTCCCCCACAGGATCCACAGGAAGGGCCTGCACGCCATGCTCAAGAGGTTTCCGCTTGATGGCACTGCTGCCCCAGAAATGCCAACCACCCTCTGGAGCTGGGCCTCTCCCTCCGCCCTTTGCATGTTAAAAAAGGCCCACGGTAGCCAGGAAAACCTTCCAAACCCTCCCAGCTGGGTCGGCTCCACTGGAATGTTGGCGGAAGAGGTGTCTCCTCTCGGGGGCTCTCCTGGGCCAGGAGACCATAGAGAAAAGGACATCCAGAGGAGCCGGCCAGCGCTGGTCCGCATCAACAGCAGTGTCTGAAACTCTGAGCCCTGTGTCCTGGCCAACTGGTTCCTGGGGAGACCGGGATGTGACGGATTCTGTCAGTTTGTTGTTACTGATGAGAGTTAGGACCAGAATTACCTCGATGATTCACGTATTAGGGTTTGGTAGAAACCCCTTGCCACGTGGAATAAATCCGGGTTTTACCCGTGCATCATAGTGTGCACTCCCGCAATAATGGATCCTTTTGGAACAGGTGTAGAGATTGGTCCCCACAGAGCATTCTTAGTTATGGGGCTCCGTCCACTTTGGTAAGTTGTTTCCAGCTAGGTGACTGAGCGTGCTGAAGAAACCCTAGACTTATGTCACGTGGCCCTTGTGCCAGGACACCCATGCCTCACGGGCATCAATAAGTGGTAAGCGGGAGAACGTTTGAGTGTCTGTGGATGCAAGGCGAACAGGTTATTCATGTCGCAAACCTCGGGGCTACTAGTTTAGGTAAGCAGGAACGGTCATTAGTATGTGGAACTGCAACCTCAGTCCCAGGAAGTGACTCTGCGGGCGACTAAATGGTCACAGTGAGTTACATCACAGTGGGTTTCCAGAGTAAAGTCCAGACCATCTGGACATTTAGGCTGACTGCTGCTGGAGAAGGAAGTGGCAACCCACTCCAGTATTTTTGCCTGGCATATCCTATGGACGGAGGAGCCTACTAGGCTCCAGTCCATGGGTTTGCAAATAGTTGGACTTGACTGAGGGACTTCACTTTCACTTTTACTCCTCAGGGTAGGTAGTGTGGTTCGATCCGGTTTCTTTGTTTGGTTTCTGTTAATGGAACTAGGAGGTGACTGGTGCGTTTTTTGTTTTGCTTCTTACATTTTTCAAGCTGAATTCTTACTGAAGGATGTTGATCTGCATATGTGGCAAAGGTGCAAAATGGTGTTTTCTTTCCTTTCCAGGTGGCGGCTTGTTAAGTAAGAAAAGAGTGTGACCACCGACTCCTTCGTTGCCTTGGTGTGGAGCCAGCGTTGAGGCGTAGACCGAGACCAGACACTGATTTCCCACGTCTCGTAGGTGCGGAATACAGCCCTCAGCCGTGCTTTGGTTCTGTTACCCGCTTAGTACAGTAGGCCACCCCTCTCAGGGCAGGTCTCTCACCGCATTTCTCGGGTTACTGTCTGGTTAGTAGCGTGTTCAGGTATCCTTAGTGGCTACAGTTTTCCCTGCTTGATTCAACTGTCAACCATTTTCAAGTTGAAGGGCGCCTGAATTCCATTCTAACGTGAGCCTGGCAAGGGCCATTATTTTCCTGGAGCCGATTTCACCTGTCCGATGGGTATGGAAGAGAACTCACCGCTGTACTGTTTGGTTTACTCCTTTGCCTTTGAGAAAGATGATTTTCTGAAGGGTATGAATCCAGTTTACTCTGCTTCCAATGAGGTGTGTCCTTAATCCTAAGACTGGGCAAAGGCAGGCTTAGTTCAGCAACCTGAGTCCTTGTAAACCTAGCGAAAGTAGCCTTCCTGCAGGATGGGCCAGGTGGCCGGGGGCAGGCGCTTCAGAGCCTTGTTCCTGAACATGGCTGCTGCCTACGCCACGCCCCCGAGCGCTTGACAGCCAGGGGCTCCTCGGTGGGTATGCCAGGCCCCAGAACACCACTACCTGTTCCTCCCACACGTGGTGAGGCGACAGGCCTCCAGGTTCGCCCAGGATCTTCTGAGTGCTCCAGACCCTCACTTCCTAGAGTCACAGGCCTTCCCCCACAGGATCCACAGGAAGGGCCTGCACGCCATGCTCAAGAGGTTTCCGCTTGATGGCACTGCTGCCCCAGAAATGCCAACCACCCTCTGGAGCTGGGCCTCTCCCTCCGCCCTTTGCATGTTAAAAAAGGCCCACGGTAGCCAGGAAAACCTTCCAAACCCTCCCAGCTGGGTCGGCTCCACTGGAATGTTGGCGGAAGAGGTGTCTCCTCTCGGGGGCTCTCCTGGGCCAGGAGACCATAGAGAAAAGGACATCCAGAGGAGCCGGCCAGCGCTGGTCCGCATCAACAGCAGTGTCTGAAACTCTGAGCCCTGTGTCCTGGCCAACTGGTTCCTGGGGAGACCGGGATGTGACGGATTCTGTCAGTTTGTTGTTACTGATGAGAGTTAGGACCAGAATTACCTCGATGATTCACGTATTAGGGTTTGGTAGAAACCCCTTGCCACGTGGAATAAATCCAGGTTTTACCCGTGCATCATAGTGTGCACTCCCGCAATAATGGATCCTTTTGGAACAGGTGTAGAGATTGGTCCCCACAGAGCATTCTTAGTTATGGGGCTCCGTCCACTTTGGTAAGTTGTTTCCAGCTAGGTGACTGAGCGTGCTGAAGAAACCCTAGACTTATGTCACGTGGCCCTTGTGCCAGGACACCCATGCCTCACGGGCATCAATAAGTGGTAAGCGGGAGAACGTTTGAGTGTCTGTGGATGCAAGGCGAACAGGTTATTCATGTCGCAAACCTCGGGGCTACTAGTTTAGGTAAGCAGGAACGGTCATTAGTATGTGGAACTGCAACCTCAGTCCCAGGAAGTGACTCTACGGGCGACTAAATGGTCACAGTCAGGTACGTCACAGTGGGTTTGCAGTATAAAGTCCAGACCATCTGGACATTTAGGCTGACTTCTCCTAAGGGTAGGTAGTGTGGTTCGATAGAGTGTTTGTGTTTGGTTTCTGTTAATGGAACTAGGAGGTGACTGGTGCGTTTTTTGTTTTGCTTCTTATGTTTTTCAAGCTGAGTTCTTACTGAGGGATGTTGATCTGCATATGTGGCAAAGGTGTAAACTGGTATTTTCTTTCCTTTCCAGGTGGGGGCTTGCTAAAGTAAGAGAAGAGTGTGATCACCGGCTCCTTCGTTGCCTTGGTGTGGAGCCAGCGTTGAGGCATAGACCGAGACCACACACTGATTTCCCACGTCTCGTAGGTGCGGAATACAGCCCTCAGTCGTCCTTTGGTTCTGTTACCCGCTTCTGTCCAGTAGGCACCTCTCTCAAGGCAGGTCTCTCACCGAATATCTCGGGTTACTGTCTGGTTAGTAGCGTGTTGAGGTATACTCAGTGGCTACAGTTGTGTGATCGTAATGATCAGAAAAGTTTTCCCTGCTTGTTTCAACTATCACACATTTGCAAGCTCAAAGGCGCCTGAATTTAATTTAAACTCAAGCCCGGCAAGGGCCGTTTTTCTCCTGGAGCCGATTTCACACATCTGCTGGGTGTGGACGAGAACTCCCTGGTATACTTTGTGTTTTACTCCTTTGCCTTTGAGAAAGATGATTTTCCGAAGTATCTTAATCCAGTTTACCCTGGTTCCGTGGAGGTGCTTCATTAATGCTGAGACTGAGCAAAGGCAGGGTTAGTTCAGCAACCTGAGTCCCTGTAAACCTAGCGAAAGTAGCCTTCCTGCAGGATGGGCCAGGTGGCCGGGGGCAGGCGCTTCAGAGCCTGGTTCTTGAACATGGCCGCTGCCGACGCCATGCCTCCGAGCGCTTGACAGCCAGGGGCTCCTTGGTGGGTAAGCCAGGCCCCAGAACACTACTACCTGTTCCTCCCACACCTGTTCTGGTGAAGTGGCTGGCCACCAGGTTCGCCCAGGATCTTCTGAGTGCTCCAGACCCTCACTTCCTCCAGTCACGGGCCTTCCCCCAGCAGGATCCACAGGAAGGGGCTGCATGCCATGCTCAAAAGGTTTCCGCTTGATGGCACTGTTGCTCCAGAAATGCCAACCACCCTCTGGAGCTGGGCCTCTCCCTCCGCCCTTTGCGTGTTAAAAAAGGCCCACGGTAGCCAAGAAAACCTTCCAAACCCTCCCAGCTCCGTTGTCTCCACTGGAGTGTTGGGGAAAGAGTGTCTCCTCTCTGGGGGGCTCTCCTGGGCAGTAAGTCCATAGAGAGAAGGACATCGGGCTCTCCTGGGCAGTAAGTCCATAGAGAGAAGGGCATCGAGAGGAGCCGTCCAGCTCTGGTCCATATCGACAGCAGTCTGAGACTCTTGAGACAGCAGTCTGAGACTCTGAGCCCTGTGTCCTGGCCACTGCTTCCTGGGGAGACAGGGATGTGATGGATTCTGTCACTTTGTTGTTCTGATCAGGGTTAGGACCAGAATTAACTTGATGATTCACGTGTTAGGGTTGGGTTGAAAACCCTTGGCAGTTGGAATAAATCCAGGTTCTAGCCATGCATGCTAGTGTGCGCTCCTGGAATTGAGGATGCTTTTGGAGCAGGTGTAGAGATTGGTCCCCACAGAGCATTCTTAGTTATGGGGCTCCGTCCACTTTGGTAACTGGTTTCCAGCTAGGTGACTGAGCGTGCTGAAGAAACCCTAGACTTATGTCACGTGGCCCTTGTGCCAGGATACCCATCCATCCCTCACGGGAATCGATAAGTGGTAAGCGTGAGAACGGTTGTGTATCCGTGGATGCAGGCCTAACAGGTTATTCATTTCGCAAACCTCAGGGCTACTAGTTTAGGTAAGCAGGAAAGGTCATTAGTATGTGGAACTGCAACCTCAGTCCCAGGAAGTGACTCTGCGGGCGACTAAATGGTCACAGTGAGTTACATCACAGTGGGTTTCCAGAGTAAAGTCCAGACCATCTGGACATTTAGGCTGACTGCTGCTGGAGAAGGAAGTGGCAACCCACTCCAGTATTTTTGCCTGGCATATCCTATGGACGGAGGAGCCTACTAGGCTCCAGTCCATGGGTTTGCAAATAGTTGGACTTGACTGAGGGACTTCACTTTCACTTTTACTCCTCAGGGTAGGTAGTGTGGTTCGATCCGGTTTCTTTGTTTGGTTTCTGTTAATGGAACTAGGAGGTGACTGGTGCGTTTTTTGTTTTGCTTCTTACATTTTTCAAGCTGAATTCTTACTGAAGGATGTTGATCTGCATATGTGGCAAAGGTGCAAAATGGTGTTTTCTTTCCTTTCCAGGTGGCGGCTTGTTAAGTAAGAAAAGAGTGTGACCACCGACTCCTTCGTTGCCTTGGTGTGGAGCCAGCGTTGAGGCGTAGACCGAGACCAGACACTGATTTCCCACGTCTCGTAGGTGCGGAATACAGCCCTCAGCCGTGCTTTGGTTCTGTTACCCGCTTAGTACAGTAGGCCACCCCTCTCAGGGCAGGTCTCTCACCGCATTTCTCGGGTTACTGTCTGGTTAGTAGCGTGTTCAGGTATCCTTAGTGGCTACAGTTTTCCCTGCTTGATTCAACTGTCAACCATTTTCAAGTTGAAGGGCGCCTGAATTCCATTCTAACGTGAGCCTGGCAAGGGCCATTATTTTCCTGGAGCCGATTTCACCTGTCCGATGGGTATGGAAGAGAACTCACCGCTGTACTGTTTGGTTTACTCCTTTGCCTTTGAGAAAGATGATTTTCTGAAGGGTATGAATCCAGTTTACTCTGCTTCCAATGAGGTGTGTCCTTAATCCTAAGACTGGGCAAAGGCAGGCTTAGTTCAGCAACCTGAGTCCTTGTAAACCTAGCGAAAGTAGCCTTCCTGCAGGATGGGCCAGGTGGCCGGGGGCAGGCGCTTCAGAGCCTTGTTCCTGAACATGGCTGCTGCCTACGCCACGCCCCCGAGCGCTTGACAGCCAGGGGCTCCTCGGTGGGTATGCCAGGCCCCAGAACACCACTACCTGTTCCTCCCACACGTGGTGAGGCGACAGGCCTCCAGGTTCGCCCAGGATCTTCTGAGTGCTCCAGACCCTCACTTCCTAGAGTCACAGGCCTTCCCCCACAGGATCCACAGGAAGGGCCTGCACGCCATGCTCAAGAGGTTTCCGCTTGATGGCACTGCTGCCCCAGAAATGCCAACCACCCTCTGGAGCTGGGCCTCTCCCTCCGCCCTTTGCATGTTAAAAAAGGCCCACGGTAGCCAGGAAAACCTTCCAAACCCTCCCAGCTGGGTCGGCTCCACTGGAATGTTGGCGGAAGAGGTGTCTCCTCTCGGGGGCTCTCCTGGGCCAGGAGACCATAGAGAAAAGGACATCCAGAGGAGCCGGCCAGCGCTGGTCCGCATCAACAGCAGTGTCTGAAACTCTGAGCCCTGTGTCCTGGCCAACTGGTTCCTGGGGAGACCGGGATGTGACGGATTCTGTCAGTTTGTTGTTACTGATGAGAGTTAGGACCAGAATTACCTCGATGATTCACGTATTAGGGTTTGGTAGAAACCCCTTGCCACGTGGAATAAATCCGGGTTTTACCCGTGCATCATAGTGTGCACTCCCGCAATAATGGATCCTTTTGGAACAGGTGTAGAGATTGGTCCCCACAGAGCATTCTTAGTTATGGGGCTCCGTCCACTTTGGTAAGTTGTTTCCAGCTAGGTGACTGAGCGTGCTGAAGAAACCCTAGACTTATGTCACGTGGCCCTTGTGCCAGGACACCCATGCCTCACGGGCATCAATAAGTGGTAAGCGGGAGAACGTTTGAGTGTCTGTGGATGCAAGGCGAACAGGTTATTCATGTCGCAAACCTCGGGGCTACTAGTTTAGGTAAGCAGGAACGGTCATTAGTATGTGGAACTGCAACCTCAGTCCCAGGAAGTGACTCTACGGGCGACTAAATGGTCACAGTCAGGTACGTCACAGTGGGTTTGCAGTATAAAGTCCAGACCATCTGGACATTTAGGCTGACTTCTCCTAAGGGTAGGTAGTGTGGTTCGATAGAGTGTTTGTGTTTGGTTTCTGTTAATGGAACTAGGAGGTGACTGGTGCGTTTTTTGTTTTGCTTCTTATGTTTTTCAAGCTGAGTTCTTACTGAGGGATGTTGATCTGCATATGTGGCAAAGGTGTAAACTGGTATTTTCTTTCCTTTCCAGGTGGGGGCTTGCTAAAGTAAGAGAAGAGTGTGATCACCGGCTCCTTCGTTGCCTTGGTGTGGAGCCAGCGTTGAGGCATAGACCGAGACCACACACTGATTTCCCACGTCTCGTAGGTGCGGAATACAGCCCTCAGTCGTCCTTTGGTTCTGTTACCCGCTTCTGTCCAGTAGGCACCTCTCTCAAGGCAGGTCTCTCACCGAATATCTCGGGTTACTGTCTGGTTAGTAGCGTGTTGAGGTATACTCAGTGGCTACAGTTGTGTGATCGTAATGATCAGAAAAGTTTTCCCTGCTTGTTTCAACTATCACACATTTGCAAGCTCAAAGGCGCCTGAATTTAATTTAAACTCAAGCCCGGCAAGGGCCGTTTTTCTCCTGGAGCCGATTTCACACATCTGCTGGGTGTGGACGAGAACTCCCTGGTATACTTTGTGTTTTACTCCTTTGCCTTTGAGAAAGATGATTTTCCGAAGTATCTTAATCCAGTTTACCCTGGTTCCGTGGAGGTGCTTCATTAATGCTGAGACTGAGCAAAGGCAGGGTTAGTTCAGCAACCTGAGTCCCTGTAAACCTAGCGAAAGTAGCCTTCCTGCAGGATGGGCCAGGTGGCCGGGGGCAGGCGCTTCAGAGCCTGGTTCTTGAACATGGCCGCTGCCGACGCCATGCCTCCGAGCGCTTGACAGCCAGGGGCTCCTTGGTGGGTAAGCCAGGCCCCAGAACACTACTACCTGTTCCTCCCACACCTGTTCTGGTGAAGTGGCTGGCCACCAGGTTCGCCCAGGATCTTCTGAGTGCTCCAGACCCTCACTTCCTCCAGTCACGGGCCTTCCCCCAGCAGGATCCACAGGAAGGGGCTGCATGCCATGCTCAAAAGGTTTCCGCTTGATGGCACTGTTGCTCCAGAAATGCCAACCACCCTCTGGAGCTGGGCCTCTCCCTCCGCCCTTTGCGTGTTAAAAAAGGCCCACGGTAGCCAAGAAAACCTTCCAAACCCTCCCAGCTCCGTTGTCTCCACTGGAGTGTTGGGGAAAGAGTGTCTCCTCTCTGGGGGGCTCTCCTGGGCAGTAAGTCCATAGAGAGAAGGACATCGGGCTCTCCTGGGCAGTAAGTCCATAGAGAGAAGGGCATCGAGAGGAGCCGTCCAGCTCTGGTCCATATCGACAGCAGTCTGAGACTCTTGAGACAGCAGTCTGAGACTCTGAGCCCTGTGTCCTGGCCACTGCTTCCTGGGGAGACAGGGATGTGATGGATTCTGTCACTTTGTTGTTCTGATCAGGGTTAGGACCAGAATTAACTTGATGATTCACGTGTTAGGGTTGGGTTGAAAACCCTTGGCAGTTGGAATAAATCCAGGTTCTAGCCATGCATGCTAGTGTGCGCTCCTGGAATTGAGGATGCTTTTGGAGCAGGTGTAGAGATTGGTCCCCACAGAGCATTCTTAGTTATGGGGCTCCGTCCACTTTGGTAACTGGTTTCCAGCTAGGTGACTGAGCGTGCTGAAGAAACCCTAGACTTATGTCACGTGGCCCTTGTGCCAGGATACCCATCCATCCCTCACGGGAATCGATAAGTGGTAAGCGTGAGAACGGTTGTGTATCCGTGGATGCAGGCCTAACAGGTTATTCATTTCGCAAACCTCAGGGCTACTAGTTTAGGTAAGCAGGAAAGGTCATTAGTATGTGGAACTGCAACCTCAGTCCCAGGAAGTGACTCTGCGGGCGACTAAATGGTCACAGTGAGTTACATCACAGTGGGTTTCCAGAGTAAAGTCCAGACCATCTGGACATTTAGGCTGACTGCTGCTGGAGAAGGAAGTGGCAACCCACTCCAGTATTTTTGCCTGGCATATCCTATGGACGGAGGAGCCTACTAGGCTCCAGTCCATGGGTTTGCAAATAGTTGGACTTGACTGAGGGACTTCACTTTCACTTTTACTCCTCAGGGTAGGTAGCGTGGTTCGATCCGGTTTCTTTGTTTGGTTTCTGTTAATGGAACTAGGAGGTGACTGGTGCGTTTTTTGTTTTGCTTCTTACATTTTTCAAGCTGAATTCTTACTGAAGGATGTTGATCTGCATATGTGGCAAAGGTGCAAAATGGTGTTTTCTTTCCTTTCCAGGTGGCGGCTTGTTAAGTAAGAAAAGAGTGTGACCACCGACTCCTTCGTTGCCTTGGTGTGGAGCCAGCGTTGAGGCGTAGACCGAGACCAGACACTGATTTCCCACGTCTCGTAGGTGCGGAATACAGCCCTCAGCCGTGCTTTGGTTCTGTTACCCGCTTAGTACAGTAGGCCACCCCTCTCAGGGCAGGTCTCTCACCGCATTTCTCGGGTTACTGTCTGGTTAGTAGCGTGTTCAGGTATCCTTAGTGGCTACAGTTTTCCCTGCTTGATTCAACTGTCAACCATTTTCAAGTTGAAGGGCGCCTGAATTCCATTCTAACGTGAGCCTGGCAAGGGCCATTATTTTCCTGGAGCCGATTTCACCTGTCCGATGGGTATGGAAGAGAACTCACCGCTGTACTGTTTGGTTTACTCCTTTGCCTTTGAGAAAGATGATTTTCTGAAGGGTATGAATCCAGTTTACTCTGCTTCCAATGAGGTGTGTCCTTAATCCTAAGACTGGGCAAAGGCAGGCTTAGTTCAGCAACCTGAGTCCTTGTAAACCTAGCGAAAGTAGCCTTCCTGCAGGATGGGCCAGGTGGCCGGGGGCAGGCGCTTCAGAGCCTTGTTCCTGAACATGGCTGCTGCCTACGCCACGCCCCCGAGCGCTTGACAGCCAGGGGCTCCTCGGTGGGTATGCCAGGCCCCAGAACACCACTACCTGTTCCTCCCACACGTGGTGAGGCGACAGGCCTCCAGGTTCGCCCAGGATCTTCTGAGTGCTCCAGACCCTCACTTCCTAGAGTCACAGGCCTTCCCCCACAGGATCCACAGGAAGGGCCTGCACGCCATGCTCAAGAGGTTTCCGCTTGATGGCACTGCTGCCCCAGAAATGCCAACCACCCTCTGGAGCTGGGCCTCTCCCTCCGCCCTTTGCATGTTAAAAAAGGCCCACGGTAGCCAGGAAAACCTTCCAAACCCTCCCAGCTGGGTCGGCTCCACTGGAATGTTGGCGGAAGAGGTGTCTCCTCTCGGGGGCTCTCCTGGGCCAGGAGACCATAGAGAAAAGGACATCCAGAGGAGCCGGCCAGCGCTGGTCCGCATCAACAGCAGTGTCTGAAACTCTGAGCCCTGTGTCCTGGCCAACTGGTTCCTGGGGAGACCGGGATGTGACGGATTCTGTCAGTTTGTTGTTACTGATGAGAGTTAGGACCAGAATTACCTCGATGATTCACGTATTAGGGTTTGGTAGAAACCCCTTGCCACGTGGAATAAATCCGGGTTTTACCCGTGCATCATAGTGTGCACTCCCGCAATAATGGATCCTTTTGGAACAGGTGTAGAGATTGGTCCCCACAGAGCATTCTTAGTTATGGGGCTCCGTCCACTTTGGTAAGTTGTTTCCAGCTAGGTGACTGAGCGTGCTGAAGAAACCCTAGACTTATGTCACGTGGCCCTTGTGCCAGGACACCCATGCCTCACGGGCATCAATAAGTGGTAAGCGGGAGAACGTTTGAGTGTCTGTGGATGCAAGGCGAACAGGTTATTCATGTCGCAAACCTCGGGGCTACTAGTTTAGGTAAGCAGGAACGGTCATTAGTATGTGGAACTGCAACCTCAGTCCCAGGAAGTGACTCTACGGGCGACTAAATGGTCACAGTCAGGTACGTCACAGTGGGTTTGCAGTATAAAGTCCAGACCATCTGGACATTTAGGCTGACTTCTCCTAAGGGTAGGTAGTGTGGTTCGATAGAGTGTTTGTGTTTGGTTTCTGTTAATGGAACTAGGAGGTGACTGGTGCGTTTTTTGTTTTGCTTCTTATGTTTTTCAAGCTGAGTTCTTACTGAGGGATGTTGATCTGCATATGTGGCAAAGGTGTAAACTGGTATTTTCTTTCCTTTCCAGGTGGGGGCTTGCTAAAGTAAGAGAAGAGTGTGATCACCGGCTCCTTCGTTGCCTTGGTGTGGAGCCAGCGTTGAGGCATAGACCGAGACCACACACTGATTTCCCACGTCTCGTAGGTGCGGAATACAGCCCTCAGTCGTCCTTTGGTTCTGTTACCCGCTTCTGTCCAGTAGGCACCTCTCTCAAGGCAGGTCTCTCACCGAATATCTCGGGTTACTGTCTGGTTAGTAGCGTGTTGAGGTATACTCAGTGGCTACAGTTGTGTGATCGTAATGATCAGAAAAGTTTTCCCTGCTTGTTTCAACTATCACACATTTGCAAGCTCAAAGGCGCCTGAATTTAATTTAAACTCAAGCCCGGCAAGGGCCGTTTTTCTCCTGGAGCCGATTTCACACATCTGCTGGGTGTGGACGAGAACTCCCTGGTATACTTTGTGTTTTACTCCTTTGCCTTTGAGAAAGATGATTTTCCGAAGTATCTTAATCCAGTTTACCCTGGTTCCGTGGAGGTGCTTCATTAATGCTGAGACTGAGCAAAGGCAGGGTTAGTTCAGCAACCTGAGTCCCTGTAAACCTAGCGAAAGTAGCCTTCCTGCAGGATGGGCCAGGTGGCCGGGGGCAGGCGCTTCAGAGCCTGGTTCTTGAACATGGCCGCTGCCGACGCCATGCCTCCGAGCGCTTGACAGCCAGGGGCTCCTTGGTGGGTAAGCCAGGCCCCAGAACACTACTACCTGTTCCTCCCATACCTGTTCTGGTGAAGTGGCTGGCCACCAGGTTCGCCCAGGATCTTCTGAGTGCTCCAGACCCTCACTTCCTCCAGTCACGGGCCTTCCCCCAGCAGGATCCACAGGAAGGGGCTGCATGCCATGCTCAAAAGGTTTCCGCTTGATGGCACTGTTGCTCCAGAAATGCCAACCACCCTCTGGAGCTGGGCCTCTCCCTCCGCCCTTTGCGTGTTAAAAAAGGCCCACGGTAGCCAAGAAAACCTTCCAAACCCTCCCAGCTCCGTTGTCTCCACTGGAGTGTTGGGGAAAGAGTGTCTCCTCTCTGGGGGGCTCTCCTGGGCAGTAAGTCCATAGAGAGAAGGACATCGGGCTCTCCTGGGCAGTAAGTCCATAGAGAGAAGGGCATCGAGAGGAGCCGTCCAGCTCTGGTCCATATCGACAGCAGTCTGAGACTCTTGAGACAGCAGTCTGAGACTCTGAGCCCTGTGTCCTGGCCACTGCTTCCTGGGGAGACAGGGATGTGATGGATTCTGTCACTTTGTTGTTCTGATCAGGGTTAGGACCAGAATTAACTTGATGATTCACGTGTTAGGGTTGGGTTGAAAACCCTTGGCAGTTGGAATAAATCCAGGTTCTAGCCATGCATGCTAGTGTGCGCTCCTGGAATTGAGGATGCTTTTGGAGCAGGTGTAGAGATTGGTCCCCACAGAGCATTCTTAGTTATGGGGCTCCGTCCACTTTGGTAACTGGTTTCCAGCTAGGTGACTGAGCGTGCTGAAGAAACCCTAGACTTATGTCACGTGGCCCTTGTGCCAGGATACCCATCCATCCCTCACGGGAATCGATAAGTGGTAAGCGTGAGAACGGTTGTGTATCCGTGGATGCAGGCCTAACAGGTTATTCATTTCGCAAACCTCAGGGCTACTAGTTTAGGTAAGCAGGAAAGGTCATTAGTATGTGGAACTGCAACCTCAGTCCCAGGAAGTGACTCTGCGGGCGACTAAATGGTCACAGTGAGTTACATCACAGTGGGTTTCCAGAGTAAAGTCCAGACCATCTGGACATTTAGGCTGACTGCTGCTGGAGAAGGAAGTGGCAACCCACTCCAGTATTTTTGCCTGGCATATCCTATGGACGGAGGAGCCTACTAGGCTCCAGTCCATGGGTTTGCAAATAGTTGGACTTGACTGAGGGACTTCACTTTCACTTTTACTCCTCAGGGTAGGTAGTGTGGTTCGATCCGGTTTCTTTGTTTGGTTTCTGTTAATGGAACTAGGAGGTGACTGGTGCGTTTTTTGTTTTGCTTCTTACATTTTTCAAGCTGAATTCTTACTGAAGGATGTTGATCTGCATATGTGGCAAAGGTGCAAAATGGTGTTTTCTTTCCTTTCCAGGTGGCGGCTTGTTAAGTAAGAAAAGAGTGTGACCACCGACTCCTTCGCTGCCTTGGTGTGGAGCCAGCGTTGAGGCGTAGACCGAGACCAGACACTGATTTCCCACGTCTCGTAGGTGCGGAATACAGCCCTCAGCCGTGCTTTGGTTCTGTTACCCGCTTAGTACAGTAGGCCACCCCTCTCAGGGCAGGTCTCTCACCGCATTTCTCGGGTTACTGTCTGGTTAGTAGCGTGTTCAGGTATCCTTAGTGGCTACAGTTTTCCCTGCTTGATTCAACTGTCAACCATTTTCAAGTTGAAGGGCGCCTGAATTCCATTCTAACGTGAGCCTGGCAAGGGCCATTATTTTCCTGGAGCCGATTTCACCTGTCCGATGGGTATGGAAGAGAACTCACCGCTGTACTGTTTGGTTTACTCCTTTGCCTTTGAGAAAGATGATTTTCTGAAGGGTATGAATCCAGTTTACTCTGCTTCCAATGAGGTGTGTCCTTAATCCTAAGACTGGGCAAAGGCAGGCTTAGTTCAGCAACCTGAGTCCTTGTAAACCTAGCGAAAGTAGCCTTCCTGCAGGATGGGCCAGGTGGCCGGGGGCAGGCGCTTCAGAGCCTTGTTCCTGAACATGGCTGCTGCCTACGCCACGCCCCCGAGCGCTTGACAGCCAGGGGCTCCTCGGTGGGTATGCCAGGCCCCAGAACACCACTACCTGTTCCTCCCACACGTGGTGAGGCGACAGGCCTCCAGGTTCGCCCAGGATCTTCTGAGTGCTCCAGACCCTCACTTCCTAGAGTCACAGGCCTTCCCCCACAGGATCCACAGGAAGGGCCTGCACGCCATGCTCAAGAGGTTTCCGCTTGATGGCACTGCTGCCCCAGAAATGCCAACCACCCTCTGGAGCTGGGCCTCTCCCTCCGCCCTTTGCATGTTAAAAAAGGCCCACGGTAGCCAGGAAAACCTTCCAAACCCTCCCAGCTGGGTCGGCTCCACTGGAATGTTGGCGGAAGAGGTGTCTCCTCTCGGGGGCTCTCCTGGGCCAGGAGACCATAGAGAAAAGGACATCCAGAGGAGCCGGCCAGCGCTGGTCCGCATCAACAGCAGTGTCTGAAACTCTGAGCCCTGTGTCCTGGCCAACTGGTTCCTGGGGAGACCGGGATGTGACGGATTCTGTCAGTTTGTTGTTACTGATGAGAGTTAGGACCAGAATTACCTCGATGATTCACGTATTAGGGTTTGGTAGAAACCCCTTGCCACGTGGAATAAATCCGGGTTTTACCCGTGCATCATAGTGTGCACTCCCGCAATAATGGATCCTTTTGGAACAGGTGTAGAGATTGGTCCCCACAGAGCATTCTTAGTTATGGGGCTCCGTCCACTTTGGTAAGTTGTTTCCAGCTAGGTGACTGAGCGTGCTGAAGAAACCCTAGACTTATGTCACGTGGCCCTTGTGCCAGGACACCCATGCCTCACGGGCATCAATAAGTGGTAAGCGGGAGAACGTTTGAGTGTCTGTGGATGCAAGGCGAACAGGTTATTCATGTCGCAAACCTCGGGGCTACTAGTTTAGGTAAGCAGGAACGGTCATTAGTATGTGGAACTGCAACCTCAGTCCCAGGAAGTGACTCTACGGGCGACTAAATGGTCACAGTCAGGTACGTCACAGTGGGTTTGCAGTATAAAGTCCAGACCATCTGGACATTTAGGCTGACTTCTCCTAAGGGTAGGTAGTGTGGTTCGATAGAGTGTTTGTGTTTGGTTTCTGTTAATGGAACTAGGAGGTGACTGGTGCGTTTTTTGTTTTGCTTCTTATGTTTTTCAAGCTGAGTTCTTACTGAGGGATGTTGATCTGCATATGTGGCAAAGGTGTAAACTGGTATTTTCTTTCCTTTCCAGGTGGGGGCTTGCTAAAGTAAGAGAAGAGTGTGATCACCGGCTCCTTCGTTGCCTTGGTGTGGAGCCAGCGTTGAGGCATAGACCGAGACCACACACTGATTTCCCACGTCTCGTAGGTGCGGAATACAGCCCTCAGTCGTCCTTTGGTTCTGTTACCCGCTTCTGTCCAGTAGGCACCTCTCTCAAGGCAGGTCTCTCACCGAATATCTCGGGTTACTGTCTGGTTAGTAGCGTGTTGAGGTATACTCAGTGGCTACAGTTGTGTGATCGTAATGATCAGAAAAGTTTTCCCTGCTTGTTTCAACTATCACACATTTGCAAGCTCAAAGGCGCCTGAATTTAATTTAAACTCAAGCCCGGCAAGGGCCGTTTTTCTCCTGGAGCCGATTTCACACATCTGCTGGGTGTGGACGAGAACTCCCTGGTATACTTTGTGTTTTACTCCTTTGCCTTTGAGAAAGATGATTTTCCGAAGTATCTTAATCCAGTTTACCCTGGTTCCGTGGAGGTGCTTCATTAATGCTGAGACTGAGCAAAGGCAGGGTTAGTTCAGCAACCTGAGTCCCTGTAAACCTAGCGAAAGTAGCCTTCCTGCAGGATGGGCCAGGTGGCCGGGGGCAGGCGCTTCAGAGCCTGGTTCTTGAACATGGCCGCTGCCGACGCCATGCCTCCGAGCGCTTGACAGCCAGGGGCTCCTTGGTGGGTAAGCCAGGCCCCAGAACACTACTACCTGTTCCTCCCACACCTGTTCTGGTGAAGTGGCTGGCCACCAGGTTCGCCCAGGATCTTCTGAGTGCTCCAGACCCTCACTTCCTCCAGTCACGGGCCTTCCCCCAGCAGGATCCACAGGAAGGGGCTGCATGCCATGCTCAAAAGGTTTCCGCTTGATGGCACTGTTGCTCCAGAAATGCCAACCACCCTCTGGAGCTGGGCCTCTCCCTCCGCCCTTTGCGTGTTAAAAAAGGCCCACGGTAGCCAAGAAAACCTTCCAAACCCTCCCAGCTCCGTTGTCTCCACTGGAGTGTTGGGGAAAGAGTGTCTCCTCTCTGGGGGGCTCTCCTGGGCAGTAAGTCCATAGAGAGAAGGACATCGGGCTCTCCTGGGCAGTAAGTCCATAGAGAGAAGGGCATCGAGAGGAGCCGTCCAGCTCTGGTCCATATCGACAGCAGTCTGAGACTCTTGAGACAGCAGTCTGAGACTCTGAGCCCTGTGTCCTGGCCACTGCTTCCTGGGGAGACAGGGATGTGATGGATTCTGTCACTTTGTTGTTCTGATCAGGGTTAGGACCAGAATTAACTTGATGATTCACGTGTTAGGGTTGGGTTGAAAACCCTTGGCAGTTGGAATAAATCCAGGTTCTAGCCATGCATGCTAGTGTGCGCTCCTGGAATTGAGGATGCTTTTGGAGCAGGTGTAGAGATTGGTCCCCACAGAGCATTCTTAGTTATGGGGCTCCGTCCACTTTGGTAACTGGTTTCCAGCTAGGTGACTGAGCGTGCTGAAGAAACCCTAGACTTATGTCACGTGGCCCTTGTGCCAGGATACCCATCCATCCCTCACGGGAATCGATAAGTGGTAAGCGTGAGAACGGTTGTGTATCCGTGGATGCAGGCCTAACAGGTTATTCATTTCGCAAACCTCAGGGCTACTAGTTTAGGTAAGCAGGAAAGGTCATTAGTATGTGGAACTGCAACCTCAGTCCCAGGAAGTGACTCTGCGGGCGACTAAATGGTCACAGTGAGTTACATCACAGTGGGTTTCCAGAGTAAAGTCCAGACCATCTGGACATTTAGGCTGACTGCTGCTGGAGAAGGAAGTGGCAACCCACTCCAGTATTTTTGCCTGGCATATCCTATGGACGGAGGAGCCTACTAGGCTCCAGTCCATGGGTTTGCAAATAGTTGGACTTGACTGAGGGACTTCACTTTCACTTTTACTCCTCAGGGTAGGTAGTGTGGTTCGATCCGGTTTCTTTGTTTGGTTTCTGTTAATGGAACTAGGAGGTGACTGGTGCGTTTTTTGTTTTGCTTCTTACATTTTTCAAGCTGAATTCTTACTGAAGGATGTTGATCTGCATATGTGGCAAAGGTGCAAAATGGTGTTTTCTTTCCTTTCCAGGTGGCGGCTTGTTAAGTAAGAAAAGAGTGTGACCACCGACTCCTTCGTTGCCTTGGTGTGGAGCCAGCGTTGAGGCGTAGACCGAGACCAGACACTGATTTCCCACGTCTCGTAGGTGCGGAATACAGCCCTCAGCCGTGCTTTGGTTCTGTTACCCGCTTAGTACAGTAGGCCACCCCTCTCAGGGCAGGTCTCTCACCGCATTTCTCGGGTTACTGTCTGGTTAGTAGCGTGTTCAGGTATCCTTAGTGGCTACAGTTTTCCCTGCTTGATTCAACTGTCAACCATTTTCAAGTTGAAGGGCGCCTGAATTCCATTCTAACGTGAGCCTGGCAAGGGCCATTATTTTCCTGGAGCCGATTTCACCTGTCCGATGGGTATGGAAGAGAACTCACCGCTGTACTGTTTGGTTTACTCCTTTGCCTTTGAGAAAGATGATTTTCTGAAGGGTATGAATCCAGTTTACTCTGCTTCCAATGAGGTGTGTCCTTAATCCTAAGACTGGGCAAAGGCAGGCTTAGTTCAGCAACCTGAGTCCTTGTAAACCTAGCGAAAGTAGCCTTCCTGCAGGATGGGCCAGGTGGCCGGGGGCAGGCGCTTCAGAGCCTTGTTCCTGAACATGGCTGCTGCCTACGCCACGCCCCCGAGCGCTTGACAGCCAGGGGCTCCTCGGTGGGTATGCCAGGCCCCAGAACACCACTACCTGTTCCTCCCACACGTGGTGAGGCGACAGGCCTCCAGGTTCGCCCAGGATCTTCTGAGTGCTCCAGACCCTCACTTCCTAGAGTCACAGGCCTTCCCCCACAGGATCCACAGGAAGGGCCTGCACGCCATGCTCAAGAGGTTTCCGCTTGATGGCACTGCTGCCCCAGAAATGCCAACCACCCTCTGGAGCTGGGCCTCTCCCTCCGCCCTTTGCATGTTAAAAAAGGCCCACGGTAGCCAGGAAAACCTTCCAAACCCTCCCAGCTGGGTCGGCTCCACTGGAATGTTGGCGGAAGAGGTGTCTCCTCTCGGGGGCTCTCCTGGGCCAGGAGACCATAGAGAAAAGGACATCCAGAGGAGCCGGCCAGCGCTGGTCCGCATCAACAGCAGTGTCTGAAACTCTGAGCCCTGTGTCCTGGCCAACTGGTTCCTGGGGAGACCGGGATGTGACGGATTCTGTCAGTTTGTTGTTACTGATGAGAGTTAGGACCAGAATTACCTCGATGATTCACGTATTAGGGTTTGGTAGAAACCCCTTGCCACGTGGAATAAATCCGGGTTTTACCCGTGCATCATAGTGTGCACTCCCGCAATAATGGATCCTTTTGGAACAGGTGTAGAGATTGGTCCCCACAGAGCATTCTTAGTTATGGGGCTCCGTCCACTTTGGTAAGTTGTTTCCAGCTAGGTGACTGAGCGTGCTGAAGAAACCCTAGACTTATGTCACGTGGCCCTTGTGCCAGGACACCCATGCCTCACGGGCATCAATAAGTGGTAAGCGGGAGAACGTTTGAGTGTCTGTGGATGCAAGGCGAACAGGTTATTCATGTCGCAAACCTCGGGGCTACTAGTTTAGGTAAGCAGGAACGGTCATTAGTATGTGGAACTGCAACCTCAGTCCCAGGAAGTGACTCTACGGGCGACTAAATGGTCACAGTCAGGTACGTCACAGTGGGTTTGCAGTATAAAGTCCAGACCATCTGGACATTTAGGCTGACTTCTCCTAAGGGTAGGTAGTGTGGTTCGATAGAGTGTTTGTGTTTGGTTTCTGTTAATGGAACTAGGAGGTGACTGGTGCGTTTTTTGTTTTGCTTCTTATGTTTTTCAAGCTGAGTTCTTACTGAGGGATGTTGATCTGCATATGTGGCAAAGGTGTAAACTGGTATTTTCTTTCCTTTCCAGGTGGGGGCTTGCTAAAGTAAGAGAAGAGTGTGATCACCGGCTCCTTCGTTGCCTTGGTGTGGAGCCAGCGTTGAGGCATAGACCGAGACCACACACTGATTTCCCACGTCTCGTAGGTGCGGAATACAGCCCTCAGTCGTCCTTTGGTTCTGTTACCCGCTTCTGTCCAGTAGGCACCTCTCTCAAGGCAGGTCTCTCACCGAATATCTCGGGTTACTGTCTGGTTAGTAGCGTGTTGAGGTATACTCAGTGGCTACAGTTGTGTGATCGTAATGATCAGAAAAGTTTTCCCTGCTTGTTTCAACTATCACACATTTGCAAGCTCAAAGGCGCCTGAATTTAATTTAAACTCAAGCCCGGCAAGGGCCGTTTTTCTCCTGGAGCCGATTTCACACATCTGCTGGGTGTGGACGAGAACTCCCTGGTATACTTTGTGTTTTACTCCTTTGCCTTTGAGAAAGATGATTTTCCGAAGTATCTTAATCCAGTTTACCCTGGTTCCGTGGAGGTGCTTCATTAATGCTGAGACTGAGCAAAGGCAGGGTTAGTTCAGCAACCTGAGTCCCTGTAAACCTAGCGAAAGTAGCCTTCCTGCAGGATGGGCCAGGTGGCCGGGGGCAGGCGCTTCAGAGCCTGGTTCTTGAACATGGCCGCTGCCGACGCCATGCCTCCGAGCGCTTGACAGCCAGGGGCTCCTTGGTGGGTAAGCCAGGCCCCAGAACACTACTACCTGTTCCTCCCACACCTGTTCTGGTGAAGTGGCTGGCCACCAGGTTCGCCCAGGATCTTCTGAGTGCTCCAGACCCTCACTTCCTCCAGTCACGGGCCTTCCCCCAGCAGGATCCACAGGAAGGGGCTGCATGCCATGCTCAAAAGGTTTCCGCTTGATGGCACTGTTGCTCCAGAAATGCCAACCACCCTCTGGAGCTGGGCCTCTCCCTCCGCCCTTTGCGTGTTAAAAAAGGCCCACGGTAGCCAAGAAAACCTTCCAAACCCTCCCAGCTCCGTTGTCTCCACTGGAGTGTTGGGGAAAGAGTGTCTCCTCTCTGGGGGGCTCTCCTGGGCAGTAAGTCCATAGAGAGAAGGACATCGGGCTCTCCTGGGCAGTAAGTCCATAGAGAGAAGGGCATCGAGAGGAGCCGTCCAGCTCTGGTCCATATCGACAGCAGTCTGAGACTCTTGAGACAGCAGTCTGAGACTCTGAGCCCTGTGTCCTGGCCACTGCTTCCTGGGGAGACAGGGATGTGATGGATTCTGTCACTTTGTTGTTCTGATCAGGGTTAGGACCAGAATTAACTTGATGATTCACGTGTTAGGGTTGGGTTGAAAACCCTTGGCAGTTGGAATAAATCCAGGTTCTAGCCATGCATGCTAGTGTGCGCTCCTGGAATTGAGGATGCTTTTGGAGCAGGTGTAGAGATTGGTCCCCACAGAGCATTCTTAGTTATGGGGCTCCGTCCACTTTGGTAACTGGTTTCCAGCTAGGTGACTGAGCGTGCTGAAGAAACCCTAGACTTATGTCACGTGGCCCTTGTGCCAGGATACCCATCCATCCCTCACGGGAATCGATAAGTGGTAAGCGTGAGAACGGTTGTGTATCCGTGGATGCAGGCCTAACAGGTTATTCATTTCGCAAACCTCAGGGCTACTAGTTTAGGTAAGCAGGAAAGGTCATTAGTATGTGGAACTGCAACCTCAGTCCCAGGAAGTGACTCTGCGGGCGACTAAATGGTCACAGTGAGTTACATCACAGTGGGTTTCCAGAGTAAAGTCCAGACCATCTGGACATTTAGGCTGACTGCTGCTGGAGAAGGAAGTGGCAACCCACTCCAGTATTTTTGCCTGGCATATCCTATGGACGGAGGAGCCTACTAGGCTCCAGTCCATGGGTTTGCAAATAGTTGGACTTGACTGAGGGACTTCACTTTCACTTTTACTCCTCAGGGTAGGTAGCGTGGTTCGATCCGGTTTCTTTGTTTGGTTTCTGTTAATGGAACTAGGAGGTGACTGGTGCGTTTTTTGTTTTGCTTCTTACATTTTTCAAGCTGAATTCTTACTGAAGGATGTTGATCTGCATATGTGGCAAAGGTGCAAAATGGTGTTTTCTTTCCTTTCCAGGTGGCGGCTTGTTAAGTAAGAAAAGAGTGTGACCACCGACTCCTTCGTTGCCTTGGTGTGGAGCCAGCGTTGAGGCGTAGACCGAGACCAGACACTGATTTCCCACGTCTCGTAGGTGCGGAATACAGCCCTCAGCCGTGCTTTGGTTCTGTTACCCGCTTAGTACAGTAGGCCACCCCTCTCAGGGCAGGTCTCTCACCGCATTTCTCGGGTTACTGTCTGGTTAGTAGCGTGTTCAGGTATCCTTAGTGGCTACAGTTTTCCCTGCTTGATTCAACTGTCAACCATTTTCAAGTTGAAGGGCGCCTGAATTCCATTCTAACGTGAGCCTGGCAAGGGCCATTATTTTCCTGGAGCCGATTTCACCTGTCCGATGGGTATGGAAGAGAACTCACCGCTGTACTGTTTGGTTTACTCCTTTGCCTTTGAGAAAGATGATTTTCTGAAGGGTATGAATCCAGTTTACTCTGCTTCCAATGAGGTGTGTCCTTAATCCTAAGACTGGGCAAAGGCAGGCTTAGTTCAGCAACCTGAGTCCTTGTAAACCTAGCGAAAGTAGCCTTCCTGCAGGATGGGCCAGGTGGCCGGGGGCAGGCGCTTCAGAGCCTTGTTCCTGAACATGGCTGCTGCCTACGCCACGCCCCCGAGCGCTTGACAGCCAGGGGCTCCTCGGTGGGTATGCCAGGCCCCAGAACACCACTACCTGTTCCTCCCACACGTGGTGAGGCGACAGGCCTCCAGGTTCGCCCAGGATCTTCTGAGTGCTCCAGACCCTCACTTCCTAGAGTCACAGGCCTTCCCCCACAGGATCCACAGGAAGGGCCTGCACGCCATGCTCAAGAGGTTTCCGCTTGATGGCACTGCTGCCCCAGAAATGCCAACCACCCTCTGGAGCTGGGCCTCTCCCTCCGCCCTTTGCATGTTAAAAAAGGCCCACGGTAGCCAGGAAAACCTTCCAAACCCTCCCAGCTGGGTCGGCTCCACTGGAATGTTGGCGGAAGAGGTGTCTCCTCTCGGGGGCTCTCCTGGGCCAGGAGACCATAGAGAAAAGGACATCCAGAGGAGCCGGCCAGCGCTGGTCCGCATCAACAGCAGTGTCTGAAACTCTGAGCCCTGTGTCCTGGCCAACTGGTTCCTGGGGAGACCGGGATGTGACGGATTCTGTCAGTTTGTTGTTACTGATGAGAGTTAGGACCAGAATTACCTCGATGATTCACGTATTAGGGTTTGGTAGAAACCCCTTGCCACGTGGAATAAATCCGGGTTTTACCCGTGCATCATAGTGTGCACTCCCGCAATAATGGATCCTTTTGGAACAGGTGTAGAGATTGGTCCCCACAGAGCATTCTTAGTTATGGGGCTCCGTCCACTTTGGTAAGTTGTTTCCAGCTAGGTGACTGAGCGTGCTGAAGAAACCCTAGACTTATGTCACGTGGCCCTTGTGCCAGGACACCCATGCCTCACGGGCATCAATAAGTGGTAAGCGGGAGAACGTTTGAGTGTCTGTGGATGCAAGGCGAACAGGTTATTCATGTCGCAAACCTCGGGGCTACTAGTTTAGGTAAGCAGGAACGGTCATTAGTATGTGGAACTGCAACCTCAGTCCCAGGAAGTGACTCTACGGGCGACTAAATGGTCACAGTCAGGTACGTCACAGTGGGTTTGCAGTATAAAGTCCAGACCATCTGGACATTTAGGCTGACTTCTCCTAAGGGTAGGTAGTGTGGTTCGATAGAGTGTTTGTGTTTGGTTTCTGTTAATGGAACTAGGAGGTGACTGGTGCGTTTTTTGTTTTGCTTCTTATGTTTTTCAAGCTGAGTTCTTACTGAGGGATGTTGATCTGCATATGTGGCAAAGGTGTAAACTGGTATTTTCTTTCCTTTCCAGGTGGGGGCTTGCTAAAGTAAGAGAAGAGTGTGATCACCGGCTCCTTCGTTGCCTTGGTGTGGAGCCAGCGTTGAGGCATAGACCGAGACCACACACTGATTTCCCACGTCTCGTAGGTGCGGAATACAGCCCTCAGTCGTCCTTTGGTTCTGTTACCCGCTTCTGTCCAGTAGGCACCTCTCTCAAGGCAGGTCTCTCACCGAATATCTCGGGTTACTGTCTGGTTAGTAGCGTGTTGAGGTATACTCAGTGGCTACAGTTGTGTGATCGTAATGATCAGAAAAGTTTTCCCTGCTTGTTTCAACTATCACACATTTGCAAGCTCAAAGGCGCCTGAATTTAATTTAAACTCAAGCCCGGCAAGGGCCGTTTTTCTCCTGGAGCCGATTTCACACATCTGCTGGGTGTGGACGAGAACTCCCTGGTATACTTTGTGTTTTACTCCTTTGCCTTTGAGAAAGATGATTTTCCGAAGTATCTTAATCCAGTTTACCCTGGTTCCGTGGAGGTGCTTCATTAATGCTGAGACTGAGCAAAGGCAGGGTTAGTTCAGCAACCTGAGTCCCTGTAAACCTAGCGAAAGTAGCCTTCCTGCAGGATGGGCCAGGTGGCCGGGGGCAGGCGCTTCAGAGCCTGGTTCTTGAACATGGCCGCTGCCGACGCCATGCCTCCGAGCGCTTGACAGCCAGGGGCTCCTTGGTGGGTAAGCCAGGCCCCAGAACACTACTACCTGTTCCTCCCACACCTGTTCTGGTGAAGTGGCTGGCCACCAGGTTCGCCCAGGATCTTCTGAGTGCTCCAGACCCTCACTTCCTCCAGTCACGGGCCTTCCCCCAGCAGGATCCACAGGAAGGGGCTGCATGCCATGCTCAAAAGGTTTCCGCTTGATGGCACTGTTGCTCCAGAAATGCCAACCACCCTCTGGAGCTGGGCCTCTCCCTCCGCCCTTTGCGTGTTAAAAAAGGCCCACGGTAGCCAAGAAAACCTTCCAAACCCTCCCAGCTCCGTTGTCTCCACTGGAGTGTTGGGGAAAGAGTGTCTCCTCTCTGGGGGGCTCTCCTGGGCAGTAAGTCCATAGAGAGAAGGACATCGGGCTCTCCTGGGCAGTAAGTCCATAGAGAGAAGGGCATCGAGAGGAGCCGTCCAGCTCTGGTCCATATCGACAGCAGTCTGAGACTCTTGAGACAGCAGTCTGAGACTCTGAGCCCTGTGTCCTGGCCACTGCTTCCTGGGGAGACAGGGATGTGATGGATTCTGTCACTTTGTTGTTCTGATCAGGGTTAGGACCAGAATTAACTTGATGATTCACGTGTTAGGGTTGGGTTGAAAACCCTTGGCAGTTGGAATAAATCCAGGTTCTAGCCATGCATGCTAGTGTGCGCTCCTGGAATTGAGGATGCTTTTGGAGCAGGTGTAGAGATTGGTCCCCACAGAGCATTCTTAGTTATGGGGCTCCGTCCACTTTGGTAACTGGTTTCCAGCTAGGTGACTGAGCGTGCTGAAGAAACCCTAGACTTATGTCACGTGGCCCTTGTGCCAGGATACCCATCCATCCCTCACGGGAATCGATAAGTGGTAAGCGTGAGAACGGTTGTGTATCCGTGGATGCAGGCCTAACAGGTTATTCATTTCGCAAACCTCAGGGCTACTAGTTTAGGTAAGCAGGAAAGGTCATTAGTATGTGGAACTGCAACCTCAGTCCCAGGAAGTGACTCTGCGGGCGACTAAATGGTCACAGTGAGTTACATCACAGTGGGTTTCCAGAGTAAAGTCCAGACCATCTGGACATTTAGGCTGACTGCTGCTGGAGAAGGAAGTGGCAACCCACTCCAGTATTTTTGCCTGGCATATCCTATGGACGGAGGAGCCTACTAGGCTCCAGTCCATGGGTTTGCAAATAGTTGGACTTGACTGAGGGACTTCACTTTCACTTTTACTCCTCAGGGTAGGTAGTGTGGTTCGATCCGGTTTCTTTGTTTGGTTTCTGTTAATGGAACTAGGAGGTGACTGGTGCGTTTTTTGTTTTGCTTCTTACATTTTTCAAGCTGAATTCTTACTGAAGGATGTTGATCTGCATATGTGGCAAAGGTGCAAAATGGTGTTTTCTTTCCTTTCCAGGTGGCGGCTTGTTAAGTAAGAAAAGAGTGTGACCACCGACTCCTTCGCTGCCTTGGTGTGGAGCCAGCGTTGAGGCGTAGACCGAGACCAGACACTGATTTCCCACGTCTCGTAGGTGCGGAATACAGCCCTCAGCCGTGCTTTGGTTCTGTTACCCGCTTAGTACAGTAGGCCACCCCTCTCAGGGCAGGTCTCTCACCGCATTTCTCGGGTTACTGTCTGGTTAGTAGCGTGTTCAGGTATCCTTAGTGGCTACAGTTTTCCCTGCTTGATTCAACTGTCAACCATTTTCAAGTTGAAGGGCGCCTGAATTCCATTCTAACGTGAGCCTGGCAAGGGCCATTATTTTCCTGGAGCCGATTTCACCTGTCCGATGGGTATGGAAGAGAACTCACCGCTGTACTGTTTGGTTTACTCCTTTGCCTTTGAGAAAGATGATTTTCTGAAGGGTATGAATCCAGTTTACTCTGCTTCCAATGAGGTGTGTCCTTAATCCTAAGACTGGGCAAAGGCAGGCTTAGTTCAGCAACCTGAGTCCTTGTAAACCTAGCGAAAGTAGCCTTCCTGCAGGATGGGCCAGGTGGCCGGGGGCAGGCGCTTCAGAGCCTTGTTCCTGAACATGGCTGCTGCCTACGCCACGCCCCCGAGCGCTTGACAGCCAGGGGCTCCTCGGTGGGTATGCCAGGCCCCAGAACACCACTACCTGTTCCTCCCACACGTGGTGAGGCGACAGGCCTCCAGGTTCGCCCAGGATCTTCTGAGTGCTCCAGACCCTCACTTCCTAGAGTCACAGGCCTTCCCCCACAGGATCCACAGGAAGGGCCTGCACGCCATGCTCAAGAGGTTTCCGCTTGATGGCACTGCTGCCCCAGAAATGCCAACCACCCTCTGGAGCTGGGCCTCTCCCTCCGCCCTTTGCATGTTAAAAAAGGCCCACGGTAGCCAGGAAAACCTTCCAAACCCTCCCAGCTGGGTCGGCTCCACTGGAATGTTGGCGGAAGAGGTGTCTCCTCTCGGGGGCTCTCCTGGGCCAGGAGACCATAGAGAAAAGGACATCCAGAGGAGCCGGCCAGCGCTGGTCCGCATCAACAGCAGTGTCTGAAACTCTGAGCCCTGTGTCCTGGCCAACTGGTTCCTGGGGAGACCGGGATGTGACGGATTCTGTCAGTTTGTTGTTACTGATGAGAGTTAGGACCAGAATTACCTCGATGATTCACGTATTAGGGTTTGGTAGAAACCCCTTGCCACGTGGAATAAATCCGGGTTTTACCCGTGCATCATAGTGTGCACTCCCGCAATAATGGATCCTTTTGGAACAGGTGTAGAGATTGGTCCCCACAGAGCATTCTTAGTTATGGGGCTCCGTCCACTTTGGTAAGTTGTTTCCAGCTAGGTGACTGAGCGTGCTGAAGAAACCCTAGACTTATGTCACGTGGCCCTTGTGCCAGGACACCCATGCCTCACGGGCATCAATAAGTGGTAAGCGGGAGAACGTTTGAGTGTCTGTGGATGCAAGGCGAACAGGTTATTCATGTCGCAAACCTCGGGGCTACTAGTTTAGGTAAGCAGGAACGGTCATTAGTATGTGGAACTGCAACCTCAGTCCCAGGAAGTGACTCTACGGGCGACTAAATGGTCACAGTCACGTACGTCACAGTGGGTTTGCAGTATAAAGTCCAGACCATCTGGACATTTAGGCTGACTTCTCCTAAGGGTAGGTAGTGTGGTTCGATAGAGTGTTTGTGTTTGGTTTCTGTTAATGGAACTAGGAGGTGACTGGTGCGTTTTTTGTTTTGCTTCTTATGTTTTTCAAGCTGAGTTCTTACTGAGGGATGTTGATCTGCATATGTGGCAAAGGTGTAAACTGGTATTTTCTTTCCTTTCCAGGTGGGGGCTTGCTAAAGTAAGAGAAGAGTGTGATCACCGGCTCCTTCGTTGCCTTGGTGTGGAGCCAGCGTTGAGGCATAGACCGAGACCACACACTGATTTCCCACGTCTCGTAGGTGCGGAATACAGCCCTCAGTCGTCCTTTGGTTCTGTTACCCGCTTCTGTCCAGTAGGCACCTCTCTCAAGGCAGGTCTCTCACCGAATATCTCGGGTTACTGTCTGGTTAGTAGCGTGTTGAGGTATACTCAGTGGCTACAGTTGTGTGATCGTAATGATCAGAAAAGTTTTCCCTGCTTGTTTCAACTATCACACATTTGCAAGCTCAAAGGCGCCTGAATTTAATTTAAACTCAAGCCCGGCAAGGGCCGTTTTTCTCCTGGAGCCGATTTCACACATCTGCTGGGTGTGGACGAGAACTCCCTGGTATACTTTGTGTTTTACTCCTTTGCCTTTGAGAAAGATGATTTTCCGAAGTATCTTAATCCAGTTTACCCTGGTTCCGTGGAGGTGCTTCATTAATGCTGAGACTGAGCAAAGGCAGGGTTAGTTCAGCAACCTGAGTCCCTGTAAACCTAGCGAAAGTAGCCTTCCTGCAGGATGGGCCAGGTGGCCGGGGGCAGGCGCTTCAGAGCCTGGTTCTTGAACATGGCCGCTGCCGACGCCATGCCTCCGAGCGCTTGACAGCCAGGGGCTCCTTGGTGGGTAAGCCAGGCCCCAGAACACTACTACCTGTTCCTCCCACACCTGTTCTGGTGAAGTGGCTGGCCACCAGGTTCGCCCAGGATCTTCTGAGTGCTCCAGACCCTCACTTCCTCCAGTCACGGGCCTTCCCCCAGCAGGATCCACAGGAAGGGGCTGCATGCCATGCTCAAAAGGTTTCCGCTTGATGGCACTGTTGCTCCAGAAATGCCAACCACCCTCTGGAGCTGGGCCTCTCCCTCCGCCCTTTGCGTGTTAAAAAAGGCCCACGGTAGCCAAGAAAACCTTCCAAACCCTCCCAGCTCCGTTGTCTCCACTGGAGTGTTGGGGAAAGAGTGTCTCCTCTCTGGGGGGCTCTCCTGGGCAGTAAGTCCATAGAGAGAAGGACATCGGGCTCTCCTGGGCAGTAAGTCCATAGAGAGAAGGGCATCGAGAGGAGCCGTCCAGCTCTGGTCCATATCGGCAGCAGTCTGAGACTCTTGAGACAGCAGTCTGAGACTCTGAGCCCTGTGTCCTGGCCACTGCTTCCTGGGGAGACAGGGATGTGATGGATTCTGTCACTTTGTTGTTCTGATCAGGGTTAGGACCAGAATTAACTTGATGATTCACGTGTTAGGGTTGGGTTGAAAACCCTTGGCAGTTGGAATAAATCCAGGTTCTAGCCATGCATGCTAGTGTGCGCTCCTGGAATTGAGGATGCTTTTGGAGCAGGTGTAGAGATTGGTCCCCACAGAGCATTCTTAGTTATGGGGCTCCGTCCACTTTGGTAACTGGTTTCCAGCTAGGTGACTGAGCGTGCTGAAGAAACCCTAGACTTATGTCACGTGGCCCTTGTGCCAGGATACCCATCCATCCCTCACGGGAATCGATAAGTGGTAAGCGTGAGAACGGTTGTGTATCCGTGGATGCAGGCCTAACAGGTTATTCATTTCGCAAACCTCAGGGCTACTAGTTTAGGTAAGCAGGAAAGGTCATTAGTATGTGGAACTGCAACCTCAGTCCCAGGAAGTGACTCTGCGGGCGACTAAATGGTCACAGTGAGTTACATCACAGTGGGTTTCCAGAGTAAAGTCCAGACCATCTGGACATTTAGGCTGACTGCTGCTGGAGAAGGAAGTGGCAACCCACTCCAGTATTTTTGCCTGGCATATCCTATGGACGGAGGAGCCTACTAGGCTCCAGTCCATGGGTTTGCAAATAGTTGGACTTGACTGAGGGACTTCACTTTCACTTTTACTCCTCAGGGTAGGTAGTGTGGTTCGATCCGGTTTCTTTGTTTGGTTTCTGTTAATGGAACTAGGAGGTGACTGGTGCGTTTTTTGTTTTGCTTCTTACATTTTTCAAGCTGAATTCTTACTGAAGGATGTTGATCTGCATATGTGGCAAAGGTGCAAAATGGTGTTTTCTTTCCTTTCCAGGTGGCGGCTTGTTAAGTAAGAAAAGAGTGTGACCACCGACTCCTTCGTTGCCTTGGTGTGGAGCCAGCGTTGAGGCGTAGACCGAGACCAGACACTGATTTCCCACGTCTCGTAGGTGCGGAATACAGCCCTCAGCCGTGCTTTGGTTCTGTTACCCGCTTAGTACAGTAGGCCACCCCTCTCAGGGCAGGTCTCTCACCGCATTTCTCGGGTTACTGTCTGGTTAGTAGCGTGTTCAGGTATCCTTAGTGGCTACAGTTTTCCCTGCTTGATTCAACTGTCAACCATTTTCAAGTTGAAGGGCGCCTGAATTCCATTCTAACGTGAGCCTGGCAAGGGCCATTATTTTCCTGGAGCCGATTTCACCTGTCCGATGGGTATGGAAGAGAACTCACCGCTGTACTGTTTGGTTTACTCCTTTGCCTTTGAGAAAGATGATTTTCTGAAGGGTATGAATCCAGTTTACTCTGCTTCCAATGAGGTGTGTCCTTAATCCTAAGACTGGGCAAAGGCAGGCTTAGTTCAGCAACCTGAGTCCTTGTAAACCTAGCGAAAGTAGCCTTCCTGCAGGATGGGCCAGGTGGCCGGGGGCAGGCGCTTCAGAGCCTTGTTCCTGAACATGGCTGCTGCCTACGCCACGCCCCCGAGCGCTTGACAGCCAGGGGCTCCTCGGTGGGTATGCCAGGCCCCAGAACACCACTACCTGTTCCTCCCACACGTGGTGAGGCGACAGGCCTCCAGGTTCGCCCAGGATCTTCTGAGTGCTCCAGACCCTCACTTCCTAGAGTCACAGGCCTTCCCCCACAGGATCCACAGGAAGGGCCTGCACGCCATGCTCAAGAGGTTTCCGCTTGATGGCACTGCTGCCCCAGAAATGCCAACCACCCTCTGGAGCTGGGCCTCTCCCTCCGCCCTTTGCATGTTAAAAAAGGCCCACGGTAGCCAGGAAAACCTTCCAAACCCTCCCAGCTGGGTCGGCTCCACTGGAATGTTGGCGGAAGAGGTGTCTCCTCTCGGGGGCTCTCCTGGGCCAGGAGACCATAGAGAAAAGGACATCCAGAGGAGCCGGCCAGCGCTGGTCCGCATCAACAGCAGTGTCTGAAACTCTGAGCCCTGTGTCCTGGCCAACTGGTTCCTGGGGAGACCGGGATGTGACGGATTCTGTCAGTTTGTTGTTACTGATGAGAGTTAGGACCAGAATTACCTCGATGATTCACGTATTAGGGTTTGGTAGAAACCCCTTGCCACGTGGAATAAATCCGGGTTTTACCCGTGCATCATAGTGTGCACTCCCGCAATAATGGATCCTTTTGGAACAGGTGTAGAGATTGGTCCCCACAGAGCATTCTTAGTTATGGGGCTCCGTCCACTTTGGTAAGTTGTTTCCAGCTAGGTGACTGAGCGTGCTGAAGAAACCCTAGACTTATGTCACGTGGCCCTTGTGCCAGGACACCCATGCCTCACGGGCATCAATAAGTGGTAAGCGGGAGAACGTTTGAGTGTCTGTGGATGCAAGGCGAACAGGTTATTCATGTCGCAAACCTCGGGGCTACTAGTTTAGGTAAGCAGGAACGGTCATTAGTATGTGGAACTGCAACCTCAGTCCCAGGAAGTGACTCTACGGGCGACTAAATGGTCACAGTCACGTACGTCACAGTGGGTTTGCAGTATAAAGTCCAGACCATCTGGACATTTAGGCTGACTTCTCCTAAGGGTAGGTAGTGTGGTTCGATAGAGTGTTTGTGTTTGGTTTCTGTTAATGGAACTAGGAGGTGACTGGTGCGTTTTTTGTTTTGCTTCTTATGTTTTTCAAGCTGAGTTCTTACTGAGGGATGTTGATCTGCATATGTGGCAAAGGTGTAAACTGGTATTTTCTTTCCTTTCCAGGTGGGGGCTTGCTAAAGTAAGAGAAGAGTGTGATCACCGGCTCCTTCGTTGCCTTGGTGTGGAGCCAGCGTTGAGGCATAGACCGAGACCACACACTGATTTCCCACGTCTCGTAGGTGCGGAATACAGCCCTCAGTCGTCCTTTGGTTCTGTTACCCGCTTCTGTCCAGTAGGCACCTCTCTCAAGGCAGGTCTCTCACCGAATATCTCGGGTTACTGTCTGGTTAGTAGCGTGTTGAGGTATACTCAGTGGCTACAGTTGTGTGATCGTAATGATCAGAAAAGTTTTCCCTGCTTGTTTCAACTATCACACATTTGCAAGCTCAAAGGCGCCTGAATTTAATTTAAACTCAAGCCCGGCAAGGGCCGTTTTTCTCCTGGAGCCGATTTCACACATCTGCTGGGTGTGGACGAGAACTCCCTGGTATACTTTGTGTTTTACTCCTTTGCCTTTGAGAAAGATGATTTTCCGAAGTATCTTAATCCAGTTTACCCTGGTTCCGTGGAGGTGCTTCATTAATGCTGAGACTGAGCAAAGGCAGGGTTAGTTCAGCAACCTGAGTCCCTGTAAACCTAGCGAAAGTAGCCTTCCTGCAGGATGGGCCAGGTGGCCGGGGGCAGGCGCTTCAGAGCCTGGTTCTTGAACATGGCCGCTGCCGACGCCATGCCTCCGAGCGCTTGACAGCCAGGGGCTCCTTGGTGGGTAAGCCAGGCCCCAGAACACTACTACCTGTTCCTCCCACACCTGTTCTGGTGAAGTGGCTGGCCACCAGGTTCGCCCAGGATCTTCTGAGTGCTCCAGACCCTCACTTCCTCCAGTCACGGGCCTTCCCCCAGCAGGATCCACAGGAAGGGGCTGCATGCCATGCTCAAAAGGTTTCCGCTTGATGGCACTGTTGCTCCAGAAATGCCAACCACCCTCTGGAGCTGGGCCTCTCCCTCCGCCCTTTGCGTGTTAAAAAAGGCCCACGGTAGCCAAGAAAACCTTCCAAACCCTCCCAGCTCCGTTGTCTCCACTGGAGTGTTGGGGAAAGAGTGTCTCCTCTCTGGGGGGCTCTCCTGGGCAGTAAGTCCATAGAGAGAAGGACATCGGGCTCTCCTGGGCAGTAAGTCCATAGAGAGAAGGGCATCGAGAGGAGCCGTCCAGCTCTGGTCCATATCGGCAGCAGTCTGAGACTCTTGAGACAGCAGTCTGAGACTCTGAGCCCTGTGTCCTGGCCACTGCTTCCTGGGGAGACAGGGATGTGATGGATTCTGTCACTTTGTTGTTCTGATCAGGGTTAGGACCAGAATTAACTTGATGATTCACGTGTTAGGGTTGGGTTGAAAACCCTTGGCAGTTGGAATAAATCCAGGTTCTAGCCATGCATGCTAGTGTGCGCTCCTGGAATTGAGGATGCTTTTGGAGCAGGTGTAGAGATTGGTCCCCACAGAGCATTCTTAGTTATGGGGCTCCGTCCACTTTGGTAACTGGTTTCCAGCTAGGTGACTGAGCGTGCTGAAGAAACCCTAGACTTATGTCACGTGGCCCTTGTGCCAGGATACCCATCCATCCCTCACGGGAATCGATAAGTGGTAAGCGTGAGAACGGTTGTGTATCCGTGGATGCAGGCCTAACAGGTTATTCATTTCGCAAACCTCAGGGCTACTAGTTTAGGTAAGCAGGAAAGGTCATTAGTATGTGGAACTGCAACCTCAGTCCCAGGAAGTGACTCTGCGGGCGACTAAATGGTCACAGTGAGTTACATCACAGTGGGTTTCCAGAGTAAAGTCCAGACCATCTGGACATTTAGGCTGACTGCTGCTGGAGAAGGAAGTGGCAACCCACTCCAGTATTTTTGCCTGGCATATCCTATGGACGGAGGAGCCTACTAGGCTCCAGTCCATGGGTTTGCAAATAGTTGGACTTGACTGAGGGACTTCACTTTCACTTTTACTCCTCAGGGTAGGTAGTGTGGTTCGATCCGGTTTCTTTGTTTGGTTTCTGTTAATGGAACTAGGAGGTGACTGGTGCGTTTTTTGTTTTGCTTCTTACATTTTTCAAGCTGAATTCTTACTGAAGGATGTTGATCTGCATATGTGGCAAAGGTGCAAAATGGTGTTTTCTTTCCTTTCCAGGTGGCGGCTTGTTAAGTAAGAAAAGAGTGTGACCACCGACTCCTTCGTTGCCTTGGTGTGGAGCCAGCGTTGAGGCGTAGACCGAGACCAGACACTGATTTCCCACGTCTCGTAGGTGCGGAATACAGCCCTCAGCCGTGCTTTGGTTCTGTTACCCGCTTAGTACAGTAGGCCACCCCTCTCAGGGCAGGTCTCTCACCGCATTTCTCGGGTTACTGTCTGGTTAGTAGCGTGTTCAGGTATCCTTAGTGGCTACAGTTTTCCCTGCTTGATTCAACTGTCAACCATTTTCAAGTTGAAGGGCGCCTGAATTCCATTCTAACGTGAGCCTGGCAAGGGCCATTATTTTCCTGGAGCCGATTTCACCTGTCCGATGGGTATGGAAGAGAACTCACCGCTGTACTGTTTGGTTTACTCCTTTGCCTTTGAGAAAGATGATTTTCTGAAGGGTATGAATCCAGTTTACTCTGCTTCCAATGAGGTGTGTCCTTAATCCTAAGACTGGGCAAAGGCAGGCTTAGTTCAGCAACCTGAGTCCTTGTAAACCTAGCGAAAGTAGCCTTCCTGCAGGATGGGCCAGGTGGCCGGGGGCAGGCGCTTCAGAGCCTTGTTCCTGAACATGGCTGCTGCCTACGCCACGCCCCCGAGCGCTTGACAGCCAGGGGCTCCTCGGTGGGTATGCCAGGCCCCAGAACACCACTACCTGTTCCTCCCACACGTGGTGAGGCGACAGGCCTCCAGGTTCGCCCAGGATCTTCTGAGTGCTCCAGACCCTCACTTCCTAGAGTCACAGGCCTTCCCCCACAGGATCCACAGGAAGGGCCTGCACGCCATGCTCAAGAGGTTTCCGCTTGATGGCACTGCTGCCCCAGAAATGCCAACCACCCTCTGGAGCTGGGCCTCTCCCTCCGCCCTTTGCATGTTAAAAAAGGCCCACGGTAGCCAGGAAAACCTTCCAAACCCTCCCAGCTGGGTCGGCTCCACTGGAATGTTGGCGGAAGAGGTGTCTCCTCTCGGGGGCTCTCCTGGGCCAGGAGACCATAGAGAAAAGGACATCCAGAGGAGCCGGCCAGCGCTGGTCCGCATCAACAGCAGTGTCTGAAACTCTGAGCCCTGTGTCCTGGCCAACTGGTTCCTGGGGAGACCGGGATGTGACGGATTCTGTCAGTTTGTTGTTACTGATGAGAGTTAGGACCAGAATTACCTCGATGATTCACGTATTAGGGTTTGGTAGAAACCCCTTGCCACGTGGAATAAATCCGGGTTTTACCCGTGCATCATAGTGTGCACTCCCGCAATAATGGATCCTTTTAGAACAGGTGTAGAGATTGGTCCCCACAGAGCATTCTTAGTTATGGGGCTCCGTCCACTTTGGTAAGTTGTTTCCAGCTAGGTGACTGAGCGTGCTGAAGAAACCCTAGACTTATGTCACGTGGCCCTTGTGCCAGGACACCCATGCCTCACGGGCATCAATAAGTGGTAAGCGGGAGAACGTTTGAGTGTCTGTGGATGCAAGGCGAACAGGTTATTCATGTCGCAAACCTCGGGGCTACTAGTTTAGGTAAGCAGGAACGGTCATTAGTATGTGGAACTGCAACCTCAGTCCCAGGAAGTGACTCTGCGGGCGACTAAATGGTCACAGTGAGTTACATCACAGTGGGTTTCCAGAGTAAAGTCCAGACCATCTGGACATTTAGGCTGACTGCTGCTGGAGAAGGAAGTGGCAACCCACTCCAGTATTTTTGCCTGGCATATCCTATGGACGGAGGAGCCTACTAGGCTCCAGTCCATGGGTTTGCAAATAGTTGGACTTGACTGAGGGACTTCACTTTCACTTTTACTCCTCAGGGTAGGTAGTGTGGTTCGATCCGGTTTCTTTGTTTGGTTTCTGTTAATGGAACTAGGAGGTGACTGGTGCGTTTTTTGTTTTGCTTCTTACATTTTTCAAGCTGAATTCTTACTGAAGGATGTTGATCTGCATATGTGGCAAAGGTGCAAAATGGTGTTTTCTTTCCTTTCCAGGTGGCGGCTTGTTAAGTAAGAAAAGAGTGTGACCACCGACTCCTTCGTTGCCTTGGTGTGGAGCCAGCGTTGAGGCGTAGACCGAGACCAGACACTGATTTCCCACGTCTCGTAGGTGCGGAATACAGCCCTCAGCCGTGCTTTGGTTCTGTTACCCGCTTAGTACAGTAGGCCACCCCTCTCAGGGCAGGTCTCTCACCGCATTTCTCGGGTTACTGTCTGGTTAGTAGCGTGTTCAGGTATCCTTAGTGGCTACAGTTTTCCCTGCTTGATTCAACTGTCAACCATTTTCAAGTTGAAGGGCGCCTGAATTCCATTCTAACGTGAGCCTGGCAAGGGCCATTATTTTCCTGGAGCCGATTTCACCTGTCCGATGGGTATGGAAGAGAACTCACCGCTGTACTGTTTGGTTTACTCCTTTGCCTTTGAGAAAGATGATTTTCTGAAGGGTATGAATCCAGTTTACTCTGCTTCCAATGAGGTGTGTCCTTAATCCTAAGACTGGGCAAAGGCAGGCTTAGTTCAGCAACCTGAGTCCTTGTAAACCTAGCGAAAGTAGCCTTCCTGCAGGATGGGCCAGGTGGCCGGGGGCAGGCGCTTCAGAGCCTTGTTCCTGAACATGGCTGCTGCCTACGCCACGCCCCCGAGCGCTTGACAGCCAGGGGCTCCTCGGTGGGTATGCCAGGCCCCAGAACACCACTACCTGTTCCTCCCACACGTGGTGAGGCGACAGGCCTCCAGGTTCGCCCAGGATCTTCTGAGTGCTCCAGACCCTCACTTCCTAGAGTCACAGGCCTTCCCCCACAGGATCCACAGGAAGGGCCTGCACGCCATGCTCAAGAGGTTTCCGCTTGATGGCACTGCTGCCCCAGAAATGCCAACCACCCTCTGGAGCTGGGCCTCTCCCTCCGCCCTTTGCATGTTAAAAAAGGCCCACGGTAGCCAGGAAAACCTTCCAAACCCTCCCAGCTGGGTCGGCTCCACTGGAATGTTGGCGGAAGAGGTGTCTCCTCTCGGGGGCTCTCCTGGGCCAGGAGACCATAGAGAAAAGGACATCCAGAGGAGCCGGCCAGCGCTGGTCCGCATCAACAGCAGTGTCTGAAACTCTGAGCCCTGTGTCCTGGCCAACTGGTTCCTGGGGAGACCGGGATGTGACGGATTCTGTCAGTTTGTTGTTACTGATGAGAGTTAGGACCAGAATTACCTCGATGATTCACGTATTAGGGTTTGGTAGAAACCCCTTGCCACGTGGAATAAATCCGGGTTTTACCCGTGCATCATAGTGTGCACTCCCGCAATAATGGATCCTTTTGGAACAGGTGTAGAGATTGGTCCCCACAGAGCATTCTTAGTTATGGGGCTCCGTCCACTTTGGTAAGTTGTTTCCAGCTAGGTGACGGAGCGTGCTGAAGAAACCCTAGACTTATGTCACGTGGCCCTTGTGCCAGGACACCCATGCCTCACGGGCATCAATAAGTGGTAAGCGGGAGAACGTTTGAGTGTCTGTGGATGCAAGGCGAACAGGTTATTCATGTCGCAAACCTCGGGGCTACTAGTTTAGGTAAGCAGGAACGGTCATTAGTATGTGGAACTGCAACCTCAGTCCCAGGAAGTGACTCTGCGGGCGACTAAATGGTCACAGTGAGTTACATCACAGTGGGTTTCCAGAGTAAAGTCCAGACCATCTGGACATTTAGGCTGACTGCTGCTGGAGAAGGAAGTGGCAACCCACTCCAGTATTTTTGCCTGGCATATCCTATGGACGGAGGAGCCTACTAGGCTCCAGTCCATGGGTTTGCAAATAGTTGGACTTGACTGAGGGACTTCACTTTCACTTTTACTCCTCAGGGTAGGTAGTGTGGTTCGATCCGGTTTCTTTGTTTGGTTTCTGTTAATGGAACTAGGAGGTGACTGGTGCGTTTTTTGTTTTGCTTCTTACATTTTTCAAGCTGAATTCTTACTGAAGGATGTTGATCTGCATATGTGGCAAAGGTGCAAAATGGTGTTTTCTTTCCTTTCCAGGTGGCGGCTTGTTAAGTAAGAAAAGAGTGTGACCACCGACTCCTTCGTTGCCTTGGTGTGGAGCCAGCGTTGAGGCGTAGACCGAGACCAGACACTGATTTCCCACGTCTCGTAGGTGCGGAATACAGCCCTCAGCCGTGCTTTGGTTCTGTTACCCGCTTAGTACAGTAGGCCACCCCTCTCAGGGCAGGTCTCTCACCGCATTTCTCGGGTTACTGTCTGGTTAGTAGCGTGTTCAGGTATCCTTAGTGGCTACAGTTTTCCCTGCTTGATTCAACTGTCAACCATTTTCAAGTTGAAGGGCGCCTGAATTCCATTCTAACGTGAGCCTGGCAAGGGCCATTATTTTCCTGGAGCCGATTTCACCTGTCCGATGGGTATGGAAGAGAACTCACCGCTGTACTGTTTGGTTTACTCCTTTGCCTTTGAGAAAGATGATTTTCTGAAGGGTATGAATCCAGTTTACTCTGCTTCCAATGAGGTGTGTCCTTAATCCTAAGACTGGGCAAAGGCAGGCTTAGTTCAGCAACCTGAGTCCTTGTAAACCTAGCGAAAGTAGCCTTCCTGCAGGATGGGCCAGGTGGCCGGGGGCAGGCGCTTCAGAGCCTTGTTCCTGAACATGGCTGCTGCCTACGCCACGCCCCCGAGCGCTTGACAGCCAGGGGCTCCTCGGTGGGTATGCCAGGCCCCAGAACACCACTACCTGTTCCTCCCACACGTGGTGAGGCGACAGGCCTCCAGGTTCGCCCAGGATCTTCTGAGTGCTCCAGACCCTCACTTCCTAGAGTCACAGGCCTTCCCCCACAGGATCCACAGGAAGGGCCTGCACGCCATGCTCAAGAGGTTTCCGCTTGATGGCACTGCTGCCCCAGAAATGCCAACCACCCTCTGGAGCTGGGCCTCTCCCTCCGCCCTTTGCATGTTAAAAAAGGCCCACGGTAGCCAGGAAAACCTTCCAAACCCTCCCAGCTGGGTCGGCTCCACTGGAATGTTGGCGGAAGAGGTGTCTCCTCTCGGGGGCTCTCCTGGGCCAGGAGACCATAGAGAAAAGGACATCCAGAGGAGCCGGCCAGCGCTGGTCCGCATCAACAGCAGTGTCTGAAACTCTGAGCCCTGTGTCCTGGCCAACTGGTTCCTGGGGAGACCGGGATGTGACGGATTCTGTCAGTTTGTTGTTACTGATGAGAGTTAGGACCAGAATTACCTCGATGATTCACGTATTAGGGTTTGGTAGAAACCCCTTGCCACGTGGAATAAATCCGGGTTTTACCCGTGCATCATAGTGTGCACTCCCGCAATAATGGATCCTTTTGGAACAGGTGTAGAGATTGGTCCCCACAGAGCATTCTTAGTTATGGGGCTCCGTCCACTTTGGTAAGTTGTTTCCAGCTAGGTGACTGAGCGTGCTGAAGAAACCCTAGACTTATGTCACGTGGCCCTTGTGCCAGGACACCCATGCCTCACGGGCATCAATAAGTGGTAAGCGGGAGAACGTTTGAGTGTCTGTGGATGCAAGGCGAACAGGTTATTCATGTCGCAAACCTCGGGGCTACTAGTTTAGGTAAGCAGGAACGGTCATTAGTATGTGGAACTGCAACCTCAGTCCCAGGAACTGACTCTGCGGGCGACTAAATGGTCACAGTGAGTTACATCACAGTGGGTTTCCAGAGTAAAGTCCAGACCATCTGGACATTTAGGCTGACTGCTGCTGGAGAAGGAAGTGGCAACCCACTCCAGTATTTTTGCCTGGCATATCCTATGGACGGAGGAGCCTACTAGGCTCCAGTCCATGGGTTTGCAAATAGTTGGACTTGACTGAGGGACTTCACTTTCACTTTTACTCCTCAGGGTAGGTAGTGTGGTTCGATCCGGTTTCTTTGTGTGGTTTCTGTTAATGGAACTAGGAGGTGACTGGTGCGTTTTTTGTTTTGCTTCTTACATTTTTCAAGCTGAATTCTTACTGAAGGATGTTGATCTGCATATGTGGCAAAGGTGCAAAATGGTGTTTTCTTTCCTTTCCAGGTGGCGGCTTGTTAAGTAAGAAAAGAGTGTGACCACCGACTCCTTCGTTGCCTTGGTGTGGAGCCAGCGTTGAGGCGTAGACCGAGACCAGACACTGATTTCCCACGTCTCGTAGGTGCGGAATACAGCCCTCAGCCGTGCTTTGGTTCTGTTACCCGCTTAGTACAGTAGGCCACCCCTCTCAGGGCAGGTCTCTCACCGCATTTCTCGGGTTACTGTCTGGTTAGTAGCGTGTTCAGGTATCCTTAGTGGCTACAGTTTTCCCTGCTTGATTCAACTGTCAACCATTTTCAAGTTGAAGGGCGCCTGAATTCCATTCTAACGTGAGCCTGGCAAGGGCCATTATTTTCCTGGAGCCGATTTCACCTGTCCGATGGGTATGGAAGAGAACTCACCGCTGTACTGTTTGGTTTACTCCTTTGCCTTTGAGAAAGATGATTTTCTGAAGGGTATGAATCCAGTTTACTCTGCTTCCAATGAGGTGTGTCCTTAATCCTAAGACTGGGCAAAGGCAGGCTTAGTTCAGCAACCTGAGTCCTTGTAAACCTAGCGAAAGTAGCCTTCCTGCAGGATGGGCCAGGTGGCCGGGGGCAGGCGCTTCAGAGCCTTGTTCCTGAACATGGCTGCTGCCTACGCCACGCCCCCGAGCGCTTGACAGCCAGGGGCTCCTCGGTGGGTATGCCAGGCCCCAGAACACCACTACCTGTTCCTCCCACACGTGGTGAGGCGACAGGCCTCCAGGTTCGCCCAGGATCTTCTGAGTGCTCCAGACCCTCACTTCCTAGAGTCACAGGCCTTCCCCCACAGGATCCACAGGAAGGGCCTGCACGCCATGCTCAAGAGGTTTCCGCTTGATGGCACTGCTGCCCCAGAAATGCCAACCACCCTCTGGAGCTGGGCCTCTCCCTCCGCCCTTTGCATGTTAAAAAAGGCCCACGGTAGCCAGGAAAACCTTCCAAACCCTCCCAGCTGGGTCGGCTCCACTGGAATGTTGGCGGAAGAGGTGTCTCCTCTCGGGGGCTCTCCTGGGCCAGGAGACCATAGAGAAAAGGACATCCAGAGGAGCCGGCCAGCGCTGGTCCGCATCAACAGCAGTGTCTGAAACTCTGAGCCCTGTGTCCTGGCCAACTGGTTCCTGGGGAGACCGGGATGTGACGGATTCTGTCAGTTTGTTGTTACTGATGAGAGTTAGGACCAGAATTACCTCGATGATTCACGTATTAGGGTTTGGTAGAAACCCCTTGCCACGTGGAATAAATCCGGGTTTTACCCGTGCATCATAGTGTGCACTCCCGCAATAATGGATCCTTTTGGAACAGGTGTAGAGATTGGTCCCCACAGAGCATTCTTAGTTATGGGGCTCCGTCCACTTTGGTAAGTTGTTTCCAGCTAGGTGACTGAGCGTGCTGAAGAAACCCTAGACTTATGTCACGTGGCCCTTGTGCCAGGACACCCATGCCTCACGGGCATCAATAAGTGGTAAGCGGGAGAACGTTTGAGTGTCTGTGGATGCAAGGCGAACAGGTTATTCATGTCGCAAACCTCGGGGCTACTAGTTTAGGTAAGCAGGAACGGTCATTAGTATGTGGAACTGCAACCTCAGTCCCAGGAAGTGACTCTACGGGCGACTAAATGGTCACAGTCAGGTACGTCACAGTGGGTTTGCAGTATAAAGTCCAGACCATCTGGACATTTAGGCTGACTTCTCCTAAGGGTAGGTAGTGTGGTTCGATAGAGTGTTTGTGTTTGGTTTCTGTTAATGGAACTAGGAGGTGACTGGTGCGTTTTTTGTTTTGCTTCTTATGTTTTTCAAGCTGAGTTCTTACTGAGGGATGTTGATCTGCATATGTGGCAAAGGTGTAAACTGGTATTTTCTTTCCTTTCCAGGTGGGGGCTTGCTAAAGTAAGAGAAGAGTGTGATCACCGGCTCCTTCGTTGCCTTGGTGTGGAGCCAGCGTTGAGGCATAGACCGAGACCACACACTGATTTCCCACGTCTCGTAGGTGCGGAATACAGCCCTCAGTCGTCCTTTGGTTCTGTTACCCGCTTCTGTCCAGTAGGCACCTCTCTCAAGGCAGGTCTCTCACCGAATATCTCGGGTTACTGTCTGGTTAGTAGCGTGTTGAGGTATACTCAGTGGCTACAGTTGTGTGATCGTAATGATCAGAAAAGTTTTCCCTGCTTGTTTCAACTATCACACATTTGCAAGCTCAAAGGCGCCTGAATTTAATTTAAACTCAAGCCCGGCAAGGGCCGTTTTTCTCCTGGAGCCGATTTCACACATCTGCTGGGTGTGGACGAGAACTCCCTGGTATACTTTGTGTTTTACTCCTTTGCCTTTGAGAAAGATGATTTTCCGAAGTATCTTAATCCAGTTTACCCTGGTTCCGTGGAGGTGCTTCATTAATGCTGAGACTGAGCAAAGGCAGGGTTAGTTCAGCAACCTGAGTCCCTGTAAACCTAGCGAAAGTAGCCTTCCTGCAGGATGGGCCAGGTGGCCGGGGGCAGGCGCTTCAGAGCCTGGTTCTTGAACATGGCCGCTGCCGACGCCATGCCTCCGAGCGCTTGACAGCCAGGGGCTCCTTGGTGGGTAAGCCAGGCCCCAGAACACTACTACCTGTTCCTCCCACACCTGTTCTGGTGAAGTGGCTGGCCACCAGGTTCGCCCAGGATCTTCTGAGTGCTCCAGACCCTCACTTCCTCCAGTCACGGGCCTTCCCCCAGCAGGATCCACAGGAAGGGGCTGCATGCCATGCTCAAAAGGTTTCCGCTTGATGGCACTGTTGCTCCAGAAATGCCAACCACCCTCTGGAGCTGGGCCTCTCCCTCCGCCCTTTGCGTGTTAAAAAAGGCCCACGGTAGCCAAGAAAACCTTCCAAACCCTCCCAGCTCCGTTGTCTCCACTGGAGTGTTGGGGAAAGAGTGTCTCCTCTCTGGGGGGCTCTCCTGGGCAGTAAGTCCATAGAGAGAAGGACATCGGGCTCTCCTGGGCAGTAAGTCCATAGAGAGAAGGGCATCGAGAGGAGCCGTCCAGCTCTGGTCCATATCGACAGCAGTCTGAGACTCTTGAGACAGCAGTCTGAGACTCTGAGCCCTGTGTCCTGGCCACTGCTTCCTGGGGAGACAGGGATGTGATGGATTCTGTCACTTTGTTGTTCTGATCAGGGTTAGGACCAGAATTAACTTGATGATTCACGTGTTAGGGTTGGGTTGAAAACCCTTGGCAGTTGGAATAAATCCAGGTTCTAGCCATGCATGCTAGTGTGCGCTCCTGGAATTGAGGATGCTTTTGGAGCAGGTGTAGAGATTGGTCCCCACAGAGCATTCTTAGTTATGGGGCTCCGTCCACTTTGGTAACTGGTTTCCAGCTAGGTGACTGAGCGTGCTGAAGAAACCCTAGACTTATGTCACGTGGCCCTTGTGCCAGGATACCCATCCATCCCTCACGGGAATCGATAAGTGGTAAGCGTGAGAACGGTTGTGTATCCGTGGATGCAGGCCTAACAGGTTATTCATTTCGCAAACCTCAGGGCTACTAGTTTAGGTAAGCAGGAAAGGTCATTAGTATGTGGAACTGCAACCTCAGTCCCAGGAAGTGACTCTGCGGGCGACTAAATGGTCACAGTGAGTTACATCACAGTGGGTTTCCAGAGTAAAGTCCAGACCATCTGGACATTTAGGCTGACTGCTGCTGGAGAAGGAAGTGGCAACCCACTCCAGTATTTTTGCCTGGCATATCCTATGGACGGAGGAGCCTACTAGGCTCCAGTCCATGGGTTTGCAAATAGTTGGACTTGACTGAGGGACTTCACTTTCACTTTTACTCCTCAGGGTAGGTAGTGTGGTTCGATCCGGTTTCTTTGTTTGGTTTCTGTTAATGGAACTAGGAGGTGACTGGTGCGTTTTTTGTTTTGCTTCTTACATTTTTCAAGCTGAATTCTTACTGAAGGATGTTGATCTGCATATGTGGCAAAGGTGCAAAATGGTGTTTTCTTTCCTTTCCAGGTGGCGGCTTGTTAAGTAAGAAAAGAGTGTGACCACCGACTCCTTCGTTGCCTTGGTGTGGAGCCAGCGTTGAGGCGTAGACCGAGACCAGACACTGATTTCCCACGTCTCGTAGGTGCGGAATACAGCCCTCAGCCGTGCTTTGGTTCTGTTACCCGCTTAGTACAGTAGGCCACCCCTCTCAGGGCAGGTCTCTCACCGCATTTCTCGGGTTACTGTCTGGTTAGTAGCGTGTTCAGGTATCCTTAGTGGCTACAGTTTTCCCTGCTTGATTCAACTGTCAACCATTTTCAAGTTGAAGGGCGCCTGAATTCCATTCTAACGTGAGCCTGGCAAGGGCCATTATTTTCCTGGAGCCGATTTCACCTGTCCGATGGGTATGGAAGAGAACTCACCGCTGTACTGTTTGGTTTACTCCTTTGCCTTTGAGAAAGATGATTTTCTGAAGGGTATGAATCCAGTTTACTCTGCTTCCAATGAGGTGTGTCCTTAATCCTAAGACTGGGCAAAGGCAGGCTTAGTTCAGCAACCTGAGTCCTTGTAAACCTAGCGAAAGTAGCCTTCCTGCAGGATGGGCCAGGTGGCCGGGGGCAGGCGCTTCAGAGCCTTGTTCCTGAACATGGCTGCTGCCTACGCCACGCCCCCGAGCGCTTGACAGCCAGGGGCTCCTCGGTGGGTATGCCAGGCCCCAGAACACCACTACCTGTTCCTCCCACACGTGGTGAGGCGACAGGCCTCCAGGTTCGCCCAGGATCTTCTGAGTGCTCCAGACCCTCACTTCCTAGAGTCACAGGCCTTCCCCCACAGGATCCACAGGAAGGGCCTGCACGCCATGCTCAAGAGGTTTCCGCTTGATGGCACTGCTGCCCCAGAAATGCCAACCACCCTCTGGAGCTGGGCCTCTCCCTCCGCCCTTTGCATGTTAAAAAAGGCCCACGGTAGCCAGGAAAACCTTCCAAACCCTCCCAGCTGGGTCGGCTCCACTGGAATGTTGGCGGAAGAGGTGTCTCCTCTCGGGGGCTCTCCTGGGCCAGGAGACCATAGAGAAAAGGACATCCAGAGGAGCCGGCCAGCGCTGGTCCGCATCAACAGCAGTGTCTGAAACTCTGAGCCCTGTGTCCTGGCCAACTGGTTCCTGGGGAGACCGGGATGTGACGGATTCTGTCAGTTTGTTGTTACTGATGAGAGTTAGGACCAGAATTACCTCGATGATTCACGTATTAGGGTTTGGTAGAAACCCCTTGCCACGTGGAATAAATCCGGGTTTTACCCGTGCATCATAGTGTGCACTCCCGCAATAATGGATCCTTTTGGAACAGGTGTAGAGATTGGTCCCCACAGAGCATTCTTAGTTATGGGGCTCCGTCCACTTTGGTAAGTTGTTTCCAGCTAGGTGACTGAGCGTGCTGAAGAAACCCTAGACTTATGTCACGTGGCCCTTGTGCCAGGACACCCATGCCTCACGGGCATCAATAAGTGGTAAGCGGGAGAACGTTTGAGTGTCTGTGGATGCAAGGCGAACAGGTTATTCATGTCGCAAACCTCGGGGCTACTAGTTTAGGTAAGCAGGAACGGTCATTAGTATGTGGAACTGCAACCTCAGTCCCAGGAAGTGACTCTACGGGCGACTAAATGGTCACAGTCAGGTACGTCACAGTGGGTTTGCAGTATAAAGTCCAGACCATCTGGACATTTAGGCTGACTTCTCCTAAGGGTAGGTAGTGTGGTTCGATAGAGTGTTTGTGTTTGGTTTCTGTTAATGGAACTAGGAGGTGACTGGTGCGTTTTTTGTTTTGCTTCTTATGTTTTTCAAGCTGAGTTCTTACTGAGGGATGTTGATCTGCATATGTGGCAAAGGTGTAAACTGGTATTTTCTTTCCTTTCCAGGTGGGGGCTTGCTAAAGTAAGAGAAGAGTGTGATCACCGGCTCCTTCGTTGCCTTGGTGTGGAGCCAGCGTTGAGGCATAGACCGAGACCACACACTGATTTCCCACGTCTCGTAGGTGCGGAATACAGCCCTCAGTCGTCCTTTGGTTCTGTTACCCGCTTCTGTCCAGTAGGCACCTCTCTCAAGGCAGGTCTCTCACCGAATATCTCGGGTTACTGTCTGGTTAGTAGCGTGTTGAGGTATACTCAGTGGCTACAGTTGTGTGATCGTAATGATCAGAAAAGTTTTCCCTGCTTGTTTCAACTATCACACATTTGCAAGCTCAAAGGCGCCTGAATTTAATTTAAACTCAAGCCCGGCAAGGGCCGTTTTTCTCCTGGAGCCGATTTCACACATCTGCTGGGTGTGGACGAGAACTCCCTGGTATACTTTGTGTTTTACTCCTTTGCCTTTGAGAAAGATGATTTTCCGAAGTATCTTAATCCAGTTTACCCTGGTTCCGTGGAGGTGCTTCATTAATGCTGAGACTGAGCAAAGGCAGGGTTAGTTCAGCAACCTGAGTCCCTGTAAACCTAGCGAAAGTAGCCTTCCTGCAGGATGGGCCAGGTGGCCGGGGGCAGGCGCTTCAGAGCCTGGTTCTTGAACATGGCCGCTGCCGACGCCATGCCTCCGAGCGCTTGACAGCCAGGGGCTCCTTGGTGGGTAAGCCAGGCCCCAGAACACTACTACCTGTTCCTCCCACACCTGTTCTGGTGAAGTGGCTGGCCACCAGGTTCGCCCAGGATCTTCTGAGTGCTCCAGACCCTCACTTCCTCCAGTCACGGGCCTTCCCCCAGCAGGATCCACAGGAAGGGGCTGCATGCCATGCTCAAAAGGTTTCCGCTTGATGGCACTGTTGCTCCAGAAATGCCAACCACCCTCTGGAGCTGGGCCTCTCCCTCCGCCCTTTGCGTGTTAAAAAAGGCCCACGGTAGCCAAGAAAACCTTCCAAACCCTCCCAGCTCCGTTGTCTCCACTGGAGTGTTGGGGAAAGAGTGTCTCCTCTCTGGGGGGCTCTCCTGGGCAGTAAGTCCATAGAGAGAAGGACATCGGGCTCTCCTGGGCAGTAAGTCCATAGAGAGAAGGGCATCGAGAGGAGCCGTCCAGCTCTGGTCCATATCGACAGCAGTCTGAGACTCTTGAGACAGCAGTCTGAGACTCTGAGCCCTGTGTCCTGGCCACTGCTTCCTGGGGAGACAGGGATGTGATGGATTCTGTCACTTTGTTGTTCTGATCAGGGTTAGGACCAGAATTAACTTGATGATTCACGTGTTAGGGTTGGGTTGAAAACCCTTGGCAGTTGGAATAAATCCAGGTTCTAGCCATGCATGCTAGTGTGCGCTCCTGGAATTGAGGATGCTTTTGGAGCAGGTGTAGAGATTGGTCCCCACAGAGCATTCTTAGTTATGGGGCTCCGTCCACTTTGGTAACTGGTTTCCAGCTAGGTGACTGAGCGTGCTGAAGAAACCCTAGACTTATGTCACGTGGCCCTTGTGCCAGGATACCCATCCATCCCTCACGGGAATCGATAAGTGGTAAGCGTGAGAACGGTTGTGTATCCGTGGATGCAGGCCTAACAGGTTATTCATTTCGCAAACCTCAGGGCTACTAGTTTAGGTAAGCAGGAAAGGTCATTAGTATGTGGAACTGCAACCTCAGTCCCAGGAAGTGACTCTGCGGGCGACTAAATGGTCACAGTGAGTTACATCACAGTGGGTTTCCAGAGTAAAGTCCAGACCATCTGGACATTTAGGCTGACTGCTGCTGGAGAAGGAAGTGGCAACCCACTCCAGTATTTTTGCCTGGCATATCCTATGGACGGAGGAGCCTACTAGGCTCCAGTCCATGGGTTTGCAAATAGTTGGACTTGACTGAGGGACTTCACTTTCACTTTTACTCCTCAGGGTAGGTAGCGTGGTTCGATCCGGTTTCTTTGTTTGGTTTCTGTTAATGGAACTAGGAGGTGACTGGTGCGTTTTTTGTTTTGCTTCTTACATTTTTCAAGCTGAATTCTTACTGAAGGATGTTGATCTGCATATGTGGCAAAGGTGCAAAATGGTGTTTTCTTTCCTTTCCAGGTGGCGGCTTGTTAAGTAAGAAAAGAGTGTGACCACCGACTCCTTCGTTGCCTTGGTGTGGAGCCAGCGTTGAGGCGTAGACCGAGACCAGACACTGATTTCCCACGTCTCGTAGGTGCGGAATACAGCCCTCAGCCGTGCTTTGGTTCTGTTACCCGCTTAGTACAGTAGGCCACCCCTCTCAGGGCAGGTCTCTCACCGCATTTCTCGGGTTACTGTCTGGTTAGTAGCGTGTTCAGGTATCCTTAGTGGCTACAGTTTTCCCTGCTTGATTCAACTGTCAACCATTTTCAAGTTGAAGGGCGCCTGAATTCCATTCTAACGTGAGCCTGGCAAGGGCCATTATTTTCCTGGAGCCGATTTCACCTGTCCGATGGGTATGGAAGAGAACTCACCGCTGTACTGTTTGGTTTACTCCTTTGCCTTTGAGAAAGATGATTTTCTGAAGGGTATGAATCCAGTTTACTCTGCTTCCAATGAGGTGTGTCCTTAATCCTAAGACTGGGCAAAGGCAGGCTTAGTTCAGCAACCTGAGTCCTTGTAAACCTAGCGAAAGTAGCCTTCCTGCAGGATGGGCCAGGTGGCCGGGGGCAGGCGCTTCAGAGCCTTGTTCCTGAACATGGCTGCTGCCTACGCCACGCCCCCGAGCGCTTGACAGCCAGGGGCTCCTCGGTGGGTATGCCAGGCCCCAGAACACCACTACCTGTTCCTCCCACACGTGGTGAGGCGACAGGCCTCCAGGTTCGCCCAGGATCTTCTGAGTGCTCCAGACCCTCACTTCCTAGAGTCACAGGCCTTCCCCCACAGGATCCACAGGAAGGGCCTGCACGCCATGCTCAAGAGGTTTCCGCTTGATGGCACTGCTGCCCCAGAAATGCCAACCACCCTCTGGAGCTGGGCCTCTCCCTCCGCCCTTTGCATGTTAAAAAAGGCCCACGGTAGCCAGGAAAACCTTCCAAACCCTCCCAGCTGGGTCGGCTCCACTGGAATGTTGGCGGAAGAGGTGTCTCCTCTCGGGGGCTCTCCTGGGCCAGGAGACCATAGAGAAAAGGACATCCAGAGGAGCCGGCCAGCGCTGGTCCGCATCAACAGCAGTGTCTGAAACTCTGAGCCCTGTGTCCTGGCCAACTGGTTCCTGGGGAGACCGGGATGTGACGGATTCTGTCAGTTTGTTGTTACTGATGAGAGTTAGGACCAGAATTACCTCGATGATTCACGTATTAGGGTTTGGTAGAAACCCCTTGCCACGTGGAATAAATCCGGGTTTTACCCGTGCATCATAGTGTGCACTCCCGCAATAATGGATCCTTTTGGAACAGGTGTAGAGATTGGTCCCCACAGAGCATTCTTAGTTATGGGGCTCCGTCCACTTTGGTAAGTTGTTTCCAGCTAGGTGACTGAGCGTGCTGAAGAAACCCTAGACTTATGTCACGTGGCCCTTGTGCCAGGACACCCATGCCTCACGGGCATCAATAAGTGGTAAGCGGGAGAACGTTTGAGTGTCTGTGGATGCAAGGCGAACAGGTTATTCATGTCGCAAACCTCGGGGCTACTAGTTTAGGTAAGCAGGAACGGTCATTAGTATGTGGAACTGCAACCTCAGTCCCAGGAAGTGACTCTACGGGCGACTAAATGGTCACAGTCAGGTACGTCACAGTGGGTTTGCAGTATAAAGTCCAGACCATCTGGACATTTAGGCTGACTTCTCCTAAGGGTAGGTAGTGTGGTTCGATAGAGTGTTTGTGTTTGGTTTCTGTTAATGGAACTAGGAGGTGACTGGTGCGTTTTTTGTTTTGCTTCTTATGTTTTTCAAGCTGAGTTCTTACTGAGGGATGTTGATCTGCATATGTGGCAAAGGTGTAAACTGGTATTTTCTTTCCTTTCCAGGTGGGGGCTTGCTAAAGTAAGAGAAGAGTGTGATCACCGGCTCCTTCGTTGCCTTGGTGTGGAGCCAGCGTTGAGGCATAGACCGAGACCACACACTGATTTCCCACGTCTCGTAGGTGCGGAATACAGCCCTCAGTCGTCCTTTGGTTCTGTTACCCGCTTCTGTCCAGTAGGCACCTCTCTCAAGGCAGGTCTCTCACCGAATATCTCGGGTTACTGTCTGGTTAGTAGCGTGTTGAGGTATACTCAGTGGCTACAGTTGTGTGATCGTAATGATCAGAAAAGTTTTCCCTGCTTGTTTCAACTATCACACATTTGCAAGCTCAAAGGCGCCTGAATTTAATTTAAACTCAAGCCCGGCAAGGGCCGTTTTTCTCCTGGAGCCGATTTCACACATCTGCTGGGTGTGGACGAGAACTCCCTGGTATACTTTGTGTTTTACTCCTTTGCCTTTGAGAAAGATGATTTTCCGAAGTATCTTAATCCAGTTTACCCTGGTTCCGTGGAGGTGCTTCATTAATGCTGAGACTGAGCAAAGGCAGGGTTAGTTCAGCAACCTGAGTCCCTGTAAACCTAGCGAAAGTAGCCTTCCTGCAGGATGGGCCAGGTGGCCGGGGGCAGGCGCTTCAGAGCCTGGTTCTTGAACATGGCCGCTGCCGACGCCATGCCTCCGAGCGCTTGACAGCCAGGGGCTCCTTGGTGGGTAAGCCAGGCCCCAGAACACTACTACCTGTTCCTCCCACACCTGTTCTGGTGAAGTGGCTGGCCACCAGGTTCGCCCAGGATCTTCTGAGTGCTCCAGACCCTCACTTCCTCCAGTCACGGGCCTTCCCCCAGCAGGATCCACAGGAAGGGGCTGCATGCCATGCTCAAAAGGTTTCCGCTTGATGGCACTGTTGCTCCAGAAATGCCAACCACCCTCTGGAGCTGGGCCTCTCCCTCCGCCCTTTGCGTGTTAAAAAAGGCCCACGGTAGCCAAGAAAACCTTCCAAACCCTCCCAGCTCCGTTGTCTCCACTGGAGTGTTGGGGAAAGAGTGTCTCCTCTCTGGGGGGCTCTCCTGGGCAGTAAGTCCATAGAGAGAAGGACATCGGGCTCTCCTGGGCAGTAAGTCCATAGAGAGAAGGGCATCGAGAGGAGCCGTCCAGCTCTGGTCCATATCGACAGCAGTCTGAGACTCTTGAGACAGCAGTCTGAGACTCTGAGCCCTGTGTCCTGGCCACTGCTTCCTGGGGAGACAGGGATGTGATGGATTCTGTCACTTTGTTGTTCTGATCAGGGTTAGGACCAGAATTAACTTGATGATTCACGTGTTAGGGTTGGGTTGAAAACCCTTGGCAGTTGGAATAAATCCAGGTTCTAGCCATGCATGCTAGTGTGCGCTCCTGGAATTGAGGATGCTTTTGGAGCAGGTGTAGAGATTGGTCCCCACAGAGCATTCTTAGTTATGGGGCTCCGTCCACTTTGGTAACTGGTTTCCAGCTAGGTGACTGAGCGTGCTGAAGAAACCCTAGACTTATGTCACGTGGCCCTTGTGCCAGGATACCCATCCATCCCTCACGGGAATCGATAAGTGGTAAGCGTGAGAACGGTTGTGTATCCGTGGATGCAGGCCTAACAGGTTATTCATTTCGCAAACCTCAGGGCTACTAGTTTAGGTAAGCAGGAAAGGTCATTAGTATGTGGAACTGCAACCTCAGTCCCAGGAAGTGACTCTGCGGGCGACTAAATGGTCACAGTGAGTTACATCACAGTGGGTTTCCAGAGTAAAGTCCAGACCATCTGGACATTTAGGCTGACTGCTGCTGGAGAAGGAAGTGGCAACCCACTCCAGTATTTTTGCCTGGCATATCCTATGGACGGAGGAGCCTACTAGGCTCCAGTCCATGGGTTTGCAAATAGTTGGACTTGACTGAGGGACTTCACTTTCACTTTTACTCCTCAGGGTAGGTAGTGTGGTTCGATCCGGTTTCTTTGTTTGGTTTCTGTTAATGGAACTAGGAGGTGACTGGTGCGTTTTTTGTTTTGCTTCTTACATTTTTCAAGCTGAATTCTTACTGAAGGATGTTGATCTGCATATGTGGCAAAGGTGCAAAATGGTGTTTTCTTTCCTTTCCAGGTGGCGGCTTGTTAAGTAAGAAAAGAGTGTGACCACCGACTCCTTCGTTGCCTTGGTGTGGAGCCAGCGTTGAGGCGTAGACCGAGACCAGACACTGATTTCCCACGTCTCGTAGGTGCGGAATACAGCCCTCAGCCGTGCTTTGGTTCTGTTACCCGCTTAGTACAGTAGGCCACCCCTCTCAGGGCAGGTCTCTCACCGCATTTCTCGGGTTACTGTCTGGTTAGTAGCGTGTTCAGGTATCCTTAGTGGCTACAGTTTTCCCTGCTTGATTCAACTGTCAACCATTTTCAAGTTGAAGGGCGCCTGAATTCCATTCTAACGTGAGCCTGGCAAGGGCCATTATTTTCCTGGAGCCGATTTCACCTGTCCGATGGGTATGGAAGAGAACTCACCGCTGTACTGTTTGGTTTACTCCTTTGCCTTTGAGAAAGATGATTTTCTGAAGGGTATGAATCCAGTTTACTCTGCTTCCAATGAGGTGTGTCCTTAATCCTAAGACTGGGCAAAGGCAGGCTTAGTTCAGCAACCTGAGTCCTTGTAAACCTAGCGAAAGTAGCCTTCCTGCAGGATGGGCCAGGTGGCCGGGGGCAGGCGCTTCAGAGCCTTGTTCCTGAACATGGCTGCTGCCTACGCCACGCCCCCGAGCGCTTGACAGCCAGGGGCTCCTCGGTGGGTATGCCAGGCCCCAGAACACCACTACCTGTTCCTCCCACACGTGGTGAGGCGACAGGCCTCCAGGTTCGCCCAGGATCTTCTGAGTGCTCCAGACCCTCACTTCCTAGAGTCACAGGCCTTCCCCCACAGGATCCACAGGAAGGGCCTACACGCCATGCTCAAGAGGTTTCCGCTTGATGGCACTGCTGCCCCAGAAATGCCAACCACCCTCTGGAGCTGGGCCTCTCCCTCCGCCCTTTGCATGTTAAAAAAGGCCCACGGTAGCCAGGAAAACCTTCCAAACCCTCCCAGCTGGGTCGGCTCCACTGGAATGTTGGCGGAAGAGGTGTCTCCTCTCGGGGGCTCTCCTGGGCCAGGAGACCATAGAGAAAAGGACATCCAGAGGAGCCGGCCAGCGCTGGTCCGCATCAACAGCAGTGTCTGAAACTCTGAGCCCTGTGTCCTGGCCAACTGGTTCCTGGGGAGACCGGGATGTGACGGATTCTGTCAGTTTGTTGTTACTGATGAGAGTTAGGACCAGAATTACCTCGATGATTCACGTATTAGGGTTTGGTAGAAACCCCTTGCCACGTGGAATAAATCCGGGTTTTACCCGTGCATCATAGTGTGCACTCCCGCAATAATGGATCCTTTTGGAACAGGTGTAGAGATTGGTCCCCACAGAGCATTCTTAGTTATGGGGCTCCGTCCACTTTGGTAAGTTGTTTCCAGCTAGGTGACTGAGCGTGCTGAAGAAACCCTAGACTTATGTCACGTGGCCCTTGTGCCAGGACACCCATGCCTCACGGGCATCAATAAGTGGTAAGCGGGAGAACGTTTGAGTGTCTGTGGATGCAAGGCGAACAGGTTATTCATGTCGCAAACCTCGGGGCTACTAGTTTAGGTAAGCAGGAACGGTCATTAGTATGTGGAACTGCAACCTCAGTCCCAGGAAGTGACTCTACGGGCGACTAAATGGTCACAGTCAGGTACGTCACAGTGGGTTTGCAGTATAAAGTCCAGACCATCTGGACATTTAGGCTGACTTCTCCTAAGGGTAGGTAGTGTGGTTCGATAGAGTGTTTGTGTTTGGTTTCTGTTAATGGAACTAGGAGGTGACTGGTGCGTTTTTTGTTTTGCTTCTTATGTTTTTCAAGCTGAGTTCTTACTGAGGGATGTTGATCTGCATATGTGGCAAAGGTGTAAACTGGTATTTTCTTTCCTTTCCAGGTGGGGGCTTGCTAAAGTAAGAGAAGAGTGTGATCACCGGCTCCTTCGTTGCCTTGGTGTGGAGCCAGCGTTGAGGCATAGACCGAGACCACACACTGATTTCCCACGTCTCGTAGGTGCGGAATACAGCCCTCAGTCGTCCTTTGGTTCTGTTACCCGCTTCTGTCCAGTAGGCACCTCTCTCAAGGCAGGTCTCTCACCGAATATCTCGGGTTACTGTCTGGTTAGTAGCGTGTTGAGGTATACTCAGTGGCTACAGTTGTGTGATCGTAATGATCAGAAAAGTTTTCCCTGCTTGTTTCAACTATCACACATTTGCAAGCTCAAAGGCGCCTGAATTTAATTTAAACTCAAGCCCGGCAAGGGCCGTTTTTCTCCTGGAGCCGATTTCACACATCTGCTGGGTGTGGACGAGAACTCCCTGGTATACTTTGTGTTTTACTCCTTTGCCTTTGAGAAAGATGATTTTCCGAAGTATCTTAATCCAGTTTACCCTGGTTCCGTGGAGGTGCTTCATTAATGCTGAGACTGAGCAAAGGCAGGGTTAGTTCAGCAACCTGAGTCCCTGTAAACCTAGCGAAAGTAGCCTTCCTGCAGGATGGGCCAGGTGGCCGGGGGCAGGCGCTTCAGAGCCTGGTTCTTGAACATGGCCGCTGCCGACGCCATGCCTCCGAGCGCTTGACAGCCAGGGGCTCCTTGGTGGGTAAGCCAGGCCCCAGAACACTACTACCTGTTCCTCCCACACCTGTTCTGGTGAAGTGGCTGGCCACCAGGTTCGCCCAGGATCTTCTGAGTGCTCCAGACCCTCACTTCCTCCAGTCACGGGCCTTCCCCCAGCAGGATCCACAGGAAGGGGCTGCATGCCATGCTCAAAAGGTTTCCGCTTGATGGCACTGTTGCTCCAGAAATGCCAACCACCCTCTGGAGCTGGGCCTCTCCCTCCGCCCTTTGCGTGTTAAAAAAGGCCCACGGTAGCCAAGAAAACCTTCCAAACCCTCCCAGCTCCGTTGTCTCCACTGGAGTGTTGGGGAAAGAGTGTCTCCTCTCTGGGGGGCTCTCCTGGGCAGTAAGTCCATAGAGAGAAGGACATCGGGCTCTCCTGGGCAGTAAGTCCATAGAGAGAAGGGCATCGAGAGGAGCCGTCCAGCTCTGGTCCATATCGACAGCAGTCTGAGACTCTTGAGACAGCAGTCTGAGACTCTGAGCCCTGTGTCCTGGCCACTGCTTCCTGGGGAGACAGGGATGTGATGGATTCTGTCACTTTGTTGTTCTGATCAGGGTTAGGACCAGAATTAACTTGATGATTCACGTGTTAGGGTTGGGTTGAAAACCCTTGGCAGTTGGAATAAATCCAGGTTCTAGCCATGCATGCTAGTGTGCGCTCCTGGAATTGAGGATGCTTTTGGAGCAGGTGTAGAGATTGGTCCCCACAGAGCATTCTTAGTTATGGGGCTCCGTCCACTTTGGTAACTGGTTTCCAGCTAGGTGACTGAGCGTGCTGAAGAAACCCTAGACTTATGTCACGTGGCCCTTGTGCCAGGATACCCATCCATCCCTCACGGGAATCGATAAGTGGTAAGCGTGAGAACGGTTGTGTATCCGTGGATGCAGGCCTAACAGGTTATTCATTTCGCAAACCTCAGGGCTACTAGTTTAGGTAAGCAGGAAAGGTCATTAGTATGTGGAACTGCAACCTCAGTCCCAGGAAGTGACTCTGCGGGCGACTAAATGGTCACAGTGAGTTACATCACAGTGGGTTTCCAGAGTAAAGTCCAGACCATCTGGACATTTAGGCTGACTGCTGCTGGAGAAGGAAGTGGCAACCCACTCCAGTATTTTTGCCTGGCATATCCTATGGACGGAGGAGCCTACTAGGCTCCAGTCCATGGGTTTGCAAATAGTTGGACTTGACTGAGGGACTTCACTTTCACTTTTACTCCTCAGGGTAGGTAGTGTGGTTCGATCCGGTTTCTTTGTTTGGTTTCTGTTAATGGAACTAGGAGGTGACTGGTGCGTTTTTTGTTTTGCTTCTTACATTTTTCAAGCTGAATTCTTACTGAAGGATGTTGATCTGCATATGTGGCAAAGGTGCAAAATGGTGTTTTCTTTCCTTTCCAGGTGGCGGCTTGTTAAGTAAGAAAAGAGTGTGACCACCGACTCCTTCGTTGCCTTGGTGTGGAGCCAGCGTTGAGGCGTAGACCGAGACCAGACACTGATTTCCCACGTCTCGTAGGTGCGGAATACAGCCCTCAGCCGTGCTTTGGTTCTGTTACCCGCTTAGTACAGTAGGCCACCCCTCTCAGGGCAGGTCTCTCACCGCATTTCTCGGGTTACTGTCTGGTTAGTAGCGTGTTCAGGTATCCTTAGTGGCTACAGTTTTCCCTGCTTGATTCAACTGTCAACCATTTTCAAGTTGAAGGGCGCCTGAATTCCATTCTAACGTGAGCCTGGCAAGGGCCATTATTTTCCTGGAGCCGATTTCACCTGTCCGATGGGTATGGAAGAGAACTCACCGCTGTACTGTTTGGTTTACTCCTTTGCCTTTGAGAAAGATGATTTTCTGAAGGGTATGAATCCAGTTTACTCTGCTTCCAATGAGGTGTGTCCTTAATCCTAAGACTGGGCAAAGGCAGGCTTAGTTCAGCAACCTGAGTCCTTGTAAACCTAGCGAAAGTAGCCTTCCTGCAGGATGGGCCAGGTGGCCGGGGGCAGGCGCTTCAGAGCCTTGTTCCTGAACATGGCTGCTGCCTACGCCACGCCCCCGAGCGCTTGACAGCCAGGGGCTCCTCGGTGGGTATGCCAGGCCCCAGAACACCACTACCTGTTCCTCCCACACGTGGTGAGGCGACAGGCCTCCAGGTTCGCCCAGGATCTTCTGAGTGCTCCAGACCCTCACTTCCTAGAGTCACAGGCCTTCCCCCACAGGATCCACAGGAAGGGCCTGCACGCCATGCTCAAGAGGTTTCCGCTTGATGGCACTGCTGCCCCAGAAATGCCAACCACCCTCTGGAGCTGGGCCTCTCCCTCCGCCCTTTGCATGTTAAAAAAGGCCCACGGTAGCCAGGAAAACCTTCCAAACCCTCCCAGCTGGGTCGGCTCCACTGGAATGTTGGCGGAAGAGGTGTCTCCTCTCGGGGGCTCTCCTGGGCCAGGAGACCATAGAGAAAAGGACATCCAGAGGAGCCGGCCAGCGCTGGTCCGCATCAACAGCAGTGTCTGAAACTCTGAGCCCTGTGTCCTGGCCAACTGGTTCCTGGGGAGACCGGGATGTGACGGATTCTGTCAGTTTGTTGTTACTGATGAGAGTTAGGACCAGAATTACCTCGATGATTCACGTATTAGGGTTTGGTAGAAACCCCTTGCCACGTGGAATAAATCCGGGTTTTACCCGTGCATCATAGTGTGCACTCCCGCAATAATGGATCCTTTTGGAACAGGTGTAGAGATTGGTCCCCACAGAGCATTCTTAGTTATGGGGCTCCGTCCACTTTGGTAAGTTGTTTCCAGCTAGGTGACTGAGCGTGCTGAAGAAACCCTAGACTTATGTCACGTGGCCCTTGTGCCAGGACACCCATGCCTCACGGGCATCAATAAGTGGTAAGCGGGAGAACGTTTGAGTGTCTGTGGATGCAAGGCGAACAGGTTATTCATGTCGCAAACCTCGGGGCTACTAGTTTAGGTAAGCAGGAACGGTCATTAGTATGTGGAACTGCAACCTCAGTCCCAGGAAGTGACTCTACGGGCGACTAAATGGTCACAGTCAGGTACGTCACAGTGGGTTTGCAGTATAAAGTCCAGACCATCTGGACATTTAGGCTGACTTCTCCTAAGGGTAGGTAGTGTGGTTCGATAGAGTGTTTGTGTTTGGTTTCTGTTAATGGAACTAGGAGGTGACTGGTGCGTTTTTTGTTTTGCTTCTTATGTTTTTCAAGCTGAGTTCTTACTGAGGGATGTTGATCTGCATATGTGGCAAAGGTGTAAACTGGTATTTTCTTTCCTTTCCAGGTGGGGGCTTGCTAAAGTAAGAGAAGAGTGTGATCACCGGCTCCTTCGTTGCCTTGGTGTGGAGCCAGCGTTGAGGCATAGACCGAGACCACACACTGATTTCCCACGTCTCGTAGGTGCGGAATACAGCCCTCAGTCGTCCTTTGGTTCTGTTACCCGCTTCTGTCCAGTAGGCACCTCTCTCAAGGCAGGTCTCTCACCGAATATCTCGGGTTACTGTCTGGTTAGTAGCGTGTTGAGGTATACTCAGTGGCTACAGTTGTGTGATCGTAATGATCAGAAAAGTTTTCCCTGCTTGTTTCAACTATCACACATTTGCAAGCTCAAAGGCGCCTGAATTTAATTTAAACTCAAGCCCGGCAAGGGCCGTTTTTCTCCTGGAGCCGATTTCACACATCTGCTGGGTGTGGACGAGAACTCCCTGGTATACTTTGTGTTTTACTCCTTTGCCTTTGAGAAAGATGATTTTCCGAAGTATCTTAATCCAGTTTACCCTGGTTCCGTGGAGGTGCTTCATTAATGCTGAGACTGAGCAAAGGCAGGGTTAGTTCAGCAACCTGAGTCCCTGTAAACCTAGCGAAAGTAGCCTTCCTGCAGGATGGGCCAGGTGGCCGGGGGCAGGCGCTTCAGAGCCTGGTTCTTGAACATGGCCGCTGCCGACGCCATGCCTCCGAGCGCTTGACAGCCAGGGGCTCCTTGGTGGGTAAGCCAGGCCCCAGAACACTACTACCTGTTCCTCCCACACCTGTTCTGGTGAAGTGGCTGGCCACCAGGTTCGCCCAGGATCTTCTGAGTGCTCCAGACCCTCACTTCCTCCAGTCACGGGCCTTCCCCCAGCAGGATCCACAGGAAGGGGCTGCATGCCATGCTCAAAAGGTTTCCGCTTGATGGCACTGTTGCTCCAGAAATGCCAACCACCCTCTGGAGCTGGGCCTCTCCCTCCGCCCTTTGCGTGTTAAAAAAGGCCCACGGTAGCCAAGAAAACCTTCCAAACCCTCCCAGCTCCGTTGTCTCCACTGGAGTGTTGGGGAAAGAGTGTCTCCTCTCTGGGGGGCTCTCCTGGGCAGTAAGTCCATAGAGAGAAGGACATCGGGCTCTCCTGGGCAGTAAGTCCATAGAGAGAAGGGCATCGAGAGGAGCCGTCCAGCTCTGGTCCATATCGACAGCAGTCTGAGACTCTTGAGACAGCAGTCTGAGACTCTGAGCCCTGTGTCCTGGCCACTGCTTCCTGGGGAGACAGGGATGTGATGGATTCTGTCACTTTGTTGTTCTGATCAGGGTTAGGACCAGAATTAACTTGATGATTCACGTGTTAGGGTTGGGTTGAAAACCCTTGGCAGTTGGAATAAATCCAGGTTCTAGCCATGCATGCTAGTGTGCGCTCCTGGAATTGAGGATGCTTTTGGAGCAGGTGTAGAGATTGGTCCCCACAGAGCATTCTTAGTTATGGGGCTCCGTCCACTTTGGTAACTGGTTTCCAGCTAGGTGACTGAGCGTGCTGAAGAAACCCTAGACTTATGTCACGTGGCCCTTGTGCCAGGATACCCATCCATCCCTCACGGGAATCGATAAGTGGTAAGCGTGAGAACGGTTGTGTATCCGTGGATGCAGGCCTAACAGGTTATTCATTTCGCAAACCTCAGGGCTACTAGTTTAGGTAAGCAGGAAAGGTCATTAGTATGTGGAACTGCAACCTCAGTCCCAGGAAGTGACTCTGCGGGCGACTAAATGGTCACAGTGAGTTACATCACAGTGGGTTTCCAGAGTAAAGTCCAGACCATCTGGACATTTAGGCTGACTGCTGCTGGAGAAGGAAGTGGCAACCCACTCCAGTATTTTTGCCTGGCATATCCTATGGACGGAGGAGCCTACTAGGCTCCAGTCCATGGGTTTGCAAATAGTTGGACTTGACTGAGGGACTTCACTTTCACTTTTACTCCTCAGGGTAGGTAGCGTGGTTCGATCCGGTTTCTTTGTTTGGTTTCTGTTAATGGAACTAGGAGGTGACTGGTGCGTTTTTTGTTTTGCTTCTTACATTTTTCAAGCTGAATTCTTACTGAAGGATGTTGATCTGCATATGTGGCAAAGGTGCAAAATGGTGTTTTCTTTCCTTTCCAGGTGGCGGCTTGTTAAGTAAGAAAAGAGTGTGACCACCGACTCCTTCGTTGCCTTGGTGTGGAGCCAGCGTTGAGGCGTAGACCGAGACCAGACACTGATTTCCCACGTCTCGTAGGTGCGGAATACAGCCCTCAGCCGTGCTTTGGTTCTGTTACCCGCTTAGTACAGTAGGCCACCCCTCTCAGGGCAGGTCTCTCACCGCATTTCTCGGGTTACTGTCTGGTTAGTAGCGTGTTCAGGTATCCTTAGTGGCTACAGTTTTCCCTGCTTGATTCAACTGTCAACCATTTTCAAGTTGAAGGGCGCCTGAATTCCATTCTAACGTGAGCCTGGCAAGGGCCATTATTTTCCTGGAGCCGATTTCACCTGTCCGATGGGTATGGAAGAGAACTCACCGCTGTACTGTTTGGTTTACTCCTTTGCCTTTGAGAAAGATGATTTTCTGAAGGGTATGAATCCAGTTTACTCTGCTTCCAATGAGGTGTGTCCTTAATCCTAAGACTGGGCAAAGGCAGGCTTAGTTCAGCAACCTGAGTCCTTGTAAACCTAGCGAAAGTAGCCTTCCTGCAGGATGGGCCAGGTGGCCGGGGGCAGGCGCTTCAGAGCCTTGTTCCTGAACATGGCTGCTGCCTACGCCACGCCCCCGAGCGCTTGACAGCCAGGGGCTCCTCGGTGGGTATGCCAGGCCCCAGAACACCACTACCTGTTCCTCCCACACGTGGTGAGGCGACAGGCCTCCAGGTTCGCCCAGGATCTTCTGAGTGCTCCAGACCCTCACTTCCTAGAGTCACAGGCCTTCCCCCACAGGATCCACAGGAAGGGCCTGCACGCCATGCTCAAGAGGTTTCCGCTTGATGGCACTGCTGCCCCAGAAATGCCAACCACCCTCTGGAGCTGGGCCTCTCCCTCCGCCCTTTGCATGTTAAAAAAGGCCCACGGTAGCCAGGAAAACCTTCCAAACCCTCCCAGCTGGGTCGGCTCCACTGGAATGTTGGCGGAAGAGGTGTCTCCTCTCGGGGGCTCTCCTGGGCCAGGAGACCATAGAGAAAAGGACATCCAGAGGAGCCGGCCAGCGCTGGTCCGCATCAACAGCAGTGTCTGAAACTCTGAGCCCTGTGTCCTGGCCAACTGGTTCCTGGGGAGACCGGGATGTGACGGATTCTGTCAGTTTGTTGTTACTGATGAGAGTTAGGACCAGAATTACCTCGATGATTCACGTATTAGGGTTTGGTAGAAACCCCTTGCCACGTGGAATAAATCCGGGTTTTACCCGTGCATCATAGTGTGCACTCCCGCAATAATGGATCCTTTTGGAACAGGTGTAGAGATTGGTCCCCACAGAGCATTCTTAGTTATGGGGCTCCGTCCACTTTGGTAAGTTGTTTCCAGCTAGGTGACTGAGCGTGCTGAAGAAACCCTAGACTTATGTCACGTGGCCCTTGTGCCAGGACACCCATGCCTCACGGGCATCAATAAGTGGTAAGCGGGAGAACGTTTGAGTGTCTGTGGATGCAAGGCGAACAGGTTATTCATGTCGCAAACCTCGGGGCTACTAGTTTAGGTAAGCAGGAACGGTCATTAGTATGTGGAACTGCAACCTCAGTCCCAGGAAGTGACTCTACGGGCGACTAAATGGTCACAGTCAGGTACGTCACAGTGGGTTTGCAGTATAAAGTCCAGACCATCTGGACATTTAGGCTGACTTCTCCTAAGGGTAGGTAGTGTGGTTCGATAGAGTGTTTGTGTTTGGTTTCTGTTAATGGAACTAGGAGGTGACTGGTGCGTTTTTTGTTTTGCTTCTTATGTTTTTCAAGCTGAGTTCTTACTGAGGGATGTTGATCTGCATATGTGGCAAAGGTGTAAACTGGTATTTTCTTTCCTTTCCAGGTGGGGGCTTGCTAAAGTAAGAGAAGAGTGTGATCACCGGCTCCTTCGTTGCCTTGGTGTGGAGCCAGCGTTGAGGCATAGACCGAGACCACACACTGATTTCCCACGTCTCGTAGGTGCGGAATACAGCCCTCAGTCGTCCTTTGGTTCTGTTACCCGCTTCTGTCCAGTAGGCACCTCTCTCAAGGCAGGTCTCTCACCGAATATCTCGGGTTACTGTCTGGTTAGTAGCGTGTTGAGGTATACTCAGTGGCTACAGTTGTGTGATCGTAATGATCAGAAAAGTTTTCCCTGCTTGTTTCAACTATCACACATTTGCAAGCTCAAAGGCGCCTGAATTTAATTTAAACTCAAGCCCGGCAAGGGCCGTTTTTCTCCTGGAGCCGATTTCACACATCTGCTGGGTGTGGACGAGAACTCCCTGGTATACTTTGTGTTTTACTCCTTTGCCTTTGAGAAAGATGATTTTCCGAAGTATCTTAATCCAGTTTACCCTGGTTCCGTGGAGGTGCTTCATTAATGCTGAGACTGAGCAAAGGCAGGGTTAGTTCAGCAACCTGAGTCCCTGTAAACCTAGCGAAAGTAGCCTTCCTGCAGGATGGGCCAGGTGGCCGGGGGCAGGCGCTTCAGAGCCTGGTTCTTGAACATGGCCGCTGCCGACGCCATGCCTCCGAGCGCTTGACAGCCAGGGGCTCCTTGGTGGGTAAGCCAGGCCCCAGAACACTACTACCTGTTCCTCCCACACCTGTTCTGGTGAAGTGGCTGGCCACCAGGTTCGCCCAGGATCTTCTGAGTGCTCCAGACCCTCACTTCCTCCAGTCACGGGCCTTCCCCCAGCAGGATCCACAGGAAGGGGCTGCATGCCATGCTCAAAAGGTTTCCGCTTGATGGCACTGTTGCTCCAGAAATGCCAACCACCCTCTGGAGCTGGGCCTCTCCCTCCGCCCTTTGCGTGTTAAAAAAGGCCCACGGTAGCCAAGAAAACCTTCCAAACCCTCCCAGCTCCGTTGTCTCCACTGGAGTGTTGGGGAAAGAGTGTCTCCTCTCTGGGGGGCTCTCCTGGGCAGTAAGTCCATAGAGAGAAGGACATCGGGCTCTCCTGGGCAGTAAGTCCATAGAGAGAAGGGCATCGAGAGGAGCCGTCCAGCTCTGGTCCATATCGACAGCAGTCTGAGACTCTTGAGACAGCAGTCTGAGACTCTGAGCCCTGTGTCCTGGCCACTGCTTCCTGGGGAGACAGGGATGTGATGGATTCTGTCACTTTGTTGTTCTGATCAGGGTTAGGACCAGAATTAACTTGATGATTCACGTGTTAGGGTTGGGTTGAAAACCCTTGGCAGTTGGAATAAATCCAGGTTCTAGCCATGCATGCTAGTGTGCGCTCCTGGAATTGAGGATGCTTTTGGAGCAGGTGTAGAGATTGGTCCCCACAGAGCATTCTTAGTTATGGGGCTCCGTCCACTTTGGTAACTGGTTTCCAGCTAGGTGACTGAGCGTGCTGAAGAAACCCTAGACTTATGTCACGTGGCCCTTGTGCCAGGATACCCATCCATCCCTCACGGGAATCGATAAGTGGTAAGCGTGAGAACGGTTGTGTATCCGTGGATGCAGGCCTAACAGGTTATTCATTTCGCAAACCTCAGGGCTACTAGTTTAGGTAAGCAGGAAAGGTCATTAGTATGTGGAACTGCAACCTCAGTCCCAGGAAGTGACTCTGCGGGCGACTAAATGGTCACAGTGAGTTACATCACAGTGGGTTTCCAGAGTAAAGTCCAGACCATCTGGACATTTAGGCTGACTGCTGCTGGAGAAGGAAGTGGCAACCCACTCCAGTATTTTTGCCTGGCATATCCTATGGACGGAGGAGCCTACTAGGCTCCAGTCCATGGGTTTGCAAATAGTTGGACTTGACTGAGGGACTTCACTTTCACTTTTACTCCTCAGGGTAGGTAGTGTGGTTCGATCCGGTTTCTTTGTTTGGTTTCTGTTAATGGAACTAGGAGGTGACTGGTGCGTTTTTTGTTTTGCTTCTTACATTTTTCAAGCTGAATTCTTACTGAAGGATGTTGATCTGCATATGTGGCAAAGGTGCAAAATGGTGTTTTCTTTCCTTTCCAGGTGGCGGCTTGTTAAGTAAGAAAAGAGTGTGACCACCGACTCCTTCGTTGCCTTGGTGTGGAGCCAGCGTTGAGGCGTAGACCGAGACCAGACACTGATTTCCCACGTCTCGTAGGTGCGGAATACAGCCCTCAGCCGTGCTTTGGTTCTGTTACCCGCTTAGTACAGTAGGCCACCCCTCTCAGGGCAGGTCTCTCACCGCATTTCTCGGGTTACTGTCTGGTTAGTAGCGTGTTCAGGTATCCTTAGTGGCTACAGTTTTCCCTGCTTGATTCAACTGTCAACCATTTTCAAGTTGAAGGGCGCCTGAATTCCATTCTAACGTGAGCCTGGCAAGGGCCATTATTTTCCTGGAGCCGATTTCACCTGTCCGATGGGTATGGAAGAGAACTCACCGCTGTACTGTTTGGTTTACTCCTTTGCCTTTGAGAAAGATGATTTTCTGAAGGGTATGAATCCAGTTTACTCTGCTTCCAATGAGGTGTGTCCTTAATCCTAAGACTGGGCAAAGGCAGGCTTAGTTCAGCAACCTGAGTCCTTGTAAACCTAGCGAAAGTAGCCTTCCTGCAGGATGGGCCAGGTGGCCGGGGGCAGGCGCTTCAGAGCCTTGTTCCTGAACATGGCTGCTGCCTACGCCACGCCCCCGAGCGCTTGACAGCCAGGGGCTCCTCGGTGGGTATGCCAGGCCCCAGAACACCACTACCTGTTCCTCCCACACGTGGTGAGGCGACAGGCCTCCAGGTTCGCCCAGGATCTTCTGAGTGCTCCAGACCCTCACTTCCTAGAGTCACAGGCCTTCCCCCACAGGATCCACAGGAAGGGCCTGCACGCCATGCTCAAGAGGTTTCCGCTTGATGGCACTGCTGCCCCAGAAATGCCAACCACCCTCTGGAGCTGGGCCTCTCCCTCCGCCCTTTGCATGTTAAAAAAGGCCCACGGTAGCCAGGAAAACCTTCCAAACCCTCCCAGCTGGGTCGGCTCCACTGGAATGTTGGCGGAAGAGGTGTCTCCTCTCAGGGGCTCTCCTGGGCCAGGAGACCATAGAGAAAAGGACATCCAGAGGAGCCGGCCAGCGCTGGTCCGCATCAACAGCAGTGTCTGAAACTCTGAGCCCTGTGTCCTGGCCAACTGGTTCCTGGGGAGACCGGGATGTGACGGATTCTGTCAGTTTGTTGTTACTGATGAGAGTTAGGACCAGAATTACCTCGATGATTCACGTATTAGGGTTTGGTAGAAACCCCTTGCCACGTGGAATAAATCCGGGTTTTACCCGTGCATCATAGTGTGCACTCCCGCAATAATGGATCCTTTTGGAACAGGTGTAGAGATTGGTCCCCACAGAGCATTCTTAGTTATGGGGCTCCGTCCACTTTGGTAAGTTGTTTCCAGCTAGGTGACTGAGCGTGCTGAAGAAACCCTAGACTTATGTCACGTGGCCCTTGTGCCAGGACACCCATGCCTCACGGGCATCAATAAGTGGTAAGCGGGAGAACGTTTGAGTGTCTGTGGATGCAAGGCGAACAGGTTATTCATGTCGCAAACCTCGGGGCTACTAGTTTAGGTAAGCAGGAACGGTCATTAGTATGTGGAACTGCAACCTCAGTCCCAGGAAGTGACTCTACGGGCGACTAAATGGTCACAGTCAGGTACGTCACAGTGGGTTTGCAGTATAAAGTCCAGACCATCTGGACATTTAGGCTGACTTCTCCTAAGGGTAGGTAGTGTGGTTCGATAGAGTGTTTGTGTTTGGTTTCTGTTAATGGAACTAGGAGGTGACTGGTGCGTTTTTTGTTTTGCTTCTTATGTTTTTCAAGCTGAGTTCTTACTGAGGGATGTTGATCTGCATATGTGGCAAAGGTGTAAACTGGTATTTTCTTTCCTTTCCAGGTGGGGGCTTGCTAAAGTAAGAGAAGAGTGTGATCACCGGCTCCTTCGTTGCCTTGGTGTGGAGCCAGCGTTGAGGCATAGACCGAGACCACACACTGATTTCCCACGTCTCGTAGGTGCGGAATACAGCCCTCAGTCGTCCTTTGGTTCTGTTACCCGCTTCTGTCCAGTAGGCACCTCTCTCAAGGCAGGTCTCTCACCGAATATCTCGGGTTACTGTCTGGTTAGTAGCGTGTTGAGGTATACTCAGTGGCTACAGTTGTGTGATCGTAATGATCAGAAAAGTTTTCCCTGCTTGTTTCAACTATCACACATTTGCAAGCTCAAAGGCGCCTGAATTTAATTTAAACTCAAGCCCGGCAAGGGCCGTTTTTCTCCTGGAGCCGATTTCACACATCTGCTGGGTGTGGACGAGAACTCCCTGGTATACTTTGTGTTTTACTCCTTTGCCTTTGAGAAAGATGATTTTCCGAAGTATCTTAATCCAGTTTACCCTGGTTCCGTGGAGGTGCTTCATTAATGCTGAGACTGAGCAAAGGCAGGGTTAGTTCAGCAACCTGAGTCCCTGTAAACCTAGCGAAAGTAGCCTTCCTGCAGGATGGGCCAGGTGGCCGGGGGCAGGCGCTTCAGAGCCTGGTTCTTGAACATGGCCGCTGCCGACGCCATGCCTCCGAGCGCTTGACAGCCAGGGGCTCCTTGGTGGGTAAGCCAGGCCCCAGAACACTACTACCTGTTCCTCCCACACCTGTTCTGGTGAAGTGGCTGGCCACCAGGTTCGCCCAGGATCTTCTGAGTGCTCCAGACCCTCACTTCCTCCAGTCACGGGCCTTCCCCCAGCAGGATCCACAGGAAGGGGCTGCATGCCATGCTCAAAAGGTTTCCGCTTGATGGCACTGTTGCTCCAGAAATGCCAACCACCCTCTGGAGCTGGGCCTCTCCCTCCGCCCTTTGCGTGTTAAAAAAGGCCCACGGTAGCCAAGAAAACCTTCCAAACCCTCCCAGCTCCGTTGTCTCCACTGGAGTGTTGGGGAAAGAGTGTCTCCTCTCTGGGGGGCTCTCCTGGGCAGTAAGTCCATAGAGAGAAGGACATCGGGCTCTCCTGGGCAGTAAGTCCACAGAGAGAAGGGCATCGAGAGGAGCCGTCCAGCTCTGGTCCATATCGACAGCAGTCTGAGACTCTTGAGACAGCAGTCTGAGACTCTGAGCCCTGTGTCCTGGCCACTGCTTCCTGGGGAGACAGGGATGTGATGGATTCTGTCACTTTGTTGTTCTGATCAGGGTTAGGACCAGAATTAACTTGATGATTCACGTGTTAGGGTTGGGTTGAAAACCCTTGGCAGTTGGAATAAATCCAGGTTCTAGCCATGCATGCTAGTGTGCGCTCCTGGAATTGAGGATGCTTTTGGAGCAGGTGTAGAGATTGGTCCCCACAGAGCATTCTTAGTTATGGGGCTCCGTCCACTTTGGTAACTGGTTTCCAGCTAGGTGACTGAGCGTGCTGAAGAAACCCTAGACTTATGTCACGTGGCCCTTGTGCCAGGATACCCATCCATCCCTCACGGGAATCGATAAGTGGTAAGCGTGAGAACGGTTGTGTATCCGTGGATGCAGGCCTAACAGGTTATTCATTTCGCAAACCTCAGGGCTACTAGTTTAGGTAAGCAGGAAAGGTCATTAGTATGTGGAACTGCAACCTCAGTCCCAGGAAGTGACTCTGCGGGCGACTAAATGGTCACAGTGAGTTACATCACAGTGGGTTTCCAGAGTAAAGTCCAGACCATCTGGACATTTAGGCTGACTGCTGCTGGAGAAGGAAGTGGCAACCCACTCCAGTATTTTTGCCTGGCATATCCTATGGACGGAGGAGCCTACTAGGCTCCAGTCCATGGGTTTGCAAATAGTTGGACTTGACTGAGGGACTTCACTTTCACTTTTACTCCTCAGGGTAGGTAGTGTGGTTCGATCCGGTTTCTTTGTTTGGTTTCTGTTAATGGAACTAGGAGGTGACTGGTGCGTTTTTTGTTTTGCTTCTTACATTTTTCAAGCTGAATTCTTACTGAAGGATGTTGATCTGCATATGTGGCAAAGGTGCAAAATGGTGTTTTCTTTCCTTTCCAGGTGGCGGCTTGTTAAGTAAGAAAAGAGTGTGACCACCGACTCCCTCGTTGCCTTGGTGTGGAGCCAGCGTTGAGGCGTAGACCGAGACCAGACACTGATTTCCCACGTCTCGTAGGTGCGGAATACAGCCCTCAGCCGTGCTTTGGTTCTGTTACCCGCTTAGTACAGTAGGCCACCCCTCTCAGGGCAGGTCTCTCACCGCATTTCTCGGGTTACTGTCTGGTTAGTAGCGTGTTCAGGTATCCTTAGTGGCTACAGTTTTCCCTGCTTGATTCAACTGTCAACCATTTTCAAGTTGAAGGGCGCCTGAATTCCATTCTAACGTGAGCCTGGCAAGGGCCATTATTTTCCTGGAGCCGATTTCACCTGTCCGATGGGTATGGAAGAGAACTCACCGCTGTACTGTTTGGTTTACTCCTTTGCCTTTGAGAAAGATGATTTTCTGAAGGGTATGAATCCAGTTTACTCTGCTTCCAATGAGGTGTGTCCTTAATCCTAAGACTGGGCAAAGGCAGGCTTAGTTCAGCAACCTGAGTCCTTGTAAACCTAGCGAAAGTAGCCTTCCTGCAGGATGGGCCAGGTGGCCGGGGGCAGGCGCTTCAGAGCCTTGTTCCTGAACATGGCTGCTGCCTACGCCACGCCCCCGAGCGCTTGACAGCCAGGGGCTCCTCGGTGGGTATGCCAGGCCCCAGAACACCACTACCTGTTCCTCCCACACGTGGTGAGGCGACAGGCCTCCAGGTTCGCCCAGGATCTTCTGAGTGCTCCAGACCCTCACTTCCTAGAGTCACAGGCCTTCCCCCACAGGATCCACAGGAAGGGCCTGCACGCCATGCTCAAGAGGTTTCCGCTTGATGGCACTGCTGCCCCAGAAATGCCAACCACCCTCTGGAGCTGGGCCTCTCCCTCCGCCCTTTGCATGTTAAAAAAGGCCCACGGTAGCCAGGAAAACCTTCCAAACCCTCCCAGCTGGGTCGGCTCCACTGGAATGTTGGCGGAAGAGGTGTCTCCTCTCGGGGGCTCTCCTGGGCCAGGAGACCATAGAGAAAAGGACATCCAGAGGAGCCGGCCAGCGCTGGTCCGCATCAACAGCAGTGTCTGAAACTCTGAGCCCTGTGTCCTGGCCAACTGGTTCCTGGGGAGACCGGGATGTGACGGATTCTGTCAGTTTGTTGTTACTGATGAGAGTTAGGACCAGAATTACCTCGATGATTCACGTATTAGGGTTTGGTAGAAACCCCTTGCCACGTGGAATAAATCCGGGTTTTACCCGTGCATCATAGTGTGCACTCCCGCAATAATGGATCCTTTTGGAACAGGTGTAGAGATTGGTCCCCACAGAGCATTCTTAGTTATGGGGCTCCGTCCACTTTGGTAAGTTGTTTCCAGCTAGGTGACTGAGCGTGCTGAAGAAACCCTAGACTTATGTCACGTGGCCCTTGTGCCAGGACACCCATGCCTCACGGGCATCAATAAGTGGTAAGCGGGAGAACGTTTGAGTGTCTGTGGATGCAAGGCGAACAGGTTATTCATGTCGCAAACCTCGGGGCTACTAGTTTAGGTAAGCAGGAACGGTCATTAGTATGTGGAACTGCAACCTCAGTCCCAGGAAGTGACTCTACGGGCGACTAAATGGTCACAGTCAGGTACGTCACAGTGGGTTTGCAGTATAAAGTCCAGACCATCTGGACATTTAGGCTGACTTCTCCTAAGGGTAGGTAGTGTGGTTCGATAGAGTGTTTGTGTTTGGTTTCTGTTAATGGAACTAGGAGGTGACTGGTGCGTTTTTTGTTTTGCTTCTTATGTTTTTCAAGCTGAGTTCTTACTGAGGGATGTTGATCTGCATATGTGGCAAAGGTGTAAACTGGTATTTTCTTTCCTTTCCAGGTGGGGGCTTGCTAAAGTAAGAGAAGAGTGTGATCACCGGCTCCTTCGTTGCCTTGGTGTGGAGCCAGCGTTGAGGCATAGACCGAGACCACACACTGATTTCCCACGTCTCGTAGGTGCGGAATACAGCCCTCAGTCGTCCTTTGGTTCTGTTACCCGCTTCTGTCCAGTAGGCACCTCTCTCAAGGCAGGTCTCTCACCGAATATCTCGGGTTACTGTCTGGTTAGTAGCGTGTTGAGGTATACTCAGTGGCTACAGTTGTGTGATCGTAATGATCAGAAAAGTTTTCCCTGCTTGTTTCAACTATCACACATTTGCAAGCTCAAAGGCGCCTGAATTTAATTTAAACTCAAGCCCGGCAAGGGCCGTTTTTCTCCTGGAGCCGATTTCACACATCTGCTGGGTGTGGACGAGAACTCCCTGGTATACTTTGTGTTTTACTCCTTTGCCTTTGAGAAAGATGATTTTCCGAAGTATCTTAATCCAGTTTACCCTGGTTCCGTGGAGGTGCTTCATTAATGCTGAGACTGAGCAAAGGCAGGGTTAGTTCAGCAACCTGAGTCCCTGTAAACCTAGCGAAAGTAGCCTTCCTGCAGGATGGGCCAGGTGGCCGGGGGCAGGCGCTTCAGAGCCTGGTTCTTGAACATGGCCGCTGCCGACGCCATGCCTCCGAGCGCTTGACAGCCAGGGGCTCCTTGGTGGGTAAGCCAGGCCCCAGAACACTACTACCTGTTCCTCCCACACCTGTTCTGGTGAAGTGGCTGGCCACCAGGTTCGCCCAGGATCTTCTGAGTGCTCCAGACCCTCACTTCCTCCAGTCACGGGCCTTCCCCCAGCAGGATCCACAGGAAGGGGCTGCATGCCATGCTCAAAAGGTTTCCGCTTGATGGCACTGTTGCTCCAGAAATGCCAACCACCCTCTGGAGCTGGGCCTCTCCCTCCGCCCTTTGCGTGTTAAAAAAGGCCCACGGTAGCCAAGAAAACCTTCCAAACCCTCCCAGCTCCGTTGTCTCCACTGGAGTGTTGGGGAAAGAGTGTCTCCTCTCTGGGGGGCTCTCCTGGGCAGTAAGTCCATAGAGAGAAGGACATCGGGCTCTCCTGGGCAGTAAGTCCATAGAGAGAAGGGCATCGAGAGGAGCCGTCCAGCTCTGGTCCATATCGACAGCAGTCTGAGACTCTTGAGACAGCAGTCTGAGACTCTGAGCCCTGTGTCCTGGCCACTGCTTCCTGGGGAGACAGGGATGTGATGGATTCTGTCACTTTGTTGTTCTGATCAGGGTTAGGACCAGAATTAACTTGATGATTCACGTGTTAGGGTTGGGTTGAAAACCCTTGGCAGTTGGAATAAATCCAGGTTCTAGCCATGCATGCTAGTGTGCGCTCCTGGAATTGAGGATGCTTTTGGAGCAGGTGTAGAGATTGGTCCCCACAGAGCATTCTTAGTTATGGGGCTCCGTCCACTTTGGTAACTGGTTTCCAGCTAGGTGACTGAGCGTGCTGAAGAAACCCTAGACTTATGTCACGTGGCCCTTGTGCCAGGATACCCATCCATCCCTCACGGGAATCGATAAGTGGTAAGCGTGAGAACGGTTGTGTATCCGTGGATGCAGGCCTAACAGGTTATTCATTTCGCAAACCTCAGGGCTACTAGTTTAGGTAAGCAGGAAAGGTCATTAGTATGTGGAACTGCAACCTCAGTCCCAGGAAGTGACTCTGCGGGCGACTAAATGGTCACAGTGAGTTACATCACAGTGGGTTTCCAGAGTAAAGTCCAGACCATCTGGACATTTAGGCTGACTGCTGCTGGAGAAGGAAGTGGCAACCCACTCCAGTATTTTTGCCTGGCATATCCTATGGACGGAGGAGCCTACTAGGCTCCAGTCCATGGGTTTGCAAATAGTTGGACTTGACTGAGGGACTTCACTTTCACTTTTACTCCTCAGGGTAGGTAGTGTGGTTCGATCCGGTTTCTTTGTTTGGTTTCTGTTAATGGAACTAGGAGGTGACTGGTGCGTTTTTTGTTTTGCTTCTTACATTTTTCAAGCTGAATTCTTACTGAAGGATGTTGATCTGCATATGTGGCAAAGGTGCAAAATGGTGTTTTCTTTCCTTTCCAGGTGGCGGCTTGTTAAGTAAGAAAAGAGTGTGACCACCGACTCCTTCGTTGCCTTGGTGTGGAGCCAGCGTTGAGGCGTAGACCGAGACCAGACACTGATTTCCCACGTCTCGTAGGTGCGGAATACAGCCCTCAGCCGTGCTTTGGTTCTGTTACCCGCTTAGTACAGTAGGCCACCCCTCTCAGGGCAGGTCTCTCACCGCATTTCTCGGGTTACTGTCTGGTTAGTAGCGTGTTCAGGTATCCTTAGTGGCTACAGTTTTCCCTGCTTGATTCAACTGTCAACCATTTTCAAGTTGAAGGGCGCCTGAATTCCATTCTAACGTGAGCCTGGCAAGGGCCATTATTTTCCTGGAGCCGATTTCACCTGTCCGATGGGTATGGAAGAGAACTCACCGCTGTACTGTTTGGTTTACTCCTTTGCCTTTGAGAAAGATGATTTTCTGAAGGGTATGAATCCAGTTTACTCTGCTTCCAATGAGGTGTGTCCTTAATCCTAAGACTGGGCAAAGGCAGGCTTAGTTCAGCAACCTGAGTCCTTGTAAACCTAGCGAAAGTAGCCTTCCTGCAGGATGGGCCAGGTGGCCGGGGGCAGGCGCTTCAGAGCCTTGTTCCTGAACATGGCTGCTGCCTACGCCACGCCCCCGAGCGCTTGACAGCCAGGGGCTCCTCGGTGGGTATGCCAGGCCCCAGAACACCACTACCTGTTCCTCCCACACGTGGTGAGGCGACAGGCCTCCAGGTTCGCCCAGGATCTTCTGAGTGCTCCAGACCCTCACTTCCTAGAGTCACAGGCCTTCCCCCACAGGATCCACAGGAAGGGCCTGCACGCCATGCTCAAGAGGTTTCCGCTTGATGGCACTGCTGCCCCAGAAATGCCAACCACCCTCTGGAGCTGGGCCTCTCCCTCCGCCCTTTGCATGTTAAAAAAGGCCCACGGTAGCCAGGAAAACCTTCCAAACCCTCCCAGCTGGGTCGGCTCCACTGGAATGTTGGCGGAAGAGGTGTCTCCTCTCGGGGGCTCTCCTGGGCCAGGAGACCATAGAGAAAAGGACATCCAGAGGAGCCGGCCAGCGCTGGTCCGCATCAACAGCAGTGTCTGAAACTCTGAGCCCTGTGTCCTGGCCAACTGGTTCCTGGGGAGACCGGGATGTGACGGATTCTGTCAGTTTGTTGTTACTGATGAGAGTTAGGACCAGAATTACCTCGATGATTCACGTATTAGGGTTTGGTAGAAACCCCTTGCCACGTGGAATAAATCCGGGTTTTACCCGTGCATCATAGTGTGCACTCCCGCAATAATGGATCCTTTTGGAACAGGTGTAGAGATTGGTCCCCACAGAGCATTCTTAGTTATGGGGCTCCGTCCACTTTGGTAAGTTGTTTCCAGCTAGGTGACTGAGCGTGCTGAAGAAACCCTAGACTTATGTCACGTGGCCCTTGTGCCAGGACACCCATGCCTCACGGGCATCAATAAGTGGTAAGCGGGAGAACGTTTGAGTGTCTGTGGATGCAAGGCGAACAGGTTATTCATGTCGCAAACCTCGGGGCTACTAGTTTAGGTAAGCAGGAACGGTCATTAGTATGTGGAACTGCAACCTCAGTCCCAGGAAGTGACTCTACGGGCGACTAAATGGTCACAGTCAGGTACGTCACAGTGGGTTTGCAGTATAAAGTCCAGACCATCTGGACATTTAGGCTGACTTCTCCTAAGGGTAGGTAGTGTGGTTCGATAGAGTGTTTGTGTTTGGTTTCTGTTAATGGAACTAGGAGGTGACTGGTGCGTTTTTTGTTTTGCTTCTTATGTTTTTCAAGCTGAGTTCTTACTGAGGGATGTTGATCTGCATATGTGGCAAAGGTGTAAACTGGTATTTTCTTTCCTTTCCAGGTGGGGGCTTGCTAAAGTAAGAGAAGAGTGTGATCACCGGCTCCTTCGTTGCCTTGGTGTGGAGCCAGCGTTGAGGCATAGACCGAGACCACACACTGATTTCCCACGTCTCGTAGGTGCGGAATACAGCCCTCAGTCGTCCTTTGGTTCTGTTACCCGCTTCTGTCCAGTAGGCACCTCTCTCAAGGCAGGTCTCTCACCGAATATCTCGGGTTACTGTCTGGTTAGTAGCGTGTTGAGGTATACTCAGTGGCTACAGTTGTGTGATCGTAATGATCAGAAAAGTTTTCCCTGCTTGTTTCAACTATCACACATTTGCAAGCTCAAAGGCGCCTGAATTTAATTTAAACTCAAGCCCGGCAAGGGCCGTTTTTCTCCTGGAGCCGATTTCACACATCTGCTGGGTGTGGACGAGAACTCCCTGGTATACTTTGTGTTTTACTCCTTTGCCTTTGAGAAAGATGATTTTCCGAAGTATCTTAATCCAGTTTACCCTGGTTCCGTGGAGGTGCTTCATTAATGCTGAGACTGAGCAAAGGCAGGGTTAGTTCAGCAACCTGAGTCCCTGTAAACCTAGCGAAAGTAGCCTTCCTGCAGGATGGGCCAGGTGGCCGGGGGCAGGCGCTTCAGAGCCTGGTTCTTGAACATGGCCGCTGCCGACGCCATGCCTCCGAGCGCTTGACAGCCAGGGGCTCCTTGGTGGGTAAGCCAGGCCCCAGAACACTACTACCTGTTCCTCCCACACCTGTTCTGGTGAAGTGGCTGGCCACCAGGTTCGCCCAGGATCTTCTGAGTGCTCCAGACCCTCACTTCCTCCAGTCACGGGCCTTCCCCCAGCAGGATCCACAGGAAGGGGCTGCATGCCATGCTCAAAAGGTTTCCGCTTGATGGCACTGTTGCTCCAGAAATGCCAACCACCCTCTGGAGCTGGGCCTCTCCCTCCGCCCTTTGCGTGTTAAAAAAGGCCCACGGTAGCCAAGAAAACCTTCCAAACCCTCCCAGCTCCGTTGTCTCCACTGGAGTGTTGGGGAAAGAGTGTCTCCTCTCTGGGGGGCTCTCCTGGGCAGTAAGTCCATAGAGAGAAGGACATCGGGCTCTCCTGGGCAGTAAGTCCATAGAGAGAAGGGCATCGAGAGGAGCCGTCCAGCTCTGGTCCATATCGACAGCAGTCTGAGACTCTTGAGACAGCAGTCTGAGACTCTGAGCCCTGTGTCCTGGCCACTGCTTCCTGGGGAGACAGGGATGTGATGGATTCTGTCACTTTGTTGTTCTGATCAGGGTTAGGACCAGAATTAACTTGATGATTCACGTGTTAGGGTTGGGTTGAAAACCCTTGGCAGTTGGAATAAATCCAGGTTCTAGCCATGCATGCTAGTGTGCGCTCCTGGAATTGAGGATGCTTTTGGAGCAGGTGTAGAGATTGGTCCCCACAGAGCATTCTTAGTTATGGGGCTCCGTCCACTTTGGTAACTGGTTTCCAGCTAGGTGACTGAGCGTGCTGAAGAAACCCTAGACTTATGTCACGTGGCCCTTGTGCCAGGAGACCCATCCATCCCTCACGGGAATCGATAAGTGGTAAGCGTGAGAACGGTTGTGTATCCGTGGATGCAGGCCTAACAGGTTATTCATTTCGCAAACCTCAGGGCTACTAGTTTAGGTAAGCAGGAAAGGTCATTAGTATGTGGAACTGCAACCTCAGTCCCAGGAAGTGACTCTGCGGGCGACTAAATGGTCACAGTGAGTTACATCACAGTGGGTTTCCAGAGTAAAGTCCAGACCATCTGGACATTTAGGCTGACTGCTGCTGGAGAAGGAAGTGGCAACCCACTCCAGTATTTTTGCCTGGCATATCCTATGGACGGAGGAGCCTACTAGGCTCCAGTCCATGGGTTTGCAAATAGTTGGACTTGACTGAGGGACTTCACTTTCACTTTTACTCCTCAGGGTAGGTAGTGTGGTTCGATCCGGTTTCTTTGTTTGGTTTCTGTTAATGGAACTAGGAGGTGACTGGTGCGTTTTTTGTTTTGCTTCTTACATTTTTCAAGCTGAATTCTTACTGAAGGATGTTGATCTGCATATGTGGCAAAGGTGCAAAATGGTGTTTTCTTTCCTTTCCAGGTGGCGGCTTGTTAAGTAAGAAAAGAGTGTGACCACCGACTCCTTCGTTGCCTTGGTGTGGAGCCAGCGTTGAGGCGTAGACCGAGACCAGACACTGATTTCCCACGTCTCGTAGGTGCGGAATACAGCCCTCAGCCGTGCTTTGGTTCTGTTACCCGCTTAGTACAGTAGGCCACCCCTCTCAGGGCAGGTCTCTCACCGCATTTCTCGGGTTACTGTCTGGTTAGTAGCGTGTTCAGGTATCCTTAGTGGCTACAGTTTTCCCTGCTTGATTCAACTGTCAACCATTTTCAAGTTGAAGGGCGCCTGAATTCCATTCTAACGTGAGCCTGGCAAGGGCCATTATTTTCCTGGAGCCGATTTCACCTGTCCGATGGGTATGGAAGAGAACTCACCGCTGTACTGTTTGGTTTACTCCTTTGCCTTTGAGAAAGATGATTTTCTGAAGGGTATGAATCCAGTTTACTCTGCTTCCAATGAGGTGTGTCCTTAATCCTAAGACTGGGCAAAGGCAGGCTTAGTTCAGCAACCTGAGTCCTTGTAAACCTAGCGAAAGTAGCCTTCCTGCAGGATGGGCCAGGTGGCCGGGGGCAGGCGCTTCAGAGCCTTGTTCCTGAACATGGCTGCTGCCTACGCCACGCCCCCGAGCGCTTGACAGCCAGGGGCTCCTCGGTGGGTATGCCAGGCCCCAGAACACCACTACCTGTTCCTCCCACACGTGGTGAGGCGACAGGCCTCCAGGTTCGCCCAGGATCTTCTGAGTGCTCCAGACCCTCACTTCCTAGAGTCACAGGCCTTCCCCCACAGGATCCACAGGAAGGGCCTGCACGCCATGCTCAAGAGGTTTCCGCTTGATGGCACTGCTGCCCCAGAAATGCCAACCACCCTCTGGAGCTGGGCCTCTCCCTCCGCCCTTTGCATGTTAAAAAAGGCCCACGGTAGCCAGGAAAACCTTCCAAACCCTCCCAGCTGGGTCGGCTCCACTGGAATGTTGGCGGAAGAGGTGTCTCCTCTCGGGGGCTCTCCTGGGCCAGGAGACCATAGAGAAAAGGACATCCAGAGGAGCCGGCCAGCGCTGGTCCGCATCAACAGCAGTGTCTGAAACTCTGAGCCCTGTGTCCTGGCCAACTGGTTCCTGGGGAGACCGGGATGTGACGGATTCTGTCAGTTTGTTGTTACTGATGAGAGTTAGGACCAGAATTACCTCGATGATTCACGTATTAGGGTTTGGTAGAAACCCCTTGCCACGTGGAATAAATCCGGGTTTTACCCGTGCATCATAGTGTGCACTCCCGCAATAATGGATCCTTTTGGAACAGGTGTAGAGATTGGTCCCCACAGAGCATTCTTAGTTATGGGGCTCCGTCCACTTTGGTAAGTTGTTTCCAGCTAGGTGACTGAGCGTGCTGAAGAAACCCTAGACTTATGTCACGTGGCCCTTGTGCCAGGACACCCATGCCTCACGGGCATCAATAAGTGGTAAGCGGGAGAACGTTTGAGTGTCTGTGGATGCAAGGCGAACAGGTTATTCATGTCGCAAACCTCGGGGCTACTAGTTTAGGTAAGCAGGAACGGTCATTAGTATGTGGAACTGCAACCTCAGTCCCAGGAAGTGACTCTACGGGCGACTAAATGGTCACAGTCAGGTACGTCACAGTGGGTTTGCAGTATAAAGTCCAGACCATCTGGACATTTAGGCTGACTTCTCCTAAGGGTAGGTAGTGTGGTTCGATAGAGTGTTTGTGTTTGGTTTCTGTTAATGGAACTAGGAGGTGACTGGTGCGTTTTTTGTTTTGCTTCTTATGTTTTTCAAGCTGAGTTCTTACTGAGGGATGTTGATCTGCATATGTGGCAAAGGTGTAAACTGGTATTTTCTTTCCTTTCCAGGTGGGGGCTTGCTAAAGTAAGAGAAGAGTGTGATCACCGGCTCCTTCGTTGCCTTGGTGTGGAGCCAGCGTTGAGGCATAGACCGAGACCACACACTGATTTCCCACGTCTCGTAGGTGCGGAATACAGCCCTCAGTCGTCCTTTGGTTCTGTTACCCGCTTCTGTCCAGTAGGCACCTCTCTCAAGGCAGGTCTCTCACCGAATATCTCGGGTTACTGTCTGGTTAGTAGCGTGTTGAGGTATACTCAGTGGCTACAGTTGTGTGATCGTAATGATCAGAAAAGTTTTCCCTGCTTGTTTCAACTATCACACATTTGCAAGCTCAAAGGCGCCTGAATTTAATTTAAACTCAAGCCCGGCAAGGGCCGTTTTTCTCCTGGAGCCGATTTCACACATCTGCTGGGTGTGGACGAGAACTCCCTGGTATACTTTGTGTTTTACTCCTTTGCCTTTGAGAAAGATGATTTTCCGAAGTATCTTAATCCAGTTTACCCTGGTTCCGTGGAGGTGCTTCATTAATGCTGAGACTGAGCAAAGGCAGGGTTAGTTCAGCAACCTGAGTCCCTGTAAACCTAGCGAAAGTAGCCTTCCTGCAGGATGGGCCAGGTGGCCGGGGGCAGGCGCTTCAGAGCCTGGTTCTTGAACATGGCCGCTGCCGACGCCATGCCTCCGAGCGCTTGACAGCCAGGGGCTCCTTGGTGGGTAAGCCAGGCCCCAGAACACTACTACCTGTTCCTCCCACACCTGTTCTGGTGAAGTGGCTGGCCACCAGGTTCGCCCAGGATCTTCTGAGTGCTCCAGACCCTCACTTCCTCCAGTCACGGGCCTTCCCCCAGCAGGATCCACAGGAAGGGGCTGCATGCCATGCTCAAAAGGTTTCCGCTTGATGGCACTGTTGCTCCAGAAATGCCAACCACCCTCTGGAGCTGGGCCTCTCCCTCCGCCCTTTGCGTGTTAAAAAAGGCCCACGGTAGCCAAGAAAACCTTCCAAACCCTCCCAGCTCCGTTGTCTCCACTGGAGTGTTGGGGAAAGAGTGTCTCCTCTCTGGGGGGCTCTCCTGGGCAGTAAGTCCATAGAGAGAAGGACATCGGGCTCTCCTGGGCAGTAAGTCCATAGAGAGAAGGGCATCGAGAGGAGCCGTCCAGCTCTGGTCCATATCGACAGCAGTCTGAGACTCTTGAGACAGCAGTCTGAGACTCTGAGCCCTGTGTCCTGGCCACTGCTTCCTGGGGAGACAGGGATGTGATGGATTCTGTCACTTTGTTGTTCTGATCAGGGTTAGGACCAGAATTAACTTGATGATTCACGTATTAGGGTTGGGTTGAAAACCCTTGGCAGTTGGAATAAATCCAGGTTCTAGCCATGCATGCTAGTGTGCGCTCCTGGAATTGAGGATGCTTTTGGAGCAGGTGTAGAGATTGGTCCCCACAGAGCATTCTTAGTTATGGGGCTCCGTCCACTTTGGTAACTGGTTTCCAGCTAGGTGACTGAGCGTGCTGAAGAAACCCTAGACTTATGTCACGTGGCCCTTGTGCCAGGATACCCATCCATCCCTCACGGGAATCGATAAGTGGTAAGCGTGAGAACGGTTGTGTATCCGTGGATGCAGGCCTAACAGGTTATTCATTTCGCAAACCTCAGGGCTACTAGTTTAGGTAAGCAGGAAAGGTCATTAGTATGTGGAACTGCAACCTCAGTCCCAGGAAGTGACTCTGCGGGCGACTAAATGGTCACAGTGAGTTACATCACAGTGGGTTTCCAGAGTAAAGTCCAGACCATCTGGACATTTAGGCTGACTGCTGCTGGAGAAGGAAGTGGCAACCCACTCCAGTATTTTTGCCTGGCATATCCTATGGACGGAGGAGCCTACTAGGCTCCAGTCCATGGGTTTGCAAATAGTTGGACTTGACTGAGGGACTTCACTTTCACTTTTACTCCTCAGGGTAGGTAGTGTGGTTCGATCCGGTTTCTTTGTTTGGTTTCTGTTAATGGAACTAGGAGGTGACTGGTGCGTTTTTTGTTTTGCTTCTTACATTTTTCAAGCTGAATTCTTACTGAAGGATGTTGATCTGCATATGTGGCAAAGGTGCAAAATGGTGTTTTCTTTCCTTTCCAGGTGGCGGCTTGTTAAGTAAGAAAAGAGTGTGACCACCGACTCCTTCGTTGCCTTGGTGTGGAGCCAGCGTTGAGGCGTAGACCGAGACCAGACACTGATTTCCCACGTCTCGTAGGTGCGGAATACAGCCCTCAGCCGTGCTTTGGTTCTGTTACCCGCTTAGTACAGTAGGCCACCCCTCTCAGGGCAGGTCTCTCACCGCATTTCTCGGGTTACTGTCTGGTTAGTAGCGTGTTCAGGTATCCTTAGTGGCTACAGTTTTCCCTGCTTGATTCAACTGTCAACCATTTTCAAGTTGAAGGGCGCCTGAATTCCATTCTAACGTGAGCCTGGCAAGGGCCATTATTTTCCTGGAGCCGATTTCACCTGTCCGATGGGTATGGAAGAGAACTCACCGCTGTACTGTTTGGTTTACTCCTTTGCCTTTGAGAAAGATGATTTTCTGAAGGGTATGAATCCAGTTTACTCTGCTTCCAATGAGGTGTGTCCTTAATCCTAAGACTGGGCAAAGGCAGGCTTAGTTCAGCAACCTGAGTCCTTGTAAACCTAGCGAAAGTAGCCTTCCTGCAGGATGGGCCAGGTGGCCGGGGGCAGGCGCTTCAGAGCCTTGTTCCTGAACATGGCTGCTGCCTACGCCACGCCCCCGAGCGCTTGACAGCCAGGGGCTCCTCGGTGGGTATGCCAGGCCCCAGAACACCACTACCTGTTCCTCCCACACGTGGTGAGGCGACAGGCCTCCAGGTTCGCCCAGGATCTTCTGAGTGCTCCAGACCCTCACTTCCTAGAGTCACAGGCCTTCCCCCACAGGATCCACAGGAAGGGCCTGCACGCCATGCTCAAGAGGTTTCCGCTTGATGGCACTGCTGCCCCAGAAATGCCAACCACCCTCTGGAGCTGGGCCTCTCCCTCCGCCCTTTGCATGTTAAAAAAGGCCCACGGTAGCCAGGAAAACCTTCCAAACCCTCCCAGCTGGGTCGGCTCCACTGGAATGTTGGCGGAAGAGGTGTCTCCTCTCGGGGGCTCTCCTGGGCCAGGAGACCATAGAGAAAAGGACATCCAGAGGAGCCGGCCAGCGCTGGTCCGCATCAACAGCAGTGTCTGAAACTCTGAGCCCTGTGTCCTGGCCAACTGGTTCCTGGGGAGACCGGGATGTGACGGATTCTGTCAGTTTGTTGTTACTGATGAGAGTTAGGACCAGAATTACCTCGATGATTCACGTATTAGGGTTTGGTAGAAACCCCTTGCCACGTGGAATAAATCCGGGTTTTACCCGTGCATCATAGTGTGCACTCCCGCAATAATGGATCCTTTTGGAACAGGTGTAGAGATTGGTCCCCACAGAGCATTCTTAGTTATGGGGCTCCGTCCACTTTGGTAAGTTGTTTCCAGCTAGGTGACTGAGCGTGCTGAAGAAACCCTAGACTTATGTCACGTGGCCCTTGTGCCAGGACACCCATGCCTCACGGGCATCAATAAGTGGTAAGCGGGAGAACGTTTGAGTGTCTGTGGATGCAAGGCGAACAGGTTATTCATGTCGCAAACCTCGGGGCTACTAGTTTAGGTAAGCAGGAACGGTCATTAGTATGTGGAACTGCAACCTCAGTCCCAGGAAGTGACTCTACGGGCGACTAAATGGTCACAGTCAGGTACGTCACAGTGGGTTTACAGTATAAAGTCCAGACCATCTGGACATTTAGGCTGACTTCTCCTAAGGGTAGGTAGTGTGGTTCGATAGAGTGTTTGTGTTTGGTTTCTGTTAATGGAACTAGGAGGTGACTGGTGCGTTTTTTGTTTTGCTTCTTATGTTTTTCAAGCTGAGTTCTTACTGAGGGATGTTGATCTGCATATGTGGCAAAGGTGTAAACTGGTATTTTCTTTCCTTTCCAGGTGGGGGCTTGCTAAAGTAAGAGAAGAGTGTGATCACCGGCTCCTTCGTTGCCTTGGTGTGGAGCCAGCGTTGAGGCATAGACCGAGACCACACACTGATTTCCCACGTCTCGTAGGTGCGGAATACAGCCCTCAGTCGTCCTTTGGTTCTGTTACCCGCTTCTGTCCAGTAGGCACCTCTCTCAAGGCAGGTCTCTCACCGAATATCTCGGGTTACTGTCTGGTTAGTAGCGTGTTGAGGTATACTCAGTGGCTACAGTTGTGTGATCGTAATGATCAGAAAAGTTTTCCCTGCTTGTTTCAACTATCACACATTTGCAAGCTCAAAGGCGCCTGAATTTAATTTAAACTCAAGCCCGGCAAGGGCCGTTTTTCTCCTGGAGCCGATTTCACACATCTGCTGGGTGTGGACGAGAACTCCCTGGTATACTTTGTGTTTTACTCCTTTGCCTTTGAGAAAGATGATTTTCCGAAGTATCTTAATCCAGTTTACCCTGGTTCCGTGGAGGTGCTTCATTAATGCTGAGACTGAGCAAAGGCAGGGTTAGTTCAGCAACCTGAGTCCCTGTAAACCTAGCGAAAGTAGCCTTCCTGCAGGATGGGCCAGGTGGCCGGGGGCAGGCGCTTCAGAGCCTGGTTCTTGAACATGGCCGCTGCCGACGCCATGCCTCCGAGCGCTTGACAGCCAGGGGCTCCTTGGTGGGTAAGCCAGGCCCCAGAACACTACTACCTGTTCCTCCCACACCTGTTCTGGTGAAGTGGCTGGCCACCAGGTTCGCCCAGGATCTTCTGAGTGCTCCAGACCCTCACTTCCTCCAGTCACGGGCCTTCCCCCAGCAGGATCCACAGGAAGGGGCTGCATGCCATGCTCAAAAGGTTTCCGCTTGATGGCACTGTTGCTCCAGAAATGCCAACCACCCTCTGGAGCTGGGCCTCTCCCTCCGCCCTTTGCGTGTTAAAAAAGGCCCACGGTAGCCAAGAAAACCTTCCAAACCCTCCCAGCTCCGTTGTCTCCACTGGAGTGTTGGGGAAAGAGTGTCTCCTCTCTGGGGGGCTCTCCTGGGCAGTAAGTCCATAGAGAGAAGGACATCGGGCTCTCCTGGGCAGTAAGTCCATAGAGAGAAGGGCATCGAGAGGAGCCGTCCAGCTCTGGTCCATATCGACAGCAGTCTGAGACTCTTGAGACAGCAGTCTGAGACTCTGAGCCCTGTGTCCTGGCCACTGCTTCCTGGGGAGACAGGGATGTGATGGATTCTGTCACTTTGTTGTTCTGATCAGGGTTAGGACCAGAATTAACTTGATGATTCACGTGTTAGGGTTGGGTTGAAAACCCTTGGCAGTTGGAATAAATCCAGGTTCTAGCCATGCATGCTAGTGTGCGCTCCTGGAATTGAGGATGCTTTTGGAGCAGGTGTAGAGATTGGTCCCCACAGAGCATTCTTAGTTATGGGGCTCCGTCCACTTTGGTAACTGGTTTCCAGCTAGGTGACTGAGCGTGCTGAAGAAACCCTAGACTTATGTCACGTGGCCCTTGTGCCAGGAGACCCATCCATCCCTCACGGGAATCGATAAGTGGTAAGCGTGAGAACGGTTGTGTATCCGTGGATGCAGGCCTAACAGGTTATTCATTTCGCAAACCTCAGGGCTACTAGTTTAGGTAAGCAGGAAAGGTCATTAGTATGTGGAACTGCAACCTCAGTCCCAGGAAGTGACTCTGCGGGCGACTAAATGGTCACAGTGAGTTACATCACAGTGGGTTTCCAGAGTAAAGTCCAGACCATCTGGACATTTAGGCTGACTGCTGCTGGAGAAGGAAGTGGCAACCCACTCCAGTATTTTTGCCTGGCATATCCTATGGACGGAGGAGCCTACTAGGCTCCAGTCCATGGGTTTGCAAATAGTTGGACTTGACTGAGGGACTTCACTTTCACTTTTACTCCTCAGGGTAGGTAGTGTGGTTCGATCCGGTTTCTTTGTTTGGTTTCTGTTAATGGAACTAGGAGGTGACTGGTGCGTTTTTTGTTTTGCTTCTTACATTTTTCAAGCTGAATTCTTACTGAAGGATGTTGATCTGCATATGTGGCAAAGGTGCAAAATGGTGTTTTCTTTCCTTTCCAGGTGGCGGCTTGTTAAGTAAGAAAAGAGTGTGACCACCGACTCCTTCGTTGCCTTGGTGTGGAGCCAGCGTTGAGGCGTAGACCGAGACCAGACACTGATTTCCCACGTCTCGTAGGTGCGGAATACAGCCCTCAGCCGTGCTTTGGTTCTGTTACCCGCTTAGTACAGTAGGCCACCCCTCTCAGGGCAGGTCTCTCACCGCATTTCTCGGGTTACTGTCTGGTTAGTAGCGTGTTCAGGTATCCTTAGTGGCTACAGTTTTCCCTGCTTGATTCAACTGTCAACCATTTTCAAGTTGAAGGGCGCCTGAATTCCATTCTAACGTGAGCCTGGCAAGGGCCATTATTTTCCTGGAGCCGATTTCACCTGTCCGATGGGTATGGAAGAGAACTCACCGCTGTACTGTTTGGTTTACTCCTTTGCCTTTGAGAAAGATGATTTTCTGAAGGGTATGAATCCAGTTTACTCTGCTTCCAATGAGGTGTGTCCTTAATCCTAAGACTGGGCAAAGGCAGGCTTAGTTCAGCAACCTGAGTCCTTGTAAACCTAGCGAAAGTAGCCTTCCTGCAGGATGGGCCAGGTGGCCGGGGGCAGGCGCTTCAGAGCCTTGTTCCTGAACATGGCTGCTGCCTACGCCACGCCCCCGAGCGCTTGACAGCCAGGGGCTCCTCGGTGGGTATGCCAGGCCCCAGAACACCACTACCTGTTCCTCCCACACGTGGTGAGGCGACAGGCCTCCAGGTTCGCCCAGGATCTTCTGAGTGCTCCAGACCCTCACTTCCTAGAGTCACAGGCCTTCCCCCACAGGATCCACAGGAAGGGCCTGCACGCCATGCTCAAGAGGTTTCCGCTTGATGGCACTGCTGCCCCAGAAATGCCAACCACCCTCTGGAGCTGGGCCTCTCCCTCCGCCCTTTGCATGTTAAAAAAGGCCCACGGTAGCCAGGAAAACCTTCCAAACCCTCCCAGCTGGGTCGGCTCCACTGGAATGTTGGCGGAAGAGGTGTCTCCTCTCGGGGGCTCTCCTGGGCCAGGAGACCATAGAGAAAAGGACATCCAGAGGAGCCGGCCAGCGCTGGTCCGCATCAACAGCAGTGTCTGAAACTCTGAGCCCTGTGTCCTGGCCAACTGGTTCCTGGGGAGACCGGGATGTGACGGATTCTGTCAGTTTGTTGTTACTGATGAGAGTTAGGACCAGAATTACCTCGATGATTCACGTATTAGGGTTTGGTAGAAACCCCTTGCCACGTGGAATAAATCCGGGTTTTACCCGTGCATCATAGTGTGCACTCCCGCAATAATGGATCCTTTTGGAACAGGTGTAGAGATTGGTCCCCACAGAGCATTCTTAGTTATGGGGCTCCGTCCACTTTGGTAAGTTGTTTCCAGCTAGGTGACTGAGCGTGCTGAAGAAACCCTAGACTTATGTCACGTGGCCCTTGTGCCAGGACACCCATGCCTCACGGGCATCAATAAGTGGTAAGCGGGAGAACGTTTGAGTGTCTGTGGATGCAAGGCGAACAGGTTATTCATGTCGCAAACCTCGGGGCTACTAGTTTAGGTAAGCAGGAACGGTCATTAGTATGTGGAACTGCAACCTCAGTCCCAGGAAGTGACTCTACGGGCGACTAAATGGTCACAGTCAGGTACGTCACAGTGGGTTTGCAGTATAAAGTCCAGACCATCTGGACATTTAGGCTGACTTCTCCTAAGGGTAGGTAGTGTGGTTCGATAGAGTGTTTGTGTTTGGTTTCTGTTAATGGAACTAGGAGGTGACTGGTGCGTTTTTTGTTTTGCTTCTTATGTTTTTCAAGCTGAGTTCTTACTGAGGGATGTTGATCTGCATATGTGGCAAAGGTGTAAACTGGTATTTTCTTTCCTTTCCAGGTGGGGGCTTGCTAAAGTAAGAGAAGAGTGTGATCACCGGCTCCTTCGTTGCCTTGGTGTGGAGCCAGCGTTGAGGCATAGACCGAGACCACACACTGATTTCCCACGTCTCGTAGGTGCGGAATACAGCCCTCAGTCGTCCTTTGGTTCTGTTACCCGCTTCTGTCCAGTAGGCACCTCTCTCAAGGCAGGTCTCTCACCGAATATCTCGGGTTACTGTCTGGTTAGTAGCGTGTTGAGGTATACTCAGTGGCTACAGTTGTGTGATCGTAATGATCAGAAAAGTTTTCCCTGCTTGTTTCAACTATCACACATTTGCAAGCTCAAAGGCGCCTGAATTTAATTTAAACTCAAGCCCGGCAAGGGCCGTTTTTCTCCTGGAGCCGATTTCACACATCTGCTGGGTGTGGACGAGAACTCCCTGGTATACTTTGTGTTTTACTCCTTTGCCTTTGAGAAAGATGATTTTCCGAAGTATCTTAATCCAGTTTACCCTGGTTCCGTGGAGGTGCTTCATTAATGCTGAGACTGAGCAAAGGCAGGGTTAGTTCAGCAACCTGAGTCCCTGTAAACCTAGCGAAAGTAGCCTTCCTGCAGGATGGGCCAGGTGGCCGGGGGCAGGCGCTTCAGAGCCTGGTTCTTGAACATGGCCGCTGCCGACGCCATGCCTCCGAGCGCTTGACAGCCAGGGGCTCCTTGGTGGGTAAGCCAGGCCCCAGAACACTACTACCTGTTCCTCCCACACCTGTTCTGGTGAAGTGGCTGGCCACCAGGTTCGCCCAGGATCTTCTGAGTGCTCCAGACCCTCACTTCCTCCAGTCACGGGCCTTCCCCCAGCAGGATCCACAGGAAGGGGCTGCATGCCATGCTCAAAAGGTTTCCGCTTGATGGCACTGTTGCTCCAGAAATGCCAACCACCCTCTGGAGCTGGGCCTCTCCCTCCGCCCTTTGCGTGTTAAAAAAGGCCCACGGTAGCCAAGAAAACCTTCCAAACCCTCCCAGCTCCGTTGTCTCCACTGGAGTGTTGGGGAAAGAGTGTCTCCTCTCTGGGGGGCTCTCCTGGGCAGTAAGTCCATAGAGAGAAGGACATCGGGCTCTCCTGGGCAGTAAGTCCATAGAGAGAAGGGCATCGAGAGGAGCCGTCCAGCTCTGGTCCATATCGACAGCAGTCTGAGACTCTTGAGACAGCAGTCTGAGACTCTGAGCCCTGTGTCCTGGCCACTGCTTCCTGGGGAGACAGGGATGTGATGGATTCTGTCACTTTGTTGTTCTGATCAGGGTTAGGACCAGAATTAACTTGATGATTCACGTATTAGGGTTGGGTTGAAAACCCTTGGCAGTTGGAATAAATCCAGGTTCTAGCCATGCATGCTAGTGTGCGCTCCTGGAATTGAGGATGCTTTTGGAGCAGGTGTAGAGATTGGTCCCCACAGAGCATTCTTAGTTATGGGGCTCCGTCCACTTTGGTAACTGGTTTCCAGCTAGGTGACTGAGCGTGCTGAAGAAACCCTAGACTTATGTCACGTGGCCCTTGTGCCAGGATACCCATCCATCCCTCACGGGAATCGATAAGTGGTAAGCGTGAGAACGGTTGTGTATCCGTGGATGCAGGCCTAACAGGTTATTCATTTCGCAAACCTCAGGGCTACTAGTTTAGGTAAGCAGGAAAGGTCATTAGTATGTGGAACTGCAACCTCAGTCCCAGGAAGTGACTCTGCGGGCGACTAAATGGTCACAGTGAGTTACATCACAGTGGGTTTCCAGAGTAAAGTCCAGACCATCTGGACATTTAGGCTGACTGCTGCTGGAGAAGGAAGTGGCAACCCACTCCAGTATTTTTGCCTGGCATATCCTATGGACGGAGGAGCCTACTAGGCTCCAGTCCATGGGTTTGCAAATAGTTGGACTTGACTGAGGGACTTCACTTTCACTTTTACTCCTCAGGGTAGGTAGTGTGGTTCGATCCGGTTTCTTTGTTTGGTTTCTGTTAATGGAACTAGGAGGTGACTGGTGCGTTTTTTGTTTTGCTTCTTACATTTTTCAAGCTGAATTCTTACTGAAGGATGTTGATCTGCATATGTGGCAAAGGTGCAAAATGGTGTTTTCTTTCCTTTCCAGGTGGCGGCTTGTTAAGTAAGAAAAGAGTGTGACCACCGACTCCTTCGTTGCCTTGGTGTGGAGCCAGCGTTGAGGCGTAGACCGAGACCAGACACTGATTTCCCACGTCTCGTAGGTGCGGAATACAGCCCTCAGCCGTGCTTTGGTTCTGTTACCCGCTTAGTACAGTAGGCCACCCCTCTCAGGGCAGGTCTCTCACCGCATTTCTCGGGTTACTGTCTGGTTAGTAGCGTGTTCAGGTATCCTTAGTGGCTACAGTTTTCCCTGCTTGATTCAACTGTCAACCATTTTCAAGTTGAAGGGCGCCTGAATTCCATTCTAACGTGAGCCTGGCAAGGGCCATTATTTTCCTGGAGCCGATTTCACCTGTCCGATGGGTATGGAAGAGAACTCACCGCTGTACTGTTTGGTTTACTCCTTTGCCTTTGAGAAAGATGATTTTCTGAAGGGTATGAATCCAGTTTACTCTGCTTCCAATGAGGTGTGTCCTTAATCCTAAGACTGGGCAAAGGCAGGCTTAGTTCAGCAACCTGAGTCCTTGTAAACCTAGCGAAAGTAGCCTTCCTGCAGGATGGGCCAGGTGGCCGGGGGCAGGCGCTTCAGAGCCTTGTTCCTGAACATGGCTGCTGCCTACGCCACGCCCCCGAGCGCTTGACAGCCAGGGGCTCCTCGGTGGGTATGCCAGGCCCCAGAACACCACTACCTGTTCCTCCCACACGTGGTGAGGCGACAGGCCTCCAGGTTCGCCCAGGATCTTCTGAGTGCTCCAGACCCTCACTTCCTAGAGTCACAGGCCTTCCCCCACAGGATCCACAGGAAGGGCCTGCACGCCATGCTCAAGAGGTTTCCGCTTGATGGCACTGCTGCCCCAGAAATGCCAACCACCCTCTGGAGCTGGGCCTCTCCCTCCGCCCTTTGCATGTTAAAAAAGGCCCACGGTAGCCAGGAAAACCTTCCAAACCCTCCCAGCTGGGTCGGCTCCACTGGAATGTTGGCGGAAGAGGTGTCTCCTCTCGGGGGCTCTCCTGGGCCAGGAGACCATAGAGAAAAGGACATCCAGAGGAGCCGGCCAGCGCTGGTCCGCATCAACAGCAGTGTCTGAAACTCTGAGCCCTGTGTCCTGGCCAACTGGTTCCTGGGGAGACCGGGATGTGACGGATTCTGTCAGTTTGTTGTTACTGATGAGAGTTAGGACCAGAATTACCTCGATGATTCACGTATTAGGGTTTGGTAGAAACCCCTTGCCACGTGGAATAAATCCGGGTTTTACCCGTGCATCATAGTGTGCACTCCCGCAATAATGGATCCTTTTGGAACAGGTGTAGAGATTGGTCCCCACAGAGCATTCTTAGTTATGGGGCTCCGTCCACTTTGGTAAGTTGTTTCCAGCTAGGTGACTGAGCGTGCTGAAGAAACCCTAGACTTATGTCACGTGGCCCTTGTGCCAGGACACCCATGCCTCACGGGCATCAATAAGTGGTAAGCGGGAGAACGTTTGAGTGTCTGTGGATGCAAGGCGAACAGGTTATTCATGTCGCAAACCTCGGGGCTACTAGTTTAGGTAAGCAGGAACGGTCATTAGTATGTGGAACTGCAACCTCAGTCCCAGGAAGTGACTCTACGGGCGACTAAATGGTCACAGTCAGGTACGTCACAGTGGGTTTGCAGTATAAAGTCCAGACCATCTGGACATTTAGGCTGACTTCTCCTAAGGGTAGGTAGTGTGGTTCGATAGAGTGTTTGTGTTTGGTTTCTGTTAATGGAACTAGGAGGTGACTGGTGCGTTTTTTGTTTTGCTTCTTATGTTTTTCAAGCTGAGTTCTTACTGAGGGATGTTGATCTGCATATGTGGCAAAGGTGTAAACTGGTATTTTCTTTCCTTTCCAGGTGGGGGCTTGCTAAAGTAAGAGAAGAGTGTGATCACCGGCTCCTTCGTTGCCTTGGTGTGGAGCCAGCGTTGAGGCATAGACCGAGACCACACACTGATTTCCCACGTCTCGTAGGTGCGGAATACAGCCCTCAGTCGTCCTTTGGTTCTGTTACCCGCTTCTGTCCAGTAGGCACCTCTCTCAAGGCAGGTCTCTCACCGAATATCTCGGGTTACTGTCTGGTTAGTAGCGTGTTGAGGTATACTCAGTGGCTACAGTTGTGTGATCGTAATGATCAGAAAAGTTTTCCCTGCTTGTTTCAACTATCACACATTTGCAAGCTCAAAGGCGCCTGAATTTAATTTAAACTCAAGCCCGGCAAGGGCCGTTTTTCTCCTGGAGCCGATTTCACACATCTGCTGGGTGTGGACGAGAACTCCCTGGTATACTTTGTGTTTTACTCCTTTGCCTTTGAGAAAGATGATTTTCCGAAGTATCTTAATCCAGTTTACCCTGGTTCCGTGGAGGTGCTTCATTAATGCTGAGACTGAGCAAAGGCAGGGTTAGTTCAGCAACCTGAGTCCCTGTAAACCTAGCGAAAGTAGCCTTCCTGCAGGATGGGCCAGGTGGCCGGGGGCAGGCGCTTCAGAGCCTGGTTCTTGAACATGGCCGCTGCCGACGCCATGCCTCCGAGCGCTTGACAGCCAGGGGCTCCTTGGTGGGTAAGCCAGGCCCCAGAACACTACTACCTGTTCCTCCCACACCTGTTCTGGTGAAGTGGCTGGCCACCAGGTTCGCCCAGGATCTTCTGAGTGCTCCAGACCCTCACTTCCTCCAGTCACGGGCCTTCCCCCAGCAGGATCCACAGGAAGGGGCTGCATGCCATGCTCAAAAGGTTTCCGCTTGATGGCACTGTTGCTCCAGAAATGCCAACCACCCTCTGGAGCTGGGCCTCTCCCTCCGCCCTTTGCGTGTTAAAAAAGGCCCACGGTAGCCAAGAAAACCTTCCAAACCCTCCCAGCTCCGTTGTCTCCACTGGAGTGTTGGGGAAAGAGTGTCTCCTCTCTGGGGGGCTCTCCTGGGCAGTAAGTCCATAGAGAGAAGGACATCGGGCTCTCCTGGGCAGTAAGTCCATAGAGAGAAGGGCATCGAGAGGAGCCGTCCAGCTCTGGTCCATATCGACAGCAGTCTGAGACTCTTGAGACAGCAGTCTGAGACTCTGAGCCCTGTGTCCTGGCCACTGCTTCCTGGGGAGACAGGGATGTGATGGATTCTGTCACTTTGTTGTTCTGATCAGGGTTAGGACCAGAATTAACTTGATGATTCACGTGTTAGGGTTGGGTTGAAAACCCTTGGCAGTTGGAATAAATCCAGGTTCTAGCCATGCATGCTAGTGTGCGCTCCTGGAATTGAGGATGCTTTTGGAGCAGGTGTAGAGATTGGTCCCCACAGAGCATTCTTAGTTATGGGGCTCCGTCCACTTTGGTAACTGGTTTCCAGCTAGGTGACTGAGCGTGCTGAAGAAACCCTAGACTTATGTCACGTGGCCCTTGTGCCAGGATACCCATCCATCCCTCACGGGAATCGATAAGTGGTAAGCGTGAGAACGGTTGTGTATCCGTGGATGCAGGCCTAACAGGTTATTCATTTCGCAAACCTCAGGGCTACTAGTTTAGGTAAGCAGGAAAGGTCATTAGTATGTGGAACTGCAACCTCAGTCCCAGGAAGTGACTCTGCGGGCGACTAAATGGTCACAGTGAGTTACATCACAGTGGGTTTCCAGAGTAAAGTCCAGACCATCTGGACATTTAGGCTGACTGCTGCTGGAGAAGGAAGTGGCAACCCACTCCAGTATTTTTGCCTGGCATATCCTATGGACGGAGGAGCCTACTAGGCTCCAGTCCATGGGTTTGCAAATAGTTGGACTTGACTGAGGGACTTCACTTTCACTTTTACTCCTCAGGGTAGGTAGTGTGGTTCGATCCGGTTTCTTTGTTTGGTTTCTGTTAATGGAACTAGGAGGTGACTGGTGCGTTTTTTGTTTTGCTTCTTACATTTTTCAAGCTGAATTCTTACTGAAGGATGTTGATCTGCATATGTGGCAAAGGTGCAAAATGGTGTTTTCTTTCCTTTCCAGGTGGCGGCTTGTTAAGTAAGAAAAGAGTGTGACCACCGACTCCTTCGTTGCCTTGGTGTGGAGCCAGCGTTGAGGCGTAGACCGAGACCAGACACTGATTTCCCACGTCTCGTAGGTGCGGAATACAGCCCTCAGCCGTGCTTTGGTTCTGTTACCCGCTTAGTACAGTAGGCCACCCCTCTCAGGGCAGGTCTCTCACCGCATTTCTCGGGTTACTGTCTGGTTAGTAGCGTGTTCAGGTATCCTTAGTGGCTACAGTTTTCCCTGCTTGATTCAACTGTCAACCATTTTCAAGTTGAAGGGCGCCTGAATTCCATTCTAACGTGAGCCTGGCAAGGGCCATTATTTTCCTGGAGCCGATTTCACCTGTCCGATGGGTATGGAAGAGAACTCACCGCTGTACTGTTTGGTTTACTCCTTTGCCTTTGAGAAAGATGATTTTCTGAAGGGTATGAATCCAGTTTACTCTGCTTCCAATGAGGTGTGTCCTTAATCCTAAGACTGGGCAAAGGCAGGCTTAGTTCAGCAACCTGAGTCCTTGTAAACCTAGCGAAAGTAGCCTTCCTGCAGGATGGGCCAGGTGGCCGGGGGCAGGCACTTCAGAGCCTTGTTCCTGAACATGGCTGCTGCCTACGCCACGCCCCCGAGCGCTTGACAGCCAGGGGCTCCTCGGTGGGTATGCCAGGCCCCAGAACACCACTACCTGTTCCTCCCACACGTGGTGAGGCGACAGGCCTCCAGGTTCGCCCAGGATCTTCTGAGTGCTCCAGACCCTCACTTCCTAGAGTCACAGGCCTTCCCCCACAGGATCCACAGGAAGGGCCTGCACGCCATGCTCAAGAGGTTTCCGCTTGATGGCACTGCTGCCCCAGAAATGCCAACCACCCTCTCAGCTGGGCCTCTCCCTCCGCCCTTTGCATGTTAAAAAAGGCCCACGGTAGCCAGGAAAACCTTCCAAACCCTCCCAGCTGGGTCGGCTCCACTGGAATGTTGGCGGAAGAGGTGTCTCCTCTCGGGGGCTCTCCTGGGCCAGGAGACCATAGAGAAAAGGACATCCAGAGGAGCCGGCCAGCGCTGGTCCGCATCAACAGCAGTGTCTGAAACTCTGAGCCCTGTGTCCTGGCCAACTGGTTCCTGGGGAGACCGGGATGTGACGGATTCTGTCAGTTTGTTGTTACTGATGAGAGTTAGGACCAGAATTACCTCGATGATTCACGTATTAGGGTTTGGTAGAAACCCCTTGCCACGTGGAATAAATCCGGGTTTTACCCGTGCATCATAGTGTGCACTCCCGCAATAATGGATCCTTTTGGAACAGGTGTAGAGATTGGTCCCCACAGAGCATTCTTAGTTATGGGGCTCCGTCCACTTTGGTAAGTTGTTTCCAGCTAGGTGACTGAGCGTGCTGAAGAAACCCTAGACTTATGTCACGTGGCCCTTGTGCCAGGACACCCATGCCTCACGGGCATCAATAAGTGGTAAGCGGGAGAACGTTTGAGTGTCTGTGGATGCAAGGCGAACAGGTTATTCATGTCGCAAACCTCGGGGCTACTAGTTTAGGTAAGCAGGAACGGTCATTAGTATGTGGAACTGCAACCTCAGTCCCAGGAAGTGACTCTACGGGCGACTAAATGGTCACAGTCAGGTACGTCACAGTGGGTTTGCAGTATAAAGTCCAGACCATCTGGACATTTAGGCTGACTTCTCCTAAGGGTAGGTAGTGTGGTTCGATAGAGTGTTTGTGTTTGGTTTCTGTTAATGGAACTAGGAGGTGACTGGTGCGTTTTTTGTTTTGCTTCTTATGTTTTTCAAGCTGAGTTCTTACTGAGGGATGTTGATCTGCATATGTGGCAAAGGTGTAAACTGGTATTTTCTTTCCTTTCCAGGTGGGGGCTTGCTAAAGTAAGAGAAGAGTGTGATCACCGGCTCCTTCGTTGCCTTGGTGTGGAGCCAGCGTTGAGGCATAGACCGAGACCACACACTGATTTCCCACGTCTCGTAGGTGCGGAATACAGCCCTCAGTCGTCCTTTGGTTCTGTTACCCGCTTCTGTCCAGTAGGCACCTCTCTCAAGGCAGGTCTCTCACCGAATATCTCGGGTTACTGTCTGGTTAGTAGCGTGTTGAGGTATACTCAGTGGCTACAGTTGTGTGATCGTAATGATCAGAAAAGTTTTCCCTGCTTGTTTCAACTATCACACATTTGCAAGCTCAAAGGCGCCTGAATTTAATTTAAACTCAAGCCCGGCAAGGGCCGTTTTTCTCCTGGAGCCGATTTCACACATCTGCTGGGTGTGGACGAGAACTCCCTGGTATACTTTGTGTTTTACTCCTTTGCCTTTGAGAAAGATGATTTTCCGAAGTATCTTAATCCAGTTTACCCTGGTTCCGTGGAGGTGCTTCATTAATGCTGAGACTGAGCAAAGGCAGGGTTAGTTCAGCAACCTGAGTCCCTGTAAACCTAGCGAAAGTAGCCTTCCTGCAGGATGGGCCAGGTGGCCGGGGGCAGGCGCTTCAGAGCCTGGTTCTTGAACATGGCCGCTGCCGACGCCATGCCTCCGAGCGCTTGACAGCCAGGGGCTCCTTGGTGGGTAAGCCAGGCCCCAGAACACTACTACCTGTTCCTCCCACACCTGTTCTGGTGAAGTGGCTGGCCACCAGGTTCGCCCAGGATCTTCTGAGTGCTCCAGACCCTCACTTCCTCCAGTCACGGGCCTTCCCCCAGCAGGATCCACAGGAAGGGGCTGCATGCCATGCTCAAAAGGTTTCCGCTTGATGGCACTGTTGCTCCAGAAATGCCAACCACCCTCTGGAGCTGGGCCTCTCCCTCCGCCCTTTGCGTGTTAAAAAAGGCCCACGGTAGCCAAGAAAACCTTCCAAACCCTCCCAGCTCCGTTGTCTCCACTGGAGTGTTGGGGAAAGAGTGTCTCCTCTCTGGGGGGCTCTCCTGGGCAGTAAGTCCATAGAGAGAAGGACATCGGGCTCTCCTGGGCAGTAAGTCCATAGAGAGAAGGGCATCGAGAGGAGCCGTCCAGCTCTGGTCCATATCGACAGCAGTCTGAGACTCTTGAGACAGCAGTCTGAGACTCTGAGCCCTGTGTCCTGGCCACTGCTTCCTGGGGAGACAGGGATGTGATGGATTCTGTCACTTTGTTGTTCTGATCAGGGTTAGGACCAGAATTAACTTGATGATTCACGTGTTAGGGTTGGGTTGAAAACCCTTGGCAGTTGGAATAAATCCAGGTTCTAGCCATGCATGCTAGTGTGCGCTCCTGGAATTGAGGATGCTTTTGGAGCAGGTGTAGAGATTGGTCCCCACAGAGCATTCTTAGTTATGGGGCTCCGTCCACTTTGGTAACTGGTTTCCAGCTAGGTGACTGAGCGTGCTGAAGAAACCCTAGACTTATGTCACGTGGCCCTTGTGCCAGGATACCCATCCATCCCTCACGGGAATCGATAAGTGGTAAGCGTGAGAACGGTTGTGTATCCGTGGATGCAGGCCTAACAGGTTATTCATTTCGCAAACCTCAGGGCTACTAGTTTAGGTAAGCAGGAAAGGTCATTAGTATGTGGAACTGCAACCTCAGTCCCAGGAAGTGACTCTGCGGGCGACTAAATGGTCACAGTGAGTTACATCACAGTGGGTTTCCAGAGTAAAGTCCAGACCATCTGGACATTTAGGCTGACTGCTGCTGGAGAAGGAAGTGGCAACCCACTCCAGTATTTTTGCCTGGCATATCCTATGGACGGAGGAGCCTACTAGGCTCCAGTCCATGGGTTTGCAAATAGTTGGACTTGACTGAGGGACTTCACTTTCACTTTTACTCCTCAGGGTAGGTAGTGTGGTTCGATCCGGTTTCTTTGTTTGGTTTCTGTTAATGGAACTAGGAGGTGACTGGTGCGTTTTTTGTTTTGCTTCTTACATTTTTCAAGCTGAATTCTTACTGAAGGATGTTGATCTGCATATGTGGCAAAGGTGCAAAATGGTGTTTTCTTTCCTTTCCAGGTGGCGGCTTGTTAAGTAAGAAAAGAGTGTGACCACCGACTCCTTCGTTGCCTTGGTGTGGAGCCAGCGTTGAGGCGTAGACCGAGACCAGACACTGATTTCCCACGTCTCGTAGGTGCGGAATACAGCCCTCAGCCGTGCTTTGGTTCTGTTACCCGCTTAGTACAGTAGGCCACCCCTCTCAGGGCAGGTCTCTCACCGCATTTCTCGGGTTACTGTCTGGTTAGTAGCGTGTTCAGGTATCCTTAGTGGCTACAGTTTTCCCTGCTTGATTCAACTGTCAACCATTTTCAAGTTGAAGGGCGCCTGAATTCCATTCTAACGTGAGCCTGGCAAGGGCCATTATTTTCCTGGAGCCGATTTCACCTGTCCGATGGGTATGGAAGAGAACTCACCGCTGTACTGTTTGGTTTACTCCTTTGCCTTTGAGAAAGATGATTTTCTGAAGGGTATGAATCCAGTTTACTCTGCTTCCAATGAGGTGTGTCCTTAATCCTAAGACTGGGCAAAGGCAGGCTTAGTTCAGCAACCTGAGTCCTTGTAAACCTAGCGAAAGTAGCCTTCCTGCAGGATGGGCCAGGTGGCCGGGGGCAGGCGCTTCAGAGCCTTGTTCCTGAACATGGCTGCTGCCTACGCCACGCCCCCGAGCGCTTGACAGCCAGGGGCTCCTCGGTGGGTATGCCAGGCCCCAGAACACCACTACCTGTTCCTCCCACACGTGGTGAGGCGACAGGCCTCCAGGTTCGCCCAGGATCTTCTGAGTGCTCCAGACCCTCACTTCCTAGAGTCACAGGCCTTCCCCCACAGGATCCACAGGAAGGGCCTGCACGCCATGCTCAAGAGGTTTCCGCTTGATGGCACTGCTGCCCCAGAAATGCCAACCACCCTCTGGAGCTGGGCCTCTCCCTCCGCCCTTTGCATGTTAAAAAAGGCCCACGGTAGCCAGGAAAACCTTCCAAACCCTCCCAGCTGGGTCGGCTCCACTGGAATGTTGGCGGAAGAGGTGTCTCCTCTCGGGGGCTCTCCTGGGCCAGGAGACCATAGAGAAAAGGACATCCAGAGGAGCCGGCCAGCGCTGGTCCGCATCAACAGCAGTGTCTGAAACTCTGAGCCCTGTGTCCTGGCCAACTGGTTCCTGGGGAGACCGGGATGTGACGGATTCTGTCAGTTTGTTGTTACTGATGAGAGTTAGGACCAGAATTACCTCGATGATTCACGTATTAGGGTTTGGTAGAAACCCCTTGCCACGTGGAATAAATCCAGGTTTTACCCGTGCATCATAGTGTGCACTCCCGCAATAATGGATCCTTTTGGAACAGGTGTAGAGATTGGTCCCCACAGAGCATTCTTAGTTATGGGGCTCCGTCCACTTTGGTAAGTTGTTTCCAGCTAGGTGACTGAGCGTGCTGAAGAAACCCTAGACTTATGTCACGTGGCCCTTGTGCCAGGACACCCATGCCTCACGGGCATCAATAAGTGGTAAGCGGGAGAACGTTTGAGTGTCTGTGGATGCAAGGCGAACAGGTTATTCATGTCGCAAACCTCGGGGCTACTAGTTTAGGTAAGCAGGAACGGTCATTAGTATGTGGAACTGCAACCTCAGTCCCAGGAAGTGACTCTACGGGCGACTAAATGGTCACAGTCAGGTACGTCACAGTGGGTTTGCAGTATAAAGTCCAGACCATCTGGACATTTAGGCTGACTTCTCCTAAGGGTAGGTAGTGTGGTTCGATAGAGTGTTTGTGTTTGGTTTCTGTTAATGGAACTAGGAGGTGACTGGTGCGTTTTTTGTTTTGCTTCTTATGTTTTTCAAGCTGAGTTCTTACTGAGGGATGTTGATCTGCATATGTGGCAAAGGTGTAAACTGGTATTTTCTTTCCTTTCCAGGTGGGGGCTTGCTAAAGTAAGAGAAGAGTGTGATCACCGGCTCCTTCGTTGCCTTGGTGTGGAGCCAGCGTTGAGGCATAGACCGAGACCACACACTGATTTCCCACGTCTCGTAGGTGCGGAATACAGCCCTCAGTCGTCCTTTGGTTCTGTTACCCGCTTCTGTCCAGTAGGCACCTCTCTCAAGGCAGGTCTCTCACCGAATATCTCGGGTTACTGTCTGGTTAGTAGCGTGTTGAGGTATACTCAGTGGCTACAGTTGTGTGATCGTAATGATCAGAAAAGTTTTCCCTGCTTGTTTCAACTATCACACATTTGCAAGCTCAAAGGCGCCTGAATTTAATTTAAACTCAAGCCCGGCAAGGGCCGTTTTTCTCCTGGAGCCGATTTCACACATCTGCTGGGTGTGGACGAGAACTCCCTGGTATACTTTGTGTTTTACTCCTTTGCCTTTGAGAAAGATGATTTTCCGAAGTATCTTAATCCAGTTTACCCTGGTTCCGTGGAGGTGCTTCATTAATGCTGAGACTGAGCAAAGGCAGGGTTAGTTCAGCAACCTGAGTCCCTGTAAACCTAGCGAAAGTAGCCTTCCTGCAGGATGGGCCAGGTGGCCGGGGGCAGGCGCTTCAGAGCCTGGTTCTTGAACATGGCCGCTGCCGACGCCATGCCTCCGAGCGCTTGACAGCCAGGGGCTCCTTGGTGGGTAAGCCAGGCCCCAGAACACTACTACCTGTTCCTCCCACACCTGTTCTGGTGAAGTGGCTGGCCACCAGGTTCGCCCAGGATCTTCTGAGTGCTCCAGACCCTCACTTCCTCCAGTCACGGGCCTTCCCCCAGCAGGATCCACAGGAAGGGGCTGCATGCCATGCTCAAAAGGTTTCCGCTTGATGGCACTGTTGCTCCAGAAATGCCAACCACCCTCTGGAGCTGGGCCTCTCCCTCCGCCCTTTGCGTGTTAAAAAAGGCCCACGGTAGCCAAGAAAACCTTCCAAACCCTCCCAGCTCCGTTGTCTCCACTGGAGTGTTGGGGAAAGAGTGTCTCCTCTCTGGGGGGCTCTCCTGGGCAGTAAGTCCATAGAGAGAAGGACATCGGGCTCTCCTGGGCAGTAAGTCCATAGAGAGAAGGGCATCGAGAGGAGCCGTCCAGCTCTGGTCCATATCGACAGCAGTCTGAGACTCTTGAGACAGCAGTCTGAGACTCTGAGCCCTGTGTCCTGGCCACTGCTTCCTGGGGAGACAGGGATGTGATGGATTCTGTCACTTTGTTGTTCTGATCAGGGTTAGGACCAGAATTAACTTGATGATTCACGTATTAGGGTTGGGTTGAAAACCCTTGGCAGTTGGAATAAATCCAGGTTCTAGCCATGCATGCTAGTGTGCGCTCCTGGAATTGAGGATGCTTTTGGAGCAGGTGTAGAGATTGGTCCCCACAGAGCATTCTTAGTTATGGGGCTCCGTCCACTTTGGTAACTGGTTTCCAGCTAGGTGACTGAGCGTGCTGAAGAAACCCTAGACTTATGTCACGTGGCCCTTGTGCCAGGATACCCATCCATCCCTCACGGGAATCGATAAGTGGTAAGCATGAGAACGGTTGTGTATCCGTGGATGCAGGCCTAACAGGTTATTCATTTCGCAAACCTCAGGGCTACTAGTTTAGGTAAGCAGGAAAGGTCATTAGTATGTGGAACTGCAACCTCAGTCCCAGGAAGTGACTCTGCGGGCGACTAAATGGTCACAGTGAGTTACATCACAGTGGGTTTCCAGAGTAAAGTCCAGACCATCTGGACATTTAGGCTGACTGCTGCTGGAGAAGGAAGTGGCAACCCACTCCAGTATTTTTGCCTGGCATATCCTATGGACGGAGGAGCCTACTAGGCTCCAGTCCATGGGTTTGCAAATAGTTGGACTTGACTGAGGGACTTCACTTTCACGTTTACTCCTCAGGGTAGGTAGTGTGGTTCGATCCGGTTTCTTTGTTTGGTTTCTGTTAATGGAACTAGGAGGTGACTGGTGCGTTTTTTGTTTTGCTTCTTACATTTTTCAAGCTGATTTCTTACTGAAGGATGTTGATCTGCATATGTGGCAAAGGTGCAAAATGGTGTTTTCTTTCCTTTCCAGGTGGCGGCTTGTTAAGTAAGAAAAGAGTGTGACCACCGACTCCTTCGTTGCCTTGGTGTGGAGCCAGCGTTGAGGCGTAGACCGAGACCAGACACTGATTTCCCACGTCTCGTAGGTGCGGAATACAGCCCTCAGCCGTGCTTTGGTTCTGTTACCCGCTTAGTACAGTAGGCCACCCCTCTCAGGGCAGGTCTCTCACCGCATTTCTCGGGTTACTGTCTGGTTAGTAGCGTGTTCAGGTATCCTTAGTGGCTACAGTTTTCCCTGCTTGATTCAACTGTCAACCATTTTCAAGTTGAAGGGCGCCTGAATTCCATTCTAACGTGAGCCTGGCAAGGGCCATTATTTTCCTGGAGCCGATTTCACCTGTCCGATGGGTATGGAAGAGAACTCACCACTGTACTGTTTGGTTTACTCCTTTGCCTTTGAGAAAGATGATTTTCTGAAGGGTATGAATCCAGTTTACTCTGCTTCCAATGAGGTGTGTCCTTAATCCTAAGACTGGGCAAAGGCAGGCTTAGTTCAGCAACCTGAGTCCTTGTAAACCTAGCGAAAGTAGCCTTCCTGCAGGATGGGCCAGGTGGCCGGGGGCAGGCGCTTCAGAGCCTTGTTCCTGAACATGGCTGCTGCCTACGCCACGCCCCCGAGCGCTTGACAGCCAGGGGCTCCTCGGTGGGTATGCCAGGCCCCAGAACTCCACTACCTGTTCCTCCCACACGTGGTGAGGCGACAGGCCTCCAGGTTCGCCCAGGATCTTCTGAGTGCTCCAGACCCTCACTTCCTAGAGTCACAGGCCTTCCCCCACAGGATCCACAGGAAGGGCCTGCACGCCATGCTCAAGAGGTTTCCGCTTGATGGCACTGCTGCCCCAGAAATGCCAACCACCCTCTGGAGCTGGGCCTCTCCCTCCGCCCTTTGCATGTTAAAAAAGGCCCACGGTAGCCAGGAAAACCTTCCAAACCCTCCCAGCTGGGTCGGCTCCACTGGAATGTTGGCGGAAGAGGTGTCTCCTCTCGGGGGCTCTCCTGGGCCAGGAGACCATAGAGAAAAGGACATCCAGAGGAGCCGGCCAGCGCTGGTCCGCATCAACAGCAGTGTCTGAAACTCTGAGCCCTGTGTCCTGGCCAACTGGTTCCTGGGGAGACCGGGATGTGACGGATTCTGTCAGTTTGTTGTTACTGATGAGAGTTAGGACCAGAATTACCTCGATGATTCACGTATTAGGGTTTGGTAGAAACCCCTTGCCACGTGGAATAAATCCAGGTTTTACCCGTGCATCATAGTGTGCACTCCCGCAATAATGGATCCTTTTGGAACAGGTGTAGAGATTGGTCCCCACAGAGCATTCTTAGTTATGGGGCTCCGTCCACTTTGGTAAGTTGTTTCCAGCTAGGTGACTGAGCGTGCTGAAGAAACCCTAGACTTATGTCACGTGGCCCTTGTGCCAGGACACCCATGCCTCACGGGCATCAATAAGTGGTAAGCGGGAGAACGTTTGAGTGTCTGTGGATGCAAGGCGAACAGGTTATTCATGTCGCAAACCTCGGGGCTACTAGTTTAGGTAAGCAGGAACGGTCATTAGTATGTGGAACTGCAACCTCAGTCCCAGGAAGTGACTCTACGGGCGACTAAATGGTCACAGTCAGGTACGTCACAGTGGGTTTGCAGTATAAAGTCCAGACCATCTGGACATTTAGGCTGACTTCTCCTAAGGGTAGGTAGTGTGGTTCGATAGAGTGTTTGTGTTTGGTTTCTGTTAATGGAACTAGGAGGTGACTGGTGCGTTTTTTGTTTTGCTTCTTATGTTTTTCAAGCTGAGTTCTTACTGAGGGATGTTGATCTGCATATGTGGCAAAGGTGTAAACTGGTATTTTCTTTCCTTTCCAGGTGGGGGCTTGCTAAAGTAAGAGAAGAGTGTGATCACCGGCTCCTTCGTTGCCTTGGTGTGGAGCCAGCGTTGAGGCATAGACCGAGACCACACACTGATTTCCCACGTCTCGTAGGTGCGGAATACAGCCCTCAGTCGTCCTTTGGTTCTGTTACCCGCTTCTGTCCAGTAGGCACCTCTCTCAAGGCAGGTCTCTCACCGAATATCTCGGGTTACTGTCTGGTTAGTAGCGTGTTGAGGTATACTCAGTGGCTACAGTTGTGTGATCGTAATGATCAGAAAAGTTTTCCCTGCTTGTTTCAACTATCACACATTTGCAAGCTCAAAGGCGCCTGAATTTAATTTAAACTCAAGCCCGGCAAGGGCCGTTTTTCTCCTGGAGCCGATTTCACACATCTGCTGGGTGTGGACGAGAACTCCCTGGTATACTTTGTGTTTTACTCCTTTGCCTTTGAGAAAGATGATTTTCCGAAGTATCTTAATCCAGTTTACCCTGGTTCCGTGGAGGTGCTTCATTAATGCTGAGACTGAGCAAAGGCAGGGTTAGTTCAGCAACCTGAGTCCCTGTAAACCTAGCGAAAGTAGCCTTCCTGCAGGATGGGCCAGGTGGCCGGAGGCAGGCGCTTCAGAGCCTGGTTCTTGAACATGGCCACTGCCGACGCCATGCCTCCGAGCGCTTGACAGCCAGGGGCTCCTTGGTGGGTAAGCCAGGCCCCAGAACACTACTACCTGTTCCTCCCACACCTGTTGTGGTGAAGTGGCTGGCCACCAGGTTCGCCCAGGATCTTCTGAGTGCTCCAGACCCTCACTTCCTCCAGTCACGGGCCTTCCCCCAGCAGGATCCACAGGAAGGGGCTGCATGCCATGCTCAAAAGGTTTCCGCTTGATGGCACTGTTGCTCCAGAAATGCCAACCACCCTCTGGAGCTGGGCCTCTCCCTCCGCCCTTTGCGTGTTAAAAAAGGCCCACGGTAGCCAAGAAAACCTTCCAAACCCTCCCAGCTCCGTTGTCTCCACTGGAGTGTTGGGGAAAGAGTGTCTCCTCTCTGGGGGGCTCTCCTGGGCAGTAAGTCCATAGAGAGAAGGACATCGGGCTCTCCTGGGCAGTAAGTCCATAGAGAGAAGGGCATCGAGAGGAGCCGTCCAGCTCTGGTCCATATCGACAGCAGTCTGAGACTCTTGAGACAGCAGTCTGAGACTCTGAGCCCTGTGTCCTGGCCACTGCTTCCTGGGGAGACAGGGATGTGATGGATTCTGTCACTTTGTTGTTCTGATCAGGGTTAGGACCAGAATTAACTTGATGATTCACGTATTAGGGTTGGGTTGAAAACCCTTGGCAGTTGGAATAAATCCAGGTTCTAGCCATGCATGCTAGTGTGCGCTCCTGGAATTGAGGATGCTTTTGGAGCAGGTGTAGAGATTGGTCCCCACAGAGCATTCTTAGTTATGGGGCTCCGTCCACTTTGGTAACTGGTTTCCAGCTAGGTGACTGAGCGTGCTGAAGAAACCCTAGACTTATGTCACGTGGCCCTTGTGCCAGGATACCCATCCATCCCTCACGGGAATCGATAAGTGGTAAGCGTGAGAACGGTTGTGTATCCGTGGATGCAGGCCTAACAGGTTATTCATTTCGCAAACCTCAGGGCTACTAGTTTAGGTAAGCAGGAAAGGTCATTAGTATGTGGAACTGCAACCTCAGTCCCAGGAAGTGACTCTGCGGGCGACTAAATGGTCACAGTGAGTTACATCACAGTGGGTTTCCAGAGTAAAGTCCAGACCATCTGGACATTTAGGCTGACTGCTGCTGGAGAAGGAAGTGGCAACCCACTCCAGTATTTTTGCCTGGCATATCCTATGGACGGAGGAGCCTACTAGGCTCCAGTCCATGGGTTTGCAAATAGTTGGACTTGACTGAGGGACTTCACTTTCACGTTTACTCCTCAGGGTAGGTAGTGTGGTTCGATCCGGTTTCTTTGTTTGGTTTCTGTTAATGGAACTAGGAGGTGACTGGTGCGTTTTTTGTTTTGCTTCTTACATTTTTCAAGCTGAATTCTTACTGAAGGATGTTGATCTGCATATGTGGCAAAGGTGCAAAATGGTGTTTTCTTTCCTTTCCAGGTGGCGGCTTGTTAAGTAAGAAAAGAGTGTGACCACCGACTCCTTCGTTGCCTTGGTGTGGAGCCAGCGTTGAGGCGTAGACCGAGACCAGACACTGATTTCCCACGTCTCGTAGGTGCGGAATACAGCCCTCAGCCGTGCTTTGGTTCTGTTACCCGCTTAGTACAGTAGGCCACCCCTCTCAGGGCAGGTCTCTCACCGCATTTCTCGGGTTACTGTCTGGTTAGTAGCGTGTTCAGGTATCCTTAGTGGCTACAGTTTTCCCTGCTTGATTCAACTGTCAACCATTTTCAAGTTGAAGGGCGCCTGAATTCCATTCTAACGTGAGCCTGGCAAGGGCCATTATTTTCCTGGAGCCGATTTCACCTGTCCGATGGGTATGGAAGAGAACTCACCGCTGTACTGTTTGGTTTACTCCTTTGCCTTTGAGAAAGATGATTTTCTGAAGGGTATGAATCCAGTTTACTCTGCTTCCAATGAGGTGTGTCCTTAATCCTAAGACTGGGCAAAGGCAGGCTTAGTTCAGCAACCTGAGTCCTTGTAAACCTAGCGAAAGTAGCCTTCCTGCAGGATGGGCCAGGTGGCCGGGGGCAGGCGCTTCAGAGCCTTGTTCCTGAACATGGCTGCTGCCTACGCCACGCCCCCGAGCGCTTGACAGCCAGGGGCTCCTCGGTGGGTATGCCAGGCCCCAGAACACCACTACCTGTTCCTCCCACACGTGGTGAGGCGACAGGCCTCCAGGTTCGCCCAGGATCTTCTGAGTGCTCCAGACCCTCACTTCCTAGAGTCACAGGCCTTCCCCCACAGGATCCACAGGAAGGGCCTGCACGCCATGCTCAAGAGGTTTCCGCTTGATGGCACTGCTGCCCCAGAAATGCCAACCACCCTCTGGAGCTGGGCCTCTCCCTCCGCCCTTTGCATGTTAAAAAAGGCCCACGGTAGCCAGGAAAACCTTCCAAACCCTCCCAGCTGGGTCGGCTCCACTGGAATGTTGGCGGAAGAGGTGTCTCCTCTCGGGGGCTCTCCTGGGCCAGGAGACCATAGAGAAAAGGACATCCAGAGGAGCCGGCCAGCGCTGGTCCGCATCAACAGCAGTGTCTGAAACTCTGAGCCCTGTGTCCTGGCCAACTGGTTCCTGGGGAGACCGGGATGTGACGGATTCTGTCAGTTTGTTGTTACTGATGAGAGTTAGGACCAGAATTACCTCGATGATTCACGTATTAGGGTTTGGTAGAAACCCCTTGCCACGTGGAATAAATCCAGGTTTTACCCGTGCATCATAGTGTGCACTCCCGCAATAATGGATCCTTTTGGAACAGGTGTAGAGATTGGTCCCCACAGAGCATTCTTAGTTATGGGGCTCCGTCCACTTTGGTAAGTTGTTTCCAGCTAGGTGACTGAGCGTGCTGAAGAAACCCTAGACTTATGTCACGTGGCCCTTGTGCCAGGACACCCATGCCTCACGGGCATCAATAAGTGGTAAGCGGGAGAACGTTTGAGTGTCTGTGGATGCAAGGCGAACAGGTTATTCATGTCGCAAACCTCGGGGCTACTAGTTTAGGTAAGCAGGAACGGTCATTAGTATGTGGAACTGCAACCTCAGTCCCAGGAAGTGACTCTACGGGCGACTAAATGGTCACAGTCAGGTACGTCACAGTGGGTTTGCAGTATAAAGTCCAGACCATCTGGACATTTAGGCTGACTTCTCCTAAGGGTAGGTAGTGTGGTTCGATAGAGTGTTTGTGTTTGGTTTCTGTTAATGGAACTAGGAGGTGACTGGTGCGTTTTTTGTTTTGCTTCTTATGTTTTTCAAGCTGAGTTCTTACTGAGGGATGTTGATCTGCATATGTGGCAAAGGTGTAAACTGGTATTTTCTTTCCTTTCCAGGTGGGGGCTTGCTAAAGTAAGAGAAGAGTGTGATCACCGGCTCCTTCGTTGCCTTGGTGTGGAGCCAGCGTTGAGGCATAGACCGAGACCACACACTGATTTCCCACGTCTCGTAGGTGCGGAATACAGCCCTCAGTCGTCCTTTGGTTCTGTTACCCGCTTCTGTCCAGTAGGCACCTCTCTCAAGGCAGGTCTCTCACCGAATATCTCGGGTTACTGTCTGGTTAGTAGCGTGTTGAGGTATACTCAGTGGCTACAGTTGTGTGATCGTAATGATCAGAAAAGTTTTCCCTGCTTGTTTCAACTATCACACATTTGCAAGCTCAAAGGCGCCTGAATTTAATTTAAACTCAAGCCCGGCAAGGGCCGTTTTTCTCCTGGAGCCGATTTCACACATCTGCTGGGTGTGGACGAGAACTCCCTGGTATACTTTGTGTTTTACTCCTTTGCCTTTGAGAAAGATGATTTTCCGAAGTATCTTAATCCAGTTTACCCTGGTTCCGTGGAGGTGCTTCATTAATGCTGAGACTGAGCAAAGGCAGGGTTAGTTCAGCAACCTGAGTCCCTGTAAACCTAGCGAAAGTAGCCTTCCTGCAGGATGGGCCAGGTGGCCGGGGGCAGGCGCTTCAGAGCCTGGTTCTTGAACATGGCCGCTGCCGACGCCATGCCTCCGAGCGCTTGACAGCCAGGGGCTCCTTGGTGGGTAAGCCAGGCCCCAGAACACTACTACCTGTTCCTCCCACACCTGTTCTGGTGAAGTGGCTGGCCACCAGGTTCGCCCAGGATCTTCTGAGTGCTCCAGACCCTCACTTCCTCCAGTCACGGGCCTTCCCCCAGCAGGATCCACAGGAAGGGGCTGCATGCCATGCTCAAAAGGTTTCCGCTTGATGGCACTGTTGCTCCAGAAATGCCAACCACCCTCTGGAGCTGGGCCTCTCCCTCCGCCCTTTGCGTGTTAAAAAAGGCCCACGGTAGCCAAGAAAACCTTCCAAACCCTCCCAGCTCCGTTGTCTCCACTGGAGTGTTGGGGAAAGAGTGTCTCCTCTCTGGGGGGCTCTCCTGGGCAGTAAGTCCATAGAGAGAAGGACATCGGGCTCTCCTGGGCAGTAAGTCCATAGAGAGAAGGGCATCGAGAGGAGCCGTCCAGCTCTGGTCCATATCGACAGCAGTCTGAGACTCTTGAGACAGCAGTCTGAGACTCTGAGCCCTGTGTCCTGGCCACTGCTTCCTGGGGAGACAGGGATGTGATGGATTCTGTCACTTTGTTGTTCTGATCAGGGTTAGGACCAGAATTAACTTGATGATTCACGTGTTAGGGTTGGGTTGAAAACCCTTGGCAGTTGGAATAAATCCAGGTTCTAGCCATGCATGCTAGTGTGCGCTCCTGGAATTGAGGATGCTTTTGGAGCAGGTGTAGAGATTGGTCCCCACAGAGCATTCTTAGTTATGGGGCTCCGTCCACTTTGGTAACTGGTTTCCAGCTAGGTGACTGAGCGTGCTGAAGAAACCCTAGACTTATGTCACGTGGCCCTTGTGCCAGGATACCCATCCATCCCTCACGGGAATCGATAAGTGGTAAGCGTGAGAACGGTTGTGTATCCGTGGATGCAGGCCTAACAGGTTATTCATTTCGCAAACCTCAGGGCTACTAGTTTAGGTAAGCAGGAAAGGTCATTAGTATGTGGAACTGCAACCTCAGTCCCAGGAAGTGACTCTGCGGGCGACTAAATGGTCACAGTGAGTTACATCACAGTGGGTTTCCAGAGTAAAGTCCAGACCATCTGGACATTTAGGCTGACTGCTGCTGGAGAAGGAAGTGGCAACCCACTCCAGTATTTTTGCCTGGCATATCCTATGGACGGAGGAGCCTACTAGGCTCCAGTCCATGGGTTTGCAAATAGTTGGACTTGACTGAGGGACTTCACTTTCACTTTTACTCCTCAGGGTAGGTAGTGTGGTTCGATCCGGTTTCTTTGTTTGGTTTCTGTTAATGGAACTAGGAGGTGACTGGTGCGTTTTTTGTTTTGCTTCTTACATTTTTCAAGCTGAATTCTTACTGAAGGATGTTGATCTGCATATGTGGCAAAGGTGCAAAATGGTGTTTTCTTTCCTTTCCAGGTGGCGGCTTGTTAAGTAAGAAAAGAGTGTGACCACCGACTCCTTCGTTGCCTTGGTGTGGAGCCAGCGTTGAGGCGTAGACCGAGACCAGACACTGATTTCCCACGTCTCGTAGGTGCGGAATACAGCCCTCAGCCGTGCTTTGGTTCTGTTACCCGCTTAGTACAGTAGGCCACCCCTCTCAGGGCAGGTCTCTCACCGCATTTCTCGGGTTACTGTCTGGTTAGTAGCGTGTTCAGGTATCCTTAGTGGCTACAGTTTTCCCTGCTTGATTCAACTGTCAACCATTTTCAAGTTGAAGGGCGCCTGAATTCCATTCTAACGTGAGCCTGGCAAGGGCCATTATTTTCCTGGAGCCGATTTCACCTGTCCGATGGGTATGGAAGAGAACTCACCGCTGTACTGTTTGGTTTACTCCTTTGCCTTTGAGAAAGATGATTTTCTGAAGGGTATGAATCCAGTTTACTCTGCTTCCAATGAGGTGTGTCCTTAATCCTAAGACTGGGCAAAGGCAGGCTTAGTTCAGCAACCTGAGTCCTTGTAAACCTAGCGAAAGTAGCCTTCCTGCAGGATGGGCCAGGTGGCCGGGGGCAGGCGCTTCAGAGCCTTGTTCCTGAACATGGCTGCTGCCTACGCCACGCCCCCGAGCGCTTGACAGCCAGGGGCTCCTCGGTGGGTATGCCAGGCCCCAGAACACCACTACCTGTTCCTCCCACACGTGGTGAGGCGACAGGCCTCCAGGTTCGCCCAGGATCTTCTGAGTGCTCCAGACCCTCACTTCCTAGAGTCACAGGCCTTCCCCCACAGGATCCACAGGAAGGGCCTGCACGCCATGCTCAAGAGGTTTCCGCTTGATGGCACTGCTGCCCCAGAAATGCCAACCACCCTCTGGAGCTGGGCCTCTCCCTCCGCCCTTTGCATGTTAAAAAAGGCCCACGGTAGCCAGGAAAACCTTCCAAACCCTCCCAGCTGGGTCGGCTCCACTGGAATGTTGGCGGAAGAGGTGTCTCCTCTCGGGGGCTCTCCTGGGCCAGGAGACCATAGAGAAAAGGACATCCAGAGGAGCCGGCCAGCGCTGGTCCGCATCAACAGCAGTGTCTGAAACTCTGAGCCCTGTGTCCTGGCCAACTGGTTCCTGGGGAGACCGGGATGTGACGGATTCTGTCAGTTTGTTGTTACTGATGAGAGTTAGGACCAGAATTACCTCGATGATTCACGTATTAGGGTTTGGTAGAAACCCCTTGCCACGTGGAATAAATCCAGGTTTTACCCGTGCATCATAGTGTGCACTCCCGCAATAATGGATCCTTTTGGAACAGGTGTAGAGATTGGTCCCCACAGAGCATTCTTAGTTATGGGGCTCCGTCCACTTTGGTAAGTTGTTTCCAGCTAGGTGACTGAGCGTGCTGAAGAAACCCTAGACTTATGTCACGTGGCCCTTGTGCCAGGACACCCATGCCTCACGGGCATCAATAAGTGGTAAGCGGGAGAACGTTTGAGTGTCTGTGGATGCAAGGCGAACAGGTTATTCATGTCGCAAACCTCGGGGCTACTAGTTTAGGTAAGCAGGAACGGTCATTAGTATGTGGAACTGCAACCTCAGTCCCAGGAAGTGACTCTACGGGCGACTAAATGGTCACAGTCAGGTACGTCACAGTGGGTTTGCAGTATAAAGTCCAGACCATCTGGACATTTAGGCTGACTTCTCCTAAGGGTAGGTAGTGTGGTTCGATAGAGTGTTTGTGTTTGGTTTCTGTTAATGGAACTAGGAGGTGACTGGTGCGTTTTTTGTTTTGCTTCTTATGTTTTTCAAGCTGAGTTCTTACTGAGGGATGTTGATCTGCATATGTGGCAAAGGTGTAAACTGGTATTTTCTTTCCTTTCCAGGTGGGGGCTTGCTAAAGTAAGAGAAGAGTGTGATCACCGGCTCCTTCGTTGCCTTGGTGTGGAGCCAGCGTTGAGGCATAGACCGAGACCACACACTGATTTCCCACGTCTCGTAGGTGCGGAATACAGCCCTCAGTCGTCCTTTGGTTCTGTTACCCGCTTCTGTCCAGTAGGCACCTCTCTCAAGGCAGGTCTCTCACCGAATATCTCGGGTTACTGTCTGGTTAGTAGCGTGTTGAGGTATACTCAGTGGCTACAGTTGTGTGATCGTAATGATCAGAAAAGTTTTCCCTGCTTGTTTCAACTATCACACATTTGCAAGCTCAAAGGCGCCTGAATTTAATTTAAACTCAAGCCCGGCAAGGGCCGTTTTTCTCCTGGAGCCGATTTCACACATCTGCTGGGTGTGGACGAGAACTCCCTGGTATACTTTGTGTTTTACTCCTTTGCCTTTGAGAAAGATGATTTTCCGAAGTATCTTAATCCAGTTTACCCTGGTTCCGTGGAGGTGCTTCATTAATGCTGAGACTGAGCAAAGGCAGGGTTAGTTCAGCAACCTGAGTCCCTGTAAACCTAGCGAAAGTAGCCTTCCTGCAGGATGGGCCAGGTGGCCGGGGGCAGGCGCTTCAGAGCCTGGTTCTTGAACATGGCCGCTGCCGACGCCATGCCTCCGAGCGCTTGACAGCCAGGGGCTCCTTGGTGGGTAAGCCAGGCCCCAGAACACTACTACCTGTTCCTCCCACACCTGTTCTGGTGAAGTGGCTGGCCACCAGGTTCGCCCAGGATCTTCTGAGTGCTCCAGACCCTCACTTCCTCCAGTCACGGGCCTTCCCCCAGCAGGATCCACAGGAAGGGGCTGCATGCCATGCTCAAAAGGTTTCCGCTTGATGGCACTGTTGCTCCAGAAATGCCAACCACCCTCTGGAGCTGGGCCTCTCCCTCCGCCCTTTGCGTGTTAAAAAAGGCCCACGGTAGCCAAGAAAACCTTCCAAACCCTCCCAGCTCCGTTGTCTCCACTGGAGTGTTGGGGAAAGAGTGTCTCCTCTCTGGGGGGCTCTCCTGGGCAGTAAGTCCATAGAGAGAAGGACATCGGGCTCTCCTGGGCAGTAAGTCCATAGAGAGAAGGGCATCGAGAGGAGCCGTCCAGCTCTGGTCCATATCGACAGCAGTCTGAGACTCTTGAGACAGCAGTCTGAGACTCTGAGCCCTGTGTCCTGGCCACTGCTTCCTGGGGAGACAGGGATGTGATGGATTCTGTCACTTTGTTGTTCTGATCAGGGTTAGGACCAGAATTAACTTGATGATTCACGTATTAGGGTTGGGTTGAAAACCCTTGGCAGTTGGAATAAATCCAGGTTCTAGCCATGCATGCTAGTGTGCGCTCCTGGAATTGAGGATGCTTTTGGAGCAGGTGTAGAGATTGGTCCCCACAGAGCATTCTTAGTTATGGGGCTCCGTCCACTTTGGTAACTGGTTTCCAGCTAGGTGACTGAGCGTGCTGAAGAAACCCTAGACTTATGTCACGTGGCCCTTGTGCCAGGATACCCATCCATCCCTCACGGGAATCGATAAGTGGTAAGCATGAGAACGGTTGTGTATCCGTGGATGCAGGCCTAACAGGTTATTCATTTCGCAAACCTCAGGGCTACTAGTTTAGGTAAGCAGGAAAGGTCATTAGTATGTGGAACTGCAACCTCAGTCCCAGGAAGTGACTCTGCGGGCGACTAAATGGTCACAGTGAGTTACATCACAGTGGGTTTCCAGAGTAAAGTCCAGACCATCTGGACATTTAGGCTGACTGCTGCTGGAGAAGGAAGTGGCAACCCACTCCAGTATTTTTGCCTGGCATATCCTATGGACGGAGGAGCCTACTAGGCTCCAGTCCATGGGTTTGCAAATAGTTGGACTTGACTGAGGGACTTCACTTTCACGTTTACTCCTCAGGGTAGGTAGTGTGGTTCGATCCGGTTTCTTTGTTTGGTTTCTGTTAATGGAACTAGGAGGTGACTGGTGCGTTTTTTGTTTTGCTTCTTACATTTTTCAAGCTGATTTCTTACTGAAGGATGTTGATCTGCATATGTGGCAAAGGTGCAAAATGGTGTTTTCTTTCCTTTCCAGGTGGCGGCTTGTTAAGTAAGAAAAGAGTGTGACCACCGACTCCTTCGTTGCCTTGGTGTGGAGCCAGCGTTGAGGCGTAGACCGAGACCAGACACTGATTTCCCACGTCTCGTAGGTGCGGAATACAGCCCTCAGCCGTGCTTTGGTTCTGTTACCCGCTTAGTACAGTAGGCCACCCCTCTCAGGGCAGGTCTCTCACCGCATTTCTCGGGTTACTGTCTGGTTAGTAGCGTGTTCAGGTATCCTTAGTGGCTACAGTTTTCCCTGCTTGATTCAACTGTCAACCATTTTCAAGTTGAAGGGCGCCTGAATTCCATTCTAACGTGAGCCTGGCAAGGGCCATTATTTTCCTGGAGCCGATTTCACCTGTCCGATGGGTATGGAAGAGAACTCACCACTGTACTGTTTGGTTTACTCCTTTGCCTTTGAGAAAGATGATTTTCTGAAGGGTATGAATCCAGTTTACTCTGCTTCCAATGAGGTGTGTCCTTAATCCTAAGACTGGGCAAAGGCAGGCTTAGTTCAGCAACCTGAGTCCTTGTAAACCTAGCGAAAGTAGCCTTCCTGCAGGATGGGCCAGGTGGCCGGGGGCAGGCGCTTCAGAGCCTTGTTCCTGAACATGGCTGCTGCCTACGCCACGCCCCCGAGCGCTTGACAGCCAGGGGCTCCTCGGTGGGTATGCCAGGCCCCAGAACTCCACTACCTGTTCCTCCCACACGTGGTGAGGCGACAGGCCTCCAGGTTCGCCCAGGATCTTCTGAGTGCTCCAGACCCTCACTTCCTAGAGTCACAGGCCTTCCCCCACAGGATCCACAGGAAGGGCCTGCACGCCATGCTCAAGAGGTTTCCGCTTGATGGCACTGCTGCCCCAGAAATGCCAACCACCCTCTGGAGCTGGGCCTCTCCCTCCGCCCTTTGCATGTTAAAAAAGGCCCACGGTAGCCAGGAAAACCTTCCAAACCCTCCCAGCTGGGTCGGCTCCACTGGAATGTTGGCGGAAGAGGTGTCTCCTCTCGGGGGCTCTCCTGGGCCAGGAGACCATAGAGAAAAGGACATCCAGAGGAGCCGGCCAGCGCTGGTCCGCATCAACAGCAGTGTCTGAAACTCTGAGCCCTGTGTCCTGGCCAACTGGTTCCTGGGGAGACCGGGATGTGACGGATTCTGTCAGTTTGTTGTTACTGATGAGAGTTAGGACCAGAATTACCTCGATGATTCACGTATTAGGGTTTGGTAGAAACCCCTTGCCACGTGGAATAAATCCAGGTTTTACCCGTGCATCATAGTGTGCACTCCCGCAATAATGGATCCTTTTGGAACAGGTGTAGAGATTGGTCCCCACAGAGCATTCTTAGTTATGGGGCTCCGTCCACTTTGGTAAGTTGTTTCCAGCTAGGTGACTGAGCGTGCTGAAGAAACCCTAGACTTATGTCACGTGGCCCTTGTGCCAGGACACCCATGCCTCACGGGCATCAATAAGTGGTAAGCGGGAGAACGTTTGAGTGTCTGTGGATGCAAGGCGAACAGGTTATTCATGTCGCAAACCTCGGGGCTACTAGTTTAGGTAAGCAGGAACGGTCATTAGTATGTGGAACTGCAACCTCAGTCCCAGGAAGTGACTCTACGGGCGACTAAATGGTCACAGTCAGGTACGTCACAGTGGGTTTGCAGTATAAAGTCCAGACCATCTGGACATTTAGGCTGACTTCTCCTAAGGGTAGGTAGTGTGGTTCGATAGAGTGTTTGTGTTTGGTTTCTGTTAATGGAACTAGGAGGTGACTGGTGCGTTTTTTGTTTTGCTTCTTATGTTTTTCAAGCTGAGTTCTTACTGAGGGATGTTGATCTGCATATGTGGCAAAGGTGTAAACTGGTATTTTCTTTCCTTTCCAGGTGGGGGCTTGCTAAAGTAAGAGAAGAGTGTGATCACCGGCTCCTTCGTTGCCTTGGTGTGGAGCCAGCGTTGAGGCATAGACCGAGACCACACACTGATTTCCCACGTCTCGTAGGTGCGGAATACAGCCCTCAGTCGTCCTTTGGTTCTGTTACCCGCTTCTGTCCAGTAGGCACCTCTCTCAAGGCAGGTCTCTCACCGAATATCTCGGGTTACTGTCTGGTTAGTAGCGTGTTGAGGTATACTCAGTGGCTACAGTTGTGTGATCGTAATGATCAGAAAAGTTTTCCCTGCTTGTTTCAACTATCACACATTTGCAAGCTCAAAGGCGCCTGAATTTAATTTAAACTCAAGCCCGGCAAGGGCCGTTTTTCTCCTGGAGCCGATTTCACACATCTGCTGGGTGTGGACGAGAACTCCCTGGTATACTTTGTGTTTTACTCCTTTGCCTTTGAGAAAGATGATTTTCCGAAGTATCTTAATCCAGTTTACCCTGGTTCCGTGGAGGTGCTTCATTAATGCTGAGACTGAGCAAAGGCAGGGTTAGTTCAGCAACCTGAGTCCCTGTAAACCTAGCGAAAGTAGCCTTCCTGCAGGATGGGCCAGGTGGCCGGAGGCAGGCGCTTCAGAGCCTGGTTCTTGAACATGGCCACTGCCGACGCCATGCCTCCGAGCGCTTGACAGCCAGGGGCTCCTTGGTGGGTAAGCCAGGCCCCAGAACACTACTACCTGTTCCTCCCACACCTGTTGTGGTGAAGTGGCTGGCCACCAGGTTCGCCCAGGATCTTCTGAGTGCTCCAGACCCTCACTTCCTCCAGTCACGGGCCTTCCCCCAGCAGGATCCACAGGAAGGGGCTGCATGCCATGCTCAAAAGGTTTCCGCTTGATGGCACTGTTGCTCCAGAAATGCCAACCACCCTCTGGAGCTGGGCCTCTCCCTCCGCCCTTTGCGTGTTAAAAAAGGCCCACGGTAGCCAAGAAAACCTTCCAAACCCTCCCAGCTCCGTTGTCTCCACTGGAGTGTTGGGGAAAGAGTGTCTCCTCTCTGGGGGGCTCTCCTGGGCAGTAAGTCCATAGAGAGAAGGACATCGGGCTCTCCTGGGCAGTAAGTCCATAGAGAGAAGGGCATCGAGAGGAGCCGTCCAGCTCTGGTCCATATCGACAGCAGTCTGAGACTCTTGAGACAGCAGTCTGAGACTCTGAGCCCTGTGTCCTGGCCACTGCTTCCTGGGGAGACAGGGATGTGATGGATTCTGTCACTTTGTTGTTCTGATCAGGGTTAGGACCAGAATTAACTTGATGATTCACGTATTAGGGTTGGGTTGAAAACCCTTGGCAGTTGGAATAAATCCAGGTTCTAGCCATGCATGCTAGTGTGCGCTCCTGGAATTGAGGATGCTTTTGGAGCAGGTGTAGAGATTGGTCCCCACAGAGCATTCTTAGTTATGGGGCTCCGTCCACTTTGGTAACTGGTTTCCAGCTAGGTGACTGAGCGTGCTGAAGAAACCCTAGACTTATGTCACGTGGCCCTTGTGCCAGGATACCCATCCATCCCTCACGGGAATCGATAAGTGGTAAGCGTGAGAACGGTTGTGTATCCGTGGATGCAGGCCTAACAGGTTATTCATTTCGCAAACCTCAGGGCTACTAGTTTAGGTAAGCAGGAAAGGTCATTAGTATGTGGAACTGCAACCTCAGTCCCAGGAAGTGACTCTGCGGGCGACTAAATGGTCACAGTGAGTTACATCACAGTGGGTTTCCAGAGTAAAGTCCAGACCATCTGGACATTTAGGCTGACTGCTGCTGGAGAAGGAAGTGGCAACCCACTCCAGTATTTTTGCCTGGCATATCCTATGGACGGAGGAGCCTACTAGGCTCCAGTCCATGGGTTTGCAAATAGTTGGACTTGACTGAGGGACTTCACTTTCACGTTTACTCCTCAGGGTAGGTAGTGTGGTTCGATCCGGTTTCTTTGTTTGGTTTCTGTTAATGGAACTAGGAGGTGACTGGTGCGTTTTTTGTTTTGCTTCTTACATTTTTCAAGCTGATTTCTTACTGAAGGATGTTGATCTGCATATGTGGCAAAGGTGCAAAATGGTGTTTTCTTTCCTTTCCAGGTGGCGGCTTGTTAAGTAAGAAAAGAGTGTGACCACCGACTCCTTCGTTGCCTTGGTGTGGAGCCAGCGTTGAGGCGTAGACCGAGACCAGACACTGATTTCCCACGTCTCGTAGGTGCGGAATACAGCCCTCAGCCGTGCTTTGGTTCTGTTACCCGCTTAGTACAGTAGGCCACCCCTCTCAGGGCAGGTCTCTCACCGCATTTCTCGGGTTACTGTCTGGTTAGTAGCGTGTTCAGGTATCCTTAGTGGCTACAGTTTTCCCTGCTTGATTCAACTGTCAACCATTTTCAAGTTGAAGGGCGCCTGAATTCCATTCTAACGTGAGCCTGGCAAGGGCCATTATTTTCCTGGAGCCGATTTCACCTGTCCGATGGGTATGGAAGAGAACTCACCGCTGTACTGTTTGGTTTACTCCTTTGCCTTTGAGAAAGATGATTTTCTGAAGGGTATGAATCCAGTTTACTCTGCTTCCAATGAGGTGTGTCCTTAATCCTAAGACTGGGCAAAGGCAGGCTTAGTTCAGCAACCTGAGTCCTTGTAAACCTAGCGAAAGTAGCCTTCCTGCAGGATGGGCCAGGTGGCCGGGGGCAGGCGCTTCAGAGCCTTGTTCCTGAACATGGCTGCTGCCTACGCCACGCCCCCGAGCGCTTGACAGCCAGGGGCTCCTCGGTGGGTATGCCAGGCCCCAGAGCACCACTATCTGTTCCTCCCACACGTGGTGAGGCGACAGGCCTCCAGGTTCGCCCAGGATCTTCTGAGTGCTCCAGACCCTCACTTCCTAGAGTCACAGGCCTTCCCCCACAGGATCCACAGGAAGGGCCTGCACGCCATGCTCAAGAGGTTTCCGCTTGATGGCACTGCTGCCCCAGAAATGCCAACCACCCTCTGGAGCTGGGCCTCTCCCTCCGCCCTTTGCATGTTAAAAAAGGCCCACGGTAGCAAGAAAAACCTTCCAAACCCTCCCAGCTGGGTCGGCTCCACTGGAATGCTGGCGGAAGAGGTGTCTCCTCTCGGGGGCTCTCCTGGGCCAGGAGACCATAGAGAAAAGGACATCCAGAGGAGCCGGCCAGCGCTGGTCCGCATCAACAGCAGTGTCTGAAACTCTGAGCCCTGTGTCCTGGCCAACTGGTTCCTGGGGAGACCGGGATGTGATGGATTCTGTCAGTTTGTTGTTACTGATGAGAGTTAGGACCAGAATTACCTCGATGATTCACGTATTAGGGTTTGGTAGAAACCCCTTGCCACGTGGAATAAATCCGGGTTTTACCCGTGCATCATAGTGTGCACTCCCGCAATAATGGATCCTTTTGGAACAGGTGTAGAGATTGGTCCCCACAGAGCATTCTTAATTATGGGGCTCCATCCACTTTGGTAAGTTGTTTCCAGCTAGGTGACTGAGCGTGCTGAAGAAACCCTAGACTTATGTCACGTGGCCCTTGTGCCAGGACACCCATCCCCCACGGGCATCAATAAGTGGTAAGCGGGAGAACGTTTGAGTGTCTGTGGATGCAAGGCAAACAGGTTATTCATGTCGCAAACCTCGGGGCTACTAGTTTAGGTAAGCAGGAAAGGTCATTAGTATGTGGAACTGCAACCTGAGTCCCAGGAAGTGACTCTACGGGCGACTAAATGGTCACAGTCAGGTACGTCACAGTGGGTTTGCAGTATAAAGTCCAGACCATCTGGACATTTAGGCTGACTTCTCCTAAGGGTAGGTAGTGTGGTTCGATAGGGTGTTTGTGTTTGGTTTCTGTTAATGGAACTAGGAGGTGACTGGTGCGTTTTTTGTTTTGCTTCTTATGTTTTTCAAGCTGAGTTCTTACTGAGGGATGTTGATCTGCATATGTGGCAAAGGTGTATACTGGTATTTTCTTTCCTTTCCAGGTGGGGGCTTGCTAAAGTAAGAGAAGAGTGTGACCACAGGCTCCTTCGTTGCCTTGGTGTGGAGCCAGCGTTGAGGCATAGACCGAGACCACACACTGATTTCCCACGTCTCGTAGGTGCGGAATACAGCCCTCAGTCGTCCTTTGGTTCTGTTACCCGCTTCTGTCCAGTAGGCACCTCTCTCAAGGCAGGTCTCTCATCGAATATCTCGGGTTACTGTCCGGTTAGTAGCGTGTTGAGGTATACTCAGTGGCTACAGTTGTGTGATCGTAATGATCAGAAAAGTTTTCCCTGCTTGTTTCAACTATCACACATTTGCAAGCTCAAAGGCGCCTGAATTTAATTTAAACTCAAGCCCGGCAAGGGCCGTTTTTTTTCCTGGAGCCGATTTCACACATCTGCTGGGTGTGGACGAGAACTCCCTGGTATACTTTGTGTTTTAGTCCTTTGCCTTTGAGAAAGATGATGTTCCGAAGTATCTTAATCCAGTTTACCCTGGTTCCATGGAGGTGCTTCATTAATGCTAAGACTGAGCAAAGGCAGGGTTAGTTCAGCAACCTGAGTCCTTGTAAACCTGTCAAAAGTAGCCTTCCTGCAGGATGGGCCAGGTGGCTGGGGGCAGGTGCTTCAGAGCATTGTTCCTGAACATGCCTTCTTCTGACGCCATGCCCCCGAGCGCTTGATATCCAGGGGCTCCTTGCCTGGTATGCCAGGCCCCAGAACTCCACTGCCTGTTGTTCCCACACCTGTTCTGGTGAAGAGGCAGGCCACCAGTTTCGCCCAGGTTCTTCCGAGATCTCCAGACCCTCACTTCCTCCAGTCATAGGCCTTCCCCCAGCAGGATCCACAGAAAAGGGCTGCATGCCATGCTCAAAAGGTTTCCGCTTGATGGCACTGTTGCTCCAGAAATGCCAACCTCCGTCTGATCTGTACCTCTTCGTCCACCCTTTGCCTGTTAAAAAAGGCCCATGGTAGCACAGTATTCTTCCATGCCCTTCCAGCTGGGTTGGCTCTACTGGACTGTTGAAGAAGGAGGTGTCTCCTTTAGGTGTCTTCTCCTTGGCATAAGGTCATATCTTTGAGGATATCCAAAGTATCCTTTCCACCTGTAGTCCAGGTTCACAATAGTCTAGCAAATTCTCAGTCCACATGTCCTGGACGCTACGTTTTCTGGCGATCACTATGTGATATAGTCTCTCAGTTGGTTATTGGTCAAGTTTGAGGGCAGAATTCCCTTGATGATGTAATAATTATGCTTTCGTTGAAGCCTTTGCCACTTGGAAGAAATCTAGGTTGTAACCTCGCATACAAAATGTGTGTTCGTTTTATATGGATCGTTTCGGAATAGGAGTAGAGATTCTGTAATTATCATCACTATAAATGTCTGGGTAGTTTTAGGAAAGCTTTAAATATACTATATATTCAATAAATGCCCATTTTTACCTCCTGCAGTTTCTGACAGTCTTTATTTCAAAGAGTTGTTTGTTATTTTTATGAAAGTACCCCTGTGGAGGTGTGGGTGGAGGACTTGGTGGTAGTCATAGCAAGGTGAAGTATGCCCCTGACTTCATGGAAAAAGTGACATCAACCCCAAATTTTAGTCAAGTTGTTAATCAAGATGAACTCATTCATTGCCAGAAGGAATACAAAATATTCTAACCACTCTATGTAATAAATGAAAAGTTAATGTGGTCCATTTTGAAGCGTAGCTATCTTTGAGGAAGAAAGAAAATTTACTAGCACGCAAACAAAGGGAAAGTGGGATGCTCAGTGTTTCGCCCTGGCTTCTTTTGTTGGTGAATTCAAAACATAAGAACAGTAATAAATGAGAGCTAAAGTGGAAACAAGAGAAAGGGCCAGACCATAAAGAAGGAAATATACTTAGGCATCCTCTGGAAAGATTATTTATCTACCCCATAGTACTCAGCCAATGAGGAACTGGGGAAGGGACTTATGTGCTGGAAAATAAATTGCTTGTTTTAACTGCCCTGGGTGTGCCTGCCCACTAGACACTTCATCTTGTAAGACCAGCATTAAAACCTCCTTCCCATTGCACTTCGTGTCTTCAAGTCCATTCTTTGGCTTTGGACCAGTGGGCTTTATTTCCCACAGTTTTGGGGCCTTGTTTGGGATCTCTATGCCTGCATGGAGGTGGGACTCCAGTAGAATGGGGAGACATGTCTCACCCCACTTTGGGTCGCCTGCTCTCCATGTGCCCCGTTCTCTACAGAAGCCATAGACAGACCTGAGACCGTTATTTGGAGGACACTGGAGATGACACGGGAAAAGAGAAAGCAGGCACCACGGCAACCTCGTGAACAAGCCAAGGTAGAAAAATTGGACTACTAAGTAGTGCCTTGGTGGTCGGGAATTCTCAGAGGTCAAGTGTATGTAACTGAGAAGTATCCTAGATATGAAGCAAGTGAGGATTCCCAATCCACTGTTCCGTCATCCCGAGAGGGAAATGACCGAGATGGACGAAGCGAATCTGGGAGTGTGTGTAAGAAACCTTCAGTGTTGGGAGGTTGAGTGCATAGGAAAAACAACACAGAGACTAACAGAATGGGAAATAAGTTTCTAGGCCTAAGGAACAAGAAAAGGAGAGATAGGGATTCTCCTCTGATATTCCCCAGATAGTTCACTCGGGAGAATGTTGAGGGTTCAGGGTAAAAAAATGAAAAAAACGGACCCAAGGGTTACTCAGTTATAAAAGACTGGGTGGTTTTGGCTGAGTGGTTAGGTAAGAGGCAGATCTGATACTTTTCCTCAATTTGCCTGACTGTTGGACGCGGGTGGGAGCGAGCAGCACAGGCAGCAAGTGAGATGCAGCTCCGAGGCTTCCTCCTGGCCCTCCTTTCCCTGCTGTTGCTCACCTCCGCGATGCCCCAAAAGAAAGACAATGTGAAGAAGGGAGGCCTGGGGAGCGAGTACCTGAAGTGGACCTGGCAGCCCTGCAACCCTAGCAGCAAGGACTGTGGTGTGGGTTTCTGCGAGGGCATCTGCAGGGCCCAGACGCAGTGTATCTGGTGCCAGGTACCCTGTAACTGAAAGAAGGAGTTTGGAGCCTACGGAAAGTGTAGGATTTGTCAGGATAAAAGTGAGGAGAATATATGAGAACTTTGCTCTGAAGAAATTGGACAAGACTCCTCCTGGCCGGTTAACAGTTTTCTCAGGTGACTGAGAAATTTACGGACGTGGTGGAGGCCTAGTCCTCATACTGTGCAGTGGTCCCATAGGGAAACTCACTCATTAATTAAAACGCTTGTTAGTCCGGGGGGTCACAATAAGAACTGGCCATTCAAAAAAAAAAAAACAAGAATTGGCCATTCAGCGACCTGAGCAGCCACGGTGGTCTTAGATTGCCATAGGGAGAATCTGAGCTGAAATGACTCTGGGTAATTCCTGGAAGAGTTATGCTCACAAACAGCACACAGACCCACCACACAATTTCACTATGAAATTTTTTCTATTAATTTTTCTCATTTTTATTATATTTTTCATACTTTTATAATGATCATCAGTTTTATCTTAATTTACACTATTTTGACAATGAAATTATTTTTCAAGCTGAGCAACTAACTATGAATTTTTATCCCTGACAAATTCAATTTAAAATGGAAAACAGAATCTCAAAAAAATGAGGGGGTGTCAGAAAGCTAAACTCAACATTCCAGCCAGATTCATGTATAATACATATGGAGCTCATACTTGCAATACGTAGTTATTTGCAGAAATTATATTAAAGGAGATCTCAACAAATATGTCCAAATTGGGGTTCTTTTATATTCCAAGACTGATATTTTTGCATACACAATTAGAAAAGGTCAAGCATGATTACTTTGGTATCTAAAAGCTTCTTAAAAAAGTAACTTCCTTGCAGGAAACCAACAAGAAACTGAAAGTATATCAGAACTAAAAAAAAAAAAAAATAAAGCCTTTATAAAATTTTCTTATTCCAACTGTTGTTTATCTTCTTATTCCAACTGTTGTTTACAGCTAGTGAGTTTTATATTGTGATATCTAATTCATAACTAAGTTTGGAAAACAAAGCTATGAGATCTCTTGTGTCTATTTGGATATATGTATATCTCAGTATGTGTCTTTGTCTTTAGATAATATTGCTGAGAATGTTCTAATCTAATTGGCCTAAAGAAAAGTAAGTGCTTACAAACTGAGCAATTCTAAATACAAGAGAAATTAACCTAAATAAATATCAGGTTCACGTGAACTCGGAAATACTCAGTATTAAATACCTGGTATTAATGTTTACATGTAGATCTACCTAATATAGACATGTCTGAGAGTCATTAAGCATAATATTTTCATTGTGCCTAGGTTTAATATGTTAAATATTATATATGTTACAAGTTTTTGTCAGCAAGGAAAGTAACTCAAGTGGAAAAAACTAAGGAAAAAGTGTAAATGAGATAAGAGCTTTTAGATAAACTCTATTAAGAATAATTATAAATTTAAAAAAATTAAAAATAAAAAAAATTTTTTTAAATAATTATAATTTAGGAATGCCTGTCTAAAATAAGTAAGGTTGTGCTTAACTAAGTGATGAAAGTTTATTAAATAGGGAGGTCATTTCCAAATAAAATAAAATTTTGAAACACTGATTACTGGAAACTAATTCCCTTTTACAGAGAAACTAAAGAGATTTTGGACTATTAATAATGTTTGGTGCCATCCTGAGATGTTTTCTATAAGAAAGCAAAAGTTTTTAGAAATTATCACTGGTATCCATGTGCACCAATCTACAGGATGCTAATACAAAGGATAGTTCTTGAGTACTTAAGGAAAATAGGATGTATATTTTCAACATAAAAAAATAACATTTTATGAAGGAAAAAGGAAGTAATTTTGATTATGAAAAAACTAAATAATGGATACAGAAAGGAATAAAAAGTTACTGTGAAAGTTGTTTAACGTATCAGAAAATAAATGAAAGGGTAATTAGGAAGCATACTATGGGAGGAGTGGATTGCCCAAGGTGGGAAGGCTAAGACATTTACTAGTAGTAGTTGATCACTTCTCTGGCTGGGTAGAAGTCTTCTTCCCTCTTCTGACTACCACTGCTGGTAATGTAACCAAAATAATTCTAGAGAAAATTATACCTAAATTTGGCCTGGTGGAAAATATTGATTCAGACAATGGGAATGACTTTATCTTTTAAGGTATTTTGAGGGGTCATGTAATGTTTACACGTTAAATGGGACTATCACACCCCCTGGCATCCCCCTACCTCTGGGAAAGTAGAACAAATAAATGAATAAATCAGATAATTAAGTAAATAACCAAATTAATTTCAGAAAGTAAATTACCATGAACGAAATGCCTCCCAGAGGCAGGACACTTCGCTCAGTTGGTAAAGAATCTGCCTGCAATGCAGGAAACCGGATTATATCCCTGGGTCAGGAAGATCCCCTGGAGGAGGGCACAGCAACCCACTCCAGTGTTCTTGCCTGGAGAATCCCCATGGACATAGGAGTCGGGTAGGCTACAGTCTATGGAATTGCAACGAGTTGGACACAACTGTGCGACTTTCACTTTTCAAGTGCCTCCCAGTAGTGCTTCTGATCAGGATGGCTCCAAGGAGAGATGTGGGGCTGTCTCCATATGAATTGCTATATGGGTTCCCATATTTGGGAGGAGCTACAGATCTCCCAACTTTGGAAACCAACAATCAATTTATAAGAAACTATATACTGGCCATTTCCTCTACTTTAGCATCCCTTAGATTAAAAGGGCTCCTCGCCCAGACTCCACCTTTCGAATTCCAGTCAGTTCATCATTTCCAGCCAGGTGACTTGGTGTTAGTCGAAACCTGGAAGAAGACAGCCAAGCTGGGAGGGCCCTACAAGTGCTCCTGAACACTGAGACAGCTGTGTGGACCGCTGAAAAGGGTTGGACTCATTATACTCAGGCTAAAAAGCAGGTAACTGAGACTTCAGAGAAGGGGGAAGAGGAACAGTGGGAGATGCATGGGTCACTTTAAAAGCCCTTAAAGATGACCCTAAAGAAAAAGGTTTAGTAACAGAATGGGTTGGCTCTACTTCTGGAAACTAATAAATGTAGGATGGATTATTCACAAAGCAGAAGGCTAATGAGGAAATTGGAAAGGGACCCCAAGCTAGTGATTAATATAACTAAACCTCAGTACCTCAGACCATAAGATCTGATACATGCCAGAGTTTGCCTTGTGAAAACTTAGAAAACCGGAAACAACTTTCACAGGCAGACATATATCGCTGCCCTGAACCAGACACAGGCTACACTAAAGCAAATCCTTGCCCTAGTTTAGACCACATTGTATGATGGACCACACAATTCCAGGGCTGGACAGTAAACATGGCTGGGTAACTCCAAGTTGAAGGCCCTTAAAAGCCAAAATACACCTGTCTGAGGGTATCCCACCAGAAGTCAGCCAGGACTTAAAATACAACCCTATACTTTTTTTTTTTTTTTTAAGGCTAGTCAAGTGAAGCAGTGGGAGTGGAGAAAGAACAAAGAAATCTGTAACTGGCTGTGATCAATTAATTGTAGACACCACTGCACTAAGACCAGCCACAACCCTATACTTTTGACTGTTAATGACCCAGTTACCCTAGATCAAGAGCCAAAAGTAGCACCTCGGACTTACAGGTTGGGAGCAGATATCACCAGGAGAGATCCCCTAGGTGATTTGTTCTTAAACTCATCAAAAATAGGACCTTGAGTTTGTTGGCGATTGTCCCAACCCCAGACTCCAAAGAACACTTTAGTCCTCACAGTAATGATCCCAAGTGAAAGTGAAAGTGAAGTTGCTCAGTCGTGTCCGACTCTTTACCACCCCATGGACTGTAGCCTGCTAGGCTCCTCCATCCATGGGATTCTTCAGGTAAGAATACTGGAGTGGGTTGCCATTTCCTTCTCCAAATGATCCCCAAAGAGTAAAAATAATAGAAATAAAAGATCTCAGACAGACTTCAGAAATTGAGACAGGGTATGGAGATACAAATGCCTGGGTCGAATGGGTCAAATTTACGGTGCCAGCCCACAGGAAGAGTGATTGTTACGCATATGCAGTTGGACATCCACAGGCACAGGTGGTTCCATTCACCCTTGGAGGGGGTACTGATCCTGGAAGAATGCACTGCATGTTGACTGTCTACCAGGACAAAAATGCGTGGGGAAATGAGACCTGCAAGAGTCTGTCATTACTCTTTCCTGAACTGCAAAGGTTGGACCCTAGGGACCCTCTTTCTCCATAGGGAATGTGAACTACTATTCTTGCCTCTCTAGGCAGGGGGGAAGAGTTCAGTAGACCCGTGGGAGAACTTGCGACTTGTACCAGCATCTTGAACATTATTGGTGAGCCCAGCAATGGTAACTACTCATTAATCTGCGTGCCCTGGGCCAATGTCTGGTGGTTTTGTGGGAAAAGAAACCTCCTTCATAGACCGCCATCAAATTGGCCAGGGACTTGTACCTTACTTCAGTTGGCCATTCCCTTCACCCTGGCATTACACAAAGTACCCAAAAAGCCACCCAGCCATCAAAATCGGAGATCAGTGGCAGGCTCTTCTAAATCTATATATTTATAAACTATACCAGAGACACCCTATAAGGAGTAGCTAGCCAATTGGATGCCCCCAGTGGGATGGTCTGGGAAAATCGCACCAGACATATTAGCAGAGAAGGGGGTGTTTGTGTTATGCTGAGAAGGAAATGCTGTACTTTATTACCAATAATACAGCTCCCGATGGAACCATCATGAAGGCATTACAAGGACTAATGACCTTAGCCAATGAGCTGGCAGAGAATACTGGAATTGATGATCCATTCAGATTGTTTAAAAGGATGGTTTAAAAAATGGAAAGGGATGCTAGCCTCAATTATCACCATTCTCATAATAGTAGCAGAAGTCTTAACAGCAATAGGGTGTTGCATTATCCTTTGTGTGAAAAGGTTAACACAAAAATTAACTGAGGCAACAATAAACGAACAGATGTCCATGACCTACCAACAAAATAATTCACTGTTATTAAAAGCCAAATTAGATTCAACCACTTGATGAGGAGAGTCAACAGATCTTAGAATGATTTAAAAATCAAAAGACTCAAAAAATGGGAATGAAAATAAGACCAAAAAAGTTACAAAGAAAAAGAGGAGGGTATTTGTAAGAAATAAAAACTTAAAATGATCCGTTTTCAAGGGTAGCTAGCTTTGAGTGAAAAAAAAATAATTACCAGCAGCCAAACAAAGGGAGGGTGAGATGCTTAGGCTTTTGTGCAAGCTTATTCTATTGGTGAATTCAAAAACATAAGAACGGGAATAAGTGTGCAGGAAAAGGAGAAATAAGATGTTAGGGAGGGGCCAGCCCATAAAGAAGGAAATATACTTAGGCAACCTCTGGAAAGATTGTTCATCTACCCCATAGAACTCAGCCAATGAGAAACTGGGGAAGGGACTTGCATGCTAGAAAATAAATTGCTTGTTGTAACTGTCCTGGGTGTGCCTGCCCACCAGACACCTCATCTTGCAAGACCTTCACTAAAGCCTTGTTTCCCACTTTACCTTGTGTCTCCAAGTCCATTCCGTAGGTTTGGGCCAGTGGGCTTTATTTCCCACACTTTAGAAGTTTGGCAATCACACAGAAACATGTACACAAATGTTTATAGTTTTTTCATAATTTCCAAACCTTGTAAGCAACCAAGATGTCCTTGAGTCGGTGAATAGATAAACAAATATAGTGTGGAGTAAAGAAAGGAGCTATCAAGCTGCAAACGTACTCAGAGAAATCCTAAATGCACATTGCTAAGTGTAAGAAACCAACCTGGGGGGAAAAAAAACATTTACTGATAAGGTTCCACCTGTATGACATTCAAGAAAAGGCAAACACTGGGGACAGTTAAAAGATAAGTGGTTATCAAGGATCCCATGGAGGGATGGAGACATGAATAGGTGGAACACAGGTTTTTTGTTTTTTTTTTTTTAAGGACACTACGAGTCTATATAATGTACTATAATGGTGGACACATATCATTATTTGTCAAAACCCATAGAAGTGTGACACAAATATTGAACCCCAATGTAAACTAGAGTTCATTACAAACTAGAGTTGTAACAAATGTGTAACAATGTCAGAAGCTGTTAAGAGGGAAAGCTGGAGTGAGGAGTAGGCAAACGGTCATATTCTCTGTACTTTCCACTCATTTTTCTGTAAACCTAAAACTACTAAAAATGTATTACATTTTTAAAAAAGCTCTGACAGTTCATTTCTTAACTGTGTAACCTTGAAAAGAGGTTGCACTGTAGAATAATACAAACTGGAATCTTTTTACAACCTTCACTGAGTATCCAAAATGAGATGCTCCCCAAAATCTGACTATTGAATGATGCATGCTTTATGATGATTAACTAAAACACTTGTATAGAAAGTTACGAGAGTGAAGGTGAGAAGTTAAAATGTGGGTACTAGGTAAAAGACACCCATCTGAATAAGGGTTAAGAGTATGCCAACCCAAAACCTGCCTCTTTGTAATATTTTCAGGTAAAGGCCCCAACGCATGAAAAGCTCCAAAAACAGCACAGGCTTTCCTTCTACAAAGGAAATTTCCATTTATAAGGGAAATTTTCATTTGTAAAATGTGTCTCTCCTTTAAAAGGAAGATGAACTCTTATTTAACTTTGACCTCTAACACTGTGTGGGTGTACAACTATGATGATCTCTATACATATATCCTGCAAACTGATTACCACAATAAGATTAGTTATATCACCTCACATAGTTAGCTAAGATTTGTTGTTAGCAACTTTCAAGTGTACAAAAAATTCACTGTGCTGTACATTAAATCTCCAGCACTTATTCATTCATCCCTTATAAGAATAAATTTGATATCAATGTATGACAAAACCCACTGGAAAAAAAAAAAAGAACAAATTTGTACTTTATGACTATTTTCACCTACTTCCCCTGTCCCTAGCAGATCCCACATATAAAGAAGTATATTATTTGTCTCTCTGACTTATTTCACATAGCATAATGCCTTCAAGATTTATCCATGTTGCTGCAAGTAGTAGAATTCCTTCTTTTCTGTGATTGAACAGTAATTCATTGTATGTGTTTGTGTGTGTGTGTGTGTGTGTGTATCACATTTTCTTTGCTATTTTGTTGGAGGGGGGCACCACACAACTTGTGGGATCTTAGTTCTCTGACCAAGGATTGAACCTGGGCCCTTGGCAGTGAAAATGCAGAGTCCTAAACACTGGACTGTTGGGGAAGTCCCTATATCACATTTTCTTTATCCATTCTTCCCTCATTAGACACCTACGTTGTTTCTGTGTTTTGGCTATTGTAAATAATGCTGCAATGAACATAGAAGTGCAGGTATCGCTTCAAGATAATGGTTTCTTTTCTTTCAGATATATAACCAGAAGTGGGATTAGGGGTTACTGATGAACACTCCCATATTTACTTGGGCAGTACCTATGTTAATAAACTTCTATTTGTTTTTCTCTTCATAATCTGTCTTTGGCTAGTCAAATTTATAGGGTTCTGGGTATAGAACCCAGAATTTTTTTCCTCTTTTAAAAGGGACATTGATCTGGTGAATCCTGTCCCAGTTTTACCTAATCACTCCTCTAAAGAGGTTCAGACAAGCCAGAATACTTATACCGAACAAAGCTTAAGTCTAGCTATGTATAGATAACACTTCCATCTTATTTGCCCTTTCTTGCAAATGTCACCTCGAATCAGACATTTTAAAAAACTATGTATATATGCATCATTTATTTCTAAAAGTGATATACATTGCTAACTATATTTGTCTTTAGAGTCTGTGAAATAAAAAGCATTCTTGGCTAAATATTCTTTCTCAGAGCATATTTGAACATGAGAAGTCCATTTTGAACCTAAATAAGAAAATTGCTTGAATTCTCCTTTTTGTCTAACATTTTCCTAGTCTAAAATAAATAAATATAAAATAAAGACATAAATATAAATAAACATAAGTCATTAGCACAAAAAGGCAAGAAATGTACATTAAAATGATGTATAATATAACCACATTTATTAAACAATGTATGCCAATATATAGGGCAAAGTTCAACAATGCAAAAGTGCATTTTTGCAATAACCTAATATTACAATTACAAATTATAACCTATTCCTCTTTCATATTACTGAGCCTACCCCATGTTATAACCAGAATAATAATATAGAACAGGCATTTGACAGAACTAGTTTTCTTCCTATAAAGAAACAACAAATGAGTTTTTGCTGGAACCTTCTCAACAGAGATTTCAATAAGGTATAAATAAAAAAATAAGGTATAAACAAAGTTTCTTAACTAGAAGGGGCTATATAACAAAGTACATTTCACATGTGAAGTTTCATATCGTTCTTCAGAGATTCCAGCATAGAAAGAAAGAAGGTTTTTCCTTCAGCAACCCAGGGGATAAACAAGATCACCTCAAAATCCTTCCTAGCTCTAGGGTTTGTAAAAATATCAGGTTATTTTGATAGATTTAAAAGGTTTCAGGTTACTGAAGTAACCCTGCCTTTGCTCACTCAGTTCAGTTCAGTTCAGTCGCTGTTGTGTCCGACTTTTTGCGACCCCATGAACCACAGCACGCCAGGCCTCCCTGTCCATCACACACTCCCAGAGTCCACCCAAACCCACGTCCATTGAGTCGGTGATGCTATCCAACCATCTTATCCTCTGTCGTCCCCTTCTCCTCCTGCCTTCAAGCTTTCCCAGCATCAGGGTCTTTTCAAATGAGCCAGCTCTTCGCATCAGGTGGCCAAAGTATTGGAGTTTCAGCTTCAACATCAGTCCTTCCAATGAACACCCAGGACTGATCTCCTTTAGGATGGACTGGTTGGATCTCCTTGCAGTCTAAGGGACTCTCAAGAGTCTTCTCCAACACCACAGTTCAAAAGCATCAATTCTTCGGCGCTCAGCTTTCTTTATAGCCCAACTCTCACATCCAGACATGACCACTGGAAAAACCATAGCCTTGACTAGACAGACCTTTGTTGACAAAGTAATGTCTTTGCTTTTTAATATGCTGTTTAGGCTGGTCATAACTTTCCTTCCAAGGAGTAAGCGTCTTTTAATTTCATGGCTGCAATCACCATCTGCAGGGATTTTGGAGCCCAGAAAAATAAAGTCAGCCACTGTTTCCCCATCTATTTACCATGAAGTGATGGGACCAGATGCCATGATCTTAGTTTTCTGAATGTTGAGCTTTAAGCCAACTTTTTCACTCTCCTCTTTCACTTTCATCAAGAGGCTCTTCAGTTCCTCTTCACTCTCTGCCATAAGGGTGGTGTCATCTGCATATCTGAGGTTATTGATATTTCTCCTGGCAATCTTGATTCCAGCTTGTGCTTCTTCCAGCCCAGCGTTTCTCATGATGTACTCTGCATATAAGTTAAATAAGCAGGGTGACAATATACAGCCTTGACATACTCCTTTTCCTATTTGGAACCAGTCTGTTGTTCCATGTCCAGTTCTAACTGTTGCTTCCTGACCTGCATACAGGTTTCTCAAGAGGCAGGTCAGGTGGTCTGGTATTCCCATCTCTTTCAGAATTTTCCAGTTTATTGTGATCCACACAGTCAAAGCCTTTGCTTACTAATAGCATTAATAACGCATCTCCATGGCACCAGTATAAATTTGTTTAAAACACTTAGGAAACTCATCTTTGTAAAAGGGAAAGGAGTAAAACACAAAGTACACATGGGAGTTCTGTTGCATACCTATCAGATGTGTGAAATCGGATCCAGTAAACTAATGGCCTTTCTGAGCTTGAGTTTTAAACTGAGTTCAGGGGTGTTGGAACTTACAAATAGGTTGATATGTGAATCGCACAAGCAGAACTCTTCTCATCACTACGATGAACAACTATAGTAACTAAGTATACCTGAAAGATTGAAAGCAGGCAGAAGATGGGACCACAGAGGATAAGATGTTAGGATGGCATCACCAACTCAATGGACATGAGTTTGAGCAAGCTCCAGGAGTTGCTGATGGCCAGGGAAGCCTGGCATGCTGCAGTCGGTGGGGTTGCAGAGAGGCAGACATGACTGACCTACTGAACAAAAACAACAAATACCTGAACACACTACTAACCAGAGAATAACCCGAGGAAATTTGGTGAGACACTTGCCTTGAGAGAGGAGCCTACTGTACGGAAGGGGGAAACAGAATCAAAGCACAACTGAGGCCTGTATTACATACTTTTCAGAAGTGTGAAGTCAGTGTCTGTTCTTTTTCTGTTCTTGCACTCTGGGTCCACACCAAGGCAATGTATGAGCGGTTGATCATGACCTCTGACTTTCTTACCAAACTGTGAACTGAAAACGAAAGAAAATACTGTTGAATACACTTGCCAGAGATGCAAATTACCTTCCCTCAGTAAGAATCAGCATGAAAAACATGGGGAAACAAAACAAAAATCATACCAGTCTTCTTCTAGATGCAGTAAAAAAAGCGATCCAGCCACACTAGCTACGCTTAGGAGAAATAAGTCTAAACATACAGATGGTCTGGAAGTTATACTGCAAACACACTGTGATATAACCCACTGTGACCCTTTAGTCACCTCCTAGAGTATTTTGCTGGGATTGAGGCTTGTGCTCAAACACTGATGAGCCTTTCTGCTTACCTAAACTACTGTCCCAGAGATTTCTGAAATAAATAATCTGTTAGCCCCGCACCCACAAATACACATTCTCCCGCTTACCACTTACTGATTCCCATGAGGGATGAGTGTCCTGGCACAAGAGACATATGACAGTTTAGGGTTTGTTCAGCACTCTTAGTCACCTAACTAGAAACAAGTTACAAAACTGGACGGAGCCACTTAAGATGCTCTGGAGGGAACAGTCTACACATACTGGATCCATATTACAGGAGCACACACTTTGTATGAATAGCTGAAACCTGGATTTATTCAAAGTGGCAAGGGTCTCCAACCAACCCCTAATATGTAGATCATCAAGGTAATTCTGCCCCTAACCCTGACCAATAATAACAAAGTGACAGAATATATCACATCCCGGTCCCCAGGAAACAGGGGCCAGGCCATATGACTGAGAATCTCCTAGAGGGCTATGGACATGGACTCAGATATGGATGGCTGCCTTTTTATGTCCTCTTATCTATGTTCTTTATGTCAAGGAGAAGCCCCCCAAAGGAGGAGACACCTTTCCCACAACACTCTGGTGGACCACTTGGAACACTCTTGGTCTCCATGGGCCTTTCTTCACCTGCAAAGGCGGAGGGAGAGGCCATGCTCCAGAGGGTGGATGTAATTTCTGGAGCATCAGTGCCATCAAGCAGGAGATTTTTGAGCTAGTCCGCCAGACCCTGCCTGTGGATCCTGCTGGAGAAGGCCTGTGAGGGGAGAAAGGGAGTGTCTGAAGTGCTCAGAGGATTCTGGGCGAACCTGGCTGCCAGGTACCCCTCCAAAGTAGGTGTGGAAGGGAAGGCAGTGGTGTTCTGGGGCCTGGTTCTCACATAGAGGAGCCCAAGACTGCCAGGCCCTCGGGGGCGAGGCCTCAGAAGCCGCCATGTTTAGGAAGAGGTGCTGAAGCTCCTGACCCAGGGCCTCTGCCTAGGTGATCTTTGCCCTTCCTGCAGGAAGGCTACTTTGATAGCTTTAAAAGGTCTCAGGTTACTGAAGTAACCCTGCCTTTGTTCAGTCTTGCCATTAAGTATGCACCTCCATGGCACCAGTATTAACTGGATTAATACACTTCAGAAAATCATCTTTGTAAAAGGCAAAGGAGTAAAACACAAAGTGTACCTGGGAGTTCTATTCCATACCTATCAGATGTGTGAAATCAGCTCCAGTAAAATAATAGCCTTTTCAGGACTTGAGGTTAAAATGAGTTCAGGGGTGCTGGAACTTACAAATAGGTTGATACTTGAATCACACAGGAGAACTCATGACATCATTACGATGAAAAAGTATAGCAACGAAGTATACCTGAAAGACTGAAGGCAGGAGGAGAAGGGGACGACAGAGAATGAGATGGTTGAATGGCATCACAGACACAATGGACAGAAGGAGTTTGAGCAAGCTCTGAGAGATGCTGAAGGATAGGGAAGCCTGGTGGGCTGCAGTCCATGGGGTCACAAAGAGTTGGATAGGACTAAGCAGAAGTACCAGAACACACTACTATCCAGACACTGACCAGAGGAAATTCCGTGAGAGACCTGCCTTGAGAGAGGAGCCTACTGTACAGAAGGGACAACAGAATCAAAACACAACTGAGGGCTGTATTACATACCCATCAGAAGTGTGAAGTCAGTGTCTGCTCTTCATCTCTGTTTGTGCTTTGGGAACACAAAAAGGCTAAATGAGCTGTTGATCACGCCCTTTGATTTTCTGACTACACCTAAAAAAAAAAAAAAATACTGTTGAATACATTTGCCACAGGTACAAATTAACTTTCTTCAGAAGGAATTCAGCAAGAAAAGCAAGAAATAAAATAACACACTAGTCTTCTAGTTCCATTAAAAAAAAAAATCAATTCAGCCACTACCTATCCTTAGGAGAAATAAGCCTAAATGTCGAGATGGTATGGACTTTATACTGCAAAGCCATTGTGATGTAACCCACTGTGATGTAACCCACTGTGACCATTTAGTCACTTCAAAGAGTGACCTCTTTCCTCCAGTAGAGCCAACCCTCTTGTAGGGCTTGGGAGGCTCTTGGGCCTCCAGGGGCCTTTTTTGACCCACAAAGGGTGGAGGGAGAGAGAATGCTGGAGATAATGGTAGCATTTCTGGAGCAATAGTGCCATCAAGTGGATGCGTTTTGAACATGGCCTCCCACCCCTGCCTGTGGTCCTGCTGGGAAAGGCCTGTGAGGGGCGGAAAGGAGGTATCAGAACACTCATAAAATTCTGGGAAAACCTCCCTGCAGGACACACCTCCAGCGCAGGTGTGGAAGGGACAGGTCATCCTGCCTGGGCCCAGAATGGCACACCAAGGAATCTATGACTGTCAAACCACTGGGGGCATGGCCTCGGCAGTCGCCATGTTCAAGAACAAGGAGCTGAAGCTCCAGTTCCTAGTGTTTTCAGTCCCCAATTTCTGAGACTATGTGACCTAAATGACCCAGACTTTTCAAGGAGCAAGCTGAGTTACAGAGGCAGAAGGAGCAGGAGGTTGTGTAAAATTTTAACTTTTCCTCTTAACACTACCTACCCTTAGGAGAAATAAGCCTAAATGCACAGATAGTCTTGACTTTGTACTGCAAAGCTATTGTGATGTATCCCACTGTGACCATTTAGTGACTTCATAGAGTACTTTGCTGGGATTGAGGCTTGTGGATTAGCATAATGATCAGCCTTTCTGCTTACCTAAACTACTGGCCCTGAGGTTCCTAAAATAAATAACCTATTAGCCCTGCATCCACAGATACAGAAACTTTCTCCCAGTTACAATTTACTGAGAACTTCCAGATGTTTAGAAAAGGCAGAGGAACCAGAAATCAAATTGCCAACATCCGCTGGATCATCGAAAAAGCTAGAGGGTTCCAGAAAAACTTCTACTTTTGCTTTATTGACTACCTAAAGCCTTTGACTGTGTGGATCACAACAAACTGTGGAAAATTCTGAAAGAGATGGGAATACCAGACCACCTGACCTGTCTCCTGAGAAATCTGTATGCAGATCAAGAAGCAACAGTTAGAACTGTACATAGAATACAGACTGGTTCCAAATCAGGAAAGGAGTTCATCAAGGCTGTATATTGTCACCCTGCTTATTTAACTTATATGCAGAGTACATCATGTGAAATGCCAGGCTGGATGAAGCACAAGCTGGAGTCAAGATTGCCAGGACAAATATCAGTAACCTCAGATATGCAGATGATACCACCCTTATGGCAGAAAACAAAGAAGAAGAACTAAAGAGCTTCTTGATGAAAGTGAAAGAAGAGAATGAAAAAGTTGGCTTAAAACTCAACATTTAGAAAACTAAGGTCATGGCATCCGGTCACATCATGTCATGTCAAATAGATGGGGAAACAATGGAAACAGTGACAGACTATTTATTTGGGCTCCAAAATCACTGCAGATGGTGACTGCAGCCATGAAATTAAAAGACACTTGCTCCTGGGAAGAAAAGTTATGACCAACCTAGACAGCATATTAAAAAGCAGAGACATTACTTTGCCAACAAAGGTCCATCTAGTCAAAGCTATGGTTTTTCCAGTAGTCATGTAGGGATTGAGAGTTGGACTATAAAGAAAGCTGAGTGCCAAATAATTGATGCTTTTGAACTGTGGTATTGGAGAAGACTCTTGAGAGTTCCTTGGACTGCAAGGAGATCCAACCAGTCCATCATCCTAAAGGAAATCAGTCCTGAATATTCATTGGAAGGACTGATGCTGAAGCTGAAACTCCAATATTTTGGCCACCTGATGCGAAGAACAGACTCACTGGTAAAGACCCTGATGCTGGGAAAGCTTGAAGGCAGGAGGAGAAGGGGACGACAGAGGATGAGATGGTTGGATAGCATCACCGACGCAATGGACATGAGTATGAGCAAGCTCCAGGAGTTGATGATGAACCGGGAAGTCTAGCGTGCTGCAGTCCATGGGGTTGCAAAGAGTCGGACACAACTGAGCAACTGAACTGAACTGATGAAGGATGAGTGTCCTTGCACAAGGGACATGTGATGGTTTGGGGTTTGTTCAGCACTCTTATTCAGTTACCTAGCTAGAAACAAGTTCCAAAACTAGATGGAGTCACTCAAGAATGCTCTCTCGGGACCAATCTTTACTCATATTCCAAAAGGATCCATTATTACAGGAGCAATACTTTGTATGCATGGCTGGAACCTGGATTTATTCAAAATGGCAAGGGTCTTCAGCCAATCCCTAGTATGTGAATAATCAAGGTACTTCTGGCCCTAAACCTGGCCAATAATAACAAAGTTGACAAAACACATCACATCCTGGTTCCCAGGAAAGAGGGGCCTGGCCACATGACTCAGAAAATCCTAGAGTGCTGTGGACATGTACCCAGAGATGGAGGGCTCCCCTGAATGTCCTTTTCAGTATGTTATTACCACCAAGGAGAAGCCCCCATAGGACACACCTCTTCCCCCAACACTCCACTGGAGCTAACATAGTTTGGAGGGTTTGGAAGGTTCTTTGGCCACCATGGGCCTTTTTTGATACACAAAGGGTGGAGGGAGAGGCCCAGCTCCAGAAAGTGGTTGACATTTCTGGCTCAAGAGTGCCATCAAGTGGAAGCTTTTGGAGCATGGCGTCGGTCCCTTTCTGTGGATCCTACTGAGGAAGACCTGTGAGGAGAGGAAGGGAAGGTTTGGGTCACTCAGAGGATTCTGGGCGAACCTGGCTGCCTGGCACCCCACCAGAGTAGGTGTGGAAGCAACAGGTAGTGGTGTTCTGAGGCCTTGCTTGCCCACCAAGGAGCCCATGGCTGCCAGGCCTTCGGGGGCGTGGCCTTGACAGTGGCCACTGTTCAGGAACAAGGCGCTGAAGCTCCAGACCCAGGGCCTGTGGCTAGGGAATGCTTGCCTTTCATGCAGGAAGGCTACTTTGATAGCTTTAAAAGGTCTCAGGTTACTGAAGTAACCTTGCCTTTGCTCAGTGTTAGCATTAACAACACACCTCCATGGCACCAGTATAAACTCCATTAAAAGACTTCAGAAAATCATCATTGTAAAAGGCAAAGGAGTAAAACACAAAGTACACCTGGGAGTTTTTTTCCGTACCTATCAGATGTCTGAAATCGGCACCAGTAAAATATTGGCCTTTTCTAGGCTTTGAGTTTTAACTGAGTTCAGGGCTGTTGGAACTTAACAGTTTGACAACTGAACCCCACAGGCAGAACTCCTCTGATCATTAATACGAACAACTATCGCGATTAAATGTATCTGAAAATGCAACTAACCAGACACTAACCCAAGGAAATTGGGTGAGACACTTGCCTTGAGAGAGGAGCCTACTCTACAGAAGAGGGAAACAATCAAAGCACAACTGAGGACTATATTACATACCTATCAGAAGTGTGAGGTCAGTGTCTGCTCTTCGTCTGTGCTTGCTCTCTGGGTCCACACCAAGATAATGTACAAGCTGTTGATCACATGCCTTGATTTTATTACCAAACTGGTTCCTGAAAAGCAAAGAAAATACTGTTGAATACCTTTGCCACTGATGCAGATCAATATCCTTCATGAAACATGAATATAACATGAAAAATATAAGAACCAAAACATAACAACACACCAGTCTTCTTGTTTCATTAAAAAAAAAAAAAAAAAAGATCCAGCCACACTACCTACCCTTAGGAGAAGTAAGCCCAAATGTACAGACAGCCTGGACTTTATACTGTAAAGCCATTGTGTTGTAACCCACTGTGATCATTTAATCATTTCCTAGAGTACTTTGCTGGGTTTGAGGCTTGTGGTTTAACACAATGAGCCTTTTTGCTAACCTGAAATAGTGGCCCTGAAGTTCCTGAAATAAATAACCTGTTAGCCCTGCATCCACAGATACACATTCTCCCACTTTTAATTTATTGATTCCCATGAGGGATGAATGTCCTAGCACAAGGGACAAATGACAGTTTGGGGTTTGTTCAGCACTCTCAGTCACGTAGCTAGAAACAAGTTAGAAAACACGACAGAGCCACTTAAGAGTCTCTGTAGGGACCAATCTCTACACATATTCCAAAAGGATCCATATTACAGGAGCACACCCTTTGTATGCATGGCTAGAACCTGGATTTATTCCAAGAAGCATAGGTCTTCAATGAACTACTAATTATGTAAATCATCAAGGGAATTCTGGCCCTAATCCTGACCAATAATAACAAAGTAACAGAATTCATCACATTCCAGTCTCCAGGAAATGGGGATCAGGCCATGTGGACTCAGAATCTCCTTGAGTGCTGTGGACATGGACCCAGAGACGGATGGTTTCCTTTGCATGTCCTTTTGTTGTAGCCGAATGCTCCAGGAAGCAAAGTCACTCAGAAGGACAACGTGGATAGCAGAGTGCAGTTTATCACAATGGCAGGTCTGAGGCAGAGTTTCCTCTTTAGCCAGGGACCCCAAACAATTTTTGTGAAAACCTTATATACCCTAAGTGTACGTGCACAAGTGCACATCCCTGAATTCCTCAGTCCTACTCTGGAAAATGTCAAAGGGAGATACAATCAGGTTATAGTCATGATTCATAATCAGAAGGGTCAGTTGGTTACATATTGTAGCCTACATCAATGGGTGCCATAAAGATTACAAAGGTGACTGACTACATAGGGGATTATTACATTCCTTCTGGCGACAGGAAATCTTGGTATGGAATCTGGTGTTTATCAGTTCGGGAGGCCTGTTCGGCTGTACCTATGTTGTCTCCATGGCTGCTGCTGTTGCTGCTAAGTCGCTTCAGTTGTGTCCGACTCTGTGCGACCCCATAGAAGGCAGCACACCAGGCTCCCCTGTCCCTGGGATTCTCCAGGCAAGAACACTGGAGTGGGTTGCCATTTCCTTCTCCAATACATGAAAGTGAAAAGTGAAAGTGAAGTCGCTCAGTCATGTCCAACTCTTAGCAACCCCATGGACTGCAGCTTACCAGGCTCCTCCGTCCATGGGATTTTCCAGGCAAGAGTACTGGAGTGGGGTGCCACTGCCTTCTCCAGTCTCCATGGCTACTAGGCATATAGTTCAAAGTTCACTGAGAATGCAAGAGGGAGTTTCCTTCTCAAGATGGAGTCAGTGTGGCCTGTTCCTTTCCTCCTTCACCTTTAGCTATGTTCTTACTCTTAAGGAGCAGCCCCCAAAGGAGGAGACACCTCTTTTCACAAAATTCCTGTGGACCACTTGGAAGACTCTTGGGCCTCCATGGGCCATTTTTTCACCTGCAAAGTGCAGAGGGAGAGGCCATTCTCCAGAGGGTGGATGGCATTTCTGCAGCAACAGTGGCATTGAAGAGGAAAGGTTAAAATTTTACATAACCTCCTATTCCTGCCTCTGTAACTCAGCTTGCTCCTTGCAAAGTCTGGATCACGTAGGTCTCAGAAAGTGGGGACTCACAATACTAGGAACTGGAGCTTATCTCACTCACCCTTGTCCTGCTGTTTGCAATCACCCAGCCCCTGAAAACCCAAAAACCCACTTAATCATGCCTGTCTGTGTATAAGAACTCTGTAACCCCTTTGTGGGGGCTCAGAGCTTGGAATGTTAACTCCCCTGGGTCCACCGGCATAGTAAACCTGAGTTCTCCAACTCTCCAAGTGTGGTGCTTGGTTTCTTGAGTACTGGTTTCTGCAACACCATTAAGCGGAAGATTTTTGAGCCTGGCCTCCAGGCCCTGGCTGTGGATCCTCCTGGGGAAGGCCTGTGAGGGGAGCAAGGGTGTGTCTGGAGCACTCAGAGAATTCTGGGTGAACCTGGCTGCTGGACACCCCTCCAGAGCAGGTGTGGAAGCAACAGGCAGTGGTGTTCTGGGACCTGGCTCTCCCATGGAGGAGCCCATGGCTGCCAGGCCCTTGGTGGCTTGACCTCAGCAGCCGCCATATTCAGGAACAAGTAGCTGAAGCTCTATCCCAGGGCCTGTGGCCAGGGGATCCTTGCCCATCCTGCAGGAGGGAGGTCCACCAGTACAGTCTCTGGGGTCTCAGGACCACTGGTGACCCAGGAACTGTTGCCCAGGCAGAAGCACTGTGCCTGGCTACCATGAACAAAGTCAAAAGGGGAAGATGTGGCCACCCTGTCAGGGACAAACATCCAGCAGACATGATGTGGAATGTGGAATGTGGACGAAGGCTTGGTCCCAGACTGAGACAAATGCATGTGCACTTTATGTCCAGGTTGGAGTTAAGTTTTTGTATACATTTGCTTGTGCCAAAGAGTCTGGGTCCCATGCCCCACAGGATCCCGTGAAGCCCTTCCTCTGCCTTATGACAGAGGGTATCCAGACACTACTCATGGTGGGATGAAACTGGCCCCAGAGCAGTATGTTGAAGCTGAATTGGGCGAAAACGTCCGCAGACGGCAAGGCAATCCAGGCCTGTTTTCCCTGGCGTTCTATTTCAGGAATGGAACTGCGCTGCTAGGTGAACCCCTACTCCTTGCCCCTACTGCCCCACATGGAGGACCCAGGTCCTCTTCTTGGGGAGGACTGCTGTGGTTTTTCATGAGGGGCTCCGTGTTCTGCATGTGCAGACATTGGTCCTGGGCACAGGGGCACAAGGAGACCACCTGTGCCAGCTGACCCATCAGACCCCATAGGTTGGTCAGGGCCTGGTCCTAAGGGAGGCTCTGCCCACATAACCTCACATGACAACATTTCGGGCAACTCAGTAGTGTGAAAGAAGGGGCATGGGGTGGCATTCAGCACCCTTCGAGGAGGGGTGAAAGTGAGGGGGTATGTTTGGAAGAGGTAGTGTTCCCGCATGGAAATTTCTTTCCAGTTGGAAGTCATCACCCCTTAGCCCTGTCCCTCACCACAAAACCACCCCAACCCCCACCCCTCAGGCAGGTTAGAGCCAAGTAAAGGGCAGGCATGAGCCGCCCCAGAGCTTGCTCCAGAAGTGGCATTTTGGGTCAGCCGCGGACTAGAAGGCAGAACCCTGTGCCCGGCGGGATGCACCAGGCTCCTGGCCTTGGCAGACAAGCTGGAAGAGTGGTGGTCTTGAAAGAGAGGGAAGCAGGAGGCGTTTCTCTTGGTCAAGTAGAGGTGAGCTCCAGGCAGCTTCTTCAGACCTCTTCTTCTTGATGTCCTGCCTGGGCTGCGGATGCAAGCACAGGGTTGAGACCTGGAGAGCCAGGGCTGAATGGAAAGTAGGTCTCGTCCTCCTCTCGTCGCTTGAACTGAGGCTCAGGGCCTTTTGAGGAGAAAGCTGAAGCCTGCAAAGACGTGGCCCGGGGATCCACTTGGCTGGGCTCTTCTCTGCTCTCTGGGACGCGGCTCTGGGAGACCTGGGGACAAGACTGGCCAGGGCCAGAATCCTGGAGACCCTGGAAGATGACATTGCACCCGCCAATGAGATTCTTCGGCTCAGGACAAGGGCGCCTTCTGCAGTGCCTCCTGCGTCGGGCGAGTACTGCTCCCTTTGGAGGCTGACTGGGAGCTATCCTTGGGCCTCGGGTTCCTTTGGCACTGGGTAGCCAGGATCCACATGTCATCGGCACTGGACAGAAGGTCACTAGGCCTGCCTCCGCCCCTGATGGCAGCGGAACTCCAGTTGTCCAGGGTGGTCTCTGCCTGGGCCGCAGCCCAGAGAGAGGCTTCTGGGGCTCTGGGCCCACCCAGGCCCATCCTGCTCTGGCTCCCAGTGGGCCAATGTCCTCAGCCCTGCACTGGGTTCCTTCAGAGCAGCTTCCTCTAGTGCCACTCAGACATGGTGGCCACCAGGGTCCATGGAGACTCCACTTCCTGTACCCCACAGGGGAGGCACCCTGGCCGTGCCCCTTGTCCTGGTGGCGTCCCTGGAGCTTCCACGACCCCACCCAGCCCTGGGACCTGCTTCTTGCACCTCCTCTGGCAGAGCTCTCCACTTTCCAGGGGCCACTGTCCTTTGCCCCTTCAATCCCTTATCAGTCCTCCCCAGGAAGGGACAGTACAGGGTTCATGTATTTGGCAGATCCCTTGTCCTGTTGATGGCAGCACTGCACCAGAAATGGCCACCTGCCCTTCCCCTTTCCTCAACCTAAGATGTCTCTCTCAGCCCTTTACTGAGGAAAAAAAGAAACGCCAAGCTCTGTCCAACCTGGCCAAAGAGAGATGTCTCAACAGCATGGCCACTTCAGAGGGGCACTCCTCAAAGTCTGTCACTCCCACCTGCGGTGCCTGCTCTCCATGGCATCCTCTTAGTCTGCCCTCATCACAAAAGAGCGAAGACTCCCCATGTAGGCACCCAGCAGTGGACCCGCAGCAGTGTCTTTAGCACCTACATCTGCCTAAGACTTCGGGAAACATCCTGAGTGTGGGCACACAGATCGAGTCACGCCTGTCCAGTGCTTGGAGAGGCCCAGTCATGGGTCACAGAGGGACACAAAGGATGTCGGCCCAGTGGCACTGGTTGGGGGTCAACAGTGATGTAGACTTACTGTGGTGTGATGATGGGTGGCCACCAAGGACCTGGCTCATCTACAAGGGCCCTAGGGTATTCAGGTGTGGATGGTGGCACACATGGGTCAGTCCAGAGTGGCCATGGGTGCTGCCCCAGAGACCCCAGAGCAGGTCAGTCTTTTGACAACACCCAGGGTAAGGCCAGGGATGGGAGCCATCCAAGGAAGGGTATGTGTGGTTATGGTTGGTAGGTCCCTGGCAACTCAGTGTGATTTACACATGGATGTGTGTTGTGTGTGTGTGTGTGTGTGTGTGTGTGTGTATGCTTGTGGTCAGTAGGCTCCTGCCAACTCAGTGTGGTTTACACTTCAGGTGGCTAGGAGCCACTGGGGATGCACCTTGGTTTCTCTCTGGTGTACTGGGGTGTGTAGGGTAGGCACAAGCTCCTGCCCTTACGTGCCCTCTCAGCACCTGCCCAATTGGGTACAGGGCAGGGGCTGCCATTGGAGGCACTGCCGCCACCCCCTGTATCCACCCACACTGGCTGAAGGAACACACTCTGGATGCCAAGTGCTCCGGCTGGGAGGCTGTGGAAAGAGACTGGAGCTCTGATCCACCATCAGAAGCTTTGGTCCACTGCCTCCAGAAGCACCTTGCATCCTCCAGAAGCCTTGCATACTCCCATTGGATCGAACCAGCATGGCATGACGTGATGTGACATGACATGAGCAGGTTCTGTCCTTTTCCCTCGATTTTCTCTGAGCACGTCTTCCTCTCTGTAACTCTGAATGTCCTGCGCTTCTGGGCACTGGCCAAACTCTCAAGCTGAGAGGAAAGCTCAAAAGAGCCCCATCATGTTGGGTGGAGGTGTTCCACAACAAAGGTGAGCCTGGCTCAGGGGTGTTCTCTCTATTCCCACTGCAACCTGTGCAGACGCAGACATGCAGCTGTCTGCCTGCAGCCTTTATTGCACACAGATGGGATCCACGCCGCATAGGACAGGCAGCTTCACGTCTTGAGAGGCCTTTTCCTTTCCAGCACATGCGACTGGATAGGAGTTGTACAGCGACCCAGACCTGAGGGGTCCAATGCCTCCTGGTCCCCAGAGCAGAGTGCAGGGAGCATTTGTATTCCGTCCCTGTCCCTGGGTTGCCCTACAGGAGAGCCAAGTGGGGCGGGGTGCAGGGGAGGGAAGGGAGAGTCGGTGGTCACAGCAGAAGGCTCCTTTTGCAGGTGACATGGCTGCTTCTTTCCTCCTGCCTAGAGACTAGAACCTAGACCAAGGACTTGACTCAACGCCCAGATCTTCCCATGAAAAGCTCTTGGAATGGCCAAATGGGTTCCTCTTGAAGGCAGAGGTGCCCCAGAAATGTCACTCTGCCCTTGCTGGGACCCTGCCTCTACCCTTTCCTAACCACAAAATGTCAGCCAGGCTGCCAACCAGTGTCCAACAACTTGCTAAACCACGGTGCCACACCCTCACCAGCCCGCCTGGAGAGGCCTGCAAATACTCTGAGCCACAGCAGGAGGCATCTTCCTCATGGCAAAACTGTTTCAAGAGGAGACAAGAGGAAGAAGAAACAGAGATGGAAAGAAAACACCTCCGGTTGCTGGTGATGTGCACACACACTCAGGCCACATTTCCACGTGGACCCCCTCAATGCTCTGGGGACCAGGAGGCATTGGACTCCTCAGGTCTGGGTCGCCGTACAACTCCTATCCAGTCGCGTGTGCCGGAAAGGAAAAGGCCTCCCTTCCTGAGGAAGGGAAGTACACCTCCTGGAGGCTTCACACTTTCACGTTCCTCGCTTTGTCCAGAGGCAGACTCGGGGAGCACAAGGAGACAGACCTACAGTGGGCTGCCTCGACGGGCACACCACCACCACCAACCTCCCTCACACACTGTTCCAAACTTCCATGCCACCCAGCCGGAGCGCACCTTCTTAATAATCCTTCAAGAGCAGGTTCCCAAGGCCTACCTTGCTTGGCAGAGGGCCACAGTGGAAAGACTAGGCCTAAGAGTCATTAGGAGAGGATGCAACGAATAGGTGTAAAGGGCTCCACTCATAGCAACAGAGACCCAAAGCTCAAGAGGCCCAAAGCTCAAGAGGCCTGGCTCTCCTTAAAGGATCTCCAACCCCGACCCCCACGTCGGGCTGGGCTGGGACTGCTGTTTCTTGTGAGTGAGCACAGTGAACATGTCCCAGGAGGCTGGCTTCATGGAGGCTGGAGCTCAAACCAAGTCCTGGTGCAGCTGCCAGAGGCCCAGGCCCAATCCTTTTCCACTCTCCCCAGGCCCGCAGGATGCTGACTGCAACTTCTATGTACCCATCACCTAGGGTAATACTACACAGATGATCTAGATGCTCACCCATGCATCTCCTTCTTCCAGCTCCCCAATCAGGCCCTGACTCAAGAGCCTTTTCAAGTGTGGCTGAGAATTTTGGCACCGTACACCGATGTCCTCATGCCACAACCCTACCTGGAGTCCCTCCTTGAGGCTTGCTGAACTACCAGCATCACTGACTTTCTCCTATGATGAAACAGATTCTTTTGGAAGAGGGTAGGGAAGTGAACAAAGAGCAGTCATTCACCCAACACCAGCGCCCAGAGATGACTGACGTCCCAATTTCCCTCCTCATCCTCTCCTTCACTCTGCCTCCTCTGCAACGAAAAGAGCCGAACGCCCTTCACTCAGTGTGGGACCACCCTGGTGCAGCTTATTAACAAGGGGCCCTGCGTACACCCCTGTCCGGGCAACCTTGAGAGTATCTTTGGTTACTATTCATTCACTCATACCAGCACCCTAGGTCAACCAAAACTTTTGAATAAAGCACAAGTGTGAAAAGCCATCTCCACCCATCCTTCGGAAATTGCACAGGTACATCCCAGGCCATGAGACAGAAGCAGTTCATACAGAAAGAAGCGTGTTGGGTGAAACCCTTGATGGTACCTTCCCCCATAGTCTCTTTTCAGTGGGAACCACAGCCACGGCCATGGCATTTACAGGCGCAGAGCTTGTCTCCTCGGCTCTGCACCCGTGGGACTATGCTGGGACACCAACAGATGTCTTGCGTGAGTCCTCCACAAGTGACCAGCAGCTCCTATGAGACACAGGTATATGGGCACCAACGCATTTCCTGTCTTGCTGCACACAGATCCATCATATTGACTTTTTGGGGATAAGGGCGTGTGCTCTGGGATGTGGCCAAGTGATCATTCACCCTTGTGTTTTCCTCTGGGTAGATGTTGATGCTAGAAAATGAATCCAGTCACCCACAGTGGCACTCCAGCAACCACGACTCTGTGGCTAACCCCTTGTAGCCAGTTCTGTGGAAGATAAAAGATGGGAGGAAGGAACAAGATGGGAGCCCCCACCCACCCATCCAAAGAGAAGGGACACGTGAAATACCCCGTGCTCCTACCACCAAGTACAGACAAGGGCACCTGACCCTGGGAAAGTGTCAGAAAAGAAATGGAGGGGACCAACCAGCACAGGACGCAGCCTCTGCAGACACATGCCCAGGCCAGGGGAACTTATAATGCTGTGAGAGCATACACAAGAGAGTACACATCACTACATGAGCCTGCTGCAGCCTGGGAGCAGGCGAAATGCACGCAGCCCTCTGCATCCCCTTGCTTTAACCTACATTCAACCCCAGAAGCACACACACAGCAAAGTTATGTGTGTTTCCCACTGCGGGGTGGGGTGGGATGTTTGGAAGGCAGAGGGACAACTTGGGAATGGCCATCGGGCAAAGGTGAGGGCCTTGGCTTTGACTGGCAGAAATTTCTGTCCATGGTGGCACCCCTCAGGTGATCACCCGGAACATAGGAGAAGGGACATTATGTACATGCTATCTACGTGTACATATATATGTTTACGTATGACATACATATAACATGCTCACATGTACATGCTATCTAAGTGTACACATATGTTTATATATAACATATATATAACATACTCACATTTGGGTTCATTCATTTGTACGAATGGAGGAAGGAACAAGTGAAGGAACTGACCAACAAGTGGGGGGTTTGAAGCTAGAGTACTGACTCCCATGGAGAGCTCCCCAAAAGGGTCTGCTGAACAACTGGCCCTCATCAAGGGCCATTTGTCTGTGTGGATGGCAGGAGCCACCAGGATCTACGCCTGTCCCATGAACTTCAATCCACCAACGCCCCTCCAACCCTGCAAAGTGACTGCCTAGAGACCCCTGGAGGTGAGCAATCTACCACAGTTCCCTGGGTCCCTGTCAGTTTCTCCAGCTGTCACAGTGGTCTAGACCCTTTCTTGGGCTTACTCCTGAACGTGTAAGCCACATGAGGTAGCTGGATGAGAATCGCAGAGAGGCAATCAAGTAGCAAAGAGGACAAACTCAGGTCCTTGTGCCACCTCCAGCTCTGAATCAGTGTCCCGAGAGAGCTAGGATTCTACCCGAGATGACACAGATGGATGCACGTCCCCAAGAGTACAGAAACAAGGTCCTGGTTGCAAGGAAACAGGGTAGGGGTGTGTGTGGAAGAACATGAGGACTCAAAATCTCCTAGAGGGCTGTGGAGATGGACACACAGATGGACAGCTTCCTTTGGATGTCCTTATCAGCACATTTCTCCCGCCAAGGTGACGCTCCAAAGGAGGAGATACTGCTTCCCCCAACACACCAGGGGGGCCAACACAGCTTGGCACACTTGAAAGGCTCCTGGGCTTCCATGGGCTTTTTTGTTCCACAAGGGCGGAGGCAGAGGGCATGCTGGAGAGGGTGGTTGGCATTTTTGGAGCAACAGTGCCATCAAGCAGATGCTTCCAGGCCCTGCCTGTGGATCCCACTGGGGAAGGCCTATGAAGGGAGGAAGGGAAAGTTTGGAGCACTGAAAAGATTCTGGGAGAATCTGGCTACTGGCCACCCCTCCATAGCAGGTGTGGAAGGGACAGGCAGTGGCGTTCTGGGACCGGGCTCGCCCACCAAGGAGCCCCTCGCTGCCCGGCCCTCGGGGGCATGGCCTCAGCAACTGCCATGTTCAGGAACAAGGCACTGAAGCTTCTGCCCCAGGGCCTCTGGCTAGGGGATCCTTGCCCTTCCTGTAGGGAGGCTACTTTGATAGCTTTAAAAGGTCTCAGGTTACTGAAGTAACCCTACCTTTGCTCCACCTTAGCATTAAGTATAAACTCGAGTAAAACACTTCAGAAACTCATCTTTGTATAAAGCACAGGAGTAAAACACAACACCTGAGACTTCTGTTCCATACCTATCAGATGTGTGAAATCAGCTCAAGTAAAATAATGACCTTTTCTGGACTTTGAGTTTTAACTGAGTTCAGAACTTACAAATAGGTTGATATTTGAATTGCACAGGCAGAATTCTTCTGATCATTACGATAAACAACCATAGCGACTATGTGGGAACCATGTTTTGCTGCTTTCTCAGAAATGTCACCTAGAATTTAATCTTATTTATTCCCTCTTCCTTGCTTGCTCTCCCCCTCCCCCCACCACCATCCCCAGCCTTAAGCTAGACATTCTGGGTGATACATCAGCATTAGTCAGATGCTGTTCTAGTTAGATGCTGTTCTGCATGCAGAAAAAACCCCCTTAATCTACCAAGTCCTTTCTTTACAACTCTCATGTGATTAGCTGCAGACCTCTAGAAGGAAGCCTACTTAATCCCAGAGTTCTGGTCTGTCTTGCTTTACTGTTCTTAGTTAAGGATTACAAGATAAATTACCAATAAAATGTGCGCTCAGCCTGTTCTCTGGGAGTTGCTTTTCCATGAGCTCTCCCTGCTCTCTCATAATCCTGTGTGTTCGTGAGAATTATTCAGTGCAAAACTGCCACACAACTAAGTATACCTGAAAGACTGAAGGGAGGAAGAGAATGGGACAACAGAGGATGAGATGGTTGGATGGCATCACCGACTCAACGGACATGAATTTGAGCAAGCTTTGGGAGATGGTGAAGGACCAGGAACTCTGGTGAGCTACATTCCCTGGGGTCACAAATAGTCGGACACGACTGAGTCTGGACATGATTCAGTGACTGAATAACAACAAAAAATACCTGAACCCACTACTAACCAGAGACAAACCCGAGGAAATTCGGTGACAGACCTGCCTTGAGACAGGAGTCTACTGTAGAGAAGGGGGAAACAGAATCAAAGCACAACTGAGGCCTGTATTACATACCTATCAGAAGTGTGAAGTCAGTGTCTGCTCTTCCTCTGTGCTAGCACTCTGGGTCTACACCAAGGCAATGTACGAGCTATTGATCATGCCCTTTTATTATTTTAGCAAACTGTGACCTGAAAAGGAAAGAAAATACTGTTGAATACCTTTGCCACAGATGTGAATTAAGTTCCCTCAGTAAGAATGCAGCAGGAAAAACACGGGAAACAAAACAAAACAAAACAAAAACAAACCAGTCTTCTTCTATTTCCATTTAAAACAAAAACAAAAACAAAAACCTATCCAGCCACACTACCTACCCTTAGTAGAAATAAGGCTAAATGTACAGATGCTCTGGACTTTATACTGCAAAGCCATTGTGATGTAACCCACTGTGACCATTTAGTCACTTCATAGAGTAATTTGCTGGGCTTGAGGCTTGTGGCTTAACACAATGATGAGCCTTTCTGCTTATTTAAACTACTGGCCCTGAGGTTCCTAAAACAAATAACCTGCTAGCCCGGCATCCACAGATACAGAAACTTTCTCCCACTTTTAACTCAACAGATGGACAGCATCCTTTACATGTGCTAATCTGTATATTCCTACTGTTGAGGAAAAGTCCCCAAAGAGGAGACTCTGCATCCCACAACACCCCTGTGGAGCCAACCAGGCTTGGAGGGCTTAGAAGGCTCTTGGGCCTCCAAAGGCGTTTTACAACACCCAAAGGGCAGAAGGAGAGGCTGCTCTAAAGAGGATGGTTGGCTTTTCAGGAGCAATAGTGCCATCAAGCGGATGCATTTAGAGCACGGTCTCCAGGCTTTGCCTGTGAATCTCTCCGTGGAAGTCCTGTGAGACTAGGAAGGGAGGGTTGGCACACTCAGAGGATTCTGGGTGAATCTGGATGCTGGGCAGCCCTCCAGGATAGGTGTGGAAGCAATAGGTGGTGGTGTTCTGGGACCAGCTTGCCAACCCAGGAGCCCCTGAAAGCCAAGACTAACGGGGCGTAGCCACTGCAGTGGCCATATTCAGGAACAAGGAGTTGAGGCTCCTCCTCCAGGGCCTCTGGCTAGGGGATCCTTAGCTCTTCCTGCAGGAAGGCTACTTTTATAGCTTTAAAAGGTCTCAGGTTACTGAAGTAAACCTGCCATTGCTCCCTTTTAGCATTAAGGACGCACCTACTAGGCACCAGTATAAACTCGATTAAAACACTTCAGAAAATCATCTTTGTAAAGCACTGGAGTAAAACACAAAGTACACCTGAGAGTTCTCTTCCATACCTATCAGATGTGTGAAACTGGTTCTTTTCTGGGCTTTGAGTTTAAACTGAGTTCACGGCTGTTGGAACTTATAAACAGGTTGATATTTGAATCACACAGGCAGAAATCTTCCCATCATTACGATGAACAATTATGAGCGACTAAGTACACCTGAACACAGTACTAACCAGACACTAACCTGAGGAAATTTGGTGAGAGACCTGCCTTGAGAGAGGAGCCTACTGTACAGAAGGGGGTAACACAGTCAAAGTACAACTGAGGGCTGTATTACATACCTGTCAGAAGTGTGAAGTCAGTGTCTGCTCTTCATCTGTGCTTGTACTCTGGGCCCACATGAAGGCAATGCATGAGCTGTTGATGATGCGCTTTTATTATTTCTGCAAACTGCGACCTGAAAAGGAAAGAAAATACTGTTGAATACCGTTTCCACAGATGCAGATCAATATCCTTCAGTAAGAACTCAGCTTGAAAAACACAAGAAACAAAACAAAAAACACAGCAGTCTTCTAGTTCCATTAAAAAAAACAAAACAAAACAAAACAGAATCCAGCCACACTACCTACCCTTAGGAGCAATAAGCCTAAATTTACAGATGGTCTGAACTTTATATTGCAAACTCATTGTGATGTAACCCACTGTGACCATTTAGTCACTTCAGAGAGTGCTTTGTTGGGATTGTTGCTTGTCGTTTAACACAATGAGGAGCCTTTCTGCTTACCTAAACTACTGCTCCTGAGGTTCCTGAAATAAATAACCTGTTAGCCCTGCATCCACAGATACAGAAACGTTCTCCCGCTTAAAACTTATTGATTCCCACGAGGGATGAGTGTCCTGGCACAAGGGACAAATGGCAGTTTGGGGTTTGTTCAGCACTCTCAGTCACGTAGCTAGAAACAACTTAGAAAACTCGATGGAGCCACTTAAGTAAGAATGCTCTGTAGGGACCAATCTCGACACATAATCCAAAATGATCCATTATTACAGGAGCACAAACTTTGTATGCGTGGCTAGAATCTGGATTTAATCAAAGTGGCAAGGGTCTTCAACCAAACCCTAATATGTGAATCATCAAGGTAATTCTGGCCCTTACCCTGACCAATCATTACAAAGTGACAGAATACATCACATCCTGGTCCCCAGTGAGAGGGTAATAGGTAGGAAGCCTTGGGGCCCCCAAAGGGAGGAATTAGGTTGCAAGTGTCAAGACATTTTTTATCTCTCTCTTAAGCAGCAGGAGGAAACAAACTACAAGTGTCAGATTTTTTTTTCTCTTCTCTACACAAAATAAAAGGTTTCCTTTAAAATTCAGTGTTACCATGACAACATCTGGTTCCACCTGAGCTTAACTTTTCTCAAACCTTGAACTAACCAATGCATTTTTCTTATGGAAATGTTTTTCTTAAGCTTTGCTAATGAACTATGTATTTACCTTAGATAGTCTTTCTTCAAGTCTGTTCTGCCTAAGACTCAGAAATGACTTGACAAACCAGCATGTTTTACTCAACAAACAGTAAGTTTTACTCATGCAAATGTTCTCTTAAGGTATGTTAATGAGACTAGGTATTTGCTCGGAAACCTGCCTCTCTTCAAGATTCAAGTCAATTGCTTTATGGCCTGGGATGACTCACCTTGTGCCAATTTTATCTCAAAATGCATGTTGTGGGTGAGGGGCCTGGTGCCACTCTCTGAGTTTTGAGACATTTCCTTTCTCTAATTAGCAGCCTGCTAGTAGATATACAACTTACTGCTAAAGACTCTTTCTGCCCCCCTCTGATGTCTATGTCAGAAGGTTTCACTATCTCTTTTATACTTTAATAAAACTTTATTACAAAGCTCTGACTGATCAAGACTCGTCACTGGCCCCAGATTGAATTTCTTGCCTCTGGAGGCCAAGAATTTCAGCATCTTTCACGGTTCAGCAACAACCTTTCACCAGAAAGCAGTGGCCAGGCCAAATGGCTCAGAATCTCCTAGAGTGCTGTGGATATGGACCCAGAGATGGACGGCTCCTTTGGATGTCCTTTTCAGTCCGTTCATACTGCCAAGGAAAAGCCCCCAAAGGAGGAGACACCTCTTCCCCAGTACTCCAGTGGAGCCAACACAACTTGGAGGGTTTGGAAGGTTCTTGGGCCATCATGGGCCTGTTTTGACATGCACAGGAGGAAGAGGCCCAGCTTCAGAGGGTGGTTGGCATTTCTGGAGCAACAGTGCCATCAAGTGGCAGTTTTTTGAGCACGGTGTCCAGACCCTTCCTGTGGAATCTGCTGAGGAAGACCTGTGAGGGAGGAAGGGAGGGTTTGGAGAACTCAGAGGATTCAGGGCTAAACTGGCCCCCTGGCACTCCACCAGAGCAAGTGTGGAAGGGACAGGCAACAGTGTTCTGGGGCCTGGCTTGCCCACCAAGGAGCCTCTGGCTGCCAGGCCATCGGGGGTGTGGCCTCGGCAGCAGCCATGTTCAGGAACAAGGAACTGAAGTTCCTTTAAAAGGTTTCAGGTTACTGAAGTAACCCTGCATTTGCTCAGTGTTAGCATTAATGATATACCTCCATGGAATCAGTATAAACTGGATTAAAATACTTCAGTCATCTTTGTAAAAAGCACTGGAGTAAAACACAAACTACACCTGGGAGTTCTGTTCCATACCTATCAGATGTGTGAAATTGGCTCCGGTAAAATAATGGCCTTTTCAAGGCTCTGAGTTTTAACTGAGTTCAGGGCTGTTGGAACTTACAAATAGGTTGATATTTGAATTGCACAGGCAGAAATCTTCTCATCATTATGATGAACAACTATGAGTGACTAAGTACACCTGCACACAGTACTAACCAGACACTAACCCAAGGAATTTTGGTGAGAGACTTGCCTTGAGAGATGAGCCTACTGTACAGAAGAGGGAAACAGAATCAAAGCATATGTGAGGGCTGTGTTTCATATCTATCAGAAGTGTGAAGTCAGTGTCTGCTCTTCATCTGTGCTTGAACTCTGGGTCCACACCAAGACACTGTATGTATAAGCTGTTGATCACACCCTTTGATTTTCTTACCAAGCTGACCTGAAAAGAAAATACTGTTGAATACCTTTTCCACAGATGCAGATCAATATCCATCAGTAAGAATTCAGCATGAAAAACATAAGAAACAAAACAACAACACATGTCGTCTTCTAGTTCCATTAAAAAGAAAAAAAATATCCAGCCAGCCACTACCTACTCTTAAAAGAAATAAGCCTAAATATATTGATAGACTGGAGTTTATACTGCAAACCATCTGTGATATAACCCACTGTGAGCATTTAGTATCACACAGTAATTTGCTAGGATTGAACACAATGATGAGCTTTTCTGCTTACCTAAACTACTGGCCCTGAGGTTCCTAAAATAAATAACCTGTTAGCCCTGCATCCACAGATACAGAAATGTTCTCCCACTTACAACTTATTGATTCCCATGAGGGATGAGTGTCCTGGCACAAGGGACAAATAACAGTTTGGGGTTTCTTCAGCATTCTCTGTCACCTAGTTAGAAACATGTTACAAAACTGGACGGAGACACTAAGTAAGAATATTCTGTAGGGACCAATCTTGATGCATATTCCAAAAGGATCCATATTACAGGAGCACACTTTGTATGCATGGCTAGAACCTGGATTTATCCCAAGTAGCACAGGTCTTCAACCAATCATTAGTTATGTAAAACATCAAGGTAATTCTATCCTAATCCTGACCAATAAAAACAAAGTGACAAAATAAAACACGTCTGGGTCTCCAGGAAATGGGGATCAGGCCATGCGGACTCAGAATCTCTTAGAGTGTTATGGACATGCACCCAGAAATGGATTTCCTTTGCTTGTCCTTATCTGCACATTCTTACTGCAGAGCAGAAGCCCCCAATGGAGGAAACACCTCTTCCCATAACACTCCAGTGGATGGCTTGGAAGACTCTTGGGCCTCCATGGGCCTTTTCTGACCTGCAAAGGGTGGAGGGTGAGGCCAGGCTCCAGAGGGTGGGTGGCATTTCTGGAGCAACAGTGCCATCAAGCGCAAGCTTTTTTGAGCTTCGTTTCCAGATCCTGCCTCTGGACATGCTGAAGAAGGCTTTTGAGGGGAGGAAGGGAGGGTTTGGAGCACAGAGAGGATTCTGGGAGAACCTGGCCACCGGGCACACCTCCAGAGCTGGTGTGGAAGCAACAGTGGTGTTCTGGGTCAGGGCTCGCCCATTGAGGAGCCCATGGCTGCCAGCGCCTCCGGGGCATGGCCTCAGCATCAGCTATTTTTAGGAACAAGGAGCTGAAGCTCTAGCCCCAGGGCCTCTGGCCAGGATATCCTCACCAGTCCTGCAGGAGCAAGGACCGCCAGTGAGGTACCTCGGGTCTCAGGGCCACTGGGGACCCAGGAACTGTTGCCCTGGTGGAGTCACTGTTCTTGGCGACATGGAGGAAGCCAAAAGGGGAAGAGGTGCCCACCCCATCAGGGGTGAACATCCAGCAGACAGGATGTGGAATTTTGCCTGAGGAAGGCTTGGTCACAGACCCAGACAAATTTATGTGTACTTTATGTCCTGGTGGAAGTTGAGTTTTTGTTTACTTTTGTTACTGCCAAGAGAGTCTGGGTCTCACGTTAAATGGGGTCCCGTGAGGCCCTTTCCGTGCCCTTAGACACAGGGTATACAGCCAGTGGGATGAAACTGGCCCCAGACTGGTATGCTGAGTTGGGTGTCACCATCTGCAGCCAGCGAGGGGATAAAGATCTGTTTTCCTTGGCGTTCTATTTCAGGAATGGAACTGTGAAACCAGGGGAGCCCCTATTCCTCAGCCCTCCTCCCTGTGGAGGACACAGGTCTTCTTCTTGGGGAGGACTGCTGTGGTTTTTCATGAGGGGCTCCGTGTTCTGCATGTGCAGACATTGGTCCTGGGCACAGGGGCACAAGGAGACCACCTGTGCCAGCTGACCCATCAGACCCCATAGGTTGGTCAGGGCCTGGTCCTAAGGGAGGCTCTGCCCACATAACCTCACATGACAACATTTCGGGCAACTCAGTAGTGTGAAAGAAGGGGCATGGGGTGGCATTCAGCACCCTTCGAGGAGGGGTGAAAGTGAGGGGGTATGTTTGGAAGAGGTAGTGTTCCCGCATGGAAATTTCTTTCCAGTTGGAAGTCATCACCCCTTAGCCCTGTCCCTCACCACAAAACCACCCCAACCCCCACCCCTCAGGCAGGTTAGAGCCAAGTAAAGGGCAGGCATGAGCCGCCCCAGAGCTTGCTCCAGAAGTGGCATTTTGGGTCAGCCGCGGACTAGAAGGCAGAACCCTGTGCCCGGCGGGATGCACCAGGCTCCTGGCCTTGGCAGACAAGCTGGAAGAGTGGTGGTCTTGAAAGAGAGGGAAGCAGGAGGCGTTTCTCTCAGTCCAGTAGAGGTGAGCTCCAGGCAGCTTCTTCAGACCTCTTCTTCTTGATGTCCTGCCTGGGCTGCGGATGCAAGCACAGGGTTGAGACCTGGAGAGCCAGGGCTGAATGGAAAGTAGGTCTCGTCCTCCTCTCGTCGCTTGAACTGAGGCTCAGGGCCTTTTGAGGAGAAAGCTGAAGCCTGCAAAGACGTGGCCCGGGGATCCACTTGGCTGGGCTCTTCTCTGCTCTCTGGGACGCGGCTCTGGGAGACCTGGGGACAAGACTGGCCAGGGCCAGAATCCTGGAGACCCTGGAAGATGACATTGCACCCGCCAATGAGATTCTTCGGCTCAGGACAAGGGCGCCTTCTGCAGTGCCTCCTGCGTCGGGCGAGTACTGCTCCCTTTGGAGGCTGACTGGGAGCTGTCCTTGGGCCTCGGGTTCCTTTGGCACTGGGTAGCCAGGATCCACATGTCATCGGCACTGGACAGAAGGTCACTAGGCCTGCCTCCGCCCCTGATGGCAGCGGAACTCCAGTTGTCCAGGGTGGTCTCTGCCTGGGCCGCAGCCCAGAGAGAGGCTTCTGGGGCTCTGGGCCCACCCAGGCCCATCCTGCTCTGGCTCCCAGTGGGCCAATGTCCTCAGCCCTGCACTGGGTTCCTTCAGAGCAGCTTCCTCTAGTGCCACCCAGACATGGTGGCCACCAGGATCCATGGAGACTCCACTTCCTGTACCCCACAGGGGAGACACCCTGGCTATGCCCCCTGTCCTGGTATTGTCTCGGGACCTTCCACAACCCCACCCAGCCCTGGGGCCTGCTTCTCGCACCTCCCTGGCAGAGCTTTGCACTTCCTGCAGGCCACTGTCCCTTGTCTTTTCAATCCCTTAAAACTCCTACCCAGGAAGGGACAGAACAGGGTTCACAGATTTGGTGGACTCGTTGTCCTGTTGATGGCAACACTGCACCAGAAATGGCCACCTGCCCTTCCCCTTCCCTCACCCTAAGATGTTTCCCTCTGCCATTTGCTGAGGTAAAAAAGAAACACCAAGCTCTGTCCAACCTGGCCAAAGAGAGATGGCTCAACAGCCTGGCCACTATAGAGGGGTGTGCCTCTGGCACTCCAGTCTGCAGGGCCAGGTCTCCATGGCATCCTCTCAGTCTGCCCTCTTCACAAAAGAGTGAAGATTCCCCATGCAGGCACCCAGCAGTGGACCTGCAGCAGTGTCTTTAGCACCTACATCTGCCTAAGACCTCAGGAAACATCCTGAATGTGGGCATACAGATCGAATCACACCTGGCCAGTGGCTGGAGAGCCCCATTCTCATGGGTCACAGAGGGACACAAAGGATGGCAGCCCAGAGGCACTGGACGGGTGTCAACAGTTGACGTCAACTTTCTTTGGTCGGACGATGGATGGATGGCCACCGAGGACCTGGCTCTTCTCCTACAGGGGCCCAGGGGGATTCAGGTGTGGACGGTGGCACACACGGGTCAGTACAGAGCAGCACTGGGCATTGCAAAACAGCAGCTTCCACTAGTCCCGCCCAGACAAGGTGGCCACCAGGGTCCAATTACTTCATCTCTGGGCTATGTGTTATGCGGTAGCACATTCCTGGAGCCTGGAATTTTCCCAGTTTCGGCTGCTCTTGGCCTAAACTTCACCAGGCCGGGCCAAGCTTGGACCCTGGGGGTGTGGAGGCAGAGCTGGTCCCCTCTCCTGCCTGGGACTCTGACTTCACTCTGCATAGTTTCTAAAAGACAGTACAGTGGGATGTGACGATGAGTTCCTCACGATGGCAACAGTGCACAAAAAATGCCATTCTGCTCTTCTCCACCCCACCCCCCAATCCCTAAGACCTGTCCCTTTGCCCTATGCAAGGGGTAAAAAACCTGTCCAACCCCTGTCCAAATTGACTCCAACATGGCAGCTCACTGTCTTGGCCACATTTGGGGAGCCTTTCCACATGTCGATGAGTGGAGCCTCATCCCTGTCGGGTCCTCAGTCTGCCTTGCTGACCAGAAGAGGAAAGGATCCTCATCCAGGAAGGTAGCAGTAGATCTGAACCTATTCCCTTTCCGTTACTGTGCCTTTAGCACTGGGGCAGCATAAGAGACCTCAGGACATGCATCATGCATGGTCCTACCCCGTTTACTAGTGCAGCTGAGGTACTGTCTCTAGAGTCACAGAGAGGCCAGCCTGACGGTTGTACACACGGTCTGTCCAGACAAGGTACGTTCATATCAGAGACAGCAAAGGAACCAGAGTTGCTGCAGGGTCACCCTGTTTACCACTGTTTAACACAGTGCCAGAAATTAAATATAAATTCCTCTAAAGGAGTGTCAAAAGCCCCATCCTTAGGTAATGCAAGGTTCTAGCATTTCCTGTTTGAAAACACTGTATGTTTCCCCCCTCTATCCACCCCTAATCACTAATGTAGAGTCTATGTATCATAAAAGAACAGATAATATTAATGGAAGTCTTTTAAGAAGAAAATCATCAGTATTTGGTAATTTGTTTCAATAGAGAAGATTTTTCTCAGCAATGCAAAGGAAAGGTAATGCAAATATATCAAGGTTATTTTGTTTGGACCTTTTTAATGTCTGGGTCTTAGTCTCCAGACTTTCTTAGCCCATTTTGTGATGTATTGGGTAGGATGTCTCTATGCTTTCATTATACATTTATTGAGATATTCATCCTCTTCTGGAATCACTGGATCAAAGTCTATTATCAATATTTCTTGTCCATAATAATCAACTGAGTGCCTAATTTTTTTGTTTCCGACTTATTTCAAGATCCTCCTGTTTGGAAAGACATCTGGGACCTCAAGCAGATAGTCTATCTGATGTATTTTTATATGCCCAGGCATTAACTTTGGTCAAAAAGGCACACCTTGTTCACAGCCTTGGGTAGGAAGTTTATGTGGCTCCAGACTTCTTTCAAAGCATTGATTAGAACATGATAATATACCATTCAGTAAAGCTGAGAAAATTAATAAAATTGCTAGCAATTAAGTGTCTTATGGATGGTTTTTATAAGCCAATTTCATACATAAATATCCAGTTAGTAACATTTACAGGGTTCTAAGCGACCAATGACAAAAGAGTATATGCTTAGGATAATGTAAAAACACAATATGAAAATTTACAGGAAGAAAACTTTAAAATTCCTATAAGACAGAAAAGTAGACTCAAAAAGAATAAAGATGTACTATATTATCAAATAAAGACACTTAGGCTCAAGAACATATCGATTCATCAGTAAATCAAGCAATGCATTCGAATCTCAAAGAAAATCTAAAGGCTTTTCAACACTTAGTTATTTTCTATTGTTCATAAGGCAAAATAAATAGGCAGGGATACCCAAGAGAATTATGACAATGAATAGCCATGTTGTGCGAGAACTACTCATACCATACGTGAAAATATATAGTAGAACACAAAGTTCAAGAACAGACCTGAAAACATACCAGAATTGAGTATACAACCAGGCAGCCTCCCAAATCAATGAGAGCACAGTCAGCTGTGGGACAAAGTGATACCCATTTAGAATAGGCTCATAGCGCCACACCTCTCACAATAAACCAGGATAAGCTGTACAGGGATCCAAGAATTAAATTGACAATACACAGAGCCACACAACTATTTGCAGAAATAATGGGCAACATTCCTTTACAGCTGTGGAGCAAGAAAAGTCTATTGTACATGACACAAAAATCCATTTAAAAAAAAAAGATAAATGTGAACACATAAAATTTACTATGCTAACAACAACAACAAAAGCATACTCTAAGTTAGAAAAGCACTGAAAAATGGGAAAAAAATTTAATTCACTTCAGTAGTCTTCCTAACATACAGAAAACTAGCTTATAGATATCCGTTTAGAAACAGTAACAACCAAGAGAAAAAGAATTAATAGTTCACAAAAAAAAGAGCCACAAAAGGCTCTTAAATATACAAAAATATTCCCCAGACACATATATTAATATATATTATATAACATGTTAATATAAAGAAAATACAAACAAAAACTACACTATGGTATAATTTCATACAAAGTATGAATTCCCAACGAAGACCTGCCCTTTCGGACGGGCCTGTATTACCTGACAATCCCTTACCTCTATAACTGTCTCAAGTGGCCCCAAAACCCCTTTACCCATGAAATGCTTATAATCCCACTATAAACAATGTACAGTCCTTTACATGAAAATCCCTGACCCTTTTATTTCGATTGCCCTCCTTCCCCGATGGCTCAGTTGGTAAAGCATCTGCCTGCAATGCGGGAGACCCCGGTTCGATCTCTGGGTTGGGAAGATCCCCTGGAGGAGGGCATGACAACCCACTGCAGTATTCTTGCCTGTAGAACCCCGTGGACAGAGGAGCCTGGCGGGCGCAGTCCACGGGGTCGCAAAGAGTCGGACACGACTGAGCGACTAAGCACAGCACATTCTTCCACGTGGTTCGATCCATACGTGAGAATGGAGCTACATTTTTTTTTTTTTTTTAAGGTCAAAAACTCATGAAAGGAAATGTTACTTCTCTAGGGATGCATTCCGAGATGCCCAGTCCCCGTGGGCAGCACGTCAATCTCACCCGACCAAGCGGACTCCAGGGCGGCCACATAAATGGGGAGGAAGGGAGAAGCAGCTGGCGAGCCTCCCACACTCCTCCGGCCCGCCCCGCCCTCTGCCCACTGGGAACCGCTTCCAGGCCCACCGACCGGGAGGCCCGGGGGGCCCTACTTGGACCCTCTCCCTACTGGCGCGAGGGCACAGAACACACACGGCAGTACAACCCCGGTGCCCACGCTCACCCAGCCCAGCCTAAACGCCAAACCACGGCCCGGCCCACGCGGCGCCCCGCTGCCCGTCTCCGCCTCCCCCAGGACGGCCGGGCTGCAGCCATCACTGGCCTACCTTGCACGCAGGGTACAGGCTGCTCAGACGTTAGAGGATGGGGAGGGTCCCTGGGACCAGAAAGGCTGCCGGTCCCGGCCCGCGTCGCCTCGCGTTGCCCCAGGGAAAGGACACGAAGGAGGCTGAGGGGACCAACGTGGCTGAGGCCACGCTCCGGCGAGAAAGAGTCGGTCCCCTCAGAGTTTCGCGCGGGAGCCAGCGAGACTCGACTGCGACCCCGCTCACCCCTGCCGTAAAGCGTCGCCTACGTTGTCCCGAGAATACGACCCCCGCCCCGCGTTGTGGGCCTCTCCTCTGGAGGTAGGGCGCTTAAGTGGGAGGGCTTGGGAATCTGGATTCCTCGCTGTTGGCCCCGCCCAGGGGAGGGCTGAGACAGCCTCTAGCAGGAATCGCGAGTGCGAGAGGTGAGATTGGGAAAGTGACAGGACACCTCGTGAGAGCCACCTTGTCCCCCTTGTAGGGTCCCTGCCTCCAACAACAGAAGTGAATGAACGGTAAAACGGAAATTTTACTGTTCAGTAGTCTCAAAACTATTTAGAGAAACAGTTTATATAAGTATACTTTCAGATGATTTTACAAGTTTGTATCCTTCATCAGTCGCTCAGTCGTTCAGTCCCTTCCACTCTGCGATCCATGGACAGCAGCATGCCAGGCTTGCCTGTCCTTCACCATCTCCCAGAGTTTGCTCAAGCTTGAGTCCATTGAGTCGGTGTTGCCATCCAACCATCTCATTCTCTGTGGTCCCTTTCTCTTCCCGCCTTCAATCTTTCCCAGCATGAGGGTCTTTTCCAATGAGTCACCTCGTCGCATCAGGTGACCAAAGTATCAGAGCTTCAGCTTCAGCATCATTCCTTCCAATGAATATTCAGGACTGATTTCCTTTAGGATTGACTGGTTTGATCTCCTTGCAGTCCTAAGAACTCTCAAGAGTCTTCTCCAACACCGTAGTTCAAAAGTATCTATTCTTCTGTGGTCAGCTTTCTTTTTGGTTCAACTCTCACATCCCTACATGACTACTGGAAAAACCATAGCTTTGACTAGATGGACCTTTGTCGGCAAACTAATGTCTCTGCCTTTTTTTTTTTTTTTTTTACTTTTTTTTCTTTTTTATTGTGGGGTAATTGTCTCTGCTTTTTAATATGCTGTCTAGGTTGGTCATAACTTTTCTTCCAAGGAGCAAGCGTCTTTTCATTTCATGGCTGCAGTCACCGTCCACAGTGATTTTGGAGCCCAAGAAAATAAAGTTTGTCACTGCTTCCATTTATTCCCCATCTACTTGCCATGAAATGATGGGACCAGATGCCATGATCTTTGTTTTTTCAATGTGGAATTTTAAGCCAGTTTTTTCACTCTCCTCTTTCACCTTCATCAAGAGGCTCTTTAGTTCCTCTTCGCTTTGTCATAAGGATGGTGTCATCTGCATATCTGGGGTTATTGATATTTCTCCTGGCAATCTTGATTCCCACTTGGGATTCATCCCAAGTACAGGTATTTCACATGATGTACTCTGCATATAAGTTAAATAAGCGGGGTGACAATATACAGCCTTGACGTACTCCTTTCCCAATTTGGAACCAGTTTATTGTTCCACATCTGGTTCTATTGCTTATTGACCTGCATACAGATTTCTCAGGGGCAGGTAAGGTGGTCTGGTATTCCCATCTCTTTAAGAATTTTCCAGTTTGTTGTGATCCACACAGTCAAAGGTTTTAGCAAAGTCAGTGAAACAGAAGTAGATGTTTTTCTTGAATTCTCTTACTTTTTCTATGATCCAACGGACGTTGGCAATTTGATCTCTGGTTCCTCTACCTTTTTCTAAATCCATCTTGAACATCTGGAAGTTTTTGGTTCACGTACTGTTGAAGCCTAGCATGGTGGATTTTGAGCATCAATTTGCTCGCGTGTGAGATGAGTATAATTGTGCAGTAGTTTGAACATTCTTTGGCATTGCCCTTCATTAGAAATGGAATGAAAACTGACCTTTTCCAGTCCTGTGGCCACTTCTGAGTTTTCCAAATTTGCTGGCCTATTGAGTGCAGCACTTTCACAGCATCATCTTTTAGGATTTGAAATAGCTCAGCTGGAATTCCATCACCTTCATTAGTTTTGTTCATAGTGATGCTTCCTAAGGCCCACGTGACGTCGCACTCCAGAATGTCTGACCTTAGGTGAGTGATCACATTATTGTTGTTATCCAGGTCATTAAAATCTTTTTTGTATCATTCTACTGTGTATTCTTCCCACCTCTTCTGCTTTTGTTAGATCCATACCATTGCTGTCCTTTATTGTGTCCCTCTTTGTCTTTTATTGTATCCTTCATATAATTGAAGTCATTATTACTTGAATTACGCTGACCTTAGGTGAGAGGCAGTGTCCCAAGAGCAGAAACTCCTTGGCCTCTGTCACCTCCCACTCTTTGTCATGGGCCTGCTAGGGAGCCACCACCTCTTAAGCAGGTTTTCCTGGCGTTTTCTCAGGTGGTGTCCACACCGCCTTGGTTGGGGGGATGTCCTGGGTCCTAAAGAGTCACAGTGACAAACATGTTTCTCCTGCCTGATGGGTGCCTTGTCTAATTTTTTCCTGTGGAGGAAAAGAACTTTCTCCTCTAGTGAAATAACATTCAAATAAAGGAGACATGGGCTTCCCTGTGGCTCAGCAGTAAAGAATCCACTTGCAAATCAGGAGATGGGGGTTCCATCCCTGGGTATGGAAGATCCCCTGGAGAAGGAAATGGCAACCCACTCCAGTATTCTTGCCTGAAGAATCCCATGGACAGAGGAGCCTAGCGGGCTACAGTTCATGGTGTCACAAAGAGTCAGATACAACTGAAGTGACTTGGCAGGCAGAGGAGACACGTGTAGCACAGACGAGAAAGGAAGATAACAGATAATGCCTCCACTCAGAGATGGCAGATGTTAAATCGGGCCTTGTGTCCACCGGATACCTCTATGTCCACCTCTGTTCCTTACAGAGGTGTTAGTGGAGCTTAGAAAGCAGGAGATTGATACAAATAAAGATTGTCTCTAGGAACATGAGTAACCTGCAGCATTTTGGTGGTTAAAATGATCAAGACTGTGAAGATGTTTTTATTAACTGATTATTTCCATTGACAAATGTAATTCAAGCTTGATTACTTTTTAAGCAAAAACATCATCACAAATGCAGAAGTTTTTCAAGGGAGAACTGAAGTCACCCCTACCCAGATCTATTCCCCAGTGTAACCAGCCTTCAAAGAAACAATTGAAGTAAACCCATGAGCTCTGTACCCACTGCAGGGCAGCACAACTGGCCTGCTGCCTACCCCTAATGCCTCAAGATTTCCTGCTCCCATTCTGCTCCCCCACACAGGCCCTGCACAGGCTCAGGGCCCCCAAGACCAACCTGCTGTCTGGCTAATCCCAATCTTGACTTAGAACCTGACTTTCGGCCCCTTTTCTCCCCCATTCCATTTTTTTGGGCAGAGGTGGTGGGGATTTCCAGGGCAGAAAGAAGAAGGACAATGAGGACCCTCAGGTGCTTAGTTTTGCCCAGGCAGTTGCCTCCATGCATTTTAGGTCAACACAGGAAATTTCACAAAACCCTGCAGCCTTCAACTCCTAAGGAGTGAAGAGAGGGTTCATGCCCTGCTACAATTTGCCCACCTTATTGAGGGTGGAAAGGGAAGGGAGTGTCCACGTCCTCTCCAGGTGGAATTACCTGACCAGCCTCTGGGCTCTGGATCTCAGCTGCCCCTCTGGATTCCTCCGTGAGTTTCTTTTCCTTCACTCTAGTTAGTAGTGGCTATTTCTCCACACAGAGATCCAAGTCAAAGTCTTTTTTTAATGTGTCCCTTCCCTGCATGAACACAGATTCAATAACTACTCATTGTGCCTGGAAATCGAGGTCCAAAGAGGCTACATGGTTTTGTCACCTGGTTCACACATAGGGGGCTCTCATGGTGCAGATCCACTGCTCTCTCCATGCAAATGGCCACTGAGTGCAACAGAAGATGTTCAACATCAACAGTCACTAGAGAAATCAACATGAAAATCCCAAGAGATACCACTTTACATCTACCAGGGCAGCTCTAATTTAAAAAATGAAAATAAGAAGTGTAATAAGGATATTCAGAAATTGAACTCCTCATACACTGCTGGTGAGAATGTAGAATGATGGGGACACTCTAGGAAGTAGTTTGGCACTTCCACCATAATTTCAACCTAGCGTAACCACATGAGCAGCACTTCCAATCCTAGAGGTATATCCCAGAGAATTGAAATCAAATATTCAGAAAAAGTTGTTCATGAGTGTTTATGGAAGCATTATTCAAAGCCAAAAGGGAGGAAACAACCCAGATGTCCATTGACTTTTGAGGTTTTATGCAAACTATGCTATACCCCTACCATATAACCATAATATGAAACAAAGCAGTGATACATGCTGAAATATGGATTAATCTTGGAAATGTGATACATGAGAAAAGCTAGATACCAAAGAACACACACTGTAAGATCTCATTCACTTAAACTATCCAGAACAGGGAAATCTACAGAGATAAAACATCAACTCGTGGTTGTCAGAGGCTGGTGAGAAGGGAACGTTGGGAAGAAACAATTTTCTCTACCATTTTAGGTTCAACTGGCTAGAGGCCTGAAAATTAATTAACAGTAAATTAATAGGAGAAAGGTTTATTAACTATGTAGGAACTTTCAGATGAAAGAGGCTCCCTAAAGGGCTAGAGATAGGGGTTTATATACCAACTTTTCAAGGGGCTTGGTGGATTAGAACTTCAATGGATGAAAGCATCTGATGAGGCTTATTTATGCAGTCTTTTGAAATGTTCCCTGGTGGCTCAGTTGGTAAAGACTCCACCTGCAGTGCAAGACCTGAGTCTGAAAATCCCCTGGAGAAGGAGATGGCAACCCACTCCAGTATTCTTGCCTACAGAATCCAATGGGCAGAGGAGCCTGGCAGGCTACAGTCTATGGAGTCACAAAGAGTTGGAAGGACTTAGCAACTAAACCACTAAACCAATGTCCAAGTTCAGGCCTCCCTGATCAGATACATACATCCCACCCCCACCCCCACCTGCTGGCAATGTGGGTGAGGTTGTAACGGCTGTCTCTTACAAAGTTTAGCTTTAGTCAGATAAAGGCAAGTTCAGAAATGATTTATTTCTGCCTCTTTTGTAGCTCAGATGTTTTCAACTTGAACTTATCTTTGTACCATTCAGGTGGGTTATCAGTCCCATCAGGAGAATAGGCAGTCATTGATAATAAGTATAGACTTTCTTTGGGGGTGTTGAAAATGTCCTAAAATGTATTGTGGTCATGGATCCAAAATTTTCTGAATATACTAAAAATCAGTAACCAGTACATTTTAATATTGTGAATTATATGGTATGTGAAAAGTATATCAAAAGTTTAAATAGCCAGCACATACATTTAATAAAATTTCAGTAAAAGGTCGATGGAAAATTTTATAATGTGGGTGAATTAAGGTTAGAATACTACAACTCACTAATCAGCCTTTACATTAAAGTGTGGGTTACAATGTGGGTATTCAGATATGATACAATAGGGGTACGAAGCATCACATCTAAAATGTTCTGGCTAAAATAACTGAGCCTGCATCTAACCAAGTTCATAGATCTCACTAGGGAATGTTCTGTTTCTAATGGAGCCTGTTCAGGACAGGATGCATATAGATAAATACAGAATGTGAGTAATTCTACGGGACAAATAATCCAGTCTTTTCATCAAAAGAATAGCAAAAAAAGAGGAGCAGGGGCTGTTATAGGTGAAAAGAGGACTAAGTCCTATTTCAGTTAATGCTATGTAAGTTATCTGTTCAGATCCTAATAAGAGCAAATCTAATTTAAGAGAAATATTTATTTTTCCATTTATTTTTATTAGTTGGAGGCTAATTACTTTACAATATTATAGTGGTTTTTGCCATACATTGACATGAGTCAGCCATGGATTTACATGTGTTCCCCATCCTGAACCACCCTCCCGCCTCCCTCCCCATCCCATCCCTCAGGGTCATACCAGTGCACCAGCCCCGAACACTTGTCTCATGCATCCAACCTGGACTGGTGATCTGTTTCACACTTGATAATATGCATGTTTTGATGCTGTTCTCTCAGATCATCCCACCCTCGCCTTCTCCCATAGAGTCCAAAAGTCTGTTCTGTACATCTGTGTCTCTTTTTCTGTCTTGCATATAGGGTTATTGTTGCCATCTTTCTAAATTCCATATATATGCATTAGTATACTGTATTGGAGTTTATCTTTCTGGCTTACTTCACTAACAGAGATATTTAGATCAAACAGGTATATTGGACATGAATGGCTTCATGTGGCATTAGGGAATAACTGTATTTTTTCTTAAATGTAGTAATAGTATTTTGGTTATATATTTAAAAGTCCTATTTGTTATAGTTTATGTTACAGTAGAGTATGTGGAGATAATAACTTCTTTAGGTTTACACATGGTATAGTAAAATATGAGGAATATGCTTTGGAATATGTTAGAAAAAAAAAATTGAAGACATGTTGATTGTTAAAACTGCTTAACTGACATAGAATTCTTGTTATATTGTTGTATAGGCTTTGTTTGAAATGATTCATGATAAAGAGCTAAAACCGTCCAAAAGCAACTATGCAATGAAAACTGATAAGTCATAGCATTTTGAGTATGCTATTGAGTAATATGGGTGAAAATACCAACCTGAAAGAGTTGATTCTGGTTGCATTACAAAGATGTAGTTGGTTGTGTCTCCAGTTAGGACTGGAAACAGGTGGTTTTTAAATAGTGTAGAATTATTCAACTGCTTAATTATAGTATAGGGCATCTATTTCTAATGATCCCTGTGTAAGAATGTAAATATGGGGAGGAAATTCTGGAAGATACACACTGTACATTTAACAGGGTCAGCTCTGAGAATGGCATGAACTGGGGCTGGTGGCCAAAGGTAACCTTCATCATTTGCTGAGCACCTACTATGGGCCAGCTACTCTTCCTCATGCTGGAAATACAGACATGAAAGAGACATAAATCCCTGCTCACATGGGGCTCACATTCTAGTGGAGGAGACTGAAAAGTAAGCTCAGTGAGATTCAGGTATATCAGTATGTTTCACCACAAACCTCAGTCCCAGCAAATTACTCTATGAAGTGACTAAATGGTCACAGTGGGTTACATCACAATGTCTTTTCAGTATAAAGTCCAGACCATCTGTCCATTTAGGCTTATTTCTCCTCAGGGTAGGTAGTGGCTGGCTGGATTTTTTTTTTTTTTTTTTTTGGAACTAGAAGACTGGTGTGTTTTTGTTTTGTTTTTTATGTTTTTCTTCCTGAATTCCTACTCAGGGAAATTAATTTGCATCTGTGGCAAAGGTATTCAACCATATTTTCTCTCTTTTCAGGTGCAGTTAAGATAATCAAAGGGTGTGATCAATAGCTCATCCATTGCCTTGGTGTGGACCCAGAGTGCAAGCACAGACGAAGAGCGGACACTGACTTCACACTTCTGATAGGTATGTAATACAGGCCTCAGTTGTGCTTTGTTTCCCCTTTCTGTACAGTAGGCTCCTCTCTCAAGGCAGGTCTCTCACCAAATTTCCTCAGGTTATTGTCTTGTTAGTAGTGTGTTCAGTCGCTATAGCTGTTCACTGTAATGGTCAGAGGAGTTCTGCCTGTGGGATTCAAATATCGACCTATTTGTACGTTCCAACAGCACTGAACTCATTTTAAACTCAAAGTCCAGAAAAAGCCAGTATTTTACTGGAGCTAATTTGACACATCTGATAGGTATGGAATAGAACTCTCAGGTTTACTTTGTGTGTATTTACTCCTTTGAGTTAGAAAGATGAGTTTCTGAAGATTTTAATCAATTTTATACTGATTGCATGGAGGTGGGTTCTTAATGCTAAGACTGTGCAAAGGCAGGGTTATTTCAGAAACCTGAGACCTTTTAAAACTATCAAAATATCCTGATATTTTCACAAACCCCAGAGCTAGGAAAGAATTTGAGGTGATCATGTTTGTCCCCTCAGTTGCTGAAGGAAGGGCCTTTTTTCATTCTGTGCTGGAATCCCTGAAGACTATGTGTAACTTCCTAAGTTATACTATGTGTAACTTTCCCATAGAAAACATACTTTGCTATAGGGCCTCCTAGTTAAGAAGCTTTGTTCCTTTGTTGAAATCTCTATTGGGAAGGATCCAGCGGAAACTCATTTGTCGTTTCATTACAGGAAGAAAACTAGAGCTGTCAAATGCCTGTTCTATCTTATTCCTCTGGTTTATAGCTTAGGGCATGCATGGTAATATTGAAAGAGTAATAGGTTATTATTTATGATGTCCTCTTTGTGATTTTAGTAGTAACACATACAGGTGATATAGAAATTTATGCTAGTTTGATGGGGGAGTCACAAGGGACTGTTTTCTAGTAGTTTTACTGGCCAGTCACCTCTTCTGGACTGTATCATTGGCACACTCTCCTGTTGATGTGGGTGAGTGGATGAGAGTTCAGCAGACATTGACTTTGTATGCTGTATCGTAGCTTTCTATGACATCTATGTTTTTTGAATCAGCAGTTGGGGCAGGGAGAGATGAGGGGAGAAGAGAGAGGGTGGTTGGCATCATAAACCCCTTACGACCTCATCAACCTCTGACCTCAGATTTTGAACAAATCCTTTTACTTCTCCAGCTCTCAATATCTTCACCTAATTTATGAGTAAATTAATGAAAAGTTCCTACATTTAAAAAAATGAGTTAATTTATTTTAATTAGAGGATTATTACTTTACAATATTGTGGTGGTTTTGGCCATACATAGACATGAGTCAGCCATGGGTGCACATGCGTCTCCCCATCCTGAACCCCCTCCCTCCTCCCTCCCCATCCTATCCCTCTGGGTTGTCCCAGAGCACTGGGTTTGTATGCCCTGCTTCACACATCAAACTTGCACTGGTCATCTATTTTACATATGGAAATAAACATGTTTCAATGATATTCTGTCAAATCATCCCACCCTCGCCTTTTCCCACATAGTCCAAAAGTCTGTGCTTTACATCTGTGTCTCTTTTTTGCCTTGCATATAGGATTGTCATTACCATCTTTCTAAATTCCATAGATATGCATTAATATACTATATTGGTGTTTCTCTTTCTGACATACTTCACTCTGTATAATAGGCTCCAGTTTCAGCCAGCTCATTAGAACTGACTCAAATGTGTTCTTTTTTATAGCTGAATAATATTCCAATGTCCAGTCCATCCTAAAGGAGATCAGTCCTGGGTGTTCATTGGAAGGACTGATGCTGAAGCTGAAACTCCAATACTTTGGCCACCTCATTTCAAGAGTTGGCTCACTGGAAAAGACCCTGATGCTGGGAGGGATTGGGGGCAGGAGGAGAAGGGGACGACAGAGGATGAGATGGCTGGATGGCATCACCGACTCCACGGACATGAGTTTGAGTAAACTTCAGGAGTTGGTGATGGACAGGGAGGCCTGGCGTGCTGTGATTCATGGGGTCGCAAAGAGTCGGACACGACTGAGCAACTGAACTGAACTGAACTGTGTATATGTACCACAGCTTTCTTATCCATTCGTATGCCAGTGGACATCTAGGTTGCTTCCATGTCCTAGCTATTGTAAACAGTGCTCTGATGAACATTGGGGTACATGTGTCTCTTTCAGTTCTGGTTTCCTCAGTGTGTATGCCCAGCAGTGGGATTGCTGGGTCATATGGCAGTTCTATTTCCAGTTTTTTAAGGAATCTCCACCCTGTTCTCCATCATGGCTGTACCAGTTTGCATTCCTACCAACAGTGTAAGAGGGTTCCCTTTTCTCCACACCCTCTCCAGCATTTATTGTTTGTAGACTTTTTGATGGTGGCCGTTCTGACTGGCATGAGATTTTACCTCATTGTGGATTTGGTTTTCATTTCTCTAATAATGAGTGATGTTGAGCATCTTTGCATGTGTTTGTTAACCATCTGTAAGTCTTCTTTTGAGAAATGTCTCTTTAGTTCTTTGGTCCACTTTTTGATTGGGTTCATTTTTCTGGTATTGAGCTGCATGAGCTGCTTGTATATTTTGGAAATTAATTATTTGTCAGTTGTTTCATTTGCTATTATTTTCTCTGATTCTGAAATCTCCCTTTTCGCCTTGCTTATAGTTTCCTTTGTTATGCAAAAACTTTAAACATTTTTAGGTCTAATTTGTTTATTTTTGGTTTTATTTCTATTATCATGGGAGGTGGGTCATAGAGGATCCTGCTGTGATTGATGTCAGAGAATGTTTTGCCTATGTTTTCCTTTAGGAGTTTTATAATTTCTGGTCTTACATTTAGATCTTTAATCCATTTTGGGTTTATTTTTGTGTGTGGTGTTAGAAAGTGTTCTAGTCTCATTCTTTTACAAGTGGTTGACCAGTTTAACCAGCACCACCTTTTAAAGAGATTGTCTCATCTCCATTGTATATTCTTGCCTCCTTTGTCAAAGATAAGGTGTCCATAGGTGTGTGGATTTATCTCTGGGCTTTCTATTTTGTTCCATTGATCTGTATTTCTGTCTTTGTGCCAGTTCCATACTGTCTTGATACTGTAGCTTTGTAGTATAGTCTGAAGTCAGGCATTTTGATTCCTCCAGTTCCACTCTTCTTTCTCAACATTGCTTTGGCTATTTGAGATGTTTTGTATTTCCACACAAATTGTGAAATTATTTGTTCTAGTTCTCTGAAAAATATCGTTGGTAGCTTGATAGAGAGTGCATTGAATCTATAGATTGCTTTGGATAGTATACTCATTTTCACTATATTGATTCTTCCAATCCCTGAACATGGTATATTTCTCCATCTATTTGTGTCCTCTTTGATTTTTTTCATCAGTGTTTTATAGTTTTCTATGTATAGGTCTTTTGTTTCTTTAGGTAGATATACTCCTAAGTATTTTATTCTTTTCATTGCAATGGTGAATGGAATTGTTTCCTAATTTCTCTTTCTGTTTTCTCATTGTTAGTGTATAGGAATGCAAGGGATTTCTGTGTGTTAATTTTATATCCTGCAACTTTACTATCTGCATTGATTAGCACTAGTAATTTTCTGGTGAAGTCTGTAGGGTTTTCTATGTAGAGGATCATGTCATCTGCAAACAGTGAGAGTTTTACTTCTTTTCCAATCTGAATTCTTTTCTTTTTCTGCTCTGATTGATCTGGCCAAAACTTCCAAAACTATGTTGAATAGTAGCGGTGAGAGTGGGCACCCTTGTCTTGTTCCTGACTTTAGGGGAAATGCTTTCAATTTTTCACCACTGAGGATAATGTTTGCTGTGGGTTTGTCATATATAGCTTTTATTATGTTGAGGTGTGTTCCTTCCATTTCTGCTTTCTGGAGGGTTTTTATCATAAATGGATGTTGAATTTTGTCAAAGGGTTTCTCTACATCTATTGAAATAACCATATGGTTTTTATCTTTCAATTTGATAATGTGGTATATTACATCAATTGATTTGCAGATATTGAAGAATCCTTGCATCCCTGGGATAAAGCCCACTTGGTCATGATATATGATCTTTTTAACATGTTGTTGGATTATGTTTGCTAGAATTTTGATACGGATGTTTGCATCTATGTTCATCAGTGATATTGGCCTGTAGTTTTCTTTTTTTGTGGCATCTTTGTCTGGTTTTGGTATTAGGGTGATGGTGGCCTCATAGAATGAGTTTGGAAGTTTACCTTCCTCTGCAATTTTCTGGAAGAGTTTGAGTAGGACAGGTGTTAGCTCTTCTCTAAATTTTTGGTAGAATTCAGCTGTGAAGCCTTTGGTCCTGGGCTTTTGTTTGCTGGAAGATTTCTGATTACAGTTTCGATTTCAGTGCTTGTGATGGATCTGTTAAGATTTTCTATTTCTTCCTGGTTCAGTTTTGGAAAGTTGTACCTTTCTAAGAATTTGTCCATTTCTTCTAAGTTGCTGATAGTAGTCTAGTTGCTGATAGTAGTCTCTTATGATCCTTCGTATTTCTGTGCTGTCTGTTGTGATTTCTCCATTTTCATTTCTAATTTTGTTGATTTGATTCTTCTCCCTTCGTTTCTTGATGAGTCTGGCTAATGGTTTGTCAATTTTATTTATCTTCTCAAAGAACCAGCTTTTAGCTTTTTTGATATTTGCTATGGTCTCTTTTGTTTCTTTTGCATTTATTTCTGCCCTAATTTTTAAGATTTCTTTCCTTCTACTAACCCTGGGATTCTTCATCTCTTCCTTTTCTAGTTGCTTTAGGTGTAGAGTTAGGTTATTTATTTGACTTTTTTCTTGTTTCTTGAGGTAAGCCTGTATTGCTATGAACCTTCCCCTTAGCACTGTTTTTACACTGTCTCATAGGTTTTGGGTCGTTGTGTTTTCATTTTCATTCATTTCTATGCATATGTTGATTTCTTTTTTATTTCTTCTGTGATTTTTTGGTTATTCAGCAGCGTGTTGTTCACCCTCCATATGTTGGAAGTTTTAATAGTTTTTCTCCTGTAATTGATATCTAATCTTACTGCATTGTGGTCAGAAAAGATGCTTGGAATGATTTCAATTTTTTTGAATTTACCAAGGCTAGATTTATGGCCTGGAGAAGGAAATGGCAACCCACTCCAGTACTCTTGCCTGAGAAATCCTGTGGATGGAGGAGCCTGGTATGCTGCAGTCCATGGGGTCGCTAAGAGTCGGACACGACTGAGCGGCTTCACTTTCACTTTTCACTTTCATGCATTGGATAAGGAAATGGCAACCCACTCCAGTGTTCTTGCCTGGAGAATCCCAGGGATGGGGAAGCCTGGTGGGCTGCTGTCTATGGTGTCGCACAGAGTCGGACACGACTGAAGCAACTTAGCAGCAGCAGCAGCAGCAGATTTATGGCCCAGGATGTGATCTATCTTGGAGAAGGTTTCATGTGCACCTGAGAAAAAGATGAAATTCATTGTTTTGGGGTGAAATGTTCTATAGATATCAGTTAGGTCTAACTGGTCTATTGTTTCATTTAAAGTTTGTGTTTCCTTGTTAATTTTCTGTTCATTTGATCTATCCATAGGTGTGTGTGGGTATTAAAGTCTCCCACTATTATTGTGTTATTTTTAATTTCTGCTTTCATACTTGTTAGCATTTGCCTTACATATTGCAGTGCTCCTGTGTTGGGTGCATATATATTTATAATTGCTATATCTTCTTCTTGGATTGATCCTTTGATCATTATGTAATGTCCTTCTTTGTCTCTTTTCACAGCCTTTATTTGAAAGTCTATTTTATCTGATGTGAGTATTGCTACCCCTGCTTTCTTTTGGTCCCTATTTGCATAGAATATATTTTTCCATCTCTTCACTTTCAGTCTGCATGTGTCCCTTGTTTTGAGGTGGGTCTCTTGTAGACAACATATATAGGGGTCTTGTTGTTGTATCCATTCAGCCAGTCTTTGTCTTTTGGTTGGGGCATTCAACCCATTTACATTTAAGGTAATTATTGATAAATATGATCCCATTTCCATTTACTTTATTGTTTTGGGTTTGAGTTTATACACCCTTTCTGTTTCCTGTCTAGAGAAGATCCTTTAGCATTTGTTGGAGAGCTAGTTTGGTGGTGCTGAATTCTTTCAGCTTTTGCTTGTCCGTAAAGCTTTTGATTTCTCCTTCATATTTGAGTGAGATCCTTGCTGGGTACAGTAATCTGGGTTGTAGGTTTTTCTCTTTCATCACTTTAAGTATGTCCTGCCATTCCCTTCTGGCCTAACGAGTTTCTATTGAAAGATCAGCTGTTATCCTTATGGGAATCCCCTTGTGTGTCGTTGTTTTTCCCTTGCTGCTTTTAATATTTGTTCTTTGTGTTTGATCTTTGTTAATTTGATTAATATGTGTCTTGGGGTGTTTTGCCTTGGGTTTATCCTGTTTGGGACCCTCTAGGTTTCTTGGACTTGGGTGACTATTTCCTTCCCCATTTTAGGGAAGCTTTCAACTATTATCTCTTCAAGTATTTTCTCATGGCCTTTCTTTATGTCTTCTTCTTCTGGAACTCCTATGATTTGAATGTTGGGGCATTTCACATTGTCCCAGATGTCTCTGAGGTTGGCCTGATTTCTTTTAATTCTTTTTTTCTTTTTTCCTCTCTGCTTCATTTATTTCTACCATTCTATCTTCTACCTCACTTATCCTATCTTCTGCCTCCGTTATTCTACTGTTGGTCGCCTCCAGAGTGTTTTTGATTTCATTTATTGCATTATTCATTATATATCGACTTTTTAAAAATTTCTTCTAGGTCCTTGTTAAACATTTCTTGCATCTTCTCAATCCTTGTCTCCCGGCTATTTATCTGTAACTCCATTTTGTTTTCAAGATTTCGGATCATTGTAACTATCATGATTCTGAATTCTTTTCCAAGTAGATTCCCTATCTCTTCCTCTTTGGTTTGGTTTGGTGGACATTTATCCTGTTTCTTTACCTGCTGAGTATTTCTCTACCTTTTCATCTTGTTTAGATTGATGTGTTTGGGGTGACCTTTCCATATTTTGGCAGTTTGTGGTTCCTCTTTATTGTGGAGGTTCCTCACTGTGGGTGGGATTGGAGAAGTGGCTTGTCAAGGTTTCCTGGTTAGGGAGGCTTGTGTCAGTGTTCTGGTGGGTGGAGCTGGATTTCTCCTCTCTGGAGTGCAATGAAGTGTCCAGTAGTGAGTTTTGAGATGTGTATGGGTTTGGTGTGGCTTTGGACAGCCTGTATGTTGAAACTCAGGGCTATGTTCCTGTGTTGCTGGAGAATTTGTATGGTATGTTTTGCTTTGGAACTTGTTGGCTCTTGGGTGGTGCTTGGTTTCAGTGTAGGTATGGAGGCTTTTGTATGATCTCTTATCAATTAATATTCCCTGGAGTCAGGAGTTCTCTGGTGTTCTCAGGTTTTGAACTCAGCCTCCTGCCTCTGGATTTCAGTCTTCTTCTTACAGTAGCCTCAAGAGTTTTCCATCTATACAGGACTGATGATAAAACATCTAGGTTAATGATGAAAAGTTTCTCCACAGTGAGGGACACCTGGAGAGGTTCACAGAGTTACATGGAGAAGAGTAGAGGGAGGAGGGAGATAGAGGTGATTGGGAGAAGAAGAGGGGGAATCGAAAGGGGAGAGAGCAAGCTAGCCAGTAATCAATTCCCTATGTGCTCTCCACAGTCTGGAACATTCAGAGATGTTCACGGAGTTACACAGAGAAGAGAAGAGGCAGGAAGGAGACAGAGGTGGCCAGGAGGAGAAAAGGGGAATCCAAAGAAGAGAGACAGATCCAGCCAGTAATCAGTTCCCTAAGTGTTCTCCATAGCCCGGAACACACAAAGAGATTCACAGATTTGGGTAGAGAAGAGAAAGGGGAGGGAGGAGATAGAGGCGACCTGGTGGAGAAAAAGGAGAGTCAAAAGGGGAAGAGAACAATCAAGCCAGTAATCACACTCCCAAATAAAAATGGGCATTGAAGATTGGGTTCTTAAAGGTACAAAATTGATAACAAATACCACAAAGCAAAGATTAAAAATCTATAGTAGAAATTAGACTCGCAAAAATACAATAATAAAACAACAAAACAAACTCACAAACATTATAAAATATATATATGGAGTTTGCTTTAAAAATAGGGCCTTTTTTTTTGGCAAGGTAATAGTCGATTATAAAAATGAAAATTAAAGGAGTAATAGAGGATTTAAAAATTAAAAAATTAATTTAAAAAATGATAATAGTAAAAATACATCTAGGAATTTCTCTGAAACTGTTGTGGACAGTATGGGGTCAGTCCAGTTTCAGTAAGTTCCTTGATTCGGCTTATACTTCTCATGATCTATAGGCCTGTTCAGATGTATTCAGTGCTAACTACAAGGTTTTAATCTGTTGCACCTGTCACTTCCAAAGCAGTTCCCTGTATTTTAGTTTCTTCTGTTTGCTCATCTCTTCAGTGTCTATTTTCCACCCTGACACAATGGGGCAAAGATGGTCACTTATTTAGGCTCACTTGTTCAGTCGTGCTGTGGGGAGGGAGGAACACTGGAAACAAATATTACTGGCGTGTGTGGGAAGTGCTCACAGTGTTTCAGTCGCCCTGGGTTTGCCCCCACTCACGGCGTGTGTGCTTTCATGGTCCACACTTCTCAGGCTCTAGGTTGCTCTGCCGGGAACTGTCTAAGGAGGCCTTGGGTTGCATGCACTTTCCAGATCTAAGCCGCTCAGGTTCACGTTCTTGAGTACTCCCCAAAGGCGCAGACTCAGTTGGGCCTGTGTTTTTTGCCCTTCCCAGGTCCGAGCAGCTCAGGTGACCAGGTGCTTGGCGAGCACAGTCACCCCCAGGTGGGCAGTGTGTCTTATCACCTCCCCGGTCCCAGTAGCCCAGTTTTCTGGGTGTACAACGGGCATGCTTTTCAGGTATGCCGTGTGTCTCTCTCTTCTGGGGAGCTGATCTCTGGCTGCAACCCTCCCAGCGGATGTCAACCGTCCAGAATGCCAGGAACTCTTGGTTAGCAACAGAGCCTGTTTGCAGTTTGGTAGAGGATGCCTCTCTGGGGCCGCGATTGCCCCTTTCTGGCTCTGGCTCCACCTACCCCCCCCCCCCCCGCCCCCGCCACCTGCTTGTCTCCAGCGGGGGATGGGCTGGTCCACAGCCTGCTAGCTCTCCTCTGGTATTTGCTCAGTCCTTTGTTCTGTGAGCCTGCCTGGAAATGCCTCAGGTTAGGGCTTTTCGCTGGATAGTTCTCTCTCTCTTTTTTTCTCTCTCTCTTTCTGCCTATCCCACAGTTTGGGTTGCTATCTCACGCTAGTTCCCTCAGATTGCCCTCAGGGCATTCTGACCCAGTCCTTACCCTAAGCAATGCAGCCCATGCCTCCCTGTTCAGCCCCAGCATGCTGGTGGCGGCTGGGAGCGCTGGGAGTTGCCATTAGGCACGTAATCTATGGGTTTTAATTATTTATTTATTTATTTTCCCTCCCGGTTGTGTTGCCCTCTAAGATTCCAAGATTCCCCACAGACCCGCCGGTGAGAGTGTTTCCTGGTGTTTGGAAACTTCTCTTTTAAGACTCCCTTCCCAGGACGGATGTCCATCCCTACCTCTTTTTATCTTTTATATTTTGTCCTACCTCCTTTCAAAGACAATGGGCTGCCTTTCTGGGTGCCTGATGTCCTTCTGAACAGCATTCAAAAGTTGTTCTGTGGAATTTGCTCAGCGTTCAAATGTTCTTTTGATGAATTTGTGGGGGAGAAAGTGGTCTCCCTGTCCTATTCCTCCGCCATCTTAGGACTGCCCCTGAGTGTGGAGTTTTAAGCCAATTTTTTCACTCTCCTCTTTCACTTTCATCAAGAGGCTCTTGAGTTCTTCTTTGCTTTCTGCTATAAGGGTGGTGTCATATGCATATGTGAGGTTATTGATATTTCTCCTGGCAATCTTGATTCCAGCTTGTGCTTCATCCAGTCCAGCATTTCTCCTGATGTACTCTGCATACAAGTTAAATAAGCAGGGTGACAATATATAGCCTTGATGTACTCCTTTCCTGATTTGGAGCCAGTCTGTTGTTCCATATCCAGTTCTAACTGTTGTTTCTTGACCTGAATACAGATTTCTCAGGAGGCAGGTCAGGTGGTCTGGTATTCCCATCACTTTAAGAATTTTCCAGTTCAGACAACAGTTTGCTCTGATCCACATAGTCAAAAGCTTTGGCATAGTCAATAAAACAGAAATAGATGTTTTCCTGTGTTGATATTTTGCTACTTTTGGAAACTTTTCAACCAAGTTCTCATCAACTACAATTTCCCCAGTCTTTCCTCTCCTTCTGTCTGGCACTCACATTAACCATGTGTTAGGTATACTCCTTGCATCATCTATAATTCTGTACACCACTCCTTTGGTATTCTCCATATTATATCTCTCCAGACTCCATTATGGAGCTTTTCATCATACTTATCTTTCATTTCTCTAATTCTTTCAGAGAGGCAGAAAGCATGAACCATCAGGCCATACTAGTTTTAAGGGTATGTTTCATTGTCTTCCCAGAGTAGAGCAGAGAAATAAGACTTCAGGGTGAAAAGTCACTTGTCCCAGGTCACCTAGACTGAACCAAGTAGAACAGGGTCTAACATCACAAACTATACTCTATATCCAGACTATTTCCTTAATGGCTGTTTTCTTTTTGGCTGTGACTTCCCCCTATGTCTCATTTCCCAAAAATTGGAGCCACAGTGAAGTCTCTCAGGCTTTTTTTTTTTTTTTTTTTTTTTTTTAGCACTGTGATGCATTTCTGTATACATTACAAACTCAGTCATAATTCCTCATTAGCCATGATATTTATTGAGTATTTATTTCTGGTAGTTTGTCCATTGATCTGTTGTCATCAATTTTAGATCACACTGACAAGGTGAACTCTTTACAAAGAAGAGCATGCAGCTAAGGTATTTACCAAAGGCAGGACACCTATTTGTCTGAACAGGTCAATTTCTAGCAGCAGCAAGATAGAGATTCAGAAGAAAGTGATGCTCATATGGACATCCAAGCAAGAGAGTAAGTGACCATGGCATGGCTGACATGTACCAACCAGTGAAAACCAAAACCTTGTAGTTCAACCTGTCAATCTTCTGTATAACCAGGAAGACTGAGGAATGATGGGATGAGTTTACTGTTTGAACAATCATCATTGTAACTCTGGTATCACTTGGGAAAATGTAGAGACTTTCCAAGCCTACCTGGAGCACTTTCTTCTCTCCACTTCCCCACAGTGCTCTGTATGCCATTCCACCCCATCATCAGAGACGTAGTTTTCAGAAACAAGACCAATTAATACTGTCAGGTGAGTGTATGCTCCTCGGTTCTTTGTCTCATCACAACAAAGATTTGGAGTGATGGACATTAAAGCCCCCTTGGCAGGTCACAGCTCTCGGAGGACAGACTGTGTTATAGCTCTCAGGTCACGAATGGATCTTATTATAGCTCTTAAATAAATCAGTGTTACAGCTCAGTGTTACAGCTGTATTTTATTTAGATAATAACAGGAAAATCCATCTTTGAGGCATGAGGGCACATCGACCCAAAGATGTGAAGAGAAGATCGCCCCATTGCGCAGGAGAGAGAGAGAGAGAGAAAGAAGAGGGCTTTGGCTCCTCTTTTTATATGTTTCTCTGTCTCTGGGCCTGTCTTATGTAAATTGGGCCAGTCATGAGTGTTGTTTGTTTTACCTGAGGTTCTCACTCCGGTCCTCGGACCTTCCTTTGTTCTATTTTCGCGGGCTTTTCCCTTCCAGGTCTTTTGGCCACCGCCATTCTGGACTCCTTTCCCTATTCTAACTACCTAACAATACTAACATGGAGATAAAGAAAAGCCTCCAGAGAAAAGAATGGAAAGAAACAAACAGGATGAGACCTTGGGGAGCTGGTTCAAGATCATGGTGATTGTCCTGGCTAAATGGATGGACCTAATATGTAGAAGATGACAGAGAATCATGTTGGATTTGTGTAGAGATGCTAGGAAATTTTCTGGGGCATTGATGTAATCTGCCTTGTTTTTACTAGGAGCTATCTTCCTAGATCATGTAAGGCTAGTTCAGAGAAGCAATAGAAAGGAAACAGACTGCCTGCAAGGAGGAACATGGGAGAGATTGACTAAAAGCAAAGGAGGAAACCTACTGCCAGGGAGATGAAGCACTTAACATCAAATCATGTGTTTTGCTCAAGCAGTGTGTGGGAGGAGGTTGAGTCTCTGGGGTCAATATCAGAATGGTAGGCCAGGTCTACTTCATGTGGATCTTTTGGAAGTTTTTGAAAGGAAGTACATTTGAAACATATTAATCGATTTGTTCAGGGAGAGTATTTGAATGAAAGAAAAGTTACATAGAAAGTCCATGTCTAGTACAACAGTTAATGATAACAGATATTGTCCTATCTTTAAAAATGATTTAAAGCCTGAAAAAAGGTCCTAAATCAAGACATAGTTGGGTCTTATCTTAACCATGGATTCCCTTGTATCCATTCTCTTTCCCATTTGTTCTTTGACTCCTAGATTCCCTTTGGTATAAAATATAATGAGACGTGGCTGCTGAATTTGATTCAGAAACAAAGCAGTGTCCCCTTCACTGCATTCAAAGTAAGACAGGACATGTAGGTGATGAGAGCAAATGGGGTAGATGGCAGGCCCAAATGAGAAATGGCTCTGGTCACATATTCTCTTTCTCTTGTCACTCTCCCTACAGTTTCACTATGAGAAAATGCAGGCCCAGTTCTTTTTTGAGAATGCCAACACTGCCCGTGCATTGAAGAATGTCAGTGGCAAGATTTTCAATGAGAATAATGAAAAGGTGTATGTCAAGGGCGTGCTCAAGGCTGACTAGGGACAAGAGGCAGGGGAGGGGCATGGTCTTGCTTGATCCCATGCACAGATTTCCTGGAGCTTACCCAGTCCCTCTTGCGTTCTTTACAGATATTTATCTTTGTTGAGCTCTGTGATGCACCACAGTCCATGCACTGATGTCTGAAAAGGTGAAACAGATAAAGATAATGCAGACTCAACACAAGCTGTGCACTCACAGCCAGATGCACCACTTCCCCCGACTCACCCTCAATCTCAGGCCTACTGAACCCCATCCCAAACTCTGCAGCTGACCATGAACAAACCATATGATGCCTGCCAGCAATCTCTTGACTTCCAGAAACTTTGTTTTGGCCCTGTTATGGCTACAGCAGTAATTGTAGGGCAGGTGAGGGTAGAGGGTCTGTCTGGAAAGGACACTCAGGAATGATATCATGGGGAGGGGTTGGTCCTGGAGGTGTACCAGCTGGGACCCTCTCAGCCTCTGTCTCCCTCGTCCTGGCTTCCTGGAGACTTAATGACCTATGATATTCTAATGACACAGAATTGATGAAATGGCATGGCTCTTTCACTGCATATCCATCCAGGGATCAAGCCCATGGTGAGGACCTAGGCCAAATGTTGGGGCTGATGGTGAGGGAGGGAGATATCAGATAGAAGAGGCAGATATGTTTCAGATGTTCCCTTTGGAGTCCTCACACTCTTTCCTCATCGTAGCTTTAGTCTGTGGACCTATGCAACAAGAAACAGTACCTGCTGGATGGCCTGTCCACCGTTCTGGAGAATGCTTCCACCACCAAGAACTTGGACCTCTCCAACACTGAGGTGAGCTGGGGCACCCAGATCATCCTTTGAAAGGAACATGGGGGAGCTCAAGGGGTGGTGACTGCTGAGGGAAATTTGTAGGGAAAGGAAGGTTGCAGGTACAGAGACATCTGGTAGATGTAGGTGTTCCCCGTAATTCCAGGTGAAGGCTGCAGGGGAGATGGACAAGGGTCAGCAGCTGGAACCAGAAGAGATGTTTGCAGACAGAAACGAAGTGTGCACCAGCTTTCCTGATCAGTCAACCAACATAAGGTCTCCCTCTGCCTTCTCTCTACACCCTATGTCTCTCTCATCTCTCCCCTCCTCCTTCCACTCCCTTTGTCTTCATCCCCCTCCCTACCTCCTGAGACCCACCTCACTCACCTCCTTGACATAGCACCTAGGCCATCCCTGAAGTGTGTCCTGACTTGACAGAATGCTGGATCACCTGTGAGGTAGTGTTGTAGCCACGCGTTCTGGGAAACAAACTCACTCAGAAGGACAATGCAGATAGTGGAGTGAAGTTTATTACACCGGCAGGCCCAAGGCAGAGTCTCCTCTTAGCCAAGGACCCCAACCAACATTTGTGAAAATCTTTTACACCCCATGTGTACGTGTCTGAACCCACCACTCCAAATTCCTTGAGACTTACATAAACAAAGGAAGGGTAAATACAATCCCAATAACCCCATCATTCATGTGCCATGTGCTCAGACAGTTAAACAATTAGCCAGTAATTAATAAGCCCAAGGTTACATGCCAATAGGTACAGAAAATTTATGGCCTGTCTGGAGGAAGGGGTGATTAGTGTATGTGCTCTCTTAGGCGATGAGTAACCTGGATATGATCTTCAAGGTTCCCCTGTCTGGAGGGGTTCTTATCCTTCTATTGTTTCCATAGGCACTAAACACAGAGTTCAGAGTCCATTGGAGAGGTGGCAGAGCATGATCAACATGAACAGGCCTGAGATGGAGGCCAGGCCCTATGAATTCCTTCTTCAGTAGCAAAGCACTGGGTTCTTTGCCCATTCCCTCTTCTCTCCATAGCCTTCAGTGGGTCCAAGTTCCATTTTTGAACTTGACCCTTAAATGTCCTGGGGGAGGAGTTGTACCATCCTCTGTGGGAACCTGAAAAGGCTCTGGATTTTCCTCAGCCATGTTCTCCACAGGCTTTGGGGAAACCATGGAGATGATTGAAAATGTATTCCTGCCCCTGGAATTTTCAGGAACACTTTCTCCCCTGACCTCTGGCCCCACCCTGCCCTGGGCCCATCCATTTCCCTGATCATCCAGCACCATGTCCTGGACTGTACTGCTGACTTCCTCTTCCCTCCCCCAGGATGGCCAGGAGATACTCTCAAGGTCTAAGTGTGCTGTTGAAGTTCCCAAGTGCTTCACAACATGCACGGTCAACACAGAGGATCCAGCATGGTTCTAGGTAGTACATGAGGGAGTTTCAGCCCTGGTCCTGAGGACTGTTCTGATTCCAGGGAAGCTTCTTTGAATTTGATGAGTTGAAGAGTCTAATCTTGCAATTTCTGCATCAGTAAGTACCCCTGGGAATCTGAGCAAGAGAAGGGCTTGGACAGGGGTGACCATCCAAGCTCCATACCACAGAGATATACCGTCCTCATTGCTCTCATCAGCTATTACCTGATCCATGAGTATGGGGACAACCAGGGAGCCCCGGATTTTTATCATGAGGAAGTCTTTTTCTTCCTCACCATGGCATTCCACCCCAAGGACCCAAGCCCATGAGTTTCACAGCCCAGAGTCCTCCCCTAGTCTGTGTGCTTCCCTTGCAGATGCAGGCCAGCTCCTGCTGACACCTATGCTGGCCAGACCACCACCCAAGTTTCCTCTGTGTATCCTAGAAGCAACGTGTGACATTCTTCAGGGACAGCAGGAATATGGAGAAGGTCAAGGTCCCCAGTGAGTATGTGGTTGGAAGGCTGGGCAAGAAGGGCAGTGAGGGGGCCAATCATAGTGTCCATGGCGTGGCTGCCCTGACATTCCCTTTCTTCCCCTCCCCCACAGACCTGCATGTCCAACTGCTGAAACACACAAAACATGACACTGTGTGTGCCCTCTGTGCATTGCCCCAAACTCAACATGACTTCAGCTCCTTCGTAGTGGATATATTTTTCCAGATGGTGAGCACCTGCTCCTCCCTTGGTGGGTAGGGGGACAGGAAGCCACAGGCGGGGAAGAGGATGAGTGGTTACTGAATACCTGGGCTCTTCCCTATCAGGAAACAATGCTCTGCTTGTCTGTCAGTGGGCTGTTCAAGGAAGGTGAGTGTGTGTAGCCCCCTCCCCCCAGGTGTCCCACTGCTCACTCACTTGGTCTGGCTCCCCCTCACCAGAACCCTTCCTTCCAGCTTCCCTCTCCTCTCCTCCCCTCCCCTCCAGTCCTCAGTTTTCCCACAGACAACCCAGGTCTGAACTGCATCCATATCTGCCCTGCCCACCTTTGGCACTAGGGACACAGGCTGTTGAGTTTCGTGGCTCCCATACAAGATCCTTACATTGAGAACTTTGGCCAATACTTAATATTGCATTTTCCCCATACACTCACCTCTTTGGCAGCTGAGAAAAATGCATCCCATGAACTTGTGAAGTGGTTGTCATGGGGACATGTCACTGGGAGGAGACTGCTCCTATAGTTGCCCTCCCCATTCCTGACACCCAGGCTCCCCAAGTGAACAAATGTCCCCTCTGCATGAATGTCAAGTCAGACCCTCACTGAGGACCACCATGGGAGTCTGTAAACATGTGGAGCACTAAGGGGTACTCTTGTTTATTGTATGTTGTTGAAGTGGAAGGAAGATCTCAAAGCTGTGTGTATGCCTTCACCAGTAGCGCTCCCCTCTTCATCAGTGGAAGGCTTCCTGTGGTGGACATCTCCACTTCAAGGAAAAGACTTTCTCCAAGTCTGTGAATACCTTCAACAACAACAATCATATGTGATGCCTCTTCTTAATCTGATGACATCTGACAGTCCTAAAGTGCAGTGGTGCAACAATTTGTACCTTAACTATGGACATAATGTGGCTTTTAACTTTGCTAATCATTCTGTTTTTGCTGTTTACTCCTTGCGTCTGTAACTGTGTAGCTGGATTTGTTTCTAGTCACATGAAGGCTTTTAAGTTACAAATGATTGCTCAAACTCCTGTGACTGCCACAGCTTCCTTCAACTACTACTTGGGGCCCCTGGTTCAGAGACCATCAATATGAGAGTTAGGAGAATATATTATCTCACCAGTGTAGGGACAATGCCCCTTATCATCTTGGAAGCAGTTATGGAACAAGGATGACACCCCTTTCCCTAGGCAACATAATTCTCCTAAAAGAAAAGGGGGGAATGAGAGGGTAATGGGCAGGAAGGCCAGGGGTCTCCAAAGGGAGGAAATAGGCTGCAAGTGTCAGAGAATTTTTTATCTCTCTCTTAAGAGGCAGGAGGAAACAAACAAGTGTTAGATTTTTTTCCCCTTCTCTATACAAATTTAAAAAGAGGCTCCTCTTAAAATTCTGTGTTGCCATAACAACACCTGGCTCCACCTGAATTTAAATTTTCTCAAACCTTGAGCTAACCAATGAGTTTTTCTTAAGGAAATGCTTGTCTTAAGCTATGTTAATGTACTATGTATTTACCCTAGGCTCTGTCTTCAAGTCAGTTCCTCCTAAGACTCAGAACTTGACAAACCAGTATGTTTTACTCCCACATTGTTTTCCTAATCTATGTTAATGAAACTATATATTTGCTCAGAAATCTGCCTTTCTTCAAGATTCATGTCAATCATTTTATGGACCAGGATGACTCTGGTGGTGCCAGTTGTTATCTCAAAATGCATGTTGTGGGTGAGGGGCCTGATGCCATTCTGAGTTTTGAGACATTTCCTTTCTCTAATTAGCAGACTGCTAGTAGCTACATAATATCTGGCTAAAGACTAGCGGGGGGAGGGCATTCTTTCTGCCCCCTTCTGATGTCAGAAGCTTTCTCTATCTCTTTTGTACTTTAATAAAACTTTATTGCACAAAAGCTCTGAGTGATCAAGCCTCATTACTCACCCCGGATTGAATTCTTCTCCTCTGCAGGCCAAGAATTCCGGCATCTTTCGTGGTTCAGCAACCTTTCACTAGTGTGCAGGACAACTTTTGAGGACTGGGGAAAATAGAGTATTATTTGCATGTGGAAGCTCTTCAAGGGTCAAGTCTTGAAGGTTCCACAAGGGGACCTTTTCAGATACCCAGAAGCAAAGAGCAGATAGAAGGCAATGGAGGGACAGTTATGATGGCCTTCAGTGGAGAGAGAGCTGATCAGGGTGATCAGCTTACAGTGAACAGTGTTGGATTCATGATCTCTGAAGATTTAACTTCAGGACCAGGGGCCAGGCTTGATCACTCAAGAGCTTTTGTATAGCAGAGTTTTAATAAAGTATAAAAAGGGACAGTGAAAGCTTCTGACATAGACATCAGAAAGGGGATGAAGGGTGGTTCCCCTGCTAGTCTTTAGCCAGAAGTTTTATGTCTGTTAGAAAGCTGTTATTCAGGTAAGAGAGACACCTCAAGGCTGACAGAGTTTCACCTGGCCTCTCTCCCACAGTATGCATTTTTAAGATAGGATGCCATGAAGTGTGTCATCCCTCAGCCATAAAACAATTGATATTAATACTGGTTTGTTGAGCTATTATCAGCCCAAGGTTTGAGAAAAGAAAAAAAAAAAATTTAGTCTTAGGTGAAACCATTTTGAAGAAAAGCAAATTCCAAAGCAAATATATAGTTTCATTAACATAGATTAAGAAAAACATTTCCATAGAGAGTTAGCTTCCTCCTGCCTCGTAACAGAGAGATAAAAAAATGTCTGACACTTGCAGCCTATTTCCTCCTTTTGGAGACCCCTGGTCTCCTTGGCTGTTACCCTCTCAAGGGCATAGTGCTTCAGCTAGGCACCTCTCTGGCAGCTCCAGGTCACTCCCACTGCCCATCAGGGCCATTCACTTGGTTCTTCCAGAAGGAAAAATGAAAAGGCTTCCCCTGAAGAAGATTACATGTTCCATATCTTAACTCTGCTTGAGATGGACTTTGTGAAATTTGTGTCCAGGGTGTGGAACCTGAAACTTGCCACAGCAACCAGCGGTAACCTCAACCCTCCCAATATCAAGGGAAGGTTTTATTAATTATAATAATAAAAATAGTATCAGGGGCTTTTTTATTTTGTTTCAGAATAGTTTTGTTTGTTTGGATATGGTATGTCAACACCCAACAATTACTCTCCTACAGTGACACATAAATCCACTCAGTCAGATTCTTCATCCTCCCAGAGCTCATAATCTGTAATGTTATTTTGTGTGTCTACAGGAACCTGGACATTGGGAGGGTTGAAGTTACTGCTAGTTGCCACATCGAGTTTCAGATTCTGCATCCTGGACATACATTTCACAAGGTCCATCTCGAGCAGGGTTAAGGTATGGAACATATAGTCTTCTTCAGGGAAAGCCTTTTCCTTTTTCCTTCCAGGAGAGCCAAATGAACAGCTCTGATGGGCAGCACGTGTCTGCACATTACTCTCGCCACTCTCTCCTACCAACGTCACTGTCACGTATATCAGCACAAAAAAGAAAAGGCAGAGCAAAGTGATCTCAAGCCAGTTTGGGGCATGTTCTGATAGATTCTGCCAAATTAAAAAATGCCCTCTGCAGAACAACTTCCCCTGGAGTTCTTCTTCAGTTTTCTCTCTCAGAGAAGTAAAAATTAAGGCATAGACACAGGTAACACCCGTGGATAAGCACAGGAACCATTTGAGGGACCACATGGTGAGCCAAGAGGAAATGGCTCCTGGTGTGCTGGTCTGCCCTGGCTCCTGGAGAATGAGGACCAGGCAGGGCTGGGCCATTGGTAGTGTCATAAAGGGCCCCGCCCCAGCCAGAACCTTAATGTGGCCATTATGATGACTTCAGGGCAGAGGAGAAGGAGGCTTGCAGGGGTCAACTGGGAGTATGGCTTAAAGGGAAATGGGGACATTTCAAGTGGGCAATCACAAAAGAGGTGGGGAGTAACAAAATGCCATCTCCTTGCCAGTGCATTCTTTCTGAGCCTGGTGCTCATTTGGGAGGGTGGTTCTGTCTTCAATTTTCCTTATTCCATTTATTGAATCCAGGCAATGATGAGCAGAGCAGATCCGTGGACATGTGCCCCTGTGAAGCAGATAGCCACCTGGCAAAGAAAGATATTTAAAAAAGAGGCCACAAACTAGGAGCCACTGATGTGTTTTGTGTGGACTACACTGCTTCTAAAAATGACTGTGGCCAGTTGCTAGGTCGTGTCTGACTCTTTGAGACCCCATGAACTGTAGTCCATCAGGCTCCTATGTCCCTGGGACTTTCCAAGCAAAAGTACTGGAGTGGGTTGCCATTTCCTTCTCTCCAGGCATAGAGGATGTTTTAGGGCAGTGAAACTACTCTCTATGATGTTATGTAAATATATGACACTAAATATTTGTCAAAACCTGTGGAACACTGCAGCACAAAAAGTGAATCAATGTATGCATATTTAAAATAAAACGTTTGACATCAAGAATGGAATGAAGAATTTGACTAAAGAATCTAATTATATTACAAATGTATGAAACCACCTCACCAAGATCCCTTGACTTAGGTAACTGGAAATGAATGGAGTGTGAAAAACTGAAAGCAAAAGATAAAAGCATTGTAATCTAGTTGATAGTGTTTATAATCTTGGGGGTACAAGTTAACAATCCTAATACTGTTACACAGGCATACTTGAACAGTTAAATAGATGGCACATGAGTACACATACATATATTTCTTTGTCTTGTTAGCTGAAAGGGTCTAAGAGAAATGATACTCCCCAACAATGAAAGAAACAATGACATAGAAATAAGCACAGATCTTTGTCCCCAGTACTCTTTTCCAATAAAAGGTACCAGGCTTCTTGGAGAAATTACTGACTGTAGGGCTCAGAGAGGAAACATAGAAGAGTCTGGGAGATCTTATTGCATCAAAAAGTAAGTGCTTAAAAAAAAAAGCCCCAGAGTAATGGGGTTATGTCAAAGAAGACAGGAATGAGCTTCCAAGGGCCAAAACTATAATAAGATGAGCAACATAATAAATTAAGTAAGTCACCTTTTGGGATTATACCTAAAGTATAAAATGAATATCTATGGGTCCATACTGATTTTAAAAAATGATTGAATACATGTGAGAGAACAGACCAATTTCCCATGCAGAAGAATTTCAGATAATTGACAGGTAATTGTGTTCTCAGGGAGGTGGCGTGTAACTCCCTATTCCTTAAGACTTCTTTCCAAAAAATACAACAATAAGGAGAGGGAGAAAAAGAGTAAAACTGACAGTGGAATAACCTGACAAACATTACTTCAGCCAGCTGCTCAAGGTCAACATTAACAGGTATAAGACATGTTGATTGTATCATGCTATGAAAAGAACACACCATGTCTGCTGTCTTCCTCCCCCAAAATCCATGAAGTGAAAGTGAAAGTCGCTCAGTCGTGTCCAAATCTTTGCGACCCCATGGACTATACTGTCCATGAAATTCTCTAGGCTGGAATACTGGAGTGGGTAGCATTTCCTTTCTCTAGGGAATCTTTCCAACCCAGGGATCGATCCTCGGTCTCCCGCATTGCAGGTGGATTCTTTAAAAGCTGAGGCACAAGGGAAGCTGCCTCCTCCCCACCCCCCCCACAAAAAAGTCCATAGTCCCGGGCTAATAGGGAAAATAATAGAGAAATTCAAATTGAGCAACATTTTATAAAATACCTGACTAGTACTCCTCAAAACTATTAAGATCATAAAAAAATAAGGAAAGTCTGGGAAATTCTCACATCCAAGAAGAGCCTAAAGAGACATGGCTACTACAAGCAATATGGGATCTGGGCTCGGTTCCTGGCTCAGAAAAAGGACACTAGGTAAAAACTAATAAAACCTTAATAGGAAGAATCTTAGAAATAATGTAGGCACTCTAGTTTATAGCAACATGCGTGCTATTTGGGAGCTTTCTGATATATGGAAACTATCTTCACTTTTTTGCAAATCTAAAATCGTTCTAAAGTTTTTTAAAGTTTATCTATAAAACAGAGCAATAGAGGCAATGTTAACATTATTTGCTGATACATAATTGTATATCTGGAGACTCCAAAGAAAAACACTCTATAGAGACAGCCTTTCCTATCCATGGGTTTCACATGCTAAGATTCAATGAACCGTGGATTAGAAATGTTTATTAAAAAAAAAAAAAAAAAAAACTCCAGATAGTTCCAAAGATCAAAATTCAAATTTACCATGCAATGGCAACTATTTACCTGTCATTTATATTGTATTATGTATTATATGTAATTTAGAGATGATTTAAAAAATATGTGAGGATGTGTGTAGTTTATATTCAAATCCTAAAATGCTGTGCTACTTTTTATAAGGGACTAGAGCATCTATCTGTCAGACTCTTTTCGACCCCATGGAATTTTCCAGGCCAGAATAATGGAGTGGGTATTACCCTTTCCCTTCTCCAGGGGGGTCTTCCCAACCCAGGGACCGAGCCCAGGTCTCCCACATTGCAGGCAGATTCTTTACCAGCTGAGCCACAAGGGAAGCCCTGGAATGGGTGAATTTAACTCAGTTGACCATTATATTTACTACTGTGGGCAGGAATCCCTTCGAAGAAATGAAGTAGCCATCATGGTCAACAAAAGAGTTCAAAATGCAGTACTTGGATGCAATGTCAAAAACGACAGAATGATCTCTGTTTGCTTCCGAGGCAAACCATTCAATATCATGGTAATCCAAGCCTATGCCCCAACCAGTAACACTGAAAAGCTGAAGCTGAACAGTTCTATGAAGACCTACAAGACCTTTTAGAATGAACACCCACAAAAGATGTCCTTTTCATTATAGGGGACTGGAATGCAAAAGTAGGAAGTCAAGAAACACCTGGAGTAACAGGCACATTTGGCCTTGGAGTACAGAATGAAGCAGGGCAAAGGCTAATAGAGTTTTGCCAAGAAAATGCACTGGTCATAGCAAACACCCTCTTCCAACAACACAAGGGAAGACTCTACACATGAACATCACCAGATGGTCAACACTGAAATCAGATTCATTATATTCTTTGCAGCCAAAGATGAAGAAGCTCTATACAGTCAGCAGAAACAGGGAGCTGACTGTGGCTCAGATCATGAACTTCTTACTGCCAAATTCAGACTTAAATTGAAGAAAGTAGGGAAAACCACTAGACCATTCAGGTATGACCTGACAAATCCCTTATGATTATACAGTTGGAAGTGAGAAATAGATTTAAGGGACTAGATCGGATAGACGGAGTGCCTGATGAACTATGGACGGAGGTTCGTGACATTGTACAGGAGACAGCGATCAAGACCATCCCCATGGAGAAGAAGTGCAAAAAGGCAAAATGGCTGTCTGAGGAGGCCTTACAAATAGCTGTGAAAAGAAGAGAAGTGAAAAGCAAAGGAGAAAAGGAAAGATATTCCCATTTGAATGCAGAGTTCCAAAAAATAGCGAGGAGGGATAAGAAAGCCTTCCTCAGCGATCAATGCAAAGAAATAGAGGAAAACAACAGAATGCGAAAGACTAGAGATCTCTTCAAGAAAATTAGAGATACCAAGGGAACATTTCATGCAAAGATGGACTTGATAAAGGACAGAAATGGTATGGACCTAACAGAGGCAGAAGATATTAAGAAGAGGTGGCAAGAATACACAGAAGAACTGTACAAAAAAGATCTTCACGACCCAGATAATCACGATGGTGTGATCACTCACCTAGAGCCAGGCATCCTGGAATGTGAAGTCAAGTGGGCCTTAGAAAGTAGCACTACGAACAAAGCTAGTGGAGGTAATGGAATTCCAGTTAAGCTATTTCAAATCCTGAAAGATGATGCTGTGAAAGTGCTGCACTCAATATGCCAACACATTTGGAAAACTCAGCAGTGGCCACAGGACTGGAAAAGGTCAGTTTTCATTCCAATCGCAAAGACTGCTCAAACTACCACACAATTGCACTCATCTCACACGCTAGTGAAGTAATGATCAAAATTCTCCAAGCCAGGCTTCAGCAATACGTGAACCGTGAACTTCCAGATGTTCAAGCTGGATTTAGAAAAGGCAGAGGAACCAGAGATCAAATTGCCAACATTTGCTGGATCATTGAAAAAGCAAGAGAGTTCCAGAAAAACATCTATTTCTTCTTTATTGACTATGCCAAAGCCTTTGATTGTGTGGATCACAATAAACTGTGGAAATTTCTGAAAGATATGGGAATACCAGACCACCTGACCTGCCTCTTGAGAAACCTATATGCAGGTCAGGAAGCAACAGTTAGAACTGGACATGGAACAAGACTGGTTCCAAATAGGAAAAGGAGTATGTCAAGGCTGTATATTGTCACCCTGCTTATTTAACTTATATGCAGAGTACATCATGAGAAATGCTGGGCTGGAGGAAGCACAAGCTGGAATCAAGATTGCCAGCAGAAATATCAATAACCTCAGATATGCAGATGACACCACCCTTATGGCAGAAAGTGAAGAGGAACTAAAAAGCCTCTTGATAAAAGTGAAAGAGGAGAGTGAAGAAGTTGGCTTACAAGTCAACACTCAGAAAACTAAGATCATGGCATCCAGTCCCATCACTTCATGGGAAATAGGTGGGGAAACAATGGAAACAGTGGCAGACTATTTTTTGGGGGCTCCAAAATCACTGCAGATGGTGATTGCAGCCATGAAATTAAAAGATGCTTACTCCTTGGAAGGAAAGTTATGACCAACCTAGACAGCATATTAAAAAGCAGAGACCTAACTTTGCCAACAAAGGTCTGTCTAGTCAAGGCTATGGTTTTTCCAGTGGTCATGTATGGATGTGAGAGTTGGACTGTGAAGAAAGCTGAGCACTGAAGAATTGATGCTTTTGAACTTTGGTGTTGGAGAAGACTCTTGAGAGTCCCTTGGACTGCAAGGACATCCAACCAGTCCATCCTAAAGGAGATCAGTCCTGGGTGTCCATTGGAAGGGCTGATGCTGAAGCCGAAACTCCAGTACTTTGGCCACCTCATGTGAAGAGTTGACTCATTGGAAAAGACCCTGATACTGCGAGGGATTGGGGGCAGGAGGAGAAGGGGATGACAGAGGATGAGATGGCTGGATGGCATCACCGACTCGATGGACATGAGTTTGAGTAAACTCCGGGAGTTGGTGATGGACAGGGAGGCCTGGTGTGCTGCGATTCATGGGACCGCAAATAGTCGGATATGACTGAGCCAACGAACTGAACTGAACTGAGAAGGGCATCTGTGGATGGGTATCTGATTGTTGTCAGGGGTGTTCTAGAATCAATCTTCCACAGATATCGAGGTTCAGCTGTATTTTAAGTGAATTGAGCTAGATGGCTAGATAAAAATAATAATATATAAAACAGTTTTCCTATACACTAACAACAAATTACATTTATAATGGAAGACACCATTTATAATAGCTGCAAACAGATAAATATTAAGAATATATTTAAGACAAATATGCAATAGCCATTTGAAGAAAATTCTGAAATCCTCCTGAAAAACGCAATGGAATGCATCACAAATGGAAAGATATCTCTTTTGGGAATATGAATAGATTTCATACAGATATCAATTGTCCCCAAATTATTCTATAATTATAATAAGATCTCAACAAAACTACTAACATGGTTGCTGTGGGAAATAAGCTAATTCTAAAATATTTGTGGAAAAATAAACTTGTAACAAGAGGCAGGACATTTCTGAAAAATAAGATTAATGAGCATGAAGGCTGTTGTTACTAGATTTTAAAGCATATGGTTAGCCTACATAGTTACATTGAGTAGTACTGGTATATGACTAGTACTATATGATAAGACTTATAGCCCATGAGGTAAGAGGTGAGTGCAAAAATCAACTCAACTCCACACACACACACACACACACACACACACACAGAGCTTTTGTCTGAATGTGGCACCCCCAAAACACATGTTATAAACCTAATGTCCAGTGTGATGCTATTAGAAGGTGGGGCCTTTGGGAGATATTTAGGTTATGAGGGTGGAGCCCTCAAGAATGGAGATTAATGCTCTTACAAAGAGAACTCACAGAGCTCCCTAGCTCCTTTCGCCATGTGAGAATGCAGTAAGTCCTTTACATAGGTATCTTCAAACTGCCAACTTTCAACGATTTGAACTTGCATTCCCATGTTCAATTGTGTAAGTCAGTTCAAGTGTCTGGTGGACATTAATCACATGCTTGCATCCTCTACAAGTGGTTTTGCTTTTGTGTATTTTACAGAACAGTACTAGTGTACTGTACTGTACTGTATTGTACTGTTTATTTCCAGCCCAGGATGTCCAAAATTATGTGTGAAACAGCAGTATATAGCCGATTCTGTTATTTGGTAACCAAGGCTAAATGTCTTGGGCTTACGAACAAATTGGGCTTAGAAGTGCACTCTCAGAATTGAGGGCTTCCCATGTGGTTCAGCTGATAAAGAATCTACCTGGCTTCGATCCCTGGGTTGGGAAGATTCCCTGGAGAAGGGAAGGGCTACCCACTCCAGTGTTCTGGCCTGGAGAGTTCCATGGACTCAGTCCATGGGGTCGGAAAGAGTTGGACACGACTGAGCGACTTTTGCTTCACTTCACTTCACTCAGAATGGAACTCGTTCCTATGCAGGAGACTTACTATACAAGAGAAGATTGCAACTCAGAAGAGGGCCCTCATCTGGCCACACTGCTACCCTCATCTTGTATCTCTAGCCTCCCAAAGTGTGAGAAATAAACAGAGCTTGTGCTCTGTTGTTCATAGGCACCTCTGTGCCTGATATTTTGTTATAGAAGCCCAAATGGATTAAGATACATGTACGCTAGTATTGTTTTGTAAAATACACAAAAGCAAAACCACTTGTAGAGGATGCAAGACACACATACACATTAAGAATATGATAAAGGTAGAAAGTGTCATTTGACACTAAGAGAAGAAAGTTTCTTCAATAAATTTTGATGCATTATTTAGTAACCCTCTGGGAAAAAAAAAATATAAACCTGAAGAATTCTTTCTCTATACACCATTTTTACATACAAGTTCCCTACCTGAAATGTGGTTTATATATCTTTGATTGGCAATGCTCACTTATGCTACAAAATTCAATTCAAGAACTGCCCTCTCCCTTCCCCTTCTCTCTTTGCTGAGCAACTCATCATAAAGCAATTTGGTGAGATAGATCAAGACAGACATCCATGACAGTGGGGCGTGGAGCCATAGTGGGCCAGAGTGAGATGTTAGAGGTGAAGGAGGAGTGAAGTGGATATCCATGCAATCAGCATAGCCTAGTGTGGTGAGTCAGAACTCAAAAAGGATAAAGTGATAAGATCCACAAGAACAGGGAAGGGAGGTAGTGTAGTATGAGATGTAAGAACTTGAGCAGAGAAAATAGCCTATCCGTGCTAGCACATGTCATGGGAAGTCAGTGCCGAGGTTGGATTAAGAGGTATTCACAAACCAGAGCTGCCTGCCATGAGAGTCAGTTTATTCTAGAGGATGTTAAATAGGAGGCTGGCCAGCTTGCAGAGTAAAAGTCTAAGTCCGGAGAAAAGGAAATCAAAAAATCCGCGGATTTGTGTAGAAAATTAGAGGCCAAGCAAGGTGAGGAGTGTATCCATGGATGGGGGTGGGACAGCTTTGTGTGGGCATTTAGAGTCTGAGTGGAACAAGGACAGTATCTGCACATGGGGATGTCCCAGTGCAGAGTATCAAAGCCCAAGCAACATAAGGAGGGTGTGTTTATAAAAGGGTTGCCTGGAGTGGGTGTCAGAGTCTGAATATGTTGAGAAAGACACCCACATGAGTTGGGGACAATCCCACATTTTGTGATATCATAACCTGAGCTATATAGGGAGGATACACACACACACAGGCATGTACACACACGCACACACACACACACACACACATGCACACTTCCCAGACGCCGTCCAATGACAGGAACTGCGAAATAATTAGTACATAAAGCTCTCATATATTGGGTTCTAAATTCCACTTTCCACTAAAAATAATTGGGACTTCTTGGAGAAATTCTTAATTCCATTGCTAAGGCAGGGAAAGTACAAGATGAGCCTGGAATATCTTGTACTAAAAGCATCAAATTTTTTCAAAGAATGGTGTAGAGATATCAAAAGGACAGAGAGGCCGGCTTAAGGAGGTTCCCACCATCTGAAACTGGAACAATATGAACATCAAAGTAAATAATGATAGAGACAGATCATGATTCATTTAGTAAAATAAGAGACTATTAATTAAATAGATATAAATAAATTAATAAATCTAAAGTTTGGTGAGGAATCAAATTTTTATACTTTAAGATACAAAATAAATTTTTCATTAAAGATAGGGGAGAGTAACTTGATGGGGAGAAACTTGACAGCAACCACTTTAATCAAGTAATCCATGGGAACACCGTCAATATTGGGACACATTGAAATCATGAACCACCTGATAGAATGAGATGATATGAACACAGCATCATTTCTGTCATTTTCTTGTCAAAGATGCAAGACATGAAATTCATCATGAACAACTACTGGATGGAGAAAACTTGAGGAGAATTCTACAAAATAACTGGCCTCTAGTTTTGGCATTCGAATAATACTGCCTCATAGAATGAGCTGGGAAATGTTCCCTTCCACTTGTATTGGTACATTTCGAATGCATGTGTGGAGAATTGGCATGACTTTTGGTTTAAACATTTGGTAGAATTCAGCAATGAGGCTTTCTGGGTCTAGGTAGGGTAGGGGGGGTCTTTTGTGAGGTGGATTGGGCAAGAATTTTAAAAATGACTAATTTTATCTCTTTGCTATTCAGATTTTCATTTTTCTTCTTGAGTCAATTTCGGTCATTTGTGTATTTCTGGAAGTTTGTCGATTTCATCTAAATTTTCTAATTAGCACCATGATATTCCTTTACCATTATGTTTATTTCTCTAAAGTTGGTAGTAATGTTGCAGGAAGGGGGACCTCTTCCAGGGCCCGAAACTGTGTTCTTGTCTAACACTCAGAAATGAATTATCCAAGGAGACACGTGTGCTGACAAAGCAAGAGATTTTATTGGGAAAGGGCACCCAGGTGGAGAGCAGTAGGGTAAGGGAACCCAGGAGAACTGCTCTGCCACGTGGCTCGCAGTCTCAGATTTTATGTTGATGGGATTAGTTTCCGGCGGTCTTTGGCCAATCACTTTAATTCAGAGTCTTTCCTGGTGGCTCATCCATTGCTCAGCCAAGATGGATGTTAGCGAGAGGGATACTGGGAAGTGTACGGACATGCAGTGTCTTCTTTCCACCTTTCCCGAACTCTTCCAGTTGGTGGTGGTTTATTAGTTCTGTATTCCTTATCATGATCTCCTGTCATAAAACAACTCATGCAAATGGTTACTATGGTGCCTGGCCAGGGTGGGCGGTTTCAATCAGCTTGCTTCCCCTAACAGTAATTTTTCCTTTTTTATTCCTAATTGTAGTAAATTGAGACTTCTTCCTCCCTTGATCAACATTGCTAAAGTTGTGTCAATTTATTGACTTTTCTGAATACCCAAGTTTTCATTTGTTGAGTACCTCTGTGGTTATTCTGTTCTCTATTTCATTTATTTTGCTTAATATTATTATTATTATTATTTTTTTTACTATGCCTGCTAAATAGAGTTTGGTTTGCTACATCCTCTAACTTAGGTGTGGTGTGTTTTTGCTCAAAGTTGAGCCTTGAAAAGCAGGAGTATGAACCGTGCAGGTCCACTTGTACAAAGATTTTTTTTCCCCAATAGTAAATACTATAGCACTACATGATCTGCTGCTGGTTGAATGTGCAGAGGTGAAATCACAGGTGTGGAAGAGCCATATAGAAGGCAGACTACAAGTTATACATGAATTTTCAACTGCAGAAAAGGTTGGTGCGCTAAGCCAAGCATTATTCAAGGGTCAACTGTATTTTCTTCTTTCTTTTGTGATTCTTTCTTTGACCCTTTGATTATTTAGGAGTATGTTACTTACTTTTCACATATCTTTCTGCTTCTCAAAATGTTTTGTTTCCTAATTTCATTATATTCAGAGGACAGACTTGACATTATTTGAACCCTTTAATATTTATTTAGGTTTGTCTTATGTCCTAGCATATAGGGGATCCTGGAGAATGTTCCCTGAACTCTTAAGAAGAATGCATATCTTGTATTGGATAAATTGCTCTATAGATGTCTGTTAGGTCCAGCTGGTTTATATTATCAAGCAAGTTTTCCATTTCATAGTTGATTTTCTGCCTAGTCTTTCTATCCCTTATTGAAAGTGGGTCAATAACATCTAGCAATTATTGTTGAATTGTCTATTTCTCTCTTCAATTCTATCAGTTTTTTCTCCTCACTACAATTTTCGGTTGACTTGGGTGCATTGTTATGTCTTCTTGATAGAGTTCTTTGTTTACCATTATAAAATGTCTTTCTTTATCCCTAGTAACAGTTTTTAATAAAAATCATTTTTGGTTGATGTGAGTACAATGTAGCCAATTTTCTCTTTGGTTGATGTTTGCATGATATATATTTTTCAGTCATTTCATTTAAAATCTACGTCTTTGACACTAAATTTTGTCTCCCATAGACAGCATATAGTTGGATCTTTGTTTTTTATCTAGTCTCAAAACATTTGCTTTTTGATTACATATTTCAATTCATCTATTATATCATTATTAATATCAAATTTATGACCACCATTTTATTTTTGTTTTTTCCAAAATTCATATTTTTGACCTTTTTATATTTATTGCCTTCATTTGTAAATAAATATTTTCATTGTGGCATTTGGTTTGTTTAATGATATATTTAAAATTTTATTTTCTTTTTGACTACACTAGGATTTTCCATATTCATTTTAACTTATTAGCTCTACTTCATACTAATATTCACTTAACGACAGTGAGAATAATCATCAACATCCTGGATGACAGTGAACTAAACTGGACAGGAATGGGAGAGTTTAATTCATATGACCATTATATTGACTACTGTGGGCAAGTATCTCATGGATTATCCCTTATAATCTACAGAAGATTCCCGATATGCACTACTTGGGTGCAACCTCCAAAATGACAGAATGATCTTGGTTCCTTTCAAAGGCAAGCTTTTCAACACCACAGTAATTCAAGTCCATGACCCTACCACAGATACTGAAGAAGCTGAAGCTAATTAGTCCTGTGAAGACCTAGAAGACCACCTAGCAGGGGTTAATAGTAAGCCGCATGTTGCTCTGGCTAAGCCATGAGGAAAACACCATGGGAAAAGAATAAAAGCAAGATATAGCAATTCAGTATAATCTAAACAAAAGTACATTGGGTTGATTAGTTGGGGTCATCATGCCCTGCTGAGCTAAGGAAAAACATAGTGTGGACCTTGGAACATCGGGTCAGCTCAAGCCAGAATGCTGCTTGTGCATACACCAAGATGTTTCCCCATATGTGGGTTTATGGTCTCCAGCTGGGTGATACCCTTTGAACAGGAAAATAACAAAGATGGTTCAGAGTATTCAATAAAATGGGTGACATGACCAGAGACACAGGAGGCTGATTTTATTGTAGGACAACAGATACTTTCTGCATGCCGAGACACTAAGTAAGAGTGATGAGGCTCCAGGGAACAGGGCTTTGATCCTAGAGGTCTTGAATCCCCTGGTCCCATCTTTGAAACTTTAATTCTGTCTCTAGGCTCTTTTTTCCAAACTGTGTATTGACCACTTTTGATCTCTACCTGTTGCGCTGGCCACAGCACTCCTAGAACTAACACCAAAAACAGATGTTCTATTTATCAGTGGGGATGGGTATGCCAAAGTAGAGAGTAAAGAAATACCTGAAGTAACAGGCAAGTTTGGCCTTGGAGGACAAAATGAAGCAGGGAAAAGGCTAACTGAATTCTGCTAAAACAGTATACTCATCATAGCACTTACCCTTTCTCAAGAACACAAGACAGGTATATTCATGGACATCACCAAGCAGTCAATGCCAAAATCAAATTGATTATATTCTTTGTAGCCAAGATAGGGAAACTGTATGCAGTCAAATAAAAGAAGATCTGGAACTGACTGTGGCTCCAGTCATCAGCTTCTCATAGCAAGATTCAGGCTTAAACTAAAGTCAGCAGGAAAAACCACTGGAACAACCAGGTAAGACTGAAACTCAATCCCCTAAGAGTATGCAGTGGGGGTAACAAACAGATCCAAGGGATTAGAACTCACAAACAGTGTGTCTGAAGAACTATGGACCGAGATCCATTATACTGTACAGGAAGCAGTGAACAAAGCCAACCCAAAGCAAAAGAAAAGCAAGAAGGCAAAGGGGTTATCTCAAGAGGCTTTCAAATACCTAAAGAAAGAAGAGAAGCAAAAACCAAGGGAGAGAGGGAAAGGTACATCCAACTAAACACAAAGTTCCAAACAAGAGTACAGAGAGAAAAGAAGGCCTTCATCAATGAACAGTGCATAAAGCAAGAAGGAAATAACAGAAGGAGAAGGAATAGATATCTCTTCATGAAAATCGGAAATATCAAGGGATCATTTAGCTCACAGATGGGCACAATAAAGGACAGCAATGATGAAGACCTAGTAGATGCTGAAGAGATCAAGAAGATGGAAAGAACACACAGACAACTGTACAAAAAAGATCCTAATGAATCAGATTTTTATGATGGTGTGGTCAGTCACCCAGAGATAGACGTTCTGCAGTGCGAAGTCAAGAGGGTCTTAGGAAGCACTGCTGTTAATAAAGCTAGAGGATGCAATGGAATTCCAGTAGAACTATCCAAAACACAAAAGGATGATGCGATCATAGTGTTGCATTCAATATACAGCAAATTTGGAAACCCAGCAGTGGCCACAGGACTGGAAAATGTCAATCCTCTTCCCAATTCCCAAGAAGGGTAGTACTAAAGAGTCTACCAACCATCACACAATTACACTCATCTCCCAAGCTGGTAAAAATCAGGCTTCTATACTTGCATTCTAGGCCTCAGTTTTACGAGAACCAAGAACTTCCAGATGTCCAAGCCAGGTTTAGGAAAGGAGGACAAAGTGGTGGAGGAGTAGTGGACATGGAGTACATCTCTCTATATAGATATATCAGGAATACCCCTTCAGACACAGAAGTGCATGCAGGACACCAGCTGAGAACAGATAGGAGTACCTGACCAGCGGAAAAGACTATAGAGAACCACACAAAACTCGGTAGGATGAAGGAACTAGGGGGAAAAACTGGAGTGCTTGTAGGACCTGCCCCTGGCGGGTGGGGGAACTGAAGCAGGGGTCCAATCCCCTCATCCGAGCAACTGAGTCAGAGGAGAAAATTTAAGGCTAAGAGTGAAACAGATGATCCCCTAGAAGGCACAGCGGCTGGAAGCTGGAGTTTAGGGATTGTGGAGCAATCCCAGGGTGAGGGCTGTTGTTGACTGCAGATCGAAGGGATATGAGGGAGGAGATTGTGGTAGGAAATGCCTGTGGAGGAACGCTAGGCAGCCATGGAAGCAAGGTGATACTGCTGAGTCACGCATAGGGGATGGAGACATCACCATAGCCTCTCTCTCCCCACATGCCAGCATCAGCAATTGAACAATAGAGAGGCTGGCCCATCAAAGGCTTGACGCACTGAACCACAGAGTAGGACCCCACCCAGGGTTCTCCTTTAAGTGACTGATGCACCAATTTACCAAGCAGGACTGCAGCCCTGGTCCACATGCTGGGCTGGATTCCAACACAAGCTGGAATCAAGATTGCCGGGAGAAATATCAATAACCTCAAGTATGCAGATGACACTACCCTTAAGGCAGAAAGTGAAGAAGAACTAAAGAGCCTCTTGATGAAAGTGAAAGAGGAGAGTGAAAAATTTGGCTTACAACTCAACGTTCAAAAAACTAAGATCATGGCATCTGGTCTCACCATTTCATGGCAAATAGATGGGGAAACAGTGGAAACAGTGACAGACTTTATTAGTTTATTTTTTTTGGGGGGGGGGAGCTCCAAAATCACTGCAGACGGTGACTGCAGCCAAGAAATGAAAAGACGCTTACTCCTTGGAAGAAAACTAATGACCTACCTAGATAGCATATTAAAAAGCAGAGACAGTACTTTGCCAACAAAGGTCCATCTAGTCAGAACTATGGTTTTTCCAGTAGTCATGTATGGATGTGAGAGTTGGACTATAAAGAAACGTGAGTGCAGAAGAATTGATGCTTTGGAGCTGTGGTGTTGGAGAAGACTCTTGAGAGTCCCTTGGACTGCAAGGACATCCAACCAGTCTATCCTAAAAGAAATCAGTCCTGAATATTCACTGTAAGGACTGATGCTGAAGTTGAAACTCCAATACTTTGGCCACCTGATGAAAAGAACTGATTCATTTGAAAAGTCCTTGATGCTGGGAAAGACTGAAGGCAGGAGGAGAAGGGGACGACAGAGGATGACATGGTTGGATGGCATCACTGACTCAATGGACATGAGTTTGAGTAAACTCCAGGAGTTGGTTATGGACAGGGAGGCCTGGTGTGCTGCAGTCCATGGGATTCCAAAGAGTCGGACACGACTGAGTGACTGAACTGAAACTGAGGAAAATCTTAGTAGGAGAAATCTTAGAGATACAGTAGCTACTCTAGTTAATAACAATATGCATGATATATCAGAACTCTGATATATGGAAAATATCTTTGCTTTCTTGTAAATCTAAAATTGTTCCCATGTTTTTTAAAGTTTATTTTTAAAACATAGCAATAGAGGCAACCTTAACAGTATTTGCTGATGACATAATTGTATATCTGGAGACTCTAAGAGAAACGTACTCCATACAGTCAGCCTTTCCTATTGATGGGTTTCACATCCAAGGATTCAGGCAGCTGTGGATTAAAAATATTTATTAAAAAAAAAAACTCCAGAAAGTTCCAAAGATCAAAAGTAAAATTTACCATGTGCTGGCAACTATTTACATATCTTTTGCATTGTACTAAGTATTATCTTTTGCATTGTGCTAAGTATTATAAGTAATCTAGAGATGATTTAAAGTATATGGGAGGATGTGTGTAATTCATATGCAAATCCTAAAATGCTACGCTACTTTTTTAAGGGACTTGAACGTGGATTTGGGTATCTGATGGTTGGCAGTGGTGTCCTGGAACCAATCTCCCACAGATATCAAGTGACAGCTGTATTTGAAGGGAATTGAGCTAGATGGCTGGATAAAAATAATAATATATGGGACAGTGTTCCTATACACTAACAACCAAGTACATTTACAATGGAAAATACTATAATAGTTACAAGCAGATAATTACTTAAGAATACCCCTGTGCATGTTTTTACATGTTTTTTTTTGTTTGTTTGTTTTTTTCTGACTCTATAGAGCTTTTCTGTCTTCGGTTACAAGGACATAAACAATCCGATTTCGGTATTGACCATCTGGTGATGCTCATATGTAAAGTGCCTCTTTTGTTGTTGGAAGTGGTTGTTTGCTATGACCGGTGTGCTCATTGTTGTGTGTGCTTGAAAGAAAAAGGGAGATGGGAACCACCTGCAGGCCAGAGGCATGATTGCAATTTGAGGCTCAGAACAGGGGACTTGGCAAAGGAGAGTGAGGAGGAAGTTTGGGGTGTGGGTTAATGGTTTTAGCCAGGTTTTCCAGAACTTTTCTCGTACTAGTAGCAGTTTCTCTGTATCTTCCATTTTCTGGCATATCTAAATCTGAAATTGGAATAAATCTATTCTGATCTGAAGAGAAATCTACACTTGTAAAGGTGGCATGTACAAGCTATAAAGTGAAGTGAAAGTCACTCAGTCATGTTCGTTTGACTCTTTGTGATCCCATGAACTATACAGTCCATGGAATTCTCCAGGCCAGAATACTGGAGTGGGTAGTCTTTTCCTTCTCCAGGGGATCTTCCCAGCCCAGGGACTGAACCCAGGCCTCCCACACTGTGGGCAGATTTTTTAATAACTGAGCCACAAGGGAAGCCTGTACAAATTATAGGAGGTATAGAGACAAGCAAGCACACACATAGATAGTGACAATTCAATTTTGAAATCTACTTTGTTCTATAAAATTGGACACAATGAATGTTTATAATGTAAAGACTCTACGTGCACATATATGTGCAGTCATCTTCATCGTGAAGTGGGATTTTGGGGGTGTTTACCCTCAAAGGGCCACGATTTCAGAGAAGTGTTAGATTTTCATTTCTCAAGCCTGGGAAGCCTATTTTCTAAAAGGTAGGCTTGCTCTGTGTCCTCTGCTTAGGGCGAGGTATGTAACTTCCTTCTAGTCCTGTCATTTTTCTGGAAAGGTACTGTTGGCTCTATGCGCCTGAACTTTGTTGTCTGTCAAATGGGACTCTGGACATTTTGTCACATGGTTATCACAAGGAGAAAATGAAAAAAAAATGCCCAAATCATATGGCATAGGGAATGACTTCAAGGGCGCTTTCAAATTCAGGACTCAGTAGTAGGGCTTGGCTAAGTTTTGTGGCTAAGACAGGCATTGTGGAAAGGTGTTTTTCATCATTTGTCCTAATGAGAAGATCCTAATATCCTAATGATCTTTATGCAGGAGGGCTTCCCTGCGCCTCAGCTGCTAAAGAATCTTCCTGCAATGCAGGCCACCTGGGTTCCATCCCTGGATTGGGAGGATCCCCTGGAGAAAGGAAAGGCTGCCCACTCCAGTATTCTGGCCTGGAGAATTCCATGGACTGTATAGTCCATGGGGTCACAAAGAGTCGGACATTACTGAGCACCTTTCACTTCACGTATGCAGGAAGCAACTATTCTCTGATATGCCTTGACTTGAAAGCTTTAATGACAGAAAGATCTGTAGTTTCTTGGGAGACTCTGAAGCTCCAAAGTGCTGCTGCATGACATACCTGTGTGCTGATGCTAATCCAGAAGACAGCCTTGCCTTTGACAAGCCTGCTGAGCTCAGTAAGAGATGGCACTAGGGCAGTGAGCTGTGGTGTTAGCCTAGCTGCTGCTCCTGGACTACTCCCTAGGTTAATGCACTGATAGGAAAATTCCTGACCTGTCTCCCATTCAACAGTGCAGGGAGCCTCAGATCATGTCACACCAGTATTTCAGCTATGTACTGCCTACCTGAGGGGCAAAAATCCAAGTATTACTAGCTTTTTTCGACACAACTGTCTATTCTTCTATCCACTAATAACTACAAGTACATTTTAGAAACCATCTTGTCCATTGAAAGTGTTTCATTAACTCTAATGTGGGAAAAAAAAGCATAAGAAAATAAGGAGGGACATGAACATACAGGAAAATTCGAGGGTTAAATCTGACATAAGATGGCCATTTCGTATTAATTTTTAAACTTGTTCCAACTTCCTGGCATGGAGGATTTTCAAAACTACTTGTTATGTGGCTGTGCCAGGGAACTCTTAGTTGTGAAATGTGAAGTCTTAATTACGGCATGTGGAATCTAGCTCCCCAACCAGGGATCGAACCCAGTCCCTCAGCCTTGCCAGCATAGAGGATTAGCCACTGGACCACCAGGGGAGTACTGACATTGCACATTAAAAAATAAACCCTCTAATGTCCCCTAATCCCTAGGGAGACAAAGGTGACTCTTTCTCCTTCTCTCTCTCCCTCTACCCTTTCAAATATAAATTTCACAAAGATTTTTCTACATTACCTATTAACATCAGAAAGTTTTCTGCATTCCCTGTAAACATTTCTCATTGCCACCAATCTCTCATCTCACTGCACAATCAATTCTGCCCCCATGATTGCAAAGAACGTGCTCTCACCAAGGTCACAAGCGACCAATTTGTCTGTAGGTCCGAATATTTTGTACAAGTATTCACATCATATTACTTTTAATGACCATGTGACATAACCATGTTTGAGCAGACTGCACCTGTCACTTAACAAATCTTTGACAGTTACCCAGGTTCTGGAGCATGAGGTACTTACTGGGTACAAGCAGTCCTGTTCCCTAAATATGCAGTCCTGGGTCAAGTCCTTATTCTCATTGTTTCTCAGGTTTCCTCTTTTCTTTCTTTTTTTTTTTTTTTGATTTACTATTAAAAATAGGAATTACCAACAATGACTATCTCATAGGGTTGTTGAGAGCACTTAAAGTGACAATACATTTTAAAAAATGCTAATAATAAACACCATCTACATTTATTTCATTTTATATATCTTTATTGACACTTCTATCAACATAGGCTGAAAAATATAGAGTGTTATGATTTTTCAAAGTACATTTAGGTATGCTGTTGTTGAGAGTATCAGCCACCAAAAACCATTGAACAAATCTCCAGAAACTATGTGGTTTAAAATATCAAAAAGGTGTTTTCTCATAATTCTGGAGGCCTCAAGACCAAATCATGGTGTTGGGCAAGATCATGCTTCTTCCAATGGGTCTTTGGGAGAATCCATTCTTGACTCTTTTAGGGTCTGATGGCTTCTGGATCCTTGGTTTGTAGTCACAGAGCTCCAATCTTTTCCTCCATCTTCACATGGCCTTCTTTCCTGTGTGACATTTCTCTCTCTCCTTCCCTTTAACACTTATTTTAATTACCAGATTCTCAACCTCTACAGTTTTAGCAATCCCTGAGAAATTAAACACTATCATATCGCGTGCACAAAAAATGATAACAAAACTATCAGTACATTCTAATGGCTAACACATAACATTTACTAGTGTCTCACAAAAATGCATATAAGGTATGAGTATCAGAAAGACTAATTGAGACATTGAAAATCATCTGCAAACCAACTATAGTCAGGAAGACTTTTCATAGACAAACAAGTGGTTATATATGTAAACCTTAAGACATTATACTATTTTCCTCCTTTTTGATCATGGGCTATTTCAGGAAGATTTAATTACATCACTCTAAATTTGAGGAGTCCCTAAAATGTAAACCAAAATTGGTCTTAAAAAATATCAGTCTGGTGAAAGGATAGATTTGGTCTATTTAGACAAACGTGGTTAGTTGCTAACTAAAATTCAACTCTATCATTACTCATGGGATAACCATTTATGTGAGAGGGCAAACTAAATTTTAATTTAGCATCAGAATTCTACACATAATTACCTAATTGATATTGAAGTAGATGCCATTAAGTATGCAAAGATTACAGAATTTCAGTTTCAAAATTTGAAGGAAAAAAATCTTAATAATGTATAAAAACACTGACAAACTTAACCTATAATTATTAGCTCTAGGACATTTTATTGTATTATGACCTTAAAAGGATGACAAAGTAAACATCAGTAGAAATACTGTTAAAAGTGTTGTTTGTTTGCTCAGAGTTGTTGATGATAATGAAACAAAAAAGTAATAATCTCTAAATTTCACATAACATAGTTGCTCCCTTTGGATTTAACATTTTGGGGTATGACAATGCAAAATCCAAGTATCTTACTTTCTATTTTTTGACTCAAAGTCAGTATCAATACAAATGATAACAGAATAAAATAAATACACACTTACACAGGTTCTACAACATAGGATACTGTGACATAACTCTGCCAATGTAAGTTCTAATTTTGTGTTGTAGAATAGCAGATTACATAGAACAGTGTGAAAAGCTGTAAAATCCAAAATTTTCTGTATCATAAAGCAAAGAAAGGACAAGGAAGAATATTTTGCCAAACTGCACCTGCTGCTCCATCCTAGACCTAGTTGTCTGATCATCCACTCACTTCCAGTCCTTTCAAATTCTCAATCTACCCCACTCAGCCACACCCCAAGATTAACTCCTTTTGCATCAAGGGTCTAGTTTCTTTTCTGTATACTAAGTCCTACTTTTCCAGGTAAGTCTGATTTTTCTGACTTCATGTTGATCTTAAGCCACTTGAAGTCAAAGAAAATGCTGTTATACTGAAAGTAGAGATGGAAATTAGTGTTGTTGAAGGTTTCATACTGTTTATTATTACTTTTTTGTTTCATTATCATCAACAACTCTGAGCAAACAAACAACACTTTTAACAGCATTTCAAGTGTTCTGCAAATATATGGAAATGTTTCAAGAAAACAGACTTTAAACCTTGCCTGGTTTACATAGCTACTTGGTTTATTATAATGTTGCTTAGATTACTAGTCAGGACAAGAAGGTGCTCAAAGGCAAAAAAAATATGCATTTGGGGGACATGCATGGAAACGAAGTTTTCTTGATAGTTGGGAAAGGCATTTTTATATCCGTATGGACTTTCAACTAAAACGTAGTACATCACAGTTATTAAAAAAGGAAAACAATGGGACTCTTGCTTACAACTGATTTTGGCAGAAACACATTTGTATATTCCTCCCATGTAATCACATAGCCCTTTAATTAGAGACAATGAGTGTCCCCACACAGCAGAATGAAAAATTTATAAATAATCTATGATAGAGAGTACTGCTTTACTAAAATGTAAAACACTCTTCTTACCCAAGCATTACTGTGTACATCTCTGAAACATCTGAAAAATACTCTTCTGTGACTTACTAGGCTGTAGGGAGTGAGCAGCGTTAGGAATAATTCTCTGTATTAGAATTTGGTATCTTTCTTCCATTAACTGGATCTTAACATTTCAACTGGATCTTTGAAGTTTGCCAATTTTCATTTTTTGAGGCTCGCCGAGGTCCTGGATGCTTTAGATCAGTTTGTCTTTTGAAGCTTCTCTCTTTGGCATTTTTCCTTTGTTCATTTAGTAATTTGCCTGGAGGTGAAGACACAGCCTGTAACTGATATTCATCTGGGGATCCCTTTTGCTAGGTTGGCCTCATGAGGTCAGGTTTGGTTCTTGTGCCACCTTTTTCTGAAGCTATAAAGTTTCTGAAGTTATCAGGTAATGCTAATAACTTGTCCTGTTCTTGTTTATGTCTCTCAAAATGTAGACGTTCCAAATCTATCAGTTTTGAGGTAAAGTGGACTTGTTTACTCTTTGTCTGAGGAAGCTTTAGGGAACATTTTTCTTCTTTTGTAGAACAACACGGATCGCTGACTGCTTCAGACAAAGATTCCTGGTTTTCTATTTTGGTGATATCTTTATTGGTCAGTAGGTGAGACTCCTCATTTTCTGTCACAGCTGGGTTATTTTTAAGTGTCTGTGTCATCTCTGATACTGTACATCCATTCTCTGTTTCACCATAAGGCTTAACTGCAGCTTCTCCAAAAGAGGGAACTCTAGCTTTAGGTTCTTCCTGACTGATGACACATAACCCTTTTTCATGACTGCTTTGTTTTATTTTGACTTTTCCTTCAAGGCACCATTCTCTACCACTTGCACATAACTCAGGTCTAGGTGAATCCACTGAAGATTCTGCACCTTGCTTTTGAACTTCAAGGCACATTTGTGGAGAAAATGCTGGCATACCTTCCTCAATTTCTGTGTCTTGCCACATAGGGTTTTTCACATGACTACAGTCACTTTCCTTAGACATGGAGGTTTTCGTGTCTTCTTCTACAACTTCAAACTGTGATGCTGACCCAAGTTGAGAATTCAGTGACAAATACTTCTAAATATCACCAGTCTTTTTTTGTTTGCTCTTCCTTTTTCTTTTGTGACTTGGTTGTTTTCAGGATCAGATTTTTTGGAATCTGAGGGGGAAGCTGAGACACTTTCCTCACAGAAATTGCTAATATTAAGGTTTAGACTTCTTGCCAGCACGTCATCACTTTTCTGTTGTACCTCCATCTCTCTGTGTCTTTTCTCTGTCTGTCTCTTTTCCTCTTCTTCCTCCTCTGCCAGTAATATCTGTATGTATTCTTCACTGGCTTTGTTTTCTTTCTCCTGATTGGCTTGTTGCTCTGCCTCCACCTTGCTTCTCTCCTCTTCATAGTCTCTTCTTAATTCCCCAGGTGGACTTAATAGGCAACTGGCTAATAGTCATCAACTATTTTCTCTGATTGTTACCTAGAGACTCTAAGCTTGCATTCCTCTGGATAGTGTTTATGAATTATCTCCCACAGTTCCATATTGACAAGAGAATTTCTTTGCATATGGTGCCAAGTCGAGAAAGCAATCCAGTGGCAACAGAAGGGAGAGCACACATTTGTCTTTTTGACAGTCGATTCAAAGCGTGCTTTACGGAGTGTGTGGTTACAAGGCAGTGTCACAGGCTCAATGAGGATTTCCATGCAGATCTGGCACTGGCATTTCAACAATCAAGGGATGGTGTCTCTTGGTACAGACATTTTAATATGCTAATAAGGTGTATTCAACATCAGTACCACAATTCAGGGATTGGGAGATCAAACGACTTGACTTAAAAAGGTGTTCTGAGGGCAGGGTAAACAGTATATGTGTTTAAGACAAGTATCCAGAAAGGAAACACATGAACCTTGGCTGCTCACAGGCATTAACCACCATTGTGGTAGGGCAGATGCCAGGTAATGTATTCTGAGCGGGGCAGAAGGCAAGCACCAAGTTCCCTTCCTACCAGCTGAAGATTCTCCCTTAGCTCGGGGCAGCCAAGCCCAAGGCCGCTGAGTTTCATAGCCTCTGTGACACCCCTCAATGAAGAGAACTGCTTCTGTCAGGACACCGGGTTCCTCAGCAAAGGGACTTCCATTTGAACTTTGCTTTGGGGATATGCTTCTGCACTTCTTGGGGCATAGAGCCCACCTTCCCCTCTCTTAGGTTGGCTAAAAAGCCTAATCTTGGAGGCAGTGCTCTAGAAGTCCTGCAAGGTCTTGGGACATTACAACATTCTCTGCTTTTTCTTTGTTTTTTTTTTTTTTTTTTTTTTCTGGGGTATGTGGGGTATGCTAACAGCTAGTAAGGTTTTTTTTTTTAATTGTTTTTAATGAATGAGTAAACAGCACTTTCTGAGACTCTTCAATCTTAAATTTCAAGAAGATAAACAGCAAGACCAAGGCCCCTTGCAGAAAACTGCGAAAGCCTCATTTCAACCCAAGGCCCTGGAGTTCTGGAATTTTTGTCTCAGGGGCTTGAGAATAGGGCAGCTGGCACACTCCAGGGTCTGGGTTCCCCATCGTGCTAGGGGCTTTCACCCTCTAAAGGATGTCCCCTCCCCACCCCTACCACCTCCTGGGCTCCTTACCCAGCCACCACCCCCAGGGGGCTTCCTCCTGGGCCCACTGTGTCTGCTGTCCCCAGGTCCTAGACCAGCCACCTCTCAGGAACCCTCAATCAGTGCCCAGCCACTCCTTAGATGACCCCTGGGCTCCAACCCACCCCCAGAAATAATCATGCCCGAATACCTACAGGGGATGGAAGCTTCCAGCCACACAAACACCATTGCCACAGTTAGTGGAGGTCATGGGCGCTGACCCATGTGCCCCCAGGTCCCCTCTTGCTGCATCTGCCCAAGGCCTGAGTGGGTCATCACTGTGATAGTCGGGGCCTAGAGGGTCCCAAATATACTCCTGTCCCACAAGGCCTTGACTGGGGGCAAGTCAGGCCTCAGGAGGCATCTCTTTGGGGGAATAAAGTCCACCCTTCCCCTAGGTGGCTCCTCCAGGGGCAGAGATCCCCAACAGCCTGCCCTGGCTCCAGTGAGGCTTCCTTGGGGCTGAAGGGTGATATCTGTCTCCGTGGCAGGAGAAAGTCCACTCTAAGGATGCTACTGGGCACTTCCACAATAAATCCTTTACATAGGGAATCCTCAAGCTCCCAGCATGGTAGTCACCTGCTGTTCCCACTCTCTGGTTCCCTCCACCAGCCTGGCTACCTGCTGCCTGTGGGAGTTGGGCCAGGACCTACTGCATGGAATGGGACTTGGAGGGCAGCCTGGAGGGCCTTGCCAAGACTTGTGGTGCAGAGAAAGTTCTGGGTCTGTCCTTTGCACTCATGGAAAGTTCGTTTCAATGCCCCTGCCCATATCTGGAAGCTTCCATGAGGCGAAAGATCAAGGGAGCATATGATGGTTTGAAATAGCCTGGCTGGTTCTGGATGGGGTAGACCACAAAACTGAGGCCAGCAAGTCAGCCTAGTGTGCTCTCTGCCTAGTGTGGGAACTATGGGGGTCTCCAAAGCCTTCAGTAGGCCATGATTGTCTCCCCCAGCCAAGATGGCTTTGCCAAGGAAAGCTGTCACCAGTCCCCCAGTTTTAGCCTCACCTTCATACCCCCCAGTAACCCCCTAAACACCTGATGCCCCAATTTGTTCACACATCCCCTCAGGCTCCGAGACCCCAGGAGGGCCACATGCTGCATGTGGGGTACATTCAGCCCAGCACACTCTCTACCAGCAATTTCCATGAGGATCAAGCATGTAGGAAGCACCCCAAGGAAAGGGGACCCCAAGGGTCAAAGATGAGGTGTACATGCTCACACAGGAGATAGGTAATAGTTGTGGATCATTGCAGTTGAGCAGATTCAGGGAAATCACATGGGTAAGAGAAGGGCATCTGTATCTAAACAAATGTTACATTCAACAGTTAGGAAGTATCTCCTCTTCCCAGGATTTTAACTAAGGTCTTGAGTTGAAAGTAGTTTCACAACATGCATTACTCTGTCCTATCCAAATAAACTCTCTTAAAATGAAGGCAAGCTTACGGGTTTAACCACACAGTTAGACAAGCAGTGAACACCACAGAGAAGGGAAAAGTTGAGAGTCTCCATGAGATCACCCAGCCCCACAGCATCCAGAGGGGAAAGTGTTCAAAGGACAGGGTTCAAGGGAAAAGATTAGCCCAAGGATCATTCAAAGTCCCCAGAAACAGTCAACAGAGGCAAATGAAATCACCTTTGAAGTACCTTTCTTGAGGTTGTTGTTCAGTCATTGCTCATGTCCAATTCTTTGTGACCCCATGGACTGCAGCATGCCAGGCTTCCCTGTCCTTCACTATCTCCTGGAGTTTGTTTAAACTCATGTACATTGAGTCAGTGATACTATCCAACCACCTCATCCTATGTCACCTCCTTCTCCTTCTGCCTTCAATCTTTCCCAGCATCTTGGTCTTTCCCAGAGAGTCGGCTCTTTCCATCATGTGACCAAAATATTGGAGCTTCAGCTTCAGCATCAGTCCTTACAGTGAATATTCAGGCTTGATTACCTTTAGGATTGACTGGCTCAATCACCTTGCTGTCCAAGGGACTCTCGTGAGTCTTCTACAGCACCACAATTCAAAAGCATCAATTCTTTGGCACTCAGTCTTCTTTATGGTCCAACTGTCACATCATTACATGGCTACTGGAAAAACCACAGCATTAACTATGTGGACCTTTGTTGGCAAAGTGATGTCTCTGCTTTTTAATATGCTATATAGGTTTGTCATAGCTTTTCTTTCAAGGAGTAAATGTCTTTTAATTTCAAAGCTGCACTCACCATTTTTTTGGAGCCCAAGACTATAAAATCTATCACTGTTTCCATTTTCCCCCATCTATTTGCTATGATGTGACAGGATCAGATGCTATTCATTTTTTGAATTTTGAGTTCTAAGCCAGTTTTTTCACTCTCCTCTTTCACCTTCATCAAGAGGCTCTTCAGTTTTTCTTTGCTTTCTGCCATTGGAGGGGTATCATCTGCGTATCTGAGGTTATTGATATTTCTCCCAGCAATCTAATTCCAGTTTGTGATCCATTCAGCCCAGCATTTCGCATGATGTACTCTGCAGATAAGTTAAATAAACAGGGTGACAACAGACAGTCTTGATGTTCTCCTTTCCCAATTTGAAACCAGTTCAGTGCTCCATGTCTGATTCTAACTGTCACTTCTTGACCTGCATATGGGTTTCCCAAGTGGCAAGTAAGGTGGTCTGGTATTCCTATCTCTTTAAAAATTTTCCACAGAGTTGTTGTGATCCACACAGTCAAAGGCTTTAGCACATTAAATGAGGCAGAAGTAGGTGTCTTTCTGGAATCCCCTTGTTTTTTCTATGATCCAACCTATGTTTATAATTTGATCTCTGGTTCCTTTGCTAAAGCAGTTTGTACATCTGGAAGTTCTTGGTTCTCATACTGTTGAAGCCCAGCTTGAAGGATTTTGAGCATTCCCTTGCTAGCATGTGGAATGAGTGCAATTGTGCAGTAGTTTGAATATTCTTTGGCATTGCCTTTCTTTGGGATTGGAATGAAAACTGACCTTGTCCAGTCCTGTGGCCATGGTTAAGTTTTCCAAATTTGATGGCATATTGAGGGCAGCACTTTAATGGCATCATCTTTTAGGATATTAAATAGCTCAGCTGAAATTCCATCACCTCCACATGCTTTGTTTATAGTAATGCTTCTTAAGGTCCACTTGACTTCACACTTCAAGATATCTGGCTCTAGGTGAGGGACTACATTATTGTTATTATCCCGGTCATTAAGACATTTATTTATTTATTTATTTATTTATTTATTTGTATAGTGAGCACCTTCTTTGGGCAACCTAATATAATGTATACACATGCCCAACACTAGTAATACAAAACTAGATCACATTCAAAACTGAGGCATCCACAAAGTGAACAAAAGTCTTGCTTTTAGTCTGGACACAGGAAAATACATTCCTTGCAGTCATTGTCTTTTTCGGCCAGGTTGTGGCTGTCAGATTTTAGCTCTACAGAAATGGGAAATGCAAAAAAGCAATATGTAAATGAGAGTGTAGGTGAATATTAAATTTGGGGTTAGCTTGTCATAGCAGTGGTGTGTTGTGATACACTTCACTGAGCTGATGAAAGGTGTTGAAACAACAAAAGAGGAGAAAAGCCTGAGTGATGTCAGTGACATTGCAGATATGGAACAAACCAGGGTGTGGGGAGAGCTAACAGGTGGACAGAGTGTTCTGGTTAGGAATGTGACTCCAGGAGGCCAGTAGGACCTCACTGACAGATGGAGTCCATGGGATCTGGGGTCAGAGAGAAACTAAAGTCAGTGTATGATTTCCAGATGGTGTGGGAGATCTCTTAATCATGAATCCTTCCCTTTTATGTCTGCTTCCTACTTTAAAGGAGGTTCAAGGAACTGAGTATCAGTACAGCTTCCCTACTGTCAGTGGACCTGATCCTTCTCTGCCCCGTGGACCAGTGACAGACATGCAGGGCACATTACTCCTTACCATTGTTGTGCCATTTCAGTGTATAAAGGGGCTGTATAGTGTCCATGGAGGCAAATACACCCAGATGGCCTTAGTTCCCTGGAGTGTTCCACCAGTTACCTCTGAGCCTTATCTACTCACCTGTGAGCCCCCACTCTTCACTCCAATCAGGGTGGTCTCCTCATCTCCTCCCTTCCATCCACCCCTTCTTAAGTCTTGCCCATTTTCCCAGGCCCAGCTCCTCTTTCAGTTGTCTCTGATGACTCCAGGGAGCATCAAAACTGTTTTGTCTACTCAGGTTCTTTTGTTGTTCCCTGTGAATTTTAGAATTATTTGATGTGGTTCTATGAAAAATGTCATTTTGATATAGGTTGATTTGAATCTGTAGATTGCTTTGGAATTATGGTCATTAAGATTTTCAATCCATAAGATGGAATATCTTTCTATTTATTTGTGTCGTTTTCATTTTCTTTCACCCGTGTCTTACTGTTTGCCCTGTAGAGGTGTTTCACCTCATTTGTTAAATCTGCTTCTATATATTTTATCCTTTATGCAATTGTAAATATATTGAGCTCCTTTATATATGCATGTTGACCATTTGTATATAATCTTTGGGAAAATGTCTCCTTAGGTCATTTGCCCATTTTTAATCAGATTTTTCTATATTGAGTTGTATGATTTCCTTATATATATTGAAAATTAATTCCATATTATATATACAATTTACAAAGATTTTCTTCAATTCCATAGATTGCCATTTCATTTTGTTGACTGTTGCTTTTGTTGTGCAAGATGTTTCTTTTTGTGTTCCCACTTATTGATTTCTGCTTGTGTTACTTATGCTTTTATAATATATCCAAAAATTATTGCCACGGCCAATGCCAAGGAGTTTTTCTTATATTTTCACCTGGGAGTTTTATTTTTTTGTGTAAATTAATTTATTTATTTTAATTGGAGGCTAATTACTTTACAATATTGTAGTGCTTTTGCCATACATTGACATGAATCAGCCATGGGTGTACATGTGTCCCCCATCCTGAACCCCCCTCCCACCTTCCTCCCCATCCCATCCCTCAGGGTCGTCCCAGTGCGTCAGCCCTGAGTGCCCTGTCTCATGCATCAAACCTGGACTGGCAATCTATCTCACATATGGTAACGTACATGTTTCAATGCTACCTCTCAAATCATCCCACCCTCGCCTTCTCCCACAGAGTCCAAAAGTCAGTTCTTTACATCTGTGTCTCTTTTGCTGTCTCGCATATATCACCTGGGAGCTTTATGGTTTAAGGAAATAGCAAGAGAACTAGAAATAGGAAAGGGGCCTGAATATGTGAATTAGTTTTTTGCAATCTCATGATAAAACTTTAACCCTGAGGATCTGTTTCTTACGAGAGTGAAGAAAGTGGTTTCTTGAAAGGAAGCTACCCTTGGTGGAGATGCTGTAAAGATTGTTGAACTGCCAACAAAGGATTTAGAATATTACATAAACTTAGTTGATAAAACAGTGGCAGGCTTTGGGAGGACAGACTCCAATTTTGAAAGAAATTCTGCAGTGGGTAAAATGCTATCAAACAACATTGCACACTATAGAGAAATCGTTTCTGAAAAAGCAGTGTCAATTGATACAGCAAACTTTATTGTTGTTTCATTTAAATAAATTACCACGGCCACCCCAACCTTTAACGACTATCACCCTAATCAGTCAGCAGCCATCCCTGCTGACCTTCCACAAGCCAAAAGATTATGGTTCACTGAAGTTTCTGATATTCGTTAGCAAGTTTCACCAATCAAGTATTTTTAATTAAGATATATACTTCTATTTTTAGACAATGATATTGTACACTTAATAGTCTACAGTACAGTATAAACATAAATTTTACATGACATGGAGAACCAAAAAAAAATTGTTATTCACTTTGTTGCAATATGGGCTTTCTCGCAGTGGTGTGCAACCAGCTCTCAATATTTCCAACATATACTTGTATCTATAACTGAGGCAAAGCTGAGTGAATCGGTAGGAAGATTAAAGTTTAGGTTCAGAAGGCATGGGTTCCAGTCTGGAACCAGCCAATGAGTAGGAACATAATGTGTGGCATTGTGGGCCATTAAAATAGATCCCAAATACAGTTAAGTCACATATATTATTTTTTGCAATGAAATTCACAACTAGGTATATACTGCAATGTTATAAAATTTACATTATTTAATTTTCTGATTTCAAATTAATATTTTTCTTTTCAAAACTAATGAGGTGCAGGGATGTGTATGTGATAGAGAAAATAAGTTTTATGTTTTTTCAGTTAGTCTTTTTCCATAACAAGAAGCATATTCTTGATAATTTAGTTTATGTTCCGCAGATATATTACTCTGTGTACAATATTATATAGGTAAATGTCCATGAACAACTTTTCTTCCAAATTTTGCTCACAGTATGCATAAATACTATGTTCCATTTACATATATGCATGTTTATGTATATATGCATGTGTAAGTATATGTACATGCATATCAGTTCAGTGCAGTCGCTCAGTCCTGCCCGACTCTTTGCAACCTCATGGACTGCAATATGCCAGGCTTCCCTGTCCATCACCAACTCCCTGAGCTTGCTCAAACTCATGACCATCATGTTGGTGATGCCATCCATCCATCTCATCCTCTGTCATCCCCTTCTCTTCCTGCCTTCAATCTTTCCCAGCATTGCACACGCATGTATACTTGTGTATATAGTTGTTTTTGTATTTGTTTGATTTTATATGTTTGTGAATCATAGTTCTCATTCAAAATTTTTAAGAGACTTTAAATGACCTTCTTTACTGATCAGATTTATTTATATTATATAATAATAAACCTTTGATCTAAAATATGTTCTAAATATTTTGCCAATAATTCGATTTCCTTTATATGTGACATTTTGCTTTGGAAAAGACTTGGGCTTTTTTTCTAGCTTCCCTTCAATTGCTCTAATTAACTTTGTAACAGAGCTCTAAGCTTTTCTTGTGTCACATATCTAGTTTTGGTTGTCCTGGTGTCAATGCCATGTTGATAGTGTCCTCTGACAACACTCTCCCCCATGTCTTGGTCTTGAAGATGATGTAGGTGAAGTTCACTCCTTGGATATAAGGCCCCAGGAATTGAAAGGTCCTGAGGGATTTGCATGGGTCTCAGGTTGAAGCAGAGGAAATTAGACTTGATGGCGGGAAGGAAATAATCCTTTATGGAGGTATATTAGGCCAAATACACTTTACATAGTATCTTCTATAAGCAAACACGTATTTAAATAATTCCGCATTATTCAACAATGCAGATTTTGGTCTAAAGTTCTTTTCCATTTTGCCCTGAGGCGCTCAAGTCTTTGAATCTAGAATTCTCAGTAGACTAGTATTTGATGTCACCCTATGCACTACTCATTTTTTCAGTCATACATGCTAAGTTGCTTCAGTCATGTCCAACTCTTTGCAACACTGCCAGGCTCTACTGTCCATGGGATTCTCCACACAAGAGTACTGGAGTGGGTTTCCATGCCCTCCTCCAAGGGATCTTTCCAACCAAGGGGTTGAACCTGTGTCTTATGTCTCCTGTACAGGCAGGCAGGTTCTTTACCACTTGTGCTACCTGGGATGCCCTTTTCAATTATAGATGTGTTATTTTTATATTGAAAAAAATCCATGAAAATTAAAGGAATTCCTTTACTGTCAAAAGAAAAAAAACTTAAAAGATTGAAAAGTTGGGAGACATCATTTCAAACAGAATTACAGATTTTCTGCTCATGTACAAGAACAAACAGGATTTCTGATAACCAATAGAGAAAAGACAAGAAATAATCACAAGCAATTCAATTCATCTAAAAACCAAAATGCTTCTTCAGTAATCATCTGGAAAGATGCCAAACTATTAACTGAAGAAGGGAAAACCTGAAGATGTCACAATAAATGAAAAATTAATTTGCATACATTTACTTATATAACTTACATTTTAATTTTATTTATTTACTTTTGTACCTTGCTACATGTGTGATCTTAGTTACCCAACCAGGGATCAAACCAGTGTCCCCTGCATTAGGGGTGCAGAGTCTTAAGCACTGGACCATCAGGGATGTCCCTGTAATTGAAAATTATAAACAACATTATATCTAGAACATACCTACACAAATGCTTTAACATAGGTATATGCATTACCCAAAGAGAAAAACATCTGGAAAATATGCCCTAATCTTTTTATATTGGACATCTTGTGTGTGTGTGAGTCATGATAAGGTGATCATGTAGACAGAAGGTTAGGAATAGTTTTATTTTCTAAGTGTACATTTTTAATGTTTGCAATCTTGTGATTAGGCTAATTTGTTCAGAGGAACACTTGAAAATAACAAGTAATTGACAAAAAGTTCCTATATATTTACATGTTATAAAAATGTTCACAAGATATTGTTTCATAAAAAGTCAAAAATTTCAACTTTTGACTTGACAATGTATCTGTGTATTCTTATGCATTTGCATCTTACATTTCCCTCACCTCAGATGTTCACACACTCATATGAAGTCTTTCCTCACCTCTCCCAGGCATTGAGCTTCTCTCAGGGCCCAGAGAACTGGAAAGGAAAGAAGATATTAAAATGTTAGAAGATTCTGGTTCATGAAGTAGAGCCCAGTCTTCTCCCTACTTCCATCTTCAGAAAACCTCTTATTTGAGACTTACAGAACTTCAGTTCTGGTTCTAAGGAAGAGGGTGTTTCAGAGAGTAAAGCCAGCGATGGGGAGCTGTGGGGAGCAGCAAATGAAGCTTCCCTTGCTCACTCCTTCCTCAGCTCACTCTCTGCTGTGCAGATCGGTTCCCAATAGGAGTTGGGGAGTCCCGCATTAGGGGATACTTGACAGCTATGACAGTCAATGTAGACAGCTATTTATTTTTTCAAAGGAAAGTCAACTTTTTTGTTTCCCCCTACTGTAACTGCAGTAACCCACCAAACTCTGTTTGGTATTTCCTTTATATTTTCAAGGTTTTTGTTGCTGTTATTTTGGTATGATCTTTCTGGAGTGGGTTAAAGTTAATTGTAGACATTTGGTTACTTTTAGAATAGTCAGGTACTTTGCATAAACTTCAGAAAATCCCCTACAGCGCACCAAGTATTTACTAAAGCTATGCTTGGAAAAGTCATATTCAATTCCATGGAGTTCAATTCCACTGTTTCTCTTAGTAGCATCTGAATGAACCTAGACAAGGGCAGTACGTCTGTAAGCCTCAGTAACCTTGGAAAGTTGATGACTCTGATATCAGAATCCCCTTGTGGCAAATACAGGAAAGAATGGATGCAATGTAGCAAGTACTGAGCATTTCCTACTGCTGACGTTCACAGTTCTCTGGGTCTGTAGAATGAAGTAACACAGTGTAATGTAGCTGATGCAGAGTCTGGCACAGAGAGTTCTGTGTGTTTGTAGCTTGCAAGTATCAAGATCTCCTAAGCCTCCTGATTCTAGTTGGACTCCTCTGCAGGGGTGATACTGTTGGAAAGAGTCCCCTGGATGTTAGGCTGGTAGCGATCTCAAAGGGCAGTAATTACAGGAAGTTTAGTCTCCTCTAGCCCTCCTCAGTGCCCTCGGGGAAAAGACTTACTGTTAGGATGCCATCTTCCTTTTTTTTGTTGTTAGTCTTTTTAATTAATTTATTTTTTATTGAAGGATAATTGCTTTACAAAATTTCTGTCAAGCCTCAACATGAATCAGCCATAGGTATACATATATCCTCTCCCTTTTGAACCTCCCTCCCATCTCCCTCCCCATCCCATCCCTCTAGGTTGATACAGAGCCCCTGCTCGAGTTTCCTGAGCCATACAGCAAATTCCCATTGGCTATCTATTTTACATATGGTAATGTAAGTTTCCAAGTTACTCTTTCCACACATCTCATCCTCTCTTCTCCTCTCCCCATGTCCATAAGTCTATTCTCTATGTCTTTTTCTCCATTGTTGCCTGGTAAGTAGTCTTCAGTACCATTTTTCTAGATTCCATATATATGTGTTAGAATACAGTATTTATCTTTCTGTTTCTGACTCACTTCACTTTGTATAATAGGTTCTAGGTTCATCCACCTCATTACAACTGACTCAAATGTGTTCCTTTTTCATGGCTGAGTAATATTCCATTGTGCATATATACCACAACTTCTTTATCCTTTCATCTATCAATGAACATCTAGGTTCCTTCCATGTTCTAGCTGTTGTAAATAGTGCTATAATGAACAATGGGATACATGTGTCTCTTTCAATTTTGGTTTCCTCAGGGTATATGCCTAGGAGTGGGATTGCTGGGTCATATAGTGGTTTTAGCCCAAGATTTTTAAGGATTCTCCATATTGTCCTCCATAGTCGCTGTATCAATTTACATTCACACCAACAGTGCAAGAGTCTTTCCTTTTCTCTACACACTTTCCAGCATTTATTGTTTGTAGACATTTTGATGAGTGCCATTCTGACTGGTGTGAGGTGACATCTCATTGTAGTTTTGATTTGCATTTCTCTAATAATGAGCGATGTTGAGCTTTTTTTTTTTTTTTTTTTCATGTGTTTGTTAGCCATCCGCATGTCTTCTTTGGAGAAATGTCTGTTTCGGTCTTTTCCCCACTTTTTGACTAGTTTGGGCAGTTTGTTTTTCTGGCATTGAGTTGTATGAGATGCTTGTATATTGTGGATATTAATCCTTTGTCAGTTTTTTTCATTTGCTACTAGTTTCTCCCATTCTGACGGTTGTCTTTTCACCTTGCTTATAGTTTCTTTTGCTGTGCCAAAGCTTTTAAGTTTAATCAGGTCCCACTTGTTTACTTCTGTTTTTATTTCCATTACTCTAGGAAGTGTGTCACAGAGGATCTTGCTTTGATTTATGCCATCGAGTGTTCTGCCTATGTTTTCCTCTTAAGAGTTTTATAGTTTCTGGTCTTACATTTAGGTCTTTGATCCATTTTGAGTTTATCTTTGTGTATGGTGTTAGGAAGTGTTCTAATTTCATTCTTTTACACAGTGGCTGACTATTTTTTAGGGCTCCAAAATCATTGCAGATGGTGACTGCAGCCATGAAATTAAAAGATGCTTACTCCTTGGAAGGAAAGTTATGACTAACCTAGACAGCATATTAAAAAGCAGAGACATTACTTTGTCAACAAAGGTCCATCTAGTCAAGGCTATGGTTTTTCCAGTAGTCATGTATGGATGTGAGAGTTGGATTGTAAAGAAAGCTGAGCGCCAAAGAATTGATGCTTTTGAACTGTGGTGTTGGAGAGACTCTTCAGAGTCCCTTGGACTGTAAGGAGATCCAACCAGTTGATCCTAAAGGAGATCAGTCCTGGGTGTTCATTGGAAGTACTGATGTTGAAGCTGAAACTCCAATACTTTGGCCACCTGATGTGAAGAGCTGACTCATTTGAAAAGACCCCGATGCTGGGAAAGATTGAAGGCAAGAGGAGAAGGGGACGACAGAGGATGAGATGGTTGGATGGCATCACCAACAATGGACATGGGTTTGGGTGGACTCCGGAAGTTGGTGATGGACAGGGAGGCCTGGCGTGCTGTGGTTCATGGGGTCTCAAAGAGACACGACTGAGCGACTGAACTGAACTGACATGTAGCTGTCCAATTTTCCCAGCACCACTTATTGAAGAGGCTGTCTTTGTCCCATTGTATATGCTTGCCTCCTTTGTCAAAATAAGGTACCCATAGGTGCATGGGTTTAGTTCTGGGCTTTTTATCTTGTTCCATTTGTCTTTATTTCTGTTTTTGTGCCAATACCATACTCTCTAGATGACTGTAGCTTTGTAGTATAACCTGAAGTCAGGAAGCTTGATTCCTCCAGTTCCATTCTTCTTTTTCAAGACTGCTTTGGCTATTTGGGGTCTTTTGTGTTTCCATATGAATTGTGAAATATTTTGTTCTAGTTCTGTGAAAATTGTCATTGGTAATTTGTTAGGGATTGCATATATTGCATTTGGAGTATAGTCAGTTTCACATTATTGCTTCTTTCAACCCAGGAACATGGAATACCTCTCCATCTGTTTATATCATCTTTGATTTTTTTCATTAGTGTCTTATAATTTTCTGTGTACAGTTCTTTTGTCTCCTTAGGTAAATTTATTCCTAGATATTTAATTCTTTCTGTTGCAATGGTGAATGGATTTGATTCCTTAACTTCTCTTTCTGATTTTTCTTTGTTAGTGTATAGAAATGAAAGTAATTTCTATGTATTGATTTTGTATCCTGCAACTTTGCTAAATTCACTGAGTAGCTCTAGTAAATTTCTGATACTGTCATTAGGGTTTTCTATGTACAGTATCATGTCATCTGCAAACAGTGAGAGCTTTACTTCTTCTTTTCTGATCTGGATTCCTTTTATTTCTTTTTCTTCTCTTATTGCTGTAGCTTGGACTTCCAGAACTATATTGAGTAATAGTGGTGAAAGTGGACACCCTTGTCTTGTTTCTGATCTTATGGGGAATGCCTTCTCTTTTTCACCATTGAGAATAATATTTGCTGTAGGCTTATCATATATGGCCTTTACTATGTTGAGGTAGGTTCTTTATATGCTGATTTTTTGAAGAATTTTAATCATAAATGGGTGCTGAATTCTGTCAAAGGCCTTTTCTGCATCTATTGAGATGATCATATGGTTTTTACCTTTCAATTTGTTAATATGGTGTATCACATTGATTGATTTACTTATATTGAAGAATCCTTGCATCCCTGGATTAAACTCAACTTGATCGTGGTTCATGAGCTTTTTGATGTGTTGCTAAATTCTGTTGCCTAAAATTTTGTTGAGGATTTTTGCATCTATGTTCTTCAGTGATATTGGCCTGTAGTTTTCTTTTTTTGTGTGTTGTCTTTGTCTGGTTTTGGTATCAGGGTGATGGTGGCCTCATAGAATTAGTTTGGAAGCATTCCTTACTCTGCAATTTTTTGAAAGAGTTTTAGAAGGATAAGAGTAGCTCTTCTCTAAATGTTTGATACAATTCTCCTGTGAAGCCATCTGGTCCTGGGCTTTTGTCTTTTGGGAAGATTTTTTCTTATCACAGCTTCAATTTCAGTGCTTATAATTCAGTTGTTCATAATTTCTATTTCTTCCTGGTTCAGTCTTGGAAGATTGAACTTTTCTAAGAATCTGTCCATTTCTTTCAGGTTGCCTATTTTATTGCAATATAACTTTTATAATAGTCTCTTATAATCCTTTGTATTTCTGCATTGTCTGTTGTAACCTCCCCTTTTCCAGTCCTAATTTTGTTGATTTGATTCTTCTCTCTTTTTTTTCTTGATGAGTCTGGTTAAGGGTTTGTTAATTTTGTTTATCTTCTCAAAGAACCAGCTTTTAGTTTATTAGTCTTTACTATTGTTTCTTTCCTTTCTTTTTCAGTTATTTCGCCTCAGATCTTTATGATTTCTTTCCTTCTACTAATTTTAGTTTTTTTTTCCTTCTTCTTTTTCCAGTAGCTTTAGGTGTAAAGTTAGGTTGTCTATTCAATGTTTTTCTTGTTTCTTGAGGTAGGATTGTATTGCTATAAACTTCCCTCTTAGAACTGTTTTGCTGCATCCCATAGATTTCGAGTTGTCATGTTTTCATTGTCATTTGTTTTTAGATTTTTTTTTTCTCTTTTCATTTCTTCAGTGACCTGTTGGTTATTTAGAAATGTGTTGCCTAATCTCCATGGGTTTGTGTTTCTTACAGTGTTTTTCTTGTAATTGCTATCTAGTCTCCATAGCATTGTGGTCAGAGAAGAAGCTTGATACAATTTTAATTTTCTTAAATTTACTGAGGTTTGATTTGTGACCCAAGATGTGGTCTATCACGGAGAATGTTCCATGTGCACTTGAGAAAAAGGTGTATTTTTCTGCATTTTGATGGAATGCAGGATGCCATCTTCTTTGTGTGGCTATGACAACGTGGTCTGGGGCTTGCACTCTCCTTCCTCAGCAGCCTTCCTTGATATTATACAAACTTCCAGCTTCAGACCCACAGGCTTTCTTCTAGGGCAGCCCGTGAGGATGGTGGTGACAGATCTCTGCCTTCAAGCCACCCTATGGATGAATGGTATGCATGAGACCTTCTCTTCAGAACTTCTGAAAGCAGGAAGGTTTCAGGGTTCCCTCCCCTCCCCAAACCACAGGACCCACCTACCAGTTGATGTCCTTTAGGGAAAGTGGGGAGAGGGCCCAGACTGATTATTTTCTAGTCTCTTGAGGAAATGGACCAAGTGGGCTCTGACACACCCATCCTGATTCCATGTGGTAAACCTTCCCTCTAGTGAAAATGGCCATGGCTGACATGAATATCTTTCCCTGGCTAAGGAAAAGGCATGAGACAAGAGATCTTCTCAGGTGTATGGTTTGGGCACTGGCGAGGGTCAACTAGGTGGAGGGTAGGATTATGTAAACTAATATTCTCTGGATTTATAGTAGAGGTGGGGAGGGGCAGAAAACTCACCATTACTACTGAATATTACATTAACTAATCAGGGTAAATTGTATTAGTCCGTAGACACTTTTTGAGGCTTTATTGCCTGGCATGTGATTTATTCTGGAATGTTCGATGAATATTTATGTGCATTGTTCTATGTCAATTCAATAAATTTGTTAAAGTTATATTTTAAAATCTTCTCCCTCTAGCTAAGATTTTGTCACTCAGTGAGATGTTTTAAAATTTCCCACTGTGACTGTGGATTTGTTCATTATTTATTTCTGTCAGTTTTTGCTTTCTATGTTGGCTTTAAGATGCACACAAATTTAGAATCTGCATTATTGTCTTCTTATTGCACCGAACTTGTTATCATAAAGAAATTTCCCTTTAAAGTGTACCTTTTACTGAAATGATTATACCAGTTTTCCAAGGTTAATGTGGAAAAGGTGTACATTTTGCCATTTTTTATGTTCTAATTTTCTTGATGATTAAATTCATGTGTTTCTTTCAGGAGTATTTGATGAAAGCTTTCTTGTCCAGTCTGGTAAAATGCCTTTCTATTTGGAGTATTTAGCCTGAATCTTTTAATATAAATGGATATAATTTGGTTTTGTATATAATATTATTGTATATTTATTTTTGCCTCTTCTAAGTTTCTTTCCCTTTCCTTTCCTTTTATATGGTTAATGTTTTGTAGCTATTAAATCATTTGCTCACATGACTATCTAGGTAAACATTCTTTTGCTATTCTTGTAGTGTTCACCCCTCAGATTACAATGGACGTTTTTGCATTTTCACAATCTAATACTAGTTAATTATCTTTTTAAAACTGCTCAGACAAAAAAAAAAAAAAAAAAAAAAGAAAGAAAGAAAAACTGCTCAGACAGTTATGGGACCATGAGACACTTTGATTCCCTAAACTGCCTCCATATTTATTGTCACACATTATCGTTGTCTACATATTTAAATCCCCAGAGGAAATTTCAGTCGTTTTCTATAGACAATACTCATTTAAATTTGTCTATATATTCACAATGTAATTGTTTTATAGTCTCTGTGTGCCTTTACTAGGGATGATATTTCTTCTTCCCCCAAAAGAGTCTATAGTATTTATTTTAGATTGATTGAAGCCTTTAGTCCCAAATTTCCAAGTTTTGGCTACATGATGATGAAATGAATGTATATTCTTTTAAGAATATTTCTCCTCCACTATACTTTTTCTCTTATTAATATTCTTATACTGAGTTGATGTCTTGTTACTTTTGGAAAGTTCTCAACCAAGTTCTCTTCAAATAACTATTCTCCACTATTCCTTCTCCTCTCTGGGACTCACATTAGCCATGTGTTAGGTATATTCCTTGCATCACCTGTAATTCTCTATACTTTTCTTTTGTAATCTCCATATTGTATCTCTCCAGACTCCATTCTGGATCTTTTCATCAGACTTATCTTTCATTTCTCTAATTCTGCCTTCAGGGAGCTAGATCACTTTGACTCTTGAACTATCACACTGTGGTAGATTTAAGGGTATGTTTTATTGTCCTCCTAGAGCAGAGCAGAGAAATGAGACATGGGGGTGAAAAGCCACTTAGCCCAGGTCACCTAGCCTGAACTAAGTAGAGCAGGGTCTAGCATCACAGACTACACTCTAGATCCAGACCCTTTTCCCAGTGCCTGTTTTCTAATTGGCTGTAATTTCACCCTACCTCTCATTTCCTGAAAAATGGAGCCACAGTGAGGTCTCTCAGCCTTTATTTTTAGCACTGTGATACATTTCTGTTCAGATTCTAAAGTCAATGATATTTCTTCAGTAGCCATGATATTTACCGAGGACTTCTGGTACTGAGACCACTGATCTGTTGTTGTCAATTTTATAGCACACTGATAAAGTGAACCTTTTACAAAGAACAGCATGAAGCTGGGGTATTTACCAAAGGCAATACAAATATTGGTCTGAATAGGTCACTTCCAGGCAGCAGCAAGATAGACATTCAGAAGCAGGTGATGCCCATATGGACAACCAAGCAAGACAGTAAGTGACCAGTCAGCTGGGGTGACATGTACCAATCAGTGAAAATCAAAACCTTACAGTTAAACATGTCATTCTTCTTTCCAACCGGGCAGAATGAAAAATGATGGGATGAGCTTACTGTTTGCGCACTCTTCATTGTAGCTCTGGAATAATTTGGGAATATGTAGAGAAGACTTTCCAAGCCTATATGGACCACTTTCTTCTCTCAACTTCCCCACAGTGCTCCATATGCCATTCTGCCCCATCCTCAGAGAAGTACTTTTTGGAAACAAGACTAAATGCATGTTAACATAGAGACAAAGCAAAAGCCTCCGGAGAGAAGAATGGAGAGAAACAGATAGGATAAGATCTTTGGGAGCTGGTTCAAGTTCATAGTGAGTGTACTGGCTAAATGGACCTAATGTGTAGAAGATGACATGAGAGAGTCATGTTGGATTTGTGTAGAGATGCTGGGAACTTTTCTGAGACAATAGATTTGGTAATCCCTCTTGTTATTTCTAGGGGGTATCTTCTTAGTTCTTCTTAAGGGTGAGTTCAGAAAAGCAATAGAAAGAAACAGACTGCCTGTAAGGAGGAACATGGGTGAGCTTGTTTAAAAGCGAAGGAGGAAACTACTGCCAGGGAGATGGAGCACTTCACACCAGATCACGTGTTTGGCTCTAGATGGGTGTGGGAGGCGGTTGAGTCTCTGGGGTCCATGTCCGAGGAGCAGGCAGAGGTGTACCTGATGTGGAACTTTATTAAAGGAAGCATCTGTGAAACCTACTAACTTGATTTTTTCAGGGAAAGTAGTTGAATGAAAAAAAAAAGTTACCTAGAAAATCCATGTCTGGTGCCAAAGTTAATGATAAGAGATATTGTCCTACCTTCAAAAATGATTTAAAGCCTGATAAAAGGTCTTATTGAAAGACAGAGTCGGGTCTTACATTAACCTTTTATTCTATTGTATCAGTTTTGTTTCCCATTTGTTCTTTGGCTCCCAAATTCCCTTTGGTATAAAATATGATGAGAAGTGGCTGCTTAATTTGATTCAGAAGCAATGCGGTGTGCTCTTCATTATGGCTGAAGTAAGAGAGGACGTGGAGGCAATGAGAGGAAACGGGGTAGGTGGCAGGCACAGAGAATTGGATCTAGTCTCATATTCTGTTTCTCTTGTCACTCTCCCTATAGTTTCACTATGAGAAAATGCAAGCCTAATTCTTTGTAGAGAATGCCAACATTGCCTGTGCATTGAAGAATGACATTGGCAAGATTTTCAGTGAGGATGAAAAGGGCAGGGGAGGGGCATGGTTTTGCTTGATCCCGTGTACATATTTCCTGATGCTTACCCAGCCCCTCTTGTGTTCTCTGTAGATATCTATCTTTGTTGAGCCCTGTGACACATCCCAATCTGTGCAGAGGGCACTTAAGTCTGAAAAGGTGGAGCAGATAAAGGGAATGTAGACTCAACACAAGCTGTACACTCATACTCAGACACTCCTCTCCCCCCCCCCCCAGACTCAAAGCCACTGATCCCCATCCCTAACTCTGCACTGACCATGAACAAACGATACGATGCCTGCCATCAATCTCTTGATATCCAGAGATTGGCCCTCCACTTTGGCCCTGGTGTGGCTACAGCAGTAATTGTAGGGCAGGTGATGGTAGAGGGTCTGTCTGGGTAGAGCACTCAGAGATAAAATTGTGGGGAGGAGTTTGTGCTGAAAGTGCACCAGCTGGGACCCTCTCAGCCTCTGTCTCCCTCGTTCTGGCTTTCTGGAGTCTTGATGACCTGTAATATGGGAATGACATGGAACTATAGAAATGGCATGGCTGCTCACTGCACATCCATCCAGGGATCATGCCCAACTTGAGGACCTAGGCCCAGTGTTGGACCTGATGGTGAGAGTGGTCAGATAGATCAGGTAGAAAAAGCAGATAGGTTTCAGTTACTCCCTTTGGGATCCTTACTCTCTTTTCTCATCATAGCTTTTCTCCTTGGATCTGAGCAAAAAGAAGCACTACCTGGTGCATGGCCTATCCACCATTATGGAGAATGCTTCCACCACCAAGAATGTGAACCTCTCCAGCACTGAGGTGAGGTGGGGCACCCAGATCCTCCTTTGAAAGGAACGTGGGAGGGCTCATGTGGTGGTGACAGAGGAGTGGAAGTGGGTTTGTAGGGAAAGGAAGGGTGTGGGTGCAGAGCCATCTGGTCTATGTGAGTGTTCCCCATAATTCCAGGTGAAGGCTGCAGGGGAGATGGACGAGGGTCAGCAGCTGGAACCAGAAGGGATGTGTGCAGACAGAAACGATGTGTGCACCACTTTCCCTGATATGTCAACCATCCTAAGGTCTTCTGCCTTGTGTCTACACCCCTATGTCTCTCTCACCTCTCCACTTCTCTGTCCATTCCCTGTCTTCATCCCCCTCCACCTCACTCCCTACCTCCTGAGCCCCACCTCATTCACCTCTCTGCCACAGCATACTGGGCCATCCCTGAGGTATGTCTTGACTTGAAAGAATGCAGAACTCCCAGTGAGGTAGCAAAGCACTGGGCTATCCCCCCAGTCCCCCCATATCCTCTTCTCTTCAAAGCCTTCACTGGGCCCTGGAGGAAGGAAGAAGGGAGGGAGTGGAAGAAAGGCCAGCAGACTGGATTTTAAGTGCTGGCCCTTGTGGTACTGAAGAAGGGAGTCAGGACAGTCTGGCTGGGAGCTACCCAGGGGAAAGGAGATGAAGGAGGGCATGGTAAGAAGGAATGGAAGGAACAGTCTCCCTCTGGGTCAGTCCATGGAATTGTGACCTGGATGAGGTGACCTTTGGGTGCTGGGATGCTAGGATACTTGGCTCTGTGGAGGGCACACAGGGCTGTGATTGCTGTAAGTGACTTGCTCCCATAAGGAGGATCATCTCCACAGATTCACTGACCTTTCTCTTTTGTCTTAATTTTGACAGCACCATCCTTGGAATTGTTTCCAAAGTTACTAAGCTTGGTAAGTGCATTCCTTGATCACAGACTCCTCTAAATAGCATTGACAGTGCCTACAAACTACTCTGAAACCCATTAGGACCTATTCAAGTTCCATTTTTGAACCTGACCCTTGAATGTCCTGGGGGAGAGGAGTGTACCATTCTCTGTGGGAATCTGAGTCTCTGGATCTTTTTCAGCCATGTTCGCCACAGGCTTTGGGGACACCATGGAGATGATTGAAGATATAGTCCAGCCGCTGGCATTTTGAGGACCCCGTCGCCCCTGACTTCAGACCCCCACACCATCCTGGGCCCATCCTTTTGCCTGATCATCCAAAACCACACCCTGGAATACACTGCTGACTTCCTCTTCCCTCTCCCAGGGTGGCCAGGAGACACCCTCAGTGTCTAAGTGTGCTGTTGAAGCCCCCAAGTTCTTAACAACATGCAAGGCGAGCACAAAGGATCCAGCAGGGTTCTAGGTAGTACATGAGGGGATGTCAGCCTTGGTCCTGAGGACTGTTTTGATTCCAGGGAAACTTCTTTGGATCTGAAGAGTTGAAGAGTCTAATCCTGCAATTCCTGCAGCAGTAACTACTCCTGAGAATCTGAGCAAGGGGAGGGCTAGGACAAGGGAGGCCACCCAAGCTCTATACCAGAGAGATAGACTGTTCTCACTGCTCCCCCCTCAGGTATTACTTGATCCATGGCTATGGGGACCGTCTCCTGGGTGCTTATCATGAGGAGGTCTGCTTTTCCCTGACCATTCCATTCCAACCAGAGGACACAGCCCTGTGAGTATCACAGCCCAGACTTGTCCTACAAGTCTTGTGGTTCCCCAGAAGACACAGGCTAGCTCCTGCTGACACCTATGCTGGCCAGACCACCACCCACTGTTCCTCTGTGTCTCCTTAAAGCAGCATGTGTGCATACTTCTTGGACAAAAGAAATATGAAAAGCTCAAGGACCCAGTGGGAAGACTGGGTGGAAAAGGGTGGTGAGGGAACCAATTACAGTGTCCATGGCATGGCAGGCCTGATTTTCACTTTCTTGTCCTCTCCCACAGACCTGCATGTCCAGCTGCTTAAACACACAAAACATGACTTTATGCATGCCCTCTGTGCATTGCCCAAAACTCAGCATGACTTCAGCTTCTTTGTGATGGACATGTGTTTCCAGGTGGTGAGAATCTTCTCCTCCCTTTTGGGGCGGGGCAGGAAGCCACATGTAGGGATGATGTTTAGGGGGTGCTGAGTAACTGGGCTCTTCTCTCTCAGGAAATGATGCTCTGCTTCTCTGTCAATGGGGTGTTCAAGGAAGGTGAGTATGTGGAGACCCCTCCCCACATATGCCCCACTGCTCCCTCTCCTCGTCATGGCTCACCCCAACAGAACCCTCCCAATTTCCCTCCGGTACACTCCTCTCCACTCGCCTTTCCTCTCTTTCCCTCCCCTCCAACTCTCTGTCTTCTCAGAGACAACCCAGGTCTGAACTGCGTCCATACTTGCCCTGTTCATTCTAGACACTGGTGACATAGGCTGTCTAGTTTGGTGGCTCCTATCTCAGATCCTTACATTGAGAACTTGGGCCATTATAGTTTCCTCACTTGCAAAATGAAGTCATAATATCTAGCTCTTGGGCAGGTGTGAAAAATGCATTCCATGAACTTGTGAAGCTGTTGTCATAGGGACATGTCATGCAGGAGACTTCCTGTAGGAAAGAAGTCTGTAACTCAGAAAAGGACACTCATCTGGCCATAGTGCTACCCTGATCTTGAATGTGAGAAAAAAATTTTTCTGTTGTTCACAAGCACCTCCATGATTTGTATGTTGTTATAGCAGCCCAGATAGACTAAGATACATAGACACATGTACACATTAAGAATATGATAAAGGTAGAAGGTGTCATTTTACACTGGGGGAAGAAAGTTTCTTCAAAAAGTTTTGATGCATTATTCAGTAACCCTCTGGAAAAAAAATAAAAACTTGAAGAATTTCTTTTACTATACCCCATTTTTCACATACAAGTTCACTACCTGAAATGTGGTTTATCTGTCTTTGATTGGCAATGCTCACTTATGCATCAAAATTCAATTCAAGAACTGCCCTCTCCCTTCCCCTTCTCTCTCTTGCTGAGCAACTCATCATAACGCAATTTGGTGATATCAATCAAGACAGGCATCCATGACAGGGGAACATAGAGCCATAGTGGGCCAGATGAGATGCTAGAGGTAAACTAGGGGTGAAGAAGCTGTCCATGCAGTCAGAGTAACCTAATATGTGGAGTCAGAACTCAAATAGGGTGAAATGATAAGATCCACAAGAGCAGGGAAAGGAGGTGTGTAGTATGAGATGTGAGAATTTGAGCAGGGAAAACAGGATATCCATGCTAGGATGTGTCATGGGCAGTCAGTGCTAAAGTGGGATTAAGAGGCATTCACAGAGCAGAGCAGCCTGCCACAAGAGTCAGTTTAGTCCAGAGGATTTAAATAGGAGGCTGGCCAGGCATTCAGAGTAAAAGCCTAAGTCCAGAGAAGAGGAAATCCACAAGGAGGAGGCAGATTTGTGCAGAAAGTCAGAGGCCAAGCAAGGTGAGGAGGGCATCCATGGATGGAGATAGGCCAGCTCTGTGTGGGCAGTTAGAGGCTGAGTGAAACAAGGACAGTATCTGCACACTGGGGTGTCCCAGTGCAGAGTATCAAATCCCAAGCAGGATAAGTGGAGTATGTTTACAAAAGGGTTGTCTGGAGTTTGTGTCAGAGTCTGAATGTGTTGAGAAAGGCATTCACATGGGTTGTGGACAATCCAGCACTTTGTGATATCAGAACCTGAGCTATATAGGGACGATACACACACACACAGGCATGCACACGCACATGTACATTTCCCAGACTCTGTTCAGTGCAAGGAAATGGTAAATAATGAGTACATATAAGGCTCAATATTGGATTCTAAATAGTATTTTCCAGTAAAAATAATTGGGACTTCCTGGAGAAATTGTTAATTCCATGGTTAGGTCAGGGAAGGTACAATATGAGCCTGGAATATCTTGTACCAAAAGCATCAAATTGTGCAAAAAAATGATGGGGAACTATCAAAAGGACATCCCGGCTTAAGGTTCCCACTGTCCAAGGCTGGAACAATATGAACATCAAAATAAATAATGATAATGACAGATCATGAATACTTTAGTAAAATAAGAGACTATTAATTAATAGGTAGCTAAATTAATAAATCTAAGTTTGGTGAGAATTAAAATATTTATGTACTTTAAAATACTAAGCAATGTTTTAATTACACAATGGGGAGAGTAACTTGACAGTGGAGAAGCTTGACAGTAACATCTTTAATCAAGTGATCCAAGTGAACATCATTAATATTGGGACACACTGAAATCATGAACCACCTGATAGAATAAGATGATATGAACATAGCATCATTCCCGTCATTTTCCTGTCAAAAATGATATTCATCATGAGCAAATATTGGATAGAGCAAAATTGAGGAGAATTCTTCAAAAAACTGACCTCTAGTTTTTCCATCTGAGTAATACTGCCTCATTGAATGAACTGGAAATGTTCCTTTCCACTTCTATGGGTACATTTAGAATGCATATGTGGAGAACTGGCATGAATGTTCATTTAAATATTTGGTAGAATTCAGCAGTGTGGCTATCTGGGTCTTGGTATGGTAGGGGGACTTTTATGAGGTGGGTTGGTCAAGAAGCTTAAAAATTACTAGTTCTATCTCTTTCCTATTCAGACTTTCATTTTCTTCTTGAGTCAATTTCAGTCATTTGTGTATTTCTAGATATTTGTCCATTTCATCTAAATTTTCTAATTAGTGCCATGTTATTCCTTTACAATTATATTTATTTCTCTAAAGTTGGTAGCAATTTGTCCTTTTTCACTTCTAATTTTAGTAATTTGAGTCTTCTTTCTCCCTTGATCAATATCACTAAAGTTGTGTCAATTTATTGACTTTCCAAAAAACCAAATTTTCATTTTTTTAGTATATATGTGTTTTTTTCTATTCTCTATTTCCTTTATTTTGCTCTAATATTTATTGTTTACTATGCTGCCTATTGGAGTTTAGTTTGCTACATCCCCTCACATCTGTTCAGTTCAGTCGCTCAGTTGTGTCCGACTCTTTGCGGCCCCATGAATCGCAGCACGCCAGGCCTCCCTGTCCATCACCAACTCCCGGAGTTTATTCAACCCATGTCCATCGAGTCGGTGATGCCATCCAGCCATCTCATCCTCTGTCGTCCCCTTCTCCTCCTGCCCCCAATCCCTCCCAGCATCAGGGTCTTTTCCAATGAGTCAACTCTTCAAATGAGGTGGCCAAAGTATTGGAGTTTCAGCTTCAGCATCAGCCCTTCCAATGAACACCCAGGACTGATCTCCTTTAGGATGGACTGGTTGGATCTCCTTGCAGTCTAAAGGACTCTCAAGAGTCTTCTCCAACACCACAGTTCAAAAGCATCAATTCTTCGGCGCTCAACTTTCTTCACAGTCCAACTCTAACCTCCATACCTGACCACTGGAAAAACCATAGCCTTGACCAGACAGACCTTTGTTGGCAAAGTAATGTCTTTGCTTTTTAATATGCTATCTAGTTTGGTCATAACTTTCCTTCCAAGGAATAAGTGTCTTTTAATTTTATGGGTGCAGTCACCATCTGCAGTGATTTTGGAGCCCAAAAAAATAAAGTCTGACACTGTTTCCACTGTTTCTCCATCTATTTCCCATGAAGTGATGGGACCAGATGCCATGATCTTAGTTTTCTGAATGTTGAGCTTCAAGCCAACTTTTTCACTCTCCTCTTTCACTTTCATCAAGAGGCTTTTTAGTTCCTCTTCACTTTCTGCCATAAGGGTGGTGTCGTTTGCATATCTGAGGTTATTGATATTTCTCCCAGCAATCTTGATTCCAGCTTGTGCTTCTTCCAGCCCAGCGTTTCTCATGATGCGTAGAAGTTAAATAAGCAGGGTGACAATATGCAACCTTGACATACTCCTTTTCCTATTTGGAACCAGTCTGTTGTTCCATGTCCAGTTCTAACTGTTGCTTCCTGACCTGCATATAAGTTTCTCAAGAGGCAGGTCAGGTGGTCTGGTATGCCCATCTCTTTCAGAATTTTCCACAGTTTATTGTGATCCACACAATCGAAGGCTTTGGTATAGTCAATAAAGCAGGAATAGATGTTTTCCTGGAACTCTGTTGCTTTTTCCCCTCACATAGGTGTAGTGTATTTTTGCTTTCATTATTCTCAAAGTAAATTTAACCCTTGAACAACAGTATGAACTGTGCAGGTCCACTTATACAAATTTTTTTTTTCAATAGTAAATACTACAACACTACATCATCTGCAGCTGGTTGAATCTGCAGGGGTGAAATCCCGGGTGTGGAAGAACCACGTAGCAGGCCGCCTATAAGTTATACATGGATTTTCAACTGCAGAAAAGGTTGGTGCCCTAAGCCCCACATTGTTCAAGGATCAACTGTATTTTCTGCTTTCTCTTCTGATTCTTTCTTGACCCTTTGATTATTTAGGGGTATGTTGCTTGACTTCCACATATTTGTCTGTTTCTCAAAGTGTTTTGTCTTCTAATTTCATTATATTCAGGGGACATACTTGGGGTTTAAACTTTTTAATATTTATTTAGGTTTGTCTTACGGCCTAGCATATAGGTTATCCTGAAGAATGTTCCCTGCACTCTTAAGAATGCTTATCCTGTACTGGATAAATTGCTCTATAAACATCTGTTAGGCCCAGCTGATTTACATTATTAATCAATTTTCTATTCATTGTTGATCCTCTGCCTAGTCTTTCTATCCCTCTTTGAAATTGTTATTAGTAAAGTCTAGAAATTATTGTTGAATTGTCTACTTCTTCAATTCTATCATTTTTATTTTTCCTCCATGCATTTTTCGATTGTCTTGTTAGATGTGTTGTGTCTTCCTAATAGACTCTCCTGATTATCATTATAAAATGTTCTTCTTTACCCCTAGTAACAGTTTTTAATAAAAATCATTTTTGGTTGACATGAGTACAGTATATCCAATTTGTTCTTTGGTTGATGTTTACATGATACATATATTTCAGTTATTTCACTTAAAATCTATACCTTTGACTCTAAATTATGTCTCCTATAGATAGCATATAGTTGGATCTATGTTTTTTATCTAAGTCTCTAAATGTTAGCTTTTTGATTGGGTTGTTCAGTTTATCTATATTTTGTATCATTATTAACATGATCAAATATAGGACTGCCATTTTATTTTTTGTTTTTATCTAAAATTCATATTTTTTGTCCTTTTTATTTTTTTGCCTTCATTAGTAAATTAATGTTTCAGTGAAGCATTTGGTTTGCTTTAATGATATAGTTTACATTTTATTTTCTTAGTGACTGCACTAGGACTTTCCATATCCATATTAACATATTAGCTCGACTTCAGATTTATACTCACATGACAGTGAGAATAATCATCAAAATCCTGGAAAACAATTAACTAAACTGGAGGGAAGGAGTGAATTTAATTCAGATGACTATCGACTACAGTTTACAAGAATCCCGTAGAGGAAATGGAGTAGCCCTCATAATCAACAAAAGATTCCTAATATGCACTACTTGGGTGCAACTTCCAAAATGGCAGAATGACTTCCGTTCTTTTCCAAGGCATGCCATTCAACATCACAGTAATTCAAGTCTATGCCCCTACGACAGATGACAAAGAAGGTGAAGCTGATCAGTCATATGAAGACCTAGAAGACCTCTAACACCAAAAGCAGATGTTCTATTCATCAGTGGGGATGGGTATGCCAAAGCAGGAAGTCAAGAGATATCCAGAATAATAGACAAGTTTGCCCTGGAGAACAAAATGAAGCAGGGCAAAGGCTAACTGAATTCTGCCAAGACAATGCACTCATCATAGCAAATACCCTTTCTGAACAACACAAGAGACAAGTTTACACATGGACATCAAATGGTCAATAACAAAATCAAATTGATTACATTCTTGGTAGCCAAAAATGGAGAAGCTGTGTGCAGTCAGAAAAAACAAGACCTAGAGCTGACTGTGTCTCTGCTCATCAGTATTTCATAACAAAATTTAGGCTTAAACTAAAGAAAGTGGGGAAAACCACTAGGACAGCCAGGTGTGACTGAAATTCAATCCCCTATGAATATGCAATGGAGGTGACAAATAGATTCAAGGGATTAGATCTAGTAAACAGTGTGCCTGAAGAACTGTGGACGGAGCTCTATAATACTGTACAGGGTGCAGTGAACAAAGCCATCCCAAAGAAAATGAAAAGCAAGAAGGCAACGTGATTATTTAAGGAGGCTTTAAAATGGCTGAAGAAAGAAGAGAAGCAAAAGCCAAGGGAGAAAGTGAAAGGTGCATCCAACTAAAGGCAGCATTCTGAAGAAGAGCACCCAGAGACGAGAAGGCCTTCATCAATGAACAGTGCTTAAAACTAGAAGAAAACAACAGAAGGAGAAATCTTAGAGATCTGTTCTTGAAAACTGGAAATATCAAGGGAGCATTTCGGCCATAGATGTGCACAATAAAGGACAGCAATGGTAGAGACCTAGTAGATGTTGAAGGAATCAAGAAGAGTTGGAAAGCATACGAGGAAGAACTGTACAAAAAAGATCGTAATGAACCTGATTATTATGATCGTTTGGTCAGTCACCCAGAGCCAGACATTCTGGAATGTGAAGTCAAGAGGACCTTAGGAAGCACTATTGTTAATAAAGCTAGAAGATGTGATGGAATTCCAGTGGAACTATGCAAAGCCCCTAAGAATTATGCCTTCACGGTACTGCATTCAATGAGTCAGCAAAGCTGGAAGACCCAGCAGTGTCCACTGGACTGCAAAAGGTCAATCCTCATCCCAATCCCCAAGAAGTGTGGTACTGAACAATGTGCTAACTATCTGACAATTAAGAAACTTGAATAATGAGCAAATAGTTTCTCAAAACCATGAGAAGAAAATACATAACAAAGTGAAGATTCTGAAATATATAAAATACATATATGCTTGTAAGTAAAACTTCAGGGTAAATGTACAACTGCAACTGCAACTGGTACTAGTACAGATTTGGTTAACATCTAGTAAGTATATAAGAAAATCAAAGCAAATAATATTAGGCAATTTGTGTGACATCTCCTTACTTCTACTTTTGATCTGTGTGATTTTAGGCAAGCTGCTTGACATTTCTGTGCTTCTGCTTATGAGCTGTGTAATCTTAGGCAAGTTGCCTGACTTCTCTGTGCTTCCATTTATGAGCTATGTGATCTTAGGTAAGTTTCCTGACGTCTCTATGCTTCCATATCTGAGTTATGTTACCCTATGCAAGTTGCCTAAGCTCTCTGTGTTTCCCCTTCTGAGCTTTCTGATCTTAGGTAAGTTGCCTGATCTTTCTGTGCTTCCACATATGAGCTGTGTGATCTTAGAGAAGTTTGATAACCTCTCTGTGCTTCCACTTCTGTGCTCTATGACCTTAGGCAAGTTGACTGACATCTCCTTGCTTCCCGTTCTGAGCTCTGTGATCTTAGGCAAGTTACCTCACCTCTCTGTGCTTCCATATCTGTGCTGTATTTGTGAGGCAAGCAGAAGTAATGCAGCTTACATTAGGAGTAGGCCTTCCTAGTTGGTAAGATTATCAGGCCACCTGGATACAACCAATTAGCTTTTGCTTAACACTGACAATTAGGAAATTAGGAACGGGGCGGAAACCCCCAGGAAAGTCCCGCCCCGCGCGAAAGTTTTGACCAATGAAATTGCTTTGCAAACTTGTAACCAATCCGCTTAAACCAACTACCAACGGCATGTGCTCACCCTATAAATTTGTGTAACAGCTTGGGCTCGGGGCTCTCTGACCCGAACCACTGCGTTGGTTGCGGCGGAGAGCCCTGGCTCGAGTCAGCAATAAACTTCCCCTTTTTGCCAGTTGCATTGTCTTGGAAGCCTTCTCTCTTCCTGCTCGGGGATTCGGACATCGGGCATAACAGTATTCAGTTCACTTCAGTCTCTCAGTCCTGTCTGACTGTGGCCCCATGGACTGCATCAGGCCAGGCTTCCCTGTCCATCACCAACTCCCGGAGTTTATTCAACCCATGTCCATCGAGTCGGTGATGCCATCCAGCCATCTCATCCTCTGTCGTCCCCTTCTCCTCCTGCCCCCAATCCCTCCCAGCATCAGGGTCTTTTCCAATGAGTCAACTCTTCAAATGAGGTGGCCAAAGTATTGGAGTTTCAGCTTCAGCATCAGCCCTTCCAATGAACACCCAGGACTGATCTCCTTTAGGATGGACTGGTTGGATCTCCTTGCAGTCTAAAGGACTCTCAAGAGTCTTCTCCAACACCACAGTTCAAAAGCATCAATTCTTCGGCGCTCAACTTTCTTCACAGTCCAACTCTAACCTCCATACCTGACCACTGGAAAAACCATAGCCTTGACCAGACAGACCTTTGTTGGCAAAGTAATGTCTTTGCTTTTTAATATGCTATCTAGTTTGGTCATAACTTTCCTTCCAAGGAATAAGTGTCTTTTAATTTTATGGGTGCAGTCACCATCTGCAGTGATTTTGGAGCCCAAAAAAATAAAGTCTGACACTGTTTCCACTGTTTCTCCATCTATTTCCCATGAAGTGATGGGACCAGATGCCATGATCTTAGTTTTCTGAATGTTGAGCTTCAAGCCAACTTTTTCACTCTCCTCTTTCACTTTCATCAAGAGGCTTTTTAGTTCCTCTTCACTTTCTGCCATAAGGGTGGTGTCGTTTGCATATCTGAGGTTATTGATATTTCTCCCAGCAATCTTGATTCCAGCTTGTGCTTCTTCCAGCCCAGCGTTTCTCATGATGCGTAGAAGTTAAATAAGCAGGGTGACAATATGCAACCTTGACATACTCCTTTTCCTATTTGGAACCAGTCTGTTGTTCCATGTCCAGTTCTAACTGTTGCTTCCTGACCTGCATATAAGTTTCTCAAGAGGCAGGTCAGGTGGTCTGGTATGCCCATCTCTTTCAGAATTTTCCACAGTTTATTGTGATCCACACAATCGAAGGCTTTGGTATAGTCAATAAAGCAGGAATAGATGTTTTCCTGGAACTCTGTTGCTTTTTCCCCTCACATAGGTGTAGTGTATTTTTGCTTTCATTATTCTCAAAGTAAATTTAACCCTTGAACAACAGTATGAACTGTGCAGGTCCACTTATACAAATTTTTTTTTTCAATAGTAAATACTACAACACTACATCATCTGCAGCTGGTTGAATCTGCAGGGGTGAAATCCCGGGTGTGGAAGAACCACGTAGCAGGCCGCCTATAAGTTATACATGGATTTTCAACTGCAGAAAAGGTTGGTGCCCTAAGCCCCACATTGTTCAAGGATCAACTGTATTTTCTGCTTTCTCTTCTGATTCTTTCTTGACCCTTTGATTATTTAGGGGTATGTTGCTTGACTTCCACATATTTGTCTGTTTCTCAAAGTGTTTTGTCTTCTAATTTCATTATATTCAGGGGACATACTTGGGGTTTAAACTTTTTAATATTTATTTAGGTTTGTCTTACGGCCTAGCATATAGGTTATCCTGAAGAATGTTCCCTGCACTCTTAAGAATGCTTATCCTGTACTGGATAAATTGCTCTATAAACATCTGTTAGGCCCAGCTGATTTACATTATTAATCAATTTTCTATTCATTGTTGATCCTCTGCCTAGTCTTTCTATCCCTCTTTGAAATTGTTATTAGTAAAGTCTAGAAATTATTGTTGAATTGTCTACTTCTTCAATTCTATCATTTTTATTTTTCCTCCATGCATTTTTCGATTGTCTTGTTAGATGTGTTGTGTCTTCCTAATAGACTCTCCTGATTATCATTATAAAATGTTCTTCTTTACCCCTAGTAACAGTTTTTAATAAAAATCATTTTTGGTTGACATGAGTACAGTATATCCAATTCGTTCTTTGGTTGATGTTTACATGATACATATATTTCAGTTATTTCACTTAAAATCTATACCTTTGACTCTAAATTATGTCTCCTATAGATAGCATATAGTTGGATCTATGTTTTTTATCTAAGTCTCTAAATGTTAGCTTTTTGATTGGGTTGTTCAGTTTATCTATATTTTGTATCATTATTAACATGATCAAATATAGGACTGCCATTTTATTTTTTGTTTTTATCTAAAATTCATATTTTTTGTCCTTTTTATTTTTTTGCCTTCATTAGTAAATTAATGTTTCAGTGAAGCATTTGGTTTGCTTTAATGATATAGTTTACATTTTATTTTCTTAGTGACTGCACTAGGACTTTCCATATCCATATTAACATATTAGCTCGACTTCAGATTTATACTCACATGACAGTGAGAATAATCATCAAAATCCTGGAAAACAATTAACTAAACTGGAGGGAAGGAGTGAATTTAATTCAGATGACTATCGACTACAGTTTACAAGAATCCCGTAGAGGAAATGGAGTAGCCCTCATAATCAACAAAAGATTCCTAATATGCACTACTTGGGTGCAACTTCCAAAATGGCAGAATGACTTCCGTTCTTTTCCAAGGCATGCCATTCAACATCACAGTAATTCAAGTCTATGCCCCTACGACAGATGACAAAGAAGGTGAAGCTGATCAGTCATATGAAGACCTAGAAGACCTCTAACACCAAAAGCAGATGTTCTATTCATCAGTGGGGATGGGTATGCCAAAGCAGGAAGTCAAGAGATATCCAGAATAATAGACAAGTTTGCCCTGGAGAACAAAATGAAGCAGGGCAAAGGCTAACTGAATTCTGCCAAGACAATGCACTCATCATAGCAAATACCCTTTCTGAACAACACAAGAGACAAGTTTACACATGGACATCAAATGGTCAATAACAAAATCAAATTGATTACATTCTTGGTAGCCAAAAATGGAGAAGCTGTGTGCAGTCAGAAAAAACAAGACCTAGAGCTGACTGTGTCTCTGCTCATCAGTATTTCATAACAAAATTTAGGCTTAAACTAAAGAAAGTGGGGAAAACCACTAGGACAGCCAGGTGTGACTGAAATTCAATCCCCTATGAATATGCAATGGAGGTGACAAATAGATTCAAGGGATTAGATCTAGTAAACAGTGTGCCTGAAGAACTGTGGACGGAGCTCTATAATACTGTACAGGGTGCAGTGAACAAAGCCATCCCAAAGAAAATGAAAAGCAAGAAGGCAACGTGATTATTTAAGGAGGCTTTAAAATGGCTGAAGAAAGAAGAGAAGCAAAAGCCAAGGGAGAAAGTGAAAGGTGCATCCAACTAAAGGCAGCATTCTGAAGAAGAGCACCCAGAGACGAGAAGGCCTTCATCAATGAACAGTGCTTAAAACTAGAAGAAAACAACAGAAGGAGAAATCTTAGAGATCTGTTCTTGAAAACTGGAAATATCAAGGGAGCATTTCGGCCATAGATGTGCACAATAAAGGACAGCAATGGTAGAGACCTAGTAGATGTTGAAGGAATCAAGAAGAGTTGGAAAGCATACGAGGAAGAACTGTACAAAAAAGATCGTAATGAACCTGATTATTATGATCGTTTGGTCAGTCACCCAGAGCCAGACATTCTGGAATGTGAAGTCAAGAGGACCTTAGGAAGCACTATTGTTAATAAAGCTAGAAGATGTGATGGAATTCCAGTGGAACTATGCAAAGCCCCTAAGAATTATGCCTTCACGGTACTGCATTCAATGAGTCAGCAAAGCTGGAAGACCCAGCAGTGTCCACTGGACTGCAAAAGGTCAATCCTCATCCCAATCCCCAAGAAGTGTGGTACTGAACAATGTGCTAACTATCTGACAATTAAGAAACTTGAATAATGAGCAAATAGTTTCTCAAAACCATGAGAAGAAAATACATAACAAAGTGAAGATTCTGAAATATATAAAATACATATATGCTTGTAAGTAAAACTTCAGGGTAAATGTACAACTGCAACTGCAACTGGTACTAGTACAGATTTGGTTAACATCTAGTAAGTATATAAGAAAATCAAAGCAAATAATATTAGGCAATTTGTGTGACATCTCCTTACTTCTACTTTTGATCTGTGTGATTTTAGGCAAGCTGCTTGACATTTCTGTGCTTCTGCTTATGAGCTGTGTAATCTTAGGCAAGTTGCCTGACTTCTCTGTGCTTCCATTTATGAGCTATGTGATCTTAGGTAAGTTTCCTGACGTCTCTATGCTTCCATATCTGAGTTATGTTACCCTATGCAAGTTGCCTAAGCTCTCTGTGTTTCCCCTTCTGAGCTTTCTGATCTTAGGTAAGTTGCCTGATCTTTCTGTGCTTCCACATATGAGCTGTGTGATCTTAGAGAAGTTTGATAACCTCTCTGTGCTTCCACTTCTGTGCTCTATGACCTTAGGCAAGTTGACTGACATCTCCTTGCTTCCCGTTCTGAGCTCTGTGATCTTAGGCAAGTTACCTCACCTCTCTGTGCTTCCATATCTGTGCTGTATTTGTGAGGCAAGCAGAAGTAATGCAGCTTACATTAGGAGTAGGCCTTCCTAGTTGGTAAGATTATCAGGCCACCTGGATACAACCAATTAGCTTTTGCTTAACACTGACAATTAGGAAATTAGGAACGGGGCGGAAACCCCCAGGAAAGTCCCGCCCCGCGCGAAAGTTTTGACCAATGAAATTGCTTTGCAAACTTGTAACCAATCCGCTTAAACCAACTACCAACGGCATGTGCTCACCCTATAAATTTGTGTAACAGCTTGGGCTCGGGGCTCTCTGACCCGAACCACTGCGTTGGTTGCGGCGGAGAGCCCTGGCTCGAGTCAGCAATAAACTTCCCCTTTTTGCCAGTTGCATTGTCTTGGAAGCCTTCTCTCTTCCTGCTCGGGGATTCGGACATCGGGCATAACAGTATTCAGTTCACTTCAGTCTCTCAGTCCTGTCTGACTGTGGCCCCATGGACTGCATCAGGCCAGGCTTCCCTGTCCATCACCAACTCCCGGAGCTTGCTCAAACTCACATACATCGAATCAGTGATGCTGTCCAGCCTACTCATCCTCTGTCATTCCCTTGTCCCCCTGCCTTCAATCTTTCCCAGCATCTGGGTCTTTTCCAATTAGTTACTTCTTCGCATCGGGTGGCCAAAGTAAGGGAGCTTCAGCTTTAGTATCACTCCTTCCAATGAACATTCAGGATTGATTTCCTTTAGGATGGACAAGTTTGATCTCCTTGCAGCCCAAGGGACTCTCAAGGGTCTTCTCAAAAAAAAAAAAAAAAAAGTCTTCTCCAACACCACAGTTCAAAAGTATCAATTCTTTGGCACTTAGCTTTCTTTTCAGTCCAACCATCACATCCATACATGATTATTGGAGGAATCATAGCTTTGACTAAATGGCCTTTGTTGGCAATGTCTGCTTTTTCATACACTGTCTAGGTTTTTCATAACTTTTCTTTCAAGTAGCAAGCATCTCTTAATTTTCTGGCTGCAGTAACCATCTGCAGTAATTTTGGAGCCCAAGAAAATAAAGTCTGCCACTGTTTCCCCATCTATTTGCCATGACGTGATGGGGCCAGATGCCATGATCTTCGTTTTTTATTTATTTATTTTTCATTTATTTTTATTAGTTGGAGGCTAATTACTTTACAGTATTGTAGTGGTTTTTGCCATACACTGACATGAATCAGCCATGGATTTACATGTGTTCCCCATTCATGATCTTTGTTTTTTAAATGAGATTTAAGCCAGCATTTTCATTCTCCTCATTCACGTTCATCAAGAGGGTCTTTAGTTCCTCTTCACTTGCTGCATAAGAGTGGTGTCACCTGCATATCTGAGGTTACTGATATTTCTCCCAGGAATCTTGATTCCACCTTGTGCTTCATCCAGCCCAGCTTTTCAGACTATGTACTCCGCATGTAAGTTAAATGAGCATGGTGACCATATACAGCCTTGTCGTACTCCTTTCCCAATTTGGAACCAGTCTGTAGTTCTATGTCCAGTTCGAACTGCTGCTTCTTGACAATCATACAGATTTCTTATGAGGCAGGTAAGGTGGTCTGGTACTCCTATCACTTTAAGAACGTTCCACAGTTTGTGGTTATCAACACAGTTGAAGTCTTTGATGTAGTCAATAAAGCAGAAGTAGACGTTTTTCTGAAACTGTCTTGCTTTTTCTATGATCCAATGGATGTTGTCAATTTGATCTCTGGTTCCTCTGCCTTTGCTAAATCCAGCTTGGACATCTGGAAGTTCTCAGTTCACATACTGATGAAGCCTAACTTGGAGAATTATGAGTATTCCTTTGCTAATGTGGGAGATGAAGGCCATTGTGCAGTAGCTTAAACATTCTTTGGTATTGCCTTTCTTTGGGATTGCAATGAAAACTGACCTTTTCCAGTCCTGTGGCCACTGCTGAGTTTTCCAAATTTGCTGGCACATTGAGTGCAGCACTTTAACAACATCTTTCAGTATTTGAAATATCTCAACTGGAATCCCATCACCTCTGCTAGCTTTGTTCATAGTTATGCTTCCTCAGTCCCACATGACATTGCATTCCAGAACGTCTGGCTCTAGGTGAGTGATGATACCATCATGGTTATCTGGGTCATTAAGATCTTTTCTGTATAGTTCTTCTGTGTATTCTTGCCACCTCTTCTTAATATCTTCTGCTTCTGTTAGGTCCATACATTATGTGTCCTTTATGGTGCCTATCTTTGCATGAAATGTTCCCTTGGTGTCTCTAAATTTCTTGAAAAGATCTCTAGTCTTTCCCACTCTACTGTTTTCCTCTATTTCTTTGCCTTGACCACTGAAGAAGCCTTCTTATCTCTCCTTGCTATTCTTTGGATCTCTCCATTCAGATGGATATTTTTTCCTTTTCTCCTTTGCCTTTCACTTCTGTTCTTTTCTCACTTATTGTGAGGCCTCCTCAGACAACCATTTTGCCTTTCTGCATTTCTTCCTCTTGGGGATGGTCTTGATTACATTCTCCTATGCAATGTCACAAACCTCTGTCCATAGCTCTTCAGGCACTGTCTATCAGAATTAATCCCTTGAATCTACCTATCACTTCCACTGTAAAATCGTAAGGGATTTGATGCAGGTCATACCTGAATTGTCTAATGGTTTCCCTACTTTCTTCAGTTTAAGTCTGAATTTGGCAATTAGAGTTCATGATCTTAGCCAGAGTCAGCTCCCAGTCTTCTTTTTGCTGACTGTATAGAGCTTCTCCATCTTCGGCTGCCAGGAACCTAATCAATCTGATTTTGGTATTGACTATCTGGTGATGTTCACGTGTAGTGTAATTTATGGTCTTCTTGGAAGAGGTTGTTTGCGAAGACCAGTGCATTCTCTTGGCAAAACTCTGTTAGCCTTTGCCCTGCTTTTCATTTTTAACTCTAAGGCAAAACTTGCTTGTTATGGCAGGTATCTCTTGACTTTTGCATTCCAGTCCCCTATGATGAAAAGGACATCTTTTTTGGTGTTAGTTCTAGAAGGTCTTGTAGGTCATCATAGAACCATTCAACTTCAGCTTCTTCAACATTAGTGGTTGGGGCATAGACTTGGATTACTGTGATATTGAATGGTTTCCCTTGGGAATGAACAGAGATTATTCTGTCATTTTTTAGATTGCACCCATCCCATTGGAGGTAAGTAGCCTAACCTGTCTGTGATTCCATATCTGAGGTATGTGATCTTAGGCAATTTGCCTAAGATGTCCTTACTTCCACCTCTGAGATGTGTATTTCAGGAAAGTTGCCTGACCTCTCTATTCTTCCACTTCTGAGCTGGGTTGTCTTAAGAAAGTTTTCTAACTTCTCTGTGCTTCCATATCTAACCTGTGGGACATTAGCAAGTTGTTTAACCTCTCGGCGCTTCCACTAAGTTGTTTGATCTTACACAAGATCTTCTACTTATGAACTCTATGATTTTGGGCAAGTTCCCTAAGCTATTTGTGCTTACATCTCTCAGCTTTGTGATCTGAGGCAAGTTGCCTGACTTCTCAATGCTCCCACATCTGAGCTGGATGATCTTAGGCAAGTTTCCCAATTTCTCTGTGCTTCCACTTGTGAGCTGTGTGATTTTAGGCAAGTTGCCTGACTTCTCTGTGCTTCCACTTATAAGCTGTGTGATCTGAGGTAAGTTTCCTGACCTCTCTCTGCTTCCATAACTGAGCTATGTGATACTATGCAAGTTGCCTTACCTCTCTGTGATTCCCCTTTTGAACTGTGTGACCTTATTCAAGTTGCCTGAACTCTCTGTGCTTCCACTACTGAGCTGTGTTGTCTTAGGCAACCTCCTAAGTCTCCTAAATTCTTGTGCTTCCATATGTAGGCTGTGTGACATTAACAACTTCCCTAACCTCTACATGCTGCTTCTTAGCTGTTTGATCTTTCGCAAGTTTCTAACCTCTCTGTCGTTCCACTTCTGAGGTGTATGATCTTAGGCAAGTTCCCTGACATCTCTTTGCTTCCACTTCTGAACTGTGTGTTCTTAGGCAAGTTGCCTGCATTCTTTATACTTTCACTTCTGAGCCGTGTGATCTTAGGCAAGTTGCGTGAATTCTCTGTGCTTCCAATTTGGGGCTGTGTGATCTAAGGCAAATTGCCTGAACTCTCTATGCTTCCACTTCAGAGCTTTTTTATCTTAGGCAAGTTTCTTGGCCTCTCTGTGCTTCCCCTTCTGAGCTGTGTCATCTTGGGCATGATGACTGACATCTCCTTGCATGCACTTATGAACTGTTTGTCCGTAGGAATGGTGGCTGTACTCTCTGTGCTTCCAATTCTGAACTTTGTGATCTTAGGTAAGTTACTTGGCTTCTCTGTGCTTCCCCTTCTGTGCTGTGTCACATTAGGAATGTTGGCTGACCTCTGTGCTTCAACGTCTGAGCTGTTTGATCTTAGGGAAGTTGCCTGAACTCTCTTTGCTTCAACTTCTGAGGTGTGTGACCTTAGGATGGTTTCATAACCTCTATTTGCTTCTGCTGAGCTGCATTACCCTAGACAAGTTGCCTAACCTCTCTGTGCCTGCCCTTCAGAGCCTTGTGATCTACATCAATTTGCCTGACCTCTCTGTGCTTCTATTTCTGAGCTGTTTGATCTTAGGGAATTTGCCTGACTCTCTGTGTTTCCACTTATGGGCTATGTGATCTTAGTCAAGTTGCCTAAACTCTCTGTGTTTCCACTTCTCAGCTTTCTAATATAAGGCAAGTGGCCTGTATCTCTGTGCTTCCACATATAAGCTGTGTGATCTTAGTATAGTTACCTGACCTCTCTGCTTACACATCTGAGCTCTACGATCTTAGGCAAGTTGCCTGACCTCTCTGTGCTTCTATATGTCAGCCCTGTGATCTTACCTAGTTGCCGACCCTCTCTGTGCTTCCCTGTTTTAGCCTTGTGATCTTGGGTTTGCTAACCTCTCTGTGCTTCCAGTTCTGAGCTGTCTGTTCTTAGAGAAGCTGCCTGAAATCTCTGTGCTTCCACCTTTGAGCTATGTTATCTTAGGACAGTAGCCTAACCTTTCTGTGCTTCCATATCTGAATTTTTAAATCTTAGGCTAGTTGCCTGATCTCTCTGTGTTTCACTATCTGAGCTCTTTGATCTTAGCTGTTTCCTGACTTCCCTGTGCTTCAACACTGAGCTCTGTGATCTTAGCTGTGTTTCCTGACTTCCCTGTGCTTCACCTTTTAATCAGTTGGATCTTAGTCCATAATCTGACCTTTCAGGGCTTCCACTTATGAGCTTTGATCATAAGCAAGTTGCCTGAACTCTCTGTGGTTTTACTTCTGAGCTGTGTGATCTTTTAATTTGCTTGCTGCACTGACCATCTCCAGACATTTTGGAGCCCAAAAAAGTAATGTCAGTGACTCTTTCCACTGTTTCTCCATCTATTTACCATGAAGTGATGGGACCAGATGCCATGATCTTCGTTTTTTTGAATGTTGAGTTTTAAGCAAGTTTTTTCACTCTCCTTTTTCACTTTCATCAAGAAGCTCTTTAGTTCCTCTTCACTTGCTGACATATGGATGGTGTCATCTTCATCTCTGAGGTTAAGGATATTTCTCCCAGCAATCTTGATTCCACCTTGTGCTTAATCCAGCCCAGTGTTTCCCACGATATACTCAGCATGTAAGTTAAATGAGGAGGGTGACTCTATACAGCCTTGTCGTACTCCTTTCCCAGTTCCGAACCTTACTGCTGTTCCATGTCTGGTTCCAAGTGTTGCTTCTTGACCCTCATACAGATTTCTCAGGAGGCAGGTAAGGTGGTCTCGTATTCCCATCTCTTTAAGAATGTTCCTCAGTTTGTTGTGATCCACACAGTCAAAGGGCTTTGGTAGTCGATAAAGCAGAAGTAGATGTTTTCCTGGAACTGTGTTGCTTTTTCTATGGTCCAATGATGTTTGCAATTTGATCTCTGGTTCCTCTGCCTTTCCTAAATCCAGCTCGAACATCTGCAAGTTCTTGGTTTACGTACTGTTGAAGCTTAGCTTGGAGAATTTGGAGCACTCCTTTACTACCGAGTGAGATGAGTACCATTGTGTGGTAGTTTGAACATTCTTTGGCATTGCCTTTCTTTGGGATTTAATGAAAACTGACCTTTTCCAGTCCTGTGGCCACTGCTGAGTTTTCCAAATTTGCTGGCATATTGAGTGCAGCACTTTCACAGCATCATCTTTTTGAATTTGAAATAGCTCAACTGGAACCCCATCACCTCCACTAGCTTCGTTCATAGTGATACTTCCTCAGGTCCATATGACTTCACATTCCAGGGTGTCTGGCTCTAAGTGAGTGGTCACACCATGGTGGTGCTCTGGGTCATTATGATTTTTTTAAAAATATATCTTCTGTGTATTCTTGCTGCCTCTTCTTAATATCTTCTGCTTCTGTTAGGTCCATACCATTTCTGTCCTTTATTGTGCCCTTATCTTTTATTTACTTTCCTTAGGTTTGAGAGATTAAAGATTTCATGGGAAGAGATTCACACTATATGAAAAAAAAAAAAAAAGCTCAAGTAGTAGTGGCTTGACATTGAGATGCCATTTGCACTGGTGGCGGGAAGACTTTCAGTGCTCTAACGAGTAAGTCCACCAGTCTTGCAGGCTCACTTTGTACTAGGCTAACCCATGGTAACGACTTAAAGTAAGTTGTGCTTTGGCTGGAACCCAGCTATAATGAATTGCTTTTTAGCACTACACTTAACAGACCTTCTTTCTCAAATGTATACATGTCTATAACTGTTGCTATTTTTATTCACCAACACTAAATGAGGCTTAAGCCTGTGTCAGGCTTCCTATGAAAAAAGGGAAATATTCACAGTTCTGATGCCTCACTTTCAAGAAAGCATTTCCCATTGACCATCCAACACATATACATTACTTAAGCTCACTTCAGAGTCTAAACACAAAAATTTCAAAGGTGCAGTCAATACATTTCCTTAAAAGTAGTTAGTACTAGATCACAGACCTGTATGATAGTGAAGCTATATAGCTAAAATTGTGTACCATATTTTCTCATCATTTGCCAGACCAAAGCTAAAGTCAGGGTTTGATTTCCATCTTTCAGGTCTTGCCCTCCAATGCCAACCAGGGAGAATTTGACAGGATGCTTCCTTGATTCAACAGCGTAGTTGCAGTTTTCTAGCTGCAAACACACAAAAGCAAATGTTTAAAGATTTTCACTTGTTTAAAGAATTAATCTCAAAATATACAAGCAACTCCTGAAGCTCAATTCCAGAAAAATAAATGACCCAGTCAAAAACTGGGCCAAAGAACTAAACAGACATTTCTCCAAAGAAGACATGCAGATGGGTAACAAACACATGGAAAGATTCTCAACATCACTCATTATTAGAGAAATGCAAATCAAAACCACAATGAGGTACCATTACACACCAGTCAGGATGGCTGCGATCCAAAAGTCTACAAGCACTAAATGCTGGAGAGGGTGTGGAGAGAAGGGAACCCTTTTAACATGTTGGTGGGAATGCAAACTAGTACAGCCGCTATGGAGAACAGTGTGGAGATTTCTTAAAAAATTGGAAATGGAACTGCCATATGACCCAGTGATCCCACTTCTGGACATACACACCGAGGAAACCAGAATTGAAAGAGACACATGGACCCCAATGTTCATCGCGGCACTGTTTATAATAGCCAGGACATGGAAGCAACTTAGATGCCTATCAGCAGACAAATGGATAAGAAAGCTGTGGTACATATACACAATGGAATATTACTCAGCCATTAAAAAGAATACATTTGAATCAGTTCTAATGAGGTGGATGAAACTGGAGCCCATTATATAGAGTGAAGTAAGCCAGAAAGAAAAACACCAATACAGTATACTAATGCATATATATGGAATTTAGAAAGATGGTAACTATAACCCCATATGCAAAACAGAAAAAGAGACACAGGTGTATAGGACAGTCTTTTGGACCCTGTGGGAGAAGGAGAGAGTGGGATGATCTGAGAGAATAGCATTGAAACATGTATATTATCAATTGTGAAACAGATTGCCAGTCCAGGTTCGATGCATGAGATAAGTGCTCAGGGCTGGTGCACTGAGATGACCCAGAGGGATGGGATGGGGAGGGTGGTGGGAGGGGGGTTCAGGATGGGAAACACATGTAAATCCATGGCTGATTCATATCAATGCATGGCAAAAATCACTACAATATTGTAAAGTAATTAGCCTCCAACTAAAATAAATACATTAAAAAAATCACTTGTTTAATCTGTATATGTGGGTGCACACAAAGTCAGGCAACTTCCCTCAGATCACAAATTTCACACGTGGGAGCATCCACTAGAAAAAGGAAAGATTACCTACTCCAGTATTCTGGCCTGGAGAATTCCATGGACAGTCCATGGGGTTGCAAAGTGTCAGACAGGACTGAGCGACTTTCACTTCATTTCACTTCACTTCATTTCACTGAGCAGACTAATTATAATGGATGCTGGATCTCAGGGGTGGGTACACAACTGACAGAATATGGTAAAGAATAAAATATGGGGCCCCTGCTTCAAAAATGATTCAAAATTTCAAGATGGCCACAGCAGATCATGAAACCATAGTTGAGGCCCTTCCAAGCACCCAAGAATAAGGCCCGGTGTAATTGCACAGAACACAAGCCCATGAAGCCCATCTTCACTCATTTTTTCCCAAGGGTAGGATCCTAGGGAACTCCTCCTGTTATCCCTTAATTGTTCTAAGAGCCTGAGCGGGGGTGGGGGTGGGGGAGGAGAGTTCAAAGTAAGGGGCTAGGGTAGTCCTAGATGGCAAAAGACAGATAGACAAGAGAGGGACCATGGCTTAGGGCCTTGTGTATATACCAAGCATTTGGGAAATATGCAATACTTTAAAGCCCTATCAAAATGCAAAACAAATTTTAAAAGTGTGATTACAAACTACGGTTTTTGAAAATTTGTGGTCACATTACTTAAAGATTAATAAATCTATAGAGCTAGCAGGTCAGGACTTCCAGGGGTCCTTTTTCAGGGTCTAACTCTTGTAGATTTGGTGCCACATGGTTGGCATAGCCAGTTTATTGGCCTACCCTAGCCAGAACCAGAGATCCAGTTCTGGTGGGGACTTCTACATTTGTGGCAGGGAGTCCATAAATGTTTGATTAGAAGAGCTTGTTGTGCATATTCTGAATGGGAAAATGGAAATACTAGGTCCTGAAGACCCACTTAGCTTCCAAGGATGGGGTTGCCTACCATTTCCCTGTCTATGGGGAAGTACCTACATTCTTATTTTCTTTAATGATTTTGTCTCAAATTTGTCCTTGTGAATTTTTCATAATAAAGAAATGATAAAATATTAACAAAGTGATTAGATAAATATACCTTCTGTATCTCTTAACTCTCAATAAGTCAGATGTTTTTATCATATAATGCTGTAGTGAGTAAAAGTTAGTCTTCAATAAAAGTCCCAGTGCGAATAATGGAGCTAGTCTTTTTTTTTTTAATTAAAAAAATTTATTTATTTACTCTAATTAGATACTAATTACTTTACTGCCGGGGTCCAGCCCCAGCAGGATCCAGGGGAACCCTCAGGATGAACGGCGTCGGCGAGAGAGAGACACGTAGGACCGGCCTTGATAGGGCCAAGTCTGCTAGGGAGAGAGAGAGAGAGAAAGAAAGAGACCAGACCAGGAATGTGCAGCAGAGTCTGGCAGTTGCTTTATTTTTCACCATAGCCTTTATACCCTATGTTGGTACATTTCTAAGGGGCAGATAAGCATACATACTTAGTTTAACATTATATCAGCTTGTCCTTCACAAAACCAGGTGTGCTCTGTATATTTTTTGTTTACGAGAGTCTCTTCCCATAGATTTTTTGGTACATTATCTTCTGGCCTTGAGGTTAGCAGAAAACAGAAAATTGGCAGTCTCATGGTACAGCAAGTTGTAACAATAGAAATACAATCCTGTTAACATAAAAAACAGTCTTTTTGCAGAAATTCTCAGCTAAATTTATCTAAAAAGTTTAACACACAAAGACTCTGTGGCTCTGGTGAGGCAGCCCCTGTTTAGCACTCTTGGTTAAAATTAACAATTATCTTATTGTTTTTACACTAGGGCTAAATTCTTATTTTACTATATCTTTAACTATATTAACAATAGTTTCCATTGCACAACCTCAGCATATTAACATCAATCAAACATTGACCTAATAACCAGATATGGCGCAAAACAGGCTCTTAGTCTAAAAGTTAATTACCTGCAAGAAGTCACGAGCTAATCTCTATCTAAACTATTTTTTATAAGGCACATTTGTGGCTATAATATTTGTGGAGCTTTTCTCACCCCGCGAAGGGGCCTATGCTTAATAGTTTCTTTTGTTAGTGTACTGTGCTTAGGATGTTTAGAACAATCATGAGCATTTTGTGCAATGAGAGCACACATTTATCAAACAAGCCAGAATGCCAGCAAAAGGGTTTGAATTGAAGCGTTTCCTTCATCCCTGGCCCCTTCATAGGGTACCAGCGTCCAGGAGATTTATTAATTAAGGTTTTAAGTTGGTCTTCATTCAGTGAAAGAGGAGCAGGAGAGCTTTCGGCAGGCAACACAAGAATCCGCAGCATGGCAAACAAGAACAGCAGCAGAAAAGGGGGGAGGATACAGGGTGGGGTAGAGGCTGAGGCCAACCTGGAGGGTCCCTTATCCTAGACGGCCTTGCCTGTCAGGTTTCTTCCTCGTGACCTCGTCATGGATGGGGTCCCCGACGGCCTTGCCTGCCCGGTATTTTCTTCATGACCTCGTCACGGGCGGGACCTCCCATAACGGCTCCCGACACTTTACAGTATTGTAGTGGTTTTTGCCATATATTCACATGAATCAGCCATAGGTGTATATGTGTCCCCCATCCTGAACCCCCCTCCCACTTCTCTCCCCATCACATCCCTCAGGGTCATCCCAGTGCACCAGCCCTGAGCACCCTGTCTCATGCATCGAGCTTGTGGAGATTCCATGGCTGATTCATATCAATGTATGGCAAAAACCACTATAATATTGTAAAGTAATTAGCCTCCAACTAATATAAATAAATGAAAAAAATAAATTAAAAAAAGAAAGTAAAAAACTGGAGCTAGTCTTTAAAGGTCATGTTTTTTAAAGTTGTCTCACATTCTTGAGACTGAAGAAATGAGCTTTTTCTTAACTTTCTTTTTATTTTTTTTTGGGGGGGGGGGATGAAGATATAATGATTCTTCTGTGTATCAACGGCTTCCCCGGCAGCTTAGTCGGTAAACAGTCTGCCTGCAGTGCAGGAGAGCCATGTTCCATCCCTGGCTTGGGAAGATCCCCTGGTGAAGGAAATGGCAACACACTCCATTATTCTTGCCTGGAGAATTCCATGGACAGAGGAGCCTGGTGGCCTACAGTCCATGGGTTTACAAAGAGTCAGACACAACTGAGTGACTAACACTTTTACTTTGACTGCATAGCAAGAAATGAGCTAACACTAGACAACCTTAAAAACTACACAAGGCTTGTCCTTCCAAAACTAGTATCTCCCACATGTTTTTGAAATACTATGGAACATCTTGTATCCTAGGCCTATACCTATACTCAAAACTATCTCCAACCCCACATTTTTCTTGGTGTCTCATTCCCTTATGATCTTATTTTCTAGTTGAAAATCATCAAATTCATAGACTCAGTTCAGTTAAGTATTGCAAGGATATAATCCAGAGAAATGACTAATGATATGAGCTTTTTGGCATGCAAAAATTAGCAGCAGGAAAATAGGCTTCTTTTGTGAAGTTCCAGAGTTAATCCTGAATAAGATGTATTATCATTTTTCAGAAGATTACTCTGCTATTTTTCTATAACTTAAAACATCCAATAGGAAATGTGCCAAAGAAGTAAGACCACATGCATCTCAGGAAGGTCATTGTTTCTAGTCTTAAACTTATTAAGATTCTACCAAGAGATAGCCATCAGGACAAAAGAAATCTGTCTTCAATAACATGGTTAAGGCTGCATATAAAAAGTTAAAAAAAGCAAAAACAAAAAAAACAAATTGTAAACCAACTATGTGCTGTGCTTAGTTGCTCAGTCATTTCTGACTCTTTGCAACCCCATGGACTGTACTTCAACTTAAAAAAAAGAAGATTTTATTTAAAATACATGAGACCATGTATATTTTGAGCATTTGGCTAAAAACTCACCATGTCTACTTTAAACCCTGCATTGATTAATAACAAGAATTAATTCAGAGCATGACTTTCTCAACATCAGTTCCACAGTGTCTCAGATTTCCTATATTAGTAACAAAAATTAAAAATATAGAACAAGTAGTTATTCTTTCTGATTCCATACCTAACTAGGGAATAAAATATAAATTTAATGAGAAGTAATTTTTTTCCATTGTAACTCCAATACCTGAAAAACTCTACCACATAGTAGTTGGTTAAAAAACATCTGATGTATGAAAACAAATGATACCTCTGTATTAAGAGAGATAACAAACACGGATTCTTTTATAATGGAGCTACATAAAAGGAGATGAATGGTTGACAGAAATGCCTTTATATGCTTATATCTATATCTGTATATATATTTATATGCCTTCATGTGAAAGAGTAATGCTGCATTAATTTCTGTCCATTTTAAACAATGGCTAATATTTATATTGATAAAACTAGGACACTGTGAAATATAATAATATTTTGCCTCATCTTCAACGTTGCTTAATTTATATTTCTATTTTTCTCTTCTGTGAAAGTTTTTCTTTTTTTTTAATGTTTTACTTTATATTAGAGTATTATTTGTTAGTAAAGTTGTTTTAGCTTCAGGTGTACAGCAATGTGATTCAGTTAGGCATATATCTATTCTTTTTCAAATTATTTTCCCATTTAGGTTATTACAGACTATTCAGCAGAGTTCCCTGTGCTATAGAGTAGGTTCTTGTTGATTATCAAATTTAAATAGAGCAGTGTGTACATGTCAATCCCAAACATATTTAACTGAAATATGTCTTTTCACATAACTCACTTTAAATTGTGTTGAAAGTAAGCAGAATGTACATTTTACTGATGATAACATATGAATTAGAAATATCTTCATTAGGCACAGTATCAGACATTCGAAAACAAGTGTCTTAAGATTTCTCTTCTCTTGAAAATCAAAAGCATAAGAAACTATTAGTTAAAATAGTCTTCCTCCCAAGAGAACTAGCACATTCTCTTTACTGACAGATAAGCAAAAATGTTGACAACTGAAGTTATCTTAGTTAAACTAGTTAAAACCAAACATTAGATTTTCTATAAATCGATGTTTGATCGAGGTGATTGCTAATTTATCTTCTCTGCTTATAGACTATATGCAAAAGCATTTGGTCTTTCATCATTACCAAATATGCTGAGAGAAAATTTATTTTGTTACCAATAGCAAACAATTTAGTTACTGTTCTTTTTAATATATTTTCTTCAATTATATAAATGGATTCATTTGAATCTCAATGGAGAAGAGGCACAGACTATTAAAAACTTGAATAATGAGCATATAGTTTTTCAAAACCACATGAAGAAGACACATAATAAAATCAAGATTCTGATAAAATACATATACGGTTGTAGTAAAACTTCAGGGTAAATGTCCATCCAGTTGCAATGGCAACTGGTACTAATACAGATTTGGTTAACATCTAGTAAGTATATAAGAGAATCAGAACAAACCAAAAAAAAGGGGGAGGGGGGAGAAGTTCATGCTGAACTTAAACTTTTGTGTGGAGGCACTAAACATTAGTGGACAAAGCAATACTCAGTAAAAGAAAGTGTTGTTAGTGTTGTCCAATTAAGAATAAATATTTTCCAATATACAGGATTTCAACTTATCAGTCCTTCATGAAAAAATAATTAGAAGACTAATTAAGCAAAGTAATCAGTGATGGTATAAACAGCAGCAGAATTCTGGTGAGCAGAAGATCTATTTAAATCTCAGATTAAAGATAAAGCTCCTGAAGAATTTATGGTAATGAAACACAATAGACATGCTACAGTGGAAATATGGAAATAAGACAACTTTTTAGAGTAGACTGGTGAAATTAAACAGTGAAATACCACTACATACTTACTAAAATGGTCAAATAGAAAAATCTGACAAAATCAATTACTGACAAAGATGAGGAACAACAGAAACTCTCATTCATTGTTAGTGGGAATGCAAAATGGTTGAGTCACTTTGGAAGCAGTTTCTTACAGAGCTAAACATTGTCATACCACATGATCTAACAGTTATGCTCCTGGAGGGTTCACCAATTGATTTGATAGCTAATGCCCACATAAAAAAAAAAAGCACATGAATTTTATAACAGCTTAGTTTATATCCTCTCTCTCTCTCTCTCACACACACACACACACACAAATTAGAAGCAACCAAAGTGTCCTTTGGACTTCCCTTGTGGCTCAGAAGATAAAGTGTCTGCCTACAATATGGGAGACCCAGGTTCAATCCCTGGATCGGGAAGATCCTCTGGAGAAGGAAATGGCAGCCCACTTCAGTACTCTTGCCTGGAAAATCCCATGGATGGAGGACCGTGGTAGGCTATAGTCCATGGGGTCGCAAAGAGTCAGACATGACTGAGCAACTTTACTTACTTAAAGTGTCCTTTAACATACGACGGGATAAACAAATTATGGTACATCAACATAACAGAATATTACTCAAAAATAAAAAAGAAATGAGCTATCAAATCACAAATAGAAATGGATGAAACCAGAATGAATGTTATTAAGTAAAATAAGCTCATCTGGAAAAGGTTACACACTGCATGCTGCCAATTATATGACATTCTGGAAAAAGTAAAACTGTAGAGCGAATAAAAAATATCAGAGGCTTTTTTCCCTCTTGCTTCAGAATAGTTTTATTATTTTGGATAAGGTATGTCAACGCTCTACAATTCTTCACCCACTTTGATGCACAAATCCACTTAATTGGATTCTTCATTGCCCCAGAGCTCATATACTGTGATGTGTGCATCTACAGGAACGTCGACATTGAAAGGATTGAGGAAACTACCATTTGCTGTGGCAAGTTTCAGATTCCACATACTGGACACAAATTTTACAAGGTCCATCACGAGCAGGATTAAGGTTTGGAACATGTAGTCTTTGTTGGGAGATGCCTTTTCCTTTTCTGGGAGAGCCAAATGAACTGCCCTGATGGACAAGAGGATTCTGCACATCACTCTCGCCACTCTCTCTTGCCAACTTCACTGTCAGGTACATCAGCACAGTGAAGAAAATCCAGAGCAACGTGAACTCAAGCCAGTTTCGGGCATGCTCTGGTAGATTCTGCCAAATTAAAAAGTGCCCTCTGCACAGGACCTTCCCCTGGAAGTCTTCAGCTTTCTCTCTCAGAGAAGTAAACATTAAGGTGGAGACATAGGTAACACCCATGGATAAGCACAGGAACCATTTGAGGGACCACATGGTAAGCCGAGAGGAAAAGGCCCCTGGTGCTCAGGTCTGCCCAGGCACTTGGAGACAGAGGACCAGCCAGGGCTGAGCCCTTGGTGATGTCACAGAGGGCCCCTCCCCAGCCAGAACCCATGTGGCCATTGTGATGACTTCAGGACACAGGATAAGGAGGCTTGCAGAGGTCAACCAGAAGTAGGGCTTAAAGAGAAATGGCAACATTTCCAGCGGGCAATCGAAAAAGAGGTGGGGAATGACAGAATGTCAGCTCCTTGAACCTGGTGCTCTACTGGGAGGGTGAGTTCATCTTCTATTCTTATTTTTCCATTTGTAAAATCCAGACACTGGGTGAGCAGAGCAGACTCATGGGCATATGACCCTGTGGAGCAGAGGGCCAAGTGGGAAAGAGATAGTAAAGGAGAGGCCACCAACTAGGAGCCACTGATGTGTTTTCTGTGGCCTACACTGTTCCTAAAAATGACTGTGCTAAATTGCTAAGTCGTGTCTGGCTTTATGAGACCCCATGGACTGTGCCCACCAGGCTCCCCTTTCCCTGGGATTTCCCAGGCAAGAATAGTGGAGTGGGTTGCCATTTCCTTCTCTCCAGGCATAGAGGATGTTTAAGGGCAGTGGAACTATTCTGTATGATGTTATGGTAAATACATGACACTGCATATTTCTCAAAACCAGTAGAATCTTACAGCACCAAAAGTGAATCAATGTATGTATACTAAAAAAATTTTTGGCATCAAGAATGGAATACAGAATTTGACTAAACAATATAATTATATTGCAAATGTATACAACCACCTCACTAAGATCTCCTGACTTAAGTAACTTTGGAAATGAACTGGAGTTTGCAAGACTGAATGCCAAGATAAAAGCACTTGATCTAGTTGTTAGTGTTCTCTCTCGTAGGGTTACGAGAGAGTTTAGTTAGTTTAGTTAACGATCTTGATACTGTTACACATGCATACTTGAATTAACAGTTAAATAGATGGCACATGAGCATACATAACATATAGTTCTTTGTTCTGTTAGCTGAAAGGGTCAAAGAGAAATGATACTCCCAAAATATGAAAGAAACAATGATGTAGAAATAAGTACAGATCTTCATTCCTAATACTATTTTCTAAGAAAAGAAACCAGGCTTCTAGGAGAAATTACTGATTGTAGGGCTCAGAGAAGAAATATAGAAGAGGAGTCCAGGTGTTCTTATTGTATCAAAAAGAAAGTGCTAAAAAATGCCCTGGAATAATGGGGTTATGTCAAAGAAGACAGGAATGAACTTCCAATGGCCAAAACTATAACAGGATGAGCAACATAATAAATTAGTAAGTCATTCTTTGGTATTATACCTCAAAGTATGAAGCAACTAATCATAAAGCAATTAGGTGAGATCCATCAGCACAAGCATCCATGACATGGGGGCATAGTGCTATAGTGGGCCAGATGAGATGGTAGGGGTGAAGAGGATATCCATGCAGACAGAGTAGCCTAGTATGGAGAGTCAGAACTCAAATAGGATGAAACGATAAGATCCACAAGAACAGGGAAGGGAGGTGTGTAGTATGAGATGTGAGAACTTGAGCAGAGAAAACAGGATATCTGTGCTAGGACATTTCATGGGTATTCAGTACCAAAGTGGGATTAAGAGGCCTTCACAGAGCAGAGAAGCCTGCCACAAGAGTCAGTTTAGTCCAGAGGATATTAAATAGGAGGCTGGCCAGGCATGCAGAGTAAAAGCCTAAGTCCAGAGAAGAGAAAATCCACACAGAGGAGGCAGATTCATGTAGGAAGTCAGATGCCAAGCAAGAGGAGAAGGGCATGGAAGTGGGGCAGTCCTGTGTGGGCAGTTAGAGGCTGTGTGGAACAAGGAGAGTATCTGCATGGGGGTAACCCAGTGCAGAATATCAAAACCCAAGCAGGGTAAAGGGGGTATATCTATAAAAGGGTTGCCTGGAGTGGGTGCCAGAGTCTGAACATGTTGAGAAAGGCATTCACATGGGTTGAGGACAATCCAGCATTTTGTGATATCCGAGTCAGAGCTATATAGGGAGGATACACATACACACAAGCATGCACACACACACATACACTTTCCAGACTCTGTCAAATGAGAGGAACTGGGAAATAATGGGTACATACAAGTCTCATATATTGGATTCTAAATTTCATTTTCCACTAAAAAATATTGGGAATTCCTGCAGAAACTGTTCATTCCATGAATCAGTCAGGGAAAGTACAAGGCATGCTTAGAATATCTTGTATCAAAAGGATCAAATTGTTCAAAGGATGATGCGGAGATTTCAAAAGGACAGAAAGCCCAGTTTAAGGAGGTCCCCACTATCCGAGGCTGGAACAATATGAATATCAAAATAAATAATGATAGTGACAATTCATGATACCTTTAGTAAAATAAGAGACTATTAATCAAATAAATTTAATTAAATAAATAAATCTAAAGTTTGGTGAGGAATAAAATATTTATATACCTTAAGATAGAAAAGAATATTTTAATTACAACATAGGGGAAAGCAACTTGACAGTGGAGAAGCTTGACAGCAACCACTTTAATCAAGTGATCCAAGAGAACATCATCAATATTGGGACACACTGAAATCATGAACCACCTGATAGAATGAGATGATATGAACATGGTATCATTTCCACCATTTTCCTGTCAAAGATGAAAAACATGATATTCATCATGAGCAAATACTGGATGGAGCAAAGTTAAAGAGAATTCTTCAAAATAACTGGCCTCTAGTTTTAGCATTCAAGTTATACTGCCTCATAGAATGAGCTGGGAAATGTCCCTTTCCACTTCTATGGATATATTTTGAATGCATGTGTGGCCAATTGGCATGACATTTGGTTTAAATGTAAGGTAGAATTCAGCAGTGAGGCTATCTGTGTCTAGTTATGGTAGGGGGACTTTTGTGAGGTGATTGGGCAAGATGTTTAAAAATACTAATTCTATCACTTTGCTATTCAAATTTTCATTTTCTTCTTGAGTCAATTTCCGTCATTTGTGTATTTCTAGAAATTTATCCATTTCAACTAAATTTTCTAATTAGTGCCATGGTGTTCCTTTACAATGATATTTATTTCTCGAAAGTTGGTAATATGTTTTCCTGTTTTACTCCTCATTTTAGTAATTTGAGTCTTCTTCCTCGCTTGATCAATATAGCTAAAGTTGTGCCAATATTTAGACCTTTCTAAATAACAAAATTTTCATTTGTTGAGTACCTCTGTCATTTTTCTATTCTCTATTTCCTTTATTTTGCTCTAATGTTTATTTTTTCCTATGGCTGCCTATTTGTATTTAGTTTGCTACATCCCCTAACTTAGGTGTGGTGTATTTTTTATTTCATTCTCCTCAAAGTAATTCAAGTCTATGCCCTTACCACAGATGCCAAGGAAGCTGAAGCTGATCAGTCATATGAAGACCTAGAAGACCTCCTAGAACTAACACCAAAAACAGATGTATTCATCAGTGGGGATTGGTATTCCAAAGTAGGAAGTCAAGAGATACCTGGAGTAACAGGCAAGTTTACCCTGGAGATCAAAATGAAGCAGGGCAAAGGCTAACCGAATTCTGCCAAGACAATGCACTCATCATAGCAAATACCGTTTCTGAATAACACAAAGGACGAGTTAACACATGGACATCACCAAATGGTCAATATTGAAATCAAACTGATTACATTCTTTGTAGCAAAGATGGAGAAGCTGTATGCAGTCAGAAAAAATAAGACCTGGAGCTGACTGTGGCTCTGCACATCAGCTTTTCATAGCAAAATTCAGGCTTAAACTAAAGAAAGCTGGGGAAACCATTAGCAGAGCCAGGTGCAACTGAAATCCAATCCCCTATGAATATGTAGTGGAGGTGACAAATAGATTCAAGGGATTAGATCTAGTTAACAGTGTGCCTGAAGAACTACAGATGGAGGACTGTAACACTGTACAGGAGGCAGCGAGCAAAGCCATTCTAAAGAAAATGAAAAGCAAGAAGGCAAAGTGATTATCTCAGGAGGCTTTAAAATTGCTGAAGAAAGAAGAGAAGCAAAAACCAAGGGAGAAAGGGAAATGTGCATCCAACTATAGGCAGTATTCCAGTAAGAGCACCCAGAGACATGAAGACCATCATCAATGAACAGTGCATAAAACTAGAAGAAAACAACAGAAGGAGAAAGAATAGAGATCTCTTCTTGAAAACTGGAAATATCAAGGGAGCAAAATGCTCCCTTGGCCATAGATGAGCACAATAAAGGACAGCAACAGTAGAGACATAACAGATGCTGAAGTGATCAAGAAGAGATGGAAAGCATACACGGAAGAACTGTATGAAAAAGATCCTAATGAACCTGATTATTATGATGGTTTGGTCAGTCACCCAGAGCCAGACATTCTGGAGTGTGAAGTCAAGAGGACCTTAGGAAGCACTATTGTTAATAAGGCTAGAAGATGCGATGGAATTCCAGTGGAACTATGCAGTTCCCAAAAGGATTATGCCATCGTGTTGCTGCATTCAATGTGTCAGCAAATCTGGAAGACCTAGCAGTGTCCATAGGACTGCAAAATATCAATCCTCATCCCAATTCTCAAGAAGGGTAGTAATGAAGAATGTGCTAACCATCTGACAATTAAAAAACTTGAATAATGAGCATATAGTTTATCAAAACCATATGAAGAAGACACATAATAAAGTCAAGATTCTGATAAAATACATATATGCTTGTAAGTAAAACTTCAGGGTATGTAAACAAGTTCAACTACAACTGGTACTAATATGGATTTGGTTAACATCTAGTCAGTATATGAGAAAATCAAAATAGACAATATAAGGCACGTTGCCTGACATCTCCTTACTGCCAGTTCTGAACTGTGTGATCTTATGCAAGTTGCCTGAACTCTCTGTGCTTCTACTTCTGAGCTTTCTGATTTTAGACAAGTTTGCTAACTTCTCTGTGCTTCCACTTCTGTGCTCTATGACCTTACACAAGTTGCCTGACAACTACTTCTTCCCCTTCTCAGCTCTGTGATCTTAGGCAAGTTACCTCACCTCTCTGTGCTTCCTTATCTGTGCTGTGTTCAGTTAAGTGCAGTATCTCTTTATGACCCCATGGACTGCAGCATGCCTGGCTTCCCTGTCCATCACCAACTCAAACACCTGTACATTGAGTCAGTGATGCCATCCAACCTACCCACCCTCTGTCATCACTCTGGCCTCCTGCCTTCAATATTTTCCAGCATCTGGGTCTTTACCAATAAGTCAGTTCTTCACATCACGTGGCCAAAGTAAGGGAACTTCAGCTTCAGTATCAGTCCTTTCAATGAATATTCAGGATTGATTTCCTTTAGGATGCAGTGGTTTGATCTCCTTGCAGTCCAAGCAACTCTCAAGAGTCTTCTCTAACAACACAGTTCAAAATCATTAATTCTTTGGCGATCAGCTTTCTTTTAGATCTGACTCTCACATCCACCCATGACTACTGGAGAAACCATAGCTTTGATTTGACCTTTGTCAGCAAAGTAGTGTCTCTACTTTTTCATATGTTCTCCTGGTTTGTCATAGCTTTTCTTCCAAGGAGCAACCGTCTTTTAATTTCCTAGCTGCAGTCACCATCTGCAATCATTTTGGAGCCCAAGAAAATAGTCTGTCACTCTCTCCACTGTCTCTCCATCTATTTGTTATGAAGTGATGGAACTGGATGCCACCGTGTTCGCATTTTGAATGTTGAGTTTTAAGCCAGCTTTTTCACTCTCCTCTTTCACATTCATCAAGGGGATCTTTAGTTCCTCTTTTCTTGCTGCCATAAGGGTGGTGTCATCTTCATATCTGAGGTTATTGCTATTTCTCCCGGCAATCTTGATACCACCTTGTGTTTCATCAACCTGTTGTTTCACATGCAGAACTCTGCATATAAGTTAAATGAGGAGGGTGACCATATACAGCTTGTGATACTCCTTTCCAATTTGGAACCAGCCTGTAGTTCTATGTCCGCTTTTAACTGTTGCTTCTTGACAAGCATACAGATTTCTCAGGAGACAAGTAAGGTGGTCTGATATTCCCATCTCTTTAAGAAAGTTCCACAGTTTGTAGTAATCCACACAGTCAAAGGCTTTGGTTTAGTCAATAAAGCAAAAGTAGGTGTTTTTCTGGAACTCTCTTGCTTTTTCTATGATTCAATGAATGTTGTCAATTTGATCTCTGGTTTCCCTACCTTTGATAAATCCAGCTTAGACATCTGGAAGTTCTCAGTTCACGTACTGATGAAGCCTAGCTTGGAGAATTTTGAGCATTCCTTTCCTAGTGTGTGAGATGAGTGCCTTTGTGTGGTAGTTTGAACATTTTTTGGCATTGCCTTTCTTTGGGATTGCAATGAAAACTGACCTTTTCCAGTTCTGTGGCCACTGATGAGTTTTTCAAATTTGCTGGCACATTGAGTGCAGCACTTTCACAGCATCGTCTTTTAGAATTTGAAATAGCTCAACTGGAATCCCGTCACCTCCACTAGCTTTGTTCACAGTGATGCTTCCTCAGGCCCACGTGACTTTGCATTCCAGGATGTCTGTCTCTAGGTGAGTGATCACACCATCATGGATATCTGGGTCATTAAGATCTTTTCTGTGTAGTTCTTCTGTGTATTCTTGCCACCTCTTAATATCTTCTGCTTCTGTTAGGTCCATACCATTTGTATCTTTTACTGTGCCTATGTTTGCATGAAATTTTCCCTTGGTATCACTAATTTTCTTGAAGAGATCTTGAGTCTTTTCCAATCTACTGTTTTCCTCTATTTCTTTGACTTGATCTCTGAGGAAGCTTTCTTATCTCTCCTTGCTATTCTCTGGGACTCTGCATTCAGATGGGTATATCTTTCCTTTTCTCCTTTGCCTTTCACTTCTATTCATTTCGCATTTATTGTAAGGCCTCCTCAGACAAACATTTTGTCCTTTTATGTTTCTTTTTCTTGGGGATGGTCTTGATCACTGCCTCTTAGGTAATGTCAGGAACCTCCGTTCATAGTTCTTCAGGCACTCTGCCTATCAGATATGATCCCTTGAGTCTATCTGTCACTTCCCCTGTAAAATCATAAGGGATTTGATGCAGGTCATACTTGAATCATCTAATGGTTTTCCCTACGTTCTTCAGTTTAAGTCTGAATTTGGCAGTTAGGAGTTCATGATCTGAGTTAGGCTCAGCTCTTGGTCTTTCTGCTGAATATTTACAGCTTCTCCATATTCAGCTGCAAGGAACATATTCAATCTGATTTCAGTATTGACAATCTGATTATGTCCATGTGCAGTGTCATCTCTGGTGTTGTTGGAACAGTTTGTTTGCTATGACCAGTGTATTCTCTTGTCAAAACTCTGTTAGCTTTTACCCTGCTTTTTATATTGTATTCAAAGGCCAAACTTGCCTGTTATGGCAGGTATCTCTTGATTTCCTGCTTTTGCATTCCAGTCCCCTATGATGAGAAGGACATCTTTTTAGGTGTTAGTTCTAGAAGGCCTTGTAGGTCATCATAGAACCATTCAACTTCAGCTTCTTCAGCATTAGTGGTTGGGGCATAGACTTGGATTACTGTGATATTGAATGGGTTTCCTTGGAAATGAACAGAGATTATTTTGTCATTTTTGAGATTGCACCTATCCCATCAGAGGCAAGTAGCCAAACCTATCTGTGCTTCTATATCTCAGCTGTGTGATCTTAGGCAGTTTGCCTGACCTCTCTGTATGTTCACTTCTGAACTCTGTGATCTTAGGCAAGTTGCCTGTATGCACTGTTCTTATATATCTGAGCTGTGTGAACTTAGGCAGGTTGCCTAAACTCTCTGTGTTTCTGCGTCTGAGCTGTGTCATCTTAGGTAATTTTGCTAACCTCTCTGCTTCCTCTTCGGAACTGTATGAACTTAGGTAAGTTGCCTGATCTCTCTGTGCTTCCATGTATGAGTGATGTGATCTTGGGTAATTTGCCTGACCTCTCTGTGCTTCCACTTCTGAGCTGTATGATCTTAGTCAAGTTGCTTGACATCTCCTTACTCCACTTATGAGCTGTGTGATCTTAGGCAAGTTCCCTAATCTCTCTGTGCTTCCCATTCTGAGCTGTGTTGTCTTCAACAAGCTTCCTAAATTCTTGTACTTCCATATGTGAGCTGTGTGACTTTAACAAGTTGCCTGCTCTCTCTGTGCTTCCCCTTGTCAGCTGTGTGATCTTAGGCAAGCTTGCTAACCTCTCTGTGCTGCCACTTTTGAGCTGTGTGAACTTAGGTAAGTTGCCTGACCTCTCTGTGCTTCCATATCTGAGCTCCATGATATTTGCTAATTTGCCTGATTTTTCTTTCCTTCCACTTCTGGGCTCTGATATCTTAGGTAGATTGCTTGACCACTACTGACTTCCACAGCTGAACTATGTGGCCTAGGGAAGTTGCCTTACATTTCTGTGCTTCCATATAGGAGCTGTGTGACACAAGGCATGTTGTCTAACTTCCCTATGCTTACACTTCTGAGCTAGCAGTCTTGGGGAAGTACCAAAACTTCTTGTGCATCCATATCTGAGCTGTGTGACCATGGAAATTTGCCTAACCACTAGGTGCTTCCACACTTTTCAGCTGTTTGGTCTTACATAAGTTGGCTGATCATTTTGTGCTTCCACTTCTGAGGTGTATGATCTCAGGCAAGATACATGACATTTCCTTGCTTATGAACTGTGTGTTATTAGGCAACATGGTGCTTGTCAAGGAGAGAGACGAGGGTGACCTGGCCTAAGGAACTCACTGTGCTGATGGAGAGAAAGAACAGGATCTTACTTAGACTTAGGAGGCAGAGAGGTGATGATGATTGAGAGTGCGGTGAGAGAGAGGCAGCAGGCAAGGATGGCTTTAAGCATCTCTGTCCTAAGCAGCTGGGGAGAAGGCAGCCTTGAACAACTGAGTCAGGCAACAGTAAAGGAGGTAAAGCTGTGCGGGGAGTGACCGGGATGGGTGCAGCTTGGACACGTTGAATATTCCTTGCCTGTGGGACTCAATCTGCTTCCTAAGGCCCACTTGACTTTACATTCCAGGATGTCTGGCTCTAGGTGAGTGATCACACCATAGTCATCATTTGGGTCATGAAGATCTTTTTTGTATAGTTCTTTTGTGTATTCTTGCCACCTGTTCTTAATATCTTCTGCTTCTGTTAGGTCCCTACCATTTCTGTCCTTTATTGAGCCTGTCTTTGCATGAAATGTTCCCTTGGTATCTCTAATTTTCTTGAAGAGATCTCTAGTCTTTCCCAATCTATTATTTTCCTCTATTTCTTTGCAGTGACCATTGAGGAAGGCTTTCTTATCTCTCCTTGCTATTCTTTGGAACTCTGCATTCAAATGGGTATATCTTTCCCTTTCTCCTTTGTTTTTCGCTTCCCTTGTTTTCACAGCTATTTGTAAGGCCTCCTCAGACAGCCATTTTGCTTTTTTGCATTTTGTTTTCTTGGGGATGGTCTTGATCCCTGTCTCCTGGACAATGTCACGAACCTCCATCCATAATTCACCAGGCACTCTGTCTATCAGATCTAGTCCCTTAAATCTATTTCCCACTTCCTCTGTATAATCGTAAGGGATTTGATGTAGGTCATACCTGAACGGTCTAGTTGTTTTCCCTACTTCCTTCAATTTAAGTCTGAATTTAGCAATAAGGAATTCATGATCTGAGCCACAGTCAGCTCCTGGTCTTGTTTGTGCTGACTGTATAGAGCTTCTCCATCTTTGGCAGCAAAGAATATAATCTGATGTCAATGTTAACTATCTGGTGATGTCCATGTGTAGAGTCTTCTCTTGTGTTGTTGGAAGAGGGTGTTTGCTATGACCAGTGCGTTCTCTTGGCAAAACTCTATTAGCCTTTTCCCTGCTTCATTCTGTACTCCAAGGCCAAATGTGCCTGTTACTCCAGGTGTTTCTTTACTTCCTGCTTCCTTGTTCCAGACTACTATAATGAAAAGGATATCTTTTTTGGGTGTTAGTTCTAAAAGTTCTTGTAGGTCTTCATAGAACTGTTCAACTTCAGCTTCTTCAACATTACTGGTCAGGGGTATTGAAATTAGAACAGGCATCCTTTCCCAAGTGTGTGAGTCAGACCCTGATGTGACATAGGAATAAGTACATATTTTTAATAGGTTCCTTGAGCCCTGTGTTCCTGAGCAATGCTTTTGCAAACATTCATCTCATGAATGAATCTCAAGAGGCAGTGTATAGTAATTTAAAAAGGAAAGTATCTGGTTGTCTGGTTTTCTTCAGTACAGCTGATCCTGGACAGTAGACCTCTGCTGAGGTTAGGAATTTGGGTATATAATTCGTTAGGGGTTTCCATTTGTATTTCACTTGTTGTTGATTAGTCCCTAGGTCATGTCCCACTCTTTTGCAACCCTATGGACTGTACCCACCAGGCTTCTCTGTCGATGGGATTTCCCAGCCAGAATACTGGAGTGGGTTGCCATTTCCTTTTCCAATGGATCTTCATTACCCAGGGATCAAACCCCAGTCTCCTGTATTAGCAGGTAAATTCTTTACCACTGAGCCACCAGGGAAGCCCTTGTATTTCCAATAAAATTGCCTTATATTTGACATACCTCTATTAGGTGTATTACATATGTCTGTGTGCCTGTGTGTTAGGCTTGCTTTGCTTGTTTGTTTTGTCAAAAAGCGAAAAGTGTAGTGGCTTTGCTTGCTTGAATCTCTCAGGGAATCAGCAACCGAGAAAATGTATAAAAAGAAAGGATTTCCTTAACTGAAGGGAAAGAATTTCCACAACTCCCTATGAAAGGGGTTTAATCTCCTGCCTAGAACATATTGACATTCAATGAACTCTTTCATGAGTGGTCATTTTAGGAAAGCCGTGGTTATACTATTCTTACTTGCATATTGGCTACATTTAAAATTATGCTTGAGATTCTGTGAAATAGGTAAGTAAAACTACACATCTAAGTGATCCATTTTCTTTTCCCTGCATATGGGTGCAGTACAAACCCAGTGTAAACCATCAGTTTTGGTGGGGCCAATGTGCCCTGTGAGGTAATTTTGTTTATACAGTAGAGAGACTGGATATGCTAACAGGAAATCTATACTTTGTTCAGTAGATTATTTATCTAATAAAGGGGGATGCAGAGCCAAGGGAATGTATAAGGTGGTGATTGTGAGTTAAAATAGGTGACGACATTAAGAGAGAGAGAGAGAGAGAGAGAGAGAGAGAGAGAGAGAGAGAGAGAGAGAGAGGTGTAGTGAATAGTGCATATCTAATGAATTTTAGCAGACATAGATGAAAAATGGTCAGGACCACTACCAAGCAGTGTGACCTTGAGTAAGATGCTCACCCTCTCTGATCCTCGGTTCCCTTGTCTGAAATGGGGACAATAATATTATATATTATCACATCCACAGGCAAACCCCATTCGTCACCGTCTGATCCCAGCCTTTGCTGGCTCCCGAGGCCAAGGCTCTCATCACACTTGTTGCACCATTGACTCCAGTCTGGCTCCCTGCCCACTGTGAACTCCTTGAGGACCCTTTTCCCACATGAAACATTCCTGTGGGTGCAAAGTCTGGAAAGCATCGGTCTGGGAGTCTGGTGCCCCGCAGGTGCTCAGAACACGTTTACCATCTTTTGAGTGATGATAAGGTGAGGTACACAGAGCAATGCAGCTGTTGTTATGCTGTCAATTTGTTTGTTGCAAACAACATATATGAAACGAGTGGCTAGAGCAAACCGATCGCCTCAGTTTTCTTTTGGTCCAGGGCTGGTTGTGTCTTATATCCCCACATTATCCAGAACCTTATTATACCAGAGTAACACCCACCTTTCCCCTTCCTAGTGTGTAACCATTGTAGCAGCCATTTCTTCTTCTTTTTTTTTTTTTCATTTATTTTTATTAGTTGGAGGCTAATTACTTTACAATATTGTAGTTGTTTTTGCCATACATTGACATGAATCAGTCATGGATTTACATGTGTTCCCCATCCCGATCCCTCCTCCCGCCTCCCTCCCCATCCCATCCCTCTGGGTCTTCCCAGTGTACCAGCCCTGAGCACTTGTCTCATGCATCCAACCTGGGCTGGTGGTCTGTTCCACCCTTGATAGAATACTTGTTTCAATGCTATTCTCTCAGAACATCCCACCCTCTCATTCTCCCACAGAGTCCCAAAGTCTGTTCTGTACATCTGTGTTTCTTATTCTGTTTTACATGTTGGATTATCATTACCATCTTTTTAAATTCCATATATATGCGTTAGTATACTGTATTGGTCTTTATCTTTCTGGCTTACTTCACTCTGTATAATGGGCTCCAGTTTTATCCATCTCATTAGAACTGATTCAAATGAATTCTTTTTAATGGCTGAGTAATATTCCATGGTGTATATGTACCACAGCTTCCTTATCCATTCATCTGCTGATGGGCATCTAGGTTGCTTCCATGTCCTGGCAATTATAAATAGTGCTGTGATGAACATTGGGGTGCACGTGTCTCTTTCAGATCTGGTTTCCTCAGTGTGTATGCCTAGGAGTGGTATTGCTGGGTCATATGGCAGTTCTATTTCTAGTTTTTTAAGGTATCTCCACACTGTTCTCCATAGTGGCTGTACTAGTTTGCATTCCCACCAACAGTGTAAGAGGGTTCCCTTTTCTCCACACCCTCTCCAGCATTTATTGCTTGTAGACTTTTGGATAGCAGCCATCCTGACTGGCGTGTAATGGTACCCCGTTGTGGTTTTGATTTGCATTTCTCTGATAATGAGTGATGTGGAGCATCTTTTCATGTGTTTGTTAGCCATCTGTATGTCTTCTTTGGAGAAATGTCTGTTTAGTTCTTTGGCCCATTTTTTGATTGGAATTTTTCCTGGAATTAAGCTGCAGGAGCTGCTTGTATATTTTTCAGATTAATACTTCGTTGCTTCGTTTGCTATTATTTTCCCCCATTCTGAGTGCTGTCTTTTCACCTTGCTTATAGTTTCCTTTGTTGTGCAAAAGCTTTTAAGTTTCATTAGGTCCCATTTGTTTATTTTTGCTTTTATTTCCAATATTCTGGGAGGTGGGTCATAGAGGATCCTGCTGTGATTTATGTCAGAGAGTGTTTTGCCTATGTTCTCCTCTAGGAGTTTTATAGTTTCTGGTCTTACATTTAGATCTTTAATCCATTTTGAATTTATTTTTGTGTATGGTGTTAGAAAGTGTTCTAGTTTCATTCTTTTACAAGTCATTGACCAGTTTTCCCAGCACCACTTGTTAAAGAGGTTGTCTTTTTTCCATTGTATATCCTTGCCTCCTTTGTCGAAGATAAGGTGTCCGTAGGTACATGGATTTATCTCTGGACTTTCAATTCTGTTCCATTGATCTATATTTCTGTCTTTGTGCCAGTACCATACTGTCTTGATGACTGTGGCTTTGTAGTAGAGTCTGAAGTCAGGCAGGTTGATTCCTCCAGTTCCATTCTTCTTTCTCAAGATTGCTTTGGCTATTCAAGGTTTTTTTGTATTTCCATACAAATTGTGAAATTATTTGTTCTAGTTCTGTGAAAAATACCGTTGGTAGCTTGATAGGGATTGCATTGAATCTATAGATTGCTTTGGGTAGTATAGCCATTTTCACAATATTGAGTCTTCCAATCCATGAACACAGTATATTTCTCCATCTATTTGTGTTCTCTTTGATTTCTTTCATCAGTGTTTTATAGTTTTCTACATATAGGTCTTTTGTTTCTTTAGGTAGATAGACTCCTAAGTATTTTATTCTTTTTGTTGCAATGATGAATGGTATTGTTTCCTTAATTTCTCTTTCTGTTTTCTCATTGTTAGCATGTAGGAATGCAAGGGATTTCTGCGTGTTAATTTTATATCCTGCAACATTACTGTATTCATTGATTAGCTCTAGTAATTTTCTGGTAGAGTCTTTAGGGTTTTCTATGTAGAGGATCATGTCGTCTGCAAACAGTGAGAGTTTTACTTCTTCTTCCTATCTGGATTCCTTTTACTTCTTTTTCTGCTCTGATTGCTGTGGCCAACACTTCCAAAACTATCTTGAATAGTAGTGGTGAGAGTGGATACCCTTGTCTTGTTCCTGACTTTAAGGGAAGTGCTTTCAGTTTTTCACCATTGAGGATAATGTTTGCTGTGGGTTTGTCATATATAGCTTTTATTATGTTGAGGTATGTTCCTCCTATGCCTACTTTCTGGAGAGTTTTTATCATAAATGGATGTTGAATTTTGTCAAAGGCTTTTTCTGCATCTATTGAGATAATCATATGGTTTTTATCTTTCAATTTGTTAATGTGGTGTATTACATTGATTGATTTGTGGATATTAAAGAATCCTTGCATTCCTGGGATAAAGCCCACTTGGTCATGATGTATGATCTTTTTAATATGTTGTTGGATTCTGTTTGCTAGAATTTTGTTAAGGGTTTTTGCATCTATGTTCATCAATGATATTGGCCTGTAGTTTTCTTTTTTGTGGCATCCTTGTCTGGTTTTGGTATTAGGGTGATGGTGGCCTCATAGAATGTGTTTGGAAGTTTGCCTTCTTATGCAATTTTCTGGAAGAGTTTGAGTACGAGAGGTGTTAGCTCTTCTCAATTTTTGGTAGAATTCAGCTGTGAAGCAATCTGGTCCTGGGCTTTTGTTTGCTGGAAGATTTCTGATTACAGTTTCGATTTCAGTGCTTGTGATGGATCTGTTAAGATTTTCTATTTCTTCCTGCTTCAGTTTTGGAAAGTTATACTTTTCTAAGAATTTGTCCATTTCTTCCAAGTTGTCCATTTTATTGGCATAGAGCTGCTGGTAGTAGTCTCTTATGATCCTTTGTATTTCAGAGTTGTCTGTTGTGATCTCTCCATTTTCATTTCTAATTTTGTTGATTTGGTTCTTCTCCCTTTGTTTCTTGATGAGTCTAGCTAAGGGCTTGTCAATTTTATTTACCTTTTCAAAAAACCAGCTCTTAGCTTTATTGATTTTTGCTATGGTCTCTTTTGTTTCTTTTGCATTTATTTCTGCCCTAATTTTTAACATTTCTTTCCTTCTACTAACCCTGGGGTTCTTCATTTCTCCCTTCTCTAGTTGCTTTAGGTGTAGAGTTAGGTTATTTATTTGACTTTTTTTTGTTTTTTGATGTAAGCCTGTATTGCTATGAACCTTCCCCTTAGCACTGCTTTTACAGTGTCCCATAGGTTTTGGGTTGTTGTGCTTTCATTTTCATTCATTTCTATGCATATTTTGATTTCTTATTTGATTTCTTCTATGATTTGTTGGTTATTCAGAAGTATGTTATTTAGCCTCCATATGTTGGAATTTTTAATAGTTTTTCTCCTGTGATTGAGATCTAATCTTACTGCATTGTGGTCAGACAAGATGACTGGAATGATTTCAATTTTTTTGAATTTACCAAGGCTAGATTTATGGCCCAGGATGTGATCTATCCTGGAGAAGTTTCCATGTGCACTTGAGAAAAAGGTGAAATTGATTGTTTTGGGGTGAAATTTCCTGTAGATATCAATTAGGTCTAGCTGGACCATTGTGTCATTTAAGGTTTGTGTTTCCTTGTTAATTTTCTGTTTAGTTGACCTGTCCATAGGTGTGAGTGGGGTATTAAAGTCTCACACTATTATTGTTTTATTGTTAATTTCCCCTTTCATTCTTGTTAGCATTTGCCTTACATATTGCAGTGTTCCTATGTTGGGTGCATATATATTTATAGTCGTTATATCTTCTTCTTGGATTGATCCTTTGATCATTTTGTAGTGTCCTTCTTTGTCTCTTTTCACAGCTTTTATTTTGAAGTCTATTTTATCTGATATAAGTATTGCGACTCCTGCTTTCTTTTGGTCTCCATTTGCATGGAATATTTTTTTTCCAGAACTTCACTTTCAGTCTGTATGTGTCCCTTGCTTTGAGGTGGGTCTCTTGTAGACAGCATATATAGGGGTCTTGCTTTTGTATCCATTCAGCCAGTCTTTGTCTTTTGGTTGGGGCATTCAACCCATTTACATTTAAGGTAATTATTGATAAGAATGGTCCTGTTGCCATTTGCTTTGTTGTTTTGAGTTCACGTTCATACAACCTTTCTGTGTTTCCTGTCTAGAGAAGATCCTTTAGCATTTGTTGAAGAGCTGGTTTGGTGGTGCTGAATTCTCTCAGCTTTTGCTTGTCTGTAAAGCTTTTAAATTCTCCTTCATATATGAATGAAATCTTTGCTGGGTACAGTAATCTGGGTTGTAGGTTATTCTCTTTCATAACTTTAAGTATGTCCTGCCATTCCCTTCTGGCCTGAAGGGTTTCTATTGAAAAATCAGCTGTTATCGTTATGGGAATCCCTTTGTGTGTTATTTGTTGTTTCTCCCTTGCTGCTTTTAATATTTGTTCTTTGTGTTTGATCTTTGTTAATTTGACTAATATGTGTCTTGGGGTGTTTTGCCTTGGGTTTATCCTGTTTGGGACTCTCTGGGTTTCTTGGACTTGGGTGGCTATTTCCTTCTGCATTTGGGGGAAATTTTCATGTAGCAGCCATTTCTTAACTGAATTGTCAGTGAGTGAGCCCTGAAAATCCTCGGCTCAAGGTTTTGTTCCTTCGAGTGGGTGAGGGACATCCTGTCTTCTATCCCCACTCTGACAGGACTGTCTATTGTCCGTCTCTTCCCACTTGGCTTGCCCTTTATTCTGTGTTTTGGACAACCCTTTGCGTCCTGAGGCTGAGGTGTCTCCTAGGTTATGGCTGCATTCAGCACTGTGCTGAGGGCATTGATGACCAGGTGGGCGCTGGGGGGGAACTTGTTGGATGAATACAGCTCAGAGAGCCAGGCTACTTTATTTCACTGGTGAGAGGTGTAGCTTCCACTCTGGCTGCCATCAGTAGGATGGACGGTTTGAACTCACTGATCAGTGTCCTTGGGCAAGTCCACAGGAGCTCTGTCACTCTGCTCTCCTCATCTTCCTCTTGCTTCCATAGCTGCTTGTACTCCTTACCCTCCCCTGTGCCCTTCTTTGTGCTCCCACTGCTCTCCATGCACATGTACTCTGTGCCTGAGCCTGAGCTGTCTCCTAACTTCATGTTGTGTGATTGTCAGTTACCTTTCTGATTAGGCCACTTTGAGGAGTTTTCTCTTCACTTGCAGCCCAAAGTGGATGCCCAAATATAGTAATCATCTTGGGTCTCCTTTTATTCTTCTTCCTTCATTTTTCCTTTTTTAAATTTTTACTTTTTTTCCTTTTATGAGGAAACATTATAGTGTTGTGGGTAAGGACACTAGCTCTGATTCAGACAACCTTGCTTTCAACCCAGTTCTGCCACTTGTTATCATATCATCTTGAGAAATTAAATTGTCCTGCTGTGCCATACTATCTCACCTGAAAACGGGTGAATTATTCTTAATGACAACATGAACTGAGCGGATTTTAATTGTGAATATGGAATGAGGTTAGTAGAAATGTGCTGGCTTGTTCCCTGTTGTAACAACTACTGAGCTGCCACGGGGCAGGTCGCAGGTCAGCCCTTACCTTCAAGCATCAGGAAGCACTTCAAGGTCACATTAGATATCTGTGTCTAGTCCTAGAGGCTCTTTCTTTCTCAGCCACAGTCCTCAAGCCTTTCCCTCACAGCTGGATGAACCCTCAGCGGGAGGCTGGCTTTTCTGTTAACGCATCTCCCACCTGGAAACCTCCACCGGACTTGATCTTCTATTGCATGCATGATTCTGTACATGGCAGTTTTGTTCTCAGATGGATTGGGGTGGGGCTGCTTATATTGCAAGGGGATGCCCAGGACTGGTAACAAGGGTGTGATGTTTCCCTGTTCCCCCATGGCACTGAAACTCTCTGGGGCCTGTGCCCAAACTCCTCTCCCCATGTCATCTTCCTCCATCTCACAGTTCACAGTTAACACTCAAGTTGTGTTCCAGTGCAGCCCCTACCAGCCCAGTCAGGCTCCTTCACGCTCAAATTACTTATCTATAACATGGCAATAACTCTACCTGTTGGTGAGGTTTCTTGGGAGACCTACCGGAGATAACAGATGTAGAACACCTAGCGTCCATGACCTGGCAGGGGGAAGGCACTAAATAAATGGCTGTGCCCTCTATCTATCAGTTTCTTCAATGCACAGCACCTGGTGTGGGGTACTACGGTGACTCAGTCAATGTCTTTGGATTGGACTGAGTAAGATGTGACATATTGGGGGTGTATCTGTCAGGCTTCTGCAGAGAAACACAACCAAATAGAGAGAGACATATTTTAGGGAATTGGATCATGGACTCATTGGTGCTGGCAGTTCTGATATCTTTAGGGCAAGTCGGCTGGCTGGAAATCCAAGTTGCCATCCAGATTGTGAAATCTGCAGAGCAGGCCAGCAACTTTGAATCTCATGCAGGGTTTCTCAGGCTGTACTCTTGAGACTAAATTGTATCACCCTCAGGAAGCTTCAGTCACTGCTCTTAAGGTTTTTCAACTGATTGGATGAACAGACTGTCCCTCACCCTGCTGCCCGCCCCTCCCCCCATTATGCACTTCTATTAAAGTCTAATTATTACAGTGTGAATCACAGACCAAGTACCATAGTAGCCCACCATCTAGTGGCTAACATCTGAACAACGGGGCACCAGAGCTAAGCCAAGATGACTTTTACTTTATTTATCACAGTGGGGAAGCAGTACACTGGGAGACATCACCTCCCAAACAGAATCTCTGGCCAATAGGCTGGCTGTCTAGCTTTACTCATCTCAAGTAAAATCTGCTCCCTGGCCTCAGAAACCACATGAGATAACGAAGGAAACTTGAGGCAGTGGTGACTGAAGCAGAGATTTGTTGCGAGATCTTTATTCATATGGGCCAAGTGACTTCAGGGAATGAAATGGGATGGGGTGATGAAGGAAATGAGATGATGAATTTATTGCCCCAGCCACCTCCTTGCCCCCAGGCAGCTGACTTCAATAGGGCTGGCTGCTGTTGATGTCTTGTGTATAGGCTCACTACGAACAACATCATGTGTGTTTTATGAGAAACTTGGTGGGCAAATCAGACAGCATGGTCAAATATTCATTTCTCAGAGTGGATGGAGGGAGAAGAGAGAAGAGAATGGTCAATTGTAAGTCAGTTTGTAAAATCTCAGTGTTTATTCACAAGGGGTGTGTGTGTGTGTGTGTGTGAGTGTGAGTGTAGTGTGTGTGAGTGTGGTGTGTGTGTGTGAGTGTGTGTGAAATCTTTTCTTTATCTGAGAATTGGCTTTGTATGTGAAGAAATATCATTGTGAGAGACTCCCTGTGACATGTGAAAAGTGGTTGGGAGTGAATTTGGTTCAGGTCATTTTCCAAATGTTTCACACCATGTGTTTGTATAAGGGGACAGCAGTAGCCCTTAAGAACTGAACTAAGTGGTCGACATACAAGTTTCAGTTACTGAAATCTGAAGAGGCTCTTTCTGGGATGTGTGTTCCTCCTAGCCTGTGGTCACAGGCAACTCATAGGATTTGAACCCTTTCTTGCTAATGTGTTTTGTTTCCTGCCCTTGAATGTGCTGGAGGCTGCAGGTTCGGTTACTAAAGTTGCTAAGTAACAGTTCTCTGAGAAAAGTAGCTCTCTAGAAAAGAGCAGTGCCTGGGAAGCTGATCTAAGGTTTTAATATAGCCTGTGCTGTAATTTTTGTTAGCTTCACCCAAGATATGATTATTCAAGGAATACAGAGAGATGCACCTACTTCAATATCTACCATTGGATTTTTCAAATTAACATACAGTAAAATTGGCCTGGTTTTCTTTCTTATTTATTTGTTTATCATTGGCTGGACTGAGTCTTTGTTGCTGTGCGAGGGCTTTCTCTAGTTGTGGAGAAGGAGGACTACTCTCTGGTGGTGGGGCATGGGCTTCTCATTGCAGATACTTCTCTTGTTGCAGAGCACAGGCTCTAGGCTTGTAGGCTTCAGTAGTTGCAGCAGGCAAGTTCAGTAGTTGTGACACACAGGCTTGATTGTCCCGCAACTCGTAGAATCTTCCTGGACTAGAGATCGAATGCTTGCCTGTTGCATTGTCAGGTGGATTCTTTTTTTTTTTTTTAATCATTAATATAATTGGAGAGTAATTATAATATTGTGATGGCTTTTTGCCATATATCAACATGAATTGGCCACAGGTATACATGTGTCCCCCCATCCTGAGCCCCCCTTCCACCCTCTCCCTCTGGGTTGTCCCAGAGCACCGGCTTTGAGTGCCCCGCTTCATGCATGGAACTTGCATCAGTCATCTATTTTATTTATGGTAATGAACATGTTTCACTGCTATTCTCTCAAATCATCCCACCCTCACCTTCTCCTACCTACTTGAAAAGTTTATTCTTTATGTCTCTGTCTCCTTTACTGCCCTGCTTGTAGGATTGTTACTATTGTCATTCTAAATTCCATATATATGCATTAATATATACTATTTGTCTTTCTCTTTCTGACTTCACTCTGTCTAACAGGCTCCAGGTCCATCCACCTCATTAGAACTGATTCAAATGTGTTCTTCTTTATAGCTGAGTAATATTCCATTGTGTATAGATACCATGACTTGCTTATCCATTCATCTTCTGAAGGACATCTACATTGCTTTCATGCCCTAGCTATTGTAAACAGTGCTGCAATGAACATTGGGGTACATGTGTCTCTTTCAGTTCTGGTTTCCTCAGTGTGTATGCCCAGCAGTGGGATTGCTACATCATATGGCAGTTCTATTCCCAGTTTTTCAAAGAATCCCACATTCTTCTCCAGAGTGGCTATACTTTTATAGCCATGTGTTCTGGGAAACAAACTGACTCAGAAGGACAATGCAGATAGTGGAGTGCAGTTTATTACACAGGCGGGCCCAAGGCAGAGTCTCCTCTTAGCCAAGGACCCTGACCAGCATTTGTGAAAATCTTTTATACCTCATGTGTACGTGTCCAAACCCACCACCCCAAATTCCTTGAAACTTACATAAACAAAGGAAGGGTAAATACAACTACCATAACCCCTTCATTCACGTGTTATGTGTTCAAACAGTTAATAATCAATAAGCTTGCAGTTACATTCCAAACAGTTAATAATCAATAAGCCCATGGTCATGTTCCAACCAGTTAATAATCGATAAGCCTGTGATTACATCCTGATAGATATGGAAAAAAATTATGACCTGTCCAGATGCAGGCGTGATTACGGTATATTTTCTCTTAGGTGATGAGTAACCTGGATATGATCTTCAAGGTTCCCCTGTCCGGAGGGGGTGTTCTCCTTCCATTGTCCTTCCCACAGGCACTAAGCAGAGAGTTCAGAGTCCACTGGAGAGGTGGCTGAGCACGATCAGCACGGACAAGCCTCAGATGGAGTCCAGGCCCTATGAATTCCTTCTTCAACACCAGTTTGCATTCCCACCTAGAGTGTAAGAAGGTTTCCTTTTCTCCCCACCATTTCCAGCATTTATTTGTTGGTAGACTTTTTGTTGGTTGCCATTCTGACCACTGTGAGGTGATACCTCATTGTGGTTTTGATTTGCATTTCTCTAATGATAAGTGATATTGAGCACTTTTTCATGTGCCTATTAGCCATCTGTATGTCTTCTTTAGAGAAATGCCTGTTTAGCTCTCCTGCCCACTCTTTGATTGGGTTGTTGTTTTTCTGGTATTGAGCTGTATGAGCTGCTTGTATATTTTGGAGGTTAATTCTTGTCAGTTGTTTCATTTGCTATTGTTTTCTCCCATTCTGAGGGATGTCTTTTCACCTTGTTTATGGTATCCTTGGTTGTGCAAAAGCTTTTATGTTTAATTAAGTCCCTTTTGTTTATTTTTGTTTTTCTTTCCATTACTCTGGGAGGTAATGGCAAATCACTTCATGTCAAATAGATGGGGAAACAGTGGAACACTTTATATTTTGGGCTCCAAAGTCACTGCAGATGGTGACTGCAGCCATGAAATTAAAGATGCTTACTCCTTGGAAGAAAACTTATGACCAACCTAGACAGGATATCAAAAAGCAGAGACATTACTTTGCCAACAAAGGTCTGTCTAGTCAAGGCTATCGTTTTTCCAGTAGTCATGTATGGATATGAGTGTTGGACTATATAGAAAGTTGAGCACTGAAAAATAAATGCCTTTGAACTGTGGTGTTGGAGAAGACTCTTGAGAGTCCCTTGGAAAGCAAGGGGATCCAACCAGTCCACCCTAAAGGAAATGAGTCCTGAATATTCATTGGAAGGACTGATGTTGAAGCTGAAACTCCAATACTTTGGCCACCTGATGCGAAGAGCTGACTCATTGGAAAAGACCCTGATGCTGGGAAAGATTGAAGGTGAGAGGAGAAGGGGACGACAGAGGATGAGATGGTTGGATGGCATCACTGGCTCAATGGGCATGAGTTTGAGTAAACTCCAGGAGTTGGTGATGGACAGGGAGGCCTAGCATGCTGTGGTCCATGGGTTTGCAAAGAGTTAGACACGACTGAGTGAATAAACTGAACTGAATTCTGGGAGGTGGGTCGTAGAGGATCTTGCTGTGATTTATGTCAGAGAGGATTCTGCCTATGTTTTCCTCTTAAGAATTTTAGAGTTTCTGGTCGTACACTCAAGTCTTTAGTCTATTTTGAGTTTATTTTTGTGTATGGTGCTAGAAAGTGTTCCACTTTCATTTTTTTACACATAGTTGCCCAGTTTTCTCAGCAATACGTGTTGAACAGACTGTCTTTTCCCCACTGTATATCTGTGCCTCCTTTGTCAAAGATAACCTGTGCACAGCTGTGTGGATTTATCTCTGGGCTTTCTATTTTGTTCCATTGATCTATATTTCTGTATTTATGCCAGTACCATACTGTATTGATGAATGTAGCTTTGTAGTATAGTCTGACGTCAGGAAGGATGATTCCTCCAGTTCCATCGTTCTTTCTCAAGATCGCTGTGGGTATGCGGGTCTTTTGTGCTTCCATACAAACTGTGAAATTGTTTGTTCTAGTTCTGTGAATAGTACCACTAGTAGTTTGATCGGGATTGTGTTGAATCTATAGATTGCTTTGGGTAGTAGAATCATTTTCACTATATTAATTCTTTGAATCCAAGAACATAGTACATTTCTCCATCTGTTTGGGTCATCTTTTCTTTCAACAGTTTTTTTTTCCCCCCTTTATTTATTTATTTATATTTTCAGTGGGTTTTGTCATACATTGACATGAATCAGCCATGGAGTTACATGTATTCCCCATCCCAATCCTCCCTCCCACCTCCCTCTCCACCCGATTCCTCTGGGTCTTCCCAGTGCACCAGGCCCGAGCACTTGTCTCATGCATCCCACCTGGGCTGGTGATCTGTTTCACCATAGATAATATACTGTTTTCTGTATACAGGTCTTTTGTTTCTTCAGGTAAATTTATTCCTAAGTGTTTTATTCTTTTCATTGCAATAGAGAATGGGATTCATTCTTTAATTTCTCTTTCTGATTTTTCATTGTTATCATATAGGAAAGCAAGGGATTTCTGTCTATTGATTTTATATGGCAGGGGGATTCTTTACCACGGGACCACCAGGGAAGTCCTGGCCTGGTTGTCTTTGGGTGTACAGCTCTCTGAGCACTGACACCCAGAGAGAATCCAGTGACCACCACCATGGATCCTGGCCACGTCCATCACCCCAAAAACGCCCAGGTGCTGCCCCTTTCTGGTTTTGCCTTCCACACCCCAATCCCTGGCAAAAGGATCAGTCCTCCTTTACTACACTTTTTCCTATGTAATTTTAAAAGTCTTTACATATTCTGAATATAAGACTTTTCTCAGAACTGTGATTCACAAACACCTTTCTCCTAAAAACAAATAGCTTCCCTTTTCATTACAGGAGACATGAGTGATGAAATCTACTTTTCCTAGAGCCCAGTGTTGTGTACCCAGCAAGTGCCCATGAGATTCTTCAAAAGTGAAAATGAATTCTGCTCTCTGTCTTTTTGTGCTCTCAGCTACTCCCCAGAGCTATATTTCTGCAGAAATCTGCGAGTCTTCTGCAGACAGGGACACTTGAGAACAGGTGAATTTTTGGAGTCTGAACTTGTGATCTCATCAGAGAGCTTCAGAGCTCAACCTGTCTTGCGAGACTTGTCTCCCAGCTTCAAGGGAGAAGGTAAGTCAGGCCAGGGTTTTCTTCTTGAAACTCAGAGGCCTGAATTTACTCACTGTGGGTATGTTTAGCAGAGGTAACATGGAATTTCAAGGCTGTTCATCCTTACCAGATATCAGATCACATTTAATATATTTCATTCTGTCACCTTATTTAATCCACTTTCATAGATCCATCATCTTGGAAGGTTTCAACCCTAATTGATGAGGTGATAAAACAGAGGACAGGGAGGTAAGGGGAATGCTCACAGTCATATAAGTTGTCAGAGGAAATGTGACCCACAGATCTTAGCATCATCCATTTAGAGACCATACTGTTTATTTTTCAGTAAGGTTGTAATTTGTGCATGCATGCTAACTCACTTCAATCATGTCCAACTCTTTGTGACCATATGACTGTAGCCCACCAGACTCCTCTGTCCATGGGACTCTCCAAGCAAGAATACTGGAGTGGGTTGCCATGCTCTTCTCCAGGGGATCTTCCTGAATCAGGAATCAAAACCACACCCCCTGCAGCTTCAACACTGCAGGAAGATTCTTTACTGCTGAGCCACTGGGGAAACCTCAATTTGACATATGATATTATATTAGTTTCAAGGGCACAGCAAAGTGATTCCATATTTTTAAACATTATGAAATGATTTACTATGATAAGTTTGGTTACCATCTGTCACCATAGAGATTTATTACGATATTATTGACTATATTCCCTGTATGTACATTCCATTCCCATGACTTATTTTTATAACTGGACGTTTGTATCTCCTAATCCCTTCCCTGTTTTACACATTTCCTTACTCCTTCCTCCTCTGGTAAACACCAGTTTGTTCTGTGTCTCTGACTCTATTTCTGTTTTGTTTCCTGTGTTCTCTTAGTTTATTTCTGAGATTCCACACATAAATAAAACTGTGTGGCATTTGTCTTTCTCTGTGTGCCTAGCTTTATTTGTCATAATACCCTTTAGGTCCATCCATGTTGTCACCAATGACAAGATTACATTTTTAAATTGCTGAGATATTCGTGTGTGTGTGTGTGTGTGTGTGTGTGTGTATGTCATTTTTTCCTTTTTGATTCATCTATCGATAGGCACTTAGGTTCCTTCCATATGTTGGTTATTGTAAATAATGCTGCAGTGAATAGAGGAGCACATATATCTTTTGTGTCTAGTGTTTCTTCTGTTCTTCAGAAAAATACCAAGAAGTGTAATTACATGTTAGTCAACAAAACAAGCAAAAACAAGTCCGGGAGCTGACTGTGGCTCAGATCATGAACTCCATATTGTGAAATTCAGACTTAAATTGAAGAAAGTAGGGAAAACCACTTGACCATTCAGGTATGACCTAAATCCAATCCCTGATGATTATACAGTGAAAGTGCCAAATAGACTCAAGGGGTTAGATCTGATAGACAGAGTGCGTGAAGAACTATGGTGGAGGTTCATGACATTGTACAGGAGGCAGTGATCAAGACCATCCCCAAGAAAAATAAATGCAAACATTCAAAAATGGTTGTCTGACGAGGCCTTACAAATAGCTGAGAAAAGAAGAGAAGCTAAAGGCAAAGGAGAAAAGGAAAGATATACTCATTGAATGCAAAGTTCCAAAGAATAGCAAGGAGAGATGAGAAAACCTTCCTCAGGGATCAATGCAAAAAAATAGGGGAAAACAATAGAGTGGGAAAGGCTAGAGATCTCAAGAAAATTAGAGATACCATGGGAACATTTCATGCAAAGATGAGCACAATAAAGGACAGAAATGGTATGGACCTAATAGACACAAAAGATATTAAGAAGAGGTGGCAAGAATACACAGAAGAACTGGACAAAAAAGATCTTCATGACCCATATAATCACGATGGTGTGATCACTCACCTAGAGCCAGACATCCTGGAATGTGAAGTCAAGTGGGCCTTAGGAAGCATCACTAGAAACAAAGGTAGTGGAGGTGATGGAATTCCAATTGAGCTACTTCAAATTCTAAAAGATGATGCTGTGAAAGTGCTGCACTCAGTATGTCAGCAAATCTGGAAAACTCAACAGTGGCCACAGGACAGGAAAAGGTCAGCTTTCATTCCAATCCCTAAGAAAGGCAATACCAAAGAGAGTTCAAACTACCATACAATTGCAGTTGTCTCACACGATAGCAAAGTAATGTTAAAAATTCTCCAAGCCAGGCTTCAACAGTACGTGAACTGTGAACTTCCAGATATTCAAGTTGGTTTTCGAAAAGGCAGAGGAACCAGAGGTCAAATTGCCAACATCCGCTGGATCATTGAAAAAGCAAGAGAGTTCCAGAGGAACAGCTACTTTTGCTTTATTGATTACACCAAAGCCTTTGACTGTGAGGATCACAACAAGCTGTGGAAAATTCTTAAAGGGATGGGCATACCAGACCACCTGACCTGCTTCCTGAGAAATCTGTATGCAGGTCAAGAAGCAACAGTTAGAACTGGACATGGAAAAACAGACTGGTTCCAAATAGGAAAAGGAGTATATCAAGGCTTTATATTGTCACTCTGCTTATTTAATATACATGAAGGGTACATCATGTGAAATGCCAGGCTGGATGAAGCACAAGCTTTAATCAAGATTGCTGGGAGAAATTTCAATACCCTCAGATATGCTGATGACATGACCCTTATGGCAGAAAGCAAAGAAGAACTAAAAAGCCTCTTGATGAAAGTGAAAGAGGAGAGTGACCAAAGAAGACATACAGATGACTAACAAACACATGAAAAGATTCTCAACATCACTCATTATTAGAGAAATGCAAATCAAAACCACAATGAGGTACCATTACACGCCAGTCAGGATGGCTGCTATCCAAAAGTCTACAAGCAATAAATGCTGGAGAAGGTGTGGAGAAAAGGGAACCCTCTTACACTGTTGGTGGGAATGCAAACTAGTACAGCCACTATGGAAAACAGTGTGGAGATTTCTCAAAAAACTGGAAATAGAACTGCCATATGACCCAGCAATCCCACTTCTGGGCATACACACTGAGGAAAGCAGATCTGAAAGAGACACGTGCACCCCAATGTTCATCGCAGCACTGTTTATAATAGCCAGGACATGGAAGCAACCTAGATGCCCATCAGCAGATGAATGGATAAGGAAGCTGTGGTACATATACACCATGGAATATTACTCAGCCGTTAAAAATCATTCATTTGAATCAGTTCTAATGAGATGGATGAAACTGGAGCCCATTATACAGAGTGAAGTAAGCCAGAAAGATAAAGAACATTACAGCATACTAACACATATATATGGAATTTAGAAAGATGGTAACGATAACCCTATATGCAAAACAGAAAAAGAGACACAGAAGTACAGAACAGACTTTTGAACTCTGTGGGAAAAGGTGAGGATGGGATGTTTCGAAAGAACAGCATGTATATTATCTATGGTGAAACAGATCACCAGCCCAGGAGGGATGCATGAGACAAGTGCTCGGGCCTGGTGCACTGGGAAGACCCAGAGGAATCGGGTGGAGAGGGAGGTGGGAGGGGGGATCGGGATGGGGAATACGTGTAACTCCATGGCTGATTCATGTCAATGTATGACAAAACCCACTGAAATGTTGTGAAGTAATTAGCCTCCAACTAATAAAAAAAAGAAAAAAAAGACATAATCATTAAAAGTAAGATTTTGGTATAAGAATAAGCAGACTGATGGGACTGAAAAGAAAATTCAGTAATAAAGCCAAGTAGAGGTAGTGAAAAAAAAAAAAAAGAAAGAAAGAAAGAAAGTGAAAGAGGAGAGTGAAAAAGTTGGCTTAAAACTCAATATTCAGAAAACTAAGATTATGGCATCCAGTCCCATCACTTAATGCCAAATAGATGGGAAACAATGGAAACAGTGAGAGACTTTATTTTGGGGGGTTCAAAATCACTTCAGATAGTGATTGCAGCCATGAAATTAAAAGACGCTTGCTCCTTGGAACAAAAGCTATTACCAACCTAGACACATTTTAAAAAGCAGAGACATGACTTTACCAACAAATGTCTGTCTAGTCAAAGCTTTGTTTTTTCCAGTAATCATGTATGGATGTGAGAGTTGGACTATAAAGCAAGCTGAGTACTGAAAAATTAATTCTTTTGAACAGTACTGTTGGAGAAGACTCTTGAGCGTCCCTTGGACTGCAAGGAGGTGAAACCAGTCCATCCTAAAGGAAATCAGTCTTGAATATTCATTGGAAGGACTGATGCTCAAGCTGAAGCTCCAATACTTTGGCCACCTGATGCAAAGAACTGACTCATTGCAAAAGATCCTGATGCTAGAAAAGATTGAAGGCGGGAGGAAAAGGGGACAACAGTGGATGAGGTGGTTGGATGGTATCACCAACATGATGACCATGAGTTTGAGTAGGCTCCGGGAGTTGGTGATGGACAGGGAAGCTGGTGTCCTGCAGTCCACAGGATTACAAAGAGTCAGATATGCCTGAGTGACTGATCTGATCTGATGGTAGTTCCAGTTTTCAGTTTTTGAGGAAACCCTCATTGTCTCCATCATGGCTGCACCATTGTACATTCCCACCCACACCACATGCTGGTTTCCTTTGCTCTACATTCTCACCAACATTTGTTACTTGCTGTCTTTTTGATAATAGCTACTTGACAGGTATGAGGGAGTACTCATTGCGGTCTTGATTTTTTAATGCCTGATGATGAGATGTTGAGCATCTTTTCACATGTCTATTGCCCATCTGTATCTCTTTGGAGAAATGTCTGTTCAGTGCTTTGCCCCAGGTTTAAATCGGGTTTTGGGTCTTTTCCATAATACATTCTATGAGTCCTTTAGCTATTTTGGATATCTACCTCTTTTTGGATATATATTACTTGCTCATATCTTCTCCCACTCAGTAGGTTGCCTTTTGGTCTTGTTGACAGTTTCCTGTGCTGTGTAAAAGCTTTTCAGTTTGTTGAACTCCCATTTGTTTCTTTTTGCTTTTGTTGCTCCTGCCTGAGAAGACAAGTCAAAAAACTATTGCTGAGACCGATGTCAAAGAGCATACTGGCTGAGTTTTCTTCTAGGAGTCTTATGGTTTAAGGTCTAAAATTTTCATCTTTAAAGTTTTGTTGTTGACGTTTATTTTTGAATGCTGTATAAGAAAGGGGTCCAGTGTTCCCCTAAATGTTTATTGAAGAGACAGCATTTTCCCTAATGTATGTTCTTGGCTCCTTTATCATAGAGTAATAGACCATATGAGCACAGGTTTATTTCTGACAGAGCATCCTCAGCTGTACCCTCTGTAAAGGCAGGAGTGAAGTGAGAAGACCCAGTGAGTTCAGTGTCCATCCACAGCTGGTTGCACACCAAGTCTGGATAAGATAGGTCATTGATGCTACTCACAATGCACTGGGGCATAGATAGGCATCCCCACCTGGCACAAGTTCCCCAGGGTGGGGATGCCATGGGCTCACTCCAGCAGCCAACCCAGGTTGATCCTTTAGTGAATCAAGAAGGTTTTCACTATATCTGTTACAACCCACCCCCCCCCCCCATGCCCTGCCAGACTGGCTATTGAGACATGGAGGTGAGGAGCAATTGAATGGCCCATCACTGCCCTCGAGAGTTTAGTCATTAAGCAGAGAGGAGATCTGACACACTTAGATGTGGTGGTGAGTGCATCATTGATCACCTCTGAGGGTGCATTGCTAGGAGACGAGAGGAGTGAGAAGGATCAGGGTAGGGTAAAGTGGACATGGTGGGGGAGGGGACAGGATACTCTGGGTGCTTGCTCTGCCAGTCCCAACTGCAGAATTACCCACATCCTGCATGAGGGCACCCAGAATATGGATGGGCGGGTGTAAATGAGGGTATCAGCAGTGCCACCCCTTTCCCACCTCAAAATCTGTATCCCCAACCTGCTTATTGGGTGTTGGTGATCTGGGGGTCACTTCTGAGACAGTGTATTCTCCCCAGTTGCAGAGTAGGAGCCAGAATTCCTGTGATGTGCAGATGTCCAGCATGTCAAATTGTAGGCCATAGTCTGAGTCATAGGAACCAACATCCCAGAGAATACTGGATGGGAGTTGGTTGAAATGCAGTGGCCAAATATCAAATCTGAATGTACCTGTAGCAAGCAATGATATTGAACCATATGCTTAAAGACTTCCCACAAAGTGAAGTCATCGACCTCCTGATTTCATTAGTGAAATTTATCACATGTTTTAAGAAGAAATAACACCCATCCTTCACAGATTCTTCCTGAATAGATAGCAGGGAGGAAGGAACACTTACTAACTCATCCTATAAGAACAATATCACCCCACTACCAAAGCCGGACTTGACATCACCAAAAAGCTACAGACCCATATGTATCATGAATAGTGATGCATACACCCTCAAAACAGTATTAGCAAGCCAAATCAAGAAACATTTGTGAAGGGTTGCACAAGATTTATCCCAGGGTTGCAGTATTAGATCAACACTCAACTTCAGTTATGGGAAACAGTGTATTAATATAATGAAGGACAGAAACCACCTGTCATCTTGACAGAAAAAGAAAAAGCATTCAATTCAAGACACAATTCAAGACCTGTTAGTCGATAAATAAGTAACTAACTAAATCAATAAACACGGTCAACCAACTCGGGATAGAAGGGATCGTCGTCATTGTGCTGAAGAACATCCCCAAGAAATATCCAGCTCTCGTTACACCACATGTAGTAATGTTGAGTGAATGCTTTCCTCTTGAGATCCAGACCAAGGATAGGAGGTCTGCTTCAACCACCTCTATTCCACACTGACTGAAGTGTCTAGCATGTGCACCGTGCAAAACAAGAAATGAAAATGTGGAGAAATGAGAAATGAAACCTATGTCCACACAAATACTTGTCCTTACATGTCTTTCACAGCAGCACTGTTTGCAATCTCCAAACAGTGGAGCAGCCTAAATGTCTGTCAGCTGGAGAGTGGTGAACAAAGTATTCTGTACCCATATAGTGGAATAGCATGATGGATGAAAAGTGATGAACTTCTGTTTTCTGCGGCCACATGGGTGAGCCTCCAAAGCATTATGCTAAGTGAAAGAACCCAGACACAAAAGGCCACTTCCTGCAGGAGTTCCTTTGTATGAAATGCCCAGAAAGGGCAAAACTACAGAGACAGAAATTAAATGAGAGGCTGCCTGGGCCTGCAGGTCCTATTGGGGATTGACTGCTGATGGGTACACAGAACCTTTCTGTGGTGCTGGCAGTGTTCCACAACTGCACTGTGGTGGTGGTTGCACCACTGTGTGAAGTTACTAAAAGTCACTGCACTGGATGCATCGAATGGGTGTGCTTTGCAGTATGTAAATATACCTCAGTAAAGCAGTTTAGGAAGGTAATGCAGATGTCCAAGTGAGGTATGTGGGAAAGGAAATGCCATTGCTTTTGTAACAACAAGGAGTGCCCCTGCTCCTTCCACGTTCTGAGTCCAGCCTCTTCCACATGTGCTAGATGCTCCCTCCAGAAACAGTCGCTGTGCACGTCAGGACAGAATCCCCAGTGAGCACACATGTCTAGTGTGTCTCTGTGTTCATGCACAGTTGCCCGTTGTGTGAACACATGTCAATGGCTCTGGACAGGCTCTCAGAACCCACCCTGCATCTGAAATTCTACTTAGCTGTTTTTCCATTCTTCTCAAATCACATGAGCCCAGCTTCCATTCCCCTGGTAACAGACGTCAGCCCTTAGCTCCAACCTCTGTTCACAGGAATACCTGTAGCCAGGTGTGAGGCCCCTGCCTGAGCTCAGCAACCCAGGAGGGATCCTCAGCAGAGCAGTAACCAAGACAATGGAACTCCATTCATCCTCCTTCTGCCCCCAGGACTGAGGTGCATTCCCTCTCCCCTCATCTGCCTGAATGTCTGGTAAGGAAGGGACTTGGGGGCATAACCACACCACTGAGTCATTGAAATTGTCCTAAATATGGCTGTGAATAAATACATCAAAAATACCTCTCAGAAGGAAAAACAAGTAATTACAATTTTTAAAAAAATTTCATTAGTAGCAAACATGGCTTCTCAGTTCAGGATTCTACTTAAAACCAGGATGGGTGAGGCATCATGAGATTGTGCTTCTCAACCTAAACTGTGCATCAAATCTCCCCTGGAGAGGCTTTAGAAGAGCCAATGTTGGCAGGACACCCCCAGAGAGTCTGAAGTAGTAGTTCTGAAATGTGGCCCTGGTGTGAGCATTATTTGAAAAAGTTCTCTTATGAAAGCTGAGATTGCAGCTGTGGAAATAGAACCCATTCTTACAAGAGGAAATCGAAAATTTGCAACTCCTCTCTATAGGAAAGCAGGCTTTCATCATGACCTGATGGCTATCTTAGGCTGAGGAAAGGGACAACTTGCCCAAATTAATACTTGTTTGAAAACTGACCTTGTGCTGGCTCTGCTGCCTGTCCTGAATCCAAAGTTTTACAGTTTAAACCCTGCTGTTAATGAAACTCAGAGCATTTTAGTTCTTGTCAGGATCCCTTATGCCTAGTTAGTTGAATAAATTTCCAAAATACTGTGGAGATAATTTCATGCAACAGATCAGAATAGTGCTTCAAAGATTAAAGATGGCTGAGAATTGTAGCTGTTGATGTAGATGTAGAAGGATCTACATCTGTCAGCTAATCTGCTGCCTATGCTCAGTTGCAGTTCTAAACTTTTTCCTGTGTTATCAAATTAACTCCCATGTTCAGATGAAGAACAAATAGGAACAAAATGTCTACTGGGAAAAACACAGTTAAGCAATCCCTTGTTTGGTGTACACCCATGGAGACCCACCTTCCTAAATGTTCTCCTTTAGGGATCTCTTCTGGATATTCTTTGGCACATTTCCCAGTGATGGGCTTACACTGCTGTGTCCTGACTCATTGTCTTGTTAAAGACAGGGCTTTCAACCTCTCAGGTGTATTACAGTGCCTGGGTTTTCTCAGAGATCCAAAAGAGGGTGATGGCCTGTGCTCAGGACATCTTCAGAGCGTGTCTGCAGGAACAGGGCCTTGCAGAGGAACTGATCCCCACCTGTGGCAACAGGGAGAGCTCGGGTGAGCCTTTTCCAGAGCAGCTCTGGGGAAGTCATGGCACGGTGAAGATCACACCCAGCAGTATGCCTGGGATTGTGGTTTAAGGAATTGGGTGGATGGCAGTGCCATGCATGAGACAGGGAATGTTGGCCTGGGGCCACTAGCAGGTCTACAGGGCTTATGGGACATCTGAGTGCTGATGCCCCATGCATCTCAGCCTGTGAGGGATGTCTTAGGTGGATTTGGTGATAGGAAAAGCCATCAGCACACAGGGGATACTGATGAAAACAAGTCAGATTGGTAAAAGCTCTGGGGGGTGACACGGTCACCCAAGGGTCATATATAGAATGGAAGAGTATGGGGCAGAGGTTGGAAACCAGAGGAAAATGAAACCAAGCTTTAGGAGGGGATCAAAGTAAGCGGACAGACAAGGATACGTAGAAGTAATTGACTGAGAGGTAGGGGGAAAGCCAGGGTGGGCTTCTGTCACAGACTCTGACCAAGAAAAGTGGTTTTGAAAACGGAATGTGTCTTTGGCCAGTATAGCATTGGTTACCATGGTTAGGCCCATGGAACTCTTGGGAGACATTAGCAAGGGGATGTTTTGTGGATAGCCACATGAAGGAGGAATCGAGAGGTAACCAGGTAAGGATGTTCCTGGAGTCTTCACGTTCAAGAAGCATGGCTTGAAAAGAATCTAAGGCACAGGGTATTGGAAGTAGAGGGCTGTGTGCTTGTAGGGTATGCTATTTTCTGTTCACCAAACCAAAAAGACCAAGATGTAAGTTCCAAAAATTCCTAAGAATCATCAGGAACGTTGTCTAGAAGACAGAGTGGAGAATTGGAATGATCCTCACAGGTGAGTCTTCACGTTGAGAAGGGTTAGAGTTTGGTGGTTTCAAGGCAGCAGTGGAGTTCCAGGAAGACTTCCTTCCTCTCCCTCTGAGCCCCATTCTGCCTCTGCAACCCATGTTCATGGGAAGAGCCAGGGTGGTGGTGAGGGGCACAGGTTGCTGAGATCACAGTTTCAGTGTATGCACCTCAGACTCCATGGGCACTTCAGTGTATTTGTTCTCCCTGGCTGATCTAATCTTTACCATGAGTGTTCACCCTTCATACTGGTTAGTAAGGGGAAAACTCCCACTGAATTTACTTTTAACCTGGAAAGTGTGGTTGCATGGAACCAACTCAACATCCACAGATACAAATGCTCAGTCTGTTCTGGTGAAAATGCTCTCTACTTTTTTCAGCAATGGGGTAAGGCTATGTGTCCCTTGCAAGGCTCGGGGTAATGTGGGAGGGGGAATCTATAACATGGCACAACTTTGTTCCTCATAGTGGCCTCAGTGATCCCTGAGGGAAAGATGATTCTCCTCTCCTGGCTCCAGTTGGTGGTGCTGACTTGAACCGCCCACAGGTGGGGGTGGTGAAACTTGCCTTTTTGTCTCCCTCCTCTTGCTGTGGACCCGGTGCTCCCTGGATGACTGAGCCTCAGCCACTCTGCTGGCATCTGCAGACCCTTCTGAATCTGGGTCTCATCGTCCAGCCCATCCTTGGTCAGGGATGTCTGTCCACTCCTCAGCCTCAGCTGCAAGGTGTCCTGGCCCATTGCCTGGTTAAGCTTTGTCTGGATTCAGTCCCTTTCCACATTTCTTCCTCAGGTGATGCAGATCCCTCCCTTGGATCTCAGCAGCGCCAGGGCAGGAACCAAAATCAGCTCCAGAAAACTAAACTGCTAAACTGCAGCTACCCATCAACCCAAAGACGTTGTTGGGTCATTGTACAGTGTTCCCCTATGAGTCCCAAGTGTGAATGGGGTGGAATCCTCCTGTCCCTGGGGTTCCTCTTCATTTCTTGTCACACTTCCCTTGCTTAATTTTTGTTAGTTTAATATGTGTCATGGTGTATTTAGCCTTAAGATATCCCATATAGGCCTCTCTGGGGTCTCGGACTTAGGTGGCTATTTCCTTACATGACTACTAATATCTTTTCATGTGTATCTTTGTGATCCATAGATCTTTGGTAAAATATTTATTCCAGCTTTTGACCCCCCACTTTTTAATTAGTCTTTTTATTTTTATTCTTTCTTTTATAAACATTCCTTTTAAATTATATATAATTTTTGGCTGCTTTAGGTCTTCCTTTCTGCACACAGACTTTCTCTAGTTACAGAGAACAGGGGCTATTCTTCATTGTGGTGCATCAGCTTCTCACTGTGGTGGCGTTTCTTGTTGCAGATAGGAGCGCTAAGGTGTGTGGGCTCAGTAGTTTTAGTGCACGGGCTTAGTTGCCCCCCTGCAGGTGGAATAGTCCCAGTCCTGGGAATGAACCTGTGTCTCCTGCATTCACAGGTGGATTCTTAAACACTGGACCAGCAGGGAAGTCCTATTTTCTTATATTCTTGAATTTTGAGGGTTTCTCTATATTCTGGTTATAAGTAATTTATCAAATAGTTGTTTTAAAAATATTTTCTCCCTGTATGTGGCTTGTCTTTTTTCTTTTCAAGATGTCTTTCTAAGAGCAATCTTGAAGTATAATGTATCAATTTTTCTTGTATGGATTATGCTTGTAAAAAAAATCTTTGCTTAATTATATTAGTTTTTGGGCTGCCATGACAAATTATCACAAATTTGGTGGCTTAAAACATCAGAAATTTATTCTCTACACTTCCTGAGGCCAGAAGTTCCAAATCAAGATGTCGGCATAGTTGGTTCCTTTTGGATGCTCTAAGGGAGAATCTGTTCCATGCCTCTCTCCTAGCTTCTGCTGGCAAGACATGATGTTACTTGGGTTATGGGTGCATCACTTCAGTCTTCACCTTTGTCTTCACATGGGGATTTCCCCTCCACTTGTTTCTGTGTGTCCACTTCTCTTCTTATAAGAGCACCATTCTTTGGATTTAAGCCCCACCTTAATCTAGTATGGCCTCATCTTAACATAACTAATTACATCTGCAAAGACTATGTTGAATAAGAGTGGCAAGAGTGAACATCCTTATGATGTTGCTGATCTGAGAGGACATGCTTTCAGTTTTTCAATATTGAGAATAATGCTTGCTGTGGCTTTATCGTATATGACTTTTACTATGTTGAAATCAGTATTCACTATTCAGTTCAGCTGCTCAGTTGTGTCTGACTCTTTGCAACCCTATGGATTGCAGCATACCAGGCTTTCCTTTTTATCATGAGCTTACACAAACTCATGTCTATTAAGTCGGTGATGCCATCCAACCATCTCATCCTCTGTCATCCTCTTCTCTTCCTGCCTTCAATCTATCACAGCATCAAGATCTTTTCCTACGAGTCAGCTCTTCGCATCAGGTGGCCAAAGTATTGGAGCTTCAGCTTCAGCATCAGTCCATACTATGTATATTCAGGAATGATTTCCTTTAGGATGGATAGGTTTCATCTCCTAGCAGTCCAAGGGACATTCAAGAGTCTAACACCACAGTTCATAAGCATGAATTCTTCAGCACTCAGCTTTCTTTATAGTCCATCTCTCACATCCATACATGACTACTGGATAAACCATAGCTTTGACTTAACAGACCTTTGTTGGTTAAGTAATGTCTCTATGTTTTTAATATGCTGTCTAGGTTGGTCACAGTTTTTCTTCCAAGGAGCCAGTATCTTTTAATTCCATGGCTGCAGTCACCATCTGCAGTGATTTTTGAGCCAAGAAAATAAAGTCTGTCACTGTCTCCGCTGTTTCCCCACCTATTTGCAGTGAAGTGATGGGACCAAATACCATGATCTTAGTTTTCTGAATGTTGAAATTTGAGCCAACATTTTCACTCTCCTCTCTACTTTTATCAACAGGCTCTTTAGTTCTTCACTTTCTGCCATCAGGGTGGTGTCATCTGCGTATCGGAGGTTATTGATATTTCTCCCGGCAAACTTGATTCCAGCTTGTGTTTCATCCAGTCTGGCATTTTGCATGATGTACTCTGCATAAAAGTTAAATAAGCAGGGTGATAATATACACGCTTGACTTACACCTTTCCCAGTTTGGAAGCAGTCTGTTGTTCCATGTCCAGTTCTAACTGTTGTTTCTTGACCTGCATACAGATTTCTCAGGAGGCAGGTAAGGCAATCTGGTATTCTCATCACTTCAAGTATTTTGGAGAGTTTGTTGTGATCCACACAGTCCAAAGATTTAGAGTAGTCAATGATGCAGAAGTAGATGTTTTTCTGGAACTCTTTTGTTTTTTTGATGATCCAGTGGATGTTGGCAATTTAATCTCTGGTTCCTCTCTCTTTTCTAAATCCAGCTTGAACATCTGGAAGTTCATGGTTCAGGTACTGGTGAAGCCTGGCTTGTAGAATTTTGAGCATTACTTTGCTGACATGTGAGATGAGTGCAACCATGAGGTAGTTTGAACATTCTTTGGCATGGCCTTTCTATGGGATTGGAATGAAAACTGACCTGTTCCAGTCCTGTGGCCACTGCTGAGTTTTCCAAATTTGCCGGCATAATGAGTGCAGCATTTTAACAGCATCGTCTTTTAGGATTAAAATAGCTCAGCTTGAATTCCATCACTTCCATTAGTTTTGTTTGTAGTGATGCTTTCTAAGGCCCACTTGACTTCGCATTCCGGTATGTCTTGCTCTAGTTGAGTGATCACACCATCATAGTTATTTAGTTCATGATGGTCTTTTTGTGTAACTCTTTTGTGTATTATTGCCACTTCTTAATATCTTCTGCTTTTGTTATGTCCATACCATTTCTGTCCTTTTTTGTTCTGATTTTTGTGTGAAGTGTTCCCTTTGTATCTGTAGTTTTCTTGAAGAGATCTGTAGTTTTTCACATTGTTTTGTTTCCTCTGTTTCTTTGCATTTATACCTGAGGAAGGGTATGTTATTTCTCCTTGCTATTCTGTGGAACTCTGCATTCAAATGGGTACATCTTTCCTTTTCTCCTTTGCCTTTAGCTTCTCTTCTTATGTTGGGATAGTTTCCCTCTATGCCCACTTTCTGGAGAGTTTTATCATAAATGAGTGTTGACTTTTCTCAAGAGCTTTTCTGTGTCTATTGAGATGATCATAAGGCTTTTATTCTTCAATTTGTTAGTATGGTGTATCTTATTGATTGATTTCAGTATGTTGAAGAATCCTTGTATCCCCGGAATAAATCCCACCTGATCATGATATATGATTCTTTGAATGTGTTGCTGTATTTTGTTTGCTAGCATATTGCTGAGGATTTTTGTGTCTATGTTCATCAGTGAGATTCGTCTGTAATTCTCTTTTGTGTATGGTATCTTTGTCTGGTTTTGGTATCAGTGTGTTGCTTCCTGGAGAGTTCCTCCCTCTGCAATTTTTTGGAAGAGTTTGCAAATGATAGCTGTTAGCACTTCTCTAGATGATAAATTTGACTTTGAAGCCATTTGGTCCTGAACTTTTTTTTGTCGCAAGCTTTTAAATTATGGTTCCGGCTCAGATGGTAAAGAATCTTGCTGCAATGCAGGAGACTTGGGTTCAGTCCCTGGATCAGGAAGATCGCATGGAGAAGGAAATGGCTACCAACTGCAGTATTCTTGCCTGTAGAATTCCAAGGCAGAAGAGTCATTTCTTCACATCAGGTGCCCAAGGCAGCTACAGTCGATGGGGTTACAAAGAGTAGGACACAACTGTGTGACTAACACTTTCATTTTCATTACTTGTGAAATTGGTCTGTTTATATTTTCAAATTCTTCTTGGTTCAGTCTTAGAAAGTTGTATCTTTCTAGGAATATGTCCGTTTCTTCCAGGTTGTCCATTTTATTGGCATACAGTTGCTTGTAGTATTCTTTTATGGTCCCTTGTATTTCTGCAGTGTTGGTTGTAATATCCCCTCTTTCATTTCTAATTTTATTGAGTCGTCTTCCTTTTTGTTTCCTCTTGCAGTCTTGCTAAGATTTACCTGATTCTTTTATCTTCTCAAACAACCAACTTTTACTTTTATTGATCTTTGCTATTGTTTACTTCATTTCTGTTTCACTTATTTCTTATCTGATCTTTATTATTTCTTTCTTTCTACCGACATTGGGTTTTCTTTGTTCTTCTTTCTCTAGTTGTTTTAGGTGTTAGGTTAGATTGTTTATTTGAGATTTTTCTTGTTTCTTGAGGTGAGATTGAATTGCTATAAGTTTCCCTCTTAAAACTGCTTTTGCTGCTTCCCGTAGATTTGAGGTCAATGTGTTTTCATTGTCATTTCTTTCTATGTATTTTTAACTTTTCTCTTTAATTTCTTTAGTGATCTGTTGGTTTTTTTTTTTTTTTTTTTTTTTAAGCAGTGCACTGTTTATCCTCCATGTCCTTGTGTCTTCTTACAGTTTTTTTTTCCCTGTAATTAATTTCAAATCTCCTAATGTTGTGGTTGGAAAGGATGCCTGATAAAATTTCAATTTTCTTAAATTTTCTGAGGAATGATTTGTGACCAAATATATGGTCTGTCCTGGAGGATGTTCCATATGCACTCGAGAAGAAAGTGTACTCTGCTGCTTTCAGGTGAAATGTCTTTTAATCGATTCAGTCCATCTGGTCTATTATGTCACTTAAAGATTGAGTTTCCTTATTAATTTTCTGTGTGGATGATCTCTCCCTTGGTGCAAATAGAGCGTTAAAGTCCTCCAGTGTTATTTTGTTAGTGGCAACTTCCCCTTTCATGGTTGTTAGCATTTGCCTTATATATTCAGGTCCTTCTGTGCTGGATGCATAAATATTTGTAGTTGTTATATATCCTTCTTGGATTGATTCCTTGATCATAATATAGGGTCCTTCTTTCTCTCTTGTTGTTGTTCTTCAGTCGTTCAGTCCTGTCCAACAATTTGTGGCCCCATGGACTGCAGCATGCCAGGCTTCCCTGTCCTTCATTATCTCCCAGAGCTTGCTCGAGCTCCTGTCCATTGAACCAATGATCCATTCCAACCATCTCATCTTCTGTCACCCCCTTCTCCTCCTTCCTTCAATCTTTCCCAGCATCAGGCTCTTTACCAATGAGTCATCTCTTCACATCAGGTGGCCAAAGTATTGGAGCTTCAGCTTCAGCTTCAGCAACAGTCCTTCCAATGAATATTCAGGGTTGATTTCCTTTAGGATTGACTGGTTTGATCTCCTTGCAGTCCAAGGGACTCTCAAGAGTCTTCTCCAACACCACAGTTTGAAAGCATCGGTTCTTTGGTGCTAAGCCTTCTTTATGGTCCAACTCTCACATCCATACATGACTGCTGGAGAGACCATCGCTTTCACTACACAGACTAGCTTTTGCTTGTCTGTAAAGTTTTTGATTTCTCCATCGAAGCTGAATGAGATCCTTGCGGGGTAGAGCAATCTTGTTTGTAGGGTTTTACCTTTCATCACTGTAAATATATCCTGCCACTCCCTTCTGGCCTGCAGAGTTTATGCTGAAAAAACAGCTGATAACTTTATGGAATTCCCTTGTATGTTATTTTTGTTTTACCCTTGCTGCTTTCAATATTCTTTCTTTGTATTTAATTTTTCTTCATTTGATTAATATGGGTCTTAGTATGTTTCTCTTAGGATTTACCCTTTATGGGACTCTGCACTTCTTGAACTTAGGTGGCTATTTCCTCTCCCATGTTGGGGAAGTTTTTGACTATAATTTCTGTGAACATTTTGTCAGTCCCTTTGTTTTTCTCTTCTTCTTCTTCTAGGGCTCCTGTAATTTGATTATTAGTGTGGTTATTTTTCTCCCAGAATTCTCTAAGACTGTCTTTAATTCTTTTCAGTCTTTTTTTTTTTTATTATTATACTCAGCAGTTATTTCCATCATTCTGTCTTCCAACTCACTTATTCATTCTCTTGACTCAGTTAGTTCGCTATTGTTTTTTCTGGTGTATTCTTTCATTTGAGTTATTGTGTTTTCATCTCTATTTGTTTGTTCTTTAGTTCTTCTAGATCTCTAGACACTTAAACGTGTCTTGTATTTTCTAGATCCATGCCTCCATTCTATTTCCAATGTTTTGAATCATCTCTACTCTCTTTGCTCTAAAATGTTTTTCCTGTAGGTCACCTATTTCCGCATTTCTTTGGTCTCACAGTCATTTTAACTTGATCCTTTGCCTGTAACATATTTTTTCTCATGTCATTTCTTTTGATGCATGGGACTGTGTTCCTATCTTACTAGTTGTTTGCCCTGAGGCATATAGCACAGGAGTTTGCAGGCAGTTTGGTAGAATCATATCTCGGTGCTGAGATAGGGCCCTCCAAGAGACCTGACTTCAATTAATATTCTTTGGGGCCTGATTTTCTCTGTTAGTCCAGTAGTTTGGACTACATGCTCCCACCACAGAAGCTGAGGCTTGATCTCTGGCCCATGAATCAAGATCCTGCAAGCCACATGGCACAACAAAAAATAAAGAAAAACAAGAAAGAGGAGCAGAACAATAACAAAAAAATAAAATAAATTTAGAAAACTAACAGATATACTAGAGAAAATAAGCATATAAATGAAATAATCACTGGAGGTAGAACAAAACCACAATAGGATAATAGCCACACACACCTCCCCCCCCCCCCCCCCACCAAAAAAAAAGCCTTTGTGCTGTGGAGGTGGGGCTTAGGTGGATGGAACTTAGCCAGGGTAGGGTCAGGCACGGGTGGGGCCTGGGGACCCCACAGGAGTGGGGGTGGGGTGAGGGGAACACCAGGTGTATTCCCCTGAACTCTGGAGGGTCCTTCCCATCCCAAACTGATACCATGGAAGTAAGAGTGTCTCTCCAGGTCAGGGAAAAGCTTTCCTCCCCTAGCTGCCCCTCAGGGAAACCAACCGCAGCCAGACTCCACTTCTCCTCACTCTTACTACCCACCCTCCGCCCCCCAACATCCTACCCCATTGCTCAGGGGTTCCTCTGTTCCGTCTGGCTGTCAAAGCTCCCTTCCAATCTCCAGTAGGTGCCCTAGCTGTCTCACTTTTTTGATAATGTCCTTTGAACGATAAAAGGTGTCATTTTGATGATTCCAAATTGTGCATTGTTTCTTTTGTTGCTTGTGCTTTTGGTCATATAAGGGGAATCATTGCTTAATCAAAGATTAACATTTACATCTGTATTTTCTTCTGAATGTTTTATAGGTTTAGCTCTTATATTTAGGTTTTTGATCAGTTTTTAGTTAATTGTTATATACAGTGTGACATATAGGTCTAAATTAATTCTTTTGCATATGACCATCCAGTTACCCCAAGACCATTTCTTGAAACATTATTCTTTGCCATTGAATGGCCTCTGCACCCCTCACAATAATCAATTGAACACAGAGATATGGGTTTGTTTCTTGACTCTATTTTATTCCATTATCTATCTATGAACTATCCTTATATCAGCACCATAATGTCTTAATCATTGTAACTTTGAAGAGGGGTTTGAAATTGGTAAGTGTAAGTACTTGTCCTTTTTCAAGACTGTTTTGTCTGTTCATGAACACTTTTATTTCTTACAATTCGAAGATCAGTTTGTTGACTTCTGGGGGAAAGAGCAGTTCAAATTTTGATAGGGGTCTATTAAGTGAGTACTGCCACCTTAACACTAATAGTAAGTCTTCCAATCCATAAATGTGAGATCTCTTTTTATCTTATTTTACCTTTATTTATCTAGACTGTCTTTACTTTCACTCAACAGTATTTTGTAGTTTTCAGTGTAAAAGTCTTGGATGTGTGTTGAAATATATTTGATTTTGGTATATGATCTTGAGAGGGTAACAGGCAGGAAGGTTAGGGGCTCCCAAACGGAGGAAATACGCTGCAAGTATCAGACATTTTTTTATCTTTCTCTTAAGTGGCAGGAGGAAACAAACTACAAGTGTCAGATTTTTTCCCTTCTCTATACAAATTAAAAGGAGGTTTCCTTTAAAATTCTGTGTTGCCATGATGACACCTGGTTCCATCTGAACTTAACTTTGCTCACCTCTTGAGCTGACCAATGCGTTTTTCTTATGGAAATGTTTTTCTTAAGCTATGCTAATGAACTATGTATTTACCTTAGACTCTGTCTTTCTTCAAGTAGTTTCCACCCAAGACTCAGAACCGACTTGACAAACCAGTATGTTTTGCTCATGCAAATGTTCTAAAAGCTATGATAATGAGACTATGTATTTGCTTGGAAACCTGCCTTTCTTCAAGATTCATGTCAATCATTTTATGGCCCGGGGTGATGCACCTTGTGCCAATGTTATCTCAAAATGCAAGTTGTGTGTGAGGGGCCTGGTGCCACTCTCTGAGTGTTGAGACATTTCCTTTCTCTACTCAGCATCCTGCTAGTCGTTATATAACTTCCTGCTAAAGACTAGCAGGGGGCGCTCTTTCTGCCCCCTTCTGAGGTCTATGTCAGAAGCTTTCTCTATCTCTTTTATACTTATTAAAACTTTTTTATACAAAGCTCTGAGCGATCAAGCCTCACCACTGGCCCTGGAATGAATTCCTCTCCTCTGCCTGCCAAGAATCCTGGCATCTTTCACAGCTCAGCAACAACCTTTCAATCTGTACCCTGTAACCTTGTTGAGCCCCTGTATTAGATCTAATAGTTTTGGAGGAAAGGGGTTCTTTAGAATTTTCTATACACAAGATTATGTCATCTGCAAATAGAAAAGTTTCACTTTCTTTCCAATGTAGATTCATTTTATTTATTTCCCTTGCCTAATTATCCTGTACAGAACCTCCAGAACAATGTGGAACAGAAGTGGTAAGAGATGATATCCTTGTATTGTTCCTGATTTTAGGGTGAAGCATTTCTGCCTTTCATCATTAAGTACAGAGTTAGCTGTGGGTTTTTCATAGGTGTTTTATATCAAGGTGACAATGTTTCTTTCCTCTTCTAGTTTGAGTCTTTTTATCCTGAAGGGATGCTGAATTTTGCAAAATGCTTTTTGTGTAGATAGAGAGATGATAATGTGTTTTTTGTCCTTTATTCTATTGGTGTGGTATATTAATTGATTCTTCTTATTAAATCAATGTTGTATTCCTGGGATAAATCCCACTTGCTCATGCTATATAATTTGGTGTGCTAGTATTTTATTAAGACTTTTTGTGTCTATATTAATACAAATATTGGTCTGTGGTTTTCTTGCTTGTGCTATCTTTGGTTTGGTATCAGGGTAACAACAGCCTGATAAAATTAGGTAAACTAATTAACTTCCTTAATAGGTATGAAGTTATTCATATTAATTTCTTTTTGAGTGACCTTTACTAGTCAGCATTTTTCAAGGAATGTTCTCATTTTATCTAAGTATCAATTGTTTTGGAAAATGTTTGTCTTCTGTCCTTTTAAAAATAGCTCTATTGAAGTATAAATGACATAGAACAAATTGTATACATTTCATGTGTACAATTTGATTAGTTTGGACATATGCAAACAATGATTATATCATCACCACGACCAAGGTAATAGACATATCCAACACCTCCTAAACTTTCCTTGTGTCCCTTTATTTTATTATTATTATTTTTTTTGTTAGGTTTTATATGTGTGTGTGTGTGTGTAGGAGGGGCTTCCCAGGTGTCACTATTGGTAAAGAACACGCCTGCCAATGCATGAGACAAGAGATGCGGGTTCCATCCCTGGGTTGGAACGATCCCCTGGAGGAGGGCGTGACAACCCACTCCAGTATTCCTGCCTGGAGAATCCCTGGATGTAGAAGCCTGACAGGCTACGGTCCATAGAGTCGCAAAGAGCTGCTTGGCATGCACAAATGTGTGCAAGTATAGTGAGAACACAATATTAGATATACTCTCAACAAATTCCAGGGCTTCTCAGGTGGCTGAGTGGTAAAGAGTCCACCTGCTGATGCAGGAGATGTGGATTTGATCCCTGAATCAGGAAGATCTCCTTGAGGGAGAAATGGCCACCCATGTAAACTCTAGAGCCTGGAAATTTTCCAGCTAGTATTCTTGCCTAGAAAAATCCCATGGACAGAGGAGCCTGGAAAGCCACAATACATAGGGTCACAAAGAGTCCGATATGATTAACCATGCAACAAATTTTGAATAATACTTTAAAAATCTTCCTTCATTGTGCATTTAATATCTGAAAGCTCTGTATTGATGTCTCCTATGGCATTACTGAAATTGGTAATTAGTGTCACTACTTTCTTTCTCTCTCTCTTTTTTGAAATCAATCTGGCTGAAAGTTTATTGTTCTGTTAATCTATTCAAAGTATCAACAATTGGTTTCATTGAATTTTCTGGTACTACTGATTTTCTGGTTTCTATTTAATTGATTTCTGCTCAGATGTTTGTTATTCTTTTTCTTTTTTTTTGGCTGGTTTTGGATTAAATTTTATTATACTTTTCTTGCTTCTTCAGTAAGATTATTGATCTTTGAACCATCATTGGCCTTTTCCCTTTTCTAATGCAAAGATTTAATGCTATAAATTTCCCTCTATGAAGACTTGGTGTCACCTCATGAATTTTGATCTGTCATATTTTCTATTTCTCCTTTGATCTTTGCATTAATTTGAAGTGCTTTTTCATTTATAAATAGTTTGTGATTTTCCAGCTATCTTTCCACCACTAATTTCTCTTTTAATTCTCTTGTGGTCAGGGAATATACTTTGTATGATTTCAGTCCTTTTGAACTCATGAAGTTTTTAAAATCACATATCTTATGAATTTCCATATTCACTTGAGAAGAATATGTATTTGCTTGCTGTTGTTCTGTAGATGGTCTTTCCAGGTGGCACAGTGGTAAAGAATCTGCCTGCCAATGCAGGAAAGGCAGGAGACGCAGGTTCAATCTCTGGGTCTGGAAGATCCCCTGGAGTAAGAAATGGCAATGCACGCCAGTATTCTTCCCTGGAAAATCCCATGGACACAGGAGCCTGGTAGGCCACAGTCCGTGGGGTCTCAAAGAGTTGGACACAACCGAGTGACTGAGCACATTCTATAAATATCAGTTAGGTCAAGCTGATTAATAGTATTATTCAAGTCTTCTATATATTTTCTCTCTTTTTTTGTTCCTTTAGTGTATTAATGATTGAGAGTGAAAAGTTAAAGTCTCCAGCTACAACTGTGGATTTGTCTGTTTCTCCTTACCATTCTATCAGCTTCTGGCTCCTATATTTTTTAAATTGCATACACATTCATGATTGTTATGTCTTCTCAATGAATTGAATTCTCTATCATTATGCACTGTCCTTCTTTATCTTCAGTAAAAGTCCTCATTCTGAAGTATACTTTAATGTGATTAATTCAGCCTCTCCAGCTTTCATTTGATTTGGGATTTGGAGGTATAAGTATCTCCACCCATTTAATTTTAAATTATTAACTTATTTAAGGTGAGATTATTTTTGACCATACATAATGTGATCTGACAAACTAGGTGTTTATTTATTTATCTGACTCCATGGGTCTGCTGCTCATGCAGGCTTCTCTCTAGTTGCAGTTTGTGGGCTTCTCTTGTAGCAGCACAAGGGCTTAGTTGCCTCACAACATGTAGGATCTTTGCTCCCAGACCAGGGATCAAACCTGTGTCACCTGCATTGGAAAGCAGATCTTTAACCAGAGGAGTCCCCCAAAGTAGGTCTTTTAACTGACATGTGTAGGCAACTTACAATTAGTGTGTAAACAGTTCAGTTTTAAATCTACCATCTGGATATGCTTTTCTTTATATCACATATGTTTTTTTAGTGATCAGTTGTCCATTTCTTCTCTTCATTTAGATGGTTGTTTTCTTTAATTAGTCCATTCGATTGCCTTTATTGGCTTTCTAGCTATACATCTTATTAAAAATCTTTCTAGGGAATTCCCTGGCAGTCCAAGGATTAGCACTTGGTGCTTTCACTGCCATGGCTCCAGGTCCAGTCCCTGGTCAGGGAACTAAAATCCCGCGAGCTCTGTGCACAGCCAAAAAACTCTTTCTAGGGGTGGCTCTGGAGTTAGCAATATGCATTTTATACTTCTTACAATATGCCTTCAAGTAATACTATACCCAGTTCATATAACCTTAAAACTGTGTGTTTCCCTTTCCTTCCTGCTATCCTTTGTGCTATTGTTTTCTTATACTTTGTTTTTGCATATGTAACAAACACCACAGTAGACTTAATATTTTTGCTTTAGACAATTGTCATTTAAAGAGATTACATATTTTTAAAATGTATCTTTATAAAAAGTTTTACTATTTCCAGTATTAATCAATTCTTTGTACAGATCCACATTTTCTTCTGATATCACTTTCCTTCTCCCTTAAGAACTTCATTAAAAGACTTTGTAAGGCAGATCTGTTAGGAATGAATATTCTTAGATTTTTAATTTGATAATCATTGGTTTAAATATTTTCACTTCATCTTCACTTTTCAAACAGCATTTGCACTGATTAGACAATTCTGGGTGGTTTGAATTCTGCCTTTCTTAATTCTGTTCCTGTGTATGAAACGTGTCTTTTTGTTTCTCTTTCTGCCACTGCTGATGTCACATCAGAATCACTGCTGATGTTTGAGTCCATCTTTTCAGTAGTTGAGCTGGCCTTCAGTTGTTTTCTGGCTATAGACATTTTCAATGCAATATAATTTTTTACTATATACTAGACATGGAGAATTTTACCTTGTTGGGTTCTGGATTTTATGATAATAGTAATAGCAATAATAATAATTCCTTTCAGTAGTTTTGGAACCAATCCTGTGATGTATTTCAGATGCTTAGAAGGAGACATCCTTTTCAGGCTTGCTTTCAATTATTGTTAGACTGGACAAGAGCAGTCACTAATCTAGGGCTAATTTACCCCACTAATGAGGTAATATCTTGCTGAGTAATGTACAAGAACCTGCATATTATTTTCTTCTCTCTGGCAGCTAAGAAGAACTATCTCCATCCCTCTGTGAGCTCTGGGATTGCTCCACCCACTCCTATTCGGTGATTCTTTTCTTGGCCTTAGGTACATTCTGCACATATATGAGCTGATCAGAATGGAGCAGGGGACTCTCAGGGAACCCTGTGCAAATATCGATAGTGCTTGCTCCTGTTCTCTCTCTCTCTGTAGTCCTCCCCCTCGGTGCAGCTCCCCTTTCTCTTGTCCTGTGTTCTAGGAATTCTAGCTGTGTTGGCCTCCCTGAATGCAGTACTCTGTTTCCTTAGATCTGGGAGAGTGCTGGCCTCTGGCTGGGTTCCCTCTTCCTGCACTAATGCTTGGAAAGCTTCTTCAGGAATTAAGTCAGGGAAAATTGTAGTTTTCACCTCATTTTCCCCCTGCTCTCAGGCATCAGGATCCTACATGTTGTACTATGTATGAAAACTGTCACAAAATTTTAGTTACTTAAAATGGAAGGATAAATCCAAGCCTGTTAATTCCTCATGGGAAGAACCAATTCCTAGGTCAGTGTTGTTTTTTATTTTTTTTTAATTTATTTATTTATTTTAATTGAAGGATAATTGTCTTGTTTTTAAAAAACAGTTTATCTTTGATCTCTCTACAATTTACATTTCTGTATGTATTTTGTAATAGACATAATTTATTAGCACAATTGTAAACCTGTAACATAAGTAGAGAGTCTGTGCACTGCGAGCAAAGATCTGCAACTCAATTTGGGGTGCACGGACTCTCTAGTTGTGCCACAGGCTCAGTGGCTGCAGTGAACCCGCATGCCCTGCGCTACAAGGTGAATTCTTAACCATAGGACGACCAGGGAAGTCCCCTCAAGTCCATCTTAGTTATTGAATTCTGGGTTCAGAGGATCAGTTATCTTTCCCTATGGCGTGTGTGTGTGTGTGTGTGTGTGTGTGTGTGTGTGTGTGTGTGTGTTTATGTGTATGTGTGTGTCCTGTGGTGAAAAGGTTGAGGGGAAACTCCCAAGAAGTTTATATCAGTGCAAAGATGTAACAACTTTGATCCAGTCCTGAAAATTACCACTATTTATGATGCAGAAAAGACCCTTACTTCTTGGAAGGAAAGTTATGACCAACTTAGATAGCATATTAAAAAGCAGACACATTACTTTGCCGACTAGTCCATCTAGTCGAGGCTATTGTTTTTCCAGTGGTCATGTATGGATGTGAGAATTGGACTGTGAAGAGAGCTGAGCGCCAAAAAATTGATGCTTTTGAACTGTAGTGTTTGAGAAGGCTCTTGAGAGTCCCTTGGACTGCAAGGAGATCCAACCAGTCCATCCTAAAGGAGATCAATCCTGGGTGTTCATTGGAAGGACTGATGCTGAAGCTGAAACTCCAATACTTTGGCCACCTGATGCAAAGAGTTTACTCACTGGAAAAGACCCTGATACTGGGAGGGATTGGGGGCAGGAGGAGAAGGGGATGACAGAGGATGAGTCGGCATTACCGACTCGATGGACATGAGTTCGAGTAAACTCCAGAAGTTGGTGATGGACACGGAGGCCTGGTGTACTGCAATTCACGGGGTTACAAAGTGACACAAAGAGTTGGACACGACCGAGCGACTGAACTGAAATGAACTGATGATGCAGAGGAGGTTGTCACGAGGGTCTGGAGTCTGCACCAACCCCATCTTCCCTATTGTACCTACACCAGAAGCAGACCAGCATGGAATGTTTACCATGGCCATGTGCTGCTCTTCCTACCCTCACATGAGCTGGGTTTCCTTATGTACACTAACTTCCTGGCCCTGGGCCATGTAAGTTTGAGAACCCTGTTCCTGGACATCTCCCAGAGGTCCTCACATACAAATGCTCTGTGGTACAGATACTGTTTTCATCATATGACCTTGCTTTATATATTAACAGTTACTCAAATATTATCTGAGTACGGGGCTGATGAAAGATTCCATTAGTATATCAGTACATGGACTAAACAAGTCATCTCTCTCCACGTTGTCTACTTCCAGGGCCTACCACTGGGGTTAGTTATTGCTGCCTCCTTGTTCCTTTCAAACACGTGTCTCTGTATTTAAAACTACACACACACACACATGGGGCTTCCCTGCTAGCTCAGCTGGTAAAGAATCTGCCTGCAATGTAGGAGACCCCAGTTTGATTCCTGGAAAAGGAAGAACCTCTGGAGAAGGGACAGGCTACCACTCCAGTATTCTTGGGTGTCCCTGGTGTCTCAGATGGTAAAGAAATTCACCTGCAATGCCGGAGACCTGAGTTTGATCCCAGGGTTGGGACGATCCCCTGGAGGAGGGCATGGAAACCCACTTCATTATTCTTGCCTGAATAATCCCCATGGACAGAGGAGCCTGGAGGGTTACAGTCAATGGGGTCACAAAGAGTTAGACACCACTGAGTGACTAAGCACAGCACAGCACACACACAGACACACAGACACAGACACACACAGACACACAGACACACAGACACACAGACACACACACACACACACAGCAGGCCCCACTATGAGCATCTCCCATTTGCCTCCCCTTCCCACAACTATTACCGGCATGTCCTAAAGCAGTTCCATCTGATCAGTACACATTGGTCCCTTCATTGTGTTCCGTGGCCAGTGTGTGCTGCATGCTATATCATGAACCCCTCACCGTTCATTTACCATCCAAAGATCATTGACAATTAATGGACATAAAGAGGTTTTGCACAATTATTTGCTACCACCTTCCTTCTACACATAGGTCTACAAATGTGGGTGTGTTGATTATACATTTTTAAAATGGAGCTGCTGGATCAAGACTCAGTCAGTCACCAATCACCCAATGAGTACCTACTATGTGCCACACACTGGGGTGACTGACAAAACTGGACAAAAAAATGTCCTTCCCTCAGGGACAGGATAAGGGATTTGTCAGGAGTTTTCACTTTGATAGATGCTGCCACAATGCTGTCCATATCTGGTGCAGAAGAAGTCAAGCTTGCTTACTACCTCCTCACATCATTCTTGGGGCAGACAGAGGGGAATCCCCTTTCTCAGATGTCCAGGAGGCCGCTCCACACCCATCCATGGCAGATTTGAATACACTGGCAGCAGTGATTGGTTGTGGAGCTTGGGAGGCAAGGAATCCTAGACCACTCTGGGCAGCCCAAGTGGAAAACGCAGATGCAGGCTCTTGTTGGGGTACAGGGACAGAGACCCCAGATCTGACCAGGGCTCACACAGTCAAGCACTGAGGCTGATGAGCAAGAGCTTGCAGTGGGGGCCTGGGGCCTGAGCACTGAAGGACCAGTGGAACCCAATCTCCAGGAGTGTTCACTGCCCAGTCAAGAGACTGGAGACGCTTCTCCAATCAGTGGCTGTTTTAGTGAGGTCAATCTAGGAGTCAGCTGGCATCTGTGGGCGGGGCTCTGAGTTTCAGGTAATCATTCTTCTGAATTGCAGTGTCCTAAGCACTTCTAAGGTGCCATCTCACTTCTTCCTCATTAGCCCCTTGAGGATAACCCCGTCACACCTGTGGGACATTGGGTCTAGCTCTTTCTCTCGGAGACCCTCTCCCTTTCCCACCAGCCCTGAGGGAAGTGCCCTGGACTCCTGGTCTGGGTTTGAATTTTCTCTGGATCCTGGAGATTTTCAGTTCCTGCCTCACCAGGACTTTATGACAGACCTCTGTGTGTGGGCAGGAGAGAGGTGTCCTGAAGAATGCAGGGAGTAGACAGGGTCCTCAGGGGATCCCCTGAGGCAGTGCAGGTGCTGGGTGAGAAGCCACAATTGGAGTGAGGGTGTAAATGAGGCCCTGGGAGTAGGGCTGGGGGAGGGGCTAAAGAGGCCCCTGAGGTGGGAGGGGAGGCCTCTTGGAAGATGGGGGGGGGGTGGGAATTTTGGAGAGAGAGGAGTTGTGGCAGCTGTCACCAGGCGAGGGACTCTGGAAAATGACAGATGATTAGAGGGATGTAAGGGAGTTGTCATAGGCACAGTGAGGGGAAAACCTCTCCTATCTCCAGAATTCAGTAGCCCACAGTGGGTGCTGAGATAGAAACGACCAGGTCCCTGGGGCTTCTTCTATGGATCTGGGATTCATTCTGAACCTCTCAGGGGAAGGATACAAAGTTAACATGACCAGAGGTGACTGGGGATCGGGGAGGGTTAGGGTCAAAGTCAGGACTCAGACATGGGAAATCAATTTCAGAACCCATCAACTCTAAGGCACACCACACCTCTGGAATGAACCTGCCTTCCTCAGAATGACATGCAGGTGAATGCAGACTCCAGGGGTTGCAAGACTGGTGGCCTCTCTACCTTGGGATTGACTTAACAGAGCCTCACTGCCACTGCCCACACAGAAGCCCAGAGAGAAAGATTTGGGGCTCTGTGTCCCAGGGTGCAGGCTGTAGGCCCTGTGGGGAGGGCTGTGGGGCCTACGAGCTAAAGGCGAGGGGTTAGCTTGAGTAGTGTCTACTTAAAGAAAAACATACAGTGGAAGTGTTGTGAGTTTAAGTTGGATCCAGGGTCTTCTGGGGACTAGAGCCCAGGTCACAGCTACTCTGTTAGCTCTGAGGAAACTGCTCTGAGGTGGTAGCAGAGAAGTCAATATGAGTTTGGCTAGAAAATACATGCAGTCAAGCATGCATATTGGTTAAAGATTACTGTGAAACACAGAAATCAGATATCACAAGTTAATGCTTTCATGCTTTTCTATGTTTGGGAAGATGCAAGAATCTGGGGTCACTGAACCTTTTCCTGAGGCATCCAAGTAACTAAATAAAGACCAGCTTGTCCAGCCCATAGTGTGCCTCATCCTGTTTTTCACTCTCAATTCCTTCAGAATTCAGTCTCATTCAGCAACCACATAGGTTACAACTTCACCCCATAGAACTGCTGTGAGCAATGCTGTTTGTTTTAGGGATCCTAATTCATCTGAGGCCACAGTGGGAATTTCTGAGCTGGTTTGGGTCTGTGTCCTCAGGTGTGATATATTTGAACTGATTGGAGTTGCTGTCCAGGATGAGCAGGCTCTGAACTATTTGTGGATCTCTGTCCAGGCATGGAGTCTCTGAACTATCTGGGGGGGGGGTGGTCTTTGTTCAGCGGGTTGGGCCTCTGAGCTGTTCACGTATCTGCAAATGAGAGTGTTCTTGAGATGTAGGCTGGATGGACCCCACTCTCACAGGTCTTAGAAGTAGACCTGTGATTTCACAGTTGCTATGATTTCTACCATGCCTCCCTACAGAGGTGAAATCTTGGGGCCCCATCCTCAGGGAGAGTAAATAATGTGCTATTCACAGGAGCCCATGGTAATAATCCTGATAAAAACAAACCTTGCTGACAAGACTGCCACCCTTGATAGTGGCCCTGTGACCAAAACTGTTCACACACTCACTCATTCAATCTGCCCAACCCACAACAAGGAGGGCACCCTTTGCAGATGGGAGCACAACGCAAAGCCCAGTGCAGATGGAAGGTCTCAGCACATGAGGAGGGGAGAAACTGGATGTAAGCTTGGGTTCCTTGGAGGAGACAGGGAAGACTCAGCACAATCCTGGCCAGGTAGTGGGGGAGGGGGGCATTTGCACTGGGCCACAAGGACCCTGTGACTGATGCACTATCAGGATATGTCTCTGTGTCTCCCCATCACACACCCAGCTTGTTACTGGATACATGGAATGCAACCTTCTCATTCCCTGGGAGGTGGTGCTGAAAGTCACAGAGATTAGCTTCCAAGCAGCTGGGGAGAAACCTCACATTCACCAATTTGCATGAGGCTCCATCACAAATGCAGAGATCCCTGCCTCTTTCCCCCATTAAAGCATTCATTGGCACTGAGGTCAGCAGGAGGGCAGTCTGGACAGAATAGGTTATGAGGGACCCTGTGTACAGCATGAGCCTCCCCATGACTGGAACATGTCCTTGTGTTAATGGGCAGAGGCCCCTGATGTGTATCAAGGGAGCACGACTGAGGCCCAGGCCATGGGCAACTGAGTCATTCCCTAGAGGCAGTCCCTGGGGAGGAGCCTCTTTTCTCCTGTAGAGACAGGTACATCATCCAGTAGCAGGGCTTGGGGCCCATAGGTGGATGATAACTAAGTGGGGACACTTTGCTTCCAAAAATAGCCTCTCTGCTTCTGTCTAATGCTCTAGCTTTGTCTTTCTCCCTGACAACTCCGTGACTGTTACATCGTCCCTCTTTGCCTTTGCAAGACTGAATGTGACCTCATTCACACCATGAGGGTCCTTTTCTGTCTCTCCTGAGGGTATCATCAATTGACATGGATGTTCACTGGGAGCAGTAGGGGGGATTCCCCTTGAGAGTGGGGGATTTGAGGAAAGGCACATTCAGTTTCAGAGGGCCTGTGGTTTTCTTGGTTTAAAAAACGAGTTCCTCAACAATCATTGTGTGATCTGGGCCTCTGAATGAAGTATGGGGGCTTCTCTTGTAAAGAACCCTCCTGGGGCTCAAGTCAAAGTCCTCCCCATGGCTAGTAGGCACCATGGACCCTGCCCCTCATTACTTCTTTCATCAGATCGCCTGGATTTCCCTCCATCACGCTGTGACAGTCACATCAGCCTCCTCACTGTTTACACATGCACGACACTGAGTTCCACTCCCCAATTTTTCCACTGGCTATTATTTCTGTCTGGGGTACTGTTCTCCCAGATAGGCATCTCCTCTAGGTTTTTGCTCAAATGTCACAATCTTAGAAAGAACTTCCCTGGCCACTCTTTCTATACATGATCCCCTCTCTCTATTTCACTCACCCAATTTAATTTTAATCATGGCAATTACAAACACCTGAAAAATTACTTATGGTTTGGGGCTGTAATATCCGAACAGAATGTACATTCCATGAGGGCAAGCTTGATTTTCTCCTTCTTAACACTCATAGTTGTGCTTCACACATACTGTGGAGAGAATCAATGAATGACAGAATGAATAACTTTAAATTTGTTGAGAGAGGCACAGCTAGACAGGCTGAGGATTCTGCTAGGGAATATACTCAGGGATGACAAGATGATGACAAAGCTGTGGTCTTTTTCTCACCTACACGGTGTCCTTGGGTCCCCTTGGAGATGACCCCTTTCCTAACCGAAAGGAAAGTCCTGTTGTCCTGTCACCTGTCACTCGCAGTCAGCGACAGAGGCCGTCCCCACGCCAGGCCTTCAGATCCCATTCTCAGAAGCTTTATCTCTCCTGCCAGTTGGGGGACTGTGGCTAGCTTTCCCCATGACACCTATTCTGTATTAAACAGAAAAGCACAAACAAGCACCAGTGTCCAGCACAGAGAAAATTCTTTGAGTACTTCCTGTTACAATAGTGGCCATCACAGAGGAGCCATCTTTAGTTTATGAAGACTTTTTTCTGAAACCAAGAGTGTGGTAATCGGTGGGGTTTTCATTCTGACTTTGTCTTTCCATCCTTTGCATATCATCCTGGGATGGTAGGGGCATCTACGTCTGTTGTTCCCCAATCTCACCACCAAGGGGCGCTGGAGATGAAACAGTTCTGTCCTGGGATGTACCACTGAGGCGTAGCAGTGGAACCACCCACTCTGGAAGGTACCATTGGGGGAGTGCGTGTGACAACACAGAGGGTACCCTGACACCGCGTCGGGCCTCGACCACAGTTCCCAGCGGAGGCGCTCATGGCGCCACTGGATCCAACCGCATTTGCTCCACTCTGTCTTCCAGCCTCATTTGAATTCGAGTGGACACCGATATTAACCTGCAACTTAGTCTCTGAACTTACTCTCTTTTCCAACTCCACCTCTTCTTTTATACATGGTCACATCCAAGGTGGGGATAGCTACAGAGCGAGAGATTGGTTGCCGCTTTGGGGGTGCGGCGACCGGGAGATTACCGGAATTAGTTCTTCCGGGGCGCGAGTACACACGGAAGTCCGGCTACTTCCGCCTTCCTTACTCTCCTGCTGAGTTCCTATTGGCTGCCTGTCTTAGACAGGCACTGAGCTCGCAGAGCTGGAACTCCGGGCGAGAGGCGTGTGTATACCAGTGCGCCTGCGTTCGCTTGCGCGGCTTTTCAGAGTGTGCAATTTTTCTCCGAGTTTTACCGCTTTTCCCGAAGGGGTTGAATAGCTGCCTTGGTTAGTGGCGAGGCTCGGCATAGTCAGTGGCTGTGCAGGGTGACGGTGTTTCAGTCTTAATTAGCTCTCACTCAGTCTGGATCATGTGGCAACGCGCGGTGAGTCGCACAGATGCATGCAATTCATGACCAGGGAGAGGTCTCTGGGCTTGTTTCGTGTCTCTCCCTGGAGAGTAACCTGTGTCAGGGAGCTTGGGGTTGTGTATGGCTACATATGACATCACAGATGCTGTTTGGGGTACAGTTGATCTCTCTGAGCCGTTGGCCAGGATTGTGGGTGATGGGATATTTGATCTGAGTGGATTTTGCGAGCCGTAGTCCAGAGCGTCTAGGATGTGTGTGCCTGTATGCGGCGATGTGCATTTTTGGAGCTTTCGGGCATTTGAGCCCCTGGGTGTGAGATCTCTGTGTAGGCATCTGCGCCCCGGAATTGGACATCTCTGAGCTTTTGATTCTGTGTCCCAAGTTGTGATGGCTCTGAGCTGCTTTGAGGAGGAGTTTGTCTTAAGGTGTCAACTATCAGCTGCTTGGGGTCTGTGCACAGGGTGCAGGTTTTCCATTTGTCTGGGGACTTTATCTACAGGTTGTATGATGCTCTTGAGTTACTCAAAGTTCTTTCTGTTTAGGGGTTTCTGTTTAGGGGTTTCTGTATTAGGTTGATAAGTGTCTGGAGTGGTTCGGAAGTCAGTCTGCGAGATGTGAAGTATCTGTGCAATTCTCATTTGTTTCTGTCTTGAAGACCTTGGTCTGTTTGGAGGCTCTTTGTCGCAGTGTGTTTGGTCTCTGTCGTGTTTGAGGGTCTGAGACTCGAGTTGTGAGCTCTCTGTGCAGATATTCAGTGACCTCTTTTTGGTGTCTCTGGGTTTGTACCTGAGCTGTTTGGAGTCGTTGTGTTAGAAATAAAACCTCTTGTGTTCTTGGCTGTGAGGTCTCTGTCCAGGAACTGAAGATTTGGAGGCTGGCAGATATGATTCGGAAGCCTGGAACCTGACATGCTGACTGTGTGTTGTTGAGCGTGTTACTCATCTCCTGGAATTCCAGTATGTGTGAGAATTAATACAGTGGGGCCAGTGTCCGGCTGAGAGGGTACCTGTGCGTGTTAGCAATGTGTGTAAAGGGCCTGGCTCCTGACTGTCCTTCAGCAAATGTTTTCTGAGCACCTGCAATATACCAGAGCACTATTCGAGGAGTTTGTGACAGGACAAAACGGACCAAGTTTCTCATTTCATAGACCTGGTAGTCAGTAAGTAAATCAAGGGTGGCAGGCACTATGAAGAAAGATAATTCTAGATCAGGGGAAAGGGTGTGTGTAGGTATGATGTTATTATTTTATTCAAGATAATGAGGGAAAGTCTCCCTGAAAGATGTCAATTAAGCAGAGATATGGAGGAAGTGAAGGAACAGGCCCTGGGGTTTCCTAAGGGAAGAGCATTCCAGGCAGAAGGAACAATAAATGCAACAGTCCTGGCAGGGAAATCTACTTGACATACTTCTGAATGTCAAGGAGTTCTGTGATGCTCTGGGTTTGGGATGATTCAATGGGTTTAGCACTCATTAAAAAGGGTCTGGTGCTGCTGTCTCTGTTTCTCCCACAATTTGTAGTCATCCGCATTCACAGAGGAAGGATTCAAGGCTCAAACGTGTTCCCTGCATCTTCTCTACTAGCTATACCTGAAATTAGGAGTGAGACCTTCTGGTCCATGATGAGAGACAGAGATCTTGAGTATACCAGCAGTAGGGATGATAGCATCCATACTGAATGTCAGTCAACCAGCAGATAGCAGTTATAATGCGAGAATCGTGCCTCATAATATTGCTACTCTTGATGGAGGGCAGGACTTAAGAAGGAGAAGGCAACTGGGGCAAAGGAGGGAGGCAGGAAGGGGAAGCTGGACGACAAAGAAAAAATAAAAACCAATGGCTTCATCACATTGCTTGGATTTGGCCCAATTTACCTTGAGTAACTGATTGCATTAGAATATAGTCACATTTTCTCTGTCCCTACCTATTTTTTCCCTCCCTTTCTCTTTTGGACCAGGAATACCACCTGAGCATGGAGATTTCTGTAAATTTTTCAACTACTAGCTCGGTTTTTCAATAAATTATTTATTTCTTTTCTATTTGGCTGAACTTAGTTAGTTAGTTCATTTCACTGAAATTGCAAGATGTAGTTATGTAGAATTGTTGACAGAATCCTTTTAATTTCTGTGGGATCTGAAATCTGTTTTACTCCCGATATTGGGAAGTGTTGTCTTTAGTTATCTTGCTTTTTTTGGTCTATATGGGTAGAAGTTTATGAATTTGTATTAATCTTTTGAAAGAGCCAGCTTTGGGTTTTGTTGATCATCTCTATATTTTTTTCTCATATCTGTTCTGATCGCTATTTCCCTTATTTTGCTGACAGTCTCACTACTAAAGGAGTTTAATAAAGTCCCTGAGAGTTTCCCAAGCATAGTGAAAACTGACAGGTTCTAGGGCACTATTGTAGCTGCACTAAGTGAGATTCACTGAGTGCGGATCATGAAATCTGATTTTTTTTTTTTTTTTTTTAGAATTCCTGAGTTCTGATTCACTTGGACAGAGGAACCTGACAGGCTGCAGTCCATGAGGTTGCAGATAGTTGGACACAACTGAGTGACTAACACTCTAATAGTGAGTGATGACGAGTGTCTCTTAATGTCTTTATTAGCCCTCTGTATGTCTTCTTTGGAGAAATATGTTTAGGACTTTTGCCTACTTTTTGACTGGGTTGTTTGTTTCTCTGGTACTGACTTGTATGAGCTGTGTGTACGTTTTGGAAATGAATACTTTGTCAGTTGCTTCAGTTGCTATTATTTTCTCCCATTCTGAGTGTGGTCTTTTCACTTTGTTTATAGTTTCCTTTGCTGTGCAAACACTTTTAAATTTTATTAGCACCCACTTATTTATTTTTGTTTTTATTTCCTTTATTCTAGGAGGTTTGTCCTAGAGGATCTTACTATGATTTATGTCATACAGTGTTCTGCCTATGTTTTCTTCCAAGAGTTTTATAGTTTCTGGTCTTACATTTAGGTCTTTAGTCCATTTTGAGTTTATCTCTGTGTATGGTGTTAGGAAGTGTTCTAAGTTCATTCTTTTGCACTTAGTTGTCCAGTTCTTCCAGCACCACTTACTGAAAATGCTGTCTTCTTCCCATTGTATATTCTTGCCTCCTTAGTCAAAGATAAGGTGCCCATATGTGTGTGGGTTTTTCTCTGGGCTTTCTATCTTGTTCCATTGGCCTATACTTCTGTTTTTGTGCCTGTAATGTACTGTCTTGATGACTGTAACTTTGTAGTATAACCTGAAATCAGGTAAGTTGATTCCTTCAACTCCATTCTTCTTTTGCAAGATTACTTTGGCTATTCAGGGTCTTTTGTGTTTCCGTATGAACTGTGACATTATTTGTTCTAGTTCTGTGAAAAACGCCATTAGTAATTTAATAGGGATCACATTGAATCTGTAGATTGTGTTTGGTAGTATAGTCATTTTCACAATATTGATTTTTCCTACCCAGGAACCTGGACTATCTCTCCATCTGTTTATGTCATCTTTGATTTCGTTCATCAAATTATAATTTTCTGTATACAGTTCTTTTGTCTCCTTAGGTCAGTTTATTCCTAGATGTTTCATTCTTTTTGTTGCAGTGGTGAATGGAATTGATTCCTTAATTTCTCTTCCTGGTTTTTCATTGTTAGTATATAGGAATGCAGATGATTTCTGTGTATTGATTTTGTATCCTGTGACTCTGCTGAATTCACTTATTAGCTCTAGTAATTTTCTGATAGTATCATGGTTTTCTATGTACAGCATCCCATCATCTGCAAACAGTGAGTGCTATACTTCTTCCTTTCTGATCTGGATTCCTCTTATTTCCTTTACTTCTCTGATTGTTATAGCTAAGACTTCCAAAACTAGACTGAATAATAGTGGTGAAAGTGGACACCCTTGTCTTGTTCCTGATCTTAGGGGGCATGCTTTCAGGTTTTCACCTTTGAGAATAATATTTGCTGTGGGCTTCTCATATGTGGCCTTTACTTGTTGAGGTATGTTCCTTCTATGCCCATTTCTTGAAGAGTTTTAATCAGGGCCAATGTCCCCACAGACTGAGGGGTCCAGAAGTAATAATTTTAGAGTCCCACACCACTTGATTTATGCTGGATGACTCTGCAAACCCTCCAAGCGTTCTTATGGGTACAAACATACACAACAGCACAGCAGAAATTGTGAGCCTGTCTTTGTCTCCTGAGGTAATTGCAGATTTGTGGACTCACTACCCAGAGTTTTCACAGGCCATCCTTTGCTCTTTCTTGTCCTGGACAGGGGCACCGCAGAGATGCGAGGACCAGTCTCCCGTAGTCTGTGGACGTCTCCTGCCTCCTCTACTGGTTTTTAGACATCTCATGTTCTTTCGCCTTCATCTCCGTGTCAGCAGGGGGCTGGGCTCATGCACACACACACAATCACAGGTGACACAAGCACACACCTGTACACAATGCATGTCCAAGGCACAGGGACACAAATGGAACAAATGTGTCAGTACCTGAAGGACCAGTGATTCATACAAAATACAGTGATTTCTTATTTCTATAGGAAACTCTCCATTCTGATCTTCAAATGTGAAATATGCAGAAGTCCAACTTCCATGAAAGAGTGTTCGAGCCTAGATTTTGATATAAGAAATACAAAGGATTTTATATGTCAGGAAAAAACAGTGGTGACATATTTTCATTTGTGAAATAGAGATAATTCCAATACCATATTGGTTCTCAAAATTCTAAGAAAACCAAAGCCATGATTTTCATCTGTGAAATATAGAGACTTCCATATTTGATGTAAGGAAGTCACCACTTGAATTTTCATATATGAAGTATAGAAAATACCATATTTCTATAAGAAACTCAGCATACAGATTTTCATAAAGTAAAATACAAAAAGTTCAATACTTCATGACATAAATTCAGCACTGACATTTTCATATGTAAAATATAGAGAATTCCATTTTTAACTGAGTAAAATTTTACCCTGATTTTCATATATGAAATATGCATATTTTAGGTGGTAAAATAGGTGCACAGACTTTGATATCCAAAATATGATATGATTCCAGATTGCACATGTTTTTAGCACCCAGTTTTTCATGTGTGACATACATAATGTTCAGTACTTCCTAGAGGATAATTTGAGCAGAGATTTTAATATGTGATATATAGAAAATTTCATAGTTTGTGGTAAATGGGTGGTCAGGTTTCAAATGTGATATATAGAGAATTCCAGATTTCATGTGGGAAAATTGGCAATCATATTTTCATATATGAAATATAGAGTTCAGTATTATTTTGTATGAAAATCTGTTCACTGATTGATAAATGTGAAAAGTAGAGATTTCATATTTCATGTAGGTATAGTTTTTCCCAGTTTTGTATAATGTGAAATAGAGACAGTTACATATTTATGTAATAAAATCTTAATTAAGATTTTCACGTATGAAAAATACCCAATCCCATGTATCAGTATAGCAGAAAAACCTTTCCTCCAATTATCATCTGTAAAATATACAGAGGTCCATATTTCATTTAGGAAAACTTCCAATGTGATGTCCACATGCAAAACACAAAATTCCACATTCACATTTGAGAATCTATGCCTACAAAACCCATGCTAATGTTTTAATATGTGAAGTTTAGGGAATTTAATATTTAGTGTAGAAAAATGAATGTCTATATTTTCAAATGCTAAACACAGAGAACTCCATATACCATGTAGGAAAATGTGCAACCAATATTTATAAATGCAGTACAAAAAATTTGGTATTTCATTTGTGAAATATAGAGAAATACATATATTGTAGAATACACAGCACCCGTATTTTCATATGTGAAATATAGATTAGTCTATATTTAAATCAAGGAAATCTGTGCTCAGATCTTTTATATGAAATGTAAAGAGTACCACACATCATGTAAGACAACCTCTATGTAGATTTTCATTTGTGAAATATACACATTTTGTATTACGGGAATGAATATTTGCTTCTGAAATTTCATATTTGAGCTATAGAGAACTGCATATCTCTTGTCAGAAAATTTAATTGAGAAATTCATTTATGAAAGTAGGATTCCATAATTCAGCAGGAGAATGTATGCTCAAATTTTCCTATGTGAATAATATCAAATTCCCTATTCATGCAGGAAAATATGTGTCCATATATTCATATGTGAAACATGCAGTATTCCATATATCATGACCAAACATACACAGCTAGATTTTCTACCATGAAATACAGAAGATCGCCAGCCCAGGTGGGATGCATGAGACAAGTGCTCCGGCCTGGTGCACTGGGAGGACCCAGAGGAATCGGGTGGAGAGGGAGGTGGGAGCGGGGATCGGGATGGGGAATACGTGTAGATCCATGGCTGACTCATGTCAATGTATGACAAAACCCACTGAAATGATGTGAAGTGATTAGCCTCCAACTAATAAAAAAAAAAAAAAGAAAAGAAAAATCTGCACCCATATTTTTGTGTATGAAATATTAAAAATTACATATTTCTGATAGGAAAGTCCTCATTCAGGCTGTCCTATATAAAATATGGAGAATTCCATATATTACGCAGGAAAATCTGCATTAATACTTTAATACAAGAAATGTACAGAATTTCATATTTCATGTAGAAAATCTACACCTAGATTTTCATATGTGAAATATAAAGAATTCCATCTTTCATAAAGTTAACCTGTCCTCATATTTTGATAAGGGAAATACAGAGAATTCCATATTTCATGTGGAAAAATCTAGACCAAGATATTCCTATGTGATATGTAGCAAATTACACATATTATGGAGCTAACTCAGGGTCCACATGTCATGTAGGAAATACAGAGATTCTGTATTTCATAGAAGCATATCTAAGGTAAGATTTCCATATTTGAAACATAGAAAATTCCATATTTCATGTAAAAGATTCTGAACTCAAATTTTCATCCCTAAAATATATACGGTTCATATGTCATGTAAGAAAATCTATACCCTTGTTTTCATATGAGAAATGAACAAAAGTCCATATTTCTTTTTTTTTAATTGATATTTTATTTATTTTTTTTAATTAATTGATTTTATTTTTTTCATTTTTTTTTATTAGTTGGAGGCTAATTACTTCACAACATTTCAGTGGGTTTTGTCATACATTGATATGAATCAGCCATAGATTTACACGTATTCCCCATCCCGATCCCCCCTCCCACCTCCCAAAAGTCCATATTTCATCTCAAAAATTCCTCATCTTGTTTTTACTTGGGAAATATAGAGAGTGCCATATATTTTCTAAAATATCTGGACTGAGATTTCCACATATGAAATGTGAAAATTTTCATATGTGATGTGTGAATATCTGTACACTGATTTCTAGATGTGAAATACAGAGATTTCATATTACATGTAGGAAAATCTGTTCCCAGATAATTAGAATTACATATTCTATGTCAAAAAACCATAACAAAGGTTTTCTTATATGAAATATGCAGAATCCCATATAGCAAAATAGCAGAAAATCTACACTTATCATCTGTAAGATATACATGATTTCATACTTCATTTAGGAAAATCTGCACTCAGATTTCCACACGTGAATCATACAGAATTACATATTTTCACAGTTGAAAATCTAGGCCCATAAAACCCATGCTAATATTTTAATATGAGTTCTATAGAGAATTTAATATTTAATGTAGGTTAAGGAATATCTATATTTTCCAAAGTTAAACCAGAGAATTCCATATATCATGTGCAGAATGTGCACATAGACCTTAATTAGTGAAAAGTAAAACATTCACCATTTAAGCAGGAAAAACTTTTTCCAGATTTTCATATGGCATATTTCATGTTTAATGCAGGAAAACCTCTGTCTAGATTTTCAAATGGGAAATACAGAGAGTTCTATATTTAATGTAGAAACATCAGCACCCATGTTTTCATATGTGAAATATAGAGTATCCCAAAACAGGGAAATCTGTGTCCATATTTCTTTATGTGAAATATAAAATATATCAACTTTCATGTAGGAAAATCTGTACCTAGATGATCATTTATGAAATGTACAGATTTTCTAGTTAAGTAATGAAAATTTGCCTCAGTGTTTCACATTTGAACTATGGAGAATTATATACTTCATGTCTGAAAATCTTAACTGAGATTTTCATTACAAAACTGCAAAATATTCCATACTTGATTCAGGAAAATATGTGCTCAAATTTTCCTATGTGAAATATACAGCATTCCGTATTTATGCAGGGAAAAGGGTGCAGAGATATCCAGATGTGAAATATACAATAGTCCATCTAACATGACCAAAAATATACAGCTAGATATCCAAAGGTAAATACAGATTTCAAATTTAATGTAGAAAAAAACCACACCCATAACTCCTGTGATATAGAGAAAATTGCATATTTCATGCAGGGAACTCATCGTTCGGGTTTATATATGCATAAAGCAGGGCATTCAAAACCAGTGCTCTGGAAAACCCATAGGAATAGGGTAGGGAGGGAGGTGAGTGGGGCTTGAGGATGTGTGGGACATGTGTATACCTGTGGCTCATTAATGTTGATATATGGCAAAAACCATCACAGTATTGTACAGTAATTATCCTCCAGTTAAAACAAATAATTTGAATTAAAGAAAGAAAATAGTGGAAGGAACTCTACTCAGTGCTCTGTGGTGACCTAAATGGGAAGGCAATCCAAAAATGAAGGGATCTATGTATGCCTATGATAGATTGACTTTGATGTACGACAGGAACTGATATAAGGTGGTAAAGCAATTCCATTCCAATAAAAATTGTTTTAAAAATATTACAATTCAACTATAGCTCCAGCAGTGAAGGAATGAATGGTTTCCCCATTTGCAATATATATCTCCTAGGGGACATTATGCTTTTTAAGTATAATATTTCAGTTAGAGGAAGATAAAAAACATATCATCACATGATATTGTTAGTTAATTTACCTAAGTTGTAGAAAAAGAGTAGAATGTGATTATCTGGGACTAGTGGAAATAGACCATGATGTTTTAAGTTCCCAACTTTGAGTGAAAGGTTGAATACTCTCACCAAGGAAGATACTGTAATAGTGGCAAGATGGGCATGGAGCTGCTGTCCTTAGCTGAAGACCATAGAGGTTAGAAGACCAGGTCCTCCAATAGTCAGCCTGTCAGCAGAGTTTAGTAAAATATGTATTTCAACCTTCGTCCATGGCCCTTCAGGTCCTCTGGCCTTGGTCTGGGTAGCAAGGTGTGGAGCCTCAGGACAGGCTAAAGACTGAGTCTCGCAGAGGTCCAGAGACCTTGCTAGAGCCTCTCACTGGCCTGGCCTAGGGTTCAGAGCAGTAGGCAACCTACCTCTGCCATCCCCACCTCCATGACCTAACGCTTGAGGCAATCTGATTGGGTCAGAGTCTACAGGACCAACCACCAACCCTCAGCCCCACCCCCGCCAATTAGGGTAGACTGAGAAGACTGAGGGCAGCTGTGGGCTGGGCACCTGGCTCCCTCATTTAAGGTGGCTGGGTAGAGTATGGGGACCTTGGTAAGAGGAGGGCCCAGAGACTGAGAGCTGACTCTTCAGCTGTGACTGGCCACTGGTGGGAGGACCAAGACTGGGTGCTGGATGAATATCGCAGACAGGATAATCAGCTTGCCTGGGAACTCTCTCCTCCTAAACAGGACTTGGAGTGTGAAAGTCAAGCTTGGAGTCTTACCTTTCAGCATAGAGAATAGTATTGGTTTTGCTAAAGGTTTACAGGAACACAGTTACCTCACCGTGACTTTTCTACGTGTACCCCAATGTTCATAGCAGCACTGTTTATAATAGCCAGGACATGGAAGTAACCTAGATGCCCACCAGTAGACGAATGGATAAGAAAGCTATGGTACATATACACAATGGAATATTACTCAGCCATTAAAAAGAATACATTTGAATCAGTTGAGATGGATGAAACTGGAGCCCATTATACAGAACGAAGTAAGCCAGAAAGATAAACACCAATACAGTATACTAACGCATATATAGGGAATTTAAAAAGATGGTAACGATAACCCTATAATGCAGGACAGAAAAAGAGACACAGATGTATAGAACAGGCTTTTGGACTCTGTGGGGGAAGGCGAGGGTGGGATGATCTGAGAGAATAGCATTGAAACATGTATATTATCAAGTGTGAAACAGATCACCAGCCCAGGCTGGATGCATGAGACAAGTAAGTGCTCAGGGCTGGTGCACTGGGAAGACCCAGAGGGATGGGATGGGAGGGAGGTGGGAGGAGGGATCAGGATGGGGAACAGATGTAAATCCATGGCTGATTCGTGTCAATGTATGACAAAAACCACTACAATATTGTAAAATAATTAGCCTCCAACTAATAAAAATAAATGAAAAAAAAAGACAGTGAAATAAAAATAAATAAATAAAATTAAAAAAAAAAGAATAGGCTATCTGACAGCAAGAAGTTTGTCACAGTGAATCACATCCCTCCCTTAAGTTTTGTATAAGTAGACATTCTTGAAAGATTTTGGGAAGTCCAGGATTTTTAAAGGCATCAACCACCCATCTCCGTGCATAGCCCTGCAAGAAAATCTCTTCTTTAAACTCCAGTGATGTAGTATTGTTTGTCTAACTAACCCATGGGTACATCAGTTCAGTTTAGTCACTCAGTCGTGTTCGACTCTTTGTGACCCCAGGGACTGGAGCACGCCAGACCTCCCTGTTCATCACCAACTCCCGGAGTTTCCCCAAACTCATGTCCATTGAGTTGGTGATGCCATCCATCCATCTCATCCTCTGTCATCCCGTTCTCCTCCCGCCTTCAATATATCCCAGCATCATGGTCTTTACAAATGAGTCAGCTCTTCGCATCAGGTTGCCAAAGTATTGATGTTTCAGCTTCAACATCAGTCCTTCCAATGAACACACAGGACTGATCTCCTTTAGCATGGACTGGTTGCATCTCCTTGCAGTCCAGTGGACTCTCAAGAGTCTTCTGCAACACCACAGTTCAAAAGCATCAATCCTTCGGCACTCAGCTTTCTTTATAGTCCAACTCTCACATCCATACATTACTACTGGAGAAACCATAGCCTTGACTAAACAGGACTTTGTTGACAAAGTAATGTCTCTGCTTTTTAATATGCTCTAGGTTGGCCATAGCTTTTCTTCCAAGGAGTCTTTTAATTTCATGGCTGCAGTCAGCATCTGCAGTGATTTTGGAGCCCAGAAGAATAAAGTCTGCCACTGTTTCCACTGTTTCCCCATCTATTTGCCATGAAGTGATGGGACCAGATGGCATGATCTTAGTTTTCTGAATGTTGAGCTTTAAGCCAACTTTTTCACTCTCCCCTTTCTTTTTCATCAAGAGGCTCTTTAGTTCTTCTGCACATTCTGCCATAAGGGGGCTGTCCAAGAGACTCAGGAGTCTACTGCAACACCACGGTTCAAAAGAATCAATTCTTTGGCACTCAGCATTCATTATGGTCCAACTCTCACGTCCATACATGACTACTGCAAAAACCATAGCATTTACTATATGGAACTTTGTCAGTAAATAATGGGTCTGTTTTTTAATATGCTGTGTAGGTGTGCCATAGGATTTCTTCAGAACAGCAAAACATTTAATTTCATGGCTGCAGTCATGTTCTGCAGTGATTTTGGAGTCATGGCTGCAGTCATGTTCTGCTGTGATTTTGGAGCTCAAGAAAATAAAGTCTGTCATTGTTTCCTTTGTTTCCACATCTATTGCCAGGAAGTGATGGGACCAAATGCTGTGATCCTAGTTTTTTGAATGTTGAGTTTTAAGTCATCTTTCTTCAGTCGCCTCTTTCACTTTGAACCAGAGGCTCTTTAGTTCCTCTTTGCTTTCTGCCATTAGGTTGTTGTCATCTGCATATCTGAGGTTATTGATATTTCTCCCTGCAGTCTTGATTTCAGCTTGTGTGTCATCCAGTCCTGCGTTTCCCATGATGTAATCTGCATATAACTTAAATAAGCAAGATGACAATATTCAGGCTTGACATACTCCATTCCCAATTTGAACCAGTCCGTTGTTTCATGTTTGGTTCTAGCAATTGCTTCTTAACCTGCACACAGATGTCTCAGGAGGCAGGTAACGTGGTCTGGTATTTCTATCTCTTTAAGAATTTGCCACTGTTTGTTGCAACCTACACAGTCAAAGCGTTTAGCATAGTCGACAGTTTGCTAGGATGCATATTTAAATATCTCTTTTCTCTTTGCAGTCTTTTAGTAGTTTGCTTATCATGTGCATCACATTATGCTTTAATACTTATTCGATAATAGAAATGTTTTCCATCCATTATGTCTTTGTGGAGAGCATTTCTAGATTGATAAGAAATTTGAATGTTGTTTTCATCTGCATTACTCCCAAACAATCCAGTTTTTCTTAAGCACCTGCTTTCTGTGTTCAGGCGACCTGGTTAGTGGGATGAGCTTTGGGAGACAGATGACTACATAGCAGTACCAAGTTGAGAGAAGAAAATCAATATTATGAATAAATTGTATTCTCTCAAAATTTGTATGCTGAAGATATAACTCTCTGTACATTATATTTAGTCAAAATGTGAGTAGATTGCCCTTTCTTCTGACCCTATTTGGAAATAGGGCCTCTAAATAGGTAGTTGGGTTAATTCGACTGCTTCTTTATAAGAAAAGGAGATCAGTCACAGACAACACAGAGACATTACTGTGTGAAGACAAAGCCAGAAAATTCTGGACTGACACAGTCCAGAACAGAACAAATCTCCTGATCCTTTAACTATTGATTTGATCCCCAAAAGCTTGAAAAAACATTTTTAAAGCTACCTGGTATGGTTCTCATTGTTCTGGCAACCCTACAAAACCAGTACACCCACTTCCTCTTGAAAAGAGGCTTTCAGTTTCAAATGAGGCCTCCTTTTCTTACCTAGGTTCTCATGGGAAGGAAACTGGTAAAGGAATCTCTAACACTAAACTGATGATCCTCACAGATACCTAACTCCCCCTAAGAGTTTTCATTGTTTCTTTAGAGATCCAATTGGGCTAGTACTTGTTCCTATTTCATCGGTAAAGTTGGCCTGGGAGTACTAGAATGAGCATCATTTACAGTAAGCGGTAGAAGAAAATAAGCCTATCATGAAGGCAGCCCCGCCTCATAAAATAGATGCAGTCCTCTCCTTTCATCTGTAAGAGGCAAAGGGAAGTGATCAAGGCATTGCTGCCTATTGCTTTAGTAATGACACAGAGTCGTGAAGTCATGGCAACCGTGCCTCCCTAAACCTCCCCTAACCAAGACACTAGGCTGTAGTAGCCATGGGGAAGCCTAGAGAATCACAGGCCCTCCCAAACTGTTAAAACCACCTGGGTTTTCCCCCAGAGAGTTTGCGAGGTGTGTTAATGGTACCTTCTCCATGGCAGAATTTGGAGTCTGTGGCCGCCACATTTATCAGCAGTCCTCTGGTTTCCTGAGAACCGCAAGAGACCACCATTCCTACTTGCAAAGTACATATCTGGAAGAAAAAAAGAGAGAGAGAGAGAGAATGCAATCCATTCCAAACTAAAGGGCTCAAACCCATGGAGATGTACAGGGTCCTTAATCCCAACAAGGGCTGTACGAGCAGGAAAACCACAGTTCCAGGCAACCTCAGCATTAACACCTGCAGCCATGTCAGGGATATGTCACAAGTTCCACACTTCAAGAGTGCAGACTTTAAGGCCTCTACAAACTCGAGAAATTGTGCCAACAAGATCTCTTGACTTCCATCTTAACCAAGCCTAAAAGACAGACTCCGTAGTGTAGCACATCAGGCCAAATGCATGATCAACTGAGAATATTTGTATGTAAGAGTACCAGGTACAGGGTATTGTGGAGAAGATGTGCAGTGCGAGTGAAGTCACATGAAAGTCTTTTGTGCCACTTTCAGAGGGAAGCTATTCATCTTCCAGATGATCCAGTCGATAGGATTCATATCACTAATAAAATTCAACTCAGCCACAAGGCAGTGCAGGGTCCCTCTGTGGAACGTAGTAAAGAAGTTCCCATGCAAGCCTGTCTGCAGCCTCTAATTTCCATTCCTCAAATGTTGTCATGCAATCAGCAGACAGTTCAAAATATGGACAATGGGCAGGCACTCGTGGAAGATGATGAAGACTGCAAGAACAGAGCATCTTTCCAGGGCAATGAACACAGAATGCTGCAGGTTGGTGATAAGATGGAAGAAAGATGGACCGGAGAATGAAGGGGAGATTTCAGAGCTAGGATCTGGCTTTTTGGGGTGTGGTGGGAGCTGCTCCAGACCTGCCTGCAAGCCTTGGAGACATATTTCAAAATGTAATAACCAATGTGATCTCTGGCCTCAATGAGCTTTGACAGTCTTAATGCCTCAGCATACTAGGCTAGACCAATTGCAGTGCAATGGCTTAGAAATTCAGGAGATATTATTTGGGGGAAGGGGGATCAGTGACTTAGAGGAGACTTGCTTGTTGAAACAGTGTGAATACTTAATAGAGCTGGAGCCGGGATTCACCTATATACAGACTGTTCTCTTAAGCATATTTCAGTTTCGAGATCATAACGAGATAACCATGTATCTGTGATTTCATTTTCTTTCTCGTTGAATACTTCTCTACTTATACAACCAGAAGATAGCATTAACTTGGAAGTTACATTTTTGTATTAGGACTTTTCTCTCACTTTTCCAACTGTACCAGTTGTGCTAAATGACTTCCTACCAGTAAAGATGGCCCAGTTCAGAGTAATTCCTCCTGCCATACAGGACTCTCTCAGAAAACCAAAAAGACAGATAGAATGCAAAAGCACAGACAAGCCAAGTTTCTGAAGACTGTTTGAAATAAAGAAAGGCCATGGGAATATAGGCCATGAGTTGGCTGATTGCATAGTAGTGTTGTTACAGAATCCGTGGCACCAGAAAGAGACAAGCAGCACTCAAAGAGGCAGAACAGCCAGGTATATTCAGCAGCGGTGTGGGCTCAGTGGAGTCGCCTCCAAAGACTGAGTGCCCTGGCTTTGTTCTGGGTATCTTTTTGTTGTTCTTGTTTGTTTGTTTTTCAATTATTTGTATTAGTTGGAGGCTAATTATTTTATAATATTGTAGTGGTTTTTGCCATACAGTGACATGAATCAGCCATAGATTTACATGTGTTCCCCATCCTGAACCCCCCTCCCACCTCCCTCTGGGTCATCCCAGTGCACCAGCCCTGAGCACTTGTCTCATGCATCCAACCTGGACTGGTGATCTGTTTCACACTTGATAATAGACATGTTTCATTGCTATTCTCTCAGATCATCCGCCGATAACCCTATATGCAAGACAGAAAAAGAGACACAGATATATAGAACAGACTTTTGGACTCTGTGGGAGAAGGCGAGAGTGGGATGATCTGAGAGAATAGCATTGTTCTGGGTATCTTGTATACACCGTAAATTTCCTGCTCAAACGGCTCAGATCCCTCCCTTCCCTAGGTAGCCCTAATTCCGGACAAGGTAACTAGCAAGCAAGAGATCAGACATGGAAGCGGTGATTGATGAGCAGCAGCTGTTAACACAAGATAAAGGAAGGGAAAGCAAAAGATTGTTACTTTAGTTGGGGGCTTTGACTGGTTTCTACCTCATTCCCCCCTCTTGATGTTTAGGGTGCATCTGCAGCTGTCAGAGGACATCATCATTCAGAACTGGCTGGTAACCCTTTAAAAGCAACAACTAGGTGGCTGTTCTCCGTTTGACAACTGTTTCTGTGAATGAACCCTGTTACGTTTTTTATTAGGATGGGTATGAAGCAGGGAATAAGCAGACATTGGTGAGTATGACTACGGCAATCCCAATCATTGTTTTAAACAGAAACATTGTCTGAACCAGAACATATGCAATCTTCCCAATAGTTTTAGCTTTGTTTGCCACAACTTTTCCATTGTCAATTATTTGGATGCAACAGTCACAGCCAGTTTGGTAGAATTTCCGACAAGCTCCTCCTTCCTCCACGATTCGACTTGGAGAGATGGCAGTCCTCATCTGGGATTGTTGCTGTGCCAACAGCAGTTGCAATTTCATTAGTTAAAATCTCAAAGACCGCCTGCAGTCAGATTATTTGGTTGAGCATGTAAATGGGGGCCCTGCATCCCCAACTCCCGTCTTGTGCCTATATGGCCGGACCATAATACTGGATTATCTGTTGGGGAGGACCCTCATCTTTGCCCCAATTTTGTTTTCCCCCTAGCTCGAGGAATCATTTTTCTCTGTGTCTCAGGTTGTCGCAAACTGGGAACACCAGCGTGTCCCCTGGTGTCGGGTAAGAGGAAGAAACCTGGCTAAATTATTCTTATGGTGCAGATTCCTCCACATCTGGATGGGAGACCTGATTAGGCCCTTCTCCCGCAGAACCAAAAAGCCCCTCTCGGGGCTGCCATAAGTCTGGGTTTGTGGAGTAAAGATGCTTCCAATATGGGCTAATGCCTGGGATTGCAAGAAAGGGATTAGTATCAGGTTGATTTCCTGTACAGTTTTGCTCTAGAATCCCAGAAGTGGAGTTGAAGGGAGTGCAAGTGTGATTTCCATTCCCTCCTTTTGGGGGAGCCCAATACCAGGTTGGGGCCCCTGGCATCCATGGAAGTTTCTTACAGGTATCATTATACACCAGGGCTCTTCTGCATTTTGTTTCTCCGACCCAGGTATAATTTATTCCTTCTCGGCTTAGGCATTCTTTGCCTACTGTTTCTGTGGACAGGGTCCAACTCTGAATAGCACCCCCTGCCCGCCTGCTGATTGTTTGATTCCATCGGAATAGCAGAAAGGCATCCAATGCAGTAGACTTCCAAGGCCATGTTTTACACATCAGATCCCCTCCACAAACCCAGCAGCTAGTGACATGAATTCTGGGGCCCCCTCCTCGGCTAGATGGATAAAAGAATTATTTCCAATAGTGGGCATTTCTAACTTAGCTTTGAGGAAGGCTCGAAGCTGGTTGTACAGTCCAGAGGACCCCGTCTTTAGACCTGATGCCAATGGATCTGGCTTGATTACTTGGGCCTTTAACCGTTTGACCACCTCTTGGGCTGGTTCTTTCCTATCCTGGATTGCCACACCCCCATCTGACATCCCAAAATGAATCTATCGAGTCCAGCAGGCCATCTGTCTTGGGGTGCCATAACACGTTAGGCCATTCGCACTGTGGGCTCTAATTTCTCCCTCCCAGTAATACTTCCTTTCCCTAGTGCATGGGAAAACTGAACTATAACATGTGGCTGGTTTGTATGTATAGTCAGTGAATCCTTGGGCCTATTTACCCTCATGGTAGAAAGACTCCATACATTCAGAACAATCACCCTAACTCTCAGATGAGGAGGGGATTTTACAACTTAACAGAACTGTGAGGCAAAAATACGGTCTTTTCATATTTAAGTTGATCACAGTTGGAGGAGACTCCAAAAAACAAGAATTATGAAGAGGTAGGCAAAGCAGAGAGAGAGTTTTTGGATACAAGTCCACTCTTGGGGAAAGAGTAAAGCCTTATTCCAAATAAGATGAATAGGGGGAGTCCCAGACCAATTACTAACCAATACATCTGCCTTTTGTCAGTCCTATTGGTTCCTCAAGCTTCAGCCATGCTTTTATTGACCAGCTTCCGGTGTGCCCAGAGTGGGGCTTTGGGGTGCTTGTTTCCTTTGCAAGGTCAGGCACAGGGCTTCCTCCAGACTAAGGGTCGTTTCTCACTTCTCTTGGCTATCAGTCGGACTTGCAGGTTTGACTCTGGAGTAATTGATCCAAACGTCTGTTCCTGCCACCTTGAGATCAGTGTGTGTAGTTAAGATTACAAAATAGGGCCCTTTCCACTTGGATTTTAAAGACTCTTTTTTGCAATCCTTTACCCATACTCAGTCCCCTGGTTGGTGAGGATGTAGTGTTATGCCTAAGGAAATAGGTATTCTATTAATTATCCATGTATGTATTTGAGCGATTGTGTGTCCTAACCCTTGTGGCTGCCTATATAAGTGCAAGTTCCCCAGTTCTCTGGTGTCTCCCCTTAAGTTGACTAGCGGGGGTTGTCATTCATACAGGATTTCAAATGGCAAAATCCCTATCCCTGCCAGGGGTAAACACCTCACATTTAAGAGGGCCACAGGCAACATGCCTACCCAAGATAAGCTGGTCTCCTGGCATAGTTTTGCTAGGGTTTGTTTGAAGGTTCAATTCACGTGTTCCACTTTCCCTGAGCTCTGGGGATGGTAGGCAGTATGCAGTCTCCACTGGGTTTTCAAAGCCTTTGCCACCTGTGCTTCTGCCTCAGATACAAATGCCAGTCCGTTGTCCGATCCTATGGTCAGAGGCATTCCATATCTGGGGACAATGTCTTTCAGGATTGCCTAGGCTACTTGTCTTGCTTTTTCAGTTTGGGTAGGAAAGGCTTCCACCCAGCCTGAAAAGGTGCACATACAAACTACAAGGTATCTAAATCCTTGATTTGGAGTGATTTCAGTGAAACCTGCTTCCCTATCCTCAAAGGGGGATAGTCCACAATGTTGTGTCCCTGCTGACCCACTAGGCCCCTGGCGAGCATTATTTTGTAAAGAGATTACATATCCCTGGGAGACAGAAGAACAGAGTGCAGGGAGGTGAGCAATGAGATAGTATGGGCCTAGCAAAGTCTCTGAGGCAGTCTTGCCCATATGGGTCAGTGCATGTTGCTGGTGCACCAGCTTGTAGGCAAGTTGTTCTGGAACATAGACTCATGGTCTTGTGTGAGCCACCCTTCCATCTTGGCCTTGGTTTCTGCTTCCTAGTTTATCCATTTTTCCTCCTCAGGAGAGCACCTGGGGGCAGCTGGTATCTCCAGGGCTAGTAGGACTTTCAATTTGTCTGGCGGCTGCCCCCGGCAGCCTCCTTGGTGGCTGCATCAGCGTGACGGTTCCCTTTGTCCACCGGGTCATCTTCCTTCTGGTGGCCTTTGCAGTGGACAACTGCCACTTCCTTTGGCTCCCAGACTGCTTCCAGAAGTTTCAGGATTTCGGCTTGGGTTTTGATCCCTTTCCCTTCTGCTGTAAGGAGTCCTCTTTCCTTGTATAAGGCTCGGTGGACATGTAGAGTAGCAAAAGCATAGTGCAAGTCTGAATAGGTATTGACTTGCTGCTCTCAGCTGAGATCCAGTGCCCTGATTAATGCCCGTAACTCCACTCTCTGCACTGACCATCCTTGAGGAAGCACCTTTCCTTCCTCCACTTCAGAGTCAGTCACTACAGCATACCCAGCCATCTTCTTTCTGTTTTCTATTAAGCTGCTACCATCAGTATATAGGACCAGGTCTGGGTTGTGGAGCGGGTTGTCAGTCAGGTCTGGTCTATTAGAAAATACTTCATCTAGTAATTCCAAGCAATTGTGTTCCAAGGGCCCTGCTTCTTTTGGTAGGAAGATAGCTGGTTTTAGAGTTTGCACAACTTCTAGTTTTACCCGTGGATGTTCACATAGTAACCCTTGATACTTAGTCATCCATGCATGTGTGAGCCAATGGTGGCCTCTGCTATCCATCAGGGTTATAACTGAGTGCATGAACTTAACATTTAGGTTTTAACCCAGCATTAGTTTGTCAGCCTCCCTCACTAGCAAGGTAGTGTCTGCTACTGCTCAGAGGTAGGGTGGCCATCTATTTAGACAGTTGGGCCACCGGCCTTTGCGAAGGCCTGGATTTTTGGATCAAGACTCCCAAGGCCATTTTGTACTTTTGATGAACACAGAGACTGACCTCTCCGGTTACATTGGAAAGCTCTAGGGCTGAGGCATCAGAGACTTTGGCCTTAATTGTTTAAAATGCTGCCTCTTGGCTCCCATTCAAGGGGAACCTTTTCTTCTCCTTTCAGGGCCTCATATAAGGGTCTGACCAGGTCTGAACATCCAGAGATCCATATCCTGCAGAACCCTGCTTCTCCCAGGAGTTCATGGACCCTCCGGTGAGTGGTAGGGGGAGGCTTGGCACAAACTGCTTGTTTCCTTTCAGTTCCCAGCATTCACTGGCCCCAGATGATGTTCAAACCTAGATATTTGACTTGTCTTTTACAGATTTGTGCATTTTTCTTTGATACCCGGTACCCAGCTTCCATTAACAAGAAGACGAGGGCCTTTGTTCCCTCTAGACATCGAGCCTGTGTTATGCTCAATGACCTATTTCAGCAGGGCACGCTCTAACTCCTGTCCAGGAAATTTCACGAAGTCAGTGGCCAAAGCTCTGCTGAAGAGAGTAGGGGAGTTCTTGAAACCCTGATGAAGCCTCGTCCAAGAGAGCTGTTCATTGTTTCCCATGTGTGTTTTCCCATTCAGGGGCAAATAGTGGCTGGCTGGCAGGTGCAAGCTGGAGGCAGAAGAAGGCATCTTTCAAGTGTGAGCAAGTAAACCATTCAGCTGTGGAAGGGATCAGTCCTAGTAGGGTGTACGGTTTAGGCACTGCTAGGTGCAGAGTAATTGTTGCCTCGTTTACAGCTCTTAAGTCCTGAACCGGATGGTAGTCATGCATTCCTGGCTTCTTCACGGGTAGTAGTGGGGTGTTCCAGGGTGATTGGCATTTCATCAGAAGTCCGTGTTAGAGTAGTCTCTCTAAATAAGGCTGGATTCCCAGCCAGGCCTACCAGGAAATCAGATACTGTTGTAGTTTTACAGGCTGAGCTTCTGGTTTCAGATCAGTCAGGATGGGAGCAAGGGATTTTGCCAAACCTGGAGCATTTTCCTCGGCCCAAACTGGTGGATACTGTCTCTGATTGAGGAGGAATGGTCCCTTCTCCTGGAAGGAAGAAATACAGGCACCATTCTTCTTCTCACCTTATGGCAAGAGTCATAATCAAGGAGGGGGGTGGGCCTGCTAGCTTTAGGTGAGGTTACCCATCAGCAGAAAAGGAAATCTGAGCCCCCGTCATAGCAAGCAGGTCTCTTCCCATCAAGCAAATAAGGCAAACAGGGCAGATAGAGGAATTCGTGCTCTACCTAATGGCCCCCCAGTCAGCATTGTCAAGGACTGCAAAATGGCCTGCCAGTCTGGGTGCCTGTGGGTCTGGGTGCCTGTGCCCAAGATGACGGTAGTTTCTTTTCCCGATATGAGGACTATCTCCTGGGTGACCTCAGAATGCTCAGCACCAGTGTCTACCATAAAGTCCATTGGATGACCCCCTACTTGAATTCTGACCATGGGCTCTCAGGGACCCAGTTGGAGAGAATCCAGTCTCCTCTAGTTGGATCCTGCTTGAGCTAGCCCGATCAGATTAGTGCTGGGTGGCTCAGGTTGATACCAGCTCTGTGGGCCTGCTGCTTTGGTTTTCTTCTCAGAGCGCCTGGGGCACTCATTTTTCCAGTGTCCCTTTTCCTTGTAATAGGCACACTGATCGTGGCTGAGGGGAATTGTCCTTTTCAGATCTAGGCCCCTTGCCTTATGGTGTGGTCCCACCGGGGGTGCATGCTTTCACAGGCCAAATGCCAAGAGTGGAACTTTTTGCTTCATCCACTTTTTGCTCTTCGGTTGTGATTGACAACGACTTTGTTGGCAAAGCAGTTCTGTGGCATTTTTACCTGCAAACCCTTCTAACTTCTGTAATTTTTTTTTTCTCAGATGTCCGATGGGGTCTGTCCCTGAAAGGCTGAATTTGTTATCTGTTGATTTTCAGGGGTTTCAGGATCAAAAGGGGTGAAAACCCAGAAGGCCTCACACAGCCTTTCGTAAAAATCGTCCAGGCTTTCATCTGGTTCCTGTAGCACCTCAGTGGTCTTTGCCATGTTAGCAGGCTTCTTAGCCCTGTCTTTTACCCCCTGTAGGAGGGAGGGCCTGTGGATATCTCACCAACTGGTTTCTTACCCCCTCAGTTTTGAGGGTACCCCTCAGTTTGGGCTCTTCCTCTGGAAAAGTTCTCCCAAGCCCAGTTCTCCACATCTAATTGGGCCCCTGGGGTACTAGCCTGGAGTCATTTTCTAGCCTTTGTCATGACTCATTGGCGTTCCTCTGTATTGAATAAGGTGAGGAGATGCTGTAGGCAGTCTCCCCAGGTGGGGCAGTGGGTCTGGAAGATGAATTCTAAGACACCAGTCACTCTTGGTGACTTTCAGAACATGAGGGGGTGTTTTGTTTCCCGTTAAAGAGATCAATCATGGAAAAAGGCTGATAGTAAAAAATGGGTCAACACAGCAGAACCCGTGAGCTTGTTTGTATCTCTTGATGTAATTGTACATTTGTGGAGCCACTGTCCAGAGATGTCACTGTCCATCCTTTCCTCGTTCCTGTTTTGGACAGGGGTGCCACAGAGATACATTGACCAGTCTCCCCGATTCTGTGGATGCCTCTTGCCTCCTCTTCTTGTTCCTCCAAGTGTCATGTCCTGTCACCTTCGTCTCTGCGTCTCATGTGAGCCAGACACATGCACACACACAGAAACACATGCAAACACAGGTGACACAAACATACCTGTGTAAACACACACGAGGAAGGCACAGTGACACAAACACAAACAGGGAAGGCCGGTGTTTCAGGAGCTGAAGATGCCTGGGTCAAGCAATGTGGGAGATGGCATCAGTAGGCACCGTGTCCTGCCCTTTTGGGATCCCTGTCCGTTTCTTCGCCCAGCTGTTCAGTATTATCACCAGCCAGCCTTAAGTCATTTCTGGCTTTTCCTGTGTGGTGGTGGTGAGAGCGAGGTCAATCGGTGGATGTGGAAATTCACAGAAGACCCCAAAATCAGCACAAAAGGGCCAAGGGACAGTGGAAAGAAACGCATTCCAACTGGTGGTGCTTTCCAGGAGGAAGGGCGAGACTTAAGGGCTCAGGGGAATCTTAAACTCAGTGAGCAGCAGGAGGCCTGGGAGTGGCCAACCTGGGAAAAGATGATTCTGACAAAGGCGCTTGATTCACCCTGCCACTATCAGAATCACCTAGGGCTCTCTCATCTTGTAATCACAGCTTCTTCGAGTAATGCTTGGACACACAAAGTCCCCAAGCCTCCAGTCTCAGCTTGTCACTTGCTACCAGTATGCCCCAAATCCAGGCTCCACATCCAGCCTGCATGAGCCTGAGCATCCCCATTTGGGAAAGGAGAATGTTCCAGCCTCTGCATGGCTGTCCCTTCAGAGCCCACCTTTGATCCCCTCACAACCTGTGTTTCTGTCAGTAACCTCCCATGGCAAGATCTACCTCTCTGGGAAATGCTGTAGGAGGTCGACCCACAGGTCTTTGCTGATTCTCTGCTGGCAACACGAACAAGATCAGCATGGGGCTCACGAGGTCCCGAACTCTTCATGAACAGCAAAGAACTCCAACACAAGTCACCAATTCTGCAGAGGCCCAGAGCAACCCCATCTCAGCTTTCCTGTTTGATCCTGGGCTGTTGTGATCCAACAACCAGTTGAGGAAGTTAAGGCTGCTGGTTTCCAGCCTGTGGCTTAGAGCTCCCCATTTATAAATCCAGAACCAGTGGACTGGAGTGCAGTGACATGGTGTACATCCTGGAGGAAGACAGGGGAGGCAGGGCAGGATCGTGCAGGAGGAGCATCCACTCCCTTCCCCACCCACTCACACCACCCTGGGAGGCAGGTTGTACCAGTGATGTCAAGGTAGTACTCCTTAATGATCACTGTGTTCCTGAAGTAGGGTTTGCTCCGAAAAGAAACTTAGTGGCATGCAACGGGACCAGAGATACCTCAGTTCCTACACCTGCCAGGACCAGGAGGAGGGAAAATGTGCAAGTTTCTAGGGTCTGCAGCTTGCCTGCAGTGCAGGCATCAACAGCTTCTGCCTCTCCACTCAAGTGCTCTCACCGCATCAGATGATCCCACACTTCCCTGCCCAGCTCCCTACCTGTCCTCATTCTCCCTCACTGACCTTCAAATCCATCATGTAGCTAAGCAAGACTTCATCTTGTTCACTGATCATGACGGATGGTTGTTCACAATCCGCTGCAGGTCAAGGAGCCAGTCATGCCACGTGCCAGGCCAGGTAGAGCCACAAGCAACAGGGCTAGTCTGGGATGGAACAAGTGAGAGGGTAAGAGGCAGAAAGCCTAGGGGCCTGCAAACGGAAGAAAGGGTCAGACATTTTTTTATCTTTCTCTTAAGCGGCAGCAGAAAACAAACTACAAGTGTCAGAATTTTTTTTCCCTTCTATATACAAAATTGAAAGGAGGTTTCCTTTAAAATTCTGTGTCGCCTTGTTAATGAACTATGTATTTACCCTAGACTCTGTCTGTCTTCAAATTGGTTCCACCCAAGGCTCAGAACCAAAAATGCCCCAATAAACCAGTATGTTTTACTCATACAATGGTTCTCCTAATCTGTGTTAATGAGACTATGTATTTGCTTGGAAACCTGCCTTTTTTCAAGATTCATGTCAGTTGTTTTATGGCCCAGGATGACTCAACTTGTGCCAATGTTATCTCGATGCATGTTGTGGGTGAGAGGCCTGGTGCCACTCTCTTAGGCTTGAGATATTTCCTTTCTCTAACTATCAGACAGTATCTGCTAAAGACTAGCAGAGGGGGCACTCTTTCTGCCGCCTTCTGATGTCTATGTCATCATAGAGAAGGCTTTCTCTATCTCTTTTATACTTTAATAAAACTTGATTACACAAGATCTCTGAGCGATCAAGCCTTGTCACTGGCCCTGGACTGAACTCCCCTCCTCTCCAGGCCAAGAATCCCAGCGTCTGTCATGGCTCAGCAACAACCTTTCACAGGGATACTGGAACAGGCATCTGCAAGCACTCTGGGCACTCACGCTTTCCTGCCCGCCCCACCAATGTCCCCAGCCAGTGCCATAACATCAGACATGCTCACGGCTCTTGGTCCCCTGTGGTCTTCAGCGTCTGAAGGTGTCTGCATTCTCCAAGGGAGGGTCGGTTTCTGACCACTTCTGATCTCTGACTGGCCTGTGTGTGCTGAGTAGTGGCATGTCACTGCCTAGAATGTCAGGAACTGCAGTCCCTTTGGCTCACCTTGTCTGTGGCCAAGTGTGTGTGTTGTGTGTGGGTATGTGTGTGTGTCTTTGTGTGTGTGTGTTTAGCAAGAAAGCCCTGGGTCTCTCACCTGCTCCCTTTCTTCACAAGGGTGTGTCTGGAGTCGTCTGGCACTCATAGCGTATCAGATAGCAGCCCCTTCCAGCGCCACCTTGGGTGTGGAAAACCTCGTACTTCTGCACTGCACTAGTGGGACTGTCTCTGTTATTTCCCGGGATTATCCACGAATACAATAATAAACCTCTGGGAATGCTCCTCTGGCTTAATGTTTCTGGTCACTTCTGATATAGAATCTCCACACTCGGGTACTGCTCCTCTTCAGATGCAGGCCAAAGGAGTCACCCAAAGTCATGGTTTAGACACCTACAGGTGTTCTGGCCATGCCGGAATTCTGCTCCTGCAATATCTTTGGACCTCCACACCCCCAGCACCCAATTCCCTCAGCCACCCCGCTCCCTTCCTGTGCCCTTGTCCCCAACTCTATTCCTGCTCCTGGTCTTTCTCCTCCTCCTGAGCTGCTGACTCTGAGGAACAGCAGTCAGGATAGGGCTTCATCCCAGGAGCTTGCGATGCCCTGGAAGATGGCACATCTCTGAGCCATGTGACCCTTCCTCTGACGGTTGTTCCACCTGATACGAATGTAGGCCCTGTGGTCTTTCACATTCCCAGAGCTAAACTCACTGCCTGAAGGGCCGCCAGTGACTTCAGCCCCTCCAGCGTGGGCCGGTAGATCACTCGGGGTTCCTGGCCTTGCACGTTCCTGGCTCTGCTCCTCTGGCTTCTCCTCTGGCTCCTGCGAGGACAACTGCTCCTGCTCCACGTCTGCCACCACCTCCACCTCCTCCGTGCTGTCTTCTTCTACCAGCAGCCTGACATCTTGCCCAATCCCCGCCATCTCTCCCTCTTCCAGGGCCTCACCTTCCTTTCTTTGCCTCCACACTGAAGAGAGCCGCTTCCTTGCTTGGTGCGCCACCTGGTGCCTGCAAGGACCCTGACGCCCCCACCTTGAGGGTAGGCCCCAGGGCCTCTGTCCCCTGAAGACTTGGCCTCCCAGCTAAGAAGATCCAGTGTCCCTGGGTGCTCCTGCCATCCTCTGGCAGCATCTCGCTCTGGACGCGGTCCTGGCTGTGGCCCGAGCTGGTGCAGCTGTGAAGGGGCTGGACGTGATGACACAGTAGGTGGCCTGCACAGCCGATGCAAATGCTGCCGTCACCCAGTGGCCATAGCTGCCTCCTTCTGGGGGTGCCCTGAGACTGAAGAATGCAGTGGGGAACCACCTGGAGCAAGGTGCACAGGCCGGCCCGATTGCCCAGGCTAATGGGCCCCCTAGGCTGCTGGAGCTGTGAACCACTCCCAGACTGCTGGGCCCAATCTCAGCCACTGGCAGAGAGCATAGTGGGCGTCATGCTCCAGGGACAGGCCCCTAGCCCAAAGAAAGTCACCTCGGTCCCACCCCCTCCCCCCAGGGCACTCCCTCCCCCGGCTTCCAGGGCTCCAGCGAGCTACCTGATGCCACTGCTTCACTGAGTGCCTGCCTCCAGGCACATTGCCTGTCTTCCATCTGGCAAATCCCAGGTGCAAGCTGCCTTTTCCTTGGCCTCCAGAAATTCAAACCATGAATTCCCACTTCCATATCTGAAAAGGACACTCCTGTGTCCCACAGGACCTTTAACCTCTGGGTGCTCTCCCAAAATGTTCAATGAAAGCGAGGGGTGGAGGGGGGGGTGGGGAGGCAATGTGCCTGGATAATTTCCTCGATTGACTCGAGAGCCTGATGTGGTCCGGATTCCACGCTCACACCCTGTCTCTCCTAGGATGCCTGGGGATTCACTCTGAGAGCCCACCTTAGCATGTCATTTGTCTCGCATGGTGCCAATATGTAACACACTTGGAGAGGGAGTGTGCTGGCTGACAGGCTGATCCTAGGCAGCACTAGCCCAGGACTTTCCCAGATCTCCTTCTCATGTGTGTGGAACAATCTGCAGTGAAGCAGGCTCTCATTCCAATCCTCCTCCTTCCAGTCTCTTCCTTTTTCCAAAGGACCCTACCCAGCATTTCCACAGGGTAGCCAATACACCACAGACTGAGGGGTCCACAGACAGTGGTTTTAAATCCCCACATCACTTGATTTATTTCCTCTGGGTGACTCCTGAAACCCCCCCATCACTGTTTACTGATACAAACACACTACGCAGCAGAAATTGTGAGCTTGTTTATGCCTCTTGATGTAACTGGAAATTTGCAGAGTCACTGTCCAGAGTTGTCACCTGTCATCTTTTCCTCATTCCTGTCCTGGACAGGGGCATCACAGAGATGCATCGACCAGTCTCCCCTAACCGGTGAACACCACGTGTCTCCTCTTCTGGTTGCTCCACATCTCATGTTCTGTCACATTCATCTCTGTGTCTGCAGTGGGCAGGACCCATGCGTGCACACACACACACACACAAACACACATACATACAACACAAGCACACATGTGTAAGGGACAGGGACACAAATGCAAACAGGGAACACATGAAGAACCACTGGTTCATACAAAATGTGGAGATTTCCATATTTCTTATAGGAAATTCTCCATTCTGGTCTTCAAATGTGAACTATACCAAAGTCCAACTTCCATGGAGGAGCATTAGCACCTAAATTTTGATATAGGAAATATAGGGAATTCCATATTTCATGGCAGAAATCGTTGTCTTGATATATGTAAGAGAATTGCAAAGAATTCCATATTTCATGAAGAAATAGTGGTGCCGATATTTTCACTTGTGAAATAGGGGCAATTCCAATACCACATTGAATCTCCATACCTTAAGAAAACCAATGCCTAGATTTTCATGTGTGAAATGTGGAGTATCCCATATTTAATGTAAGAAAATCACCATCCAGGTTTTCATGTAGGAAGTGTAGAGAATTCCATGTTTCATGGAAAAAACTCTGCATACAGATTTTAATAAAGTGAAATACAAAAAATTCAATATTTCATGTAGAACAATCAGCATTGTGATTTTCATGCATAACATATACAGAATTCTCTTTTTAATAGAGTAAAAATGTCACAGTGATTTTCATATCTGAAATATACAGAATTTCATATTTTATGTAGTAAAATTGGTACGCAGAATTGGATAGAGATCTTAAATATACAGAATTCCAGATTGCCTGTGGGGAAATTGGCACCCAGGTTTTTCTATGTGATACACATAATCTTTAATACTTCCTCTAGGAAAATTTGAGCAGAGATGTTCACATGTGATACTTAGATATTTCATATTTATGTAGAAAATGGATGGCTCTATTTCAAATATGATAGAGAATTCCGTATTTCATATGGGAATATTGGCACTCATATTTTCATATATGAAGCATAAAGATTTCCATATTTTTGTACAAATATCTGGGCCAAGATTCTCTTATATTAAATGTGAAAAATCTGGTATGACATGTATGAAAATCTGTTCACAGATTTCTATATGTGAAATGTAGGGAAGTCGATCAGTCATGTCTGACTCTTTGCGACCCCGTGGACTGTAGCCTACCAGGCTCCTCCACCCATGGGATTCTCCAGGCAAGAATACTGGAATGGGTTGCCATTCCCTTCTCCAGGGGATCTTCCCGACCCAGGGTTCAAACCCAGGTCTCCTGCATTGCAGGCAGATGTTTTACCCTCTGAGCTACCAGGGAAGCCCATGTGAAATGTAGAGATGTCCTAATTCATGTAGGAAAATCTGTTCCCTGATTTCTATAATGTGAAATACAGAAAATTACATACTCATGTCAGAATATCTTAATTAAGATTTTCATATATGAAATATACAGAATCCCATATGTCAATATAGCAGAAAAGTCATTGTTCCAATTATCATCTATAAAATGTATGTAATTCCATATTTCATTTAAGAAAATCTGCACACTGGTTGCCACACGTGAAACATACAGAATTCTGTATTCCACATTTGAAAATCTATGCCCACAAAAGCCATGCTAATATTTTCATATGTGTTGTAGAGATACTTTAATATTTAATGTAGGAAAATGAATGTCCATATATTCAAAAGTTTAACACGGAGAATTCCATATATTGTGTAGGAAAATGTGCTCACAGATATTCATAAATGTAACATAGAGAAGTCAATATTTCCATCGGGAAAACTTTTTCCAGATGTTCATAGAGTGAATTCCATATATCATGCAGGACAATCTGTGCCTAGATTTTCAAATGTGAACTATAGAGAATTGCATCTATTTAGTGTAGAAATAACAGCACTCATATATTCATATGTGAAATAATAGAGGATTGCATATGTAAATCAAGGAAATCTGTGCCCAAATATCTTTGTGTGAAGTATAAAATATATCAAATTTCAGGTAAGATAATCTGTACCTAGATTTTCATTTTTGAACTGTACAAAGTTTCTATTTCATGGGTGAAAATTTGCATCATGCTTTCATATTTGAACTACTGAGAGCATACTTCATGTCAGAAGATCTTAATGGAGATTTTCATATAGAAAATATATAAAATTCCATACTTCAAGCAGGAAAATGTAGGCTCAAATTGTCCTATGTGAGATATACGCAATTCCCATATTGATGTAGGAAAAAGTGTGCACAGACATCCAGATGTGTAACATCCCATAAACCATGTATCATGACCAAAAATATACAACTAGATTTTCAAAAGTGAAATGCAGATTTCATATTTCATGTAGAAAACTCTGCACCCATATTTTCATATGTGAAACATAGACAAGTACAATTTCATTCAGGAAAGCCATCCTTCAGGTGTACATATGCATGAAGCAGGGCATCCAAAGTTAGTGATCTGGAAGAAGCCAGAGGAATAGGGTGGGGAGGGATGTGGGGTGGGCTTAAGGATGTGTTGGACACATGTGTCCCGATTGCTCACTAAGGTTGATGTATGGCAAAAACCATCACAATGTTGTAGAGTAATCATCCTCCAGTTAAAATAAATAAATCAATTTAAATTACTAACAAAATAAGAAAGAAAAGCACAAGGAACTCTACTCAGTGATCTGTGGTGACACAAATGGAAAGAAAATCAAACATGAAGGGATCTATGTAAGCATATAATTGATTCACACTGATGTATAGCAGAAACTAATACAACAATGCAAAGTAACTATACTCAAATAAAAATTGATTTAAAAATATTACAATGCAACTATACCTCCAGCAGTGAATACATGGTTCCCCCATTTGTAATATATATGTCTTTAGGGACATTACGCTAAGTAAAATAGTTCAGTTAGAGGAAGACAAGAACTTTCTCATCACATGATATTGTTAGTTAAAATACCTGAGTTATAGAAACAGGGAGCTGAATGTGGTTATCAAGGGCTAGTGGAAATGGGCCATGATGGTCCAAGGTACCAACTTTAGTCATACGTTGAATAATCTCACCAAAGAAGATACTGTAAGAGGGCAGGAGGAATATGGAGTTGCACATTTAGCTCATGTCCATTAGTGAAGTTCAAAATCCAGCTCCACTAGAGTCAACCTCTCAGAAGAGTTTAGTTAAAGATATATTGCAGGCTTTGCCCAGGGCCCTCCAGGTCTTCTGGACTTGGGCTGGGGAGCAAGCCAGGGTACCTGGGGACAGGCTAAAGGCTGTGTCTTACAGTGCCCCAGAGCTGCTTGCTAGAGCCACTCACTGGCCTGGCCCCAGGTTCAGAGCAATAGCCAAGCTCTCCCATCCCCACCTTCATGACGGAATGGTTGTGGCTTCTGCATGAGTCAGTCTACAGGACCCAGCCCCCACCCGCTGGGTAGACTGAGGAGACTGAGGGCCAGCTGCATGCTGGAAGATGGTTGGACAAGGTATGGGAAAGGTAAGTTCTCATAGAGAACTGAGAGCTGCCTCTTCAGCTGGGACTGGCCAATGGTGGGAGGATCAAGACTGGGTGCTGGATGAATGCTCCCAGTCAAGATAACCAGCCTTCCCAGGGATCCCCTCCTCCTAAACGGGACCTTGGAGTGTGAAAGTCAAGCTTGGAAGCTTTCCTTTCAGCATAGGGAATAATATTTGTTTCACTAGGGGCTTACATGAACACTGTTACCTCACCGTGATCTTAGTTCAATAGCAGAGGATGTGACAGGCAGACATTTGCGACAGTCAATCACACCCCTCCCTCACCTCTCCCAGAAGTTCTTTTTGCTGAAAACTCTTGGGGACTTCAGGATATTTAAAGTCATATGCCACCCATCTCCTATCATAGCCATGCGGTAAAACTGTCTCTGCTTTAAGCTCCAATGTTCTGATATTGCTTGGCCTAACTATGTTGGGTACATGGGTGCTCATTAACACTATCACCTAAAGTCTCAATTCTGTAGAGGGTAACTATCTGAGAGAATGACTCAATTCAAAACCACATTCAGTCATTAAATTATGTGCAATGTATCATTCTTCCATAGAAAGCAAATTACCAAACAGTGATGGCTACAACCAATTATCAGGTGAATTTAGGACAAAATAACTGTGACAAATGTCATCAGGTCTTATTTGAGGACTATGTATTATTTTGAAAACTTTGTAATGACTGTGCTTAACAGGATCATTTCAATCACTCAGTCGTGTCTCCTTTTCTGCGACCCATGTACTTTTTGAGACCACACACGCCAGGCTTTCCTGTCCTTCTCCATCTCCCGGAGCGTGCTGAAATATATGCCCATTGAGTCGGTGATGCCAATCCAACTTGAAATCAGTGTTGGAAGTAAACAGAATGTACATTTTACTAATGATAGCATATTAAATAGAAAAATATTCATCAGGCACTCAAAAACAAGTGTCTGAAGATTCCTCTTCTCTTCAAAATCCAAAGCATATGAAAAGATTGATTAAAATAGTCTTCCCCCCAAAGAGAACTAGCACACTCTCCTTGCTGACACGAAAACAAGACTGTGGATAACTGAACGATAACAAGAATCTAAGTGGACCTAGTTAAAACTGGACATTAGATTTTCTGTAAATCTATGTTCTATTCAGTTACTTGCTAATTTATCTTCTCTGTCTATAGACTATATGCAAGAGCATTTGGACTTTCATAATTACAAAACAAATAAAAAAACTGAGAGAAAATTAATTTTACTATCAAATAGGAAACCATTTAGTTACTGCTCTTTTGGAAATATATTTTCTTCAATAACTATACCAACATATTTTATGATTGTTCTCTATTTTGAACATTATATAAATGGATTAATTTGAATCTCAATGGAAAAGAAGCACAGACTGTTAAAAACTGGAATAATGAGCATATAGTTTTTCAAAACAATATGAAAAAGACACATAAAGTCAAGATTCCATTAAAATACACAGATATTTGTCTCATGCATCCAACCTGGGCTGGTGGTCTGTTTCACCCTTGATAGTATACTTGTTTCAATGCTATTCTCTCAGAACATCCCACCCTCACCTTCTCCCACAGAGTCCCAAACTCTGTTCTGTACATCTGTGTCTCTTTTTCTGTTTTGCATATTGGGTTATCGTTACCATCTTTTTAAATTCCATATATATGTGGTAGTATACTGTATTGGTGTTTAACTTTCTGGCTTACTTAACTCTATATAATGGGCTCCAGTTTCATCCATCTCATTAGAACTGATTCAAATGAATTCTTTTTAATGGCTGAGTAATATTCCATGATGTATATGTACCACAGCTTCCTTATCCATTTGTCTGCTGATGGGCATCTAGGTTGCTTCCATGTCCTGGCAATTATAAACTGTGCTGCGATGAACATTGGGGTGCACGTGTCTCTCTCAGATCTAGTTTCCTCGGTGTGTATGCCCGGGAGTGGTATAAAAAACAGTTTCTTATATGTTTCTTATATGAACTATGGTATTTTCTATACTTCATATATGAAAATTTGGGTGGTGACTTCCTTACATCAAATATGGAAATCTCTGTTTCACAGATGAAAATCATGGCTTTGGTTTTCTTAAGATATGGAGAACCAAGATGGTATTGGAGTTATCTTTATTTCACAAATGAAAATATGTACACCACTGTTTTTTCCTGACATATAAAATTCTTTGTATTTCTTACATCAAAATCTAGGCTTGAACACTCTTTCATGGAAGTTGGACTTCTGCATATTTCACATTTGAAGATCAGAATGTAGATTTTCCTATAGAAATAAGAAATCACTGTATTTTGTCTGAACCACTGGTTCTTTAGGTACTGACACGTTTGTCCATTTGTGTCCCTGTGCCTTGGACATGCGTTGTGTACAGGTGTGTGCTTGTGTCACCTGTGATTGTGTGTGTGTGCATGAGCCCAGCCCCCTGCTGACACGGAGATGAAGGTGAAAGAACATGAGATGTCTAAAAACCAGTAGAGGAGGCAGGAGACGTCCACAGACTACGGGAGACTGGTCCTCGCATCTCTGCGGTGCCCCTGTCCAGGACAAGAAAGAGCAAAGGATGGCCTGTGAAAACTCTGGGTAGTGAGTCCACAAATCTGCAATTACCTCAGGAGACAAAGACAGGCTCACAATTTCTGCTGTGCTGTTGTGTATGTTTGTACCCATAAGAACGCTTGGAGGGTTTGCAGAGTCATCCAGCATAAATCAAGTGGTGTGGGGCTCTAAAATCATTACTTCTGGACCCCTCAGTCTGTGGGGACATTGGCCCTGATTAAAACTCTTCAAGAAATGGGCATAGAAGGAACATACCTCAACAAGTAAAGGCCACATATGAGAAGCCCACAGCAAATATTATTCTCAAAGGTGAAAACCTGAAAGCATGCCCCCTAAGATCAGGAACAAGACAAGGGTGTCCACTTTCACCACTATTATTCAGTCTAGTTTTGGAAGTCTTAGCTATAACAATCAGAGAAGTAAAGGAAATAAGAGGAATCCAGATCAGAAAGGAAGAAGTATAGCACTCACTGTTTGCAGATGATGGGATGTTGTACACAGAAAACCATGATACAATCAGAAAATGACTAGAGCTAATAAGTGAATTTAGCAAAATCACAGGATACAAAATCAATACACAGAAATCATCTGCATTCCTATATACTAACAATGAAAAACCAGGAAGAGAAACTAAGGAATCAATTCCATTCACCACTGCAACAAAAAGAATGAAACATCTAGGAATAAACTGACCTAAGGAGACAAAAGAACTGTATACAGAAAATTATAATTTGATGAACGAAATCAAAGATGACATAAACAGATGGAGAGATATTCCAGGTTCCTGGGTAGGAAAAATCAATATTGTGAAAATGACTATACTACCAAACACAATCTACAGATTCAATGTGATCCCTATCAAATTACTAATGGCGTTTTTCACAGAACTAGAACAAAAAATGTCACAGTTCATAAGGAAACACAAAACCCCTGAATAGCCAAAACAATCTTGAGAAAGAAGAATGGGGTTGAAGGAATCAACTTACCTGATTTCAGGTTATACTACAAAGTTACAGTCATCAAGACAGTACGTTACAGGCACAAAAACAGAAGTATAGGCCAATGGAACAAGATAGAAAGCCCAGAGAAAAACCCACACACATATGGGCACTTTATCATTGACTAAGGAGGCAAGAATATACAATGGGAAGAAGACAGCATTTTCAGTAAGTGGTGCTGGAAGAACTGGACAACTAAGTGCAAAAGAATGAACTTAGAACACTTCCTAATGCCATACACAAAGATAAACTCAAAATGGACTAAAGACCTAAATGTAAGACCAGAAACTATAAAACTCTTGGAAGAAAACATAGGCAGAACACTGTATGACATAAATCATAGTAAGATCCTCTAGGACAAACCTCCTAGAATAAAGGAAATAAAAACAAAAATAAATAAGTGGGTGCTAATAAAATTTAAGTGTTTGCATAGCAAAGGAAACTATAAACAAAGTGAAAAGACCACACTCAGAATGGGAGAAAATAATAGCAACTGAAACAACTGACAATGTATTCATTTCCAAAACATACAAATAGCTCATATAAGTCAGTACCAGAGAAACAAACAACCCAGTCAAAAAAGTGGGCAAAAGTCCTAAACATATTTCTCCAAATAAGACATACAGATGGCTAATAAACACATGAAGAGATGCTGGCCATCACTCATTATTAGAGTGTTCGTCACTCAGTTGTGTCCAACTCTTTGCAACCTCATGGACTGTAGCCTGTCAGGTTCCTCTGTCCATGGAATTTTCCAGGCAAGAATACTGGAGTGGGTTGCCATTTCCTTCTCCAGGGGATCGTCCTGACCCAGGGATTGAACCCGGGTCTCCCGCAGTGCAGGAAGACTCTCTACCGTCTGAGGCGTCAGGGAAGCTCATTATTAGAGAAATGCAAATCAAAACTACACTGTGATACCACCTCACACCAGACAGAATGGGCATCATCAAACAATCCAGAAGCAACAAGTGCTGGAGAGGGTGTGGAGAAAAGGGAACCTTCCTACACCGCTGGTGGGAATGTAAATTGATACAGCCTCTATGGAAGACAGTATGGTGATTCCTTAAAACAACTAGGAATAAAAGCACGATATGACCCAGTAATCCCATTATCAGGCATATACCCTTCAAAAACCAAAGCCGAAAAAGACACACATACTCCACTGTTCATTGCAGCACTATTTACAGTAGCCAAGACGTGGAAGCAAGCTAGATGTCCATCGACAGAGGAATGGATAAAGAAGCTCTGGTGCATATATACAATGGAATGCTACACAGCCACAGAAGAAAAGGAACGCATTTGAGTCAGTTCTAAGGAGGTGGATGAATCCAGAGCCTATTGTATAGAGTGAAATATTTAGAATGAGAAAAACAAATACCGTATATTAACGGATATATATGGAATCTAGAAGGATGGTACTGATAAACTTGTTTGCAGAGCAGCAATGGAGACGCAGACATAGAGAACAGACTAATGCACAAGGGTAGGGGAGAAGAAGGAGTGGGTGAGATAAGTGCAGAGAGTAGCATGGATGAATATACACTAACATATGTAAATAGATAGCCAATGGGAATTTGCTGTATGACTCAAATGGAACTCAAATGGGGGCTCTGTAATAACCTAGAGGGGTGAGAATGAGCGGGAAGTGGGAGGCATTCAAGAGGGAGGTGACATATATACACCTACACCTAACAGTTAATTCCAGCTGATATATGACAGAAATCAAACCAATACTGTAAACAATAATCAACAATAATCAATCAATAATCAACGAAAACAATAATCAATGAAAAATAAATTTCCCTCTATAAGGATTTTAAAACTTCATATACTCATGTTCTATAACTGTCCAGTGACCACTTATTTCCTGTCATTATACAGATCATATGAAGGGGTCATTAGACTTGTAACTTCACAGAAAACATGCACTAAACTGTTCCATATGAGCACATGATGAAACCTCAGTGCTGCATTTAGGATGCACAATAGCCCCACAAGAAGAGGGGAATACTCACTATGCTAAAAAAAAAAAAAAAAAAAATCCTTCCTCCATGCCTCAAACACTCCATTTTTGAGGCCCTGAAGGGCTGAAATGATACTGCAAGGTCCATTTGGTGAATCAAACGTCGTCTTGACACAGTGTCCCTGGAAAACTATCCAGGGAAATGTGGAACAGCAATAATATTAACTACAGTAATGACAAAGGCTAGAATTGACTGGGAAATTACCATATAGCACACACTATTTGGAAAATTTCCCATGTCTTAACATGGGCAGTGTGGTAGTTAAATTTACTCGAAGCTAGTGCTTCTATGTGGCTAATGGAGGAATGAGGCACAGAGACCCTATGTAAGTTGCTCAGTGTTGCCAGCGGTAAGGGAGCCAACCAGTCTGGAGGCATTGCAGAAAACTCAGTGTGTTCTGTATTTATTCAGTCAAGGGTAAGATCCAACAACTATGGCAAAGTATGTAGAATAACAGCTACCACATAACACAGATTGATCTTACATCATGGATATGCACACTAAATAGAAATTTGATTTCTTCAGAATTCTTTCAGATAGAGGCGTGGCATGATTGAAATCAGGTTGTTTTGTGGAAACGATGGTCTGAGAGCCTCCTCAGAATAGTAGACAGCATGTCTACTGGAGGTCTTGGGTTTGTGCATCAGAGAAGGCAGCAAACCCCTGTCACCTACACATGCTCCCAATGGAGACAGAGGCTGGCAGGAGGCAAAATAAGACCATTCCTCTGCTCTGGTCGTGCCTAGACAAGGTGTCCAGGTCAATCAGAACTGTGGAATTCTAAAAAAAAAATGCAGATTTCATGATCCACAATGAATCTCACTTAGTGCAGCTACAATAGTGCCCTAGAATCTGTCAGTTTTCACTATGCTTGGGAAACTGTCAGGGACTTTATTAAACCCTTTGAGTAGCGAGGCTGTCAACAAAATAAGGGAAATAGCGATCAGAACAGATATGAGAAAAAAATATAGAGATGATCAACAAAACCCAAAGCTGGCTCTTTCAAAAGATCATTACAAATTCATAAACATCTACTCATAGAGACCCAAAAAAGCAAGATAACTAAAGACAACACTTCCAAATATCAGGAGTAAGACAGATTTCAGATCCCACAGAAATTAAAAGGATTCTGTGAATGATTCTACATAACTACATCTGGCAATTCCAGTGAAAGGAACTAACTAAGTTCAGCCAAAAAGAAAAGAAATAAATAATCTATTGAAAAACCGAGCTTGTAGTTGAATAATTTACAGAAATCTCCATGTCCACTTGGTATGCCTGACCCAAAAGAGAAAGGGAGGGAAAAAATAGGTAAGGACAGAGAAAAGGTGACTATATTCTAATACAATCACTTACTCAAGGTAAAATGGACCAAATCCAAGCAATGTGATGAAGCCATTGGTTTTTATTTTCTCATTGTCATCCAGCTTCCCCTTCCTGCCTCCCTCCTTTACCCCAGTTGCCTTCTCCTTCTTAAGTCCTGCCCTCCCTCAAGAGTAGCAATATTATGAGGCACGATTCCCACATTATAACTGCTATCTGCTGGTTGACTGACATTCAGCATGGATGCTATCATCCCTGCAGCTGGTATACTCAAGATCTCTGTCTGTCATCATGGACCAGAAAGTTTCACTCCTAATTTCAGGTATAGCTAGTAGAGAAGGTGCACGGAACACGCTGGAGCCTTGAGTCCTTTGTCTGTGAAATGCGGATGACCCCAAATTGTGGGAGAAACAGAGACAGCAGCACCAGACCCTTTTCAATGAGTGCTAAACCCATTGAATCATCCCAAAGCCAGAGCATCACAGGACTCCTTGACATTCACAAGTACGTCAAGTAGATTTCCCTGCCAGGACTGTTGCATTTATTGTTCTTTCCGCCTGGAATGCTCTTCCCTTAGGAAACCCCAAGGCCTGTTCCCCCACTTCCTCCACATCTCTGCTTAATTGACATCTTTCAGGGAGACTATCCCTCATCATTTTGAATAAAATAATAACATCATACCTACACACACCCTTTCCCCTGATCTAGCATTATCTTTCTTCATAGTGCCTGCCACCCTTGATTTACTTACTGACTACCAGGTCTATGAAATGAGAGACTTGGTCCATTTTGTCCAGTCACAAACTCCTCGAATAGTGCTCTGGCATATTGCAGGTGCTCAGAAAACATTTGCTGAAGGACAGTCGGGAGCCAGGCCCTTTACACACATTGCTAATACGCAAAGGTACCCTCTGAGATGGACACTGGACCCACTGTATTAATTCTCATACATACTGAAATTCCAGGAGATGAGTGACACGCTCAAAAACACACAGTCAGCATGTCAGGTTCCAGGCTTCCCAATCATATCTGCCAGCCTCCAAATCCTCAGTTCCTCGACAGAGACCTTACAGCCAAGAACACAAGAGGTTTATTTCAAACACATAGACTCCAAACAGCTCAAGTAGAAACCCAGAGACACCACAAAAGAGGTCACTGAATATCTGCACAGAGAGCTCACAACTCGAGTCTCAGACCCTGAAACACGACAGAGACCAAACACACTGCGACAAAGAGCCTCCAAACAGACCAAGGTCTTCAAGACAGAAACAAGTGAGAATTGCACAGATACTTCACATCTCGCAGACTGACTTCCTAACCACTCCGGACACTTATTAACCTAATACTGAAACACCTCAACAGAAAGACAGAACTTTGAGTAACTCAAAAACAGCATACCACCTGAAGATAAAGTCCCCAGACAAATGGAAAACCTGCACCCTGTGCACAGACCCCAAGCAGCTGATAGTTGACACCTTAAGACAAACCCCTCCTCAAAGCAGCTCAGAGACATCACAACTTAGGACACAGAATCAAAAGCTCAGAGATCTCACATTCTGGGCCACAGACGTCTACATAGAGATCTAGTATCCCAGGGACTCAAATGCGCGAAAGCTCCAAAAATGCACATCGCCGCATACAGGCACACACATCCTAGAGGCTTTGGACTATGGCTCGCAAAATCCACTCAGATCAAATATCCCATCACCCATAATCCTGGCCAACGGCTCAGAGAGATCAAATGTACCCCAAACAGCATCTGTGATGTGTAGCCATATATAACCCCAAGCTCTCTGACACAGGTTACTCTCCAGGGAGAGACACGAAACAAGCCCAGAGACCTCTCCCTGGTCATGAATTGCATGCATCTGTGCGACTTACCGCACGCTGCCATATGATCCAGACTGAGAGCTAAGTAAGAGTGAAACACCGTCACCCTGCACAGCCACTGACTGTGCCGAACCTCGCCACTAACCAAGGAAGCTATTCAGCCCCTTCGGGAAAAGTGGTAAAACTCAGAGAAAAACTGCACACTGTGAAATAACCCGCAAACCAACGCAGGCGCACTGGTATACACACCCCTCTCGCCCAGAGTTCCAGCTCCGCGAGCTCAGTGCCTGTCTAAGATAGACAGCCAATGGGAACTCAGCAAGAGACGAAGGAGGGCGGGAGTAGCCGGACTTCCGCGTGTACTCCCGCCCCGGAAGAGCTAATTCCGGCAATGTCCCGGTCGCCGTACCCCCAAAGCGGCAGCCAATTTCTCTCTCTGTAGCCATCCCCACCTTGGATGTGACCATATAGAAAAGAAGGGGTGTAGTTGGCAAAGAGACAAAGAAAGTTGCAGCTTAATATCGGTGTCCACTCGAATTCAAATGCGGCGGGAGGACGGAGTGGTGCTAATGCGGTTGGACCCAGTGGCGCCATGAGTGCCTCCGCTGGGAACTGCGGTCGAGGCCCGACGCTCTGTCAGGGCACCCTCTGTGTCGTCACACGCACTCTTCCAATGGTACCTTCCAGAGTGGGTGGTCCCACCGCTACCCCTCAGTGGTACATCCCAGGACAGAACTGTTTCATCTCCAGCGCCCCTTGGTGGTGAGATTGGGGAACAACAGACGTAAATACCCCAACCATCCCAGGATGATATACAAAGGATGGAAAGACAAAGTCAGGATGAAAACCCCATCTATTGCCACACTCTTGGACTCAGAAAAAAGTCTTCATAAACTGAAGATGACTCCTCTGTGATGGCTACTATTGTAACAGGAAATACTCAAAGAATTTTCTCTGTGCTGGGCACTGGTGCTTGTTTTTGCTTTTCTGTTTAATACAGAATAGGTCTCATGGGGAAAGCCAGCCACAGTCACCCAACTGGCAGTAGAGATAAAGCTTCTGAGAATGGGTTCTGAAGGCCTGGCATGGGGACGACCTCTGTCGCTGACAGTGAGTGATAGGTGACAGGACAACAGGACTTTCCATTCGGTTAGGAGAGGGGTCATCTCCAAGGGGACCCAAGGACACCGTGTAGGTGAGATAAAGACCACAGCTTTGTCATCATCTTGTCATCCCTGAATCCCTTGTGATATCTGATCACTGTGTTTCACAGTAATCGTTTACCAATATGCATGCTTGACTGCATGTATTTCTTTACCAAAATCATATTGACTGCTACCTCCTCAGAGCAGTTTCTTCAGAGCTAACCGGATAGCTGTGTCCTGTGCTCTAGTCCCCAGAAGACCCTGAATCTAACTTAAACTCATAACACTTCCACTGTATGTTTCTCTTTACGTAGACACTACTCAAGCTAACAGCTCCCCTTTAGCTCCAAGACCTCACCCCGCTCCCCACAGGGCCCACAGGCTGCACCCTGGGACACAGAGCTCCAAATCTTTCCCTCTGGGCTTCTGTGTGGGCAGCGGCAGTGAGGCTCTGTTAAGTCAACCCCGAGAGAGAGAGGCCACCAGTCTTGCATTCCCTGCAGTCTACATTCACCAGCATGTCATTCTGAGGAAGGCAGGTTCATTCCAGGGGTGTGGTGTGCCTTAGAGCTGAGGAGAAATGAAGCTGATTTCCTATGTCTTGGCCCTGAGTTAGGCCCTAACCCTCCCCCATCCCCGGTAACCTCTAGTCATGGTAACTTTGTATCCTGCCACATGGGAGGTTCAGAGTGAATCCCACATCCACAGAAGAAGCCCTGGGGCCCCGGGAACCTTGTCATCTCTTTCTCAGCACCCACTGTGGGTTACTGAATTCTGGAGATAGGAGAGGTTTTCCCCTCACTGTGCCTGTGACAAATCCCTTACATCCCTCTAATCATCTGTCATTTTCCAGAGTCCCTCTCTTGGTGACAGCTGCCACAGCTCCTCTCTCTCCCCAAATTGTGAACCCTCCCCTCATTTTCCAAGAGGCCTCCCCTCCCACCTCAGGGGCCTCTTTAGCCCCTCCCCCAGCCCTACTCCCAAGGCCTCATTTGCACCCTCACTCAAGTTGTAGCCTTTCAACCAGTACCCGCACTGCCTCAGAGGATCCCCTGAGAACCCTGTCTACTCCCTGAATTCTTTACACCTCTCTCCTGCCCATACACAGGTGTCTGTCATAAAGTCCTGGTGAGGGAGGAGCTAAAAATCTCTCCAGGATCCAGAGAACATCCAGACCCAGACCAGGAGTCCAGGGCACTTCCTTCAGGGCTGGTGGGAAAGGGTGAGTGTCTCTGAGAGAAAGAGCTAGACTCAAGGTCCCACAGGTATGAGAGGGCTTTCTTCAAGGGGCCTAGTGAAGAAGAAGGGAGATGGCACCTAGGAAGTGCTTAGGACACTGCAATTCAGAAGAATAATTATCTGAAACTCAGGTCCCTGCTCACGGATGCCAGCTGATTCCTAGAATTGCCTAAAGCAATCACTGATTGGAGAAGTGTCTCCAGTCTGTTGACTGGGCAGTGAACACTCCTGGAGACTGGGTTCCACTGGTCCGTCAGTGCTCAGGCTCCTAGCCCCCACTGCAAACTCTTGCTCATCAGCCTCAGTGCCTGACTATGTGAGCCCTGGTCTGATCTGGGGTCTCTGTGCGTGTACCCTGCGAGAGCCTGAACCTGCATTTTCCACATGGGCTGCCCAGAATGGTCTAGGATTCCTTGCCTCCCAAACTCCACAACCAATCACTGCTGCCGGTGTATTCAAATCTGCATGGAATGGGTGTGGGCAAAATGGGTCTAGAGTGGCCTCCTGGACATCTGAAAAAGGGGATTCCCCTCTCTCTGCCCTGAGAATGATGTGAGGAGGTAGTAAGCAAGCTTGACTTCTCCTGAACCACAGATGGTCAGCATTGTGGCAGCATCTATCAAAGTGAAAACTCCTGAAAAAACCCTTGTCCTGTTCCTGAGGGAAGGGCATTTTTGTCCGGTTTTGTCAGTCACCCCAGTGCCCAGCAGAGTAGGTGCTCATTGGATGATCGGTGACTGACTGAGTCTTGATCCAGCAACTCCACTTTAAAAATGTATAATCAACACACCTACATTCATAGACCTGTGTATAGTAGGAAGGTGGTAGCAAATAACTGTGCAAGACCTCTTTATGTCTATTAATTGTCAGTGATCTTCGGATGGTAAATGAAAGGTGAGGGGTTCATGGTATAGCATGCAGCACACACTGGCCATGGAAAACAATGAGGGGACCAGTGTGTACTGATGAGATGGAACTGCTTCAGGACATGCTGTTAATAGCTGTGGGGAGGGAAAGTAAATGGGAAATGCTCATAGTGGGGACTGCTGTGTGTATATGTGTGTGTGTGTGTGTGTGTGTGTGTCTGTCTGTCTGTCTATGTGTGCTGTGCTATGCTTAGTTGCTCAGTGGTGTCTACTTTTTGAGACCCCATGGACTCTGTCCAGGCTCCTCCGTCCATGGGGATTCTTCAGGCAAGAATACTGGAGTGGGTTTCCACGCCCTCCTCCAGGGGATCTTCCCAACCCTGGGATCAAACTGAGGTCTCCTGCATTGCAGGTGAATTCTTTACCATCTGAGTCACCAGGGAAACCCAAGAATACCGGAGTGGGTAGCCTATTCCTTCTCCAGGGGTTCTTCCCAACCCAGGAATTGAACCAGGGTCTCCTACATTGCAGGCAGATTCTTTACCAGCTGAGCTACCAGGGAAGCCCTCTGTGTGTGTGTGTGTGTGTGTGTGTGTGTGTGTGTGTGTGTGTGTGTGTGTGTGTGATTTAAATACAGAGAAATTTGTTTGAAAGGAACAAGGAGGCAGCAATAACTAACCCCAGTGGTAGGCCCTGGAAGCAGAGAACGTGGAGTGAGATGACCTGTGCAGTCCATGTTCTGATATACTAATGGAATCTTTCATCAGCCCCATACTCAGATAATATTTGAGTAACTATTAATATATAAAGCAAGGTCATATGATGAAAACAATACCTGTACACAGAGCATTTGTATGTGAGGGCCTCTGGAAGATGTCTAGGAACAGGTTTCTCAAACTTACATGGCCCAGGGCCAGGCAGTTAGTGTGAATAAGGGAACCCAGCTCATGTGAGGGTAGGGAAGAGCAGCGCATGGCCATGGTAAATGTTCCCTGCTGATCTGCTTCTGGTGTAGGTACAATAAAGAAGATGGGGTTGGTGCAGACTCCAAACCCTTGTGACCTCTTCTGCATCAAAAATAGTGGTAATTTTCAGGACTGTATCAAAGTTGTTACATCTTTGCACTGATGTAAACTCCTCGGGAGTTTCCCTTAACCTTTTCATCACTGGACACACACACACACACACACACACACACACACACACACACACACACGTCATAGGGAAGGACAACTGATCCTCTGAACCCAGAATTCAATAACTAAGATGGACTTGAGGGGACTTCCCTGCTCATCCTATGGTTAAGAATTCACCTTGCAGTGCAGGGCATGTGGGTTCGCCACAACCACTGAGCCTGTGACACAACTAAAGAGTCTGTGCACCCCAAGTTGAGTTGCAGATCTTTGCTTGTGGTACACGGACTCTATTTATTTATGTTACAGGTTTACTATTGTGCTAATAAATTATGTCCATTACAAAATATATACAGAAATGCAAATTGTAAAGATTAATTAAAGATAACTTTAAAAAATAAGACAATTATCCTCCAATTAAAATAAATAAATACATTTAAAATAAAAAACTACAAGACTTAGGAATTGGTTCTGCCCATGATGAATTAACAGGCTTGGATTTATCCTCCCTCTTTAAGTAACTAAAATTTTGTGACAGTTTTCATACATAGTACAATGTGCAGAATGCTGATGCCTGAGAGAAGGGGAAAAAGGAGGTGAGAACTACAATTTTCCATGGCCTGCAAGGAATTCCAACCAGTCCATCCTAAAGGAGATCAGTCCTGGGTGTTCACCAGAAGGATTGATGTTGAAGCTGAAGCTCCAATAATTTGGCCACCTGATGCGAAGAGCTGACTCATTTGAAGAGACCCTGATGCTGGGAATGATTGAGGGCAGGAGGAGAAGGGGACGACAGAGGTTGAGATGGTTGGATGGCATCACCGACTCGATGGACATGGGTTTGGGTAGACTCTGGGAGTTGGTGATGGACAGGGAAGCCTGGCCTGCTGCAGTTCATGGGGTCACAAAGAGTCAGACACGACTGAGCGATTGAACTGAACTGAACTTCCTGAAGAAGCTTTCCAAGCAGTAGTGCAGGAAGAGGAAACCCAGCCAGAGGCCAGCACTCTCCCAGATCTGAGGAAACAGAGTACTGCATTCAGGGAGGCCAAAACAGCTAGAATTCCTGGAACACAGAACAAGAGAAAGGGGAGCTGCACCAAGCAGGGAGGACTGCAGAGAGAGAGAGAGCAGGAGCATGTGCTATCGATATTTGCACAGGGTTCCCTGGGAGTCCCCTGCTCCATTCTGATCAGCTCATATGTGTTCAGAACGTACCTAAGGCCAAGAAAGAACCACCAAAAAGGAGTGGGTGGAGCAATCCCAGAGTTCACGGAGGGATGGAGATAGTTCTTCTTACCTGCCAGAGGGAATAAAACACTCATAATATGCAGGTATCTTGTACATTACTCAGCAAGATATTACCTCAGTAGCAGGGCAAATTAGCCCTAGATTAGTGACTGCTCTTGTCCAATCTAACAATGATTAAAAGCAAGCCTGAAAAGGAAAAATCTCCTTCTAAGCATCTGAAATGCATCAAAGGATCAGTCTCAAAACTACTGAAAGGAATTATTATTATTGCTATTACAATTATCATAAAATCCAGAACCCAACAAGGTAAAATTCTCCATGTCTAGTGTATAGTTAAAAAAATGTATTGCATTGAAAATGTCTATGTCCAGAAAAACAACTGAAGGCCAGCTCAACTACTGAAGAGATTGACTCAAATATCAGCGGTGATTCTGATGTGACATCAACAGTGGCAGAAAGAGAAACAAAAAGACACGTTTCATACACAGGAACAAAATTAAGAAAGGCAGAAGAATTCTCATCAGAATTTATACCACCCAGAATGGTCTAATCAGTGCAAATGCTCTTTGAAAAGTGAAGATGAAGTGAAACTATTTTAACCAATTATTATCAAACTAAAAATCTAAAAATATTCATTCCTAACAGATCTGCCTTACAAAGTCTTTTAATGAAGTTCTTAAGGGAGAAGGAAAATTATATCAGAAGTAAATTTGGGGCTGTACAAAGAATTGACTAATACTGGAATTAGTAAAACTTTTAATAAAAATACATTTTAAAAATATTTAATTTCTTATATGATAATCATCTAAAGCAAAAATATTAAGTGTATTGTTGTGCTTGGCACATATGCAAAAATAAAATGTAAGAAAACAATAGCAAAAAGGATAGCAGGAATGAAAGGGAAACAAACAGTTTTAAGGTTCTTAAATATGAACTGGGTATAGTATTAATTGAAGGCATATTGTAAGAAGTATAAAATGCAGAAATCCCTTGCATTCCAATACACTAACAATGAGAAAACAGAAAGAGGAATTAAGGAAACAATACGATTCACAATTGCAATGAAAAGAATAAAATACTTAGGAGTATATCTACCTAAAGAAACAAAAGACCTATATATAGAAAACTATAAAACATTGATGAAAGAAATCAAAGAAGACACAAAATAGATGGAGAAAGATACCATGTACATGGATCAGAAAAATCAATACAGTGAAAATGAGTATACTACCCAAAGTAATCTATAGATTCAATGCAATCCCTATCAAGCTACCAACGGTATTTTGCACAGAACTAGAACAAATATTTTCACAATTTGTATGGAATACAAAAAACCTCGAATAGCCAAAGCAATCTTGAGAAAGAAGAATGGAACTGGAGGAATCAACCTGCCTGACTTCAGGCTCTACTACAAAGCCACAGTCATCAAGACAGTATGGTACTGGCACAAAGACAGAAATATAGATGAATGGAACAAAATAGAAAGCCCAGAGATAAATCCACGTAACTATGGACACCTTACATTCAACAAAGGAAGCAAGAATATACAATGGAAAAAAGACAAACTCTTTAACAAGTGGTTCTGGGAAAACTGGTCAACCACTTGTAAAAGAATGAAACTAGAACACTTTCTAACACCATACACAAAAATAAACTCAGAATCGATTAAAGATCTAAATGTAAGATCAGAAACTATAAAACTCCTAGAGGAAAACATAGGCAAAGCATTCTCTGACGTAAATCACACCAAGATTCTCTATGACCCACCTCCTAGAATATTGGAAATAAAAGCAAAAATAAACAAATGGGACCTAATTAAACTTAAAAGCTTTTACACAACAAAGGAAACTATATGCAAGGTGAAAAGTCAGCCTTCGGGATGGGAGGAAACAATAGCAAACAAAGCAAGAGACAAAGGATTAATCTCAAAAATATAAAGCAACACCTGCAGCTCAATTCCAGAAAAATAAAAGACCCAATCAAAAAAATGGGCCAAAGAACTAAACAGACATTTCTCCAAAGAAGAATACAGATGGCTAACAAATAGATGAAAAGATGCTCAACATCACTCATTATCAAAGAAACGCAAATCAGAACCACAATGAGGTACCATTACACGCCAGTCAGAATGGCTACTATCCAAAAGTCTACAAGCAATAAATTCTGGAGAGGGTGTGGAGAAAAGGGAGCCCTCTTACACTGTTGGTGGGAATGCAAACTAGTACAGCCACTGTGGAGAACAATGTGGAGATTCCTTAAAAAACTGGAAATAGAACTGCCATATGACCCAGCAATCCCACTCCTGAGCATACACACCGAGGAAACCAGAACTGAAAGAGTCACGTGCACCCCAGTGTTCTTCGCAGCTCTGTTTATAATAGCTAGGGCATGGAAGCAATCTAGATGCCCATCAGCAGATGAATGGATAAGGAAGCTGTGGTACATATACACCATGTAATATTACTCAGCCATTAAAAAGAATTCATTTGAATCAGTTCTAATGAGATGGATGAAACTGGAGTCCATTATACAGAGTGAAGTAAGCCAGAAAGTAGTATACTGTAGTTACTGTATACTGTATACTACAGTAGTATACTATAGTATACTGTATTGGTGTATACTAACGCATATATATACAATACAGTATACTAATGCATATATATGGAATTTAAAAAGATGGTAACAATAACCCTATATGCAAAACAGAAAAAGAGACACAGATGTACAGAACAGATTTTGGACTCTGTGGGAGAAGGCAAGGGTGGGATGGTCTAAGAGAATAGCATTGAAACAAGTATACTATCAAGGGTGAAACAGATCACCAGCCCAGGTTGGATGCATGAGACAAGTGCTCAGGGCTGGTGCACTGGGAAGACGCAGAGGGATGGGATGGAGAGGGAGGCGGGAGAGGGGATTGGGGTGGGGAACTCATATAAATCCATGGCTGATTCATGTCAATGTATGGCAAAAATCACTATAATATTGTAAAGTAATTAGCCTCCAAGTAAAAAAAAAATGAAGAGAAAAATTAACACCCACCCAAAAAATAAATAAATAAAAATCCAGTTCGTTAGGATCTTTTCATACAGTTCTTCCATGTATTCTTTCCATCTCTTCTTGATCTCTTCAGCGTCTACTAGATCTCTACCATTGCTGTCCTTTAATGTGCCCATCTGTGGGCTAAATGTTCCCTTGATATTTCCAGTTTTCATGAAGTGATCTCTGCTCTTTCTCTTTCTATTAATTTCCTCTTGTTTTATGCACTGTTCATGATGAAGGCCTTCTTGTGTCTCTGTTCCCTTGTTTGGAACTCTGCATTTAATTGGATGTACCTTTCCTTTTCTCCCTTGGTTTTTGCTTCTCTTCTTCCTTCAGCTATTTGAAAGCCTCCTCAGATGACACCTTTGCCTCTTGCTTTACTTTTTCTTTGGGACCACTTTGTTCACTGCCTCATGTACAATATTATGGACCTCCGTCCACAGTTCTTCAGGCACACTGTTAACTAGATATAATCCCTTGAAATCATTTGTTACCTCCACTGCATATTCATAGGGGATTGGATTTCAGATGTACCTGGCTGTCCTGGTGGTTTTCCCAGCTTTCTTTAGTTTAAGCCTGAATTTTGCTATGAGAAGCTAATGAGCAGAGCCACAGTCAACTCCAGGTCTTGTTTTTTCTGAATGCATACAGCTTCTCCATATTTGGCTACAAATATGTAATCAATTTGATTTTGGTATGGACCATTTAGTGATGACCATGAGTAAACTCGTCCCTTGTGTGGTTGAGAAAGGGTATATGCTATGACATATGCATTGCCTTGGCGGAATTCCTTTAGCCTTTGTCCTGCTTCATTTTGTTCTCCAAGGCAAAACTTGCCTGTTACTCCAGGTATCTCTTGAAGTTCCACTTTGGCATACCAATCCCCACTGATGAATAGAACATCTGTTCTTAGTGTTAGTTCTAGGAGGTTTTCTATGTCTTTATAGGACTTATAAGCTTCAGGATTTTTTGGCATCTGTGTGTAGGGGCATAGACTTGAATTACCATGATGTTGAATGGCATGCCTTCGAAACGACCTGAGACAGCCTGTCATTTTGGAGATTGCACCCAAGTAGCACATATTGGGAATCTTTTATTGATTATGAGGGCTATTTCATTTCTTCTATGGGATTCTTGCCCACAGTTGTTGATATAAGAGTCATCTGAACTAAATCCATCCATTCCTTTCCAGTTTCGTTCACTGTTATCCAGGATATTGATGATTATGTTTACTGTAATTAAGTGAGCATAAAGATGAAGTAGAGCTAGCAAGTTAATACAGATATGGAATATCCTACTGTACTTAATACAAAAACAATATTAAAAAATATCGAAAATATATCTTTAGAGTAAACCAAATGTTACCCTGAAAGCATTCATTTACAAATGAAGGTAATAAAGATAAATAGGACAAAAATATGAATTTTAGAAAAAGTAAAAAGAAAAGAGCAGTCATATATTTGATCATATTAATAATGGTACAATAGGGGGTTGCCCTAAGATAGTGGAAGAATAGTACAGGGAGACTACTTTCTCCCCCACAGATTCATCGAATGAACATTTGAACACTGAGAAAATTCCACAAAAGAACTTCTGAATGCTGGCAGAGGACATCAGGCACCCAGAAAGGCAGCCCATTGTATTCAAAAGGAGGTAGGACAAAATATAAAAGATAAAAAGAAAGACAAAAGAGGTAGGGATGGAGATCTGTCCCAGGAAGTCTTAAAAGAGAAGTTTCCAAACACCAGGAAACACTCTCACTGGCAGGTCTGTGGGGAATCTTGGAATCTCAGAGGGCAACATAACCAGGAGGAAAAATCAATCAATCAGTCAATCAATAAAACAATAAAACCCAGAGAATACGTGCCTAATGGCAACTCCCAGTGCTCGCATCCACCACCAGCAAGTGGGGGCTGAACAGGGAGGCATGGGCTGCATTGCTTAGGGTAAGGACCGGGCCGGAATGCCCTGAGGGCAATTTGAGAGAACTAACATGAGATAGCAACCCAAACTGTGGGATAATCAGAGAGAAAGAAAAAGAGAGAGAGAGAGAAACTATCCTGCAAAAAGCCCTAACCTGAGGCACTACCAGGCCCAGTCACAGAACAGAGGACTGAGAGAATACCAGAGAACAGCTAGCAGGCTGTGAACCGGTCCATCCCCAGCCAACGACAAGCAGGCAGAGGGGGCAGCCAAAGCCAGAAAGGGGCTATCATGGCCCCAGAGAGGCATCCTCTACCAAACTGCAAGCAGGTTCCCTTGCTAACCAAGAGCTCTGGGATTTTGGATGGTTGACACCTGCCAGGAGGGTCGCAGCCAGAGATCAGCTCCCCAGAAGAGATACACGGCACACCTGAGAAGGCGTGCTCATTGTGCACCCAGAAAACTGAGCGGCTGGGACAAGGGAGGCAGTAAGATGCACCGCCCACCTGGGGCTGACTGCGCTCGCCAAGCACCTGGTCACCTGAGCTGCTCAGACCTGGGAAGGGCAAAAAACACAGGCCTAACCGAGTCTGTGCCTTTGGGGAGTACTCGAGAACCTCCAGGCTTAGACCTGGAAAGTGCACACAACCGAGGGCCCGCCTTGAACAGTTCCTGGCAGAGCAACCTGGAGCCTGAGCAGTGTAGACCAGGTAAGCACACACGCCGTGAGTACGGGCAAACCCAGTGCAGCTGAAGCACTGCGAGCACTCCCCACACACGCCAGTGATATTTGTTTGCAGTGTTCCTCCCTCCCCACAGCACGACTGAACAAGTGAGCCTAAATAAGTGACAACCTTCATCCCCTTGTGTCAGGGCAGAAATTAAACACTGAAGAGACCAGCAAACAGGAGAAGCTAAAATAAACAGAGGGAACAGCTTTGGAAGTGACAGGTGCAATAGATTAAAACCCTGTAGTTAGCACCGACTGCACTAAAGGGTCACCAAACGGGACGACAGAGGATGAGATGGCTGGATGGCATCACTGACTGGATGGGCATGGGTTTGGGTAGACTCCGGGCGTTGGAGATGGACGGGGAGGCATGGAGTGCTGTGATTCATGGGGTCGCAAAGACTCGGACACGACTAAGCGACTGAACTGAACTGAACACTGGAAAGGGCCTATAGATCTTGAGAAGTAAAAGCTGGATCAAAAAACTACCTGAAACTGAAGTGACACCACGCTGCCAGCAAAAGCTCCAGAGAACTTCCTAGATATATTTTTGCTATTATCATTCTTTAAATTAAAAAAAAATTAAGTCCTCTATTACTCCTTTTTCATTTTTTTAAATTTTTTTCATTTATTTTATTAGTTGGAGGATAATTACTTTACAATATTGTAGTGGTTTTTGCCATACATTGACATGAATCAGCCATGGATTTACATGTATTCCCCATCCTGATCCCCCCTCCCACCTCCCTCTCTACTCGATTCCTCCGGGTCTTCCCAGTGCACCAGGCCTGAGCACTTGTCTCATGCATCCAACCTGGGC